>NW_026988428.1:11250000-12500000 GCF_030222135.1 Aotus nancymaae | reverse complement strand
TGTGTCCCTGTTATCATAGATCCTATGTTTTAAATAATCCACAAAGGAAATCTCCAGTCTTCTGCCTTGGCATAGTAGAGAAGATTACTTGGCTTTATCCAGTTAGAGAGGGAAGTGAGTTTCAACATGGTAATTCACTTATACTTCTTAGAAGTGGATGGCGTTTTAGCTGAGCTTTTCTCTGGAGAATTAATATGCAATTACTTATCCACCTACTAAAATTAAACTTACTTCAAATAAATATATTGCTTATTTTATTTTATCTTCATGATTTTTTTTTCCAGTTTTTGTCCAGAAGTGCTTGTAGAAAACATGGCTGATATTAACCTCAAAGAAATAACCTTAATAGTAGGTGTGGTTACTGCCTGCTATTGGAACAGCCTTTTTTGTGGTTTTGTTTTTGATGATGTTTCAGCAATACTGGATAACAAAGACCTGCATCCATCTACACCTTTAAAAACTTTATTTCAAAATGACTTCTGGGGAACCCCCATGTCTGAGGTAAGTAATTACTTGTATATTATTTGTTCATGTCTCAGATTCTGAAATATTTTGGTATTACTTCTGATTCTTTATCAACATTATCATCATAGTAATTACAGATTTTTTGCCCTAAAATTTTTATATGAGACATAATATATAGGTAATAAATTGAACAGGAAGTTAAGGATGATGTTATCTTCTTTAAAGCAGAATACTTGATTATTTTGGCTGTGTACCTTGACTTCTGTTTTTTTTTTTATTATTTTAACTTTTAGATACTGGGTTACATATGCAGGTTTGTTATGTGGGTATACTGTGTGATGCTGAGGTTTGGGGTACAGATTTTTCACCCAGACTGTGTATAGCACCCAATAGATAGTTTTGACTTAACTTCTTAAAAATAATATGTATGTGTGAAAACCAAAGGTATAGGAGAGCAATAGGTGTACTACAAGACTATTTCTTGCTAATTGACTTTATTTCTTTTTTTTTCTGTCTTATGAGTAAGGCAAAAGAGATGTGATCTATTTCAGCATTTTAAAATACATCAACTTCAATATAAACACATAAGACTTTAAGGGTAAAAATAGTAAGTGCACATATTGCCAATTTCTCTTGCAGAAAAAGTAGTTTTCAAAAATTTTAAATCTTGTCTTACCTCTTACATAATAGTTATTTAGATTTTATATTGAGAACCCAAAAATTTAGTTCAATAATTTAATATTTTATTCATCTATTTGGTTCATTTTTATGAGGGTATTTTTACTGTTTTGAAGGTCACTATTAAACTGTGATTAAACCCTTGTCAGCCTGAGATCATATAGATAGGGTTCTAATTTTAGTTCTGTTATGTATTAGCTGTGTGAAACAGGTGAGAATACATTTTTTAGATGAAAGTCATTTTCCTGACCTGTAAAAGACTTTAAGAATAAATAAACGAATTACTTTATGTATCTACAATGCATGGCACATAGATACTGACTAAATTGTTGAAACGTAACATGTAAATACTCTGTAATATTAATAGTTTGTTCCTGGGTCATTGTGGCCTCTTTTCCCAGTCCCCAAATTTGGAAGCCTCTCAAGGTTAGGGATGGAATCTTTCATTCCTCTGATCACAAGCACATAATAATTATTTTTGTCTTATTTAGTAGGAAGACCTTATTTGCCTTTTTGTTCACCCAATTCTAGCTTTTGAAAAAAAAAAAATCTTTTGATAATAAAGGGAAAATATGGCCCTACTATACATTATTCTAGACAGCTTATTCTCCTCTACCCCTACTTTTGATCCCCAGAGACCCTCAGAAGTATATGTCCATTCCCTCAATTTATGCTAGTATCTGTTGTGATTTTAGTCATAATGTTGAGGTTTTGAACTGATAGTTTAGCTGGCCAGATTAAATGGTCTCATTTTCTATGTTAGGCTATTCTTGTATTGCTAAAAAAAAATACTTGAGATAGGATAATTTGTTAAAAAAAAAAAAAAAAGAGGTTTTATTGGCTCAGGGTTCTACCGCTGTACAAGAAGCATAGCAGCATCTGCTTCTGGGGAGGCCTCAAGAAGCTTCCAGTCATGGTGGAGGGTGAAGTGGGAGCAGGCATTTCACATGGCAGAAGTAGGAGCAAGAGAGCAAAGTGGGAGGTGCTACGCATTTTTACACAGCCAGATCTCACAAGAACTCATTATAGTGAATACATTACTAAGGGGGGTGGTGCTAAACCATTCATAAGAAATCCACCACCCTGATCCAATCATTTCCCACCAGGCCCCACTTCCAATATTGGGGATTATATTTTGATATGAGATTTGAGCAGTGACACACATACATATTGTGTACTATGGTGTCAGTGATCCATTTAGTGATTTTCTTAGCTTTGCAGACTGAAAATGTGATTTTGTTCAGAGAGCCCATAAGCAAACAGACTAAGAAAAAGACTCATAATATGCTCTGACAGAATGGATGGGCAAACTAGAATAACAGTTTATTAAAAGTGAAGAGTGTAATTTCCTTGTATTTTCTGATGGGCATATTCTTTCCCTGTAGGCAAATGTGACATTAGGGGAAAATTATTCTAGATAGTTCTTAGGTGTCATAGGTTTTATGATAAGCCTGGAATGAATGAGCATTTTCAAAGATCTGATTGTTGATGTCATCAAGTAATGATAGCTTAAGGTACATATGTCCACACATATCTTACAGGAATTTTTGTGCTAATGTAGGTCTTAAAAAACACATTTTGGGCTTAGGACATGCTCCTAAGCCATCTGAATACTGCCATATTAAGGGTCTTTGGACTCCTATGAACCTCTCTGTGTTTAGATTATGTCTTTAGTGGGCTTATTCTATAGATATGTAATAGTCTGTTTATTGATAGTTCACTGGATTACAACCCTGACTGCCATATTAGAATCTGCCTGGGGCGTTTAAACAATAAAAACATATTTCTAAGGTTCTATTCAAACCTGCTATTTCAGATAATCTCAGAGTGGGATGTCAGTATCATTATTTTTGTCTTATTTTGTATGTTTGTGTGTTTAGTTGTTGTTTTGTGTGGGAGGGAGGGTGAGGCTTTTTGTTTTAAGTCATCCAGGTGATTATTTGGTTTATCCATAGCTGAAGGCCAGGGGGCTGTAATGAGCCACCTTCTCTGGCATTTGGGCTATAAAGTACCTTGTGTTAAGGTAACCTCTGCAGATATTCTATCACATTATGATTTTGCCATTCCTTTATTGCGATTCATATTAACAGGGAACTGTTAGCTTATTCATTCATTATACTGTCGTGTATTTTTATTGCCAACTAATATCATGGATAATTAAGTTTTTCTTTAATTTGCCTGAAAGTAGTAATGATCTGAATTGTTTGATTCATAGTGGCCCTAGGTGTTTTCACAAAGTAAACTTGATATCTAATAGGCTGATGATTATTTGTCACAGTGGAATCTTAGATTCTTAATGAATTATGTGAATAATTAGTTATGTTAATAATTGGTCTATTAGTTGATCATCACCTATAGTATATGTATATCTAATAAACCTAACTGAACAATTACGTATACTGCAATTCAAAATACATATTTCCTTCTACTTTCTGACTACATCCTTTCACCTAGAATATTCCATTATTGCCACAGTGACATTTCAGATACTTAAAAGGGTTTCTAGAGTCCTTTTCTACTTTCTGGTACAAATCATATCAATTCAATACAGTGCCTTAAAAATAGCTTTGTGTCCCTGAGATGAAATTTGAAGGATGTAGAGGAATTAGGCAAGCAGGAAAGAACATTCTAAGTAGATAGAACATCATGGAGTATATATTCAGTACAGAGATACTAAAATGTTCCTAATTTCAAGATGGGAAAGATTTATTCTTTGTGTTTCCTAATGTTCCCTAGTAAGGATAAACAGGCTTCAGTCTATACTTGTGTGCCAGGGAGTTACAGCAAAATATGATAAGAAGTAGAAGAGCAAAGAAGCTGAGTATGGATGCCTGTATTAGTCTGTTTTGCATTACTGTAAAGGAATACCTGGTAATTTATAAGGAAAAGATGTTTATTTGGCTCATGGATCTGTACACTGTACAAACATGGCATCATTATCTGCTTGGCTTTTGATGAGGCCTTGAAAGTTTTACTCCCTGTAAAAGGTGAAGGGGGAGCAGATGTATCTCATGGTGAGAGACGGAGCAAAAGAGAGGGGAGGAGGTTCCAGGCTCTTTTTAGCAACCAGCTCTCACATGAACTCATTACAGTGGAGAAAACACCAACCTGTTCATAAAGGACCACCCCCAATGACCCAAACATCTCCCACCAGGCCCAACAATCAACATTTCAACCTCCTCACATTTCAGCATGAGATATGGAGGGGGACAAACATACAAATGGTATCACTGCCCTTTGTATGAAACTACAAAAAATAGCTTGATTAGTATTTTATACATATTTGAACTGTGTGTTTTATTATTAAATCTGATTTGATTTTGTCTTATGGAAAGAAATATTTCTTATTAAATGTAACATAGTTTAAAAAGGAAGTCAGTACTTCACATGAAATTTGATTTATTGCCAAAGGAGAATGAATACCCAAAGAAAGGTGTCTATTTTCATATTCTAAGAAAGTTTTTGCTCTTGTATTACTCTTTGTAATTTGGGAATTTCTAGTTTAATATATTCAATTTTATACATTATGGAGATGTTTTTCATAAAACAACTAGACAGTACCTTTTTGAGCCATCGCTATTTTAATTGAACTGATAGGTATTCTGTTCTTCTATTTCTTTTTGAAGTTCTAGCCAGTAGTTTCATAAACTTTTGTGTTGCTAATAGATAGGGAGGCAGATTTTGGAGAGAATCCTGTGCTCCAGCTTGACCAATGCTGGCATTGTCTTACTATTTTTAAAAATTGTTATATTGAAGAGGAATTAATCAAATGTCCTTTTACTGTTAATTCTCTGACCACTGTATATAGAGGAGGAAATTACCTTGTTTGTGGATTAAGGAAATAGAAAAACTCAGATTATAAAACTATCTTCAATTTTTGTTTTACTCTTAGGACATTTCATATTTTATTGTTATTTCTCAGTAAAATGTAGTTATTAATATCTTTAATAGTAAATGCAATGATGAGCTTTTGTACCCTGTTGGACCAAGGTACTTTAATAATCACCGATTGTTTTTTCCTTTTAGGAGAGAAGCCACAAGTCTTATCGTCCCTTAACAGTATTGACATTTCGCTTAAATTATTTGTTAAGTGAACTAAAACCAATGTCATATCATCTCCTGAATATGATTTTTCATGCTGTGGTTAGTGTGATATTTCTCAAAGTGTGCAAACTTTTTCTGGACAACAAGAGTAGTGTGATTGCTTCTTTACTTTTTGCAGTGCACCCAGTACACACAGAAGCAGTAAGTAAAACTATGAATTGACTTTTTTTTTCTTTTTTCTTCCTTTTTTATTTTTTTTTTCAAATCCTGCAGTGATTATAATGGTATATATTTTTAAGAAAAAAAAAATTAACCCTGACTTTAATCCAAATATTTGAAGACTCTTAAATTTGTACGGTTAATTCTTAACTTTCTAGTACACAAAGTCTAACTTCCTACTGTGTAAAATATTTAAATTAATTTTTGAAACAAACATTTTTTCATTCAAGAACATAAAAATCTGTTTAGAAACATATATATGAATACAGTTCTTTGCTCACTTTTTTTAATGAATACTAATTTAAAAGGACTTTTTAAAGTTTATTGTCTTTTTAAACTTTAGTTTTCAGATTTATTATGGGATATAACTTTTTTAATTCGTGATACCTTTGTATGTTAACACTCATATTTTAAGAAAATATGTAAGGACTTAAATTCTAGATATTGTACCATATTTAAGTGGTTACCATTGGAGAAAGCTAGATAAAGAGTACACAGAATTTCTACTAGTTTTGAAACTTCTTGTAAGTCTTATTATTATTCAAGGTTAAGTTAAAAAATAATTAAAAACTGTTAGATTCACTAATAAATTTCTATTTATGTAAGATACACAAATTCACCACCTGAGGGCACCCAAAGAATGTTTAAGAAACAGAAGTGTGCACTTGAAAGATTACAGATATTAAACTGTTTTTACTAGTATATATAGTAATTTTTCAAGATATTTTTTATTAATATGAAGCCCCTTCCTTTTTCCTTTCTAGGTAACAGGAGTTGTAGGAAGAGCAGAACTTTTGTCATCTATCTTTTTTCTAGCAGCTTTTTTGTCATATACCAGATCAAAAGGACCAGACAATTCCATAGGTAAGTGTCTAACATTTTATTTTTTTTTTAATAGCACTAAAACTTGATCAAGGAATTTTTATTTACTCCAAGTTCTTCTTATAATACATTATATTCCACACTTGGGATTTATGTTTATGTATTGTTTTACTTTAGCATGTATGAAAATATGAAATATGTAACATTGCTGGTATTTAAGAAGTTTGTGTATAGCTTATATTTTTATCATGAGCTAATAGATTTTGTATATTCTAATTTTAAAATCCAAGTAACCTTAGAATAGAGGAGTTTTAGAGTTAGTTCTAGTTCTTTCTTCTGTTATCTATAAATGATATAGGTATCACCATTTCAATTGTCTTTCAGTAAACAACACCCAGTAGACTGATATTGTTTAGGCAAGGTTAAAAGCCTGCTAGAGTATAATTTTTATTGTGTGTTGATCATAACTATTTATTGACCTCTTACCTTGTGACCACCTACCCTGAAACTTCTTCATATATGTTAGCTCATTAGTCTTAATGATGTCTGCCATTGTCAAAAAACAAGTTCCAGGCAATAAAAATGATTTTTACAGTGTGGGCACAGTGGGCACAAACCTTTGTTTGATTCCCCTTAAAGTTTAAGTTCTTGGGGCGGAGGGGGGATTTTCTCACTGTAGTTCCAAGGTACCCATGACAGGAAGCTTAGTTTTATGTGTGGAAACTGAGTTTGAAGAAACACATGATTTAGCCAAACATCTAGAGTGTTCTGGATTTGTAATGTAAGTAGGTTTGCCTCTTGCTGTTCTGCATAATGCCTTCTTAAAAGCAGTTTGAGTGGCAGCCTAGCATAGTAGTTAAAAGCATGGACTAAAAAGTCTGGTTTCAAATTCTAGCTCCACTGTTTATTTACTGGCTCCATTCACTGTAATACATCAGGAGATTAACCTCTCTGTGCTTTCATTACTTTATCTGTTAAATGTGCATAATAATAGTCCCCTCAGGCACCTAGAAATAGAAATTCCATTTGACCCAGCAATCCCATTACTGAGTATATATCCAAAGGATTATAAATCATTCTACTATAAGGACATATGCACATGAATGTTCGTTGCAGCACTGTTTACAATAGCAAAGACTTGGAACCAACCCAAATGACCATCAATGATAGACTGGACAGGGAAAATGTGGCACATATACACCATGAAATACTATGCAGCTGTGAAAAACAATGAGTTCGTGTCCTTTGTAGGGACATGGATGAACCTGGAAACCATCATCCTTAGCAAACTGACACAAGAACAGAAAATGAAACTCCGCATGTTCTTACTCATAGGCGAGTGTTGAACAATGAGAACACATGGACACAGGGAGGGGAGCATCACACACTGGGGTCTGTCGGGGGGAAACTAGGGGAGGAACAGTGGGGAGTGGGGAGTTGGGGAGGGATAACATGGGGAGAAATGCCAAATAGAGGTGATGGGGAGGAAGGCAGCAAACCACACTGCCATGTGTGTACCTATGCAACAATCTTACATGTTCTTCATGTGTTAAAAAAATTCAGCATGCTTCATATTTTTTAGGGGTACATGGTGTTTTAAAAATAAAGAAATGTAAAAAAATAATAATAAAATAAAAATAATATTAATAATAATAGTCCCCTGCCTGTGCAGTGCATCATGCAGTAAGAAGTAGTTTAGTAACTAATATGGAATTGCAAGCCAATATCCTCTTTAAGTACCATCTTCACCAAAGCCCGAATGGTAAACTTAGAAAATATTGTGGCCTGCAGGATTATAATCAGGCTCTTGATTACCTGTCTAATCATATCTTCTGCCATTCTTGCCTAGCTCTCTTCACTATAGCTAGATAGACCTTCTTGCTGTTCTTAAAAAGGCAGAGCACCCACCTTTATACCTGCATTTCCCTTTATTGAATTTTCTTCTCTTAGATCTTTATGTAGTCTCATTTATATACTACTTTGTATTATCAGTCCTCAGCTTAAGTATTTCTGTCTTAGAAAAGCCTTCCCTGTTCTAACTGAAATAGCGTTTTACCATATCATATCTTTTGTTCCAAATACCTGTACTTGGTGCTTTTTAATGATTTCTTATTCTTCACAATTCTGATATCTTGCCTGATTTTTTAAAAAATTACTTACTTGAAATTCTTGATCTGTCTCTTTAATTCTGATTTAGTAGTATATGTTAATTTGTTCTCTCTGCTTGATGATTGTTGTACCCTTCAGATATTTAGTTATTTTGGCTTGTGAGCTCAAACCACATATTCTTCTAAAGTTATAAAGCACTGTGCCTGTTTAAAGGAAAAGGCCAGGGTTATTCTTTGTTCGCCCTGTGATTCTGAAGGGATGAAAGCAATTATAAACCAGGATCTAAAGTTCCACTTTCCGCAGAGCTACTGTGGATCACTGTTGTTCCTGCCAGTGCTACTAGGCACACTCTGTGGTTTCTTTAAGAGAATCAGCATTAAGAGGCCAGTCCACTATTTCTCTGAGTTTAAGTGGTAACTATGTAGCAATTACTACCTAGGAGTGATTGGTTTTTTTGTACCTTTAAAAAAATATATACCTCTTACTCCATCAAGACTTCTAAAGTGCTCTGATTTTTACCTCTGTAACACCCACTAACCATTGTAGCTGTATATTTCTTCAGTAATGGAGCAGGTAGTGATCTATCCAAAGTAGTCAGGAGAGGATAGAACAAAAGATTAAGAAAAAATTCTTACTCTTGTCTTCTGCTTTAAATGTAATTTCTCATAGCACTCGCAGAACTACACATGTTTAGTATAACCTCGAAATGCTAAGGAGTATTTTTTTTTTTGTCTTTTTACAAAAACGAAAACAAAAGGGTCTTAGAAACCATTTTTCCCTCTCACTTACCTTTTTCTAGGGTTGATTTTTGAGGTGAAGCTAGTTCACCGTTTGACTGAAACAAAAACAGAATAATGTTGTTTTCTATACCTTTAATTTACATTTCTGAAAATACTCATTTCTAGCCTGAAAATAGATAGTTTACATTTTTCTTTTGTTTATTGTTTTCTCACAATAGAATGTGACCTTCATTAGGGTATGTAACTTTTTCTCCATTTTTTGATCTTCATTTCCTAGAATGATTCCTAATTTACAGTAGGTGTTTAGTATGTGTATTTTGAAGAAATAAGTGAATGATATATTTTAAATTCTAATTGAAAAAATACTAAAACCTACCTTGGACCTCTCTTTATCCTCTTAACCACTAGGATGCTTTGTACTCAGTAATTTTACTGTTGAAGCCACAGTTTCCACATCATTCTATTCCCTGTTGTATCTAGTGTACACTGTCCTATACAAAGGTTTTCAAGTTGTAATTATTTATAATCACTTTAATTTCTATATTATTCATGTCTCATACCCTTTTTGTAAGCATGATCATCCAATCTCAAGGCCTTTACACTTGATTTTTTATTTCTTTAGGTTTCTGCTTAAATATCCACTTAAATGTCATCAGTAGCACCACTCATCTTTCCCAGTGGTGCTATTTTTATTTCCCTTCATCCTCTTTTTTTCTCTATAACACTTACACTTTGTCACCATTTGACAAAGCATATTATTACTTGTTTGATTGTCATCTCTCTTCCCTATACCCTTGAAATGTAGTAGATACTTAAAATAACTGTTTGAATAAGTGATTGCTGAAGATATGTTTCTTTTACATATATAGAGTCAATTTAGAAGCCTGTAGTTTGAAATGGAAATGGATCTAAGTGTCCTTAACTTATTTACCAGGTGTACTTATTTTGGACAAAATCACATGTGGTAACTTTAACCACAGAGATCTGATTATAAAATCAAAGTGTTTATATTTATATAGTAATATAGTCACTAGAGGTTGAAGAACTGAAGTGATTGGTTTCAGTAAGGCATTTGCGTTTATTACTCTTAGTTGCTGAGATGGAATTCAGGGTTATAAAGGTTAAGTGTTTGCTTTTTCTTCCTTGGCATAGAAATACAAATTACTAAGAGGCTCTGAATTTAAAATCAGAAGAACCATGTTAAAGTCTTGGTCTCCTTATTCTTTGTTACTTTTTTTTTTTTAAAGATCTAAAATTCTTTCCTCATCTTAAAATTAGGTATGATTACATTGTGTTCTCACTCCACAGAGTGATTTTAAGATTCGGTGAAATAATGTATGCTAAACTAGCTATATAAACTGTTTAAAATACCTGCTTTCTTTCAAGGCCATTATTTCCCACGAGTTTTTATGTAGATCTACGCATCCATTCATACTATTCTCTATATCCTTCATTTACCTAGCTTACTCTCGTCCCTATTTCTTTATTCGTGTGTCCACCTTTCGCAGTTTTTTCATGTCCTGTATATCCTTCAAAGTCCACATGAGGTCCATTCTGTTTTGTAAATAACCATCTTCTGATTTCTTCTTCTATGAATTTATTATTGAATTTAGCATTTTGTAGTATAATATATTAGTATTGATGATTTTGGCCTAATAAGATAAGATTTTTTTTTTTTTAGTATTATTATACTTAGTATCCACACCAGTTTCATGGGTTTGGCTTTTTTCATTTATTTCTTTGTTTTTGGTTCTTTTTTCTTAGAGTAATTTTAGTCTGTAGAGTGCTTTGAAAACAATTTCAGAAGTAGGTGAATTTCTATATTAAGCCCAATGACAAAAGAAAAAGTATTCAGTTCATGAATTCTGTTCTTGTTTATATTTAGATGTAAGTCAATTATTTGAATTTTTGCTTTAGTTAATATTCTTAATAAAATCTGAGGTTATACAGTCATACTACCAGATATTTTTTTTAACTGGAAAAGAAATAGAGGTTGTTTTTTCATAAGAAAACTGAAGCTCAGGAAAGTTGCCCAAACTCACAAGCAAGTTAGTAGTAGGTACAGAATTACTTTCGCAGTTCATTACTCTTTAATCAAATTACTGCTACATGGTAGGCATTTATTTAATGTCGATGAAGTACGTTTTTCATTTAAATAGAACTTATAGTCTGTTGCAAATTTTTTGAAGCATAGTTTTGATTTAAGTGCCTGTTGTTAACCACTTTGATTTTAATTTTTATAAGAATGAGATGGACACAGTGGCTCAAGCTGGAATCCCAGCATGGTGGGAGGATGGCTTGAGGCCAAGAGTTTGAGACCAATCTTAGCAGCACAGCAAGATCCTGTCTCTACAGAAATTTAAAAAAATATAGCCAGATGTGGTGACACATGCCTATAGTCCTATTTGGGAGGCTGAGGCAGAAGGATTGCCTGAACATCAGAATTCAAGGCTGTAGTGAACTATGCTCATACCATTGTACTTTACTCCAGCCTGAGTGACAGAGTGAGACCCTTTCTAAAGAGAGAGAGAGAGAGAGAGAGAGAGAGAGAATGGTACCCTACTTTTCCCAATAATTGTAAATTTTCAGTTTTTAATAATTTATCAATTTAATAAAGTATAAAGATGTATGTCATAATTTCAGGAATTTGTCTTCATTTCAAATTGATAGCTCATTAATTGTGACACTCAAATCTGTAAATTTCTCTTCTCCAAATTCACCACCCTTTGTTTTAAAAGTTAGTATTTGATTAAATAATTTTTCTCTCTGTAAAAAATTTTCAGTTCAAATTATACATGTTGCTATTTTGCTTTGAATGTATAAAGCAAAAATTATAAAATTTAAATATATTTAAAAGTATATAGTATTTATTAATGGGAAATAGCACTCATATGGGTATGGAACCACAAGTAAAGTTTAAAATATCTTTTTTTGATATTATAAAATTGTTTTCTAAGTTTTTATCTTTTCTCAAACTGCAGTATGGACTCCAGTTGCATTGACAGTGTTTTTAGTGGCTGTTGCAACATTGTGTAAAGAACAAGGAATAACAGTTGTGGGAATTTGCTGTGTGTATGAAGTGTTTATTGCCCAGGGGGTAAGCAAAAATATCAATATATGAATTTTCTTGTTGATGTCTTTTATCCTAGTAGATTAGATTTTATTTAGTTTCTAAATGTATCATTACATACATTGGTGTGTTTACCAATAATAACACCAGAAATCATGTTTTATTCTCATACCTACTGAATATTACTTAACATTTTATGACACTTTCAGTGTTTTAATAACTGTATTTTAAGTTTCAATAATGGAATCATTAGGCAGTTTGGAAAAGTATGCAGTAATACTATATAGTACAATTTATTGTTGGGTAAGACTATTGAGCTCAGTTGTATTTGTTATTAGCATCACACATTCTTCCATATTAATTTTATAATTATAATTGTATCTAATCTTGCAACAGAAAGTACTACAGTATTGAAAACATTGTGGTATATTGTTATTTGTTGCTTATAACATTTCTTTTCTTTTTCAGTATACTTTGCCATTATTATGTACTACAGCTGGACAGTTTCTCCGTGGAAAGGGTAGTATTCCATTTTCTATGCTGCAGACACTAGTAAAACTCATTGTCTTGATGTTCAGTACATTATTACTTGTTGTGATTAGAGTCCAGGTTATTCAATCCCAACTTCCAGTATTCACCAGGTATGACATTCTGGTTCTTTATTTTCTCCATTTTTTTTAAACTTTCGATTTTAAGTGATCATAAATGTTCCAGAAAGTATTTTATTTACTTTGTTTTCTAACAGTTTTAGTAAGATATAATTAACATATTTTAAACTGCATATATTTAAGTTTTATAGATTGGTAAATTTTGACATGTATGCCCCCACAATAAAGATAATGAATGACCCATCCCAAACTGGTTAAGTGTTAAGGTTAGTGTTGATTTAGTCTCCTATATACTCAGTGATTTTTGTCTACTCATTCTGTCAGTTATTGAGAGAACAATGTTGAAATCTCTGGCTATACTTGTAGATTTCGCTATTTCTTCTTGCACTTCTATCGGTTTTTGTTTTATGTGTTTTTGAAGCTCTGCTATTAAGTGCGTAAACAATTAGGATTCTCAGGTTATGTTGAGGAACTGATCCCTTTGTAATTATTAAATGAGTTTCATCCCTAGTAATAGTCTTTACTCAGAAATTCACTTTGTCTTATCCCACCTATCTTTCCTTAGGTGTTATGTGGTATATCTTTTTCTATCTTTTTACTTTTTATCTGTGCTTTTATTTATAAACAGGATTTCTTGTTGTGTGCATACAATTGGGTCTTCTTTTGTTGTTCTGTTGGATAATCTCACTTTTAAATGGGATATGTCATCGATTTGTATTTAATATAACTTTTAAATGGGATTTGTATTTAGTCTTACTTTTAAATGGGATATGTCATTGATTTGTATTTAATATGATTATTGATACACAGTTTGATGGAAATCTGTCATCTTGCTAAAATTGTTTTCTCTTTGTCCAATCTATTCTTTGTTCCCTTCCTTTTTCCTCTCTTTCCACCTTCCTTTGGATCCTTTTTTAATATTTCATTTTATCTCCTTGTTGGCTTATTAGCTATAAATCTTCATGTTGTTTTAGAATTGCTTTAGGGTTTTAGAATACATCCTCTGCTTATCACAGTTTACCTTCAAGGAATATTCTAATTTCGAATATATACATATATATATTTATATATTATAAAATATATATATAATAGCATATAAAGCATAAATATATATAATATGCATTTTATGTATGTAAAAACTTAGCTTTTGTGCAGTTTGCATATGTTTTCCTTGAACATACATTGCATTAAACTGTTGTCTTGAAATAATTTAAATAATGAAAAAGTATTTTACATTAACCTTGGAGTTACCATTTCCAATGTTTTTTATTCCTTTGTTAGATAGGATTTTTATCTGGTATTATTTTTCCTTTTTCCTGAAGGACTTTCTTTAGCACTTCTTGATTAAAAGTACCTGGTTTTGAAAGATATTTTCTCTGGGTAGAGAATTCTACACTGACTTTTTCATTCCATATTCTGAAAATGTAAACCTACTGGCTTCTGGCTTGTATTGTTTTCAGTGGCAAAACCTCTTTCATCCTTATGTTTATGTTAATGTATGTTATGTGTATTTTTTCTCTATGCTTATTTTTAATATTTTCTCTTTACTATTGTTTCTTATATATTTATGTTTCTTATGCTTAGGTTAACTGAGCTTCTTGAAAACCATAGGTTTTAATGTGTAAATTTTGGAGAATATTTAGCTAATCTTCAAATATTTTTGCTATCTTGTCTTTTTCTTCTCTTTCTTGTATGTCACTTAAGTCTGTTTACGTTTCTTGAAGTTGTACTGATGTTGGTTTTTTCCCTCAATCATTTATCATTTTTAGTTTGGATAGTCTCTTTTGCTATATCAAGTTCAGTAATCTTTTTTTCCGCAATATCTAATCTACCCTTAATTTTGTCTTAAGTTTTTTTTGAGACGGAGTCTCACTCGCTGGAGTGCAGTGGCATGATCTCAGCTCACTGCAACCTCTGCTGCCCGGGTTCAAGCAGTTCTCCTGCCTCAGCCTTCTGAGTAGCTGGGATTATAGGCACCTGCCACCATGCCTGGCTAATTTTTGTATTTTTGGTAGAGACAGGGATTCACCATCGTGGCCAGGCTGGTCTTAAACTTCTGATCTCGTGATCCACTCACCGTGGCCTCCCAAAGTGCTGGGATTACAGGAATGGGCCACTGTGCCCATCCTTGTCTAATTATTTCTTACCTCAGAATCTGTTTTCATCTCCAGAAGGAAGTCTGATCTGAGTCTTTTATATCTTCTGTATCTCTACATGTTCTACTGCTTTAATGTCCTTGCCTGCTAATTCTATCATCTATGTCATTCCTTGGTCAGTTTTTATTGAATAAATTTTCTCTTCAGTGTAGATTGTATTTCTCTGCTTATTTGCATGCCCAGTAATTGTTGAACAGTTGCCGTTTGTGAATTTTACCTTAATGTATTCTATAAATTTTGAGTTTTATTCTGGGATGCATTTAAGTTACTTGGAAAATGTTTTATCCTTCATTCTTGCTTTTAAGCTTTGTTTTGTGGGACCATGACAGCATTTAGGATGAGACTAATTTCACTTCACTACTGATGCAAGACCTTTTTGACTATTCAATATGAACTGTGCATTATGAAAATTGCCACACTGTCTGCCAAGGAACTATTCCTGGCTCTGTATATTTGGGGATTTTTTAGCTCTAATACATTCAGGAGGTTTTTTTCTGATTGTATTAGTTTTTCAAAGGCTGCTGTAACAAATAATTACAAACTGGATAGCTTAAAACAATAGAAATTTGTTCCCTCACAGTTCAAGAGGCCAGAAATACAAAATCGGTATGTCAGCACAATTGGCTCCTAATGGAGACTGTGAGGAAGAATTTGTTCCATAACTGTCTCCTAGTTTCTGGTGGTTGCTAGTAGTCTTTGGCATTCCTTGGCTTGTAGCTCCATCACTCCAATCTTCTCTGTCTTCATATTGCCTTTATTCTAATATATCTCTTTCTTCTCTTTTTATAAGAACCCCAGTTGTTGAATTTAGGGCCCACCCTAACCTAGTATGACCTCATCTTAACTAATTGTATTGGCAGAAACTATTTTCAAATAAGACCACATTCTGAAGTTAGGGTAGACATGAATTTTGAAGAAACATGATTCAATCCACTACATCCACCATGGGTATTTCCTCAAATATATATGCTGATTTGAACTGATCAATATTGGGCCAGGTGTGGTGGCTCGCGCCTGTAATTCTAGCACTTTGGGAAACCAAGGTGAGTGGATCGCTTGAGGTCAAGAGTTCAAGACCAGCCTGACCAACGTGGTAAAACCTCATCTCTACTAAAAGTACAAAAATTTGCCAATGTGGTAGTGCATGTCTGATCCCAGCTACTTGGGAGGCTGAGGCACAAGAATCATTTGAACCTGGGAGGCAGAGGTTACAGTGAGCCAAGATGGTGCCACTGTACTCCAGCCTGGGCTACAAAGCAAGACTGTCTTAAAAAAAAAAAAAAAAAAAACTCATGTTGAAAACTGGAGAGAGACCCTCTGCAGATGTCTCAAGTTCTCTTTCTCAGCAGCTTTCTTCTGTCAGGATTCTGCCTCACTAATTCTAGCCCCCTGCACTCCTAGGGCTTCCAGCTTCGTTTTCTCAATTCAGTATATCCGCTGGGCTCAGCCTGGGTTCCCTCTTGCTGTTTTACCGACTAAAAACTCTATCCAGATACTAAACTCTTTCCAGATAGATCTCCCTTATTTGTTTTTCTTCTCTCAGGTATTCAAGTCCTTTTTTACCTTATGCTCAGTGTGTTAAAAAAAAAAAAATACCTCTTATATAGTTTTTTAGTTGTTTAAGGCTAGAAAGCAGAAGATACACTGAATTTTAAGTCTGCATATTGTATTTTTCTGCTTTAACATTTAGCCTTTTTTCATTTCACCTGACTTGGCTAAAATTTAAAATGAAATTTATACTATTTCCCTGTTCAATTTTAAGTTATTGGCATTACTTGCAAGAACTTTTATTTTTAACAAAAGGCTAACATGGTATTCACGTTATGTTACATGATAGTGCTTTGTTGGCACTGGTTAGAATAAATTTTATTCAGATAATTTTTTTTAAATCCAAAACTGTGATATTTCCACATAACTGTCCTCATTAGCATTTTTTTTGCTTTAAAGAATAATTAATTTTTAATGTCCTGAATTTTTACCTCTGAGTCTAGCCATGCTAAAATGAACTCATGCAGATATTACAGTATTAGAAACAGAGTAGACTGAATTGTTTATATATAGATTTTGTATTTCCTTCTTTACTTCTTAGTTTCATTTGTTTTGTTCTGTTATTATTCCTTTTAGGGAATTTGAACCAACTATTTTTTGTTTCCCTATCTACAGTCTAAAAATATGGTTCGTAGGTGTGAATGTATTTATATTTGAATAGGTATGAATATGATCCTTGAAGCATATAAATATATATTTTCCAAATAAAGCATTTCAGAATTGTGTATATATGTGTGTATGTGTGTATATGTATGTATAAATTTTCTTCTATTACATTACCCTCTGAAGTTGATTTTAATATGATTTATTTTGACAGTAACTCTTTTTTTAAATCAGCTATCCTAAATAAACTTAATTTTTAAAACTAAACTGAATAGTGAATAATAAGTATTTTTTTATTCAGTTCTGCTGGCTATTTTGAGAATTCAAGTTCAGACGCTCAAGATTTATAATTTTTTATATGAAAAATAATATGTAAGTTGTAAGATTCAATATGAAAATTTTGAAATGATACTATTTGTTCAAATAGTATTTATTTTTATCATCTATTTGATATGTTTTTAGAAAATCAAGTCAAGTAAGTGGTAGCAGTTGATTTTTCATTGACTTCCTCATTTTAAAATGAGAAAATTGGTTTTTAAAGTACTATATATTATAGCCAACAAAATTTAGAACACAGACTGAACTAATGAAATGTATATATGTCATGGCCTGGTAAAAGACAAACTATGATATAAGCTTACATTAGTATTTACTAAGAGAAAAAGTAGAACACAAAGTATTACATAGGCCTACATAGTTACTACTTTGTGCTAGAAATTTGGTTTTTAGCTTCCTAGGAGTCAAAGAAACGAGGGAAGAAAACTTCTAGGTGATATAGTTTTCTCTGTCTATGACAGGAGAAAAACATACTAATTTTTTTCTAGGAAGCTTAATTTTTAATTAGCATTTTGCTCTAAAAGAAATGTCTCATGTAGGAAAGCATTGGTGAGTGTTTTCAAAAGTGATTAATATAAAACATACAACAATAAATCTTCAAGATTTTGTTACTACTTTTAATCAGAAGGTTTAATTGAACACTTTTGAAGTACTGTAATATTATAGGTACATGACTAAATTATTCTAATAATAAACAAAAATGAATGACCTGCTTGCCTTTCAAACAATCCTTCATAAATATCACTTCTCTGAAGTAGACATTTCTTAAAGTTTTGATAGTTTGAACTCTAGCAAGAGTCTGAGGTACACATAACGTATGTCTGTGTCTTCTGTTTAATAAGATGATATATAAAATATCTTTATAGTTAAGTATTTTATTTATGTAAATAAATTTGTATTTTAAAAGTTTTATTTGTAATCATTGTTTTATTCTTTATACAGGTTTGATAACCCAGCTGCTGTAAGCCCAACTCCTACAAGGCAGCTAACTTTTAACTACCTCCTTCCTGTGAATGCTTGGCTTTTATTAAATCCTTCAGAGCTCTGCTGTGATTGGACCATGGGAACAATACCACTTATAGAATCATTACTAGATATTCGAAATTTGGCTACATTTACTTTCTTTTGTGTTCTTGGGGCTTTGGGAGTATTCAGTCTCAGATACTCTGGTGATTCCTCCAAGACTGTTTTAATGGTAAGAAACTTTTCTTAACTTTCCAAATGATGTTACATTCAGTTGAATAAGTAAGAAACTACCTTTAATTCAGCGAAAATATTTTTTTAGAAACATGCCTTTCTTTGTTCAATAGCATCCCAATTTGTAAACATATTTGAGTTTATCCCAAAATTCTGTTAATTTGCAGGCATAATTTGACATATGTTCAGCAAGTAAAAATGAAAGCTTATTGACTTTTCCTAAATTGGTATGAACTCTGAAATCATGGAGGAGCCCTTTTGGGTTTATTTTTTTCTGTATCTTACCTTTATCCAACTAGATTATACACTTTTTGAAGAAATTGATTATATTATATCTTATTTGTTTTCTTGGCAGAGAGAAGAACGTTATATAAGATACACAACTAGAAATACAGAGCTTTTCATTTCTTCTGAGCAAAGTTTTTATTATACCTTAGATAGCTTTTACTATGTTCGGAGAACTCTGATTATTTGAAAAGTTTTTTTTTGCGGGGGGTGTTGTTTTTCTGTACTTTGTTTTTTTTCTAATTTTCTTGCCTGCCTCACTTCATACTCATAAGAGTTTTGTTTTTTCTTCCTTTTAATTATTGAAGACAGGCCGGGTTTGTTGGCTTATGCCTGTAACCCCAGCACTTTGAGAGGCTGAGACGGGTGTATCATTTGAGGTCAGGAGTTCAAGACCAGCCTGGCCAACATGGTGAAACCCTCATCTCTACTAAAAATACAAAAACTAGCTGAACATGATGGCGGGTGCCTGTAATCCTAGCCCAGGAGGCTGAAGCACAAGAATCACTTCAACCAGGAGGTAGAATTTACAGTGAGCCAAGATTGCACCTCTGCACTCTAGCCAGGGTGACAGAGCAAGACTCTGTCTCAAAAAAAAAAGAAAGAAAAATTTATTGAAGACAATAATGCATTTTCTCAGGCGTTTATTATATGTCAGAAAGTATGTTTAATGCATTGTAAATGCATGATTTTTTGCTATAGCTACTAGATTCGTTTATTCAATAAAAACTTACCCTTCATACAGTACAGCATTTTTGGCAGTGAGGTTATGATAGTAAAGGAAATACGCAGTTCACATTTCTAGAGAGCTTACATTCCAGAGAAATTTAAATGTCTGAGATACAGAGTAGATTGAAAGATTGTATTTACTATCATCCTTGAACATGTTGGGTTTGAGTTACTGTTGAAACATCCCATTGGACATTTTAAACAGCACTTTATGTCTGGAGTTCAGAGAAGATACCTAAGCTACAGATAGAAATTGTATTCATTAGCGTAGAGGTGGTAATTGAAACCAGGATAAGGTGGACTGTAGAAGAGGTTAGAGAGCAACCTTTCTCAACTGAGGTTTTGTCAGTTCTTTCAAAGATGGTAACTAGCTGTTAACGTTCTAGATGCGCAGAAGTTCACACATACTCATAATGGAAGCCTTAGAATATTTGGTCTTAATTCTTCCCCAGAAAACAGTTGAATGGGCTAAATACAGTGAAAAGAAGAGATACTTGCAACTAGGTCTTGAGAAATTCCTGTATTTAGATGTCAAAGAGAAGGATCCTAAATAGGAGACATATCGAATGAACAGAAAGGTAGGAAAGTGTATTAAGAAAGACCAAATGGTTAACACTAACAGATGCTCTTGAAGGGGAAAGTGAGATCTAGAATCTGTTGGATTGGACCTACTTTTAGTCTGTAGTAACTTAAATGAAATTTGTTTCCGTGTAGTGAGTGATTTGATGAGCAAGTGAAGTCAGCTAGTATAGATAACCTTTAGAGATAATTTAATTTTGACTGTTCAAAGGATGGGATAAACTTGATTTATTTCCTCCCTAAGTAAGGGAAGACTATGCTGCTCAGGCAGTGGTTTCAAGCATAACAGACTGTGAATCTTATGTGGGGCATGGGGGAAGCATGGAGATCTGGCATTGGTAGACCTTCATAGGTAGGAGGGAGTGATGTCAGGGAAAGACTGTTGATTGGTGTCATATAGAAGCATTTTTATTGGAGTACTCAGCTACTCAGCTAGCCTTAGAGGAATGTGGCTATCTCTGATGGGTTGGCTGGCAGGAACATATTTATTAAGTTGAAATGTTGATTGGTTAAGTGGGCTTAAGTTGATTAGTTAAGTTGACTGCTTGTTACCATGACAACAAAATCTTTTCCTAACATTATGGAAACTTGTTTTGTACCTGAGTTACGTAAACAAATAGGGAAGGTAGCTTAAAAGATGTATCGTTAAGATTTTTAAGGCTGGAGAGACAAGAGCATGTTTAAATATAGATAAGAAGAATACAGTTGATTAGAAAGTGGTTAATAAATTGGAGAAAGGCTAATTGTTAGTGAAGTTTATGAGGAGTAGGGGATACAGAGCACAGGACTGTCCTCAGATAGAAGAGACACCCCTTATATTACAAGAAGAAAGGAAATGAATGTGGATGTTGGTAAGTTTAGTAGCAGTATATTGAAGAAATTCTTGTTTTATGGCTTTAGCTTTCTCTGTAAATTAGGAAATGTAGTTGCCTACTGAAAGTGCCATGGGTCAAAAGTTTGAGAAAAGTAATGATGACTCAAAACAGTCAAGAAGAGTGGAACTTCCCAGAGAAACCTAGAAATCCTAAACAATCTTAAGAATAAATTTGAACTTGGTGATTGCTTTTATGATGGTATTAATCTATTCAGCTTTGGGACTTTCTCTAGCAGCACATTGCTACTCTGGTAAATACAGACACAATAAATAAATAGTAGAATACATCCAAGCTTGAGTTTTGCTAAAAGAAAGGTTAAAAAAAGGAGAGGTAGGGGAATTAAGGTTTCATCAAATAAAATAATGGTGTATGTAATGTAAGCTGAATTTAAAATGTATATCAAAATGGAACAGCTGTGGCCTTAAGCTATAACTCAGCTTTAGGTATAGTCCTAATAAATGTGCTATTTTTTTTTTTAGACGGAGTTTTGCTCTTGTTACTCAGGCTGGAGTGCAATGGCGCTATCTTGGCTCACTGCAACCTCCGCCTCCTGGGTTCAGGCAATTCTCCTGCCTCAGCCTCCTGAGTAGCTGGGATTACAGGCGTGCGCCACCATGCCCAGCTAATTTTTTGTATTTTTAGTAGAGACGGGGTTTCACCATGTTGACCAGGATGGTCTTGATCTCTTGACCTCGTGATCCACCTGCCTCGGCCTCCCAAAGTGCTGGGATTACAGGCTTGAGCCACCGCGCCCGGCCGTGCTATTTTTTTATGGTGATATTTTCTGAAGATCTCTGGAAGGAATAAGTGGAACAAAGGAGTAGTACCTACTAAGGACCAGAATAACATGTTAAGCACTTATTGGATAAGATGTCATATATATGTCAACAGCATAATATAAGTAGTTATTAATCCCCGTTTTATTTGTAAAGAACTAACCGGGGTCAGTGGCTCATGCCTGTAATCCCAGTGCCTTGGGAGGCAGAGATAGGAAGATCACTGGAGGCCAGGAGTTTGGGACAAGCCTGGGTAAGACAGTGAGATCCCATCTCTAAAAAAATTTTTGAATTAGCCAGGTATGACAGTTGTACCTGTAGTCCTAGGTGCTTGGGAGGCTGAGGCAGAAGGATTGCTTGAGGCCAAGAGTTCAAGGATGCAGTGGACTCTGATCATGCCACTGCACTCTAGCCTGGATGACTGACACCTTGTCTCTTAAAAAAAAATAAAAAGTCTCAAGGTGGGTGACAGAGTGGTTTGCCTTATGCTATGTAGGAAATGAGAAGTAAAGGAGATTTATCTCAAACTCTTTGCTCTTTCTACTAATATCTTTCTGCTTAAGGACAGTTTATATTACTGGAAGAAGGAAATTACAAGATAGTGATGGTTAACTAGGTTGGCATACATTATAGAGAGCATATTAGGACTTCTGAATAAGTTAATCAGTCGAGACATTTCTTATCCCAGAACCTATAGATTTTTCCTGAGAGATTTTCTTTCTTTTTTTTTTTTTTTAATGCATCAGTCTACAGTACACTTTTGAGTGAATTTAACACTTAATTCCTTCAAATGAAATTGCTTTAGGGTGGCCGTGAATTAATAGGTATAATTTTTTTTTAATGAACTACATACATATTCAGGAACTTTACCTGTTTCACATTTTTTGCTGATTATTTTTGTCAAGCATCTCTGGGAAATGGAAAGCAAATTCTATGCGTTCTTAGTTGTTCTTACCTTTTTTGATTTAAAAACACTGAAATTTCTAACCTATAAATTGGTATGATGGTGAGCAGTTTGATGGTAGTGATTTTTCTCAGATTCAGTGTTGCCTTATTACAATTCATTAACATGTGAACATTTGTGGAGAGAGTATTCTTTTCAGTGTGTGTGTGTGTGTGTGTGTGTGTGTGTGTTTCACAAATTAAGTCAAATAGAGAAAAAGACATTTTTTCCCCCCTCAGCCCATTAGAAGAGTCTCAAACTTGTGAAGCTAAAGGTTTAACTTGTTTATTAAATTAAGTACTATAAAACAAATCAGGGTAACAAAATTTGGATGCAGATGTCCATAGAAACAGATGTTCTAATGACGACCAAACTTATTTCCTTTACAAGCTATTTTTGTGCTAGTATTTTGTGGGTTTATAATGTGGAAGCCACGTGTCATCTCATTTTTAAAATGGTAAGAAATATGAACATTTTTATGTAGTTTCATTTCAGTATTCAGTGTTATATCAATAATTTTAGAAGTTCTTACAGAATGAAAGACTATTGATTTAAATGGAGGCAGTTTTATTTTTATGCATACACTAAGCTTCTAGTTAAATACACATAACCTTTCAGGATGTTATATGAAGTAACGTTAAGGTACAGAGTGAGTAGTCTGCTGTCTTGTCTGAATAACACCTTATTTCATTCCTTCAGTTTCCAATATAATGTGGTTTCTTAAAGTAGTAAAGTTGTGAAAACTGACATGTTTGGCATTTTTTTTAATCAGCCTCTGTGGTTTTGTTTGTTGAAAAACCTATTAGCATATTTAATTGTCATCTTATTTTTACCACACACAAGTTAGATGTGTAAAATTTTTATTTATTTTTTTATTTGTATTCCTCCTAACTGAAATTTTATATCTTTTGACCAACTTCTCCCCAGACTTCTCCCCCCAACCCTGGTGACCACCATTTACTTTACTTTTATGAGTCAACTTTTATAAATTCTACTTTTAAGTGAGATCATGTGTTATTTGTCTTTCTGTGGCTGACTTCTCTTAACATGGTGTCCTCAAGGTTTATCCATGTCAGAAATGACAGGATTTCCTTCCATTTTAAGGCAAAATAGTATTCTAGGGCATATATATACCACGTTTTTTTTCATCCAGTAATCTATCGATGGATAACTTAGGTTGTTCCCATATCTTGGCTATTGTGAATTGAATAATGCTACAATGAACAGGGGAGTTCAGATCTCTCTTCAACATACTGATTTGATTTCCTTTGGATCTATACCTAGTAGTGAGAATGCTGGATCACTGGTAGTTATATTTTTAATTTTTTTATGAGCCTCCATACTGCTTGCCTAATGGCAATGCTAATTTACATCCCATCAACAGTGTGCAAGGATTTCCTTTAGGTTCTTGCCAACATTTGTTATCTTTTGTCTTTTCGATAATAGCCATTCTTACTGGTGTGAGGTGATAGCTCATTGTGGTTTTAATTTTCACTTCCTTAATGACAGTGATGAACTTTTCTTCATATACCTGTTGGCCATTGATATGTCTTTTTCTGAGGAATATCTGTTTAGTTCCTTTGCCCATTTTTTTTTTGAGTTGTTTGAGTTGTTTAGATATAATTTCAAAAAGTACTTCTACTTTTTTATTTAACTGGATTAACCTTTATTGTTTAATTTTGCTTAAAGATGTATTTTCATTTATTAACATTTTTATATTTTACTATGCGAGCATATTCTTTACAGAAACCAGTGAGATATAGCTTGTTATGCTTCTCAAATTTAAAATGCTGTAATGGTTCAGATTTTAATTTCAAGGAGTAATCACTCCTACGCACACCTAGAAATCTTGTTTTCAAAGAAAGTTCACAGATATCCTCTAATTATAACTTCTAGAATTCAATTTCCATTTCACCTTGCTTACATACATCCCGATGTTTGTTAATACCATCCCTAAATCGTCTTCTTTATGTTTAAGTTAATATTCCTCATAGTATTAAAAATAGTTTACCAGTATGCTATCCAAATTAAATGATAAAATATTTGGATTTGAGTATCAGATGCCCATACATTTCTTAATTTAATATAAATTATTAAATCTTCTTCTTTCTAGGCACTTTGTTTAATGGCATTACCATTTATTCCTGCATCGAACCTTTTTTTTCCAGTTGGATTTGTTGTTGCTGAGCGAGTATTGTATGTTCCCAGCATGGGGTTCTGTATTTTGGTAGTCCATGGATGGCAGAAAATATCAACAAAAAGGTAAATTTAAATGTCAGTTCATGTAATGCTTACTAACTATGGAATTAAGCATCACACATTTAAAAATTTGAATCTGTATCTAGTGCAGTTTTCTAAGTCATGCTTTTGTATCTTTTGGTTTTTCATCTCAGAAGTCTCCTCATTTGTCTTATAAGTCAAGTTAGGAAAGCTCCACAGCACCTACTTACTCTGTATTCTTTCCCATATTTATGTAATTTTATTTTACAGCCTGAGACAGAACAGACTTTGAGTCAGACCCAAATGAAAACAAGGATGTTATTGAGAATAAAGTCACAAATGACCATTGCCACTTCCATATTCAGTGAACTAAGATAATAGTCATCCTACTTAAGTGAGTCATATTGAGTTAATATACATAAAATGCATATAGTAAGCAGTCCGTAATTTATTGCTGTCATCACTGTCTTCATTATAATCTTGTATCCTAGTTGCCTCAAACTAACAGTTAAGGGACAGCATAGTCACACTGTATATATGCTTAGGAACTGTAATTGTTACAGGTATTATCTCATTGTATACTTATGCTGTGGCACTAAAATTAGCAAATCAAACATTGTTAAAGGTCAAGTAATTCTAATGTAATAATATTAAATTTGAATTTGCAACTTGAAAAAGAAATGGTCACTTCTCTCACTTTCTCATTTTCCAGTCACCCCTCACCCCACAGAATTCTGACTTCTCTCTACTTCAGTCTATTAAACATAAAACAAAGTGCCTCCTAGTGACTAAACTAAGTCAAAACTTTTAATTTAAAGTTTATTTCCCTAGTGTCTATAAAAAGTATTTCTCTTGATTTTCTTCCACATCTGTTCATTTCTGCTCTGATTCTTCTGGCTATACCAGCTCTTTGAATATTTACATTTTTCAAAGTCTTACAGCCACTTTTTTCACACTGCATATTTTCCACAGATAATCTCATCCATGTTTGCAATTTTTTACTGCCATCTACCAAACCTTTTCTCTTAGCTTCTACCCATATATCCAGTTATAATCACTACCCATTTTTGAATGCCTGCCATGTACCGAGGGCCATGATAGACACTTTAAATTTGTTTTCTCATTTAATCTTGACACTCCTTAAGTCTCCTTTGCAGATGCAAACACTGAAGCCATACAGGTTACCTAAGATCACACAGCTAGCATATAACAGTCTTATTTCAGATTTACATCTGACTGCTTCCAGTGACCATGTTCTTTCTCATCCGTACTTGTGTGTCCTGGTTAATTGGATCTATCAGTGAAAGAAATTAAACCATGTTGTACAAACAAAAACAGACTCAGAGACTATTAATGCTAAATGAGATGATAAAAATTATAGGTGAGGAATTGAGTCCTCAAATAATTAACCTAAAGTTGTATAAGTAATTTGCCTCTGTTTAATGAAGAGTTACTTTTTCTATGCCTTTTAATAGACAATTCTAGCTTTACAGTAGAGAAATAAACCAAGAATATCATGGTCTTGGTATAAATTGTCAGTAAAACATTTTCAAATGTGACCAGTGATAAGGTTGACCCCTTACTAAACACAATGAAGAATACTCAGTTGTAGAAAATGTCACAAGGGACTGTAATTTTAAAAAGTCACAATTAAAAATTGGTTTTGTCCATTTTTTATCATTTAATTTAAACAGCTTTTGAAATACAGGCCAATATTAGAGTAGATAATGCAATTGACGGGAAGGTCATATTCACAATATTTAATTTTTTTGATGTTGTTTCCTCTAAAGTTGGGTGATATTAGAATGAATTAGAATAAATTCACATATGATATTTTAGGAGCATTTAAGATACTTGTTACCTCTGTTCAAAAGGTAAAATGCTTTTGGTGATGAAGACAATTTTGTTTTGTTTTGCTTTTTTTTTCTTAAACAGTGTATTTAAAAAGCTATCCTGGATTTGTCTGTCTGTGGTGATACTCACTCATTCCTTAAAAACATTCCACAGAAATTGGGATTGGGAGTCTGAATATACATTGTTTATGTCAGCCTTGAAGGTAAAGTGTTGTTCAGAATGACAAAAAAAGTATGTAATCAGTGATTTCTTGGAACGATTTCTAAGCTGTTTTAACTTTCTTTTCAAATAGACACTTAACAGTCAATATTAAGTACTTCCCCAAAAGATTATGATACTTTGTTCTTTAATATATGCTATAACCAAATTCTCTGAAATAATACTTAGCTATACGCCCAAAGCATATATGATAATTCCCTAAATGCTATATAGCTATTAGAAGTTCAAATGACACAATGTTTAAATCAGAATACTATATTTCATTGCTTCTAAAGGTATACATTTTTTTCCTTTTTAAGATCTCTGAAACCAAATAAGTCCTACAGTGTAAAGCATCTTAATTTAGTGGCATTTTTTCTTTCTTAATAGACATGATATGGTGAGTTTTATAATTGATGCCATCAATTCAGTAAAATAAAATGCACAGCAAAAAAAAAAAAAAAAAAAAAAGGCACCCAACGATGTGGAAGATAACCAGTGGTTACAATACTATCAGAAAGATAAGAATTGGCAAAAAGGAAGGATACAGGATTTCCATAGAATGAACAACATAAATTAGAAAAATGTATTTTAAAAAACAAAGAAGTATTTTCTTTAATAGTATCAGCAAAGATATTTTTCAAGCTCTCCCTTACCAGTACCCCTCTTCACATCTCTGAATTTTTACTTCCTTTTGGCTATTTCTTAACTCTTCATTGCTTAGCTTTATTGAATTGCTGCCTCATTCCAGTAGTCTGGGCAACTTCTTGATTCCACATCTACTTAAGATCAGATGACTCTCTTCTTACACAGTTCAGTAGCTCTACTCTCTCTCCCAGCTCAGAAGTCTGCCAACAAGTAAGACCTCATTACCATGCTTTTTAATCCATACTCCTAGGATACCAGTGTAGCTCCATAATTTTCCAGAGTTTTGCTTATACCCACTCCCAGAACAGTGGTTGGAACCTATAGCCACAACCACTGCAGTTAGTTACTTGGCTAGGTATCATCTATCTGCAAGAACACCACAGTAATCTGTGAACTCTGAAAGCACATATTGACTCAGAGCTTTAATCTCAGGGCTTCTATTACCATAATGGATTACATAAATAAATTTAAATATGTCAAATCTAAAAATAAGTCATCAGTGCAACATTTAAACATATTCTCATGTTCCAATACTTTTGCTCCTAAAAATACAAATAGTAGAGCAGGAGTTTTGAAACACCGCTATGCTTTGATCAAATAAAATTTTCTGTAAAATGTTAATATATAACATGAATGAAATAAGACTGCTGTGGTTTTAGTATGTTGGTGTTGAGATACAGGGAGAGTAAATTTGGTGAAGCAGTCTTTATTTGACTCCTGCGTCATTCCCAGAGACATCTCCATAGAACATTCTTTTCTTAATAGTATACTAAAGAAATATCTGTATGAACTGGAGTCATATTTTTTTTAAGTGTAACTTATTTCTATCTGTGTTTATATTTAAGGTAAATAAAAATAATGCCAAACTATGGAATAATGTCGGTCATGCTCTGGAAAATGAAAAGAACTTTGAGAGAGCTTTGAAATACTTCGTACAGGCTACCCATGTTCAGCCAGGTAAGTATTATTAATTAAATTCATAAATTTTATTTATTTTTAAAAAAAAGTTTCAATTATCCTTGGAGGAAATAAGATAGAGTTTATTTTCTAGCTTTATTCTAAGTGACTTGAATACTAGAGTTTAGTGCTTGCTTATTTTGAATTGGATTACATATAATAGCCACTTAATATCAGACTTTGATACCAGGCTGGTGGCTCACACCTGTATTGCTAGCACCTTCGGAGGCTGACAGAGCAAGGTCACTTGAGCCCAGGAGTTCGTGACTATCTGGGCAACAAAGCAAGATTCTGTCTCTACAAAATAAAAATTAAAAAATTATCCAAGCAGGGTTGTGTGGGCATGTTATCTCAGCTACTTGGGAGGCTCATGTGGGAGGATTCCTTGAGCCCATGAGTTTGAGGCTGCACTGAGCTATGATCACATGATTATACCACCTTTATTGTTTAATTTTGCTTAAAGATGTATTTCCATTTATTAACATTTTTATATTTCACTATGCGAGCATATTCTTTACAGAAAACCAGCTTGTTGTTATATATGCACTGTTATATATAGCTTGTTGTTATATATGCACTGCATTCCAGCCTGGTGACAGAGTAAGACTCTGTCTCAAAACAAACAAACAAAAGCATTTATGGATTTTTTTTTTTTAACATAGAGTTGTTGGGTAGGATGGATATGGTTAAACAGTTTTGGTGGAGTGATGGGTACAAAAGCCTGATAGTAGTGAGTTTAAGAGAATGGGGAAAGAATAATTGGAGACAATTAGTATAGAAAATTCTTTTGAAGGGTATCGATAAGAAGTGGTGGCAGTGCTGGGTATGGGGTCAAGAAAGGATGGTAAGATAAGAGGGTTTTGGCTTTGTTTTTTAAACCAGTTGAGGCCAGACACAGTGACTCATGCCTGTACTCCCAGCATGTTGGGAGTCCAGGTGGGCTGATCACTTGATGTCAGGAGTTCAAGACCAGCCTGGGCAACATGGTGAAACCCCATCTTTACTAAAAAATACAAAAATTAGCCAGGCATCGTGGTGGGTACCTATAATCCCAGCTCCTCTGGTGGCTAAGGCACAAGAATCGCTGGAACCTGGGAGGCCGAGGCTGCAGTGAGCCAAGATTGCACCATTGCACTCCAGCCTGGGCAACAGGGTGACACTGTCTCTCAAAAAAAAATAAATAAATTTGGTATGGTTACATGTTTTTCTTCTCCTGCAACTTTTTAGTTATAATAGTGATGACATAGGCACAGAAAATTCTCTTAAATAGGATTAAAGTTTTGTCAGTTATATATTACTAATTAAGAATGGGTTTAAGGAACGAATAAATGATGAGACACCAAATCTAAGCTGGTTAAGAAAGGATATGAGAGAGAATGAGGGCTGGAGGAAAGGTGACAAGATAAGTGAATCTGAGGAATTGTTGGTATCAGAGTAGGATGTAGCTAGAACACAGTATTTTTCAGTAGGAGTGCTATTTGCATTTTGAGTGCAGAATTGTATTACAGGATATGTGCCAGACATAACCCCCATCCACCAAATGCTATCATTATTTTCCATTCAGAATGACAACCAAAAAGAAACCCCCACACATTACCAAATATCCTTGAAGGGGTGTGGAGTGTCAGGCACTGTTACTTTTTTCTAGTAAGTACAGTTATGACCATTGCACTAATTAGCTAAGGTAGAAAGAAGGTGTAAGTCATTTGGAAAAAAGGACATCAAGACCACGGTATTCATAGACTAATATCTATATGGATTATGATATCACTAAATCATTAAGAATTTTGACAAATGTAATGTTAGAGAAAGCAACAGGGAGCCAGGATCTGTGATCCAGGAATTGGTGACTACAACACCGATAGGAATAGTGGATAATAGAGTTAAATTACAATTAGTGAGGAGTGATTGTAGAAAAGAGAGAGAATTGTCCAAAAGTGGCAACATGGATCACTGAAGAAGATGTCCATTCTTCTCCCAGGCACAGCATCACAAAGGATAGGAAAGAACACAAAGCTAAAGGTAACCATGTCTCCAAAACAAAGCTAAGTTTCAATTATAGAAAGGTGAATAAAAAGTTTTGGAAATATAACTGATGGTCTAGCCTTTCAGTTTTATCTCCCTTAGCCCTTCATGTAGTTTAGTTTTTCTTGGAATATGGAATTAATATTCTATACTTCCTTACTTCTTTACCTTTGTTTATATTCTTCCTTGAGACTAGAATTTCTCCCTTCTCCCTTTTCTCCCATTTTCCAGTGACTTGACTTATAAAAACTCTTCCTATCTTTCTAGCTATAAGCAAATAGTTTTCATTTATAAAACCCGTTAACTTCCTCTGTATCTTTCCTGTATTTGTATTTTTCTATTTAGTGCTGTATTTTATTTATTTAAATACAAATTTGTTTAAAATATTTCTTTAAACTGTTGGGCTTCCCAGTGGTAGCATGAACATCTGAATCATTTTTGTACCCCTGCATCATCAAGTAGGGTCCTATATGCAGTCAGCAGTCACTAAATATTTTAATTCATTACTTTTTGAAGTCTTGAGATGTATAGTGCATGGATTAATTAGATTTTAGAAGTTTTTAGAGACACAGTCATCTTTGATTGTCAGGCACATAAGGGCTTTGAGACTGAGATGCTACTTAGGCCCCTTCAGACTCTTCTTTTTTGTTTCTAAAATGGGATAGTAGTTTCTGTCTCACAGCATTGTTGTAAATACTAAATTAAGTGTGTAGGTGTGTGTCTGTACACATTCAGTTTTGTCTAGTGAATAGTGTGCCTATCACACGATATTGCAGGTATGGACACTCAGTTTTTAAATAATTCTCCCCCTCATTGTCAGTTGTCACTAATTGCTGTTTTCGAGATATTTGCTGAATCTTTCTCCTTCAGTTTGACTTCACTATCACACTTTGATAATTGCTGTTTCTATTAATAATAAACCATGGAGCAAAAAAACAAGTAAACCAGTTTATTATGATTTTTTATGAAGTATTTAAACTTAGAAACATTGAATGTGGCATCTAGAGGTTTCTTGGCTTATTCCATGTTTTTTTAAGCTGTATTCTTCCTAGATGGGTTTGACAGATGAGATGACATGTTATTTTACTGTATTTTTAGAGTTAGAGGGGGCAAGACAGTGACCAGGATAAGGCTAAAAAGGGACAGCTGGTGTGATGGTTAGTTAATGGACTCTGGCATCAGACCTTTTCTCAAATTCAATCACTCTAAGTTTTCTATCTGTAAGTTTGGAGTAATATCTCCGTTCTTTTTTATGTTAAATACTGGTTACATAAGACTTAGGCCAGTTTCTCGGCAGTAATGTATATTCAATAAATATGAGCTGGTAAATATTAATGGCATTATTTTCACTGGAACTAGGAAGGGAGGTGGCAGAGAAGAGGTATACAGTTCAGGGAAGAAGGCTGAAAGAGAATGAATAGCAAATGGCTCTGTAGGTATATTTGTTCATCAAGCATTTACTTGAGAATTTACCATGAGTCAGACACTGTTTTAAGTGCTGGGGAATCCAGCAGTAAATAAAACAAATTTTCTGCTTTTATGGAGTTTCCATTCTAAATAAAGGCATAAACAATAAGTAAACAAATATACACATGTAAATATACACACACAAAAAAAAATATATATATGCACATACATATGCATGCACATGTATATTTACTTATATGAAAGTGATAAAAGCTATAAAAAGGGCATAGACATTAGAAATTGGTCAGAGAAAGGCTGTATGAGAGATTAGTATTAAGAGATGAGAATAACTGAGAAAGCAACCTTTGCACATATACTCTGGTGTAGTTAATTTTGAGTATCACTGGCTATGCAGAAAATAGTAAAGAAAAACAGGAAGATCATTTAGAAGGATTTTGCAGTAATGCAAAGAAATGATTGGGTTGTAACTTTTTTAATAGCAATCTTGAAGTACATTTGACATACAATAGACTATACATATTTAAACTAAATAATTTGATAATTTTGGACATATGTATATACCTGTGAGACTATAACCACAATTAAGATACTGAAAATATCCATCAACCCCTCAAATTCCTTGTACCCTTTCTAATGCCTCCATCTTACATCTTTTTACCCCAGCCTTCTCTAGGGAAAAACTTTCTGTCTGCAGATAATGTGCTTTTTCTAAAATTGTATATGAATGGAATTGTACTCTGTGGATTCTCTTTTTATCCTGGCTTTTTCATGCTACACATTTTTTTGATACTCATTCATGTTGTTGTATGAATCAAAAACCCATGCCTTTCTATGGCTGAGTAGTATTCCTTCACATGGATATACCACAGTTTGTTTATCCGTTTAGCTGCTGGTGGATGTTTGGATTGTTTGCACTTTGGGGCTGTTACAAATAATGGCTGTTATGAACATTCATTTACCAATCTGTATGTTTTCATTTCTCTTAGGTAAAAACCTGAGAGAGGAGTGGCATGGTCATATGATTTGTGTATGTTTAACTTTTTAAAAGTCTGCTAAATTGTTTTCCAAAGAATGTGTTTCCCACCAGCAGTATAGGAGAGCTCTCTTGCCTTTCTTAATTCTTCATTTGCACAAATGGATGAATTTTTAGCACAAATGGATGTTGGATTCTGTCAAAAGCTTTTTTGCACCATTTGAGATGATGATAAATAAGGTTGTGTTGTTTCTGTCTGTTAATATAGTAGATTACATTGATGATAGTGTTGAACAATCTTGCCTTCGGTAAAATACCATTTGATCATGACTTATCCTTATTATATATTTTTTGATTTGTTAAAATACTATTAATTTTTACATCTATATTTATGAAGGATAGTTCCTAGGAGATTCCAGATATTTATAAATTTATCTTTTTAAATAAATTGATAATTTTGTGGACAGGAAATAATGAAAAGCAACATAGATGCCTAAGCTATCAATGTGAGAATACTTCACTGTTGGGCAGCTAGTACTGGTTACATGAGACTCAACAATACATCTTAAGATTAAAAAAAAAAAAGGCTTACTATACAGAAGAACAGATATTTTTGCAACAGGAGAATGTGTTGCAGGTTAGGCAGGACAGATAATAGAGTGAACAAAGTTCTTAAGTGGGAAAAGGGAATGTGATCTAGTATGTAAGTAGATTGGTTGGCCCTAGATAAGAAGGAAGGTGTATGAGGGAAAGCAGACTATGTATATGCCTTTGCACACAGATGTGTGTTACTATTAAAAACACTTGGAAACATTGATGAAGATAAGTTGATAACATCTAGCAGTGAGATGATAAGTTCCCTTCTACTCTTTTTTTTTTCCTTAGTGAAAATATGTTATTAGAGATGTGAGGAGAGATAAGAAGTGAAATATACTCAACTAGGATTCTGGAAAATTTAATTGATTATAGAAACCTAGTATTGGCAAACAGGATACATTTGAGATTTATGAGTTCCTCATTTACAATTGAATTAAAATCCAGATTGTTGACTAATGCTGCTGTTGTTTTGGATAGGTACTCATAAAATTATGTCTTTTCATTAGCTGTATCAAGTGGCCTTTCTGATGCTAAAGTATATCTGTATATTACATCTCTATTCTTTGAAACAAAGGACTGCTGTACTCTAGCATCTGAAGTCTACACTAATGACAATATCTCCTTGCCATAATTCTAAGAACATGATTTCAGTGGATGTTAATTTGCCTCATTTTTTATCTTTTCTAACATTGGTTGGGGCTAATTTCAGTAACATTTTAAATATTCAGCTGACATAATTACACTTTTATTTTTCCAAATGTTCAGTTTCTTCTTAAAAGCTTAGTGTATAATTACTTTTTTCAGGTTCTATGTACCTTAGCTTTTCTTGAACAGCATTCTGAGCTCATAAACATGTTGTATGGATTTATCTGGTGTAAAAGAAAAGTTATATAAAAGCAAAGACTTCATATTTTTTAATTGACAATAGTAGTACATATTCATGGGATATATAGTGATGTTTTGAGGCATGTAATGTAAATAATTACCCTAATCACTATACTGTATATATTATATTTAATTGGTAATACAATGATTTGCAGCCCGGATTCTACATCAGAATTGCCTTTGACACTTTTTATAAACATATTTTTTGCAGATTTTATTTCTGAATATTATATTTTGATGGAGCTAGGTGGGGCTAAAGTATCTGAATTTTTTAAAACTACACAAGCATTCTGATTTGTAGCCCGGCTTAAGAATGGCTAGCTGAAACATTTTTTTTTGCTTGACCCCTCCAGGCTACATGAGACTCAACAATACATCTTAAAAGAAAAAAAATCAACTTCCTTACTCCTAAACTTACCTCTAATCACACCTGGTCTGCATCTGCCAGTTTCTGTGCAGTGCACACAATTGCCAGACTAAAACATAATATAGTAAGATCTTAGGACTGTTACTCGGAGAATGCCCAAAATATATATGCTTGGTCTGTATGAGTCCTAGGAGTTGCAGGCAGAGAATTATTCCACAATTGCAAAATAATTGGTGTCACAAGCAAGTAGTAATCAAAATGAACCTTTTCATGTCTGTTAGAAATTCATGTTGAGTAAAAATTGACTGATTTAAGATCTTCTACTTTCCTTCTATCATTCAAACCATTGAAATATTTACTGGGAAGTGTATCTGTTTAAAAAACTACTGTACAATGAATCCTTACATTTTTCCTATTTCAACTGCATTTTTTTTTTCCTATCCCTGAAGACATTTGCTGGGATTTTTATTTTCCACATCAGAAAATGAGACATAAGTTCCTGACATTCTAAAATTAACACAACCTTTAAAAAAAATCTAAAATAAATTTTAAGGAGTTTATTATCATTTAAGAGAGGTGGGCCACTGCATCTTAAGTAATACTATTATCATTATGTTCCATTATACTCTCATTCTAGCCACAATCACAAAAATTTTTAAAAATTGAATGGCAAAGTTTTTTTCATTCTTTTTGCCCCTGTTCCACCATGATGCGTATTTGTTATAACACTTGAAATAATTCTAAATATCCTGATGATTCTTTTCACTTACAGAGTTGAGCTATACCTCTTGAGTGAATTTCTAAGCTATGAGATTAAGTAAATGAAAGCAAGCTTTAGTATAGTAAAATACAATGAAGGAAGGTGATAAAAATTTGTTCATTACCTTTATCTCTCTTATGTCTCAACCCTTCAAAAATCCCTTCAAATAGTTTTTTCATAGTATGTATGTATTTTCTGTCTTTATGGTTCATTAAGTAATTTTGTGAACACTGTTGGTCATAAATTATAACAAGTTATATTTCAGGAACTTAAAGGAAGAAGCAGGACCTGTTGCCTGGTTTTGCATTTTTGCCTAGTATATTTGTTTCTGGAAACATGTCTTCTCATTAGTTATATTGAATACTTGTTTATATATCAAATATATTGAATCATTTCATTTGTATTTAATACATCATTTGTATACTTGCCAACAAATGATTGTTTTAAAATTTTAGATGACATTGGTGCCCATATGAATGTAGGAAGAACTTATAAAAATTTAAATAGAACCAAAGAAGCTGAAGAATCTTACATGATGGCTAAATCACTGATGCCTCAAGTAAGTTGCCATAATTTATTATGTCATATCTACTAGATGTCCATATTGAATAAATTATCTAGAAGAAAAATTCTTCACTTAGTTGATATAAAAGTAAAGTGTCTAATGAATCATCTATTCCTATAAGTTTTTTAAAGAATTACATTTTTCTAGCTCACTTAATTTTTAAAAATTGTTTTTATAGTCCATTGTAAAAACTGAATTCATAAAGTGTGAATTTTAGATATTCTTGATTATGAGTTATTAGCAAGTTATGTGACTTTACATAAATATGATTTTATTTGTGTATATTAATCATAAAATTCAATATTATTCCTATCAAATGAATAAAAGTGGTAAAATTAGTAGATACATCTCTTGCTATATTGTGTCCATCAGTTATTATAATGACATAAGATTCATTAAATATAACATTACAGTATCAAAGTTGGAAGATCTGACCCTATGTCAGTTTTCATGTTGTCAGCAAAATATTTCTCAGTTTTGACAATAGAGTAGTTAATTTTATTCCAGAATACTAAGGACTTACTTTTCTGGTGAAGTTTGGAAATTAAACACTCTAGTTGATTATTAAGGTTAAATAAAGGCTATTATAATATATAATATATATGGATCCAAACTTCCAGTGAACACAATAAATTAGGTATGATAAAAACCAATAATAAAAACAGTTAAACTAATAGGTAAAGATTAAAGTAATCCTTAAAATATTATACAGTTCCACTTTGTTTTTAAAAAATTTAACTTCCCAATCACTGTTAATGTTACTATAAATATTATTACAATTGAGAAAAGTACAGCCGAGCTTAAGCTATTTTTTTTGAGGACATAAGACTATGCTACTAATTTTACTGCTTTATTAAAAATAAACCATAAAAATGTAAAAGAAAGCACATAAAAATCTAAAGATACTATTTTATTTACAGTATCCTCAATAATGTAATAAAATAACACTTTATGGCATTGAAGAATATATTTTTTTATTTATGCCAGCTCAGTGGATTATTGTAAGCTTTTTATTTGCATCTTTTTGTGAAGTCAAACAAATCAGAACTTTAAGAAGTCAAGGTCTCTTAAGTTTGATCACAACAGGAATAGAACCCAGATCTTAGTACAGTGTATTTTTTATACTGTGTTCTGTGTTATTTTAAATTAGCCAATAGGAATATGTACTTTTGATTTTTGATACTGAAATATCAAATCATGAAAATGCCTTTTCTTTTAAACAGATTATTCCTGGTAAAAAATATGCAGCCAGAATTGCCCCTAACCACCTAAATGTTTATATCAATCTGGCTAATCTGATCCGAGCGAATGAGTCCCGACTGGAAGAAGCAGATCAGCTGTACCGTCAAGCAATAAGCATGAGGCCGGACTTCAAGCAGGCTTACATTAGCAGGTATCCCAGTTCACCTTAGATCTATCATTATAGAATATTGAAACTGCATCTGCATGTACATTTTGAATGAATTGGCTTTTTTTTTTTGAAAAAAAAATTATATTTTTAATAATCTTAGCAATCAAGTGCATAGAAAGGCATAGCTTTTTAGACTGACAAATTTTATTGCTTTGAAATTAACAAAGGGAATCCCTATAATAGCCACCTTAGGTTTTATATTAAGAAAACGGTAGAAGTAGCTCTATCTCAGTTTCATTTTCTTCCCATCACCAAAACTGTTCTTTTCCTAATTAAATTAACACCTGAAACTTATATTTTATAATAGTTACTTCTAATATCAAACTCTCAGGAACTTATGTTTTTAGAGTTGGTTGGTTATTGATGCCTTTGACAAGAAGAAAACATTTTGGTTCTCAGCAAAAAAAAAGTTGTCTGGCATCACATGTTAAAACTTCATTTATTTTCTTATGTATGTGTTATCATTTATATTATTTTTGAGGAAAAATGTGTTTTTAAACTTTATTTTGTAGCCTGGTGCAGAAACCTAATAATAACTTGTAACATTGTTTCTGTGGGGAAAGCATATTCTGAATTTAAGTTTTTGAGATAATCTGTTTTTCAGTAGGGATTGCTTTTGGTCTGCCGTGTCCAGTACTTCTTGAAACCCATTGAGTTTAGCAGGCTTGTATCTGTAAATAAGACCTGTCATGTATTAATCCATAAAGAATGATTTAACGATCTGCATTAAAAAATAATAATATTTTGAACAAACATTTATTCTAGAAGTTGTTTTAATGAGAATATTAATTGTTGTTCCTTTGATTTTATTCCTGTGCTAATACTGTAGGAAAGAATAGTATTATAATAAGAACAACTCTTATATCACTACTTAAATATGATATGTACATATGTAAAAATAATTCTTTAAGCAAAATTACTTTTTAAAATTTTCTAACAGAAAATACAACCACACTAGAAAGATTTATACAATGGTTTCTTAACTGGTCCTCAATTCTAAGTGTGTTCCTCAAAGCTATCTACAGTTCAGACTAGTCCCTGGCACTCTACACAGTCAGCTTTTTTTTTTTTTTTTAGTCCTTTTTCTGTTTGTTTGTTTGTGACAGAATCTCGCTTTGTCACCCAGACCGGAGTGCAGTCGTGTGATCTTGGCTCACTGCAACCTCTGCCTCATGGGTTCAAGTGATTCTTGTGCCTCAGTCTCCCTGGTAGCTGGGACTACAGGCACATGCCATCATGCCTGGCTAATTTCTGTATTTTTAGTAGAGACAGGGTTTCACCATGTTGGTCAGGCTGGTCTCAAACTCCTGACCTCAAGTGATTTGCCCACCTCACCCTCCCAACATGTTGGGATTACAGGTATGAGCCATAATGCCTGACTTTTTTTTTTTTTAAGAATGGTCATATTATATGAAGACATTGATGAGGACTAAGTTAATATAAGAAGGGATTACAGATTTTAAATACTTTGATTTTTTGCACAGTGAGACTTTTATTATAGATTCAAATATTGGAATTTCTCTTGCCACTACTGTATGTCGTTTTTTTCTTCTAGTGCTGTTATTTTGTCACCTAACAAATTAATTTCTCACTCTGGCTAGTTGTACTTTTTCTGATGCAGTCTAGTCTGTCTCTTTTTAAAATAAATTCAAAGAATATATTTTCTCTGTCCTCCTGATATGTTGCCCTCTAAAGTCAGGCATGACTTTTTTCTTCTTAAATATTATTTGAAAATAAATAAAGACAAATATACTAAACTAAGGAGTTCAGATTTGAGGACAGTTTCAAAGAGTTGTTTTTGAAAGAGAGTATTTAAGAGCTTGAGTTAAAAGAAAAAAACTATATGTGGAAAGGTTTAAAACTTGGCAAAAACTCTGTCTACAAACTGAGATGGTAATGTTGTAAGTAAAGCTTGTGTTTGATTTTTCCACAGAGGGGAATTGCTTTTAAAAATGAATAAACCTCTTAAAGCAAAGGAAGCATACCTTAAAGCACTAGAGCTGGACAGAAATAACGCAGATCTTTGGTACAACTTGGCAATTGTATATATTGAACTTAAAGAACCAAATGAAGCCCTAAAAAACTTTAATCGTGCTCTAGAACTAAATCCAAAGCATAAACTAGCATTATTCAACTCTGCTATATTAATGCAAGAATCAGGTATGTTTTCTCAAAATATTTCTACATTTAAACAAATTGTAGTTTATAATATAATAAAACCTTAATTTAACTTTATTACCCATAGCAAACACTTTATGTATTGACAGTTTATAGCAATACTGTACTTAAATGATTTATAGGAAGAATATTTGAAATAAACTATTTTCTAGTAACATGCATTCTAACATGATAATACTGATTTTTTAATTCTTCTGGCATGTGTTAAGACTAATTTTTCAGGCAATCTATTAAGCAATGTTAATTGTTTTGTCATTTTATACATGTAAACATAACTTATAAACTCACCAAATAATATGAACTTGTGAATTTTTTTCCATAATTAGCTGTGAGGAGCCAAGAGCATATGTTTTCCAAAAAATAGCCTTTTATTTTCTTTTGATTCATAAGAGCTAATAGTTTTGGCACCATTTTATATCCAATTTTACTGTGTTTTTTGAGATATTATTGTAATTTTCTATATTTTCTATAATTTAGCAAAACTAAATTATTAACCACAGTAAATCTGGATCTTTCACCCATATTTTATATAGAAATTTTAGTTCTGCCTCACAAGACAGTGTATATGATTTATAATCTTTTTAATTTTTAAATAGAAAAATCTATTATAATGGTTAGTTATTTCTTAAATACAGTCTTAAAACTTTTGTAAAATATGAAAGAATCATAAAGTCATAGTATTTTAGAGCTAAAGAGGACCTCTGAGTTTGCATTTGCCAGTCTTCTATTTAGCAGAGTGAAAACCAAATACATTTTATGACTGCCCCAAAGTCCCATAGCTAAGTACTAATCCAAGATAACAACTGAAGCCTCGTGATTTATTTTCATATTTTCATTATCCATCATGCTGCCAAATAAAAGAATAGAGAGAAATCTTTATGCCTGATATTCAAAAGAGTATAAATTTGGAGAAAAGCTAATACTTTTGTAAAGTTATCTACCTTGACAACTATGAAAGATGCTCATTATTAGACACAACATTGCACCATAAGGTTTGTAATTGTAGTACTTGAACATTTTTTTTATTTATTTGCAATAGAAATTACTTCAATGGAGATTTGCTTCCTGCCCAGCAGTGGCTTATGCCTGTAATCCCAACACTTTGTGAGGCCAAGGTGGGAGGATCACTGAAGGCCAAGAGTTTGAGAACAGCCTGGGCAACATAGTGAAACCCTGTCTCCACAGAAAATTTTAAGATCAGCAGGGAATGGTGGCACATGCCTATAGTCCCAGCTACTCGGGAAGTCACAGTGGGAGAATTGCTCGAGCCCAGGAGTTTGAGGTTATAGTGAGCTATGGTCACAGCACTGCCCCCCAGCCTGAGTGGCAGAGTGAGACCCTGTCTCAAAAAAAAGAAGACGTATGTTTCCTAAATCCTAATTTTATAGCCTTATATTTAATCGTATGTTTTTGTCCTCAGAACATTCCTAACATTTTGAAGTAACATTTTTTAAAATGTGATATAGTAATTCTGGCCAGTCATGGTGGCTCACACTTGTAATCCCAGCATTTTGGGAGGCCAAAGTGGGCAGATTGCCTGAGGTCAGGAATTCAAGACCAATCTGGCCAACATGGTAAAACCCCATCTCTACTAAAAATAAAAATTAAAAAAAAATTAGCTGGATGTGGTGGCGTGCACCTGTAATCCCAGCTATTCAGGAGGCTAAGGCAGGGGAATTACTTGAACCAGGGAGGTGGAGATTGCAGTGAGCCAAGGTCGCACCACTGCACTCCAGCCTGGGTGACAAGACCCTGTCTCAAAAAAAAAAAAAAAAAAAAAAAAAAACAAGAATGTGATATAGTTATTCTGAAACATTTTTCTACCCAGTAATAGTTACCATTAATTTTCCAATATATGTCATATTAATTCTTAGAAAACTCAAGTTAACCCGGAGAAGCTAAATAACTTGTTCAGTATATAAAGTCATAATGTTATCAGAATCAAGATTGAATACATGTCTTTGTTGGCAAATCCTATGCTGCTTTCTCTGAATTCTCTATTTTCCCTCTGCTATTTCCAATTGAATTCTATAAGAGACATTTCTCTCCTTTTGGTTTCTGAAGCACTCTTACTGTTTTAAAGGAAAGGAAATAAGCTGTCTTTTTACTGTTTCATATATTTTGATTTTCCTGTGAAGATTTCAAGGTTTTTGCTTTCTACTTTTTTTAACTATGGAAATTAGTTGTTAAAGCTTTTTTGTAATCTAAGTATTTGAAAACGGCTTTGTTCCTCACATTTAATTATTGTACTAACAATATAGTTTTTTTTCTTAAAAAACTTTCTAGGTGAGGTTAAACTCAGACCTGAAGCTAGAAAACGACTTCTAAGCTATATAAATGAAGAGCCCCTAGATGCTAATGGCTATTTCAATTTGGGAATGCTTGCCATGGATGACAAAAAGGACAATGAAGCAGAGATTTGGATGAAGAAAGCCATAAAGTTACAAGCCGACTTCCGAAGTGCTTTGTTTAATCTAGCTCTCCTGTATTCCCAGACTGCAAAGGAATTAAAGGCTTTGCCAATTTTGGAAGAGTTACTCAGATACTACCCTGATCATATCAAGGGCCTCATTTTAAAAGGAGACATTCTGATGAATCAAAAGAAAGATATACTAGGAGCAAAAAAGTGTTTTGAGAAGATTTTGGAGATGGATCCAAGCAATGTGCAAGGAAAACACAATCTTTGTGTTGTTTATTTTGAGGAAAAAGACTTATTAAAAGCTGAAAGATGCCTTGTTGAAACATTGGCATTAGCACCACATGAAGAATATATTCAACGTCATTTGAATATAGTCAGGGATAAAATTTCCTCATCTGGTTTTGTAGAACAGCCAATATTCCCAACCAGTAAGACTTCAGGTGTAGAAGAAGGAGACAAAATTCCAGCTGAAAATGTAAAAGAAATCAGAGGTGAATCCAGACAAACACAAATAGTAAAAACAAGTGATAATAAAAGTCCGTCTAAATCCAACAAACAATTAGGAAAAAATAGAGACAAAGAGACCCCCTACAAAACAGCAAAAGACATCAAAGAAATTGAGAAGAAAAGAGTTGCTGCTTTAAAAAGACTAGAAGAGATTGAGCGTATTTTAAATGGTGAATAGCATTAATATTTATCATGTAACAATGGTATCAAAGAACATCAATCTATCATGTGATTGCTTCTACTGGGAGCTTTGAAAAAAAGTTCAAGGGTTCCTAATGGTCAATCATGAGCTGCCTTGAAGTAGGATCAAAGTCAGATTTTCATTAAAGACCTGTATTATCCCAGGATGTATATCATATAAAATATGGCTGTTTACAAAGTTTGGGTGAATATAGCAGAAATATTACAGTGAAAGTGACAAATGTACACTTCTTATTATAGAAAGAAGGTGTTTCTGGCAGTGTAATCTTTACTGCTCTCAAAAATAATTTGATGCCTGAATGATAATCCCTTGAAGACAAATCCAACCTGTGCTGGTTTATTCTATGAATTCCCACTTATTTGCCTACTTCATTTTTCTTGTATCTCTTAGACTCTAGCTACGAATTGAAAACACTTGTTGAACACTTTTTTTAAGTAATTCTATTTAATCAAGGGACTTTGCACTACAAAAGCATACTGAGTTTGTGTTGTATTCTTTGGTTTAGTTCTAGAAAGAATGCTGGATGAAACGTTTTAAAATAAGTCATGGCGTTAACATATTTTCATAATTGTATACTTGTTTTTAACAATGCAATTTTTAATCAGGTAAAGTTTGACACATGTATAGCTACATACACACATTTCTAATGGTGCTTATATATACTGTATTATTTGTTATTTGATTTTACTTACTGAGAGTATCACAGGATGAATCACATAATCTTTTTTTTTTTTTTTTTACTTTTATTACCCAAACTATTCATGTCTTTTTTTTTTTTCACTATTACTTCCCGAACTATTCATGTTTCTTTAGGGTCATAGTCATTGAGAAGTCCCAGTAACTCTAAACTTTTGAGTAATAACTTAGGAAACTTCTCTTTCATCTTTGTGTTAGCTCTCTGGTCTTACTCGGATTTTAATTTTCTGCTTCCAAAGTCACAATTTAATTATACTTAGATACCTTTGAATTCAATTCTGTTTGATTGAAAGCAAAACAATGTGACAGTTTATTTTCAAACGCTAACTTCTTGATATTTTGTTACGGTATGTCTTTTTATTAAATATGTATTTTGACTACTGAGCTTTCATAAAAAATTTGCAGCTATTTTAATCATCAAGAATGGAAAACAGATTGCTACTGCATTTTCCTATATATGCAATTATGATTTAACCAAAATTGTATCATTTTGGGCTTAATGTCTAGATATAAAAGATAATTAGTCTACTATAGTATTAATAAATTTTTCAGTTGGTTTGGGCAAATTTAAACCTGAAAAATAGGTTAAAAAGTAGATACAAATTAAACTTACTAATTTAAACCTGATTTTTTTTCTTAAGTTAAAATATATTTTAAATGAGATTTATAATACCTTTAAAAGATGGTTCTAATTTAAAATATAAAAGCTCTAGCTATCATCCTGGGATAGTAACTAATTTCTAATTATGTAGTATTTCAAAAACTATATATTTTTTTAGTTCCTTTGAGATAACTAATTTCTAACTGTGTATGTTTCAAAAACCATATTCCCGTAATGTTTTTTAAGAATTGTTTTATAAATAGATCATAAGATACAAGGTCTGCATTAAAAGACCCACTCTTACTAGGTCCCCCAAGGATCTGCCATAATTTTTTTAAAGACAATTTAAAGCAAGCACTGATATCAGTGGGAGTTGGTCTTGATCTAGGAGATTCTGTTAAGCATCCAAACAATGCCTGTTTTCAGTTCTTAGGTTATGACTTGTGACTCCAGATATAAGATGGAGAATACCTCATATACTATGACTTGAAAATGGAATCTTAAATTCTTATGTTCTCTCCATATATCTTAAGGAAAAGTTTCTGAGTATGACCTCTTTTGCCATAGTATCAAATGGAGGGTGGTCAGAAAAGTAAAAGGAAATCTTTTGTGACAGCAGACTATAAAAGAAGTTTGAGTAATATTTTAATAAATGTAGATAACTATTCAAATGATAAAATTTATTAATGTGATCCAATGATTTTATTAAAAAGTTTTCTTATTAGCACTTAGAACTGTGCCTGTTACATAAGAAGTGCTCATATATTTGAGTTTTAAATACTTTATTTAAATCAAGACCACTATGAGTAATTAATAATTTAATTATTGTTCCAAATCAGTAGTTTTCAACCCTCTGTATATTAGAATCATCTGAGGACTTTTAATATGGAACCCACCTCATAACAATTACATCTGAATTTCTGGAAGATGAAGCCGTGCCTGTTTTTCCAAAAGCTCTTTGACTGTTTCAAATTTATAGTCAGAGTTAAAGACCACTGCTCTAAATTAGTTCAGGAAATCCTTTTATTTCTCCCATATTAACTTTTAAAGTTAGTAATATACCAGTTAAGGGTTGATGGTTTAAATTCCACTAAGGAACATGTTGTAATAACTAGCACTTATGACTTGAAATGTAAGAGCTTAAGTTCCATTAAACTAGCCCATGTGTAAGACTATTATTTCTTCTCTATAAATTCAAAATAGATATTTCATTCAAACTTTTCAGGTGAGAAAAGATAACATTTTTTTTTTCCTCTGGAGCTGCCTGTTTGGGGAGATGGAAGTGGGCACATTTAGGGATCAATTCACTAACCTATGATTCAGAGTTCTGATAATGTGTAAGTTAGGAAAACAAAACTTATGACAGGTTTGTATGCTAGTGAATGGGAAGAGTTTTGATTCTCTCTTAAAAGAGAATAAACTCTCCAGCAGTTCTAGGAAAACTTTGACAATCCCCAAGGAGCAGTGTTATCGTAACTTTACTGCTTCTTAGAAGGTAGAATTAAGTTTCTGGAATTGTGCTTGTTTTCTTATTAACATTTAGAATTGGGAATATTATCTTAATTTTTCCAGTGAGTGGTTTTCTGAAATTGATAACTTGGAGAGTAAAATATGTATTTTCCTTTTCAATTTTGTGTTTACTTTTATGTAAAAATTTGGTATGTGAATTACACAGTTCTAATAAAACCTCATGCCTTTTCATTACAGCTAATTTGAACTCTCAACTTCATGTTATAGAATGCTTCTTTAAAGATGCTTTAAAAAGTATTAAGAAAATATATAGATTTGTATGTCAATTTATACTTCAGAAATCCATATATTTGTCATATTTATATTTTTAGAAACCTAATTGGATGACTAGATGGTATTTAAAACGAATGCCCAGAAATATCTTCTACCTTTGTCCAAAAGTTTATCTGTTGGAAGCTGTCAGCCATTCATATAGAGAGTTTATAAGAAAATAATTTAAAATTGTATGCATTTTATATTGCTATGGTATCTGTACCATATTTCTAAATATCATTATTAAACTGGTACTTCTTAAAACCATAGCCTGGCCTGCCTTTTAGTGTTAAAAAAATACGATATTGTATATAAAGAGATTTCTTATTTTATGAAGAAGAGATGGCATGTGATTTATTAACAGTGATCTGAGAAAGACATGAAATAAGTTTCTGAAAATGATATATTTTCAAATATGAGTGAAAACAACGAAATTAAGAAATGGAAACAACTCAGACTTGGAATTTTATACAAATTTCATTTGTACATCTGCCTGATACTGCCTCTGGCATAATTAAGAGGAAGTTGTTACACCTGTATGTCCTCAGTTTCTTCATCTACAAAAAAACTTTTAAAGGTATGAAGAGGATTTATATATTTATGTGATATATTGTATATAATGTATTCAAATTGCCTAGAAGAGTTTCTAGCACATAGAAAGTAATATTAGTATAAACAGGGCTTAAACTCTTGGATTTGATGCATATGACTTAATTTGTATTTGTGCTAATAGCTGTAATGTCAATGACACGATAGCAAGCAAATGATTAAAAATCTAATAGTAATGCTTGTTCCTTAGCTATCTATGCTAACAAGTACATAGATAGCCTAAAGTAAATTATGCTTGGGATAAAGCTAAATTGCATAACTAAGACACCTTAAAATTGTATTACCTTGTGCTGTTCACTGCCATCGGGAGGCAGCATAAAATGAAAGACAAAATATGAAGACTGGATCCAGGCAAATTCATGTTCTTTGTGACTTTCTTCATCAGTAACATTGCTGTGACTCAATGGATAGCATATTTCCATCAAGTAGTACTATATAATGTGGTGCTTTCATGTTTCTGCCTTAAAATAACTCAAAAAACCATTCTAGGGAAAAAATTTTTGCAGTCTCCCCATCTGGCAAAGGGCTAATATCCAGAGTCTACAAAGAACTAAAACAGATATACAAGAAAAAAGCCCCATTCAAAAATGGGCAAAGGATATGAACAGACACTTTTCAAAAGAAGACATATATGAGGCCAACAAACATGAAAAAATGCTCATCATCACTGGTCATTAGAGAAATGCAAATGAAAACACATTGAGATACCATCTCACGCCAGTTAGAGTAGCGATCATTAAATCTGAAGACAACAGCTGCTGGAGAGGATGTATAGAAATAGAAACACTCCCACACAGTTGGTTGAAGTATAAATTAGTTCAACCATTGTGGAAGACAGTGTGGCGATTTCTCAAGGATCTAGAAATAGAAATTCCATTTGACCCAGCAATCCCATTACTGAGTATATACCCAAAGAACTATAAATTGTCCTTCTATAAAGACACATAACACGTATGTTCATAGCAGCCCTGTGTAGAATAGCAAAGACCTGGAACCAACCCAAATGCCCATCAATGATAGACTGGACAAAGAAAATGTGGCACTTAGACACCATGGAATACTATGCAGCCATAAAAAACGACGAGTTTTTGTCCTTTGTAAGGACTCGGATGAATCTGGAAACCATCATTCTCAGCAAACTGACACAAGAACAGAAAACCAAACATCACATGTTCTCATAGGCGGGTGTTGAACAATGAGGACACGTGGACTCAGGGAGAGGAGCATCACACACTGGGGGCAGTTGGTGGGAGCTAGGGGAGGGATAGCAGGCAGGTGGGGAAGGATAACATGGGGAGAAACGCTGGATATAGTATGCACCTATGCAACAACCCTGCATGACCTGCACATGTACCCCAGAACGTGAAGTAAAATAAAATTTAAAAATTCTAGTTTGCCCTTTCTTAAAGACTCACATGGTCAAAATTTCGTCTTTATTTCTTGCCTCCGCCATGGTTTAGTTTCAGATATTGAGACCATACACTGACTAACCCATACTGAAGTATAAATGATGGGTAAATCTTATTAGCCGTATCAAAGCTTAAGTCAAGTGAACCACTTTCTTTGTAAAGTTGCAGGCAGTAGAATGGGTTTCAGAGATAATGGTGTTTCTACGCCATTCTTCTTTCTAACTAAATTAGATCTCAAAAAGCTTTCTAACTGCAACAAACTCCCTTCTGACCAGGTTACTATTTTGGATGGGCCCTGTCTGATCTTTGAGAGTGGGACTGACTACCCAGATTGTTAGTGGAATCAGATCTAATTTTAACAGTGATACGTGTAAAAGTTCTGGGCAGTGGATAGCATGTACATTATTAACATTGTTTCTTGTATGAGTATTTGCTTCACTGAGCTATAGTTTTCGTTGCATGCTTCTTTTCTCTGCCTGTCACTTAAATACTAGTAAATACTAGTCTTGCTTCCACTCTTTTTCTTTCTATGGAGTAGTTTCAGCTATATATATTCCAGATCTCTAGCCCATATTTTCTCCAGGCCCTAAACTATGAACCCAATGATTTACTAAACATCATACTCTCAGGTATTGATTGCACCCATCCTCTTCAAACACATGGCCAGTGGATAAAAAGTTTAAGGAAGAAAAAAAGGTATGTATGTGAAGCAGGAAAAAGACGGGAGAGAAAGACCAAAGGAATATAAAAAAGCTTACCAGTGGATTACCTACTCAATGAGGAAGTTTAAGGGCAAATAAGCATGATTATGGACTTAGGTTAAAACAAATACTACAAACTTACTTAAAGACTCTACACCTTGTGGCCTGTAATGCCAGCACTTTGGGAGGCCGAGGTGGGCAGATCACTTCGAGACCAGCCTGGCCAACAGGAGCACCTAGATACGTAAAGCAAGTTCTTAATGACCTATAAAGAGACTTAGACTCCCACACAGTAATAGTGGGAGACTTAAACACTCCACTGTCAATATTAGATCAATGAGACAGAAAATTAACAAGGATACCCAGATCTTGAACTCAGATCTGGACCAAGCAGACCTAATAGACATCTGCAGAACTCTCCATCCCAAATCTACAGAATATACATTCTTCTCAGCACCATGTCGCATTTACTCTAAAATTGACCACATATTTGGAAATACATCACTCCTCATTAAATGCCTAAGAATGGAAATCATAAGTCTCTCAGACCACAGTGTAATCAAATTAGAGCTCAGGATTAAGTAACTCACTCAAAACCACACAATTATGGGGAAACTGAACAACCTGCTCCTAAACGACTGGGTAAATAATGAAATGAAAGCAGAAATAAAGGTGTTCTTCAAAAGCAAAGCAAATGAAGACACAATGTACCAGAATCTCTGGGACACATTTAAAGCAGTGTCTAGAGGGAAATTTATAGCGCTAAATGCCCACATGAGAAGAGAGGAAAAATCTAAAACTGACACCCTAACATTACAATTAAAAGAACTAGAGAAGCAAGATCAAACAAATTCAAATGATTGCAGAAGGCAAGAAATAACTAAGATCAAAGCAGAACTGAAGGAGATAGAGACAGAAAAAACCCTTCAAAAAAATCAATAAATCCAGGAGCCAGTTTTTTGAAAAGATCAACAAAATAGATAGACTGCTAGCCAGACTAATAAAAAAGAAAATAGAGAAGAATCTAATAGATACAATAAAAAATGATAAAGGGCATATCATCACCAATTCCACAGAAATATAAACTACCATCAGAGATTACTACAAACATCTCTAAGCACATAAACCAGTAAATCTAGAAGAAGTGGATAAATTCCTGGACACTTTAACCTCCCAAGATTAAACCAGGCAGAAGTTGAATCACTGAATAGACCAATAACAAGGTCTGAAGTTGAGGCAGCAATCTGTAGCCTACCAACCAAAAAATGTCCAGGTCCAGACGAGTTCAAAGCTGAATTCTACCAGAGGTACAAAGAGGAGCTGGTATCATTCCTTATGAAACTATTCCAAACAATACAAAAAGAGGGAATCCTCTATAACTCATTTTATGAGACCAACATCATTCTGATACCAAAACCTGGCAGAGATACAACTAAAAAAGAAAATTTCAGGCCAATATCCATGATGAATATTGAAGCAAAAATCCTTAATAAATACTGGCAAACTGAATCCAACAGCACATCAAAAAGCTTATTTATCACGATCTAGTCGGCTTCATCCCTGGGATGCAAGGCTGGTTTAACATACACAAATCTATAAACAATCCATCACATAAACAGAACCAAAGACAAAAACCACATGATTATCTCAATAGATGCAGAGAAGGCCTTTGACAAAATTCAACAGTCCTTTATGCTAAAAACTCTCTATAAAGTAGGTATCAATAGAACATATCTCAAAATAATAAAAGCTATTTATGACAAATCCATAGCCAATATCATACTGAATGGGCAAAAACTGGAAGCATTCCTTTTGAAAACTGGCAAAAGGCAAGGGTGTCCTCTCTCACCTACTCCTACTCAACATAGTATTGGAAGTTCTGGCCAGAGCAGTCAGGCAAGACAAAGAAATAAAAGGTATTCAATTAGGAAAAGAGAACATCAAATTATCTCTATTTGCAGATGATATGATTGTATATTTAGAAGACCCCATTGTCTCAGCCCAAAATCCCCTTAAGCTGATAAGAAACTTCAGCAAAGTCTCAGGTTACAAAATCAAGTACAAAAATCACAAGCATTCCTATGCACCAATAACAGAGAAACAGAGAGACAAATCATTAGCGAACTCCTTTTCACAATTGCTACAAGGGAATAAAATACCTAAGAATGCATCTAACAAGGAATATGAAGGACCTCTTCAAGCAAAACTACAAATGACTACTCAAGGATATAAGAGAGGACACAAACATATGGAAAAACATTCCATGCTCGTGGTTAGGAAGAATCAATATCGTGAAAATGGCCATACTGCCCAAAGTAATTTATAGATTCAATACTATCTTCATCAAGCTACCATTAACCTTCTTTACAGAACTGGAAAAAACCACCTTAAACTTTATATAGAACCAAAAAAGAGCCTGCATAGCCAAGACAATCTTAAGAAAAAAGAACAAAGCTGGAGGCATCACACTACCTGACTTCAAACTGTACTACAAGACTACAGTAATCAAAACAGCATGGTACTGGTACCAAAACAGAGATATAGACCAATGGAACAGAGCAGAGGACTCAGAAATAATGTCACATGTCTACAACCATCTGATCTTTGACAAACCTGACAAAAACAAGCAATGGGGAAAGGATTCCCTATTTAATAAATGGTGTTGGGAAAACTGGCTAGCTGGATGCATTAAGCTGAAACTGAACCCCTTCCTCACACCTTATACAAAAATTACTCCAGATGGCTTAAAGATTTAAATGTAAGACCTAACACCATAAAAACACTAGAAGAAAACCTAGGCAGTACCATTCAGAACATAGACATAGGCAAGAACTTCATGACTAAAACACCAAAAGCAATGGCAACAACAGACAAAATTGACAAATCAGATCTAATTAAACTTAAGAGCTTCTGCAGACTGGAGCTGCTTTCTTTTTTGAAAATTATTTTTATTTTATTTTTACTGAGGATCATCTTGCCCTAAACAGAAATATATCTTAATTTTAAAAATTGGAATTCCAAGTAAAGAGTCAAAATATTAATTTTACAGAAGTGCAGTGAGATACAGGAGAATTCTGAAAAAACAATTCAAAGAAATCAGGAAAGCAATTCAGGATATAAATGAAAAGTTTATTTAAAAAAATTTATTTTTAATAGAAACCAAATAGAAAGTCTGGATCTGAAGAATTCATTGAAGGAAATACAAAATATATTTGAAAGTTCCAAAAATAGACTAGATCAGGTAGAAGAAACAGTTTCAGTACTTGAAGACAGCTCTTTTGAAATAACCCAGTCAGACAAATATAAAGAAGAAAAAAGAATGAACAATGTGAACAAAGCCTTCATGACATTTGGAACAACATAAAGCAACCACATATTTGAATGATCGATATCCCTGAGGGCAAAAAGACAAAAAAAGAATTAAGAAAACCTATTTAACATAATAATAGATGAAAACTTCCTAATGTTAGAAAGAGATTTACACATACAAATACAAGAAGCTTAGCTGTTGCCAAGAATATACAATACAAAAATGTCTTCTCCACAGTATATTATACTCAGACTGTCTAAAGTCAAAAATAGTGATTCCAAAAACAAGAGAAAACTATGTCTACTCATATGTAAAGGGAATTCCATCAAACTAACAGCAGATTTCTCAGCACAAATCTCATAAGCCAGAAAAAAAATGGAATGATATATTCAAAGGGCTGAAAGAAAAAAAACAACCTGTCAGTCAAGAATATTGATCCGGCAAAATTATTTTTTATAAATGAGGAAAAAATTAAGTATTTCCCAGACAAGCAAATGCTGAGGGAATTCATTGTCACTGGACTGTGTCTAGAAGAAATGATCAAGGAAGACCTAAATTTGGAAGTGGAAAAATAACATTTACCAACCTTAAGATACAGGAAAATATAAAACTCACTCGTAAATCAACACACAACTGAGGACAGCCACCAAAACCCCAAGAACCACCATTCTACTCTCTGCTTCTATGACATCAGTTCTTTTTGAGTCCACATATACACTATTTGTCTTTCTGTTTTTGGCTTATTTCACTTAATATTCACTTTACCTTCTTCAGGTTCATCCATAAGTTCATCCAGGTTCATTACAAGTAACATGATTTATTTTTTGTAGTGCTGTTCCATTGTGTATATATACTATATTTTCTTTATTCACCTATTAATTGATACTTAGGTTGATTCCTTGTCTGATCTATTTTAAGTAACATTGCAGTAAACACGGAAGTGTAGATATATCTTTGGTGTACTGATTTCTTGTTTGTTCTTTGGATCTATACCCTATAGCGGATCTGCTGGATCATATGATAGTTCTATTTTTAATTATTTTTTAAATTTAAAAAATTGTTTATAATCAACATGTAATAATAGTACATGTTTATGGTGGCATATGTAATATTTCAATACATTATATGTATACATGTGTAATGGTCAAACCAAGGTAGTTTGCATTTCTGTCACCTCAAACATTTATTACTTCTTTTTGTGATCAATTTTAAGATCTTTATTTTTAATTTTTTGATAACTCATTCTCTTTTCCATAATGATTGTTCTAACTTACATTTCTATCAACAGTGTGCAGAGGTTCCTTTTTCTCCACATCTTTGACAATAATTATCTTTCATCTTTTTGTTAATAGATTTTGAGCAGATGTTAGCTGATATTTTATTGTGGTTTTAATGTGCATTTCTCTGATGATTAGTGTGGTTGAGCATTTGAAAATATACTTATTAGTCATTGTATGTCTTCTTTTGAGAAATGTCTATTCGGGTATTTTGCCCATTTTTTTCGATGACATTATTTGTTTTCTTTTTATCAAGTTGTTTGAACTCCTTATATATTTTGGGTATTACCTCTTATCAGATGTACAGTTTGCAAATATTTTTTGCCATTCTGTAGAGCCTCTCCATTCTGTTGATTGTTTTCTTTGCTATGCATAATCTTTTTCATTTTATATAAATCCATTTGTCTGTGTTTGCATTTGTTTTCTGTGCCTTTAGGATCATATTAAAAAGTCATTGCCCAGACTAATGTCAAGGAGCTTTCCCCCTATGTTTTCTTCTTACAGTTTTATAGTTTTGGGTTTTACATTTGTGCCTGGAGTCCATTTTAAATGATTTTTATATTTAGTGTGAAATAAAAGTCTAATTTTATTCTTCTGCATGTAAATATTTAATTTTGCCAGTATCATTTATTGAAAAGACTGTTCTTTCTCCATTTTGTGTTCTTAGCAACTTTGTTGAGTATTAGTTGTCTGTAAATATGTATATTTATTTCTAAGCTCTCTGCTCTGTTCCATTGGTCTATGTGTTTGTTTTTATACCAGTTCGATGCTGTTTTGGTTACCATAATTATGTAATATATTTTGTAGTCATGTAGTGTTCAGCTTTGTTCCTTTTGCTTAAGGTTGCTTTGGCTCATATGGGGTATTTTCTGGTTCTGTATACATTTTAGGATTCTTTTTCTATTTTTATGAAGAATGTCATTGGTATGTGGATAAAAAATGCATTGACTCTTGTATTAGTCTATTAAGATAAAGATACTACTATAAAGATACTACTTGAAACTGGGTAATTTATAAATAAAAGATATTTAATTGACTTACAGTGTTGCATGGCTGGAAACTTACATGTTTCCAGGAAACTTAGAATCATGGCAGGAAACTTACAATCATGGCAGAAGGAGAAGCAGGCACCCTCTTCACAAGGTGGCAGGAGAGACAAGAGCAAATGGGAAAGAGCTCCTTAAAAGCCATCAGATCTCAAGAGACCACACTCATTATCATGATAACAGCATGGAGAAAATTACCTCCATTATCTGGATCCCTCCTTTGACACATTGGAATTATAAGGATTACAATTCAAGATGAGATTTGGGTGGGGACAGAGCCAAACCATATCAAATTTTAAGATCACTTTGGGTAGTATGGACATTTTAATAATAATTTTTCAAATCCATGAACATGAGTTATCTTTCCATTTATTTGTGTCTATTTCAATTTCTTTTATTATGTTCAATGGGTTTAAGTGTAAAGATCTTTTAGCTCCTTGTCTAAATTTATCCTAAGTATTTATTATTTTTTTGTAGCTACTTAAAACTATTTTTGTGAATTTTTTTCAGTTTGCCGTTAGTGTATTGAAACTCTACTGCTTTTGCATGCTTTTTTTTTTTAATCCTGAAACTTTACTGAATTCACTTATTAGTTCTAACAATTTTATTTATTTATTTGGAGACAGAGTCTTGCTGGGATAATAGTGTGTGCCACCACTCTTGACTAATTTTTGATTTTTTGTAGAGATGAGGTCTCATTATGTTGCTCAGGCTTCTAAGATTTTTTTGTTGGAGTCTTTGGGTTTTATATACAAGATCATGTCATCTGCATAAGGATAATCCAACTTCTTCATTTCCAATTTGAATGTCTTTTATTTTATTCTCTTGCCTTATTGCTCTGGCTGGGACCTCCAGTACTATATTAAATAGAAGTGGTGAGACTGGGCATCCTTGCCTTGTTTCAAATCTTAAAGGAAAAATTTTCAACATTTGCACATTGACTGTAATATTAGCTGTGGATTTGTCATATATGATCTTTGTTGTGTTGAGGTACATTCATTATATACCTAATATATTAACAACTTTTATCATGAAAGGATTTTGAATCTTGTTAAATGCTTCTTCTGCATCCATTGAATTGATCATGTAGTTTTTGTACTTTATTCTATCAATGAGTTGTATTACATTTTTTGATCTATGTATGTTGAACCATCCTTGCATCTCAGGGAAAAATCCCCAAATCCCACTTGGTCATGATCTTTTTTCTTTTATTTTTTTGGAGACAGGATGCTGCTCTGTTGCCCAGGATGGAATGTAGTGGTGCAATAATGGCTCTTTGTAGCCTCAACTATCATGGCTCATTGAGCCTCAACTTCACAGGCTCAAGTGGTCCTTCTACCTCAACCTCTCAAAGTGCTGGGATTACAGGTATAAGCCACCATATGTGGCCATGAATGAACTTATTATTTGCTGTTGAATTTGGTTTGCTAACATTTTGGAGATGATTTTTACATTTATGCTTATCAGGGACACTGGCGTGTAGTCTTCCTTTTTGTAACATCTTTGTTTGGCTTTGGTTGGAAGGTGATGCTGGCCTCTTAATAATTAGTTTGAAACTATTCTTTTCTGTTCAATATTTTGGAAGAGTTTGAGAAGAATTGGTATTAGTTCCTTAAGAGTTTGATAGAATACAGCAGTCAAACAATTAGCTCTTAGGCTTTTCTTTGATGGGAAACTTTTAAAAATTACTGTTTTAATATCCTTACTCATTGTTGATCTGTGAAGATTTTCTATTTCTTCACATTTTAGTCTTGCTAGGTTGTATGTCCCAATAAATTTTTATCTATTTTTTCAGGTTTTCTAATTTGTTTACATTTAATTGTTCATAAATGTCTCATGATCCTTTGTATTTCTGTTGTATCAATTGTAATGTCTTTTTTTTTAGTTCTAATTTTATTTATCTTCCTTTTTTTCTTAGTTTAGCAAAAGTTTTGTCAATTTTGTTTATCTTTTCAAAAATCCAATTCTTAATTTTGTTGATCTTTTCTGTTGTTTTTCTATTTTATATTTCATTTATTTCTGCTGTGATCTTTATTATTTCCCTGCTGCTCCTAATTTTGGGCTTAGTCTGCTTTTGTTTTTCTAGTTGCTTTACATGCAACAATTGGTTATTTGAGACCTTTCTTCTATTTTGATGTAGGCATGTATTACAATAAACTTTATTAGTGGTGCTTTTGCTGTATTTTTTATATCTGGATATTCTGTTTCTGTTTGTGTTTGTCTCAAAATACTTTTGGTTTCTCTTTTATTTTTTCATTGACTCTGTATTAGTCCATTCTCATGCTGCTATGAAGAATTTATAAAGTAATTTATAAAGAAAAGAGGTTAAATTTACTCAAAGTTTTGTATGGCTGGAAAAGCCTAGGGCCACCTGCAATTATGGCAGAAGGCACCTTTTCACAGGGAAGCAGGAGAGATTGAGTGTGGAACAAAGGGGGAAGCTTCTTAGAAAATCATCAGACCTTATGAGAACTTACTCACTTTTATGAGAACAGCAGGGTGGGGGAACCACCCCAATGATTCAGTTATCTCCACCTGGTCCCACCCTTGATGTGTGGGAATTATTGCAATTCAAGGTGAGATTTGGGTTGGGACACAGAGCCAAACCATGTTATTTTGCTCCTGATCTTCCCAAGTCTTATGTTCTCACATTTCAAAACACAATCATGCTTTTTCAACAGTCCCCCAAAGTCTTAACTCATTCCAGCATTAACTCAAAAGTCCAAATTCAAAGTCTCATGTGAGACAAGGCAAGTCTTTTCTGCCTATGAGCCTGTTAGTTAAAAAGCAAGTTACTTTCTTCCTAGATACAATGGGGGGTACAGGCCTTGGTAAATATACCCACTCCAAATAGGAAAAATTGGCCAACACAAAGGGGCTACAGACCCTATGCAAGTCTGAAATCCACTAGTACAGTCATTAAACCTTAAAGTTCCAAAATGATCTTGCTTTGATTCCATGTCTCACATCAGGTCATGGTGATGCAATGGTGTGGGATGTGGGCTCCCACAACCTTGGGCAGCTCTGGCCCTGTGGATTTGCTGGTTACAGACCCACTATGGCTGCTTTAATAGGCTGGAATTGACTGCCTGCACCTTTTCCAGGCCGATGGTGCAAGGTATTGATGGATCTACCATTTTGGGGTCTGGAGAATGGTGGCCCTCTTCTCACAGTTCCACTAGGCAGTGCCCCAGTAAGAACTCTGAGTGGGGACTCCAACCCCATATTTTCCTTCTGCACTGCCCTACCAGAAGTTCTCCATGAGGCTTCTGCTCCTGCAGAAAAATTCTGTCTGGACATCCAGGCATTTCCACACATCCCCTGAAATCTAGGTGGAGGTTCCCAAACCTCACTTCTTGTCTTCTGTGTACTCACAGGCTCAACATCACATATAAGCCACAAAGGTTTGAGGCTTTTACCCTTTGAAGCAATGGTCCAAGCTGTACTTTGGCCCCTTTTAACCACAGTTGGAACTGAAACAACTGGAACAGAAGGCACTGTGTCCTAAGGCCTCACAGACAGGGGAGCCCTGGGCCTGGCCCAAGAAACAATTTTTTCCTCCTAGGTCTCTGAGTCTTTGATGGGAGAGGCTGCCATGAATGTCTTTTACATGCCCTGGGGATATTTTCCCCATTATCTTGATGATTAACATTCAGCTCCTTGTATGAAAATTTCTGCAATGAACTTGTATTTATCCTCGGAAAATGGGTTTTTCTTTTCTATTGCATTGTCAGGCTGCAAATGTTTTGAATTTATATGCTCTCCTTCCTTTTGTACACTTTGCTCCTTAGAAATTTCTTCCACCAGATACCCTAAGTTACCTCTTTCAAGTTCAAAGTTTAACAGATCCTTAGGACAGGGGCAATATGCCACCAGTCTCTTTGCTAAAGTATAGCAAGAATCATCTTTATTCCAGTTCCCAACAAGTTTCTCATCTCCATCTGAGACCACCTCAGCCTGGACTTCATTGTCCATATCATTATCAGCATTTTGGTCAAAACCATTCAACAAGTCTCCACAAAGTTCCAAACTTTCCCACATCTTCCTGTCTTCTGAGCCCTCTAAGTCCCTGGGAAATTTCAAACTTTCCCGCATTTTTCTGTGTTCTTCTAGGCCCTCCAAACTATTCCAATCTCTTGCCTGTTACCTACTTCCAATGTCACTTCCACATTTTTGGGTATCTTTATAGCAGCACCCCACAACTCCCAGTACCAATTTACTGTATTAGTTTATTCTCATGCTGCTATGAAGAAATACCTGAGGCTGGGTAATTTATAAAGAAAAGAGGTTTAATTGACTCACAGTTCTGCATCGTTGGGAGGCCTCAGGAAACTTACAATTATAGCTGAAGGCACTTTTACACAGGACAGCAAGACAGAATGAGTACTAAGCTAGGTGGCAGCCCCTTATTAAACCATTAAATCTTGTGATAACTCACTCTTATGAGAGAACAGCATGGGGGGAACTGTTCCCATAATTCAATTATCTCCACCTGGTCTCACTCTTTACATGTGGGGATTATTACAATTCAAGGTGAGATTTGAGTCAGGATACAGAGTCAAACAATATCAGACCCATTGTTTGGTCAGGAGTATGTTGTTTAATTTCCATGTACGTGTGAGTCTTCTGAAGTTGTCTCTGTATTTATTTTTATTTTTAATACTATTGCAATCAGAAAACATAATATAATTTCAGTCTTCTTAAATTTGTTTAAACTTGTTCTGTGTCATCATATGACCTATCTTGGAGAATGTTTCATGTACCGTTGAGAAGAATGTGTATTCTGTAGCTGTTAAATGGAATGTTCTTTATGTGTGTTTGTTAGATCCATTTGATTTAAAGTGTAGTTTAAATTCAATGTACCTTACTGATTTTTGTCTGACTGATCTGTCTATTGTTGAAAGTATGGTGTTGACATCCCCTGCTATTAGGCATTGCAGTCAATGTCTCCTCTCAGATCTATTAATAATGCTTACATATTTAGGTGTCCCAATACTGAGTGCATGTATTTTCATAATTGTCATATCCTCCTCCTGAATTGACTTCTTTATCATTATATAATAACCTTTTCTTTTTCTAAAAATTTTCTGACTTAAAGTCTATTTTATTGGACAAAAGTACTACTACTCCTCTTTTTTGGTTTATATTTTGATGAAATATCTTTTTCCCTCCCTTTACTTTGAGTCTTTGTGTGTCTTTACAGATGAAGTGAGTCTCTTGTAGGTGGTATATCTTTAATCTATTCAGCCACTTTCTGTCTTTTGATTCTAGAATTTAGTCCATTTACATTCAAGATAATTATTGATAGGTAAGAACTTACTCCTGCCATTTTGTTATTTTTTGTTGTTTTATAGATTCTTTGTTCCTTCCTTTCCCTGTTGCTCTCTTCCTTTGTGATCAAGTAATTTTTCTGGTGGTGTATTTTGATTTATTGCTTTTCTCAGGGGTAAGTATTTACTATAGATACTCTACTGTGTGCTTACCATGTGGCATAAAGAAATATCTCATAGCTATAATAGGTAATTTTAAGCTGATAACAACTTAACTTTATTGCAAAAAACAAAAAGCCCACTTCAATTTTACTGAATTCCCTCCCCAACATTTTGAGTTTTGATGATACAATTTAGATCTTTTTATACTGCTTATTATTTAACAATATATTTATTGTTAATAGCTTATCTTTTTGACTTTCATGCTAAAAATTACAATGATTTATACATCATAATTACAATTTTTTAGTATTCTGAATTTGACTGTATATTTACTTTTACCAATGATTTTTAAACTTTCAGATAATTTTATGGTACTCATTAGAATTCTTTTCTTTCTGCTTCAATAATTTTCCTTAGCTTTTTTTTTGAAGACATGCCTTGTGGTGATGACATTTCTTAGTTTTTGTTTGTCTGGGAAAATTTTTATCTCTCTTTCAATTCTTGAGGACAGTTTTGCTGGATATGTTAGTCTTGGTTGGCTGTTTTCTTCTTTGAGCACTTTGAATATATTATCCCACTCTCTATTGGCCTGTAAGATTTTTGCTGAAAAGTTGGCTGCTAGATGTATTGGAACTTTCTTTTTATGTTCTGGTCTCAAACTTTTGGAAGTAAACAATCTGCTCACCTCAGCCTCCCCAAATATTGAGCTTCTTCTTTTGGTTATAATATGCCTTGGGGTAGTCTTATTTGAATTAAATCTTGTTGGAGACCTTTGACCTTCCTGTACTAGAATAGTACAACTTTCTTTAGGTTTTGAGCTCCTGTTTTTAAAAGTAAGTTTTCTACCCCTTTATCTTTCTCTTCTCCTTTTTGAACTCTTATGATTCAAAAACTTGCTCTTTTGATGATGTCTCATAATCCTATAATCTTTATTTCTTTTTATTCCTTTTTCTCATCTGACTGTATATTTTCAAATTATCTTCAAGTTTACAGATTCTTTCTTCTCCTGGATTAATTTTGCCATTGATGCTATTTCTTGCCTTTTTAATTTTGTTCATTGTATTTTTTATCTTCAGGATTTCTGTTTGATTTTTTAAATTATTATTTCAATCTTTCTATTAAATTTCTCATTCTAGTCACTTCTTGTATTTTCTTGACATTTATGGAGCTGCTTCTTCTTCTTCCTCCTCCTCCTCCTCTTCTTCTTTTTGAGAAAGGATCTTACTCTGTCACAAGGCTAAAGTGTGGTGATGTGATTATGACTCATTGCAACCTCAACCTCCTGTGCTCAAGCAATCTTCCTGCCTCTGCTCCCTGAATAGCTGGGACACAGGTGCACATCACCATGCCCAGCTAATTTTTTTATTTATTGTACAGACAGGGTTTTGCTACATTGGTCTCATAATTTTGGACTTAAACAATCTGCTAACCTCAGCCTGGTCTCAAACTTTTGGACGTAAACAATCTGCTCACCTCAGCCTCCCCAAATATTGAGCTTCTTCTTCTTTTTTTTTTTTTTGTTTTAATTTTGTGTCTGGATTTTACTGAATTCATTTATTAGTTTTTTTTTTTTTTTTTTTTTTGCTTATAACTCCAGAACATTTTAATTCTAAAGAGCTTTAATAAATAAAAAGCCCCATAGTTTCCAAATGTTCATCAAAAAGGTAGTATCAGTCCCATCCATACGTGGGAAAATCAAAGAAAAAAAAAGGAGAGGGTGAGAGATGAATGAAGGTTGACAACTATTCTCCTTTATAAAGAGAAAACACTGCTTCCTCAATGTCACTTAAGGATATGAACAGGCAGGAGGAAAGTAATTGTCCATATTTGCCTTATATACGGTATTGGGTAATTAAATGCCAATTGTGCTGTTTAGGAATGGCTTGCTAAAACATTGAAAAAATGAAAGACTTCATCCTTGTCATAGACTGCCACTTCAGTAGAACATTCGGTGCACATGACTGGGTCATAGATTTCTCCCACATCTGTCTCTGCCTTCTAGGCAGCATCTTCCTGGTTAGACCTCATCTTCTTACGGCCCCGCTTTTTCTTCCTGTTCTCTGAGGCGTTTTATCTTAGAACCTCCTCTTTGTTAATAGAAGAATTCATCACAAACATCACTCTATATTGAGTTTTGTACAATTCATGCCTTTGGCAATCAAGGCACAGTGTGGTCATGCAGGCAGGACAATTCAAGACAGCATCACTATTTGGAACAGGCTGTTGTTGATGTGACCTCTGTCGTCCCAAACCATGGTAACCCCTTCTCTGTGCATCAGCCCAGGCCTGATCTCTGTTACCTTTTTCAGGATCATATAGTAATTCATCCTTTGTTGGAATCTTGTGTTCTTCCTTCTTTTTTTCCTTGGTCACCTGCACTGCTTTGTCTTCATCCTCAGAATCAGAATCAAAATATATATCATCATAGTATCTTGCTGGAGCTGTTGCAACTTTTCCATTTCCTGAGGAAAATCCAGTTCCTGGAGAGGATAACTTGTCCTCCATTGTTTTCATAGTGGAATTTAATTCAGCTTTCATTTCCTTTTCAAATTCATCTTCACTAGATGATTCACTTTCTCCAGTAAAACATTTCTCTGATGAGTTTTCGTTTTTGGTCAGGAGTTCCATGTAAAAGCACATCCACTTCATCTTCAGAGCTACTCAAAGCCGGCTTCTCATCACTGGGCTCTTCAATCGCATAGGGGTCCTCGTCATCTGGAAGCTGGCTCATGGTGGCCTGCAGCAGCCTACACTGTCCACTGCAATCTGCAGCATCTCTGTTTACTCTTTAGTTGTTTTTTTTTTTTTTAATTTTATCTTTTAGCAATATTTTCTCTTTTTTTATTATATTTTAAGTTCTGGGGTACATGTGCAGATCTTTGAGGATTGTTACATAGGTATACACATGCCATGGTTGTTTGCTGCCTGCATCCCCCCATCACCTACATTAGGTATTTCTCCTAATGTTATCCTTCCCCAATTTCCCCACCCCTGCTATCCCTCCCCTAGCCCCCTACCACCCAACAGACCCCAGTGTGTGATGCTCCCCTCCCTGTGCCCATGAATTCTCATTGTTCAACACCCACCTATGATTGAGAACATGCGGTTTTAGGTTTTCTGTTCTTGTGTTAGTTTGCTGAGAATGATGGTTTCCACATTCATCCGTGTCCCTACAAAGGACATGAACTCATCCTTTTTTATGCCTTCATAGTATTCCATGGTGTATATGTGCCACATTTTCTTTGTCCAGTCTATCATTGATGGGCATGTGTGTTGGTGCTAAGTCTTTGCTATTGTGAACAGTGCTGCAATGATCATACATGTGCACGTGTCTTTATAATAGAACAATTTATAATCCTTTGGATATATACCCAGTAATGGGATTGCTGGGTCAAATGGAATTTCTATTTCTTGATCCCTGAGGAATCACCACACTGTCTTCCACAATGGTTGAACTAATTGACACTCCCACCAACAGTGTAAAAGTGTTCCTATTTCTCCACATCATCTCCAGCATCTGGTATCTCCTGAGTTTTTATTGATTGCCATTCTAACTGGCATGAGATGGTATCTTAATGTGGCTTTCATTTGCATTTCTCTAATGACCAGTGATGATGAGCATTTTTTCATATGTTTGTTGGCCACATAAATGTCTTCTTTTGAAAAGTGTCTGTTCATATCCTTTGCCAACTTTTTGTTGGGGTTGTTTGTTTATTCCTTGTAAATTTGTTTTAGTTCTTTGTAGATTCTGGATATTAGCCCTTTGTCAGATGGGTAGCTTGCAAAAGTTTTTTCCCATTCTGTTGGTTGCTAGTTCACTCTAATGATTGTTTCTTTTCCTGTGCTGAATCTCTTAAGTTTAATTAGATATCATTTGTCAATTTTGTCTGTTGTTGCCATTGCTTTTGGTGCTTTAGTCATGAAGTCCTTGCCTATGCCTATGTCTTGAATAATATTGCCTAGGTTTTCTTCTAGTGTTTTTATGATGTTAGGTCTTATGTTTACATCTTTAATCCATCTGGAGTTAATTTTTGTATAAGTTGTGAGGAAGGGGTCCAGTTTCAGCTTTCTGCGCTAGCCAGTTTTCCCAACACCATTTAATAAACAGGGAATCCTTTCCCCATTGCTTGTTTTTGTCAGGTTTGTCAAAGATCAGATAGTTGTAGATGTGTGACATTACTTCCGAGCCCTCTGTTCTGTTCCATTGGTCTACATCTCCATTTTGGTACCAGTACCATGCTGTTTTGATGACTGTAGCCTTGTAGTATAGTTTGAAGTCAGGTAGCATGATGCTTCCAGCTTTGTTCTTTTTTTCCTAGGATAGTTTTGGCTGTGTGGGGTCTTTTTTGGTTCCATATGAAGTTTAAGGTGGTTTTTTCCAGTTCCATCAAGAAGGTTAATGATAGCTTGATGGGATAGCATTGAATCTACATATTACTTTGGGCAGTATGGCCATTTTCACAATATTAATTCTTCCTAATAATGAGCATGAAATGTTTTTCCATCTGTTTCTGTCCTCTCTTATTCCCTTGAGCAGTGGTTTATAGTTCTCCTTGAAGAGGACCTTCACGTCCTTTGTTAGCTGTATTCCTAGGTATTTTATTCTCTTTGTAGAAATTGTGAATGGGAGTTCACTCATGATTTGGTGCTCTGTTTGTCTGTTATTTGTGCATAGGAATGCTTGTGATTTTTGCACATTGATTTTGTATCTTGAGACTTTGCTGAAGTTGCTTATCAGCTTAAGGGGATTTTGGGCTCAGACAATGGGGTCTTCTAAATATACAATCATGTCATCTGCAAGTAGAGACAATTTGACTTCCTCTTTTTCTATGTGAATACCCTTTCTTTCTTTTTCTTGCCTAATTGCTCTGGCCAGAACTTCCAATACTATGTTGAATAGGAGTGGTGAGAGAGGGCACCCTTGTCTTGTGCCAGTTTTCAAAGGGAATGTTTCCAGTTTTTGCCCATTCAGTATGATATTGGCTGTGGATTTGTCATAAATAGCTTTTATTTTTTTGAGATAAGTTCCATCGATACCTAGTTTATTGAGAGTTTTTAGGATAAAGGGCTGTTGGATTTTGTCTTGTCGAAGGCCTGCTTTGCATCTATTGAGATAATCATGTGGTTTTTGTCTTTGGTTCTGTTTATGTGATGGATTACATTTATAGATTTGCGTATGTTGAATCAGACTTGCATCCTCAAGATGAAGCCTACTTGATCGTGATGGATAAGCTTTTTGATGTGCTGTTGGATTTGGTGTGCCAGTGTTATATTGATGATTTTTGCATTGATGTTATTCATAGATATTGGTTGGAAATTTTCTTTTTTAGTTGTGTCTCTGCCAGTTTTTGGTATCAGGATGATGTTAGTCTCATAAAATGAGTTAACGAGGATTCCCTCTCTTTCTATTGTTTGGAATAGTTTCAGAAGGTATGGTACCAGCTCCTCTTTGTACATCTGGTAGAATTGGGCTGTTAATCCATCTGGACCTGGACTTTTTTTGGTTGGTAGGCTATTAATTGCTGCCTCAACTTCAGATCTTGTTATTGGTGTATTCAGGGATTCAACTTCTTCCTGTTTAGTTGTGGGAGGGTGTTACTGTCCAGGAATTTATCCATTTCTTCTAGATTTACTGGTTTAGGTGTAGAGGTGTTTGTAGTAATCTCTGATGGTAGTTTATGTTTCTGTGGGAATGGTGGTGATATCCCCTTTATCATTTTTTATTGCATCTATTTGATTCTTCTAATTTTTTCCTTTTTATTTGTCTGGCTAGCAGTCTATCTATTTTGTTGATCTTTTCATAAAACCAGCTTCTGGATTTATTGATTTTTTAAAGAGTTTTTTTTTTTTTTTGAGTGTCTCTGTCTCCTTCAGTTCTGCTCTGATCTTAGTTATTTCTTGTCTTCTGCTAGATTTTGAGTTTGTTTGATCTTGCTGCTCTAGTTCTTTTAATTTTGATAGGGTGTCAATTTTAGATCTTTCCTTGCTTCTCATGTGGGCATTTAGTGCTATAAATTTCCTTCTGGACACTGCTTTAAATGTGTCCCAGAGATTCTGGTATGTTGTGTCTTCATTCTCATTGATTTTGAAGAACACCTTTATTTCTGCCTTCATTTCATTATTTATCCAGTAGTCATTCAGGAGCAGGTTGTTCAGTTTCCATGTAGTTGTGCAGTTTTGAGTGAGTTTCTTAATCCTAAATTCTAATTTGATTGCACTGTCATCTGAGAGACTGGTTGTTATGATTTTTGTCCTTTTGCATCTTCTTTAAGATAGCTATTTTGAATTCCTTGTCAGACATCTCATATATCTACATTTCTTTAAGGTCAATCACTGGCAACTTAATCTGTTTGTTTGGCATTGTTATGTATCCCTGATTGTTCCTTGTATATAGATGTCTGTGCTTTTGAAGAAGTAAGTACTGATTCTAGTTTTCACAGACTGACTTTGTCTGGGAAAGCCCTACAGTGGGCACAGCACTGGGGTGGGTCAGAAGCCCAGGGCATTTGTAGCTGGTGTACTGCTATCAGAAGCCTGGGGCTTACTATTGCAAGCATGTGCTGGAGAATGCAAGAATTGCAGGGCAGGTGCAGCCTATGTGGCACTGGGGCATACCAGAAGCCTGGATCCTCTGGGGGATACCTGCCATTGAGATCTGTCTGAAGGTGACTGGTGGGAAGTGGGCTGAAGATTGAGTCTTCCACTCAAACCTGAAACCTGAGGATGTGTAGTTCTGCCTGACACCAAGTTGGGTCAGTAGAGGCCCAGTCTATGGATACTACCTTGGAATATGGGTCTACGTGGTTCTGTCTAGTGCCAGGTTTTACTATGGTGGACCCAGTGTTGGAGCACAAGGCAAAGTCCTGTGCTCACTTTCCTCTTTCTCCCAAGCAGATGGTATCTCTCTTTCCACTGTATTGCCTGGGATTGGGGAAGGGGCAATGACGGTAATGTAAAACTGGCTTTCCTCCCCCTTTCAAGGGCTCTTTTATTATTCTGCTACAGTCAGGTACCACGGTCTCTCATTTGGCTTCCTTTCTCTCGAGGGAAAGCATTTTCATGCATGGATATTTGTTATTTGTTCAACTGATGTTGATATTTCTGTGGTGGTACAGTCATTAGAAATTCCTACTCTGCTGTCTTACTCCACTGTTCCTTCTATTAGGTTGGAGCAAAAGTAATTGCCGTTTTTGCTATTGAAAGTAATGGTAAAAAACACAATTATTTTTACACCAACCTAATAATTCGATTATTTTAGTTTAAATTTTCTGACTGGCTAACTTCAATTTACTCCATTTCTACAAAGAGCCTTTTGGAGAGTTAGTCCTCCCTTGTGTTTAGCTCATGTGTTTCTGGAGGTGCGGGGGCTAGAGCATATGACTCAGATCTAAGTCATTCTGCATATGGCATTGCTCCATCCACTGTAATTCACTTAGAACTGGAAACCTGACTAAATAAAAGTCAATGAAATGACTCAATATTTTACTAACATCTCATTGGCTCAAAATGAGAGAAAATGTAAGTTTAAAATTGTGGCAACCATCTTTCCACTATAAAGAGAGATCCTATATGGGAGTAGAGTCAGGACAGAGTAGGCATATCATAGGAGTAGGAAATTGGGTTGTGTAATTCATGTCCAAAAGTACTGAATATTAAATGCATTTAATAAAGACATCTCCCAAACAGGTTTTGTGTGAGCGACAATGCAGTTTTATTTCTCACTTGGGTGCAAGCGGACCGAATCCGAGAAAGGACAGGAGAAGGAAGTAAGGGTGGGAATTGGTTTTACAGGTTGGGTTAATTTTGGGGGCTGGGGGTGTTGCAGAGTAAGATCAGTTACAGTGGTGGGGGTTGGGGTAAGGAGTATACATGATCACAAGTTCAGTTACAATGGCGGGTTGGGTAAGGCAGAAGAGCAGTTAAGATGGCAGGATGGGGCAAGGAGCATTCACATTATCATATGAACAGTTAAGATGGCAGGGGGGTGGGCGGGAGGTAAAAAAAAAAAAAAGATGGCAAGATGGGGTGAGAGGTATTCACATTTGTCATAAGAACAGTTAAGATGGCAGGGTGGGGTGAGAGGCTTGTCTGGTTAAGCTCCACTGAGCAATTAGGGACAATGGTGAATGCAGGCGGAGGGTGGGAGACAATTAGACGAGGCAGGCAGGACTTCAGACTTTCTGGTTCCAGGCTTGCATATGGAGACCTGACAGGTTGCAGTGATACTGTTTGAGGGCCTGGTCAAACTGTATGTGAAAAGACAATAATGTAAGTTAAAGTAGAAGCAACTTGAGTCACAACTGAGTGGTCAGCCATCTTTTGAACAAGAGCTAAACTTTGTAAGTAGTCTGGCCAAGCTCGAGAGGTCACATGAAGAGCAATGCAGGCTACTCAATTCCAGTCTGGGAAGTTGGCAGTTTTTATTAAGTGTAAGCAAAACAACTGCTTAAACTGTTCTCTGTTTAAGCAATTATTTAAGCAGCATGTCCTGTGGCCATGTTAAACAAGACCACAAGATGAGAAACCTTGTTTTGAATTCAACATTTAGAACATATAATAAGGTCAAACGACAATGAGAAAGTTTTAAACCAGATCCATTTTGTTTAAAAACAGAGATTAGATAATATTGTTCTGGTATAAGGGCTTGCTTCCTTCCTTCCTTCCTTTTCTTTCTTTCCTTTTTTTTCTTTCTTTCTCTCTCTCTCTTCCTCTCTCCCTCCCTTTCTTCCTGTTGTCTGTCCTTCCTTCCTTCCTTCCCTCTCTCCCTTCCTTCCTTTCTCTCTCCTTCCTTCCTTCCTCCCTCCCTTCCTCTTTCTCTCTCCTTCCTTCCTTTCCTTCTTTCTTTCTTTCTTTCTCTCTCTCTTCTTTCTCTCTCTTTCTCCCCTCTCTCCCTCCCTCCCTCCCTTCCTTCCTTCTTTTTTTTTTTTTTTTGAGATGGAGTCTTACTCCATCACCCAGGCTGGAGTGCAGTGGGTGATCTAGGCTTACTGCAACTTCCACCTCCCAGGTACAAGCGATTTTCCCTCAGCCTTTCCAATAGCTGGGACTATAGGCACCCATCACCATGCCTGTAACCCTGACCTCAGGTGATCCGTCCACCTCAGCCTCCCTAAGTGCTGGGATTACAGTCATGAGCCACTGCAACCAGCCTCCTTTCTACCTGTAATTTGAAGTCTAAGAAACTGTAACTATAGTAGCAGGGTAGAAAAAGCCAAATTCTCCGCCCTAAGCTAGTATTTGACTCAAGCAATATTAGAAGTGGGAAACTTAGCAAGAGCTATGACTAGTAGTTAGAAAAATCATATTCTAGCTTCTCAAGCCCCTCCTACATTCTTCCAATTAAGCAAGAGCTATGACTGGTAGTTAGGAAAATCATATTCTAGCTTCTCAAGCCCCTCCCACATTCTTCCAATTAAGTAGTCATTGTCTGACAATGGGATGAATTACTCCCATTGAGAAAATACAGTCCTGTGGCATAGATAAAAAGAAAAAGGAAATTCAGCTCAGGGCTAAAGAAATTGGCAGTGAATTGTTGATGTACTAGTTTCTTAGGATGGCTGTAACAAAGTACCGCAAATTTAGATGGCTTTGAAAAACAGAAATTTATTATCTCACAGTTCTGGAGTCTAGAAGTCTGAAATAACATGCCAGCAGAGTTGCTTCCTTCTGGAAGCTGCCGAGAGAGAATCTGTTCCATGTCTCTCTCCTTGCTCTGAAAGTTGTTGGCAATCCTTTGAGTTGTAGACACATCACTTTAATCATTCACATGCTGTCTCTCTCTGTGTCTGTGTGTTTCTGTTCCTGTTATAAGGACACAGTCATAATAGATTAAGAGCCCACCCTATTCCCGTGCGATACCGTCTTAAGTAATCATTTGCAGCTACCCTATTTCCAAATTAGGCCACATTCTTGAGGTGCTGAGAGTTAGGATTTCAGTCTATCTTTTAGGGGGGCACAATTAAAAGTACTGTAGTAGTCATGGCCAACTTCTTGAAGACAAAAAATCTAAGGACAACGGGCTAAATTTGCTCAAGCCTTTAAATAATCCTCAGGCTTTAGAACCTGAGGTTCAATGAAGTACACTGATAATGAATTACAAGATGCACTTCAGATATGGTCATAGACAAGAATTGTGTAAACTCAATAGATTGAATTGTTAATGCTGGGGCACATAAATTATAGATCTTACCTGGTATCAAACTTTATTAACTATTTAAAAGTTACTCACAAACAGCAGGTATAGGCAAAGTTCATAGATTTTTAGGTTTGCCTACAATAAGAAAAATAGGCCAGAAATATCCTACTTTGTAGATAGGAAATCCTGGTGTGCAAGGAGATCTGGTAGAAGTCATTCTTGCCCCCTGTTATCTCCAGTAGGGAAGAAGTGGTCCACTAAACTGCCATTAACCATTTCCTTCTCAGCAACAGAAGTCCTTAGAGAGCAGAACTATATTTCACTCCTAGGTCAAGGAGTCCTTGCTTTCCCTGTCATGCAAGATATTATATGAATTATGTACCAGCAACCACTTCATCTTATTTACTTTCCCAAAATAGCAGCTTAAAAATATGTATTGAATGTTTTGGGATACATTAAACACAGTATATAGCATTAGTTCTCTAGAAGAGGAGTTAGAGATGGATCTGACTGAGAGGACTGTACCTCGAATAGCTATTTTGAACCCAGAACTCTGTACAGTTAATGAATGAAGATTTTATTTCTCATTATTTCTTTGGAAAAGGGAAGGAGGGTGTGTTTTCTGTGGGATGTGACATAAATTTATCATGTAGATAGATATTTTTGAGGGTGTATGAATGGGAGGATGAAGTAGCCAAATGATTGGACATTTCTTTGGTTGTTTGTGCATTGTTCAACATTGGTTCACCCTATTTCCAGTACTGTCATTGGGGATAGATTCAGGGATGCTCCATTGATAGAAGTATATAATCCATGGTGATAGAAATAAATATATTCCATCCCCTTGACTAGTCATTTATAGCCAATTTTAGGGATCTGAATGTGACACAATCAATATTAGTAAGATGTTAGGACTGGCCAGGAAAAGTATCTGCTCTTTTACCATTGGATTTAATTAGAGATGATCTAGTTCTGAAGTTAGAGCAGCCTTCTCCAAAGAAAAAAGACACAGAATATAATAGTAGAGGAATGTGATAGATGAACAGAAAATTGTCTTTTGAATTGGGTATCCTGTCAAATGGAGCTGAATAAAATCTACTAACACATACTTCTTAAAAATTCATATCCATTTTCAAAGCTTTGTAATCCAAGAAAAACTTCTTTCAAAGCAACATGTTTTTCTGGAGTCCATCTGACATTAATCAAAGACAGTTTAGAATGACAAGATTGCACAACAGGAGGAAATATCAAGGCTGTTATTTTGTATTCTTTTTTTTTTTTTGAGATGGAGTCTTGTTCTGTCACCCATGCTGAAGTGCAGTGACATGATCTAAGCTCACTGTAACCTCCACCTCCTGGGTTCAAGCAATTCTCCTGCCTCAGCCTCCTGAGTAGCTGAAATTACAGGCGTGAGCCACCATGCCCAGCTAATTTTTGTATTTTTAGTAGAGACAGGGTTTCATCATGTTGGTCAGGCTGGTCTTGAACTCCTGACCTTAAGTGATCCTCTTGCTTTGTCCTCCCAAAATGCTGCAATTACAGGCGTGAGCCTTGGCACCCCACATTAGATTTTGTATTCTGTTTTGAATATATACAAAAAATAAAATATCTGATTAATGTGTTTTTAAAAGTCTACATGATTCTTGTCCTGGCTGACCTCCTACCTCTCCTCACCCGTTTTGCTCCAGCTCAATCAGCCTCCTTGCTGAACTCCTACTTCAGGAGAACTTTGCACTTCCCAGCCTTTCTTCTTCAATGCTGTTCTCTCAGGTATCCACATGAGTTTCTAAACTCATTTAGATTTCTTTTCAAACAAAATCTTACATCAACTGCAATTTAAAAATTTAAGGAAATCATAAGGGTAAAATGCTGAGAAGGAGGTAACAATTGACTATAAATAAGAACATGATACTAGGTGGATACCCAGGTTTTTTTGAAAAACAAATACTAAAAGTGAAAAAGGAAATAGATTAATGGTCATAAAGGCCATATCTTCAAGTTCAATATATATGGCAGTGCCTTCCTATAATTGATGTACTTAGTGTTCACACATAGAAGGGCAATTGTGGCAGGTTGCAGAGGTTTTAGGAAGTGGAATAAAGGATTATAATTCTGCAAAATACATTTTTAAAGTAATTCTCCCCTCCGTGTGGTGATCTTTTCTTTTTAGGGTGTTTTCTCTATATCATTAATTCATTGTTCTTATCTTTCTTCAAAGATAGCTTGCATACAGATCACATCAAACACTCTTGAGGTCTTTGAAAGTCTTGAGCAGCCAAGTACGAGCAAGGTATATAGTTCAGAAGACAGGGTTGTTACTTTAAAGCATAGTTGGCATGATGAGACATAGAAGTAGAAGCCTAAGTTTCCATGCAGAGGCCAGTGGGAAAAGAGCTCAAAGGAACCTACTCATACGTATAAGGAGAAAAAGGCAAAGAAGGCCTTGAGACTCAGTGTAGTCTGGGTCAAAGATGTACTGGAGTCAGAGATAACTTGACAGTGATTCGGCAAAAACAAATCCAGACCTCTTTATTATGGCTTGGCAAGTTAACCAAATTAAATGTTTGGTGAAATAGAGAAATTGAGCCAATAAAGTCAGTTATTAAATGAAAAAACATTGAGGCACTTATCTGTAGAGTTTATTGCATTTCCCAGTCTCAGAAGATCTGGAACACGAAGATGACTATGTTGTTGCTAACACTAAGAACTATGCTACTCAATATTCCCTTGAATTCTTATAATAAACTTCCATCGCTGAAGGTACATTGGAAGTTGTACATCCATGTTTGTGCATGTACACTTACATGTGATCCTGAATAGCCTGACTAGGACTCATACTGAAAATGTATTAGTAACAAACAGTTTGTAATGGATCACAGATCTTTATGTTTCAGAAACCTAGGTGACAGAATTGTAAGAACTATATTCTTTTCCTCTATAATAACTATATTTATTATTGAAAGTTGTTTGCTAAATATTTATTAAGAAAATATTTATTTAAATAATAATAATTACTATTTACTGATCAACAGTATTCAAGGAGCTTGAAGTACATTTTCTCATTTAATTCTCACATCTAAAGAGATATAATTTCCTTTTTCAAAATGACAAAATTGATGCTGAGAGAGTTAAAAGAAAATATTTAAGAATACAGCTCGTGGCAAATTCAGGATTTGAACTTAAACATAGCTGATTCTGAAATCTGTTCATTCCACTAGCCTGCTCTCTCCCCCATTGTATGTTGTCAGTTTATTGGTGAACCCTCATTGTCTTTAAAGAAATATTATTTGCATAATAATAACAGTTATCATATATTGAGTGCCAATTACAAGGTATTATTAGGCTAAGTCCCATCATATTGCCTTTACAGAATTGAAATAGGTATTATTGCAATAATATATGAAAGAGTATGTTTATTTAAACAGCTGATTCCATAGACAGAATCACTAAGTCTAAACAGTTGAGGTTCACGCTATGGGAGACATGAGAGAACTGAGCTTGACTAAGGAAAAGTAGATTTAAGGAATACATTTCATAGTCACTCTTTTCCATGCTCATTGGGTGGAATGACAAATGAAATGACAGAGATTATTTACATTATTTCTCTTTCTTTAAGCATGCAAATTAATTGAAGTAACTATAATGTGATTAGAATGGAATGCCAAAGTGCTGCACACATGCACAAAAGTATTTATTTTATCCTTTTTGCCCTGAAAAGAGTCACTTTTTAGTGCAATGTCCACAGTGTTCTTGTATAATGGAATAAGAACAGCCCTTTAAACTTCTTATTTAATCCTCAGAATATCCCTATATGTAAGTAGACATTAGTTCTATTTTACAGGTGAAGAGGTTACCACTTGCCCAAAATGTACACTTCTATTTATAAAAGTAGGAAGGTAGATGTGAGTAAGTAAGTTCATGAGTCATTTCAGTATCTTCTCCAGTTGTTATGAGTTTCTCTAGTACAATGATTGTGGTAGGCTGAATAATGGCTCCCAAAAGATGTCCATATACTAATTCCTGGAATCTGTGAATGTTACCTTGTATCAGCAGTCCCCAACCTCCAGACCATGGACTGAACTATGGGTTGGGAACCTGTTTAAGAACAGGGCAGCACAGCAGGACATGAGCAGTGGGCAAGTGAGCAAAGCTTCATCTATATTTACAGCCACGCCCCATTGCTTGCATTACCGCCTGAGCTCTGCCTCCTCTCAGGTTAGCAGAGGCATTAGATTCTCATAGGTGCGCAAACCCTATTGTGAACTGTGCATGCAAGGGATCTAGGTTGCATGGTCCTTATGAGAATATAATGCCTGATGATCTGTCACGGTCTCCCATCACCTCCAGATGGGACCATCTAGTTGCATAAAACGGCTCATGGCTCCCAATGTATCTACATTATGGTGAGTTATATAATTATTTCATTATACATTACAGTGTAATAATAATAGAAATAAAGTACACAATAAATATACTTTGCTTGAGTCATCTGGAAACTATCCCTCCTGACCCCAGTCTGGAAAAATTGTCTTCCATGAAATTGGTTCCTGGTGCCAAAAAGGTTGGGAACCACTGCCTTATATGGCAAAAAGGCCTTTACTGATGTGATTAAGTTAGAAATTGTGAAAAGGGAAGATTGTCCTAGATTATCTAGGTGGGCCAAATGTAATCACAAAGATCTTTATGAGAGAGAGAGAGAGAGAGAGAGAGAGAGAGAGAGAGAGACAGACAGACAGACAGACAGAGGCAGGAGTGTCAGAAGCAGAAAGGAAGCTGACAATGAAAGAGGTTGTTATGTGCTTTAAAGATGGAGGAAGGGGCCATAAGTCAAGGAATGAAGTAGTCTTCAGAAGCTGGAAAAGGCAAGGAAACAGATTTTCTCCTAAATCTTCCATTAAAAATGTAGTCCTAGGAATAGATTGATTTTATGTTTCTGATATGTAGAACTGTTAAGAGAATATATTTGTTGTAGGACACTAAATTTGTGAGAATTTGTTACAGCAGCAATAGGAAATTCACAATAATTTTGTCGTACTAACTTAGGGAATAAATAGAACCAGGATTCGAATTCTGGATCTGATTTTTTTTTTTTTTTTTTTTTTTTTGAGACGGAGTTTCGCTCTTGATACCCAGGCTTGAGTGCAATGGCGCGATCTCGGCTCACCGCAACCTCTGCCTCCTGGGTTCAGGCAATTCTCCTGCCTCAGCCTCCCAAGTAGCTGAGACTACAGGCACGCTCCACCATGCCCAGCTAATTTTTGTATTTTTAGTAGAGACAGGGTTTCACCTTGTTGACCAGGATGGTCTCGATCTCTTGATCTAGAGCTGATTAATTCAAAGTCCATTTCTTTTCAAACAGGAAGCATTTTTCCTGTTTATATCATCAGTCTCTCTTGGGCAGTGCTGTGTAAATATTGACAAGTCCAAGTTTTCAATTCCTCTTCTAAAAACTATCAGCAAACAGATTCGCTATGTGTTGTGTGTCAAGTGATGTCATTCAAGTGTTTTTAAAGATTCAACAAAAGGACAGGATTCTAATCTTACAGGGTGTACTAAAGCGTATTAGCATAAGACTATGAAAAACTTACCTGCTGACACTGAAATTAATGCACTTGATATAAAAAATGTATGGAACCAGCCACTAGTACATTAAAAACTATATTTAATAATATGTTGCTAAAGGCATGTTGCTATGAGACCAAGGTGTTTTTCAGAATCAAACAAAAAGTAAATGATATTTTAAATACTTTCATCTTGACTACCTGGTTAAATCCTTACTAAGAAGTGATTGTGGGTTTAATTGATTAGAAACTAGTACTGAATTGATTATCCATATACCTTTATATCCTAGCCATTTAAAGGTAAGGAAGACACTCAAATATTTTTGAATGATTGAAGCTGTTCTATCACATATCAAAAAGTACTTAAAGTTACAAAGTAACTAAATCTATGACTTGGGTACAAAAATAGACATACTAATCAATGACGATAATTTAAAAAACCCAGAACAATATACTAATGTAAAAATAACCACAGTATCATGCACCGATGCTTATTGTGAGTGAAACATTGTGCTAAGTGCTTTAAATGCACTACCTTATTTAATATAATAATCTAGTACTACTTTCATCTCTCTCAAGGAAGTTAAGTCTTGAGGAGATCAAAGTGATAAAAACAGGTTTTCTATTACGCTAAGTGCAATGAATTTACTCACTCTGCTCTACTGACTTTTATAATTTAAAACATGATAAAAGTAGTGTTTTAATTTCATAAAGAAAAACTAATTTTAAGTAGATGATGTCAGGATGGTTGCTTAAAGCTTTTTGTCACACTATTTATCAAAATTAATTTAAGACAAAATCACTAAGTTGACAAACATCTTGATGAATGTTACCATATAAAAATTAAAAGTTTGTATTTTAGGAACATTAAAAATAAAATGAAACCCAGAAGAATATTTGAAATATATGTTGCACTTGAAAGTTTACTCTCCTAATATTTAAAACATTCTTGCAAATGAAAAAGAATAATTACTCCAATAGAAGAAATCAATAAACAACGTCCCCAAAGATGTACAACAAATGACTCATAGTATGTAATATGTTTAGTCTCAGGAGTAATCAACAAGTGCAACATAAAATTACAATGAGAGAGAATTTTCTCACAATCAAATAGTCAAAAATTTAAAAATGGTAGCACCAAACATGGCAGACATGGGAGGAACAAACATTCTCATAAATATTAATTGATATGTAAATGGATACAGCCTTTTAAAGGGAATAATAAGAAAATGGAATCATAAGGTTTAAAATATGAAAACTCATTGATCTACAATTCCATCTTTGTGAATTTATTCTAGAAAAATGATGAAATGTGTAAAAATATGAATACCAAAAACATTATCTCAGCATTGTTTATGATACTGAAAAATTGACAATTATGTGAATTTACTGGAGAGACATTTACAGTATATTATTAGTTGAAAAAGAAATTACAAAAAGGTATGCATAAAAAAATTCATTAGAAGGCATAACTGCTTATAAATACTATACATATATTATGGGTATGTTTATATTTTTCCTAATTAATGAAAAAAGTAACAAAATATTAATCACCAAGTGAATGGGATTATGGGTGATATTTAGTTTCCATAGTATGACATCTATATTCTATAATTTCTAACATAAAGATATTTTTCTGATAATAAAAAAAAGAAGAGCAGGAAAAACTAAAATTAAAAAAAGAATAAGTTTACACTCGTCTACACTCCACATTTGATGATGTATGTACTCACTACCCAGCTTAAAAAACCTCTAATGAGTCATTTTTATTTATTTATGAAAATACAAACACTTTCTTTTGGCATCCAAAATAATTTCACATCTGGTCTTACCATGCAATATTGACTTCATTTTCCACCACTGCTTCCCATGGGCCTTCTAAATACTTCTGGAAAATGCCAGACTCTTCTGCTGAAGAACCTCTAGCCTTCTTTCATTGAAAACATCATCTCCTCCCTGAAGACTTTCCGGTTTGGTAAGAAAGTTAGTGCTCTCCAAGCTTTGTCTTGAAGCATTTTTCTTTTCTAAAAGAATTTTAGAGATGGGGCTCTCACTGTATTGCCCAGGTTGGTGTTATACTACTGGGCACAAGCGATCTACCCACCTGGCCTCCAAAAATGCTGAGGTTATAGGTGTGAGCCAGGGTGCACAGTCCTTGAAGCATATTTCTAAGTAATTGGCCCATTGTCTTTCTACCTTCTGTGACTGTGGATCACGTCCTTGCATTTATTACAGATAAATACAAGTAACATATATGGCAGCTATGTCTTTCCTATCTCTTAGGAGTTAAAGGATTTGGCACTACGAGAAGCTGCAGGTCAAATGGAATAAAGGAGAGATTAATAAAAGTTTGCAATAAACAATATAAGATCAGCACAAGGGTAACCAGATATTTCTTGCATGTAATTAGAATTTACTATAATTAACTATTTGAACGAAGTTCAAAGTAACAATTTAAAGCTCTTTTAAGGCAATAGCTCACAGAACTCTATGCTAAGAGGAAATGTAACAAAAAATAAATGGATGGAAGGATGGATGGATATCAACGATAGATAATATTGTGTCATTCTCTTTAATTATGGATTATGAACCTGTGGTCATATACTATTCTGAAAGCATGTTATAAAATTGCCTGTTTCAGGCAGGGCACGGTGACTCACACCTGTAATCCCAGCACTTTGGGAGACTGAGACAGGCAGATCACTTGAGGCCAGGAGTTTGAGAATACCCTGGCCAACATGGCAAAGCCTTGTCTCTTCTAATAAAATATTTATTAGAAGTAGGCCCATGCCTGTAATCCCAGCTACCCTGGAGGCTGAGGCATGAGAATCGCTTGAACCAGGGAGGAGGAGGCTGCAGTGAGTCTAGATCATGCCACTGTGCTGCATCCTGGGTGACAGAGCCAGACTGTGTCTCAAAAAAAAAAAAAAAAGCCTCATTCAAACTCTTTTTCCGAAAATCTTTTGAATGTCTTGGAAATGGCACTTTGTTTCTGAATAACATGCTAACTTGTCAATTGGTAGTAGCTGCTTGGAATTCTGTGTTGGCACATCTTTGTTCAGGAGAAAGGAGGACTATGATCAATTGGCAATTGGAAAGGAATAAAGGTTTGGCAGTTTATGTCATCTGAAACACATATATAATGGGAATTTAAGAGTTGGAAGACTGAATAAACTTCTTCTTTTGCCTTTTTATTCCTTGATTCCTGTCTTTTCGTGCAGGGTCTGTGTTCTTGGAGAGCATCCCAAAATGATGTTTTTCTTCATAGTCAAGTTCTATATAAACTCATGTTGATAAATTAAAACACCTTTAGCCTTTAGCTACTTCAACATAAATAAAAAGATTGGATTATTGTGGTTCATTTTAATGATTCAGTAGGTAAAATCACTTAAAGCAACTCAGTTTGTCCTAGTGACTTAATAAGCAATGTTTCTTGGCTCATGCTATAGTTTGGCTACGAGCTTATACTTATGAGCTGTTTTAAGAGTAAGAAATTTGGGAAGTTATTTGGCTGGGGGTATGCAAAAACAAGATGTCATGCTAGGGCTTGTTAAAAGTTCCTCTGTGACAAATTCAAACATATACAATATTATTAACTGTGTCTTGGCAGCTCATTTTCATCTTTTATAAACAGTCAGAAAAGCAGCTCTGGTTTATTTAATTCCCAGAAAAGAAAAATTGGAACCATTTAGCCTGCTTAATATCAAAATCTACCTGACTCAAAGGAGAATCGGGAGGAATTTCACTGAACAATTTATTTTAGTTACATCACTCATACACAAATTCTTTGACTGCAAATAGGATAGAACTTTTTAAGAAGCTCTAAAACAAATTTTTATAACATTCATTTCTTCTATTATTTCTCCCTTTAATCCTGTTTCTCTGATTTTTTTTTTCTTTTTTCTTTTTAAATCCCCATTCAGGGATTTCCAGAAATTACTTCCTTGTTCCTTGCTCCTTTCCCTTAACATTTATCTTTCTCAGAAGCTCCTCCATTCTTTTTTATTTTTATTTTTGAGATGGAGTTTCACTCTCCTTGCTTGGTTTGGAGTGCAATGGCTCAATCTTGGCTCACTGCAACCTCCACCTCCCGGGTTCAAGCAATTCTCCTGCCTCAGACTCCCGAATAGCTGGGATTACAGGCGTGCACCACCATGTCTGGCAAATTTTTGTGTTTTTACCAGAGACGGAGTTTCATAATGTCAGCCAGGCTTATCTCACACTCCTGACCTCAGATGATCCACCCACCTTAGCCTCCCAAAGTGCTAGGATTGCAGGCGTGAGCCACTGCACTTAGCCCCTCCATTCTTACGGTATGATTTTACCTACTTTGTATGAATCGATTGATTGATAAAAGTCTGTTTTAAGTTTTAAACTCTCCATAATTATCTGCAGATCAATTATACTCGCATTAAATATTGGACTCTTATCTTTCTGCCCACAAAATGATACATTTCAAAGATACTCATCCACTCATTCTCCATCGTATTATTACCAATTATCTCTCATTTGAGTCTTTTACCATGACCTACAGACTTCATAAACGTAATCAAGTTCTAGTCATTGTCTGAACTCCTCTCCACCTCTGTCTAAACTTTTCTTCATTTCACTTCAGCTATTTACTTTACAGCCCTGAAGAATTGGGTCACCGAACCAAGTAAATTTTCACTGGTGAATAGTAAGTAGAAGATAATGAGAATCATGATTTTAGAAAATTGCTCTGGCAATAGTATATACAATAGATAGTTGGGAAGTATCTAAGAACTATTGTAATTGTTTAGTAAAATTAGGGACGAGAGAAGAGAGAAAGGTGTGAGTCATAATTGTATGTTAGGATATGATAATGGCTTTCTACCTAATCTCTTCCAGAAGACAATCATAGTTCAAGTGGCTCAACCAAAGGAAAGGAAGAAGAAAGGAAAATACTTATACTAGTGCCCATGCAACATGGTGTATAATACTCAATAAATATTTTCTGTTTAAATGAGTAGTTAGTTGGTGGGTTGGACTAATGGTGAAAATTAAAATCGTTTTGGAGGACTGCCAAGAGATATATTTTTCCTCTCAAATTTTTTATCACCACATCTCCATTTGTATTATGTACCTGGCAATCCAATTTATTTCTGGAAATGGGTGCCCAACTCTTGTCTTTCCTGATTAATCATACTTTACTCCTACTTTTTTTCTACATCATTTTAATATTGAGCACTTCTTGGAAATTATTACATAATAATTCTATGCCATTTCATTTGCACTTGTCTTGACTTCCCAGAGAGTCCTTAAACTCCTTAATGTCAGAGACTTGATTTCTGAATTATTTCACAATAGCTAACAGAATACTTGCTCTTCAGAATAAAGATCTAAATGTGTTTAATGCTTTATTTCTGAATTAACCATTATAAACAACACAATAAACAACACATTACTTTAAATTTTATTTTATTAATTTCTTTATTCATTTTTTAGAGACACGGTCTCTCTCTGTCACCCAAGCTAGAGTGCAGTGGCACAATCATAGCTTGCTGCAGCCTTGAACTCCTAGGTTCAAGTTATCCTCTTGGCTCAGCATCCAAAGTAGCTGAAACTAAAGGTGCACTCCACCATGCCCAACTAATTTTTTTTAAGTTTTTTATTTTTTGTAGAGATGGAGTCTTACTTTTTTGTCCATTTTGGTTTCAAACCCCTGGCCTCAAGCTATCCCCCTGCCTGGGCCTCCAAAGTGCTTGGATTACAGACATGAGCAACTGCCACCATGCCAGGCCTCTTTTGAATTTTAGAGCTTACTTGTCATGAAGATGGCTGTTTGCCTTCTTGAGAGTGAAGATTTCTTGTGTACAGAATTATTGATTCATAGATTGTCATATGAAAGACTGAGAAATTTTAGTTACTTAACGCTTTTCATTGTGGAAAATATTTTCATCAGAATAATTTCTATTTTAACAAAGTTGGAACACTAAAGAAATGCAAAGAATATACTAAAGTTTGTGTATTAGTTGTCTATTGCTATTATAAGAAAGGATCACCAACAAGTGGAATAAAACAACAGAAATGTATTCTCTTACAGTTTTGTGGGTCAGAAGTTCAACACATGTTTCACTGGGCTAAAAATCAAAGTGTGAGCAAGGATGAATGAATTCCTTTAAGCAGGTTCTAGGGAAAAACATATTTTATTATCTTTTCCAGCTTTCAAAGGCTACCAGCATTCTTTGACTTGTTTTCGTCTTTCTCTATCTCCAATTTCAGCAATGCTAGGTCAAGTCTTCATCATGTTGCATCTCACTGATACCCTTTCTGTCAGATCTATCTCTCTCTGATCATAGCCAGGAAAAGTTCTCCACTTTGAATGACTCAGGTGATTATGTTGGGCCTCCAAATCTAAAAGTCACCAATAATATAGTCTTTGTCCTCAAGAAATTAAATTTTCAGATGTGAAATTTTTAAAATTATGACTTAGTATACTAAAAAGCCCTTGCCTTCACTATACATTAGATATCAAGAAGATATTAAATTTAGTCTTAAACCTAATACCATTCCTTGAAATCTTTAAAGACTCCCTCCTATATGCAACTGCCTTTTGATATTAATACTATTCTCCCTGCAAATGACTGAGAAGAAAAAGTATATTAAAGCTAATAAGGTGGAAAATTTGTTTTATCAGTATTTGAATAGACAAAATATTATCTTTCACAATGCCCAGAGAAAGTTTTGAGGCTATAAATCAGAATATTAGGTGGCTGGCAAGATGGTCAAATAAGAACAGCTCTGGTTGGCAGCTCCCAGAGAGATCAACACAGAATGTGTGTGATTTCTGCATTTCCAACTGAGGCACCTGGCTCATCTCATTGGGACTGGTTAGACAGTGGGTGCATTCCACGGAGAGCAAGCCAAAGTAGGGTGGGGCATTGCCTCACCCAGGAAGTGCAAGGGGTCAGGGAATTCCCTCCCCTAGCCAAAGGAAGCCATTAGGGATTGTGCCATGAGGAACAGGGCATCCTGGCCTGGATACTACACTTTCCCCACAGGCTTCAAAACCTGCAGACCAGGAAATTCTCTTGAGTGCCTACACTACCAGGGCCGTGGGTTTCAAGCACAAAACTGGTGGCCATTTGGACAGACACTGAGCTAGCTGCAGTTTTTTTTCATACCCCAGTGGCACCTGGAATGCCAGCAAGAGAGCACCGTTCATTCCCCTGTAAAAATGGTTGAAGCCAGGGAGCCAAGTGATCTAGCTCAGTGGATCCCACACCCACAGAGCCCAGCAAGCTAAAATCCACTGGCTTGAAATTCTTACTGCCAGGACAGCAGTCTGAAGGTGACCTGGGATGCTTGAGCTTGGTAGAGGGAAGGGCATCTGCCATTACTGAGGCTTGAGTAGGTAGTTTTCCCCTCACAGTGTAAACAAAGCCACCAGGAAGTTCAAACTGGGTGGAGCCCATCGCAGCTCAGCAAAGCTGCTGTAGCCAGACTACCTGCCTAGATTCCTCCTCTCTGGCAGGGCCACCCTCTGAAAGAAAGGTAGCAGCCCTAGTCAGGGGCTTATAGATAAAACTCCCATCTCCCTGGGACAGAGCACCTGGGGGAAGAGCAGTGGTGGGTGCAGCTTCAGTAGACTTAAACGTTCCTGCCTGCTAACTCTGAAGAGAGCAGATCTCCCAGCACAGTGCTCAAGCTTTGCTAAGGGACATACTACCTTCTCAAGTGGGTCCCTGACCCCATGCCTCCTGACTGGGAGACACCTGCCAGCAGGGTCAACAGACACCTAATACAGGAGAGCTCTGGCTGGCATCTGGTGCATGCCCCTCTGGGATGAAGCTTCCAGAGGAAGGAATAGGCAGCAATCTTTGCTGTTCTCTGCATTGTCCACTGGTGATGCCCAGGAAAACAGGGTCTGGAGTGGACCTACATCAAACTACAGCATACATGCAGCAGAGCAGCCTGACTGTTAGAGGAAAACTAACAAGCAGAAAGGAATAGCATCAACATCCACAAAAAGGGCATCTACTCAAAAACCCCATCTGAAGGTCACCAACATTAAAGACCAAAGATAGAAAAATCTATAAAGATAGAAAAAAAAAAACAGTGCAAAAAGGCTGAAAAGTCCAAAAACCAGAACATTTTTCTCCTCAAAAGGATCACAATTCCTCACCAGCAAGGGAACAAAATTGGACAATGAGTTTGATGAATTGACAGAATTAGGTACCAGATGGTGGGTAATAACAAACTCCTTCAAGCTAAACGAGCTTTTTCTAACCCAATGCAAGGATGCTAAGAATCATGAGAAAAGGGTAGAGGAATTGCTAACTTAATAACCAGTTTAAAGAAGAAAATAAATGACCTAATGGAGCTGAAAAACAGCATAAGAACTTTTTGAAGCATACACAAGGATCAATAGCAGAATCAATCAAGCAGAAGAAAGGACATCAGAGATTAAAGATCAACTTAATGAAATAAAATGTAAAGACAAGATTATAGAAAAAAGAATGGAAAGGAATGAACAAAGCCTCCAAAAAACATGGCACTATGTAAAAAGACCAAACCTATGTTTCATTGGTGTACCTGAAAATGACAGGGAGAATGAAACCAACTTGGAAAACACTCTTCAGGATATTATCCAGAGGAACTTCCCCAACATACAGGACAGGCTAAGATTCAAATTCAGGAAATACAGGTAACACCACAAAGATACTCCTCAAGAACAGCAACCCCAAGACACATAATTGTCAGATTCACTAAGGTTGAAATGAAGAAAAAATATTAAGGGCAGCCAGAGAGAAAGGTTGGGTTATCCACAAAGGGAATCCCATCAGATTAACAGTGGATCTCTCTGCAGAAACCTTACAAGCCAGAAGAGACTGGGGGCTAGTATTCAACATTCTTAAAGAAAAGAATTTTCAACCCAGAATTACACATCCAGCAAAACTAAGCTTCATAAGCAAAGAAGAAATAAAATCCTTTACAGACAAGCAAATGCCGGGAGATTTTGTCACCACCAGGCCTACTTTATAAGAGCTCCTGAAGGAAGCACTAAATATTTATGGAAAGGAAAAACCAGTACCAGCCACTGCAAAAACAAATCAAATTGTAAAGACCATCGACATTATGAAGAAACTGCATCAACTAATGGGCAAAATAATGCTGGCATCATAATGACAGGATCAAATTCACACATAACAATATTAACCTTAAATGTAAATGGGCTAAATACCCCAATAAAAAGACACAGATTGGTAAATTAGATGAAGAGTCAAGACCCATTGGTGTGCTGTATTCAGGAGACCCATCTCATATGCAAAGACATACATAGACTCAAAATAAAGGGATGGAAGCATATTTACCAAGCAAATGGAGAGCAAAAAAAAAGCAGGGGTTCCAATCCTAGTCTCTGATAAAACAGACTTTAAACCAACAAAGATCAAAAAAGACAGAGAAGGGCATTACATAATGGTAAAGGGATCAATGCAACAAAAGGAGCTAACTATCCTAAATATGTATGCACCCAATACAGGAGCACCCAGATTTATAAAGCAAGTTCTTAGAGACCCGCAAAGAGACTAAGACTTCCACACAGCAATAGAGGGAGACTTTAACACCCCGCTGTCAGATTAGATCACTGAGACAGAAAATTAACAAGAATATTCAGGACTCTAACTTAGCTCTGGACCAAGTGGACCTAATAGATGACTGCATAACTCTCCACCCCAAATCAACAGAATATACATTCTTCTCAACACCACATCACACTTATTCTAAAATTGACCACATAATTAAAAATAAAATACTCCTAAGCAAATGCAAAAGAATGGAAATCCTAACAGTCTCTCAGACCACAGTGCAATCAAATTAGAATTCAGGATTAAGAAACTCACTCAAAACTGCACAACTACATGGAAACTGAACAACTGGCTCCTGAATGACAACTGGGTAAATAAGTAATTAAGGCAGAAATAAATAAGTTATTTGAAACCAATGAGAACAAACACAACATACCAGAATCTCTGGGACTCAGCAAAAGCAGTGTTTAGAGGGAAATATATAGCACTAAATGCCCACAGGAGAAAGTGGGAAAGATTTAAATTTGACACCCTAACATCACAGTTAAAAGAACTAGAGAAGCAAGAGAAACAAATTCAAAAACTAGCAGAAGACAAAAAATAACTAAGATCAGAACAGAATTGAAGGAGAGAGACACAAAAAACCATTCAAAAAATTATTGAATCCAGGAGCTGGTTTTTTGAAAAGAGAAAGAAAATAGACTTAGCCAGGCTAATAGAGAAGAAAAGAGAGAAGAACCAAACAGATACAATAAAAAATGATAAAGGGGACATCACCACTGATCCTACAGAAATACAGACTACCATCAGATAATACTATAAACACCTCTATGCAAATAAACTAGAAAATCTGGAAGAAATGGATAAATTCCTGGACACATACATCCTCCCAAGACTAAACCAGGAAGAAGTTGAATCTATCAATAGACCAATAACAAGTTCTGAAATTGAGCCAGTAATTAATAGCCTACCAACCAAAAAAAAAAAAAAAAAAAGCCCAGGACCAGATGAATTCACAGCCAAATTCTACCAGAGGTACAAAGAGAAGCTGGTACCATTCCTTCTGAAACTTTTCCAAAGAATAGAAAAAGAGGGACTCCTTCATAACTCATTTTATGATGCCAGCATCATCCTGATACCAAAACCTGGCAGAGACACAATGAAAAAGAAAATTTCAGGCCAATGTCTGTGATGAACATCGATGTGAAAATCCTCAATAAAATACTGGCAAACCGAATCCAGCAGCGCATCAAAAAGCTTATCCACTATGATCAAGTTGGCTTCATCCCTGGGATGCAAAGCTATTTCAACATAAGCAAATCAATAAATGTAACCCATCACATAAACAGAACCAATGACAAGAAACACATGATATCAATAGATGCAGAAAAGGCCTTCAATAAAATTCAATACTGCTTCATGCTAAAAACTCTCAATAAACTAGGTATTGATGGAACATATCTCAAAATAATAAGAGCTATTTATGACAAATGCACAGCCAATCTTATACTGAATGGGCAATAGCTGGAAACATTCCCTTTGAAAACTGGCAGAAGACAAGGACGCCCTCTTTCACCACTCCTATTCAACATAGTATTGGAAATTCTGGCCAGGAAAATCGGTCAAGAGAAAGAAATAAGGGGTGTTCAAATAGAAAGAGAGGAAGTCAGATTGTCTCTGTGTGCAGATTACATGATTGTATATTTAGAAAACCTCATCATCTCAGTTCAAAATCTCCTTAAGCTGAATAAGCAACTTCGGTAAAGTCTCAGGATGAAAAATCAATGTGCAAAAATCACAAGCATTCCTATACACCAATAAGAGACAAACAGAGAGCCAAATCATAAGTGAACTTCCATTCATAATTGCTACAAAGAGAATAAAATACCTAGGAATACAACTTAAAAGGAACGTGAAGGACCTCTTCAAGGAGAACTATAAACTACTGCTGAAGAAAAAAAGAGAGGGCACAAACATAAGGAAAAATATTCCATGCTCACAGATAGGAAGAATCAATATTGTGAAAATGGCCATATGGCCCAAAGTAATTTATAGATTCAATGCTACCCCCATCACGTTACCATTGACTTTCTACATGGAATTAGAAAAAAACTACTTAAAATTTCATTTGGAATCAAAAAAGAGCCCATAGAGCCAAGACAATCCTAAGCAAAAAGAACAAAGCTGGAGGCATCATGCTACCTGACTTCAAATTATACTACAAGGCTACTGTAGTAGCCTGATACTTGTACCAAAACAGATATATAGAACATGGTACTTGTACCAAAACAGCATGGTACTTGTACCAAAACAAATATATAGAACAATGCAACAGAACAGAGGGCTCAGAAACCATGCCACAAATCTACAACCATCTGATATTTGACAAACCTGACAAAAACAAGCAACAGGAAAAGGATTCCCTATTTAACAAATGATGTTGGAAAAACTGGCTAGCCATATGCAGGAAACTGAAACTGGACCCCTTCCTTACACCTTATACAAAAATTAACTCAAGATGGATTATAGACTTTTAACGTAAGACCTAAAACCATAAAAATCCTAGAAGAAAACCTAGGCAATACCATTCAGGACACAGACATGGGCAAAGACTTCATAACTAAAACACCAAATGCAATTGCAACAAAAGCCAGAAATGACAAATGGGATCTAATTAAACTAAAGAACTTCTGCACAGTAAAAGAAGCTGTCATCAGAGTGAACAGGCAACCTACAGAATGGGAGAAAAGTTTTGCAATCTATTCATCTGACAAAGGGCTAACATTCAGAATCTACAAAGAAACAAATTTACAAGAAAAACAACAACCCCATCAAAAAGTGGGCAAAGAATATGTACAGACACTTCTCAAAAAGAGACATTTATGAGGCCAACACACATATGAAAAAGAGCTCATCATCACTGGTCATTAGAGAAATGCAAATCAAAACCACAATGAGATACCATCTCAAGCCAGTTAGAATGGCGATTATTAAAAACTCAGGAAATAACAGACACTGCAGGGGATGTGGAGAAATAGGAATGCTTTTACACTGTTTGTGGGAGTGTAAATTAGGTCAAGCCATGTGGAAGACAGTGTGGCGATTCCTCAAGGATCTAGAACTAGAAATACCGTTTGACCCAGCAATCCCATTTCTGGGTATATACCCAAAGTATTATAAATCATTCTAGTATAAAGACACATGCACACATATGTTTATTGCAGTACTATTCACAATAGCAAATACTTGGAACCAACCCAGATGGCCATCAATGATAGACTAGATAAGGAAAACGTGGCACATTTATACCACGGAATACTATGCAGTCATTAAAAAGGATGAGTTCATGTTTTTGCAGGGTCACGGAATGAAGCTGGAAACCATCATTCTCAGCCAACTAACACAGAAACAGAAAACCAAACACTGCATGTTCTCACTCATAAGTGAAAGTTGAACAATGAGAACATATGTACACAGGGAGGGGATCATCACGCACTGGGGCCTCTCTGGGGTTGGGTGACTGGGGGAGGGATAGCATTAGGAGAAATACCTAATGTAGATGACAGGTTGTTGGGTGCAGCAAACCACTATGGCATGTGTATTCCTATGTGACAAACCTGCACGTTCTGCACATGTATCCCAGAACTTAAAGTATAATTTTAAAAAATAAAAAAAAATCAGGATATTAGTTGCAGGTGTCAAAAGAGTAAGTATAGATAAAGCAAACTTGAAAGTTGTGAAAATATCCCTACAACCTGTGTTTGTATTCACATGCAGTATTATTTAGGTAGATTTTTATGCATATACAGAGCTCTTCTTTTCTACCCGGTGAAATTTCTAATATAAATTATTGGAAAAATTGTTTTAACATTTGATCTTGTCTGTTTCCATGCTTAACTCAGATTTTTTTTTTTTTTTTTTTAAAAAGCCTTTGTGTAAGAGAATTACTTTGGTGACTCCATGATGTTATCATTATGTCTATATGCATACCCATACATAGATATGGATTTAGATACTAGAGGCTGAGTTAAAGATAGTTTGACTAGCCTGGAAAATTATTGAAATGTGGTTTTAATATATATTTTCCTTTTGCTATTGAAGTTTCTGAGTTACAAATGAAGCATTTATCATCTAAACAGACAAATACATTCATTGTTCCAGGGTTTCTTTGCAGGGTTTGAGATCCTTAGGAACCTCAAGCAAATACAAGAACAATATATTGCACATTTTATCCCTAATCAAAGACTCCCAGTGGTGGAAGTTTGCCTGTGGTTGTGAAGATAAATTTACATGATAATCCCAAAGAAGACCACAGGGAAGGACAGAATCAAGTCAATGGAAGAAATCAGGTAAAGTGCCAATTCATAACCTGATTCCTCCATGACAATCAAAAAGTTTACCATGGTAATACATTTTACTTTTTTGTTTTTCCTGGCATACATAAAATCTTTTTGACATCTACAGGAGTGCCCAGTGGATGACTCTGCATGTGAGCACTGGTAGAAATGTCTACAATGAGGAAGACAGAGTAGACTAGGAATAGGTAACTTCAGAGATGAAACCTTAGAACCTAGTCCTTCCTCTTTATGTTTCTTGTAGCATCTTTCTTCTGCCAGTGTGTCTTCAAATTGCTTATTTATACCACATACTATGAAATAAATTCATACTACATAGTGTATAGATAGATATAATATGTACAATATAAATCCTGTAAAACAATAAAAATAATGGTGCTATAAAATATAGAACTATCAGGAGTACAAAATCTTTGGTAAGTCAAATTTATTATAATAACTATCATAAAGCACCATGTTTGTGTGAGGTATTAAGGCTCTTAATATCAAATTTAGTCTTCAAAAAAACTTTATCAGGAAGTTATTAGTTTTCTTCTTTCATCAAGGAGGAAACCAAGGCAGCTTCTTCCAGGCCATACAGACAAGTTGCAGAGCCCAAACTGAATCCAGGTTTGACTCCAAAGCTTTTCCTCTTACTCATTAATCAGTCTTATGTCATTTAACAAGAAGTACATTCCTAATAAACATTATTCCATGTTTCACTTTCAGGTTAGCTGGAATACTTCTTAAGGCCTTTTTTTGTTGTTGTTGATACTTCAGTCTTTCACATTTACTTTCTGGTTTATACTAAACTTTTACCTCAAAATTAACAAGAATTAAAAAAAAATTAGTCTGAGAAAGAGGGTGAGATGGAAATTCCGAGTTAAATATAAATAAATTTATGCTTAGTCGCTTCCCTTCCAAAACTATCATTAGGAATTAGCAATGTATAAGATACAAAGGAAAAAAAAGAATTGCAGATGATGATACATAGAGGAAGTCAACAAATTTTGATATTAGAAAGCTGATGGATAAATGGCAACTGATTGAAGCAAATAAGAAAAAGGGAAAATCTAAATTTTTGTAAAGAAACATTCCCAGTGGCACAAGAGGACAAATGTCATAGATGGATAAAAATTTAAAAATTAAAGTCATCAGGTACCCAGAAAGGTAGAAAAATTATTTGAAAGTCTGTTTAAGAAGCAGTTAGGCATCATGATTCCATTTCTACCTTTTGCTAGTGCCTACTTTATGACTTTTGTAGAAGAAAACAAATTTGTTTTCTGGAGAAACTGACTCAGACTGTTATTAGGTTTGGAGACACAAATTGAAAATTTGATGACCAAGTGAAATATACAGAGTGACCATAAGATCTCAACTCTCTTCCCATATTAAGTTTCTAGAATACTGACAGTAAAGCCTGTGCCATTCATTGAACACATTCCTCAATAAAAGACTGGAATAGTACTTTTTCAGGAAGCAGAACATTCTAAAAGGAAAATCCCATAGATTCTAAAGTTAAGGATTCCTCAAGTAAGCATCTGTGTCCTTATTAATCACCTTGCAGTCATAATTGCCAATTAACATGTCTCACTCCTGAATATAAGGGATCCAGCTAGCATTTTCATGTCTCATTTTTAAATATGAATAAATAGCCAAGGAAAGGTCTTTGAACTAAAAGGCAGATCAGTATACATACCTTTTTTAAAAAAATGTATTTAAAGAAAAAAAAGAAGATAGGATCTTGCTTTGTCTCCTACGCTGGAGTGCAGTGGCATGATCCTAGTTCACTGCAGCTTCAAACGCCTGGCCTCAAGCAATTCTCCTGCCTCAGCCTCTCTAGCAACTAGAACTATAGGCATGTGCCTCCATGCTTAGCTAATTTTTAAATTTTTTCTTGAAAGACAGAGTCTTGCTATGTTGTTGAGGCTGTTCTCAAACTCCTAGGCTCAAGTGAGCCTCCTGCCTCAGACTCCCAAAGTGCTGAGGTTTGAGGTGTGAGTCCCCAGTATACATATCTGAGGAAACAGAAACAATGTAAAAAATAGAATAATACTTCAAAATATCTATAATATCCTCTAACAAATAAGATATCACATTCTTGAAAAAGAGAGCATGCTATTAAAAATATCAGATAAAAACAAAAATCAAACAATTAAAATAATTTATTAACAGAAGATTGAAAAAAAAATGGGGGCTAGCCATAGAAAATATCAAATAGAAAAGAAATCATGACAATATTTGTGTTTTAATCTACAAGGGCCAATATTTAGTCAATTAGATTTCCAAGAAGAAAAAATAGATACAACAGAAGAAACAATTAGTGAAATCATTAATGCAAGATTTGCATTTCTAGATTAAGAGGGTCCATTCAAGTCCAGCCACAATGAAAGAAAAAAGACTCATGTCAAGGCACATCATTATAAAATTTCAGATATCTAGAGACAATGAAAAGAGTCTAAGTACTTGCAGGAGGAAAAAATAACAAAAAGGTCACACATCAAAAGGGGAATTTAGAATGTATTAAACAGCAAGATAGAAGTTAGAAAACTATGAAGCAATTCCTCTGAAGTTCTGAGGGAAAATGATTTCTAACATAGAATTTCTACCCAGTTTCATTATAAACTAAATGTGAGTGTCTAGCCTTACCACTCATAGTTCAGTTAATGGCTTTTTTTGCCACAGTGCTTGTGTAAAGTTATAACAGATTTTGGACAAGTGTTTTACTTCCTTATTCACTGTAAATCACACTATATAGAATATGCTTTACAAGGTGTTATTTCAATACAATGGTTTCAGCTACTCACTCAAACCAACTTACCTGACACAATAGTTTCTAGATATAAAACATAATGTGGAAAAATTTAAATTTCACACAATAGTTGAAAAAAGAAAACCCAAAACATTTTGTTTTACATACAAATGTCAGCAAGAGGAAGAAAGAGGTATAATTTTCTATCACTTTTCAGTGGATATACGTTATGTTCATGTATTTTTATGAGCTCTCATATTTAGCTTTTATTTTGCCAAAGTCTCAAAGAAAACAAAATTATCATCAAATATGCCTAATTTAGATGTTGAATGCCTGCCTGAAAGATGATTACCTCATTCTCCATCATCTTTTGAAGAATTGCTTCCCTGCACTGTCTTCCACCAAGGGCCACCTACTTTCAATTCCACTCTTTTTCCCTTGGTAAGTATAATAAATGTTTGTTATGTTTTATACAACAAATTTTACTTATCTATTTTCAGATTGTTTATTTTACTTATAAAACATATTTCCCTTGCTCAACTGACATATTTTTCTATCCGTGAAAATAATTTGCATATTTCGAGTTGGGGAAAATGCATTGTAGTTTTCCCCATTAAAATAGATTTTTTTTCACTTGACAACTTTTCACTCAGCAATAGGAATTTTAGAAATAAATTAAAATTGTTAATTGAGGGATAAATGTAAATAACATAAAACATATCCAAAGTCTTAAAAATTTTCCTCCCAAACACTCCTTTTCAGGAAATGAGTGGAGGTTAGGCTCCAGAAAGTAATGAGGCAAAGAAATACAGGATTCACATAGTTGTGGCCCAGTGGTTTAAGGCGATGGACTAGAAATATGGGATTCAAGAAACAAGTGTTCCAACCCAGGAAGGTTGTTAGGATTTCTCAAGATGACGTTAAAAAGGAAGTGCTAGCATAGTTGTGGAGCGGACCTGGCTAATGTCTGGTCCAAATTAGAGCAGTCTCCAAAACTGAAATCTTAAGTCCATGTTACTCATAAACTTGTGTTTCTTGTCTAGGCTAGATTTTGCTGGCTTTAGTTAACTTCATTTCCTCCTGGCTGCAGACTCAAGGCACTCTTTCACATCCTCTGATTCTCTGTTGTCCCAGCAATCAATGCCTAACCTCTGCCAGAGGTCATCTTGGCCCTTATAGTAGGCCCTATAGCAGGAGCTTTGCCCTCAACTCTCATCCATACTATTGAAATCTGGAAAGCCAACTGGGAAAGTTAAAGCCTTAAGGGCCTCCTCACTCCAGTCTAATAGAATATCAAGGAAATGTGGCCAATCACTAGATTGGTGCAATAGAATTCACAAGGTGAATTCTTTCTAGAGTCCTAAGTGGGAAATTGGGAACAGCCAAATACCCAGTGTAAGCTTCCTTTCTAAATGACCTTTTCCTCTCTCTGAAACTATGCCAGGTGGGAAATTGTCACACATGGCAGCTTACACTTTGTTTTCTCATTATCTCTTCCTATTCTCCCCTGGATCTAGAAAATGGACACCCCCCCGCTTTTCTTATGTAATATTTTCCTTTTGCCATTGAATAGCAGTAAACTTGTCCAGAGTTTTGTCCTTGAAGAAACAAAAGAAAAAAATAATACTTTTAAATAAAGAAAAATAACAGCTGCCCACTTGGCTGTCTTTTTGTTATGGGTAAAGTAGTAGCTCTGTAGTATAGGGATCACTGTGGCTTGGGTTCTTTATGCCTTTGATATTTTAGTGGAGGAAATGAAGCAGTTTGGATAATCTTTCTTGACTTGCTCCCAACTGTAGCCTTGCTTCTTGGCTACTTACTGCATACTTCTCATTTGCGTATTAGTAGCTGAATCTAACGTCTTGTATTGCTTTAGTAACAAATTCCTTCATGTTAAATGGAAACCTCAGAATGACTGGAACAAAGAAAAGAAAAGAGAAAAACCTCAAAAACTTTTAAATTACTATCCCATATTATTGGTTTATATGAAGATTTTTCTTAAATAGCCTATTATAGCATACACATATACACACACAGAAAACACATATTTTGAGACATTGTTACACATTTTTCTTGCTGCTGTCTTTACTAAAGAATTTGTTTTTAAGGTTTTTTTTTGTTTGTTTTGCCAACAACCTTTAACCATTTTAAAGAGGAAAAAAATAAGATTATGTGACAAGAAGATAAAATTATAGGGCAATTAAAAAATCTTTTATTTTCTAGTTTTTAAAAATGTGATATATAAAGAGAAAACTATAACAGCTTGTGTAAAACAAATTCAGTGTATACATAAGAGGGGTTCTTGTCTGACTGAATTATGTAGGGATAAGGCCTTTGAGCGTCAATTGGGTAAGACATTGTTAGTTTTGGGGGCCCAAGTTAACTTCTGTTGCAGTTAATGAATGATATTATGTTGACTAAGACGATCAGGCTTAAGGATATATACTATAAATGACAGCTACTATTGAGTATGGGCTAGACATTTTATGTTCATATATAATTAATTTTTAATTTTTAAACATTTCTAGATAAGTAGGTATTATTATCCCGATTTTTAAAATGAAGAAGTAAAGTCGCAATGAAGTTATATAATACCACAAATTTCCATGGTTAGTGCTGGGCCTGGGCTGGAATTTGAGACTCGTTTCTTAGATAGACTCCAAAGACTGTGTTTTTCCTTTTATATAGTCGAAAGCCCTCCATGATCTCCTGGGAAGGTTTTATTTCTACTCTACAACACTCACAGCTTTACCACCCTTATATATATATTTCTGAAAAGACTTCAAAATTCTGAAGGTAATTTAATAGAATATATTTACCATAGTTTACTGATATTGACATAAGCAAAGTATCAAGGATTGTAACTTGTGAGTACCTGTAAGGGTGAATTGTTGGTTATATGGCATTGGGCGGGGTCAAGTTTCAGAGGAGAGGATATTCTGGGCAGGAAGAATAACTATAAAGGCTTTTCTTTTTGAGATAGGGTCTCTGTCACCCATGCTGGAGTGCACTGGTATGATCTTGGCTCACTGCTGCCTTTGCCTCCCACGCTCAAGCAATCCTACTGCCTCAGCCTCCTGAGTAGCTAAGGACTACAGGCACATGCCACCATGCCTGGCTAATTTTCAGTAGAGACGGAGTTTCACCATGTTGCCCAGGCTGGTCTCAAACTTCTGGGCTCAAGCCATCCACCCACCTCGGTCTCCCAAAGTGCTGGGATTACTGGTACGAGCCACCATACCTGGCCAATTTAAAGACTTTCAAGACTGATAAGCCTCAATGGTGCACAGGTTTATATAGTTAGGGAGCAAAAGAAACAGTTGGTGCCTTGATTGCTACCTTGGCAATAACTAGAATGTGGCCGCTTCCCCTTTATTTCCTCATTTAAGTATTTATTTATACAAGGCTTCCTTAGTTAAGTATCTATTCAGTACAAGAAGAACTTGTACTGAAGTCTTGGGAGTCATGGGAGAAGGATCTCATTAACTAACACTTAAGTAACTTAACATTAAATAAAAGATGCCTCTGTTTTAAAAAGTCTTTGTGTCTACTCCATCTCATAAAACGTCTCAGTGAGTTCTCCTCCATAGGTAAATAGCCTGGCCCTTAATTTTCCGAACTCCTTTTTCTCCTCATTTCTTTTACTCACACCTCCCATAGGAATGTGCTGTTCAACCCATTGCATTTCAATTTCTTCTCTATCATGCACAGCAATTTAGTTTTCTTCGCTCTCTTCTAAATTCAACACTCCACAACCAATTTTATGTATCCTATGTCCCTTATGGATTTTGGATTTATACATTTGTGATTTGGATATATAAATCCCACAAGGGATTTAGCTATATAAAGGGCATCAACTCTAGCAGTCTTTATAGTCTTCTTAAAATTTTATTTTTAAAATTATTTCATTATTTTAAAAATATATTTAACAGAAATATAAGTGTACATATCTATGGGGTACATTCTATGTATGATGTTTCGATACATATAATGTACGTTGATCAGATCAGGCTAATTAGCAAATCTATCTCTGCATGCATTTGTCATTTCTTTGTGTTAGGAACATTCAATATCATCCTTCTGGCTATTGGAAACTATATAATATATATTATACTCATCCTGCAGTGGTATAGAACTCTGGAACCTATAGTTTTCATACTCTTGATCATGCATTGCTACCAGCAAAAAAGTTTGGCATGTAAATTATATACATATAATATCAACTAATGTTTTAAATATGAATAAGCTTTATTTCTTTCTTTATGAAAGACAATTAACTGAAGTGTAATTATTCCCTCATCTCTTAATGCATTGCTTTGCAAATCTAATGGGATATGATTATCATGTTTTGAAGACTACCGATTTACCAAAATTTTATCAATAGAAAGGATTTGGAAAGACCCGAGATTATCTTTACTTTTTTTTTTTTTTTTTTTTTTTTTGAGACGGAGTTTCGCTCTTGTTACTCAGGCTGGTGTGCAATGGCGCGATCTCGGCTCACCGCAACCTCCGCCTCCTGGGTTCAGGCAATTCTCCTGCCTCAGCCTCCTGAGTAGCTGGGATTACAGGCGTGCGCCACCATGCCCAGCTAATTTTTGTATTTTTTAGTAGAGACGGGATTTCACCTTGTTGACCAGGATGGTCTTGATCTCTTGACCTCGTGATCCACTCACCTTGGCCTCCCAAAGTGCTGGGATTATAGGCGTGAGCTACCGCGCCCGGCCTCTATCTTTACTTTTTAATATGAAAACAAAAAGCCTTTTCACAAAGGAAGTACATACTTTTTATTTAGCAAATAATATTTTAGGTAAATAGTAAGCAATTGATAGAAAATAACATAGGAAGATAGAGTTTTAATATTTATTAGAATGATATTCTTATCAAAAAGGCTTATGAAAATACTCAAGGATACAATGCATTCTACCTATGTTACTAAGGGAAAATATATCTATTTTTCTCACTAAAAGTAAAAACATTGACTTTTATCTAGTTTGGCTTGATTTGATACTGAAATACATATTTTAAAAGAAGAAATTGTGTTTTTTATTATTTGTCCTTAAGACACAAAAATAGTTGGCTATGAAACATAATTGTTCAGTTATCCTCAAGCATCTTTTTAAATGAATACCTCTCTTCATTTTGCTTCTCTCAAGGATATCTAAACATGATTCAGGGTCAGAGTGTATTTGAACCAAAATAAATACTTACTTCTCTAAATTTTAACATATTGATTCCAAAGAAATAATAACTATAACCCAAAACCTTGCACTAGAAATATGATATTCATTTCTTTTCCAGACACTACCAAAATTTATTTTTAAAACTGTAGATGACATTTAGAAAAGTACATAAATTCAAATAACATGTCAAGTTTTTTTTTTTTTTAATTTTCCACAGCAACACCATCCTAAGAAACCAGTCAATTCTTTCAATTAATTTCCTTCAAAGATTATTTTACCCTCACCACTTGGTTGTTCTAATTTTATTAAATCATCTTATTTAGTTTTATGGAGACAATCAGAATCTTTACTTCAAAAGATAATCTAAGACAACTGCTCATTCTATAGGACACAAGGGAAAAATAATAGAGATAATTTTCAACAACAACACATCCTCAAAAACTCTGGGAAAAATAATTTGTAAGCTGTGTTAAAATATGACACTAAATATCAAATAATAAGTTTTAAAAGAAGTCATTAATTTCCACATTATGTTTGAAAGCTGTATGAAAGTGTTGCAGTCATATTATGGACTCCCAGTGGAAAAATAAATAATTTTTCTTTCAAGCAAAATCATCACTTCCCGAAAGATAAAATCAAAAAATATTTTCCCAAGCCTAAACACATGAAAGGAAAAAAAGCCTCCTGCAATTAATGGACATCTTTTCACCAGACCTGTTATAGTCAAATTATATCTGTAAAACTTACTTTTAAATAATGACTTTAAAAAAGGAGTTTTAGAAGAGGTGACACAATGATATTCATGGTAAATAACAGCCAAAGGATTTGGTTAGTATCTTAGCCAAACACTAACTTCATCTAAGTTAGTGTTTTCTCAACCCTGTTGTCACTGTAATTACCTAGGGAGCTTTTTAAAAAATTATAGACCAATCAAATAATAATCTCTGAAGGTGATTTTGGATTTTGTTATTTTGTTAATGATCCTCATGTGCATTAAGAATTGAGAACATTTAATCTAAATGAATAATAATAAATGTGATTATTACCACTTTCGTTTGTTGAATGCTCCCCTCTGTGCCAGATACTGTGTTAGGTTTAATATACATCATGCAACTTAATATCTACAGTAAAAATGGTACTGCTTTACATGTTAGAAAACTTACCCAAATCCCCTACTATTCAGTGGCAGTGCCAAGACTCAGACCCCAAGTTGTCCTCCAAAACACCATTTTCTTCACAATGTCCCTCAAGCACCTTTTCCTCTCTTCCAATTGTAACTGAAGGCAAATAAAGGGTTAAACAGACACGGGATCAATCAGCAACTAGCTAGAGCACTGGCAAACTAATACAGAATATATTCTATTTTCATTCAAAATAAAAGCATGTAAAATTTTACCCACTGAATTAGTCTAGTCATGGTAAAGGAAACTCCAATAATTTTTTTGGAGTTTTAGGATTGTTGCAAAACAGAAACTACAATTCATAGACTGCATTTATTGGTAAGATATTTGCAAAACAGAGGGAGAGGGATAAACCACAAAAATTCAGGAGTCTGCCACCTCAGTGATGTTTCTGGAGTCCAATAGTTTGTAGCCTATGAACATATCTCCTCAAAGGTGAAAGACATTGTTGCCCATTTCACCACCCCCACTAACAGAGGCTCAATGCTTGATGGCCTTTATGGATTTTGGAGACAACATATACCTTATATAACCCAGGAGGCTTCTGGTTTCGATCAGAGAAATCTCTGTAGCAAGCGAAGGCTTCAACACACACGGATCCGCCAACTGGGGTTTATGATCTATCAGTCATGTACGCAGTGCAGCGTGGATCCTCTTGTGTGCACCAATAGGTGAATCTCAGACCTCTACAATTTTTTGTTTTTTTTTTTAGATGGAGTCTTGCTCTGTCTCCCAGGCTGGAGTGCAGTGGCGCAGTCTCGGCTCACTGCAACCTCCGTTCCCTGGGTTCAAGTGATTCTCCTGCCTCAGCCACCCGAGTAGCTGGGACTACAGGTGCCCGCCACCATGTCCCGCTAAATTTTGTATTTTTAGTAGAGACGGGGTTTCGCTATGTTGGCCAGGCTGTTTTTGAATTCCTGACCTTGTGATTCGCCTGCCTCTGCCTCCCAAAGTGCTGGGGTAACAGGCGTGAGCCACCACGCCCGGACAACCTCTAGAATTTTGAGGTAAACTCATGCCTTCTTCTGCAGATAACTATTCCTCTCCCAAAAATCAATACTGGCCTGATACTGGGTCCTGGTAGAGATTAAATGTCTAGTTGTGGGACATGAAGTGACCATATGACCTGAGCTTTCCATTTTGTGCAGGGTGTCTTTTGGCCTATTAGAACATGAGGTTGGGTATGCATAGCAACACCCTGTCATCAAATGGAAATGTTACGTAGGCTGAAGTACTTTGCCACTGACTCCAGCTTTTTTTTGTTGTTGTTATTTTATTGGTGACAAAATAACTTAAATTGACCAAAAAATCAAAAGTTACATTGCCTTGATACAGTGCACCTGGGTTTGTTAAGGTCAGTGGATGCTGTTACAAAGATTGAGAACAGCACAGGGCGAAGCAGAGGTAAAGCAGCCCAGTCCAACAGCTGGGGTGGGGCCAGCTGGGTCACAGCGGAAACCTACCTGGGTCTATGCCTCTACACGGGAAGAAGGGGAAACCGAAAGCCCTAAAGCAATGGGAATAAATATGAGTCCCTGCTAGAAGGAAGGCGGCCTGTACGTCCCCGCATCTGTCTCACAGAGAAGAGAGAATCGGAGGCGTTCAGCTCAGGGCCAGTGACAGCCCCAGGCCCAGGCTGGGGGAGGCTGGAGGCCTGGCCGCCAGGCGGAATGACACCCCAAGCTAGGTGTTCGAGGGGCTGGGGCAGCTTTCCCAACTAAAATGACCCTCGGCCAATGACCCCCCCCCCCTAGCCGCTTTCACACAGAACGCGCTGATTTCTGTGACTTGTTTCCTTCCCTCCAGCAGCTGCCATCACCCCATTAGCAAAGCTGCTTGGCGGGCAGAGCCCCCACTTTGGGAGTGCGGTGTGCAGCGCCCGGTGTCTAACCAGCACAGGAATTTCGGTAACTCCTGGGGACAGGGACAAGCCCTCTCCTCCTTCCACCAAAACCACCAAAGGACCCCGGGAAAAAGCCGTCCAGCTGGGAACAGCCACCTTCTTGCCCCCTGGCCATAAGGCCAGTCCTGGCCAAGGCCCCTCTCAGTGAGGCCAAAAGCACCTTCCTCACAGATGCAGGGCCCTGAGCCGAGTCCGGGTAGGAAGCAGCTTGGCTTCTGAGTCCAGCGAACGAGGGCTTCCAGGCTCAGCGGGCAGCTACCCCAGCGGCCTGATCACCTGCTTCTTGAAGCCGCTGGAAGCTAAAACCTACAACAAAAATCTTCCTTCAGGCCTACGCACAGGTGTTGCTCCTCTTCTTCAGTGGCGCTGGCTTGTTTAAACTGTGCTTCTGGAAGCTTCTTGCATCTCCCAGGTACACCGCTAAGATTTTTAGAAATAAACTTAGGAAAGTATTTTTCAGTACTCTTTTAAAGAATCTTGAAAATAAAAAACAACAACAACAACAACAAAAAAAACAGAAAAACCCCAAACACCATTATTTTCTTTAAATGAAGGCCCTCTGAGAACACAGGCAGTGTGACTTTGGTGGTCCGGTTGGCCGGCGGGGGCAGATGCGCCCTCCTGGGGCTCTGCCCGGGGCGCCGTGGCCTTTGGAAGGAGCCTGCTCGGGCATAGAAATGCGAAGTTTTCTCCTGAAAAGACGTAGTGCCCTTCCAATCAAAGAGAAAAAGAAATAAAAGAACAGAAGAAACGGCTACTCTGAGATGAGTATCTTCCTCCCTCCGCCCTAGCCGCAGCCGGAGTGGGACTGCTCCGTCTCTGCTCCCTCTGCTCCTCGCCGCCGCGGGCCAGCAGGGGGCGCTCGGCCTCGGCTCCTCTGCGTAGTGCGCTCTCCTTTCCTGTCGCTCACACAGTGGTGCTTCCGTTTTAGCTGTGGAAAACAGGTATCCGTTTATTTTTATTTTGTATTACCCAGAATAAGATGCTGATGGACTAAGCCACGTTGCTTAGGTCTTCCGCCGCCACCTTCTAATACTGGGACAGCCCCATCACCCTGCCGTGCTCGTAAGCCAGCTCTCCCTGGTACGTGGAGTCCTGTGAGAACGCCTCGTCGATCTGTGATTTGAACTCGTCGCCAAGGTAACTGTCCTGGGACATCTGCGGCTGGGAGAGGCCAGGCTGGCTCATCTGGGAGGGCTGGCTCGTGAAGATGTAGCCCTGCTTCTGGGCGCCCTGCGAGAAGGGCTGTGACGCCACATCCTGGCTGGCTTGGCTGCTGGGGAGGTTGGTCTGGCTGGGCCCAGGAAGCCCAAAGCGGTTCTTCTGGCGTCCCCCACGACCAGTCCTGCCTTTCAGGGTGCCTCGGCCTGCAGCCGGCCCGTTGGCTTGTTCGAAATAGCTGGGCGGCGGCATGGGTGGCATGACCAGGTTGAAGGGGATGGAAATGTTCATGGCAGCCAGGTGGCTGGGGCCGGCGCTAATCATGCCGATCTGGTCATGGGTCTGGAAGTACATGCTGGAGGGCCGGCTCTGGCTGCTCAGATCATAGACGGAGCTGGGGATGATGGCCTGGGCATCATACATGGCTGTGGTCATGAAGCGGGCCCCTAGGCTGATGATGTTGACCAGTTTGCGGGGCTTGCTGAACTGCGTGAGGCTCTTGCGCAGCTTGTTGAGTGGCCCCTCCACCAGCACCTTCTGCTCCTTGTAGTAGTTCAGCAGGTGGTTCCAGAGCGACTGCTTCGACAGTATCTGGCTGTATCTCCCTCAGTACACACCTGTGACCTTATAGGGTGCTCCTTATGACCAGTTGACTGAAAAGGGAAAAACTCTGATGGTTCTGCATAATTTTGCTGTCACCAACCACAAGTAGATGGCTGTAGCATGACAGTCTCTCTCAGGGATAGCCCTGAGTGAAAGGGTAAATGGAAATCATCCTAGACAGGACATTGAATGGAAGATTTTATTCGTCTTATCTGGACAAAGAGATGACCAGACGAATGGATCTACATTGATTTCTGGGCAATTGCTGATAATTGCAAAAATTTTTTGGTCAGCAGCACTGGCAGGTTGGTGGCAAGGGAATTTGATGGAGAATATAAATGAATGGACTTATAAAATTTGTCATCTAGTGTAAAAATAATTGTGTCTCATGTGAATGCTCACTAAATGGCATCTGTTGTAGATGGCACCTGTTGCAGAAAAGTGTCAATAATTAGAGGAACAAAATAATTTGTTCTCCAAATGTTAAATGCCTCTTTCTCCAGCCACCCCAGTGCTTGCTCAAGGAACTCATCAGCAAAGTGGCTATGGTGAATAAAGGCTAAACATGGGCTTAATAACTTAAATTTCTTTTTACAAATATTGATCTGGCTACTGTTTCTATTAGTTTCTACCTATCAACTACAAACAAAACCACCATGTTCTTGATATGGTCATATCTATATCTATAATAAAGGAGTCTATTGGTAGATATTGGTTTTATAATTTTTTCACACTGTGACTGGCCTAATAATTTTATTTATGTTGTCTTTTGATATGTAGATTTTTTATTTTGATAAAACTTAAAGTACCATTTTTTTTTTCTTTATAGCTATTGCTTGCTTTATTCAAGAAGCATTTGGCTACCCTCTGGTCACAGAAATATTTCTTTCTATATAATCTTCTAGAATTTTGGATTTTACACTTAGGTCTGTAATTCACCTCAAAGTAATTTTTGTGTATGGTATAGGTTAGGTGTCAGAATTCATTGTTTTTATATGAATTTCTAGTGGTAGCATCACTTGCTAAAAAAATTTTATTTTCTCATTGGATTGCTATAGAGCCTTTGTTGAAAACAAAACCAAAGAAAAACACTGAATAAATATCAGTCTATTCTGTTCTACTGATCTGTTTGATGAACCTTATGCTAGCTTACACTGACTCATTATTATAGTTTTATAGCAAATCTTGAAATCAGATAATATAAGCTCTCCAACTTTAGTCTTTCTTAAGATTGTGTTGGACATTTTGAATTATTCACATTTACATACATTTTAAAATTAGATTGTCAATTTTGGCAAAAAAGCCTGCTGAAATTAAAATTGAATTAAAATTAAAATGATCTGTTTTTGATGTCTTGCTAGTGAATGAGGAGTGCCCTATTTTTCCCAATAGGAGTAACTATTTAATTACTAAATGTTACAAGACTTTGTTAAATTAAACTTCAATGCTAATTCAGTACGTTCCTTATATTGTCATCCTTTATGTTTGCTGAGGATGTCACTGATGGTATTGTCTTCTCTGTGTGGCCCAGGCTGAAAAGGTCAGTGTAATCCTAAAGTGATTCTTTATCTTCTGCTTCTCGCCAAAAATATAATAGTTTCCATGAAAACAAACACCAGTGAAAACATAACACAGAGGAAACTATAATAAATGTACTAGAAACATGTGTTTATAAATACAGAAAAGAAAAACCTTGTTTCTGGCCAGTCTAGTGGTCACCATGTGCTCATGATCATTGGCACTTGTCCATAAGTGAGTTAGGTTTTATTAAGCAACTTCAGTTAGGGCATTTCAGAGTACAAGCTTGCCAGTAAAAGGTTTCAGGACTCCCTGTTGTCAATTTGACATTGTTTAATCACAATCTATTCTTTTGTATTTACAAGGACTGTAAAGATGAACTTCTTTAACAATTCAGTCAGAAGCCCTTTGAAACTCCTTATCAGGCACTCAGACCTTGACTTACGCAGTAAGGTGCCTCAGTAGCTGCTCACAGTATTATGTTTGTTTGTATCTTAAAGTTGCTATGCTTTCTAATAAATCATAGTGCTTTAAAATATAGTTTAAAAACTTGATCCAGTCACATAATCTGTCTCATAGTACAATTCATAATGTATTACCAAAGCTATAGAAAGGCATCGAATTCTGAGACTTGCTTAAGGAGCCCTTACAGAAGGGAAGTCTATTTAATTTAAGTGAGTGGATATTTTGTGGTTTTTTTTTTTTTTTTTTTTTTTGGCTGAACATAATCCACAGAGGACTTTGAAAATAAAACATAATGGAGCATGATCTAAGAGACCAAAGATAAATGAACTGAATGTAGAATTTTTATGGCTAAAAATGCTGTCTGTTGCAGCTGCTGATATATTCCATAGTCACTGTGTGGTGAAACTGGCTGTATGCTCATGGTTCACCAAACCCATATTTAACATGTGGCTACTCAGTTTTAGACTGTAATAAGCCCTGAGGTTAAGCATAGTAATAAAAAGCTGTCATGTCTTAGATAATTTCACAGCCTGGTGAGAAAGGAATATATAACAACTAATTCTAATAAAATGTGACAGAGTTATGTACAAAGTATTCTGAGATCCTTTCTGGAGAACAATGAGTACTGCTTGGCAGAGAAGCTTTATGTATTTGCAGAAAGAGGACAAAGAGATTGACCAAAGAGGTAGTATTTGAAATAGATTTTAAAGAATCGAGGAGTGGCTAGGAAGTCTGAAATAAAAGACAACGTGTGCAACTTAAGTCTAGAATAAACTTTAGGATGTGTAAGTTCTCAGTTCTATCACTGACTGAGTTAATACTTCATCAAAATACTTTTTAAAAATCTATATTCTTGTATCTTTTAGGATTATGTTAAGTTGTGGTAATTAATATTGCCACTTACTGTTCCTTCTATTACAGTTTTGATCAGGAAACCAGACACTCTGTCATTGGTAAAGGAGGCAAATATACATTTTAGCTTATTGGCAATCTGAATTATTATAAAAAGTTTACTTTTATCTGCCAAATGGTAGCTGATTCTGTGAAAGAATTGCTGCCCAGGAACTGTCTGCACAACTCGGTAAGAAATCGGTTATACTGATGCACCACTCTCAGAGACTCTGTGCTTCCCTAGCCAATGTAAACTCCGAATGTTGCTAGAGGTGCCTTTGCATGTTTTGAATTACATAATTGTCCTTCATGAAAGCTAAAAGAGCTATTTTACTTTATGCTTATAATCACAGCACTGTGGGAGGCAGAGACAGGCAGTTTGCTTGAGCCAAGGAGCTTGAGACCAGCCTAGGCAGCATGATGAAACCCCATCTCTATAAAAAACACATAACTTAGCTAGGTGTGGTGGTGCATGCCTGTAGTCCCAGCTACTCAGGAGGCTAAGTGGGGAGGATCGCTTGAGCACAGGAGGTTGAAACTGCAGTGAACTGTAATCATACCACTGCACTCTAGTCTGAATGACAGAGCAAGACCCTGTCTTAAAAGAAAAAAAAAAAAAGGAAGAATATCTTATGAAGACCTAAATACACAATAAAACTTAAAAGAATTATATAAATTGCCATATAATTACCTGAAGAATAACTATTAATAGAGCCTTCTCTAGGAGCCTCTGTCCTGGATTCTCTGGTGAAACCTTTAGGCATATGTGACCAAGGAAAATCTCTAGAGATTGATCTAGTACTATTTGGTTTTTCTTCTTATTCAGTTATTTATCTTCTTTGTCTTTTGAGTTTGGGTCGTTCCTTGTCTAAAGTGGAATAGCCACTCTCCTTGTATCAAGGCTTTAAATACAATTGTCTAGTACTCTCAATGTTCCTATCAGAAATTGTTTAGTATTCTGACTAAAACAGAGAGTTGGCATTATGTGTTCCTCAGCAACATTTATCGCAGCAACAAAGACAAAATCAAGATTCTATTTTGTAAAACCTTGCAGTATCTTTCATTAACCAAGAATTTCTTTTGATGATATCTACCCTATCTCTTTTTTCCTTGGTTTGAAAAGGCCATGGCTAGGATTTTCTCAAACGCTTTAGATTTTCTGTTACTTTATTCTTTTCAATAAAGACAATTTCCCACACCATCGTCAGGAAGAAGTAAAATATATGAAATGGTTGCTTAATGGAACACAATGAGGAACGCCTCCTGAGGACAGCTAAATGGATTACATCTTTGTCTTTTCTTACTAGCACCCTTTCTTAAGCCTTTAGAAATCTATTAGCACATTTTGGAGCTGTCTTCATTGTTGATATGGTTTGGCTGAGTCCCCACCTAACGCTTACCTTGAATTGTAGCTTCTCTAATTCCCATGTGTTGTGAGAGGGATCAGGTGGTTGACAATTGAATCAAGGGGGTGGATTACCTCATACCTTTCTTGTAGTAGTGATCTCAGGAAATTGCATCGTTTTATAAGAGGTTTCCTTTTTTGCTTGTCTCTCATTCTCTCTTGACTGCTGCCATGTAAGTTGTGCCATCTGCCATGATTGTGAGGCTTCTCCAGCCACATGGAACTGAGTCCATTAAACCTCTTTTTCTTTATAAATTACCCAATCTCAAGTATGTCATTATCAGCAGCATGAAAATGGAGGTTCTCTAACCAAAATCAGAAGAGTATAACTTCCAGTGGAGATTTATAATTATTGAATGTTGTTATTCACATATGTATTTTAGTAAATTCAATGTCTTCAGTCAGCTGTTGACTTAGTCAACTACTGAATTTATCACTGAAGTAAACAATAGGTGCAGCTTAATACAAATTAACAAGAACACTGAATTAAATGATGTGGGGTGTTGTGAGGGGGTGTAAACAGTGGGTAAAGAGTAAGGATAGAGCCCTCCCAGTAAGGCACAGAAAAATACCTTCTTTCTCATCTCAAGAATTAAAATGATTTCAAAATTGTGAAATGTTGCATTTTAAAAAATTTTAAAGATGAAAAAGGTGGAAGATAAAATAATTTAAGAAGTCCTATTTTGTCTAGCATAGGGAAAAATGGAACATAGCTTTGTGAGTTTTTAATGACCAGTCTATTAGGGTAGAAGTCAAACTATTCCTATGTTAAAGCTTTAGTTTAACTAATCAAAATGAAATGATCAGGAAACAGATTTTTTTTTACCTGATTCTTATACTGTTATTTTACTTTACTCTTTAGTTTTGAGGAAGGGGACGCAAAAAATCGTGAATTTCACTCCTGTTGCTTGGTGACAATGTTCAGAGAAATGTGGCATTTTAACCATCTTTTTGGTAAACTTCGTTATTTTTATATGGCCATCTGTCCCTAAACTACATTATTAAGGATATTCTTAACTCTCTTCTTATAAATATAAAAATAGAAAAAAAAGAAAAAAAAAGAAAAGCCAAAACGCTGAAATGTTTCTATGCTCTACCTGGGCAGGTGGAAGAGGGAGGATGAGGAGGAAAAACACAAAAGGATATGCCTTAAATATTATTGAATTTTAAGATAGGAATTAAGAATTTAATTTTCACAAAGTTGTTGCTACTTAAAGAACATAATACCCTTAAAAATTTTCTGTCAAATCTTCTAAACTATGTATAGAGTTCATGTGATTTGCTCTCTCTCTATTGCCTTGTTATATAGGTAATACTAATTTCCTAATAGTAATTATCTAGTAGCATCTTGCCATAAAAGCAATATATGTCCACTAGAGTATTGAGACATGACAGATGAAAAACAAAAAAGAAAATAAAAATCATTGGCAATTCCACCATCTGGAGACATTTCTTTTTTTATTTAGAATAGATTCTTATTGTTAAAAACGATAACAGTTGAAAAGTTGGTGTAACAACATTTGAAAATGTTAACAACATATGAAGTGAAAAATAATCAGATTAGAAAAAACAGCAAGAACAAACAGTTCTGAAAACAGTTCTGGCCAGGTGCAATGGCTCAAGCCTGCAACCCCAGTGCTTTGGGAAGCCAAGGGAGGGCAGATGACTTGAGGTCAGGAAATAAAGACCAACCTGGTCAACATGGTGAAACCCCGTCTCTACTAAAAATACAAAAATTATCCTGGTGTGGTGGCACACGCCTGTAATCACAGCTACTCGGGAGGCTGAGGCAGGGTAATCGCTTGAACCCGGGAGGCCAAGTTTGCAATGAGCCAAGATCAAGATTGCACCACTGCACTACAGCATGGGTGAGAGAGCAAGACTCAGTCTCAGAAAACAAAACAAAACAAAACAAGCAAGCAAACAAAAATAGTTCTGGATCAAGTATACTTACCTCTTTCTATTCCTCCTACTTAATTCTTCTGTTCTCTCTGGCCAAAGGACCAGGGAAAGGGTAATCTAGCAAAATAGAAAGCTTTTAGACAATAACCATCCTGTTCTAAACAAATGTCACAGAAAAAAGCACTGCTCTATCTTTATCCCAGTGAGTAAAGGTCTCTACCCCAAGGTGAACACAAGTCATATCTTACATGTGTGTTTGTTCAATATACATGCATCAGGACTACTTTCATGAGTATTCATAGCTTCTTCTGTACTAAAATCTATTGAATTGTATATATAGCATACCCGATCAGCATAAAGCTCCTACCCTATATTCTTCTTGTGCTAAGTGTCTGTCTTTGGTCTTTGCCAGAAGCTGTGCTTCCCAGCATGCAGGATGGTGACCTTGTAGGCTGTAACACTTTATAAGAAATAAAGCTCTTCTTTTCTAAATTTATATTGTGTGATTTTGTTGTTTTTGTTAACAATAACAGTAGCATTGAAGAAATTTCAAGAAGTCATGTAAGCCCACAGGAATACTTGGATATACAAATCACATGGTCATTTATTTTGACATTAATATTTCCAAAGATTTACATTCTGTAGCCAACCTCTGTAAGTTAGTTGAGTGCCAATTCTCTTTCAATAGAGAAAAATCTTTGTAAGGTTTAGCAAATTTCTCATGTTAGATGAATTAATTTTCTTATACTTGCTAGTTGATATAGATCTCATTTAATGAAATGTTTATGTTATTCCCAAGTTACTTACAAATTCAATCAAAATTAAGATAATTCTCATTGACAAAAAAATAGACAATGAGAAATAAGTTACCAATAAGTTCACCCAACTCAGTAAAATAATATTAAAAGGTGTGGTATAATTTTATAAATCATAAACAAGTGTTTTGTCATAAAAATTATCCTTTTCAATGCTCTCTCTCACCATTCCTCTTCAACATAGTATTAGAAGTCCTGGCCAGAGCAATTAGGCAAGAGAAAGAAAATAAAGGGCATCCAAATAGGAAGAGAAGAAGTCAAATTATCACCGTTTGCAGATGACATGATTCCATATTTAGAAAACCCCACAGTCTTGGCCCAAAAGTTCCTTCAGATGATAAACAACTTCAGCAAATGTTCAGAATACAAAATCAATGTACAAAAGTCACTAGCATTTCTATACACCAACCACAGCCAAGGCAGGAGCGAAATCAGGAATGCAATCCCATTCACAATTGCCACAAAGAGAGTAAAATACCTAGGAATACAGATAGCCAGACATGTGAATGATATCTACAATGAACATTACAAAATACTGCTCAAAAAAGTAAGAGATGACACTAACAAATGGAAAAACATTTCATGTTCATGAATAGGAAGAATCAATATTGTCAAAATGGCCATATTACTCAAAGCAATTTACAGATTCAATGCTATTCCTATCAAACTACCAACTGTGTTTTTTATAGAACTCGAAAAAAAACACTCTAAAATTGGTATGGAACCCAAAAGAGCCTGAATAGCCAGGGCAATAATAAGCAAAAAGTACCAAGCAAGAGGCATTATACTACCTGGCTTCAAACTATACTACAGGGCTACAGTAACCAAAGCAGGAGGTACTGGTACAAAAACAGGCACATAAACCAATGGAACATAATACACAGAGCCCAGAAATAAGCCTGCACACCTAAAACCATCTGATATTCAACAAAGCTGACAACAAACAAGCAATGGAGAAAGGACTCCCTATTCAATAAATGGTGTTGGGATAACTGGATTGCTACATGCAGAAGATTGAAGATTGAAACTGGACCCCTTCTTTACACCATATACAAAAATTAACTCAAGATGGATCAAAGATTTAAATGTAAAACCTAAAACTATAAAAACTCTGGAAGGCAACTTAGGAAATACTATTCCGGACTGTGGGGTTTTCTAGTTAAAGAATCATATAGAATCATGTCATCTGCAAACAGTCATAGTTTGACTTCCTTTCTTCCTGTTTGGATGCCCTTTATTTATTTGTCTTGCCTAGTTGCTCTGGCAAGCACTTCTAATACTAATGCTATTTCTGTATTTCCTAGGAACTGAAAAATTTCATGACAAAGATGCCAAAGGCATTATAACAAAAGCAAAAATTGACAAATGGGACCTAATTAAAGTTAATAGTTTCTGCACAATAAAAGAGACTATCAACACAGTAAACAGGCAATGTACAGAATGGGAGAAAATATTTGCAAACTTCGCCTGTACCAAAAGGTATAATATCGAACATCTATCAGGAACTTTAACAAATGTACAAGCAAAAAACCAAACAATCCCATTAAAAAGTTGGCAAAGGACATGAACAGATACTTTTCAAAAGAAGACATACATTCCCCCAATAAACAGGAAAAAAGCTTGATATCACTGATCATTAGAGAAATGTAAATCAAAACCACAATGAGATACCATCTCACACAAGTCAGAATGACTATTATTAAAAGTCAAAGATAACAGATGTTGTCCAGGTGGCAGAGAAAAAGGAACACTTTTACACCATTGTTAGGAGTGTGAATTAGATCAGCCATTGTGAAAAGCAGTGGTGAGTCCTTATCCAAAGGAATATAAATTGTTCTATTATAAAAGACACAGGCACATGTATATTTATTGCAGCACTATTCATAATAGCAAAGACATGGAATCAACTTAAATGCCCATCAATGGTAGACTGAATAAAGAAAATGTGGTATATACACATCATGAAATACTATGCAGCCATAAAAAATGTGATCCTGTTCTTTGCAGGAACATGGATGGAGCTAGAGGTCATTATTCTGAACAAACTAACACAGGAACAGAAAACCAACTACCACATGTTCTCACTTATAAGAGGGAGCTAGATGATGAGAACACATGGATGCAGAGAGGGGAACAACAGACACTGGGGCCTACCTGAGGGTGGAGGGTGGGACTAGGGAGAGGACTAGAAAAGATATCTAATGGGTACTATGCTTAATACCTGTGTCATAAAATAATCTGTACAACAAACCCCCATGACATGAGTTTACATATATAATAAACCTGCAGATCTACCCCTGAATCTAAAATAAAACTTCAAAGAAAATTTTTAAAATCCTTTTCTAATTTTTCATGTTTCCATTTATTTTGTGTTTTCCTTTGAAAATAATAGCAGTAATAATTTTTAAAATTTCAAATAAAACAACTTTCTTTAACTGCTTTCCCATGAAGGGTACTTCACATTGGAAGAAGAAACCCTGTAAGATATAAATGTTTCTTTGAATATTTTATAAGACATTAGATTATCTTTCCTCATAAATTTTATTTTACATACCAATTAAGTTTATATTTAAAAACCCAAAGCCATACCTCCCAATTTTTGTTTATTAGCTTTCAAATTGTATTTAGTTTATAATTTTTAGATACCATCTCTCCCCAGTTAGAATGGCAATCATTAAAAAATCTGGAGACAACAGATGCTGGAGAGGATGTGGAGGAACACTTTTACACTGTTGGTGGAGTGTCAATTAGTTCAACCATTGTGGAAGACAGTGTGGCGATTCCTCAAGGACCTAGAAATAGAAATTCCATTTGACCCAGCAATCCCATTACTGGATATATATCCAAAGGATTATAAATCATTTTGTTATAAAGATTCATGCACATATATGTTTATTGTGGCACTGTTTACAATAGCAAAGACCTGGAACCAACCCAAATGCCCATCGATGATAGACTGGACAAAGAAAATGTGGCACATATACACCATGCAATACTATGCAGCCATAAAAAACGATGAGTTTGTATCCTTTGTAGGGACATGGATGACTCTGGAAACCGTCATTCTCAGCAAACTGTCACAAGAATAGAAAATCAAACCACATGTTCTCACTCATAGGTGGGTGTTGAACAATGAGAACACATGGACACAGGGAGGGGAGCATCACACACTGGGGTCTGTTGAGGGGGACTAGGGAAGGGACAGTGTGGGGTAGGGAGTTGGGGAGGGATAACATGGGGAGAAATGCCAGGTACAGGTGATGGGGATGGAGGCAGCAAAGCACATTGCCATGCATGTACCTATGCAACAATCCTGCCTGTTCTGCACAGGTACCCCAGAATCTAAAGTGCAATTATATATATATTTGATTTGGTTTGTCTGAGGCAATGTTACATATTATGTCTTTTCCTGTCATTTTTCAAGTTGAAATTTTTTTCTTAAGATACAGTATATATCTTCAAGTGTTTCTGAGAGCAGATATACCTCTTCAAATAATTTAGTGATCACTTCTCAGTGAGTTATGGTATATTCATTAAAACAGTAAAGATTTTAAGAGGAATTTCTCCCAAAACAATTGCTTCTACCAAATTTTTCAAAGAATTACTCTAAAAATTCTCAAATAGTAGGCCAAGAAAATGTCAAAACAAGTTTTAATTTTGACCATGCGTGTAAACTACTAAAATCTGCATGAATCAACTCATGTGCCAAATAAAGTTCAAACACTTAAGGTGTTATTTTCTGGTTCTCTTTTTTCAAACCTAATAGTTTCCAGAAAGTGGTTTTTACAACTATACTTTATCTTTCAATTATGGAAGAAAGTAAAATTCTTGTCATCTGGCATAATTTGTTGCTTCAAAGACATAACTGGGTATTAATTTTACATTTGGTAGAAAAGGTGTAATATATTTGAATCATAGCATATTAGAAAATTCAGTTTAAGTGATTGCATTGATGCAACTCTACTAGATAGAAAATGATATAAACTTGGAAAGCAATTTTCTTACTCCTAGGTTTGTTTTTTCTACTGTATTATCAGGTGAATTAGAAAACTGTATAGAGGAAATGAAATTATCATCACCATTCCCCTTTTGTTGAGGGCATACTTTGTCCCAGACCTTGATCTCACAACAATATATTCATTATATCATTTAATTCTCACAAGCATTCCATAAGGTAGGTTGCTGTCATTATTCCAGTCTTGAGAGGAGATATCTGAAACTTCAAAAGATTAGGTTCCCAGTTCCCAAGAGACGGAGCTGATAGCTAATTGCCTATATATGTTGAAAGCCAGTGCTCTAATTAGGATAGTTTATAGACAATAATTTTTTCTCCCTCTTATTTTTCTTCTTAAATCCAAAATGGTTGGATTTTTCATTTCAATCTTCCTTAGTTTTAGCATGTGCTTACCTTGTTTTGTCTCCTTGTTGATGCCAAAAGGGTCAGGGCTCAGAATTTAACTTTTTTGTGTTTGATTGTTTTAGTCAGTTTTCATTTTGAGATAAAAACTGTCTCATGCAGAGCAGAAAATTCATCCAACAAATTTAGAAATTTTGCCTTTAATATTTAGGACCCTAAAGAGAAACAGTGAGTCAGATCTAAGTTTCCACTTTTCTAAATATCCTCCAACTGCTCATTTTAACCTTGTCTGGCTGCAGAAATTTTGGAGACTTGTTACTAACTGGATGTAATTTTAATAATCTCCTATACTAAACACAAATTTCAAGACTAAAACAAATTTAGAAAACATTCAGAGAAGTTTTGAGAAATAAAAGCAACGGTTTCAAAATACCTAAAAAATTAATCCATGTTTTACATGTTCTAAATGAGCTTAATGCTCTCTACCAACTCTATAAATTCCTCAAATCACACTTTTTTTCCCCTCCTATTTATTTTTCTCTTCCAATTAGGACATTTCAAGAGAATAGACTATACCCATTCTTTTCAGTGTTCCTTCATTTGTTAATTCATTCACTACTACTAATTGACTGCTATCTGGCTTCAGCTTCTAATACACTGAAACTTTTGTCAACACCAGCAATCTTAGAACAGCCAAATCCAGCTAGACCATCACTGTTGTTCACTTTTTTGGTTGTGATCTTTGACATGGTTAAACATTCTAATCTTTGAAACACCCAAATCCTGCTTATTTTCATTTTCCCTTACAATATTTTCCCCACATTACTACCAGGAAGATCTTTCTAAAATACACATATGATTATCTTTTTAAAATCACTCAGCTGCTCCTCATAGTTTTGAAAATTAAGATTTCATTCTTTTGAAGTCTGTGATATCATTCTTTCCTAGATTTCCTTCCGCGAAGTTCTCCTGTGTTTATTGTGGTCTTCCTTTTTGCTTACTCTGTGACTATTCATGTTTCACACAGTAGCAGCCTATTCTTTTTTCCATTCTATACTCTTGTAGTAACTCATCCATATCCATACATTTTATTAAAGTTTATGAGCCAGTAACTACCACATCTGTGTCTTTAATGCAAATCTACTTGCTGAGCTCCAAATGATTAGTGGAGTTCTCCATTTCAAACTCATATTAAACTCGATATTTTCAAAACCAGAATTTAGCTTTTCTAAATCTTCTCTTCCTCTGAATTAACTCTTGATGAATGACTCCTACATAGACATGGCTCTTCAACTCAGATATAGAAAATCTCTAAAGGACTTTTTTGTCTTTATACATAGCCAACACATTCTTACTAGTTTTCATGTTTTAAAAAATTCTCCCAATTTAATGTATTTTACAGCTGCTTTAAACTGTTCATCACTATGAATACTATCCTAATTCAGAATTACCAGAGTTTATAAAATTCTTTAGAACCAGTAGAACATTTTTGAAAACAAAATTGCCCAAAGAAACCCGTATAGAACAGATAAAAGCACATTTGTTCTGTCAAACAGAAGTGAAAGAAAATTCAAAGTCCTGTTTATTTTATATTCCTCTTGCCTCCTATTGGGACTTCCGAGATACCCGTGTGGAGTCTTGGGATTCAGTAAACTTATTTTTTAATTTTTTAATATAATAATAATAATTTTCCTAAGTGAAAGAAGCCAGACCCCAAAAGACTTCAAACTCTATGATTTCTTTATATGACATTCTAGAGAAGAAAAACTATAGGAATGAACAACAGGTGATTGATTTTCAGGCATTAGACAAGAAGACATGAGTTGGCTACAAAGGAGCCACACAACAGAATTCTTAGGGTGACAGACTGTTGTGTATGGTACTATGGCAGTTGATACCACTTTTCTTATTGTCAGAGAAAGAATTTACAAATAAGCAAGGGAAAGACTAGAATGAACCTTGTGGTACTAGAGCAGAGTTGGAGGTAATAGTACGAACTCATGTTAATTTTAATATACAGATAGATACAGAGTAAGTATATAGATATGTATGTATAAGCCGTTAGTGTACAAACACCTACTTCCAAGTTCTGTCTGCTAAGATAACTTAGAAGCAATGGTATCCTGGTATCAATGAACATATCTAACCTAGATCTTATTTTTAAATACCATTCTCCAAAAAATGATACCTGGGCTTCTTGGAGAAATGGTTGATACCAGAGCTGAACAGGAAAAATATAAGATGAACCTAGAGCACAGTGGAGAACCAGAAAGTAAGAAAATGATAAAAGGAAAGAAAAGAAAAGAAAAAGACAAGGATATAGAGATAGAGGCATATCAAAAGGACACAAGAGCCTACCTTAAAGAGTTCCCAATGTCCAAAGCTGAAAAAATTTGAACACGATAAATAACAACACTATTGGCCTTTAACCCAAAGAAAAAATAAGTGTCTATTTCTTCTCTTGCCCTCATTAATTTATATATTCAATCATTCACTTTTATCTGTATAAATAAGAATAAGGGAAGAAATAAATCTTCCTTGCAGAAGAATTCCAAATAGTGGATAGGGAAGAAATGAGAGACAGAAAATTACCACTAAAACATCGTATTTTACTTGGTAAAAACAATATCCACTGATGAATGGTATACTTGTGGGTAAAACTTTAAAGAGAAACAGGAAATTTGCACAGCCTCAAATAATTTCTCCAAAAAATAATAATTACTGTGGTGGTTTTAACTATCTAAAAATTAAGTGATATCTCTCCCTCTAGGAGGGGGAGCTTACTTGTCTTTCCCTTGAGTATGGGCTGGCAAAGTGATCTACTTCTAATAAACAGTATAAATAAGAAAAAGAGTAACTTTACAGTAGAGAAAACTTTCACAGATAATACTTTGACCAGGTGATCCAATTTAATATCATCAGTTATGTTATGTTGACATCATGTATACCCTGACGTGATAAGAAGGGCCCTTCACATATGTAGTATTTCCACAGTTTAACCATTTTAAAAAAATCTCAAGTCTAATAATGAACAGATATTATCCTAACCCAAATTGAGAGACATTGTATAACATTCCTGACTGATGCATGTAATGCCAGCACTTTAGGAGGCCAAAGCAAGAGGATCACTTGAGTCCAGGAGTTTGAGACCAGCCTGGGCAACATAGTGAGACCTCATCTTTACAAAAATTAAAAATTAAAAATTTGCCAGGTATGGTGGCATGTACTTGTAGTCTCAGCTATTCTAGAGGCTGAGGTGAGAGGATCACTTGAGCCCCAGAGGGAGGTCAACATTGCAGTGAGCCATGATTACACCACTGCCTTCCAGCCTGTCTTAAAAAAAGAGAAAAAAAAAGAAAAAGAAAAAGAAAAAATTCCTGACCAGGATATTTTAAAAGTATCAAGGTAATGAGAAACAAGAAAAACCTGAGAAGCTATCACAGATTGGAGGGGACTAAGGAGACGTGAGGACTAATGAAGTATCAGCGGTTGGATCCTGGACCACAAGAGAAACATTGGTGGAAAAATTGTTGAAATGCACATAAAGTCTGTGTTCATCTGTCTTCATTAATGGGTAGTGCACCAATGTTAATCTCTTCATTTTGATAAATTTATCATGATTCTGTAGGATGTTAATGTTAAAAGAAGCTGAGCAAAGGGTATACAGAAACTCTTTGTCTTTGTAAGTCTTCGTAATTTAAAGAATTTAAAAATGAAAAGTTAAAAAATACCCAAAAATATCAGTTTAAATTATGGCTTCCTGGTTTGCAGTATTTAAAGAACTTAAAAATAAAAAGTTAAAAAATACCCAAAACATTGGTTTAAATTATTACTTCGTGGGTTACAATAATAACCTCTTTATTGGTCTGCTTATCTTCATTTTCCCTTACAATCCATTCTCCACATTGCCACCAGAAAGATCTTTCTAAAATGAACATATGATCATCTTTTGAATAACATTCATTTGCTTCTCGTAGCTTTCAAAATAAAGGTCAAATTAATTAGTTTATCCTTTTATGTAGGATAAATCCCTTTCTTTAAAATATTGCTATCATTTCCCAGCACACACTTTGCTATAGTCTTAAGGAATTATCAGCAGTTTCCCAAAGATATCAGGAAGCTCTGTAGCTCCATATTGCTAAACATGCTGTTTCTTTTAATGAGAATGTCCATCTCCTTTTCTTCTTTTACTACTTGTTCTTAGAAACTGCACAAACTTGACTGCTTTTTGGAAGGGTTTTCTTATATCAGTCTAAATAGTTTGTTCCCTTCTGTGTGCTACCTTTGCGAATAGTCCAAAATTGTATCATAAAATGTTTGCGCTGTACTGTAATCATTCATTTACTTCTCTGTCTCTCTCCCTGAAGTCAGGGACCATTAAAGTCAGTTTTACTGATACATAATTTATATGCTGTAAAATTCATCCTTTTGTGCATTCAGTTTTATGAATTTAGACAAAAGTATATTGTGCTATAACCACCACTACAATCAAGATATAGAACAGCTCCATCATCCTCCAAAATTTTTTCATCCTGGTTTGCAGTCAGCCGCTTCTCTCACTTCCTTAACTATTGGTTTTTATTTGGTGTCTCTAGTATTGACTTTTTCAGGATGTCATACATAGGTAGCCTTTTGAGTGGAACTTCTTTGATTAACATAACACATTTGAGATTCATCCATGTTGGCTGGCACATCAATAGTTTGTTACTTTTACTGCTGAATAACATTTCATCATATTAATGTATAATTGTTGTTTATTTACTCATCAATGGAAGAGCATTTGGATTGTTTTCAATTTTTGGCAATTATAAATAAAACTGGAAATACATAAAATAATTTATGTATTGATTATTGTGTGAATATAAGGTTTTACTTCTCTTGAGTAAATAGCTAACAGAAGGATTTCTGGGTCACACAGGAAGTTTGTTATTTTTATAAGACATTGCCAAACTGTTAGAGTGCTTATAGTTTTTTTTTATTCTGTTCAGCACTATATTACTCTGTATCCTCTCCACCCCTTGATATTGCCAATCTTTTAAATTTGCATTTTCTTAATAACTAATATTAAACATATTTCATGTGCTTATTTCACATCTATATATCTTTTTGGTTGTCTATTCAAAGCTTTAGCTGACTTGTTTTCTTATGATTCAGTCTTGAGAGTTCTTTACATATTCTGCAAAAAAATGAATATGTACTTTACAAATATTTTCTCAATATTGGATGAGTTTCAGACATGCTGAAGTTTACACATTGATAATCTGTAGTTAGGAATTTGCATATAGCATGGGATTCCATTGAGACTCAATTGGGGATTCAATTGGGAATTTGACAAAGGCTAGGGAAGGGCAAGTGGTTTATTACTGTACAATAAAGAACAGGATTCATTAATGAAGTTTAGAGCATAGACCCCAGGTAGCTGAATATGAGGTGGGTATGCCTCAACCTCTTGAGCCCACAACAACTGAGTTTCCAGTTTATAAGAAAATAAGTTTTAAAATCCCAGTTAGGGTACCATATTGCTCAAGTTTCAAGTTGGAACCTGAAATGATTAGGGGTTGTTTCAGAAATTCACAGTGGCCTGTGACTAGGTTTCCTAAAAATGGTTTCCAAGATAGGTATTTAGAATTTGCATTTTTGAAGTCATATTTGGCTTTATATCTATAATTACTTGGAAGTGATTTGCACATGGGCCACTGGATATTAGAGTTCCTGTACAATAGTGGAAAATTTTTAAATGACATAAATCATGGAATCAGCCTAAATGCCCATCAATTAAGAGTCTGGATTAAGAAAATGTGGTACATGTACACCATAAGATACTATGCAGCGGTGAAAAAGAATGAGATTACGTCTTTTGTGTGAACATGGTTGGAGCTGGAGACTATTATTCTTAGCAAACGAATGCAGAAACAGAAAACCAAATACCACATGTTCTCACTTAGGAGTGGGAGCTAAATGATGAGAATATGTAAAAACAATGGAAAAACAGACACTAGGATCTACTTGAGCATAAAGGGTGGCAAGAAGGAGAGGAGCAGAAAAAATAACTATTGGATATTGGACTTAATACCTGGGTGTTGAAATAATCTGTGGAACAAACCCCGTGACATGCATTTACCTATATAACAAACCTTCACATGTACCCCTGAACCTAAAAGTTAAAAATAAATAAAATGACATATATTCTTAATAATAGAACTCTATCATATTTATATGTTGAAATGTGGAGCCAGCTATTCAAAAACATTTTTATCTAAGACTACCAAATTATACTTTTAAAAAAATCATGATAAAGATGTAAAAATAAAATACAAACTGTATATACACTATGAAAGCAATTTTTTAAAATATGTATATAAAATATATAGAAAAAAGACTGGAGAGAAATATAGTAACAAATTAATAGTGTTTATCTTGAGTGGTAGTTTATCTTGATTTGCAGGTGATTTTTCTTCTCTATTATACTTATCTGTTTTGCCCAAATCTCCTCCAATCCGTGTGTATTTGTTTTGTCAACATAAAAAAATAAAATAGCAATGAAACAAAAATAGCTTCAGTGGTTGAAATTGTCTAAATTCTTCCCCATCTGGGTCCGTGTTGGGCTACCCTCTGTACCAACCAAGTCTGGCATGGAAGTGAACCCAAAGGTCCAAAACCAAGGAATACCAGTCTACAAGAGACAGCCTAGAATGGGAAATGTTGCGGGATTGAGTATCACTCAAGCGTCAAAAACTCTTTAAGGAGAATTGATAACTAAAAATCAGTGATGAATGTAGATATCCAAATCTAAAAGGTTAAAAATGTAGCTTTAAATAGAAGACAGAGATGAATCAGAGACAAGCAAATAAAGGATGAGAATAGGAACAAGTTAGGAAGAAATTGGTGGGGCCCTTGAGGATTGCCATGAATTCTCCAAAATGAGCCTGGGGCTCATTTTTATTTTGGTTGCTAGTTCTTGGGAGGTGAGGTTTACTTAAACACAGTGTTAAGTATCATGGAGAGAGAGAAAACGGTTTTCAAAATACTCAGTTTCTCTTTACCAAGTTTAATGTACTTTGATAAACACCCATATTACCAGTCCTTTCTGCCACATCTTCATTTATCAAGATTCTTGAAGGTCTAGCTCAAGTTCAACCTATCAGAAACCTTCCCCAGTCCCCCTAGTTGGGTATGATTCCTCACTACCTCCTTTAAAGTCCTGCAGATTTTATTTATGCCATTTGTAAGCAACACAAATTTGTCAGCACTATGAAATATCAAACTGTCCTTTCAGGTTTGAAAACTTACAGAAGCTTGACTTGACATATATTAGACTGCTTTATGTGACACACTGTGTGTAACTTTTAGTGAACTAGCTAAATGACAAAGTGCTACAGACATACACACATTTATTAAGAGGAAAATGATAAGGAAGGTTGTCACCAATTGCAAATATACTCCTCTTGGAAGCTATATTTTATCTTAGTAGCTAATACTTCCACATACCAACTAGGTCCTTTCCTGCTTGCTTTTGAGTTATAAATTACTATTTAAAAACTGGCATGCTTCCCACAGTCAAAGTTTGCTCATTAAATTATTATCTAGAACATTTCCTTTACTTAGACTGGTAAGATTTAATTTAGGCCTCTAGGCTACTGACGTTTCCCAGTTAATCATGTAACAGTAATGCTGTTGAGGTGAGGGCAGAGGAGAGACAGGATAGACTGTCATACTTTCATTTTAAAGAAATAGATATATCAACAAATTACGGTAATTGCTGCTTTTTCTCACCTTGCATGTTTTTAAATTAATGAAATGACTCTAATGTTTTTGATTCCTAGAATTTTTTTAGCTTCTGGGATTTGATGGCCTTTTGATGAAGTGGTACTACTTCTGATTATGTTGTGTTGTCTTGATTAACTTGCAAATCGACTTTCCATTCTTTTTATTTCCAATCAACTGTGTACTTTGAAATGAACTTTTGACACCTCCCATAACAAAGGCTGTCATTCTTTTAATAATTTTCTTACTTGACTTTCATTAGAAAGTCCTACAGACACCTTAAACTCAAATAAATAGAAGCATTGTATTTTTTTCATTCTGCTTCTTCTGTAAAGTCTCTTTTCTAGAGTCTGGGAATTATTCTAATTCTGTCTTTGTCATCTCCCACATACAACCACCAAATCTTCTTTTGCCAACCAAAAAAAATTACAAATAAAGTACAAATTGCAGAGATTTTAGGTAGTCAATATATAATACTTCCTTTCCATTTTCCAGTGCAGAATCAGTTGAGGAATAGAATGTCAGAGAGAGGAGACTACAGCATTATCTTAATTGCTGCAGAACTCTTAAGGTAATGTAGAGGGTTAAATGAACCAATTAGAATGTCTTGTGTCTCCTCTCACACCTCCCATCTATGTCTGAGGAAATCTCTCCTATGAGCAAACTTGGTATTCAATAGTTAATCTAAGCTCTTTGCTTCCCTGCCTGTCTGATGGAGAAAGGAGAAAAGATTAAAATCCTCAGTAATCATGGATGATTGGCAAAATATGAACCAATGACTTCCAACCATTAATAGAGCATTACATATTCTCCATGGAGAGGAGTGAATAAGAGGTCAAGCAAGAGACCACAAGTTCATGTTAGAAAAATCTATCAGCTGGAAAAAGAAAAAAACTAAAAATACCTTAACTTTTCTGTAACAAGAGATTGGAGGAAAACAGGGAGAGTGTGGAGTGATGGTAATAAAGAGAGGGGATTAATTTCAAGAAGAAAATAGCTAAATAGAGTGCTAATGCCACCCTTACACATGACACTCTTCCTAGAATTTTTTGAGATCATGGTCTTTTTAAAAAGAAAAAAATTTCAATAGTTTTTGAGGAACAGGTGGTATTTGGTTACATGGATAAAAGTTCTTTAGCAGTGATTTCTAAGATTTTTGTGCACCCATCACTTGAGCAGTGTACACCTCATTCATTGTCTAGTCTTTTATCCCTCACCCCTTCCCATCATTTCCCCCAAGTCCCCAAAGTCCATTGTATCATTCTTATGCCTTTATGTCCTCATAGCTTAGCTCCCACTTATAAGTAAGAATGTACAATGTTTGGTTTTCCATTCCTGAGTTACTTTACTTAGAATCCAGGTTGCTGAAAATGGCATTATTTTGTTCCTTTTTATGCTGAGTAGTATTCCATAGTGCGTGTGTGTATATATATTGCATTTTTAAAATCTACTCTTTGATAGGCATTTGGGCTGGTTCCATATTTTTGCAATTGTGAATTATGCTGTTATAAACATGCATGTGCAAGTGTCTTTTTCATATAATGACTTCTTTTCCTCTGGTGGATACCCAATAGTGCTATTCCTGGATCAAGTTGTAGATTTACTTTTAGTTCTTTAAGGAATCTCCATATTGTTTTCTATAGTGGTTGTACAGGTTTATATTACCACTAACATTGTAAAAGTATTCAATTGTCACTGTGTTCCCATCCACATCTACACCTATTTTTAAATTTTTTAATTATAGCCATTCTTGCAGAAGTGAAGTGGTATCTTATGGTTTTGATTTGCATTTCCTTGATAATTAGTCATGTTGAGCATTTTTAAATGTTTGTTGGCCATTTGTATATCTTCTATTGAGACTGTTCATATCTTTAGCACACTTTCTGATGGGATTATGAATTAAAAACAAAAATCCTATAATTAATAGATGCAGAAAAAGCATTTGACAAAATCCAACATCCCTTATCATTAAAACCATCAGCAAAATAGGCATAGAAGGGACATGCCTTAAGGTAATAAAAGCCGTCTATGACAAACCCATTATACATAAACCCGTTATGACAGTCAACATTATACTGAATGGGAAAAGTTGAAAGCATTCCCCCTGAGAACTGGAACAACCCAAGGGTGCCCACTTTTACCACTTCTATTCAACATAGTACTGGAAGTCCTAGCCAGAGCAATCAGACAAGAGAAAGAAATCAAGGGCATCCGAATCAGTACAGAGGAAGTCAAATTGTCACTGTTTATCATTGATATGATCATATACCTAGAAAATCCTAAAGACTCATCCAAAAGGTCCTAGATTTGATAAATAAATTCAGTAAAGTTTCAAGATACAAAATAAATACACACAAATTAGTAGCATTGCTATATACCAACATTGACCAAGCTAAGAATTAAATCAAGAACTCAACCCCTTTTATAATAGCTGCAAAAAAAGAAAGTATTTAGGAACATACCTAACCAAGGAGGTGAGAGACCTCTACAACAAACACTACAAAACACTGATGAAAGAAATCATAGATGACAAAAAAAAAATGGAAACACATGCCATGCTCATGGATGGGTAGAATCAATATTGTGAAAATGACAGTGTTGCCAAATGTAGTCTATAAATTCAATGTGATTCCCATCAAAATACACCATTATTTATGGCAGAACTAGAAAAAACTGAAATTCACAGGGAATCAGAAAAGAGCCTGCATAGCCAAAGCAAGACTAAGCAAAAAGAACAAATTTGGAGGTGTCGCATTACCTGACTTCAAACTATACTACAAGGCTATAGTCACCAAAACAGCATGATACTGATATCAAAATAGGCACAGAGACCAAAGGAACAGAATAGAGAATCCAGATATACATCAAAAACTTACAGACAACTGATCTTTGACAAAGAAAACAAAAACATAAAGTGAGGAAAGGACCCCCCTATTCAACAAATGATGCTGGGATATTGGCAAACCACAGGTAGAAGAATGAAACTGGATCCTCATCTCTCACCTTATACAAAAATGGACTTAAGATGGACCAAAGATTTGCATCTAACACCTGAAACCAAAAAAATTCTAGAAGATAACATTGCAAAAGCACTTCTAGACATTGGCTTTGGCAAAGACTTTATTACCAAGAACCCAAAAGCAAATGCAACAAAAAACAAAATAAATAGATGGGACTTAAGTAAACTAAAAAGCTTCTGTAATGTAAAAGGAAAATCAGCAGAGTAAAAGGGTAACTCAAAGAACAGGAGAAAAATATTCGTAAACTATGCATCTGACAAAGGACTAATATCCAAAATCTACAGTGAACTCAAACTAACCAGTGGGGTTATTCTTTTTCTAACAGGTTCATATTTCTCCTTGAAGGCTCAGATAAGTGACATCTCTGATTTGTGTAGGGAGAAAGCAGTTAGTTCTCTATCACCTACATTTACAATTGCAATTGGTACATGTCTTTCAGAATTTACAACATTTCAGTGTAACCTTTTATACCTCTTTTATTCACACCAGAATAGGAATATTTTGAAAGCAGAGATAATATGCTGTACTATCAATGACCAGTACAGTTTTTGCTTAAGAATGTTTATCACCACAAAAATAGCAAAAATAAATAAAATAAATATCTACAATTAGAAATGACCTAATATCCATTGAATGAACAAATGTAATGGCTTATGTTAAACCACAACTGGAATACAAAACAACTTCTAAAAGTTATATTTAAAAGAACATACTGGCCGGGCATGGTGGCTCACACCTATAATCTTGGCATTTGGAGGACAAGGCAGGTGGTTCACCTGAGGTCTCGAGTTCAAGACCAGGCTGACCAACATAGTGAAGCCCTGTCTCTACTAAAAATTCCAAAATTAGCCAAGTGTGGTGGTGCACACCTCTAATCCCAGCTACTTGGGAAGCTAAGGCAGGAGAATCACCTGAACCTGGGAGGCAGAGTTTGAAGTGAGACAAGATCATGCCATTGTACTCCAGCCTGGGCAACAAGAGTCAAACTCTGTCTAGAAAAAAAAAATTCTATATATAGACATATATTTAGTAATGTGAGAAAAAAACCCAAACTCTGATAACATAGGTGGGAAAAAAGAAATCATTTATAAAATTATATAACAATATTTAAAATTTACATATACACATGTAAAAGATGCACATATATGTGTGTATATGTTTCCACATTTTTATTGAGATTTGACAAAAATTGTACATATTTAAGATGTACAATGTAATATTTTGATACAATGTGAGGTGAATCAATACAAGCTAATTAACATGTCTATCACCTCATATAGTTACTATTGTGTGTGTGTGTGTGTGTGTGTGTGTGTGTGTGTGTGGTGAGAACATTTTCTATTACATGAAGAGACTCATAATAAGGGACAGGGACAGGGACAAATTTCAAGTATATAATTCCTTATTAAATACATTATTATTATTATTAAGTATAATCACCATGCTGTACAATTAATCTCATTTTATCTTATAATTAACAGTTTGTACCTTGACCTTGTTTGATTTGGGTCAAAGGGTACAGACATATATTTTTTAATAGAAAACATACCATAATGTTAACCATGTTTGTTATGAGTACTATTTCCTTCTTCAAGCTTTTCATTTTTTCCTAATAATAATCACTAGAAAAACAATAAATATTATTCTAAAGCTAAATGACTATCTAACCCAGTGTTCATTGGTTTCCTTTCTTTTTTTTTTTATTGCCTTTTAGGTTTTGGGGTACATGTGAAAAACATGCAAGGTTGTTGCATAGGTGCATACATGGCAGTGTGATTTGCTGCCTTCCTCCCCTTCACCTATATGTGGCATTTCTCCCCATGCTATCTCTCCCCGACTCCCCACCCCCTGCTGTCCCCCCCACTCCCCCCCCAACAGACCCCAGTGTATAGTGCTCCCCTCCCTGTGTCCATGTGTTCCCATTGTTCAATACCCGTCTATGAGCGAGAACATGCGATGTTTGATTTTGTGTTCTTGTGTCAGTTTGCTGAGAAATACGGCTCTTCACACTGTAGGCATTCAATGAATGTTAGTGAATTGTGAGGAATACTGGGGCCATTGGCTTGCTGAGGACTTTTTTAAACTTCCAATCACTCTGTTCCTATAAATTCTCTGGTGAGCTAATTTGAAAATTTTTGACTTATTTAATTTTTTTCCATATTTCCAAGATAGGGCACCAGAATATCATTATTGGCTTCATCTACCTGTTCTTCCCCTTTTAAAAAAACACAAAACTGCTTCCTATCATCTGAGAGATGAAACTTCAGGATAACTAGTAGTGTAGATATACCATCTTCCAATTCTTAAGTAAAACATATCATGTTGATTTTTACATATCCAAATGGGATGTTTTAAGTAGGTCTTCCAGTGTCTGTTCATTTTTTCTTTTCCTATGTTTATTTCTCAGCTATGCCATCCATCCCATACAGCTTTTTACATGAAGAAGTTTGATTGTCCAGTTTCCCGTAAAGCTGAAAAAGCCCAGTATCTCTTGAAATAAAATATTTTGCTTTTGTTTAATGTAAGTTGATTAAACTGTTGTATTTTTTTCTTCGTATCTTTCTTGTAGACTTGTTTTGTTAAAAATGTTTAATTTTTTCATATTTTCTTTGTATTTTTCATTTTGGGTTTCTTTTACAAGGCTTCTCTATATTGACAGTATATTTACTTAACTCTTCATATTAATCAGCACAAGTCATTTTGGGCAGCTGCCTATTATAGAGGGTAGCTAAGCACACTCTTAAAATTCTTACAGAAATCTGTGGCCAAGTGAATATTTGATGTAAATGTAAAATTCTTCATGCTTACCAAGGAAAATCTGTCTTTTTAATCAAACTACTTTTCTTCTTGGTTCATAGAATCATATAGTAAACTCCTTTCATTTTTTTTTCTCAGTCTTTCCTCAATTTGAATGTTGTTACCTTATTATTTATCTCATAATTTTCTTCTGTTTCTTAAATATCAGAATATACCTGTAATTCCAATTCCCTGGTGTGATTGGCAGCCTCTATCAGAACTCTCATTGATTTCTGCTTCCTGGAGTTTCCCTCCTTTTGAGTGTGGGTTGAATTTAGTGACTCACTTCTAATGAATAGAATCTGGCAGAAGTGATGGATTGTCGCTTGCAAGATTAGGACACAAAGACACTATGGCTTCTGTCCTGGCACTCTCTCACTTTCTCATTTGCTCACTCTAAGAAAAGCCAACTACCATGGAGATTTTTTTTTTATAGCTGCCCTATGAAGAGACTCATGTAATAAGGGACAGGGGGAGGCTTCTAGCCAACAGCCAGTAAAGAGCTAAGGTCATAAGTTCAATACCCCAGGAGAAACTGAATCCTATCAACAACCATGTGAGGGAGCTAGGAAACATTTCCCTTCTTAGCTGAGCCTTCAAATGAGACCATAGTCTCAGCTGACACCACAGCTACAACCTCATGTAAGTGTACTTGCTTTCCTGATCCACAGAAAGAGTGAGATAATAAATGGAGTGAGATGTATGAGTTTTTTTGAGAAAATTTTAAAATAAGTTATTATGAATCAATAGATAACTAAAACATTTTGCCACATATATTTTCTGATATTATTATATAAGGAAAGTTTTACAAACATTTGTATGATCATTTTACCTTACAAGTGGGAAAGATTTAAAAATTGCAAGATGTTGGAATATAATTTCAGAAGATATCATTTTGAGTAAAAGATACAGATATGATTGTGCATTGTCCAGCAAATAATTGCTGAAAACTTCTAATTCCTAATGAAAACATTGAGCCAACAAGATGTAGACTTCTTACATCTAATGAGCTAAATAGGGAAATGCATGAATCAATGGGAAATCAGCTCTCACTTCTTATGAAGCAACCCTGAGAAATGCGAAGCAAATAAAATATGGCGGCTGTTTCTATCAACCTAAGCTTGAAGAAGCAGGTAATAATTTTAATACTGAACCCTAGTCATAGGTCAAGGATGCAGAATTTGCCCCATTTTCATATTGCTGATTCATATCAGCTTATCAACTATGGCCGTACTACTTGGTTTTGTCATAGAGCAAACCCAACAGTGGTTAAGCCACGTTCCAAGAAGAATTCATCGCTATCCACTTCTACCCACCAAAAAACATGCACTGACCACGTGGGCATCCCACTTCAGCAATATACACTGTGGCAAAGGCTCAGCCCACAGTTTCTACCCTATAGCTGTGTCTGTGCCACTACCTCCTGCCTCAAAAAAACTCTTGCCAGGGTGATTAACCAAGGATAAAGATGTCTGATTTAAGTTGGACCAACCCAATTCTCTTTCTTGAAAATTTGAAACTAGAAGAGAGCCACATAGAGAATGAAGGTTGTTGAAGCCGGGTTAGCTAATGTTGATACTTCAGAGAATATCCAAGAGCTTCTTTCCGATGCCAAAAGCCCAGAGCAGACTTTGTCCCTAGCCTTTGTCAGAGCAGGATGATGGCTTCAAGTCTTTCACTTCTGTGTGTTATCTTAGTAATCTTATCCATACAGCTTTCTTACATTAGAGTAATTTTTGGTTGTTTAACAGATAGGCCAGATCTACTGTTATTTATTCACTACATCCCTATTAAATAGGCTTCTGCTTGAAGATCTTGGCTGACACTAGACTCTAATTTAATTTTCCCACACAGATAAGGTAAGAAAATAAAGACAAATGAATTGATATAATTGTTAAATCAGTCCTGAATTTTGATGAGCTTGGATCTTGACAGTAAATATAGAATTTAAGATGTGGAAAAGTATTCTTAGAAGGCGAGGTCATCAGATCTGGAGTCCATTCTAAATCCCAGTGGAACTCTGTGACTGCTTAATGCATAAGACACAGTTGGGTCCAGATTTTCATAAGGTTCCACACTGACTTCCTGACTGTCTCAAGTAGCTATTTTGAGGTCTCCTAAGAGGTAACCTGTATCACTAATCTTCGATTAAACCTGTGGACTTTGCATCAGAAAAGTTCTCTTATTATTCTGATTTATTTGGGACCATCTAGAAGAACAAAACAGTATTTTTGTAAACTATTACCTTCAACAAGTACGTCATTGTAATTTAGTCAGTGGGAAGATTAATCCGTCTTCTTGAGAAAATGTTGCAGCGTAACACGATGAAAAGCACAAGATTTAGTAATTTCAAACCTTAACTCTCCCAGAGTTTGGCTGCTCCTTCATTTTAGAGAGATTTGTTCAGGTCATCCTGGCAGGTTCCCATATCAGTGTTGTGCTCTGAGGCTCATAGGAGTTTTGTTTTATGGATGAATATTTACTTATATCTGTTTGGTTAACTTGGCTCTGTGGCTGAGCAGCTGTTTCCTACTAGTTGTGAAACTAGGTTGAGTTACATTAAAATGACATGGTCATTTCATTTCTCCTTCCACTTTTGCCATTATGTGGGAGGGGAAACAACTCTAGGCATTTATTCAACAAATATTTATTCAGCATAAATATTGTGCCAGAAACTGGGGATAAAGTTGTTAACAAAAACATTATGGTTCCTGATCTTCCAGAGCTCATGGTCTAAGGAATCCAAAATGGTGACCCACATTACTTCTAAAACTCATTCAAATTGCAAAAGATACTACCTCCAAGTAAATAATTTTTAGGAGTACTCCTTACTTTCTTCCCAAATTGCATCTCACTCTTGATTAGAAGAGCTATATGCCAGAGCTGAGCCCCTTCCTTTTATTTTGATGAAATATTATTGTAATTGGCAAATATATTTTAGATGCTCTAGTAAGGGATTTTGGTAATTTACTAATGTACTTATGAATGGAAATTTCTTCATTATTTTCTGTTGCTCTTATTATTTTGATTAGTGTGCTATGCAAACATGCAATTATAATCTTTCTTAGAAGTCTAATTTGATTCAAGTTTACACATTTAAAAAGGCAGTGACAAACTCTATACCCTAATCTTTTTCATCTATCTGGGTCACTACTTTAACTGCTGTTCAGGAATGATTCATACAGAATTCAGAAGCAAATTTAAAATTTTATAGATAAGCTTACTTTTTTCAATCAAACTTTATAAAAATGGAAATGTCCTCATGAGTTTTATACCCAAATGCATAATAAACATGTTCATAAAATATTAGATAATGACAAAATTACACCATTTAAAAAAATTATTGTTAATCCTATCATACAAAAATGACTAGTATTAACACTTTGATATATATTTCTGAAATTTTTAATAGACATACACATAAGCACATATATTCTTGCTCTCTCCTTTTAATTTAAATAATTAAAAGTCATTAATATTGTAAAACTACTTTACAACCTGCTTTTATCATAGAACTTTGTATCATAAACATATTTAGATTTCAAAAAATATAGATCTACTGCATCATTTTAATGGCTGCATCATACTCCCTTTAATGTTATAATGTATTTGCTCATTTCTGCTTACATTTAGTTTACCTTAAATTGTTGGTTCTTTGGAACTCTCAGGTACTCCCTAGCCCCTTGCAAGACTTGATATCTGTTACAAATTTTTCATCTATTTATTCTTTTAAAATACTTAATAGGAACTCATTTTGCTCATGCGTATTTGATTAAGCAGGCATACAATTAAAAATAATTACACGTCAGTATTGTATCATGAAGTAACATTGGTTTTATACTTTTCTTGTCCTTGTGTAGCAGACACTAGTAATCTGGATTTTGCAGTTTTCTCTGGTACTTTCCACTAGTTTCAAACTGCTCTCCTTCCAAATTTAGTAATGTTTATTCCAGAATGAATGTATTAAATCTGAAGTGTTTAATAAGAGTAGCCAACCCCCAAAGTTAGAATAAAGGGAAAGGCAAACATGCCACCCATTAAGAAGCCAAGGCATTACCAAGGTTATTCTATCATCTATCTCTTTCTCACACAATGTGAGATTTGGCATTCTTGTCTACTCCTTTCCCGGACTGCAGCTAGGAGAAGGAAAAAAGATGGATATTCTCCTCACCGCCACCCACACTCATGAAAACACACACAAAGGCAAAAGTATTGATAATTTATCACAGAACCACATCTAGTCCTTGTTCCCACCTCCTCTTTACTTTCATTATGGTCTTTCAATTCAGGAAAACAGGGGATGTCTCATAAACTCTCTTTGATAAAGCAGATTGTAATAATGACTAGGATTTATATAATTTTTACATAGTGCCAAAATTGGTCTAAGTCTTTTGCATATGTTAACTGATTTAACAATTATGTTGACTCCATGAGGAAGTTACTTTAATTATTTGCAGTTTATAGAGGAGGAAATTGAGGCACAGAGAAAATTAGCAACTAAGGTCATATGGCTAGTGAATGGCAGAACAGTATTTAAATCTCCAAAATCTGATTTAGAGTTTGCCCTCCCGACCAACTTGCAATGCCTTTGTCTAATTTTATCAAGTCAATTAAATGAAATGAATGCTTGGTAGCCCTTGTGTCTAAACTTGTAACTGAATTTATCTACTTATCTTGTATTAGGATTGTTAGAATCAGACAACATAAAGGAAACCGATTGTTGTTAGCCCACATAGACACTATTCCAACTCCATAACCTCAGATTAAATTGTCAGTGCTGCCTTGCATGGCAGGAGCCAAAAGAATCCTTCTAGACCTTGATCTTTCTCTTTTATAATAAAACTCTTAGCTGGTGGTCCTGCTTCTGCCAATTCCACTTCACACTGTGATAGATCCTCCATAGCTACTATTTTTATTTCATTGATGTAAATGTTGTCATTACCTCCACCACATGTTGCCACAGATTCCATGCTTCAGGCACCAAGTGGGCACAGTGAATCTACAATCTGACTTCCACGCTTCCTGAGGCAAAGCTTTCTTTTTCTTTGGAGTTGGGGCCACTTCTTTACCCCGGAGTGCTCAGGACACTCTTCCCTTGGAGAGAGTTTCACCTTCAGCTATGAGAAACTTCATCTTCATTTCTCTTAGTTTTAGTCCCTGAGAGTTAATCTAATTTCCTCTCTCAAATCCCATTAGCCTTTTCTCTTTTACTTTGGTATTTGCATTTACTAATCATCTATTATTGTAACAACTCTACATAACAAACAATCCTCAAATCTCCATGGCTTATCATCATATATACAGTTGGCCCTCTGTATCTGTGGGTTCTTCATCCAAAGATTAAATTATGAATCAAAAATATTGTGTTCACAGGATACAGAACCTGTGAATTTGGAGGATTTATGAAGGGCTGACTTTTATCTGTTGGTTCTGCAGGACCAACTGTGAGACTTGAGCATCTGTGGATTTTGGTATTCATGGAGGGTCCTGGAACAAATCCCTCATGGATATTAAGGGAAAAATATCCAAATATATATGTATATGTTTCACTCATGGGTTTGTGGGTCAACTGAACCTTGTCTCAGTGTATTGGGGCTTGGCTGCATGCTATAGTTTGATTTCAGGTATATACTACATGTCTTATTTTTGGACCATAGTCTTCTGGGGGTATTCTGTTGTTATGACCATAGCAGGAGTCCAAGTACATAAACCTGTGATAGTTAATTTATCTGTCAACTAAACTAGACTAAGGGATGCCCATATAGCTGGTAAAATATTACTTTTTGGTATGTTTGTGAGAGCGTTTCTGGAAGAGATTAATATTTGAACCAGAAGAATGGGTTAAGAAGATCCACCCTAGCCAATATGGGTGAGCAGCATCCAATCCACTGAGAACCCTAATAGAACAAAGGAGGAGGAAGGGCAAATTTGCTCACTGTCTTCTTGAGCTGGGGTAGTTGCCTTTTCTAGTATTTGGACATCTTAGCTCCTGGTTCTCAGGCAATCAAACTGTAGAACATAAACAGGCACCTCCCTCTTCTCCCTCCCATTTCTCAAGTCTTGGCCTCAGACTGGGAGTTAAATCACTAGCTTTCCTGGTTCTCCAGCTTGCAGACAGCCAGCAGATGGTAAGACTTCTTGGCCTTTATAATTATGTGAGTTAATTCCCATGATATAATAAATATCCTTTTATATATCTATATAAATCCTATTGGTTCTACTTCTCTAGAGAACCCTGATCAATACAAAGCCAAACCACATAAGCACATTTAAAATTTCTGCTCACATTATGTCCACTGGCCAAAGCAAGGTGCTTGACTCAGCTGAATATCAATAAAACAAGAAAATATATTCTACTTGCTCTAATGGAGGCACTCCCACATCATGTGGGAAAGATTATGGATGGTTCTATCACAGGAAAGAAATAAAAAATTGGGAAAAAATAATTCAGTGTATTACTAACACAAATGGAATTAATGTTAGTTTATTCCATTTATTTTTATTATTTTAATATTATTTATTCCATTTTATTAATTCTAAAATTCTAGAATTACCAGGTAAGTATAAAAGTTGGTATTTTGTATGAGTCCAAGATAGATGTAGTAGTATCTATAATAATCAAGAAAAAAATAGTCAAAATATACATATGGCATTAAAGGTCAAACAAAGCCCCTCTAAAAATCTATGTATCTTTAAATCTTAAAACCTTTACTTTAAACCTTAAACTCTATGTATAAATTTGAGGTAAGACAGCTTACAGTCAAGAGCGAGGTGATCTGTAATCTGGGCGACTGCAAGGATAGATTCATTAAGTTAAATCTAATATGATATCTGTATTATCCAACTCCTCTTTAAGCCTCCAGGTTTGAACATAATTATCTGAAATCTTCTTGTTGACAGAACATTTTTTTACCCTTTAAAGGAGATAATCCTCCTTCAAAAGTGAACTAAACATAATTTTTTATGATGTAACAAGATCCATGTATTTAGACAAACTTGAGCATGAATATTTTGCCCTAGTAATTCAAGCAATCCCTTTTGTGCCATTCAGAAAAAGGTCACACATAGCTAACAAGATAAGCCTGTGCATATCAAACAGTGAATATTTGTGCTCTGCTACATTTATGTTGGCACTTCTCTTGGCCTAAAGAGTCAAAGGGCAAAAGAATAAAATAGCTGCCAGTGTGTTCTCCTATTCATTACAGATTTTCCATCTGTATTCAATATTCACTGGCAGATTTTCCATCTGTATTCAATATTCACTAGAGCCAGGTCAGCAAAGAGGTCAAAGATCAGCAGGTAAACATCATATTAGTTAAGACTCAGGATGTTGATTAAGAACCAAGAGAAACAAAATTTTGGTTATGTTCAATCAGAAGTCATAATCTGAATGTATTTTTAAAAATGAATTTTATTGTGTATATTTGAGGTTCACAACAATTATGGAATACATATGGGTAGTAAAATGGCTACTACTATAGTGAAGGAGATTAACATATCTATAATCTCAAAGTCAATTTTTTTATGGCAGGAGCAGCTAAAACCTAATTATTTAACAAAAATCCCTAATACAAGTTTAGTATCTTTGGTTCTTATGTTGTACATTAGATTTCTAAACATGTTCACCATGCAAATCTTCTATATGTTTTTATTTAAAGAATGACAGAAACAGAATTCCCTTTAGGAATATCACTGCAGTTGAAAAATGAAGAATGGTTTAAGCATAATGAAAAAATTAGACCATAAGCTAAGCTGCTTTCTATCTTTAAAAAAATATACTGAGGTGACTTTGGACTGGCTAAAACAGCACAAGATGATCTAGAACAGCAGTTTGCTACCTGTTAGTAATGATATTTTAATGACTATCATAGCTCATTTAATCTGTCTGGTTCCTTCCAGCCAAGAATGCACCTCAGTTATCTCTCATACATATGTGTTCAATCAAATCAAACACATTTCTGAGTCCCAAACATGTTAGTACATATATTATTGCGTATTAGCAGCTTGTGCCAAAATTTTACAAAATCTCTTTCCGACTGTGGCTTTTTATTGAGGAACTGAATTCCACCGTTGAGAGTAACCTGTTTGCTTTCTTCTATCCTGCTTTTAGAGGGTAGAACATCATGGAATTATACATTTAAGATTTCTAATCTTATCTTGACTTTAGCTCCATGGAAAACCTTTCACTTGTATTTTGTGTATTTTCCTTCTGATTCCCCACATTCAATTAGTCTCTCCAATCCAATCCAAGTCTATTTACTTTACTTAATCTCAGCCTGACCTCATCCTAAACTCAGCAGATAACAATGCCTCTTCTTTTCAGAGAAAGCAGTAACTCTTTTATCTTCTTCACTCTCCTACTCTAGGCTTACATGTATACCTCTTTAACTCTTAGGGCAAGAAGGACCTTCTCTTTGTTCACTAGATCGTACACTGGAAAATCAACCATTTGAAATGTCCTCTTTCATTTGTTAAGAAATCTCTGACAATACCTGGAATTTACATTTTGTTGCTCCTAAAACTACTCTGTCTCCTGAATTGTCCAAGTCAGTAATATTGCCTAGCCTTCTACCTGAAAATCTTCTGGGCTTTCCTGACTCTTATGTCACGTTCTTTATCCCCTGTTATCCCATCCTCCTCCTATCCTAGAGGGATGATATAAACTCATACATCTAGTAACTAAACACTGTGAGTTCTATTCAGAAATGCTTTTCAGTTTTGTCCATTTATTCATTTCCATGGTCACTGCTTTTTTCCAGATTGCTTATAGTTGCTCATTTGAGCTTCAGCAACTATTTCCTAACTAAATATTCTTCGTTAGTGTCTCTTCTTACTCCAGGTCACCTTCTCCATGGCAGTGTAAGTTCACCTTGAAGAAAGGAAGAAGAGGAGATAGGGAAAAGGGGAGAGAGGGCACACATGTGCAAGGAGAGAAAGAGAGAGAGAGAGGAGAGAGCATGAGAGAGACAGAGAGAAAGTTAATCACATTCTTCTGCTTAAAAAGTTTTTCTGGTGTCTTGCCTTCAGAAAAGCATGTAATTTTTTTGGCTTACTCCAGATTGCCTCTCACATTCTCTAGCAAATTTCTCATTATGCTGTCATTATACCATTCCCTGATATGTACCCTACTGCTCTTCTCAAGAAATGTCTTGGTGTTTTTAGACCAAGCCAGGCTTGTTGACAAATTCGCAGCCTCTGCTATGTTCCCTCTGCCAGTCCAACCTGCACTTTTTCACCAGACATATCCTGCTCAGCTTTTCTATTTCCAGCTGTATTAGTCCATTCTCACACTGCTATAAAGACATAATTATGAGACTGGGTAATTTATTAAAGAAAAGAGATTTAATTGACTCACAATTCCACATGGCTGGGGAGACCTCAGGAAACTTACAATCATGATGGAAGGCAAACGGGAAGTAAAGACCTTTTTCACATGGTAGCAGGAGAGAGATCGTGTGTTCTGCAGGAAAAACTACCATTTATAAAACCATCAGATCTCATGAGAATTCACTCACTAGCATGAGAACAGCATGGGGGAAACCATCCCCATAATTTAGTCACTTCCCACCAGGTCTCTCCCTCAACACCCGGGCCTGACAGTTCAAGATGAGATTTGATTAGGGACACAAAACCTAACAATATCACCAGCTCAAATGCCGCCTTCTTAGGGGAGCCAATTCTAACATCTTCAGGCAGTATTTTGAAATCCTGTGTGCTGCAACATCCCATATTCATATCTCTATTATACTTAATTTTTAATTGCAGTGTATCTGTTTCAATAATCAGTTGTTTTTCATAGCATCCTGTTTATACCTATGCCTTAAAATTTGTTAAGCCATTCAGTAATCACTTCTTTATACTCTTAAGTCTCCACTAGACTGTGAGCAGCTTTAAGCAGGGTCTGTATCTGTCTTTTTTATTTCTTTATCCCCAGAAACAATCATAAATTTAGTATATAGCAAATGTTCATATGTATTTGTGGAATAAAAGAATACATTCATTTCTCTCCATTCTTCTCTATAGAGAAAAAGGGTTGTTTTCCCCTATTTTTGCTTTTTCTTAGTATCTATCTATGCCTGCCACGTAAGATACATTCATACATGCTTATTGAATGAATTCTCTGTGGTTGCATTCAAAATTTATTTCTTTGAACTGGTTTTTGAGAAAGAGTAATACTTAATTTAAGAGCTAAAGACATGACAAATATTTTCACTGATCCGACTTGGTCAACTCTACATTCTTTGCACATCTGAATTTTTCTTAGTCTCTTCTCAAGGACAATCTCTTAATTTTAGTCATTGAGATGACTATATCAGTAACTATGAGATCATTATTTTACTCCCCATTACATTTTTAAACTTATTTTAAGTACAATAAATTCTATAGGCACTTAATTTTGAAAGTAATACATGGCAAGAGGTTAAATAATCAGTGAAAAGAGAGGACAGTGATCTGACTCAGTAATACCATTCCTTTTAATCAATTATTCTGGTTTCTGGAGGTTCTCTTAAGAGTTTGACCTATGAGTTGTCTACGTTTGGCAGAACAACAATGGGCTGATGCACATACAACAACAAGTGAAATCATCTCATGGGAAAAACATAATCTTTTGTTGTATAGCTTATGTAATTTTGTAAGAAATACATTTTTTTCTTTGTCATAGCCTTAAAACTTTTTTTTCTTCTTGTATAGGTTGATTTCTCCAAAATAAAAAGATTTTCTTTATATCTTGTATATTGTCAGGCTAATTATTTTTAACAACTAACACATATTTATTGAATATTTACCATGTACCTTTTGCTGCAGAAGAACTCAAAAGCAACCATAAGTATCCAAGTCCCTGACCTCCTCCAAGAGCTGATTGCTTTGTTAAAGACACAGTGTCTTGCCATAAAATTATTCTTTCCCTCCCGCTTTGCCCCCCTCCCTTTCTTTTTTCTTTCCTTCCCTCCTCCTTCTATTTCTCCTTTCTCTTCATCCTTTTTCCTAATTAGAGGATTCTATTTATGTTTTAGTATATATTTATATTTAGGACATTGGAATATAATATTTACTTTAACTCCTTGAATCTTTATTTAACACTTAACTGTTTTCGAGTTCTGCAGAAGGAAATGAATCATCGTCTGGAAAAACTGATTTCCTTCCCACGGTGCTAGAGACAAATCAAAATGACCAGTCCCAATAACAAATTGACTATATTTCCATTTAGCATTAAATTATGGTCTAAAATTGAGAGATAAAAGTATGACAAATAAATATAAATAAAGTGTATAATCACCTTGTATAGAACCACCCGAATTTGCATCTCAATCTTTAGAAATAAAAATAGCTTAAAAAAGTTTAGGTCTCCCCAGAGAGACTGTCAGTAATTTTGTCCTTAGGGTGAATTGACCTAATCAAAATTTCTTAGTTTAATTTACTGCTATTAACAGCGCGGACTTCACATACTGATGTATTACACCAGTTCAGAGGTATATGGTAGCTTTGTTACTGGTGGTACTACTACCAATACTAGCAATAATTATATTTTAATAATTAGAGATAATTTGTTTTTTAGGCCAATATCCATTTTCATCTTCTGCATCCTGAAATAGTTTCTTGAGAAAAGAGGAAAGAGTTGTAGCTCTCATGCTCCAAATGCCCATGGGAGTGTAAGGCAGATTTGAATTTCAGCTGTTACATGTGCCACAGCTGAAAATGTTGCAAGTCAGAAATAAACATCCTGAAACTTTGCAAAGAAAGCATGAGAGTAATTTTGGAGAATGGGATAGTGCCTAATTGAGGCATGGGAGAAGAAAGCAAATAGAGAGCATCAGGGTGGATGCCTTGAAAAAGAGAGCAAAGCAAGGAGAGGAGTACTGAAAGAAGAGTTACAAAGCTGTTGAAACAAATAGTCTATTGAATAATTTTAATTGAAGCAGGACTTCCCATTTTTTAGAAGATGACTTTTGACCACTACTTTCATTTCCTTCATAATTGTTGAAGTATTAACATTTTTATTTTTATTTGGATAAATTTTGACACATAATTTTTTTTCAAAAAATTTTCTAGATTTCAACATGCATGTACCAGGTTGTGGGTGGTGAGTAGGATAGATAGATAAATCTCTGGCATTTCCAGACAAGAGAGTTGCAGAGCAGATCAGTAAGATTTTAGAGCAAGACTGTGCCTTCTGTGGCATCGAAGAAGAACCTGTTGGACACTTAAAAAGCAACTCTTGGTTTGCTACTGAGCTCTGGTAGAGACTTTGCTGGTCCATGGGACATCAGGTCATGATGCAACTTGTTATAATGTGACCCACAGAGTTATGAGATTGGGAAGGTGCAGTAGTGATTCATTAAACTATGGAAATAGTCCTTTTGAGGTCAAGCCTGGCCAAACAAGTGGCCAAGACCTGCATGTCACCTATGTCACAGCAATGAGTCCTTTGTCTTTTCCTGAATTTTATTAACAATGTTTTTATAATTTTAGTGTTATGATGGCTTTTTATTTTGATACATAGTTAAATATAAGGTCAATAATATGTCCTGCAAGACCTATTATAATAAGATTTTAAAAACAGTAATGGTTGGCAGATTATCAAATGCCTTTTTGACCTGTGTGAAGATGACTAAAGTTTTTCCTTTAGACCTAATATTAAGAAAATGGTATTAATAGATTTCTTAAAATTAAATCTTTCTTTTATCCCTGAAATTAATTCCCTTTTATTATACAGTATTATTCCTTTAATAGAAAGTGAGTTCTATTTGCTCATATGTGATTTAAAGGTTTTAGAATGATATTGTGTTTGAACTGTAGTTTTCTTTTTTCATACTCTTTGTTATGCAGACTTTAGAATTTTTCTTTCTTTTGCTATCATCTGAAATATTTAAAATAAATTCAAGTCTCTGTTCCTTAAAGCTATGATAGAATTCGCTAGTGATGAGTTGAAATATTTGCATTTTGACTATTTATAAACTTTTTGAATGCATTAAGTAGATCCTTTCACTCTAACGAATACTTTTATTAGAAACACAATTCATTTCTTTAGGAATCTAAACAGAACTGGATAAAATCTTTACTTTCAGAAAAGACCTACATTTATAATAATGGCATAATGGCTGAGATGAAATAAAATACATCCTACTAAACTGAAAAAAATCTTAAAAATCAGAACTCCAACACTATATATGATTCATAGAAAAAACTATGAGGCAGATAAGTCTAGAGCTTCAGGACCATATGTAGTTTTCAGCATGGTAGTTACATGGACTTGCCCAAGACTAGAAAGAAATCACCATCACCAAAACTTTCTAAATATTAGGAGGCAGCAATACATACTTTCTGTATGCTGTAAGTACTTTCTTCTTTTTCTGGACAGAGATACTATGAATAAAGGAGTTCTGGTCAGGTAAACCTATCTTCAGGTACTTTGAGAATTAACTTTGAAATATGAAAAGTATTATAACTAAAGTGGCAAGAGCAATTTGGTATTGAAATAAAAGTTTAACACTTACGCCTCTACTTTGTAAATGTGTGTTCTCGAGCACTCCATTCATGAGTTTCTGCACAAAGATAGGAAAGTACTGGCTAAACATACATTATATTTTTTGTGAGGATTGTGTAAAGTAGATATGAAAAAAAAAACTATGATGCTCTTTTCACCTTAATCTATTTATTAATTTAAATAATAATATTTAGAATAATTTAAACAATAACATTTAGATTAATTTAATTAAAACAATAGATATAACAATAAAACATTTACTAAAATGTGGGACATTTTACTCAGCTATGATTAGAAGAGAAAAATGAAAAGCAAAAAGGTCAAAAATAAAGGCTCAGAAAAGAAACAAGATATGCTGTCTTTACCTCTCCCCAGAAAAGACCCAGGCTGAAGTTGGTGGGAAAGAGATTATATGGTTTACATGCCTTTACTTACACACTTACAGTGTTTAGCTATGTAGACATTTGATAAGTGATTATTGAGTGATTCTGCTTTTATAAAAGAAATTTTATATCAGCATGACTAAATGGTAAAGAAGAATAAGAATTTAGAGGAAGAAAGATCACTTCAGAAGTAACTTCAATATTTGAGTGAGAAGGTGATATGCAATAAAACTCCATAACAATTTTGTCTTTGTTATAAATAATAGTGTTCATTTTTATCAATTGATCAGCTTTGTTCCATTTAATTACTTTTATATTAAAATTATTTTGATATTGATATTGCCACCTCTGCTTATTTGTTGCTTTATCAAACATCTTTACTCCTTTATTTGTAACATTTTGAGATTGTTTTTGTTAATCTAGTCAAAGTAATCTACTTAGAGTAGATTTTTTTTTTTTTTTCCCAAGTCAGGGTCTCTCTGTCACCCAGGCTGGAGTGCAGTGGCACGATCTCCGCTCACTGCAACCTCCTCTTCCCAGGTTTAAGCAATCCTTCCACCTCAGCCTCCTGAGTAGTTAGGATTGTGGGTGTGTGCCACCATGCCTGGCTAATCTTTGTATTTTTAGTGGAGATGGGGTTTCACCATGTTGGCCAGGCTGATCTTGAACTCCTGACTAGAGTTTGTTTTAAAATTCAGTACAAGAATATCTTCATATCAATAGGGGATTTTAACTCATTTGTACTTTGTATGCTAGGTTTTATACTCTTTTCATCACTTTTTAAAATACTTTCATTTCTTAAAGATTTTCATGCTATATCTATCCTGCTTTTGCTAAATAACTTAAAATTTTCTGTTTTCAATATTTTTATCATTGTCATTCTTTAATTTTTTTTGGAGACGGAGTTTCGCTCGTTACCCAGGCTGGAATGCAATGGCGCAATCTCGGCTCACCACAACCTCCACCTCCTGGGTTCAGGCAATTCTCCTGCCTTAGCCTCCTGAGTAGCTGGGATTACAGGCACGCGCCACCATGCCCAGCTAATTTTTTTTTTTGTATTAGTAGAGACGGGGTTTCACCATGTTGACCAGGATGGTCTCGATCTGTCGACCTCGTGATCCACCTGCCTCGGCCTCCCAAAGTGCTGGGATTACAGGCTTGAGCCACCGCGCCCGGCCCCATTGTCATTCTTGTAGTAGAAATTCTGCATGTAATTTCTCTAGCAATTAATAATTAGATAATTATCTAGATCATTCACAGTACAGTTTAAAATTTTTATTATAGTTTCAAACATACACGAAGGGAGATTTACAAGAAATCCTCATATATCTATTTCTCAACATCAACAATTGAAATTTTCCCATGTTTGTTTCATTCATTTTCCCCTGCTTTGAGTCACTGAAATCAAATTGTAGCTGTTATGACTTTTCACTCTTAAATTGTTCAATGCATATCTCCAGAAGATATTAAAACTGCCTTTGCAAAACTTGTAACAGTGAGAAAACTATGACAGTAAAACAGATCTGACCTAACGAATTCCATCTTGCCTTTAACCTCCAAACTGAGCTTGATCATTCCTGGGAGAGGGGCAAGCTAACTTAGGGAGAAATTTAGTTAATAGTTTAAATATTAATAACTCTTCCCAAAACTAAACCACCTGTGTAAAACTCATGAAAGTCCATCAGGTTAGGAGGATGAGAGAGAGCTGAATTCTGCTAAGATGTAGGTGTATTTAAATGATTACCAGCCATTAGTCCAGAGATCACAAGATTTATAACTTTCCCAATTACTCTGCAGATGACATCCCTATTGTAGAACCTAAAATTGACTTTTTGAGATGTCTTTTCAGGCCTTTACATTTCTGACACTGAGATCCCACCTGGACTCATGACTCTAAATTCTACTGGTCCTATGTCCCCCACCCAGAAATGGACTAAATGCATGAGGACCATTTTCCATACTCCTATGATTGCATCCCCAACCAATCAGCAGTACCAATACCCTAGCCTCCTGCTGGCCAAACTATCCTTGAAAAACTCTGGCCTCCAAATTTTTGGAGGCTGATTTGAGTGATAATAAAACTTCAGTGTCTCATTTAGCCAGTTCTATGTGTATTAAACTCTATTGCAATACCCCTGTCTTGATAAATTGGCTCTATCTGGGCAGCTGGCAAAATGAAACCATTGGGCAGTTACAATAGTTTCATAAATAGCTACAATATTATTACTCACAGCCGAATTAACAATTTCTTAATGTCAGCAAACTCCAAGTCAATATACAAAATTCTCTCAATGATCTGTTCTAAATGAAAACATTCCTAGTTGAGGTGGTTTGTCTCTTTCTTTTAAATTTCTTTAAACCTGGAACATCTAGCCCCTCCATGCTTATGCCTTCTTCATGCCACTGACTTGTTAAAGAAACCATTTCAGTTGCCCTTACAACTAGAATTATCTCTCATTCCAAGTTGTCTGAATGTTTTTATGGTATTACTTAGCTTTTCTTTAATATCCTTATAGTTTCAGAGAATTTAGAATTAAGGCTTGATTAGATTTAGATTTATAATTTTTTTTCCGGTGAGAACATTCTAAAAGAATGAGTTGTTGACCATATCACCTTACTTCACATTAGGAAGTACTTACTTGCTGACTTTTAGTGATACTGAGGTTGTTCATTCCACTTGAATGGTGCAGGCTTGACCTTTTCACTTTAAATTTCCCCACCAACTTTTCATGTATTATTATTATTATTATTATTATTTTATTGTTCTTAGGGCTCTGGGGTACATGTGCATTCATTGATGACCTTGCCTCAGTCAATTACTTCTTAACAAATTGCAAAATGGTAATTTTCTAATTACATTATTTACCTGCTTTTTTATTAGCTGGCATTTTTCTGTAGAAGAACATTTCCTTCACCTAATAGAGCTACTTGCCTTCCTCATCATACAGTTTATATGGAAAGACAAGGTAAAAGCCTAATATTTTTCTTAATTATCAATTTATAGAGAGATGAGTATGTGCCCTAGCAAGCTCCAATGTAAGACAATGGTTTTTAACTTTTTCCCCATTTGCCCTGAGAATACTCACAGGCAGCGCTTGGGGCTGCAGCATTTACCCCAGGTAACTTTGCCATGAAACATCTTGCTTTTATTATTATTTTCTCATCACTCTAGTAAATTAACTTTGTAAACAAAAGACATCATTCTATTTATAGCATTCTACTTTTAGTAACGATATTTCCATTTACAAAATATAGTAATTCTCAGGTGCTGAAAACGTCACATCCTATAAAACGTAGCATGCCTGCACAAAATGTTCATCGTTCTTGAACAGTTGTTGGCCGAGCAACGATCATATTTGGTGAATACGATTTTTCCAGTAGATGATTCTGATAATTCACATGATTCTGGTATTAGTTCTGTTTAGAAATAACTACAAGAACAGTTTTTATATTTTATTTTCTCATTGAAAATCAGTCAGATTTGCTTCAGTCTCAAAGAGCGTGTTTATGTACAATTAAATGAGCGCTGGAAGCAAGCTGCACTTTTCTAAATGGGAAAAGGGTTAACTTCTCTTTACGGGGGATGAAGACAAAGATATGGGAGACTTTATTTCTCTACTTTTCTTTTCCATCTTAATAATTAGGTTGTAAAGATTTTTAGCAGATAATCTCAAAATTTTCTGATTTCAATTTTGTAAATCTATCTGAAACATTGTTTACATGTATATTTGTGTTTCATTGATTTCAATGCACTGTTAATTATAACTCATTAAATTTGGGGGAAAACAAACAAACAAAACCTTTGGGGACGTATAGTGAATAGCAAACAATTCCACAACCATCATGACCCCTGAAGACCTCCAGATTTTATAGCCTAAAACCAGAATTGTGTTGATAATGATGACTTTAGTATATCAGAATGGGGGTTGGGGGTTAAAATTTTAAGTGTTCACCATTTAAGAAAAAAAAATTCTGGCCAAAATTGTTAAATTTTAGAAAACTTAAAATGGAAATATTAAAATGTAAAAAGAAATAATAATTTCAAGCAATAATTTCCACATTGTTGATTTCTTAATTTGACTTCACCTGCTGTGTTTGGACACGAATGATATTTATATTGTATATTTTGTGTCACTGAACCTTGCACACACCAATGTGTATACACAGACACATCCATTATACAACCTCAACTTCACTCGTTATAAAATTCTTTTATTAAACATTTTTTTCCTTTACATAAAGAATTCACAAATCTATTCACCAGTGCCCTCTTCCCATTTCTTCTCTTCCTTTAAAAAATTTTTATTTTTGAGATAAATTATACATAAGACATATGAATTATTAAAGAATAAGAATAATATAAATAATGTGAATATTAAGAAAGAGGACACTGTTAGTATTATGGAAGCTCTGGTGTGCTCCTCCCAATCATACTTATTTTTTCCTCAATAAATATATCCCTACCTTGAAATCGTAAAACATTTTCCTTATTATTAAGTATATTAAAGTTTTAAAAAAATTCTATTTAAGTCTTTGATCGATCTAAAATTCATTTTGTGAAGGAGGATATTTGTTTATTTTTCCTATATGAATAAATGTCTGCAGCATTTATTGAACACTTCCTCCTTTCACACTGATTTGCATTTCTAGCTCTGTCATGTATCCCATTTCTATGAGTATATTTTTGGAACTTTCATTTCTGTTCCATTGATCAAATTTCTATCTCTATATCTTGGCTATCTTCTTAATACATTTGATTTTTTAAATCTGAAAAGTTACATTTTCTAATGTGTGTTTCTGGTGTATATAAACTCAGTTGGATTTGTATATTGATTTAGTATAGGATAGCCTGACTAAACTCTTTTATTAATTTGGTAATTTTTCCATAGATTCTTTGGGGTCTTATATTTAGAAAATGAGATCATTTGGTAATAATGATAAGTTTTTATCCCTTCATAAAGTTTATATTTTTTCATCTTTTTCCTTTCTGATAGTGCAGGGGCTTCAATTTAATATTGAATAGATGATGGCATCTTGGTCTTGTTCCTATTTTCTTCTTTTCTTTTAAAAAACAGTTTAGATTCAGAGTGCATGTATAAGTTTCTTATATAGGTAAAGTAATATTCATGACTCAGGGGTTTGGTATACAGATTATTTTGTCACCTGGGTACTAAGCATAGTACCTCATAGTTTTTTCTTTTTTCTCTCTGAATCTCTCCCTCCTCCCACCCTTCTCTCTCAAGTAGGCCCCAGTGCCTGTTGTTCCCCTCTTTCTGTCCATGTGTTCTCAACATTTAGCTGCCACTTACAAATGGGAATTGCAGTATTTTGTTTCTGTTCCTGTGTTAGTTTGTTAAGGATAACGGCCTCCAGTTCCATCCACGTTCCTACAAAGGACATAATCTCATTCTTTTTTATGGCTGCATAGCATTCTGTGGTATATATATACTACATTTTCTTTATTCAGTCTACCATTGATGGGCAATTAGGTTGATTCTTTGACTTTGCTATTGTGAATAGTGCTGCAGTGCACATACGCATGCATGTATCTTTGAACAATTTATATTCCTTTGGGTATATGCCCAATAATGGGATTGCTGGGTCAAATGGTAATTCTGTTTTAAGTTCTTTGAGGAATCACCACACTGCTTTCCACAATGGTTGAATTAATTTAAACTTCCACCAGCAGTGTATAAACATTCTGTTTTCTCTGCAGCCTCACCAACATCTAACAATAGCCATTCCGACTGGTGTGAAATGGTATCTCATTTTGGTTTTAATTTGCATTTCTCTATTGATTAGTGAGATTGAGCACTTTTTCATATGCATTTTGGCCACATATGCTTTCCATATGCTTGTTGTCTTCTTTTGAAAAGTTTTTTTCATGTGCTTTGCCCATTTTTTTAACAGGATTATTTATTTTTTGTTTGTACCTTTGTTTAAGTTCCTTGTAGATTCTGGATGTTAGGCTTTTGTCAGATGTTAATCTGAAAATATTTTCTCTCATCCTTTAGACTGCCTGTTTACTCTGTTGATAGTTTCTTTTGCTGTGCAGAAGCTTTTTAGTTTAATAAGGTCCCATTTTTGAATTTTTGCTTTTGTTGCAATTGCCTTTGACATTTTCATCATAAAATCTTTGCTAGTTCCTGTGTCTAAAATGTTATTTCCTAGGTTGTCTTCTATGGTTTTATAGTTTTCAGTTTTATATTTAGGTCTTTAATCCATCTTGAGTTGATTTTTGTATATGTTGTAAAAAGGGGTCTAGCTTCAATCTTCTGTATATGGCTAGCCATTTATCCCAGCATCATTAATTGAATAAGCAGTCCTTTCCCCATTGCTTTTTTTAAGCTTTGTCAAAGCTTAGATGTATTTCGATGTGTGGTTTTATTTCTGAGCTCTGTATTCTACTCCATTGGTCCATTTGTCTGTTTTTGTACCAGCATCATGCTGTTTTAGTTTATGTAGCCTTGGAGTACAGTTCGAAGTTGGTCAGTATGATTCCTCCAGCTTTGTTCTTGTTGCTTAGGATTGCCTTGGGTATTCAGGCTGTTTTTAGGTTCATATGAAATTAGAGTAGTAGTTCTATGAAGACTACTGGTAGTTTGATAGAAATAGCACTGAATCTGTAAATTACTTTGGGCAGTATGACCATTTTTTTTTTTTTTTTTTTTTTTTTTTAGAAAGAAAGAAAAAGAATAAAGAAGAGGAGGTAAAAGGAAGAGAAAGAGAGAGAGAGAATGGGAGTATTGCTTTCTTGCCCAGGCTAGAATGCAGTTTAGTAATGGGTATTGAAAACCTCTTTTATACCAATAATTATACTTGATGTAAACAGGAAGGAATAAGGGAAGAAAATAACAAACGAGCAGCCAACCAATATTTCATTTAAACCTATGAAATGCTTTGCAATTACTGAGGAGTGATTTACTTCCAATTATGTAGTCACTTATGGAATAGGTGTGAGATGGTAATGTGTGTTTTATGTATTTGAAGTGGAGAGTTCTATAAATGTTTATTAAGTTTACTTGTTCCGGGTCTGAGTTCAAGTCCTGGATGTCCTTGTTAATTTTCTGTCTCGTTGATCTATAAAATCGTTAGCTCTTCTTGTTACATTGATCCTTTTGCCATTATGTAATGTCCTTCTTTGCCTCTTTTGGTCTTTGTTACTTTAAAGTCTACTTTATCAGAGGCGAGAATTGCATCTCCTGCTTTTTATTTGTTTATTTTTACTCTCTGATTGGTTGATAAATCTTCCTCCTTCTCTTTGTTTTGAGTCTTTGTTTATCGTTGCATGTGAGATGGGTCTGGATGCAGCATAGCAATGGGTTTTGGCTTTTTATCCAATTAAAATATATATAAGTTTAATACTGGCATTTGATGCTAGCTGGCTGTTTTGCCCATTAGTTAGTGTAAATTTTTCATTGTGTTAATGTTCTTTGCTTTTTGATATATTTTTGGAAAGGCTGATATTGGTTGTTCCTTTATATGTATAGTGCTTCTTTCAGAAGCTCTTGTAAAGCAGGCCTGGTGGTGGTGAACTCTCTAAGTACTTGTTTGTTCGCAAAGGATTTAATTTTTCCTTCAATTATAAAGCTTAGTTTGGCTGGATAGGAAATTCTGGGTTGAAAGTTCTTTTCTTTAAGGATGTTAAATATTGGTCCCCACTCTTTTCTGGCTTGTAGGGTTTCTGCTGAGAGATCTGCTGTAAGTCTGATAGGTTTCCCTTTATGGGTAATCTGACCTTTCTCTCTGGCTGCCCTTAGTATTTTCTCCTTCATTTCAACCCTAATAAATCTGGCAATTATGTGCCTTGGGGTTGGTCTTCTTGAGGAATATCTTTGTGGTGTTCTCTGTATTACCTGGAGTTGAATATTACCCTGCCTTGCCAGGTTGGGAAAATTTTCCTGAATGATATCCTGGAGAGTATTTTCCAACTTGGATTCATTCTCTTCATCACATTCAGGTACACCTATCAGATGTAAATTAGGTCTTTTCACATAATCCCATATTTCCTGGAGACTTTGCTCATTCCTTTTCATCCTTTTTTCTCCAATCTTGTCTTCTCATTTCATTTCACTGAGCTGGTTCTCGACTTCTGATGTCCTTTCTTCTACTTGATCAATTTGACTGTTTAAACTTGTGCATGCTTCATGAAATTCTCGTGTTGTGTTTTTCAGCTCCATCATTTCACTTATATTCCTCTCTAAATTGTCCATTCTCGTTAACATTTCGTCAAACCTTTTTTCAAGGTTCTTAGTTTCTTTGCATTGGGTTAGAACAAGTTCTTTTAATTCACAGAAGTTTCTTATCACCCACGTTTTGAAGCCTGCTTCTGTTATTGGAACACACTCGTAATCTATTAAGCCTTGTTCCGTTACTGATGAGGAATTGCGATCCCCTGTAGAGGGAGAGGCATTCTGATTTTGAGTATTCTCTGCCTTTTTATGCTGATTTCTTCCCTTCATTATATATTTATCCATCTGTTGTCTTTGTAATTACCGACTTTCTAACTAGGTCTCTGAGCAGACGTCCAACTTGTTGATTCCTAGCGCCGAAATCTGAGCAGTCCACTGCGACAGCTAAAATAGCGGTGTTAAGATTGATGGTGCTTTTCTGCCCGGGAATCTCCGGACTCTGCACCAAAAACTGGCGTGCTGAGGCACCAGCAAAACCGCCACACCGGCCACAAGAGTCGCCCTGGCGACCCGTGGGGCTCCTCTGCTGGGAATCTCCTGGTCCGTGAGCAACAAATGTTCATCTGAAAGTGTGGCGTCCTCTCATTCTCTGCGCTTTCACTGGGAGCTAGGAGCCCGAGCTGCTAGTGATCAGCCATCTTGGATCTCTCTCCAGGCAGTATGACCATTTTAATGATACTGACTTTTCCAATTCATGAATATAAAATATTCATCTGTTTGTGTCATTTCTGATTTCTTTGAGCAAGCAGTGTTTTGTAATTCTCATCATAGAGATCTTTCACTTCCAAAGTTAGATTTATTCCTAGATATTTTATTCTTTTCATGGCAATAGTCAGTGTGATTGTATTTCTGATCTGTCTCTCAGCTTCGGTGCTGTTGGTGTATATGAATGCTACTGATATTTGTACATTGCTTTTGTATCCTGAGACTTTACTGAAATTGTTTATCAGCTCAAGAAGCTTTTGGGCAGAAACTGTGAGATTTTCTAGTTATAGAATTATGTCTTCGGCAAACAGTGATAGTTTGACTTCCTCTCTTCAAATTTAGATATGTTTTATTTCTTTCTCTTATCTGATTGCTCTGGCCAGGACTTCTTCTTGTTCCTAGTTTTTTTTTTTTTTTTTTTGAGACGGAGTCTTGCTCTGTCTCCAGGCTGGAGTGCAGTGGCACAATCTCGGCTCACTGCAACCTCCGCCTCCTGGGTTCAAGTGATTCTTCCACCTCAGCCTCCCGAGTAGCTGGGACTACAGGCACGTGCCACCACACCTGGCTAATTTTTTTTGTATTTTTAGTAGAGACAGGGTTTCATCACGGTGAGGATGGTCTCAATCTCCTGACCTCGTCATCTGCCTGCCTCTTGTTCCTAGTTTTTAAGAAAATACTTTAACATTTTATTATGGTATATGATGTTTGTTGTAGCTATTTTTACATATATCTTCTATTAGATTAAAACATTTTTCTCTATTCATTGTTTGCTAAGAATTATTCTCCACCAGGCACAGTGGCTCACCCCTGTAGTCCCAGCACTTTGGGAGACCAAGGCAGGTTGATCACCTGAGGACAAGAGTTTGAGACCAGCCTGGCCAACGTGCTGAAACCCTGTCTCTACTAAAAATACAAAAATTAGCTGGGCGTGGTGGTGGGTGCTTTTAATCTCAGCTACCTGGGAGGCTGAGGCAGGAGAATTGCTGAAAACTGGAAGGTGGAGGTTGCAGTGGGCCAAAATCACACCATTGCACTCCAGCTTGGGTTGACAACAGTGAGACTCCATCTAAAAAAAAAAAAACAATTATTCCGATATGTGTATGTTGATTAGTATCTGATGCTAATTTTTTAGTTGACAGTTATATAAGTTTTCTTATTTAACCTGTTAAAGGAGATTATTTATGATGAATTATATTAATTCTCTAATGTTAAGCAAACTTGGTCATTATGTGTTACCTTTTATATACATTACTGGATTTAAAAAATATTTTTCTTAGGACATTTCACTAGTTATATTGCTCTTTTTTGTAGTGTCTTTGTCTGGTTAGTCTGTCAATGTTCTGGTAGCCATCTAAAATGAGTTGTGATGCTTTCTCTGTCTTCTGAAAAATTTCTTTAAAATTTGAATTAATCATTCTGGTATTTTTTTGAAGGAAAATTTTAAATTATGAATTCATTTTCTTTCATATTTACAGCTATTTTTTCTAACCATTCATGTAATGGCTTTGAAGTTTATTTTGACTGACATTAGTAGAGGCTTCTTTTGATTAATATTCACATTTTTCATGCTTCATTCTTTCAAATGTTTTCTAAACTAAGTTCCCTTTCATACATATTATGGCTTATTAGTACTGTTTTTTCTTTTTCTGAATTAATATTACCAGAACTTATTTATTTTATTAGTGTTTTCAGTCTCTTTATGTAATCTTTTGTTGAAATAAATGGTTGGCCATATTTCTGGTTTTTGTTTTGTTTTGTTTTAGGGACAAAAAAGGCTTATACTTATACCCTGGAAGTTAAGTATGGCCATGTGATTCACATTGGCCAATGAAACATAAGAATATGTGACTGTATCACCCCCAGATATGCAAATCTCCATGTTCTTTTTCCCTACTATGGCAAGTGCTGAATCTCTTGTTGAGATTGAAAGAGATAGCAGGGCCTCTGGCAGCCTGAGACCCTCAGTGACTTCAATAAGTAGAGCCTCCCTGATAACTCCTGGTGCTATAAAATATGAGTTAGAAATAAAGGTTTTGTTACTTTTAGCCACTAATATCTTGGTGGTATTTGTGTCGTGGCATAATAGTCTATCCTGACTCTAGCATAACATACTAACATTTGTTATAACTTATGGTGGCATATGGATTTTATTATATTATTTAATATACTTTTCCATATGTTTGGACAATTTCAATATTTAAAATTAAATGAAATTAAAAATAATATTTTAAAATGTTTTCATAGCTACATATATTTGCCCTATTTTAAAACAGGAAATTTTAGGCTTGGTCCAAAAAACTTGTTTCTGGGCCAAAACGGCAAACTAAATCCCTAAATATTTAATTCAAAATTCCTGTGATTATAGCCCATTAAACACACCTTTATTTTCTTTACTTGAATTCAAATTCTTTGTTTGCTTTAACACAGAAGTTTACTAATTAGTGGCCTTTCCTAGTTTCTGGTCTCACGATCCTGGCCCCGGATCAAATACTGGGAGAAACACTGCTAGCCTGCTATAATCCCTGCAATAAAACATGTGGGAAAGGATCAGGGATCACTGCCCTGAGCTACATTTTATATTACATTCATTTGATAATTGATTCTCAAGGCCATTGGAAAGCTTAGAAGTCAGTACCCTATGGACCTTCGGCAGTATTAGTGCATTTCACAGCCTCATTCACTCTAGATTGGTTTTTATATCATTCTCTAAGCATTGAGAATTTCCATGATAAGTTGTGCTAGAAATGTGGACTCACAGAAATTTCTCACAGAAAGCTTTTTATTCTTTCCCAAAGTCCAACCAGAAATAAGCTTATCAGAAAAGACCAGAAATTCTTGTGTCTTTCCTGAACTAGTCAGTAGAGTTTTAGAGGTCATTTCTTTTTTTGACCCATTTTCTAAGAATCATCCTTTGTAGAGCACAGGCTTTATGTAGTATTTTGTGTTCTTTGTGAAGTAGGAAAATACCAGTGTCTAGATCCCAGGCCCCCGACCCCCAATCCATGGACTGGTACCAGTCTATGGCCTGGTACCAGTCTATGGCCTGGTAGGAGATGGGCCTCACAGCAGGAGGTGAGTGGCAGGTGAGATAGCAAAGCTTCAGCTGTATTTACAGCCCCTCCCAATTGTTCACATTACTGCCCAAACTCTGCCTTCTGTCAGATCAGTGGCAGCATTAGATTCCCTTAGGAGCACAAAACTTGTGCATGTGAGGGATCTATGTTGCATGCTCTTTATGTGAGGCTAATACCTGATGATCTGTCGCTATCTCCTATCACCTCCAGAGGGGACGGTTTGGTTGCAGGAAAACAAGCTCAGGGATCCAACTGATTCTATATTATGGTAAGTTGTATAATTACTTCATAATATATTATAATGTAATAATAATATAAAAAATGTCCAAAATGAATGTGATACACTTGGATCATCCCCAAACCTACCCCCCCCACCCTCCTCCACCAGTCTGTGAAAAAAATTTTCTTCCATGAGACCAGTCCCTGGTGCCAAAAAGGTTAAGGACTGCTTCTCTAGATCATTTCTTTATGTATCAAGTGTTCCAAGAAATCTATAACAAAAATGTCAAAAGCCCAGTAGAAAAATGGGCAAAGGGCATAACCGAACTGGCAGAGTAAAAAAAAGTATATGAAGGGTCCTTAGTTGCATGAAAAGATACTCATCCTTAAAAGTCCAAATGTTTGACCTGCCCTTTGAGTGCCAGTCCTCAGAGGAAGAGACATTTCCCTACAATGCTAGTTAGACTGCCAAATGATATTGTGATAGCCTAACTTGTGGTAGCCTAACTGACTCCATCTTAGCTGTGAGCCAGATAGACTCCATCTTAGCCTCTCCCTCCCCACCATCTCTCCCGCCATGTCTCCCTCTGGTGCATAACTGGGTCATGCTGACGCTGTGCTTAATGATGCTGTGCTTATTCTACCATATAACCATTGTAACCATATCCTGCTTGGCAAGCACACCTGTTAATGTGAATGCTCCTCCTTGGACCCTCTTGGTGATTGTATGGAAATACCCTGTCCTGCAACCACATCCCTCTAACCTGCTCATTTTGCTTCTGCCAAGTTCCGCTTCAACTAGGTGCCTCCTTCCTTACCTTAATCAAGGTATAAAAAGGAATCAAGCCCCTCCTCGGGGCAGAGAGAATTTTGAGCGTTAGCTGTCTCCCGGTTGCCGGCAATGAGGGACTCCTGATTCTATTTCAGAGAGTGTGGTGCTTTCTCTATGACTCGCTTGGTTACAACAATATTAAATACAACCTCTGTGGAAGGCAATCTGACAATAACTTTTAAAATAAAGCATGAATCCCATTTCTAGGAATTCATCCTACAAGTAAATCTACACATATACTTGATGTTTGTAATTACAAATTTGTATACTGCAGATTCTTGTGTCCATCAATAAACAATTGCTTTTTACATAAAGCAATACTACGCAGTTTTTAAAAAGAACAAAGAAGTCCCCATGTACTTATGTGGAAATAATCAAGATATAGTGTTAACTGAAAAAAAGCAAGTCTCATAAGATTGCATACAAAATGTAGGTCACCTTTTGTGTATGAAAACAAGAACAAATATTCATTGACAAGTGCTTATTGTTGCCTAGAAAACTCTGGAAGAATACATAATAAACTAAGAAAATACATTATTTATAGGGAGAAGGTGAATTGTTGGATGGGGACAAAAGTAAAACTTATTATATAGTTTTTAATTTTGAACCATGTGAATGTATTATCCATTCAAAAGTAAAATAAGCCCTTGAAGTTCAACTTGGGAAACATAGAGATAATTTTTCTTTACTAAAAATAAACAAACGAAAAATTAGCTGGGCATGGTGGTGTGTACCTTTAGTCCTAGCTTTTTGGGAGACAGGTAGGAAGATGGCTTGAACTCAGGAGGTTGAGACTGCAGCAAGCCATAATCATACCACTGCACTCCATCTAGTCTCAGCAACATAGCAACACCCCGTCTCAAAAAATAAAAAATAAAATAAAAATAAAACATAAAACTCATAGCAACAAACTCCCAGCCCCAGCTGTCAAAATTTCTGTCGGGTCAGACATTTCTCTGGGCCACTCAGAAGCCTATTACTTTGGCTCTAAATTTTCTCTTGATTTCTGACACCTCTGTTTCCTCCCTTTTTATTTCCTGTGAACTCAGTTATGTATTTAAAACTTAAAAAAAATCTAGCATTATGATGAATTTTCAGTAGGAAAGGTGTTCAGTTTGGCTTGTTTTTCAAATTGCTGGAGCCCCAGTATATTCATGGAATTGAGCAGCCAAAATGATTTCTCAAAGTTTAAGAGTGGAAGGATTTTAACTCTGCAAACACTGTGAGAGTTAATACTGAGTGTCAACTTGATTGGATTGAAGGATGCCAAGTATTGATCTAGAAAGGATGATTCTTAGCAAATGGGTTAAAAAAAAGAATTGACTTCTAAAACTCTACCTACTGGTTCAGGAAAGACACAAGAATTTCTAGTTGTTTCTAATAAGCTTATTTCTGGTTGGACTTTGGGTGTGTCTATGAGGGTGTGTTGCCAAAGGAGATTAACATTTGAGTTAGTGGGCTGGGGAAGGCAGACCAGCCCTTAATCTGGCTGGGCACAATCTAATCAGCTGCCAGCGTAGCCAGAATAAAAGCAGGCAGAAGAATGTGAAAAGACTAGATGGGCTTAGCCTCCCAGTTTACATCTTTCTCCTGTGTTGGATGCTTTATGCCTTCAAACATTGGACTCCAAGTTCTTCAGCTTTGGGACTTGCACTGGTTACCTGGTTCCTCAGCTTGCAGATGGCCTATTGTGGGACTTTGTGATCATGTGAGTTAACACTCCTTAATAAACTCCCTCCCATATATGTATTCTTAGTTATTAGTTCTGTCTCTCTAGAGAACCCTGACTAATAATGCTTACATAAGAGACAATCTTTATAGGGCTCAATTATGTGGTTTGTACTTAGGTGCCCTTTGTGATCATCTCTTCTTGAAGAGGTAAATAAAAATGGAAGTCAATATTGGCTTGTATATATCATGAAATTTCTAAGCTATGATGTTTTGACTATTTGTTCTTGTTAACAGAGAAGTAAGAGTTCTGATCTGTGTGATTAGTTTCATATATGAGCATATTTAATACTCCATCAGAAATCATCTGTTCTCTTTAGCATGTTTTAGATCTAAAAATGTTTTAATCTCTGAATATTACTAAATGCTATTGTCCTAAATTATATAAAGTAATTGAGCCAGACTAATCAACTTTTTTATTCTTCTGAATGGGCAGAGACATTAACCTTATAAAAAAAATAAGCCTTTGTTTTTTAGATATTAATAAATACATTGTGAGATAAACATCCACAAGGAGGATGGAGAGTACAGTTGTAAAAGGCTTTAAGCCCTATATTAGTCTATTCTCACATTGCTATAAAGAAATACCTGAGACTGGGTAATTTATAAAGAAAAGAGGTTTAATTACCTCATGTTTTGACAGGCTGTACAGCAAGCATGGTGAGGAGGCCTCTGGAAACTTACAATCATGGTGGAAAGCAAAGGGGAAGCAGACATGTCTTACATGGGCAGAGCAGGAGGAAGAGAGAGAGAGTGGGGAGGTGCTACACAGTTTTAAACAATCAGATTGGGTGAGAACTCACTGTCACAAGAACTGCAAGGGGGAAATCTGCTCCCATGATCCAATCACCTCCCACCAGGTTCTCCTCCAACACTGGAGACTACAATCTGACATGAGATTTGGGGGAGGACAGAGATGCAAACCTTATCAAGCCCCATCTGAAACTGAGATAGTTGCAGAGACAACACTGCTAATTCAGCTGCTACGCTTATCCCTATACAATGCTTAGAATTCATTCCATGGAATAAACAACTTAAAATGGAAGATCTAAAACAATTAAATTGTAGCAGGTTGAGTGGTGTCCCATATATATATATATATATATATGGCCTAAACCCCAATACCTGTTATTGTGACCTTATTTAAACACAGGGTTCTGCATCACAGGATTACATCAAGCTAAAATGTCATAGTATTAGATTAGCATGGGCCTTAATTTAATCTGACTGTTTTTCTTATAAGAAGAAAAGAGACACAGTGACAGACATGGGGAAGAAGGCCATGTGAAGACAGAGGGGAAAGATTGTAATAATGAAGCTGCAAGCCAAGGAACGCTAAGGATTACTAGTAATCACCAGAGGCTTGGGAGAGGCAAGAAAAGACTCTCACCTAGAGCGTTCAGAGAGAGGCTGGACTCTCAGTGTCTAGAACTGGGAGGGAATAAATTTCTGTTGTAAACCATTTGGTGTGTGGCAATTAGTTATGGCAGCCCTAGGAAACTAAGACACAAGTGAAGGTCAAAAAGTGTAATTGACACAATCTGCATTTTCAATCACAGTCATCACCTGAAGGATGGCTAAACCTTGAGAAGATCATTCGTGAATTCAAAACTGGGAGAAAGTGGGATGAGAAATTGGTGCCACTATTTCTGTCTTGGATCACTGCAACCATATAAAGACTCCTTTTTCTCTTTTTAGGGGTTTTGGTGTTAGGAATGCTTACTTTTATCAACTTCTTTGGTCAGTAGGATGGAAAATATATACTAAACTTTTTATAGAAATCATATATAATTAATAATGTCAAACAGTGAAGATGTTTATACATCAAAGTCATCCTTTCCTCCTTTCACCTTTAAGATATTCTCCAGAGATAAGCACTATTAATCATATCTTTTATATCCTTCTAGAAATGTTTTATGTATATACGAGCATTTTCATAGACTTGTATGTTTAAAAATAAATGTAATTGTAATCTTTCTATATTGACTTACAGAATCTACTTTATTTTTTAATAAATTGCATAATATTTTATTGCAAGGTTCCTGCAATTAATATGCCAAATCTCTATTATAGGCATTTTGATGGTTTTCAACTTATCAGTTATACTGCAATACATGTGCTTATATATAAGAATTCATTTATACAGCCATGTAGTGTGGGAAATTTTAAACATTAAAAACAAAGAATTTGTATGTATATATCTGAGGACAAATTTTATGAAAACAGAAATGTCAGGGCATGTACACTTAAAAATTTGATAGCTATTACCGAATAACTCTGAAGGGGAAATACTAATACATTTCCATATCACCTAATTCCTACAGATAATTCAGTGTGCACAGAACTGATAAACAGCAAAATCACGATATTGATTTGGATAACTTTTATTCTCAAGGATATATGCAATTTTTAATTAAATTAAGTAACATGGACAAAGTGTTATAGGAGTGAAGAAGAGAAAGTCTCTTCTAAAGATCTTGGCCTTAATGGTTTCTTTTCTTCAATAGTCAGAAATATCTCTAGACAACATTCTAGGGAAGCATTAAGAAGTTGTTTTATTACAGATATTTTCCAGAAAGACACTCAAAAGAAAGTGAACCTTGTATTTGCAGTAATCTGTGTTGTAGCCAATAGAAACGCATGGCTAAATGAAGAGAACCACCATTGGTGACATTAGTTCTTATGCTTTTAATTTGGACCCTTATGTTTAACTTAAACACATAGAAACAGCTGTGATTTGTATATCACCTCTAGTAATAGTCTAGAATAAATTGTTACAGAGGCAACTAATGTGAAAAGTAAAAGAAGAGTAATAAATGGCTAATAAGTTTCACCAATTATCTTTATCAGGAGGGATTGACAGTTAACATCAGAATCATATTATTACATAATTCTAAGTTACCAGCATTTTGAAATTTATTTATGCCTAAGATTTAGCTGTCTATTAGATGACGTATCTTATTTATATGTAATTGCATGGCCACCCTACATATAATAGCCATCAATACATATCTGTCTCTCTTATTCTTTTAAAATTAATTAATTATGGATTGTACTTTTCAATCATAAAACTTTCTGCATCTTTTTTAAGCCTATAGGCAAAGATACCTCACCTTTTTCCTATTGTTTAGGGGAAATACTCAAATAAGAAGATACAATGAGTACCAACTATCAGCATACAAGCTGCTGCCAGAAGGCTGATTTTCTTATCAAACAATGCCTGCACAAGATGAGTATTAGCAAGACCTGTCCTGTTTTATCCTTCTCCTAACATTGTAAAAGAACAAACATATTTCTGCTAAATCTGTTTGCCTGTAATGTATGTGTGTGTGTGTGTGTGTGTGTGTGTGTGTATGTATGATGATAATAGTGAGATTGTGGATGGAGAGGGTGATATACGTTCTCTTGCTCCGGGTGTTACTACCCAAAGTTTCTTTGCTTTTCCAATCCTGAGCACTTATGGTGGGAAGACAGGACTCTGATGGAATCAGCCAGCCAGCTTGAGTCTGTGTCTACTTATACTTGTCCTCTGTTTATTTGCCTGGAGCTGAACCCTATCCTTCTTCTCTCCTGTCTCATTTTCAGGCAGAATTCCTGGAATGATTCAGCTCTGCAGCTCACTTAATTCCCATAAATTCTCTATATTTAGCCATAAGTAGCCTGCATTTGCTTGAGTTTCATTAGTGACTGTTTCTCATTGTTGCCTCCTATCCACCATTAGGTCTACAGTTTTAATCCATGTTTTGCCCATGTACTCCTACCGATTCTACTCAAGCTTCCCTGAAAAAAGAACTTGAGCTGATTCCTTGTAGACTTTATGGCCAGCAGAGCACAGTGGTGTATCACCCTGCTGGAAGCTATAGTTGATGATTTTATGGTTCGTGTAATAAGGAGGTAGAATACTTAGCATTTCTAAAGGGTAGGAATAGGCCCATAAACTTACATTCCTTCAAATTTCTTCCACTCAGAAACCTCTATCTTCTCAAAATGATTAATAATAGATTCCAGCTATCAAAACAATTATTTTCAAATAGTAGCTTATTACACAACAAGCAGGAAGTTATGACTCAAATGTTTTTACTTTGTAAACAGTTTATGATATATTATGAGACAGAGAGATTTTTCAAAAGTATTTTATTGTAATGATTTACTTATGGAACTTTCAGCAAAAGGCAGAAAAACAAAAGTCTGAAAATGCTGGCATCATTGTAACCCATTTGCTGTTTGTGTTTGGTTAAGAATTTATTTAAAGACGGCATACAAAATATAAATGTGTGAGTTGTTTCCACTCTGATACTAAACATTCATCATGATGTGCTGGAGAGTCCAGGGACTCAGCAGCCACTTGGATTTGAGCTAGGCTGCAAATTTATCTGGACACTGAACAACTGTATGGCATTGAACAGCTCCCTTGACTTCTCTGAGGCTGATTTTTATCTCATTTGTAATAATGATAGTTAGACATCCTCTCTTTTAAAGACTTAAATAGGGATGATACATGAAGGCACTTAGCATGATGTTGATCAGACGAGGTATCTGAAATGCATTCATTACTTTTCCAATCTTTTTTCAAAAATAAAAAAACTATTAACCCAACTGGAAAACAATACAAAAGTGAGCCTATCAGATGCTGTCAAATTTCTACTGTATTTTTCTTCTTTGTTATTTTTGCAATATGATTCTTGGCAGTAACATGTGATAAGGACATCAGAATGACACCAAAGAAATTTAGGAACTTTAAGATCACCAAATATCAGAGATGGTTTTAAATAAAATAATTTGAATAAATTGAACGCATTTGAATAAGATGTCTATCCAGAGATTGAACTACTACTTATTAACTTAAACAAGAAATTAAAAAATGAATGAATCAAAAAATGATCTCATCTAGAATTTTTAGTTACATGGCATTTGTCTGAAAGTCTCCAATGTCTTTTACCTTACTCTCCGAGAAAACATTTATGAAGATAATGGGAGAAAATGTTACAAAACAATATTAAACACTGAGGTTCATAGACTACCTAGAGTCATGTTTGGGAAGTAATCTTTGTCAAATATATGAAAGTTGAAGTGATTGGAAAAAAAAATTACACTTCAGTAAATACAGTGGGGTACAGGCATTGGCTAACTACCCCCATTCCAAAAGGGAGAAATTGGCCAAAACAAAGGGTCTACAGGCCCTGTGCAAGTTTGAAACCCAGCAAGGGAGTCATTAAATCTTAAAGCTCCAAAATAATCTCCATTGACTCCATGTGTCACATCCAGCCAACACTGATGCAAGGGGTGGATTCTACCCATTATCCAGTTCCAAAGCTGCTTCCATATTTTCAGGTATCTTTATAGCAATGCCCTACTTCTGGTACCAGTTTTCTGTATTAGTCCATTCTCTCATTGCTATAAAGAACTACCAGAGATTGGGTAATTTATAAAGAAAAAGGGTTTAATTGACTTAGTCCCACAGACTGTACAGGAAGCATGGCCGAGGAGGCCTCAGGAAACCTACAGTTATGGTGGTGGGTGAATGGGTAGTAAGCATGACTTACATGGCTGGAGAAGGAGGAAGAGAGAGGAGGGGAGGAGCTACACATTTTAAACAACCAGATCTTGTGAGAACTCACTCACTATAACAGGAATAGAAGGAAAATCCACTCTTATGATCCAATCACCTCCCACCAGGCCTCTCCTCAAACACTGGGGACTTTAACTTGACATGAGATATGGGCAGGGGCACAAATCCAAACTATATCAAGAAAAAGTGGCAGTCTCAATGGTACATAGCTGAACAAGGAATATCCTTGCAAAAAACTGAGAATTTATCCAAGAACTTTTTATATTAACCTTCTTGCCAGCTGTAAATTTGAGAAATAGATATAAGTATTATCCAAGAATGTATTGCTTGAACCAGAGTCAATCCACATAATCTGTCTGTTGACAAATACAAATCTGAAAAGATTTGGTTTGACAAAACAGTAGCCAGAAATGTAGAAAAAGAGTATTTCAAACACAATGTAACATGCAGTCTATCATATGGGTTAGAAAATACGATGTACATTCTCAATAGAATGCAAGAAGTCTTGGCCTTTTTGAAACAGTAGCAGAAAATCATAAAGGGAAAACATGATGTATTAAAAGGGTGTTACCAAGAGATTTAAAAAAGAGATAAAAAGAGAGAAGACTAAGTAAGGGCTTCTAAAAAATAAGAAAAAATAGCATAGTTAAAATCCACTGCAGAGTCAAAGAAGCAGTAAAAGATATTGCAGAAAATTACATCAGTGTATAAACTTCCAAAACTCTCAGAGAATATATATAGAGAGAGCAAAGATAAGAAAATTGTTATAGTGAAGATAAAAGACATGGCATGGCATAGAAAGAATAGAGTCAATATACAGATAGTATGTTTAGCTGCAAAAAAAAATCTCAAAAACAATAAAACCAGTTATACCAGTCTGTTTTCACACTGCTATAACGAACTACCTGAGACTGGTTAATTTATAAAGAAAAGAGGTTTAATTGATTCACAGTTCCACATTGGTGGGGAGGCCTCAGGGAAGCTCTGATCATAGGTGAAGGGTAAGCAAGTCACATCTCACATGGCAGCAGGAGAGAGAACGTGAAATGAGAAAGCTCTACACTGAATCCACCAGATCTCATGATTATTCCATCACAAGACAACACTAGAGGGGGATGATGCTAAACTGTTAAAAACCACCCCCATGATCCAGTCACATCCCATCAGGTCCCTCCCTTGACAAGTGGGGATTACATTATGAGATGAGTTTGGGTGGGGACCCAGAGCCAAACCATATCACCAGTAAAATTAGAATAAGCAATAAAAAATAATTTTCTATGCTAAAAAAGGATCTGCATGTCGGGTCAAAGAGCTCACTACATTCTAAAAAAATCAATTTATATATATATTTAGATATATTAATTTTTGCGGTACAGTCATAAGTTAAAAGTCCTCTTTTTGTCCAGAATACAGGTAATAAACAAGCAACAAAATCTTACCCTCAGGACAGGAATTAAACTTAGAGTATACTTAGAATAATAAGCAACATCTAATAATAAAAATATTTATTATTTAGTTGAATGCCTGCTACATTTAACATGCTTACATATTTTATCTCTTTATTTCAAACAACCCTATAAGGTAGGTAGGATATCCTCTTTTGTAGAAACTGAGATTCAGACATGGAGTATGACCACAATCTCACAAGCAGAAAGTTGTACAAATGAAATCTAACCTAAGTTTACTTGATTCTAAAACATGTGCTTTTTAAGTTGTAGTATGCAGCCCCTATGATACATGGGAGGAAATGTCCTTGATCTAAATTTTAGTACCCAGCTAAGTTGTTTTTAACAATGGTATTAGTCTGATCTCACAAAGCTAATAAAGACATACCTGAGACTGGGTAATTTTTAAAGGAAGGAGGTTTCACTGACTTGCAGTTCCACATGGCTGGGGGCAGGGGGGACTCACAATTATAGTGGCAAGCAAGGAGGGGCAAAGTCATGTCTTACATGGCAGCAAGCAAAAAGAGAGTGTGCTCAGGGGAACTCCTCTTTATAAAACCATCAGATATCATGAGACTTATTCACTATCATGAGAACAGCATGGGAAAGACTTGCCCCTATGATTCAATTACCTCCCAGTGGGTCCCTCCCATGACATATGGGAATTATAGGAGCTACAATTCAAGATGAAATTTGGGTGGGGACACAGCCAAACCATATCAACAACAAATAAAAGAAAAACATAGTCAGATAAGCAAAGTCTCAGAAAATATGCTTTCTAAGAAACAAATATGCTTTTTGAAAGCTGCTTGTATGTTTTTTGAAAAAAATATTAGTACAGGACTGACTTTAGCTATGCAAGAAAATAATATAAATTAAGACTTATAAAAGTCAATTCTACTGGAAAAGGATTGAGGCTGAGCTTTGGAAACATTTGTGAGGTTACAGAAAATAATTATAATGAATCAAATTAGGATTATGGTGTCAGAGATGAAAATGAAAAAATGAGTTAGGAAGAATTAATGAGACATTGGCCATGGATGGGGAGTGATGAAATAGAGACACTCTTGGACAACTTTCAGATGTACAGACTTTAGTGGCTAGATAGATGAATGTTAGTAATGACTGGGATACAGTAGGAAGAAAAGAATTTCATTTAAAAAATCATTAATCTTTGAATATGGAGAGTTTGTTTCTTTTGTAATATACCTATAGGCAAGCAGTTAAACAGGACCAGTATTTATGAGAAAGGTTTTGGGTGGAGCTGCAGACTTGGAAAGTGATAAGTGGGTGAGATCATTTAAGGAGAGCATGACAGATGCGAGTAAGATAAGCATTAGGGAATGCTGCATGCAGGAGTTAAGAAGCAGAAACATGGGATAAGGAAGAGTCACTTAAAGCTTTAAGTAGAAAGTAATTATAAACAATAACAAGGGCTATGCAGTGAGATCAGTAAAATGAAGATACAAAGCATGCCCAATGAATAGAGCACTGAAAGAAGCACTGGAAGATAAAAAGCATATTTATTGAATTGAGAGCACGGGAAGAAGTACTTTGCATAAAATTGTGATACTGAGCATCTGACTCCAGTGAGTTGAGGTAGTGGGAAAGTGAAGATAGTGAATGAGAGGAGGAACAGTTGAAAGAACAGTTTGGTTTGAAAGACTAGAAATGTCTGAGCATATTTAGAGTCTGAATGGAAGAATCTCAGAGAGAAAGGGGATAGGGGAGGGAGAAAGATTGCATCATTGGTAGAACTTGAAGCAAAGTCCTGAATGAGGTATGAAAGAACAGAGCTGGAAGAATTGTCTTAGAAAAGGAGAATGACCACCCTGTACCTGAATGGCTGCAAATATGAATTATTTTGTAATGAGACATTGAGGCATTTTTCTTGACACCTCTGTTTTCTCTGAGATGTTAGAAGTAAGGTCATGTGTTGAAATTGCATGAAGCAGGAACTATGCAGAGGATTTGAGGAGAGAGTTTCTTTTTAAAATTAATATACTATTTTGTCAATGAAGTTAAATGTGTAATATGTATGTAAGTTCTGATGTAGAATAAGAAGGTGAACTCTAGGAATCCATCCTCCAGCTTATGCTCCAGAAGACTATATGTTTATTCCCTATCTTATCACCTAGCCTTTATTACAGGCAAAATAAAGTTTTGCAATGGCAGTGGAAAGGAATGGAAAAGAAAGATAACCAAGCACAATGGGATAATTGTCAAGCAGCTCTGGGGGGGTCTACCTATGACTTGCTACAGTAAACTTGTAGTGGCGCAGAACTTCATGGTTGTCAGATTTTGTTAAACTACATTGGTAATTCGAGTATAGTAAGAAAAAAGCCAGCTTGAAGGACTGCAGCAGAATAAGGAGGCTAGGAAGTTGATGGTACATTGAGAGAATACTTTAAATAATTTTCTGTGGATCTGCATTCAGTAAAAGAGAAGGTTTGGTGAGAAATTGGTCAAGAAACTCTAGGATAGTGGAGATTTAATAGACTATTTCAGTTCAACAATAAAATGAAAGGGTAGGTTTAGTGAAAAGGAGGAGGTAAGACAGGAGAATTGTAGGAGTTTTTGGTTGAGGACAGGATATTGAAGACTAACATTTTATAGGTGGAGTAGTCCTGAATGCTGACCAAAATCTCAGGTGTGGTAATTTATTTATGTTCCTGATATAACATGCAGGTGCAGTTTATTCATTTTAAAGGCAAATAATTGTGAAATTATAATAGTGGATGCATTTTTCATATGCATGCTGAAATCATCCAGTATGATTCCAAAGTTGTGTTTGAGAGACAGACTCTGAACAAAATGTCTAAATCCTCAATGATTGGGAATGTCCAAGAAACTCAAATTGCTATCACTTTTATTTTTATTTGTTTTTTATTTTTATTTATATTTATTATACTTTAAGTTCTGGGGTACATGTGCAGAACGTGCAGGATTGTTACATAGGTATACACATGCACGGTGGTTTGCTACATCTATCACCCCATCATCTGTATTAAGTATTTCTCCTAAAGCTAATCCTCCCCTCTCCCCGCATCCTGTGTTATCCCTCCCCTAGCCTCCCACCCCCTGACAGACCATGGTGTGTGATGTTTCCCTCCCTGTGTACATGTGTTCTCATTGTTCAACACCCACTTATGACTGAGGACATGCAATGTTTGGTTTTCTGTTCTTGTGTCAGTTTGCTGAGAATGATGGTTTCCAGCTTTATCCATGTCCCTGCAAAGGACATGAACTCATCCTTTTTTATGGCTGCATAGTGTTCCATGGTGTATGTGTGCCACATTTTCTTTATCCAGTCTATAATTGATTAGCGTTTTGGTTGATTCCAAGTCTTTGCTATTGTGAACGGTGGTGCAATAAGCATATGTGTGCATGTGTCTTTATAATAGAATGATTTATACTCCTTTAAGTATATACCCAGTAATGGGATTGCTGGGTCAAATGGTATTTGTATTTCTAGATCGTTGAGGAATTGCTATCACTTTTAGAAGCATACCATGCCCTCACTGGGTGTCAAGAGCTTTGGAGAAGGAGGGTTTAAAATGAGTGTGACTCCTTTGGAAGTTTTAATAGAAGTTAAGAGGGCTTTATTCCATTGCGTGGTTGAAGAATGATGGAGAGATAAAAAAAAAACAGTCTTGTTTAAGAAGACTTTCAGAGGAGTAAATGTAGAACAATAGAAAGATGAGAATAATGGGGAGTGGTGATCAAAAGAAGCTGATGCAGGACAGGCAAGCCCCAAATTAGCCTTAGCCTAGGAGAGTTCTTTGCTTCACTCAGAAAAAAATTCAAGGGTGAACCAGTGGGATTAAACAGCAACTTTTATTGAAATGCCAGTGTATAGCAGCAGCAAAAGCACTGGTTTTTGCAGAGCAGGACTACCCCATAGACAGTGTGCCCAGAATAGCAACTCAGAGGCAGTGCTGCCCTTATATTTGAACCCACTTTTAACCATATGCAAACTAAGAGGAGGTTTATGCCAAAATTTATAGGATGATGGTGGCAATTTCCAGGTCATTGGGTCATTGCCACGGAATAGTAAATTGGCATGGCACACTAGTGTGTGTGTCTTATGGAAAGCCACTTCTGTTCTGACTTGTTTTAGCTAGTCCTCAATTTTGTCCAGTGTCTGAGCCCGGTGTCTGAAGGGTCCTGCCTCCTAGCTCAAAACTACACTTTGAATAGGGCTTAATATTTCAGGAGCAAGAGTCATGGTTATGGTTAACACAATAATGCGATTGCAGATTAGCTTTGGGGCCAGAATTGGATGAGAATCTGCAGTGATACTGCTGTGACCTTCCTGCAGAATTTGTCTCTGTTGTGCTGGTTTGGACATCTTCCCAATGGAAACTGAAAGAGTGAAAAATTCTTAATGCATAGGTGAAAGTAGTCTTAAATGTGTTTATCCCATAGTGTGGGCTAGATTGTGGATGAAGAGGTCAAGAAGTGATAATGTTCAGAAACAGACTATAATAACAGACACTCAGGAAACCAGTGATATACAATGTAACCATGCTGGAGGCAGCATCTGAAGTACCTGGAACCTTGAGCAGGCTCTTCTTCTCCATAATGTATTTGTAACAAAGAGGGGTCTATTCAACGTCATGGGAAAATATCTAAACTGGATAAACCTTTTCAAAAGAATCTGACTATGGCTTTTGTATTGCTAAACCCAGGACTACTTTTTAGGTGCAGAAAGATCCTTGGGATTTCCTATCTCTAGGAATAGAGTTCGGTAGACTAGGAATAGAGTCGAGTCACACCCTTTTTACTGCTTGTTCATTTCCTCACATGCCAGCCTGCAGAGCAGGAGTAGCTTTCCACCCTTTGTTGATCCTGAAAAAGAGCATAGAATCATGCCATTTCTTTCCTTGAACATGTAGAGCTTTGTACATCTAAATGCAAGGAACCACTATTATATATTTGTTAAGTAGACCAATGTAAAGATTCATCAGATCACCATGCATTCACATTTTCATGACCCAAGAAACAAACAATACAGTGGAATCTGTCACGAGCAAGTTTCTGCGATTGAGTGAAATGCTCCAAAATGAACATACCTATGTTCTGTGACATTGAACAAAAGATTCAAAATGCTCTGTAATATTAAAAAATAGTTAAACAAAAATGATTTTGTAAGGTTGCTTTTGAAGAGGTATTTGTTTGGGTTTGGAGTTTGCTTGCCTATTCATTCATTTCTGGTAAGCAATGCTTTTACAGATTCACTTTAATGAAGTCAGTTGCTACAAACTTCACATTTCTCTCTTCTGAGATAATTTAATTGACAGATTATTTTCCTGGTTTTATGTATTTGAACCAGACAAAGAACAGAAAAGAAACACATGTTAATGTCATAACAAAAGAGACTCTGCAGCTGAGTAGAACTTCATTCCTTGGCTCTCAAAGGTGGAAGACATAGGTTAGGGAAGCTACAGTTAAACACAAGAAATGAGGTAAGTAAAAGCATAGCTGAGAAAACACTACAGCTGTTTCAGAGGTCTCTGGTTATCAAGAAGATGACTTAAAAATGAAAAATAATCAAAATGCTGTTAATATTGGGGTAAAAAAAGGATTGGAGAAAAGTGATAAAGGATAGAAGTTAATTTAAAGAATATTGAGAGGAATATACTGAGTATAATGATTTAAAAACAGAACCATTAGAACTGGGTTATGATCAGATTTTTAGCTCATTTTTAAGACATAGCTTAGAACATTTGGAATAGAAGAGGGAGATGGAAATATACATGCAAATAATAGCACTATACAAGCTATGTTCTTAGCATCTAGACATGTACACATAATTGATTAGAGGGGAATGATTTGCAGGAACTTCAAGTTTCTGGAACAGTTCTAATTTTTAATATTTTGTTTCACTGATTGTTTATTTGATCAATGTATTAAAATTCTGTCAGAAAAAAAATTATCATAATTATGATAGCTATACGTTACTCTAATAGGAGAAAAGGAAAATGTTAGAGGACAATTGAGGAAACAAAGGCCAGATTATTTAATGGTCACTCAGATTTCTGTGTATTTCCTAACACATAGCCATTCATGAAAGACCATGATATCTTTGGAGAAAAAAAGGGAGAGTTTTATTTTCTATTAAACTCAAACTGCAAATTGGGAGATGCATCATAAGCCCCAAATCACTGATCTCTCTTATATGGCTGGTTCCAGGTGGTCATAGGATAATACCAGGTGGTCTGTTGGGAGCAACTCGGGAATTTCCAGCTGCAGTTGTTTCCAGAAACTGTTCTTTTACTTGCTTGTAGAAAAATAGATTTTGTAATAGTTTCTAAAGGCATAGAGAGTGTGACCACTCCTTCACACTGCCATGGTATCTTGAGTCTGCTTTTACTCATGAGTTACAGGGAGTCCATCTTGTCTGTTAGCTGGGGACATCATTTGACGTAGCAAATAATTCTATTTTCCTTTTACCATCACCATTTAAAAACTTTTTAAAAGTTTGTATGAAAATATTTTAAGAACTTGAAATATATGTAGATGGCTCAGTTGAGTAAACCAGTTACGTTTAACAAAATTGACTGGCTTTCATTAATTCACAGAGTGTTGTCACTGATATATGCAATAAAAATATTGACATAATTGTTTAAATGATAGACACTACTAGATATGATAATTCTATACATTTGATGACAGAAGAACTGATTGGAAAAGATTGAGTTGCTTCCATTTTCTTTGTTCAGCAAGGCTAGCATTTAATATGCAAAATCTTGAATAACATCTTTGCTGGAGGCCCATGTTTCCTTGTGAAAGAAACTCACAGTGACAGTATGTGTTGCAAAGCTCATAAAAATCAGCTAGCTGATTTTTATAAGACCATATTAATCAATAATAGAAGGTCAGAGTGGAATCTTTGCATCAGATTTTCCTATATTCTCTTGACATCGATTATTGAGTAGTTATTAATATTTTATATGATAAAGTCCATCAGTGTTGATAATAGTGATGGAGCCTCTACTGAGGAAAAATGCATGTGTCTATGAAACATTTTTGCATTTCTTTGAGCCCATTTTTGGACTCCTTGGGGGTTCTTGAATTATAGGTTAAGAATTTTTATTGTAGAGTAACATTCGAAATACTACCTTTTTGTGCTTATGAATAAACTTCGCTGTTAATTATCTCTTCCTCTCCTCATGAACTCCTCTTTCTTGCTCGTCCCAGCAAGATATCTTATTATTTTTGTTTATTAAACTTTAAAGCACTCAGTAAATGTGTTCAGGCATGTGAAAGATTGTAATATCTAAGAATCCTCAAATAATAAGCACATAGATCTGAGCACTTCTTTAAGTGTCACTAAGTTAAACTTGTTCCAAATTTGTTTCAGATTCATTCTTCAAAAATACCATGAGTATATACATTTTGTGGAATCTAATCCATGGTTAACATCTGGTAGCATGATCTTTGAGGTAAAAAAAAATCTTGGATATAAATCCAAATTATCATGTATAAGACAAGCACAAATACTATTTACTTTAGCATAACTTTTAGCTTTTGGAACAAGAGAGGTTAAAAAAAAACCATTAAAAGGGTTTAGTTAACTTAGTTTAAAATAGCTTTATTGAGTTATAATTGACATACAGTGAACTCATATATTTAAGTGTACAATTTGATATTTTCTCATATGTATATACCCATGAAACCATAACCACAATCACAATAATAAACATATTTGTTGCCTCTAAAAGTGTTGTCATGCCCTTTTGTAATATATCCCTCTACCCCTACCCACATCATCCCCAGTCAATTGCTGATTTAATTTCTATCATTATAGATTAGTTGATATTTTGTAGAATTTTTAGAAAATAAAATAATAATGTATGCATTTTACTTTGTTTTTTGTCACTCAGTAAAATTATTTTAGGATTTATCCACGATTTTACTTGTATAAATTGTTCATCTGTTTTTGATTATTGTGTGGTAATCCATTGTCTAGATACATCAGAACATATTTATCTACTTGCTTGTTGACCTGTATCCAAGCACAGGCTCAGCTGCTCGCAGCTTGCAAAGCCAATGACAAGGATGAAGTGCTGTGAAAGGAAAGTGACTTTGTTTTCCAAAGCTTGCAGTGAGGAGGAAACTGCCTCACACCTCTAGAAACTGCTTCAAAAGTTTGGGCTGAGGGCAGGGGTTTAAGGAAGGGAGACTTGATAAGAGAGGCATGCAGGAGTTGTGCAAGATACAGGGGCTATGTGTTTTGTTCCATCTTAAGTTGTGGTCACCCTGGAGCAACAGGCTGATGCCATCTGGACAGCGTCTGGGTTGTAATTATGCATCTTAGGGCAATCTTTTAAGAGAGGGATAGTTCCATAGCTGGGCCTTTATGCTTGTTTCATTTTAAATTGGCCTCTGGAATTTAACAAGCATATAGTCAGATAAGTGTGCATGGTATAAGTTAAACAAACCAATTAGATGAATGTGCATAAGACAAGAGAGCATAAGGTAGAAAGGGAAGGGAGTAGACTTTCAAAGTACATTTCAAGGCTATAGTTTAAGACTAAGAAAAAGGCTTCTGCAGGTTCCTTTAAGGTTACATCTTGAGATTGGGGAAAAAGGAGAAAAATGAGACAGGAAAAAAATTAAAACTTTTTTTGAAGCTAAATTACTCAGTTACAATTGGACATTTCGGCTTTTCCCATTTGGGCTACTGCAAATAAGCTACTATGAACGTTCATTTACAAGTCTGTTTGTGTACATGTTTTCATTGATGGTAAAGTAAATACCTTGGAGTATGATGACTGGATAATATGTTAAGTCTTTGGTTAACTTAAAAAAAACAACAACTGCCAAACTGCTTTCCAAAGTGCCAGTACTGTTTTATATTTCCATATCAATGTGTGTTCTGCTTGCTCCACAAGTTTACTAACATTGGGTGTGATCAGTCTTTTTCATTTCATATATTCTAATAGGAATTTCATAGTATATCAACATTGCTTTAATTTATATTTTCCTAATGAGTGGTGATGAATATTTTTTCATGTATTTGTCATGTTTGTCATATGTATATCTTTTAGGCGAGTTTCTTTTCAAGGCTTTGTCTAAATTTTAAAATGTATTTTTTTATTTTCATCTTATTGAGTTTTGAGAGTTCTCTATATATTCTGGACAGAAACTGATTTTCACATACGTGATTAACAAATATTTTTTCCCAGACTGTGCTTATATTTTCATTCTTTAGCATGGTATTTGAAGAACAAAATTTTTAATTTTGAGAATGTCAAATTTGTCAGTTTTACTTTAATGAGTCATGTTTTTCCTGATGTGTTTATAATATTTTTGCTTCACCAAAAGTCACAAAGATTTTCCTCTATAATTACTTCCAAAATGTTTATAGTTTTACGTTTTACTTTCAGTCTGTGATCCATTTTATGTTAACTTTTATATATTATGAAGGTCATGGAACAAAATTTATTTTTTGCATATATATCCGTTGACTCCAGGACAACTTACTGAAAATGCTCTTCTTTATCCATTGAATTGCTTTTGAAACTTTGTGAAAAATCAATTGATTGTATCAATGCGGGTCTATTTATGTGCTCTATTGTATTCCTTTGATATATTTCTCTACCTGGATGCAAATAACACACTATTTTGATTACTACAGTTTTATTATAAAACTTGAAATCAAGTAGCATTAGTCTCTTAGCTTTACTTCTTTATCAGAGTTGTTTTGGCTATTCTAGAGTCTTTGCCTTTCCAAATAAATGTTAGAATCAGATTATAAAGTTTTACCAATAAAATCTTCCTGGGATTTTAATTTGAACTGTGTTGAATCTATACTTTGTTTTTATAAAAGTTAACATCTTAACAATAATGAATCTCCCCATTTAGAAACACTGGTTCTTCCCGTTTTTCTAGGTCTTCTTTAATTCTTCTCAACAGTGTTTTGTAGTTTTTAGTTTGATGGTCTTCCACATCGTTTGTTCCTGTGTACATTACATTTTTTATTCTATTTTCAAAAAATATTTTTTCTTTTAGTTTTCAATTGTTTGTTGCTAGTATATGTAAATACAATTTTTTATGTTGTTCTTTTGTCCTCCCTTCAAACCTGCTAAACTCACTTATAATTGTGGCAGTTTTTTTGTAGGTTCCATTAGGTTTTCTACATAGACAATTATATTAACTGCAAAGAGAGTTTAACTTACCTCTTTCCAATCTGGATGACTTTTATTTCCATTTCATGTAATATTGCAATGGCTAGAAACTCTGCTACAATTTGAATATAAGTGGTAAAAGCAGACACCTTCACCTTCTCCTTATCTTAGGGGAAAATTATCCAGCATTTCACATGAAAATCGTATTAGTTTTAGACTTTTTGTAGACGCCTGTGGTAGGCTGAATAATGCTCCTCCACCTCCCCACTAGTGTCCATGTCCTAATTCTTGGCATCTATGACTGTGTTACCTTACATGACAAAAGGGACTTTACAGATGTGACTAAGTTAAGGATTTTGAGTTGGGAAGATAATAATGCATTATCAAGGTAGGCCTAATATAATCACAGGTCTTTTTAAGTAGGAAAGGGTAGTGCTATAGTCAGAGAAGGAGATGTGATGATGGAAGAAATATTAAGAAATCATGAGCCTAAGGGCACCCTCTAAAGCCTGGAAAAGGTAAGAAAATGGATGCTTTCCTGGAACCTCTAAAAGGAACACAGCTCTGCCAACTTCTTTTAAACTTTGGGACTCCAGAACTGTGAATTTGTGTTATTCTAAGCCACTACATTTTTGGTATGTTACAGTAACAGAAGAAATGAATATGATGCCTTTATCAGGTTGAGGAAGTTCTCTTGTATCTCTAGTTTGCTGACAGCGTTTATAGAAATTGCTATGAGATTTTGTCAAATTCTTTGTCTGCATCTGTTGAGATAATTATATAATTTTCATTTTTATTTTTTTAGTATGGTGAAGTATGTTGATTAATGTTTAATGTTAAATCAAACATGCATTTATAGGATGATCCTGTTTGGTCATGGGTTATTTAGAGTTGTGTTGTTTAGTTTATAACATTTGGAGATTTTCTAAGTATCTTTCTGTAATTGATTTCAAATGTAATACAATTGTGGTCAGAGAACATACTTTGTTTGACTTGAGTCATTTTAAACTTATTGAGACTTCTTTTATGACTCAGAATAGGAGTTATCTTCCATGTGCATTTAAAAAAAGTATGTATTATGCTTTTGTTGACTGTAGTATTCTATAAATATCAATTAGGTCACATTGCTTGATAATGTTTTTCAAGTCTTATATATCATTAGTAATTATCTCTCTACTTGTTTAATTATTGAGAAGGAAGTATTAAAATTACAGAAATTTATTGTCTTACAGTCCTGGAGGCCAGAAGTCTTAAATTAAGATGTCAGAAATGCTGCGTTCTCTCAATGTGCTAGAGAAAAGACTGTTCCATGCTGCTTTGCTAGCTTCTGGCAGCCTCAGGCACACCTTGGTTTGTAGATGTATTACTTTAACCTCATCTTCAGATGACATTCTCCCTGTATCATCACATCATCTTTTCTCTTTTTTTGTCTGTGTCTTCATACAAATTTCCTTCGTTAAGAAGGCCACCCATCATTACTGGATTAGAGTTTACCCTAATGACTTCATTTTTACTTGATTGCCTCTCAAAGAACCTATTTCCAAATAAGATCACATTTTGAGGTACTGGAGTTAGGACTTCAATATATGGTAGTTCTCCTTTAACTATGGTTTTGCTTTTCATGGTTTCAGCTATCTACAGTCAACCATGTTTCCAAAATACTACATGGAAAATTCCAGAAGCAAACAATTTCATAAATTTTAAGTTGTGGGCTACTCTGAGTATCGTGATGAAATGTCATGCTGTCCCACTTGGTCTGACCTAGGTAATGAGTCATCCACACTGTCTAAGCTACCCAAGTCACTTAGTAGCCCTCTTTGTTATCAGATTGACTGCCTGGATCACAGTGTTTGTTTTCGAGTAACCCCTTATTTAACTTAATAATGGCTCCAAACTCAAGTAGTGATGCTGGCAATTTGAATATGCCAAAAAGACCAATGGAACAGAACAGAGCCCTTGGAAGTAGTGTCACACATCTATAGCCATCTGATCTTTGACAAACCTGACAAAAACTAGCAATGAGGAAAGGATTCCCTGTTTAAATAGTGGTGTTGGGAGAACCGGCTAGCCATGTGCAGAAAGCTAAAACTGGATCCTTTCCTTACACCTTACACTAAAATTAACTTGAGATGGATTAAAGTTTTAAACATAGGCAAAATCATTCAGGACATAGGCATAGGCAAGGACTTCTTGACTAAAACACGAAAAGCAATGGCAACAAAAGCCAAAATAGACAAATGGGATCTAATTAAACTTAAGAGTTTCGGCACAACAAAAGAAACAATCAGCAGAGTGAACTGGCAACCAACAGAATGGGAAAAAATTTTTGCAATCTACCCATCTGACAAAGGGCTAATATCCAGAATCTACAAAGAACTAAGGGAGATTTACAAGAACAAAACAAACGAACCCATTCAAAAGTGGGAGAAAGAGATGAACAGACACTTTTCAAAAGAAGACATTTATGAGGTCAACAAACATGAAAAAATGCTCATCATCACTGGTCATTAGAGAAATACAAATCAAAACCACATTGAGATATCACCTTATGCCAGTTAGAATGGTGATCATTAAAAAATCTGGAGACAACAGATGATGGACAGGTTGTGGAGAAATAGGATCACTTTTACACTGTTACTGGGAGTGTCAATTAGTTCAACCATTGTGGAAGACAGTGTAGTGACTCCTCAAGGATCTAGAAATAGAAATTCCATTTGACCCAGCAATCCCATTACTGGGTATATACCCAAAGGATTATAAATTGTTGTATTTAAAGACACATGCACATGTATGTTCATTGTGGCACTATTTACAATAGCAAAGACCTGGAACCAACCCAAATGCCCTTCAATGATAGACTGGACAAAGAAAATGTGGCATATATACACCATGGAATACTATGCAGCCATAAAAAGGATGAGCTCATGTCCTTAGTAGGGACATGGATGAATCTGGAAACCATCATTCTCAGCAAACTGACACAAGAACAGAAAACCACACACCGCATGTTCTCATTCATAGGTGAGTGTTGAATAGTGAGAATGCATGGGCACAGGGAGGGGAATGTCACACACTGGGGTCTATTCGGGGTGGAGGGTTAGAGGAGGGACAGCACAGGGTGGGGAGGTTGGGGAGGGATAACATTGGGAGAAATGCCTGATGTAGGTGACAGGGGGATGGTGACAGCAAACCACCATGGCGTGTGTGTACCTATGCAACAATCCTGCAAGATCTGCACATGTACCCCAGAACTTAAAGTACAATTTAAAAAAAAAGAAACTGTAAACTGCCTTCAAGTGAAAAGGTGAAAGTTCTTGACTTAAGGAGAGAAAAAAATTGTATGCTGAAGTTGCTAAGATCTACGAAAAGAACCAATCTTCTATCCATGAAATTGTGAAAAGGAGAAAAGAAATTTGTGATAGTTTTGCAGTTGCACTGGGAACTGCACAAGTTATAGTCATAATGCATCATAAGTGCTTATATAGGGCTTGATACTGTCACTGGCTTCAGGCAATTATGGCAGGTCTTGGAATGTGTCCCCTGAGGATAAGGGGAACTGCTGTATCTTTTTGGAAGAACACAGTTCAACTCATAATGTGTGTCTTGCTTTTTTTTTTTTTTTTCAATTCCAATCTGACAATTTGCCTTTTATTTAATTATGATTTGGCAATTTACAATGTGATCATTAGTATGGTTACTATGTGTTTTGTTTATTCCATGTATTTTTCCCTATGTTCCTGACTTCCTTTGGAATAATTTAGTATTAGCTAATTCTTTTTATCTTTTTTGTGGTCTTCTTATTTATAACTCTTTTTTGTGTTATTTAATGACTGCACTATGGCTTGTCTTTCATTTAGTATAGCTTACTTTCAAGAAGTAAAATCCTTATAGTGTATTTCCATTTGCGTCTTTGTGTTGTTGCTATCATATACTTTAATCTTCATTTATTAGAAACCCCACACTATGTTGTTACTATTTTAGATTTGAATAGTTGGTTATCTTTTAAGGTAATTTACATAATAGAAAGTATCTTATATTTGTTCACGTGTTTACTCTTTATTCTTTTCTGTAGATCAATATTTTATTTATATGAAATTAACTTGATAAATATCTCTAACCATCTAGTAATAAGAATTATGAAATAGAATATCTCTCTCAAGCTTATGTGTAGCATTATTATATTTTAATATCGATATTTATTGAATTATACATTTTTTTAGGATTTATGTATACTAGTACACTTACTTCAAAAATAATTATAATAGTTGGCCAGGTGCGGTGGCTCACCCCTGTAATCCCAGCACTATGGGAGGCCGAGGCAGATGGATCACCTGAGATCAGGAGTTTGAGACCAGCCTGGTCAACACGATGAAACTCCATCTCTACTAAAAATACAAAAATTAGCCGGGCATGGTGGTGCACACCTGTAATCCCATCTACTTGGGAGGCTGAAACAGGAGAATCACTTGAACCCGGGAGGTGGAGGTTGCTGTGAGCCAAGATTGTGCCATTGCACTCCAGCCTGGGTGACAGAGTGAGACTTTGTCTCAAAAAAACAAATAATAATAATTATAATAGTCAATTAATAACAATGAAAACATGTAAAAACTCAAGAATGTAAATTTAATTATTAAGAAAGTTTTTTGGATTCTATTACATTAGGCCAGGGCTTTACAATCATTTTCACATAATGACACGTAGACAATATGGTTATATCGGTGTGACATACTGAGGTAAATCTGATGAAGTTGCTTGATGTGTAAGGTCTGACTATGCCAGCTCTTCAACATCCCCCCAAAGGTATAAATGTCAATATCTTAGACCCACTGAGAAACCCCATATCAAGTGACAGTACTTTATTGTGTTTATTTCAATGACCATCAGTCTTATTTCAGCCCCATTTAATGTGTCCGTACCATTTCTTGTCATGTTATATGGCAAATAACTACAAGGTCTAATCTGTGACAGGTTATTTTTTATCTGATTTTGGCAGGTATGATGCTATAACCATCAATACCATGAAAAGTAGTAAGCAAATATAAATAAGGATGAAAGGAAGAAAATACACAATTTGTTTATGTTTCTGGGATTCACATATATATTTATTTCCATAATTATACCTGGCAAAAAATACATTTATAGCTGAAAGAGAATAAGCATTCCAAGCCTAATACTGTCTTTCCCCGCCCCTCATTTCATTGAAAGCAAAAAATTTATCTTTCTAAAAGAAGCAGAACAAAATAGTATGGCATCACTGGATAAACACATCTGAAAAGAAGACTGGAAATATTTAACAGATAAACTTGCCTAACTTTTATGTTCAGGTTGAATACATTTTTCTGAAACTTTAAAGTTCTTAGTAATATTGGACAAGGGTTCCAGTTGCTGGATTTAAACTGTAGTTCATTATGAACTTTTTATGAGGCTTCATCTAAAGATGCAATAGCTGTTGTTGGCAAAGACTTGTGCTTCTTTGCAGAGAAGTGCTTTGATGAACAATCGTGTCAAAAAGAATATTAGTCTTCCTTTTCTAAATTCATTCCATCAGTTTTCTAAAAGTAATATAAATAAAGCATGATGTTTGGATTTGCACAATGAAGCTGCTGGTTTGAATGCTGAGACTAACCAGAATGCTGTTGAGAGAAAACTAAACTCAATCGTGGTAGATAAGCTTTTTGATGTGCTGTTGGATTTGGTTTGCCAGTATTTTATTGAGAATTTTTGCATTGATATTCATCAGGGATTTTGGTCTGAAATTTTTTTGTGTGTGTGTCTCAGCTAGGTTTTAATATCAGAATGATGCTGGCCTCATAAAATGTGTTAGGGAGGAGTCCTTGTTTTTCTATTGTTTGGAATAGTTTAAGAATGATGGTACCAGCTCCTCTTTGTACCTCTGGTGGAATTCAGCTGTGAATCTATCTGGTCCTGTGCTTTCTTTTGTTGGTAGGCTATTAATTATTGCCTCAATTTCAGAACTTGTTATTGGTCTATTGAGGGATTTGATTTTTTCGTGGTTTAGTCTTGGGAGGTGTAAGTGTCCAGGAATTTATCTATCTCTTCTAGATTTTCTAGTTTATTTGTGTAGAGGTGTTTATAGTATTCTCTGATGGTAGTTTGTATTTCTGTGGGATCAGTGGTGATATCCCCTTTATCACTTTTTATTGTGTCTATTTGATTCTTCTCTCTTTTTTTCTTTATTAGTCTGGCTAGAGGTCTATTTATTTTGTTAACCTTTTCAAAAAATCAGCTCCTGGATTCCTTGATTTTTTGAAGGGTTTTCGTGTTTCTATCTCCTTCAGTTCTGCTCTGATCTTAGTTATTTCTTGTCTACTGCTAGCTTTTGAATTTGTTTGCTCTTGCTTCTCTAGGTTCTTCTTTAATTAAAAAGAGAAATGTTTGAGCTTGGGTAGCATTCTTCTCTCTCTTTTTTTTTTTTGAAGACTAATCTTTCTTCCATCAGATTTGACTTATCAGCATCAATTTTAGTGCCAGCCATCTGTCAGTTTTCAATTAACTGTAATGTTATTTATTTATTTAACTGATGTGTAATTTCTGTAATTTTTTGGACTGAATATCAAAGTCAGCACTTGAATGTTATATAATTGAATCCTAAAAATGAGATTATTCTTTGACTAAATATTTATTTTAATGCTACATGTTATAATTTAGAAATGGAAGATATTGAGTACAAGAAGTGAAGGGCCCATGCACAATTTTATTTAGTTCAGGAGTCTCTAACCTCTGTCATTTAATATTCTACTAATTAGTCTTAAAATCTTAGTAGTAATTTTTTTTTTTACAAAAATCACTTCCTTTTATAACTGAGGCACAAATTATTTTATTCATACAAATATTTTTTAAGTTGTTCATTGTTTTCGTTGCTCATTAAATGTTCACTTATTAAATATCTACTATGTATCATGCCTGTTGCTAGAAGATGAGAAAACTGATAAAGAATCACAGTCTCTGCTCTCTAGAAGCTTTTGGTTTAGTTAATCCTGGAAAATGAAATCCCTAATTATGATTCTATATTAAGCACTCTCATAATGGTTTACTTTGTGAAATAAATGAACGGTGTGAATGTGGTTTAGAATCATAATGTTGAGTGAAAAAAAATTTCAGAAGATTTCTTTAACTATCAAAATATTTTTATTTTATTTCGTTTTTATTTTTATTTGTGAGACAGGGTCTGACCCTGTTGCCCATGCCGAGTGCAGTGGTGCAATTGTGACACACTGCAGCCTCGACCTTCTGGGCTCAAGCAATCCTCCCACCTCAGCCTCCTGAGTAGTCAGGACTACAAGCATGCATTCCCACCAGCAACGAATGAGAGTTCCTGTTGTTCTACATCATTGCTAGCATTTGGTATTGTCACTGTTCTGGATTTTGGCCATTCTGATAGATGTGTGATGTTTTAATTTGCATTTCCCTGATGACATATGATAGGGAGTGCCTTTTCATATGCTTATGTGCCTTCTGTATGTCTTTCCTGTTGAGGTATCTCTTAAGGTCTTTGACACATTTTTTAATCAAATTGTTTGTTTTTTTACTGCTGAATTTTAAGAATTCTTTGTATATTTTAATAACAATCTTTTATCAGCTATATATTTTGCAAATATCTTCTTTCAGTCTGTTTTTCATTCTTTTGACAATGTCTTTTTCAGACCAGAAATTTTTAATTTTAATGAAGTCCAGTGTATTAATTATTTTTTTCATGAACTGTGCCTTTGTTGTTGTATTTTAGAAAATCATCTCTAAACCCAAGGTCATCTTGATATTTTTCTTGTATTATCTTCTAGGAGTTTTCTAGTTTTGCATTTTGCACTTAGATCTGTTATTCATTTTGAGTTAATTTTTATGAAGGGTGTAAGGGCTAAGTGCAGATCCATTTTTTTTTTTATTGCATTTTAGGTTTTGGGGTACATGTGAAAAACATGCAAGGTTGTTGCATAGGTGCATACGTGGCAGTATGATTTGCTGCCTCCCTCCCCTTCACCTATATCTGGCATTTCTCCCCATGCTATCCCTCCCCAACTCCCTAGCCCCCCGCTGTCCCCCTCCCCCCCAACAGACCCCCGTGTATAGTGCTCCCCTCCCTGTGTCCATGTGTTCTCCTTGTTCAACACCCACCTATGAGTGAGAACATGTGGTGTTTGATTTTGTGTTCTTGTGTCAGTTTGCTGAGAATGATGGTTTCCAGGTTCATCCATGTCCCTACGAAGGATGTGAACTCCTCGTTTTTAATGGCTGCATAATATTCCATGGTGTATATGTGCCACATTTTTCCTGTCCAGTCTATCATCGATGGGCATTTGGGCTGGTTCCAGGTCTTTGCTATTGTAAACTGTGCTGCAGTGAACATTTGTGTGCATGTGTCCTTATAGTAGAACGATTTATAATCCTTTGGATATATGCCCAGTAATGGGATTGCTGGGTCAAATGGAATTTCTATTTCTAGGTCCTTGAGGAATCGCCACACTGTTTTCCACAGTGGTTGAACTAATTTACACTCCCACCAACAGTGTAAAAGTGTTCCTATTTCTCCACAACCTCTCCAGCATCTGTTGTCTCCAGATTTTTTAATGATCTCCATTCTAACTGGCGTGAGATGGAATCTCAATGTAGTTTTGATTTGCATTTCTCTAATGACCAGTGATGATGAGCATTTTTTCATATGTTTGTTGGCCTCATGTATGTCTTCTTTTGTAAAGTATCTGTTCATATCCTTCACCCATTTTTGAATGGGCTTGTTTGTTTTTTTCTTGTAAATCTTTTTTAGCTCGTTGTAAATTCTGGATATCAGCCCTTTGTCAGACGGGTAGGCTGCAAAAATTTTTTCCCATTCTGTTGGTTGCCGATTCACTCTATTGACTGTTTCTTTTGCTGTGCAGAAGCTGTGGAGTTTGATTAGGTCCCATTTGTCTATTTTGGCTTTTGTTGCCAATGCTTTTGGTGTTTTGGTCATAAAGTCCTTGCCTACGCCTATGTCCTGAATGGTTTTGCCTAGGTTTCCTTCTAGTGTTTTTATGGTGTTATGTCTTATGTTTAAGTCTTTAATCCATCTGGAGTCAATTTTAGTGTAAGGTGTCAGGAAGGGGTCCAGTTTCTGCTTTCCGCATATGGCTAGCCAGTTTTCCCAACACCACTTATTGAACAGGGAATCCTTTCCCCATTGCTTGTTTTTTTTCAGGTTTGTCAAAGATCGGGTGGCTGTAGATATGTTGTGTCACCTCTGACGCCTCTGTTCTGTTCCATTGGTCTATATCTCTGTTTTGGTACCAGTACCATGTTGTTTTGATTACTGTAGCCTTGTAGTAGAGTTTGATGTCCGGTAGTGTGATGCCTCCTGCTTTGTTCTTTTTGCTTAGAATTGACTTGGCTATGCGGGCTCTCTTTTGGTTCCATATGAAGTTTAAGGTGGTTTTTTCCAGTTCTGTGAGGAAGGTCATTGGTAGCTTGATGGGGATAGCGTTGAATCTGTAAATTACCTTGGGCAGTACGGCCATTTTCATGATATTAATTCTTCCTAACCATGAACATGGAATGTTTCTCCATCTGTTTGTGTCCTCTCTTATTTCGTTGAGCAGTGATTTGTAGTTCTCCTTGAAGAGGTCCTTTACGTTCCTTGTTAGTTGTATTCCTAGGTATTTTATTCTCTTTGTAGCAATTGTGAATGACAGTTCGTTCTTGATTTGGCTCTCTTTAAGTCTGTTATTGGTGTATAGGAATGCTTGTGATTTTTGCACATTGATTTTGTATCCTGAGACTTTGCTGAAGTTGCTTATCAGTTTCAGGAGATTTTGGGCTGAGGTGATAGGGTCTTCTAGATATACAATCATGTCGTCTGCAAATAGAGACAATTTGACTTCCTTCTTTCCTAATCGAATACCCTTTATTTCTTTTTCTTGCCTGATTGCTCTGGCTAGAACTTCCAGTACTAGATTGAATAGGAGTGGTGAGAGAGGGCATCCTTGTCTAGTGCCAGATTTCAAAGGGAATGCTTCCAGTTTTTGCCCATTCAGTATGATATTGGCTGTCGGTTTGTCATAAATAGCTTTTATTATTTTGAGATACGTTCCGTCGATACCTAGTTTATTGAGAGTTTTTAGCATAAAGGGCTGTTGAATTTTGTCGAAGGCCTTCTCTGCATCAATTGAGATAATCATGTGGTTTTTGTCTTTGGTTCTGTTTATGTGGTGAATTACATTTATAGACTTGCGTATATAGAACCAGCCTTGCATCCCCGGGATGAATCCTACTTGATCATGGTGGATAAGCTTTTTGATGTGCTGTTGTAATCGGCTTGCCAGTATTTTATTGAAGATTTTTGCATCTATGTTCATCATGGATATTGGCCTGTAGTTTTCTTTTCTTGTTGAGTCTCTGCCGGGTTTTGGTATTAGGATGATGTTGGTCTCATAAAATGATTTGGGAAGGATTCCCTCTTTTTGGATTATTTGGAATAGTTTCAGTAGGAATGGTACCTGTTCCTCTTTGTATGTCTGGTAGAATTCGGCTGTGAAACCATCTGGGCCTGGGCTTTTTTTGGGTGGTAGGCTCTTAATTGCTGCCTCGACTTCAGACCTTGTTACTGGTCTATTCAGGGTTTCGACTTCTTCCTGGTTTAGGCATGGGAGGAGGCTACTGTCCAGGAATTTATCCATTTCTTCCAGGTTTTCTAATTTATGTGCATAGAGTTGTTTGTAATAATCTCTGATGATGGTTTGAATTTCTGTGGCATCTGTGGTGATATCCCCTTTATCATTTTTTATTGCATCTATTTGGTTATTCTCTCTTTTCTTTTTTATTAGTATGGCTAGTGGTCTGTCTATTTTGTTGATCTTTTCAAAAAACCAGCTCCTGGATTTATTGATTTTTTGTAGGGTTTTTCATGTCTCTATCTCCTTCAATTCTGCTTTGATCTTAGTTATTTCTTGTCTTCTGCTAGGTTTTGAGTTTTTTTGATCTTGCTCCTCTAGCTCTTTCAATTTTGATGATAGGGTGTCAATTTTAGTTCTTTCCTTTCTTCTCATGTGGGCACTTATTGCTATATATTTTCCTCTAGAGACTGCTTTAAATGTGTCCCAGAGATTCTGGTATGTGGTGTCTTCATTCTCGTTGGTTTCGAAGAACATCGTTATTTCTGCCTTCATTTCATTGTTTATCCAGTCAACATTCAGGAGAAAGTTGTTCAATTTCCATGAGGCTGTGTGGTTCTGGGTTGGTTTCTGAATTCTGAGTTCTAACTTGATTGCACTGTGGTCTGAGAGACTGTTTGTTATGGTTTCCGTTCTTTTGCATTTGCTGAGGAGTGATTTACTTCCAATTATGTGGTCAATTTTAGAGTAGGTGTGATGTGGTGCTGAGAAGAATGTATATTCTGTGGATTTGGGCTGGAGTGTTCTGTAAATGTCTATTAGGTTTGCTTGTTCCAGGTCAGAGTTCAAGTCCTGGATATCCTTATTAATTTTCTGTCTCGTTGATCTGTCTAATATTGACAATGGTGTGTTGAAGTCTCCCACTATTAATGTGTGGGGGTCTAAGTCTCTTTGCAAGTCTTTAAGAACTTGCCTTATGTATCTGGGTGCTCCTGTATTAGGTGCATATATATTTAGGATCGTTAGCTCTTCTTGTTGCATTGATCCTTTTACCATTATGTAATGTCCTTCTTTGTCTCTTTTGATCTTTGTTGCTTTAAAGTCTATTTTATCAGAGATGAGAATTGCAACTCCTGCTTATTTTTTTGCTCTCCATTTGCTTGGTAAATCTTCCTCCATCCCTTTATTTTGAGCCTTTGTGTATCCTTGCATGTGAGGTGGGTTTCCTGGATACAGCACACTGATGGGTTTTGGCTTTTTATCCAATTTGCCAGTCTGTGTCTTTTGATTGGGGCATTTAGTCCATTTACATTTAGGGTTAATATTGCTATGTGTGAGTTTGATCCTGTCATTTTGATGCTAGCTGGCTGTTTTGCCCATTGGTTGATGCAGATTCTTCATTGTGTTGCTGCTCTTTATCATTTCGTGCATTTTTGGAGTGGCTGGTGCTGGTTGTTTTTTTCTATGTGTAGTGTCTCCTTCAGGAGCTCTTGTAAAGCTGGTCTGGTGGTGATGAAATCTGTGAGTACTTGCTTGTTCACAAAGGATTTTATTTTTCCTTCACTTATGAAGCTTAGTTTGGCTGGATATGAAATTCTGGGTTGAAAGTTCTTTTCTTTAAGGATGTTGAATATCGGCCCCCTCTCTCTTCTGGCCTGTAGGGTTTCTGCTGAGAAATCTGCTGTGAGTCTGATGGGTTTCCCTTTGTGGGTAACCCGACCTTTCTCTCTGGCTGCCCTTAGTATTTTCTCCTTCATTTCAACCCTGGTGAATCTGATGATTATGTGCCTTGGGGTTGCTCTTCTAGAGGAATATCTTTGTGGTGTTCTCTGTATTTCCTGGACTTGAATATTGGCCTGCCTTGCTAGATTGGGGAAGTTTTCCTGGATAATATCCTGAAGAGTATTTTCCAGCTTGGATGCATTCTCTTCATCACATTCAGGTACACCTATCAAACGTAGATTAGGTCTTTTCACATAGTCCCATATTTCTTGTTGACTCTGTTCATTCCTTTTTACCTTGTTTTCTCTAATCTTCCCTTCTCGTTTTATTTCATTGAGTTGATCTTCGACTTCTGATATCCTTTCTTCTGCTTGGTCAATTCTGCTGTTGAAACTTGTGCATGCTTCACGAAGTTCTCGTGTTGTGTTTTTCAGCTCCATCAATTCACTCATATTCCTCTCTAAGTTGTCCATTCTCGTTAGCATTTCATCAAGTCTTTTTTCAAGGTTCTTAGTTTCTTTGCATTGGGTTAGAACATGTTCTTTTAGCTCACGGAAGTTTCTTATTATCCATTTTCTGAAAGCTGATTCTGTCGTTTCATCACACTCATTCTCCGTCCAGTCTTGTTCCCATGCTGGTGAGGAGTTATGCTGCCTTGTAGGAGGAGAGGTGTTCTGGTTTTGGGTGTTTTCATCCTTTTTGCGCTGGTTTCTTCCCATCTTTGTGGATTTATCCGCCTATTGACTTTGTAGTTGCTGTCTTTCTGATTTTGGTAATTTTAAGTCTGCAGCAGCTGAACTCATAAACCCCCTTTTCTTCCCCCGAGGTGTTCTGGCCCAGGGGGTTAGGGCTTTATGCTTTTCAGCTGTGTTGCTACCGTTTTCCCTGCCGACAAGGTGGCAGTCTAGTCACACTCAACCTGCAGAGGCTTCGCTGAGCTGCTGTGGGCTCCGCCCAGCTTCCTTGTGAGCTTCCCTGCAGTCCTGTTTATATGGGTGTAGTTAGAACTGCTTCCGCTATGCTGGCCCGCCCCTGTAGTGACAGAGTCTCTGTAGTGGCGGGTTGTCTTGGTTACAGCAAATTGCCCCGGGAACTGCAGGGTGTTTCCCGATGGAGGACGCCCCTCCCCCACAGAGCTGGACCGTCCCGGGTTCAGCCGTATTTCCAGTGGGGCCCACTTTGCCCGGGAATCTCTTGGCTTGCCTCCTTGCCTCAGCTCCCCTTGCTGGCCCAGAGGGGACGCAGTCTCGTTCACTTTGCTCAAGGAGCCGCTGCTCCCTGCCCCCGGTGCAGGCTGAGCGGCTGCTCTGGTCCAACCAGCGGTGCTGGGAACCCGTGGATCTTCTCTGCCTGTGAATCTCCTGGTCTGTGGGCTGTTAAAATCCGCTGCCCTGTGTGCCGCTGCATCAGCTGAAGCAGCGGCTCTGAGATTCGTGGCGCGTCCTTGCCCGGGGGTCTCCTGGCTTGACTCCCTGCTTCAGCTCCCCTTGCTGGCTCAGAGGGAACTCTGTCTCTCTTGCTCTGCATAAGAAGCCACTGCCCCCCGCCCCAGGGCGTAGGCTGAGCGGCCACGCCGCTCAAACCAGCGGCGCTGGTGACCCGTGGGGCTTCTCCTCCTGTGAATCCCCTGGTCTGTGGGCAGTAAAAATCCGTCTGGAAATGCGGTATCCACTCACCCTCTGCGCCTTCTCTTGGAGCTGCAATCCCGACTTCCTCCTAAGCGGCCATCTTGGATCTTCTCCCCAGATCCATTTTTTTTAAGAGGTGGATGTCCAGTCATTCTAGTACCATTTGTTGAATAGATTATCTTTTCTCCATTGTACTGCCTTTGCTCCTTTGTCAAAGATCAGTTGACGGTGTCTAATTACTCAGGTTAGTTAGACTCTGATAAAGCCTCAGTATATTAGTCTCTGATTAAATAGTCCCCCAGTCTGATATTCACTGTGAGTATCTTGTCACCCTCCTGTAGATAACATTCACAAAAGGTAGGGTCACACCTATGACTGGGTCCCCTGGAGATCTCTCAGATCTTTCCACACTAAGCCTTCAGCAATTAATCATTTACAGTTCAGTTCTCTTCCTTGGCACTGTCAGGAGGTTTGTGCTCCTGGGTTTCTGTTTTGATGTGTTGAAATTCTATTTGCCTGTTGGTCTTTCAAATTTTGGGGGCAGCAGTTTGCCCTGTGACTTCATTTCTCTGAATATTCTCCGAAAGTTTAACTTTTCAATTTGCTCAACTTTTCACTTGTTTTAAGACAGAGTGGTGACTTCCAGCTTCTTAATCTGAGGACCAGAAAATGGAATTTCCTTTTTTTAACTTAACCATACTTTTTGTAAGAAACCTAGTGCATGTTGCATAAAGTCTTTTGCTGTCTGCCCAAACTTTGTTGATCCATCCACATAATAATTTCATTTAATAAGTTTCTCTGTACTTTGCAAATTGGTAATTAGATATAGAGGCTTTATCTGATTGCTATGTTTTTGACAAGATTACTTACAGATGGTGTAATATACTTCTCTAAGGAAGTATACAATATCTGGATAGCTCTGTTTTTGTGTTATTAGCAGCCATTGGTAATTGCATGGATCCATTACTTCACTTGGTGTTGCAAATGGTGGTATTCTAATAAGTTCTGCATTGGTTACCTGATTCACTTCTCTAAAAAGAAACTTCCTTTCATCAGTTATTTGTTTACTATTTACATAACAAAGGAAAGGCACTATTGATATAGCAAACTATTGCTAGTATACTATTGATAAAGAAAAGACAGAATACAGGCTTGATTGTTTCCTTTTATTTATCAGTTTTCAAGTAAATGAGCTGGCTCTCAAGCAGTCCTCAAGGATGCACAATGTTTTACCAATTACTAGGAACACAAAGATTAAGCACTTTTATGTATTTATTTTATTTTATTTATCTTTTTTGAGACGAGGTCTCTCTCTGTCACCCAGGCCAGAGTGTAGTGGTGCGATCTCAGCTCATTGCAACCTCTGTCTCCTGGGCTCAGGTGATCCTCTCACCTCAGCCTCCTTAGTTGTTGGGACTACAGGCTTGCGATACCATGTGTGGCTAATTGTATGTGTGTGTGTATGTATGTGTGTGTGTGTATTTTTGGTAGAGACAGGATTTCACTATGTTGCCCGAGCTGGTCTCAGATTCCTGAGATCAAGCAATCGACTTGCCTTGGCATATCAAAGTGCTTGGATTACAGGTCTGAGCCACTGTGTCCAGCCATTTGATATATTTTAATCTATTGCAGTTATTATCCTCCTTGAAGTTCAGTTTTCCCATCTATGACTGAAGGGTTTGGATTTTATTTTATTTTTTTGATATGACTTAGAGCCTTTGAGAATATCCTTACTATCTGGTAGGTCTAGTTATTTCATATTTATTATACACATTTTCTGACACAAATCTGGAATTGGGAGTCACCCATTTTTCCAAGCAGTTTCTTTTCATGAGAAATGGTATTTTAAGATCACAATCTGAGTACTAGAAATATTAATCACTCTTAGGCAGGCTAGTTGGTAATTGTTTCTGGTCTTTTCTTTTTTTTGCTGGAAAAGCTAAAGTATCTATTTTTCTATTTATCCAAATACAGATACATAATGTAATTACTTTGGTTTCTTGCCCTGTTTTACTCCCATTACTCCTATCTTAGGGCAGCAACTATCCAGAAGTTGAGCTACATCCAGTACACACTTTTGAATTTGGTTTAAATCCTAGCTTTGTCACGTTACCATGTGGTCTTGGGCAAGTACTTGACCTTTCTTTATATCAAGTTTATCATTTATATCAAGAAGGATTATTGTACTAGTGTACTAAACCCAGAAGTTTCAATAATTGTAGAGTTAGTACATAAAATGTGCTTAGAAGAGGACCTGACATAGAAGAGCTACGTGTATTAGTTAATTGTGCAAAAAGTCATGTGTAGATTTAATGTATTTAAAATTTATGGCCTGGGTGTGGTGGCTTGCACCTGTAAGTGGTGGCATTTTGGGAGGTCGAGGTAGGTGCATTGCTTGAGTTCAAGACCAGCCTGGGCGATAATGGCAAAACCCGCCTCTACATAAAATACAAAAACTAGTCAGGTCTTGTGGTGGAGGCCCGTAGTACCAGCTACTTGGGAGGCTGAGGTAGGAGGATCGTCTGAGCCCGGGAGGTTGAGGTTGCGATGAACCATGATCTTGCCACTACACTCCAGCCAGGGTGACAGAGTGAGACCCTGTCTCAAAAAAAATTATATATATTCTCTCATATTTGCATAAAATTCTGAATATTATACTTTTCATTCAATATTATACTTTCGTAATCTATTGGAATATGTGATAAAAAATATATTTTTGTATGTTTTATATATATAGAGAGAGAGATGGAGATAAATAAATATTTGTGTATATATTTGTTTTTCCCAAGAAATCTTGTTTATTCTCATAATTTTAGTTATAATACATACTGATAACTATTAATACATAATATATGTATTTTTTATGTCAGCTTTCTTCTGAACTCCAAATCCCTATGCCTCCCTAAGGCAAATGGAAAATAGAGCCACAATATTTTTCAGCTCCTAACATCAAGAGCCTGAAACTATTTCCCCTATCATTTTAAACTGGGCCAACCTTGTGCTTTATGTTGACCAATAAAACACGGGAGAAATTATGTTGTGCAACTATGACAGCAGTCCTTAAGGCCTACTGGTTAACATTTTTACTCTCTTGGAACGTTACCTTGTAAGAAAACCAATCTAGCCTATTGAAGGATGGGAAAACACATAGAGGAATACCAGGCGCTAAAGACAAAAGCCAGCATAACTCCTAGTTTTATATATGAGGCCATTTTGTATCTCTCATCCCAGGTGAGCTGATAGAATGATGGTAGCTACCTGGGATGGCAACGTACAGACCGTGGGTAAATGCAGCCCACTGCCTGTTCTTGCAGTGCTCTTGGTTGCTTTTGTGCTATAGCAGCAGAGTTGAATAGTTGCGACAGGGACTGTATGGCTCACAGAACCTAAAATAATTTCTATTTGATCCTTTACAGAAAAAGTGTGCTGATCCTTGTTTCAAGCCATTAATTTTATTTGTTTGTTTAGAAAGCAATATATAACCTGTGTACTCTAGGCACAAATCTGTCCCTTCTCCTGGGTTTTCTAACTCTAACAATATTACCTTTATCTATTCATTTACCTAAACGTGTAAAAAGAAAGCACGTAAGCATTGCTGCACTTATTATCTTCCATACCTACCTATCTAATTTATCATCAAATTTCATTAAACTTGTATTTTACATCTCGATTGGATACATCTCTTGCACAATATTCTTCTTCAAGCTGCCATAAATATTTCCTGGATAATTACAATTGTCTCATTTATTTTATGTTTTTATAAAATAAAATCATGTTTTTGTTAGATACTGGATATAAGCAGATTAATAATCAGCCTTTGTAAGCAATAATAAAATAATATAGTTAAAAAAATACAAGACGACAAGTGCTGATAGAGATGAACAGATAATATTATTCTGTTATTAAGCACAGAAGAGATACATTTAATTACATTCAGTTAAGTAAGGCAGGAAAAAGCTTTATAGTTAAGGTGATTCTTAAAATGAGACATAAAGGATGAGCAATAGCTAACCATATGATACGGAGTGTGTGTTAGGCCCTTCTTGCATTGCTATAAAGAAATACCCGAGACCGTGTAATTTGTAAATAAAAGAGGGTTAATTGCCTCCTGGTTCTGCAAGCTGTACAAGCATGGCACCAGCATCTGCTCAGCTTCTGAAGAGGCCTCTGGGAATTTTTACTCGTGGTGGAAGTGTGCAGGCACTTCACATGGCAAGAGCAGGGGCAAGAGAAAGGATTTCCATAATTGCTCTTTCTATAGAATTGATCATCCTGAGAACATTCCTGGTGGTTCTTACTTCTTATCTGTTCATGTTGGTTCTAAATTTCTACCTCCTTTCATAATCTAACTGAGGGTGGCAGGGGAACAAAAGAAGAGAAGAAATAATGGCATGGTTCATTTACATTATTGCTTCGTAACTTCAAATTCACCCTTCATTGCCCTGATGGTGATATTGGAGCTGAATCTTATAAACATTTTTGTGTTTATAAAACCACCTCTCTCCCAGGCTGTATTTTCCTCTCTGCCAGCCTTGGCCCAGTGATTGTGGACCAGCTCTGATGCAGGACAATTCTGCTAACTTTGCCCGCATCCAGTATGCTGCAACCACACCTTCTCTAGTGAAGTCTGAATCCTAGCTTGGGGAAGGGGCCATTTTTCAAGTTTATTGCTTTCTTTGGTAGTCTCCCTCAGCCCTACAGTATTATTTAACATTCACTGTCATTTCTTTTTAATAGCTGATTCCCTGTAAATAGTTAATATTTCTTTTCTCATATAATGCCTATTCAAATTATTTTCTTTCTCCTTATTGGACCCTGAATAATACAGAATATTATTTACACATCCAAAATATTAATATGGTGCATCTTATCAAAAATAAAGCTTTCAGGATGCCAAATATAGAAAATTTAAACCATTGGTTAAAGCCTTGTTCAGCTAATAGTATCAAACATGGTAATGACTCATATCTTTGACTGTCTTATATAAATTTTTGCTAAGAATAATACATGAGGTTAGAAGCAGGATGTTTTTGGCCTATGCTGAGATTTTCTGAATTGAGATGCATTCAAGAGTAGGAAGTGATACTTTCATGTCCAGTCATGATAGAATTGCAGGAAGCAGAATGCCCTCCCACCCCTGCCCCATAATTTAAACAAACTAAAAAAAAAAAAAAAAAAGAAACATATGAAATGATTGTTTTCATTGGAAAACAGGCATTGCAGAAGAGTAATTCCTTAGAAGAGGAAGCAAATGAGTTGAATCATAGAATTGCCCCATCTTATTGCCTTGAGTGTTTTTAGGCCACAGGACCAGTAGGACCACAATCACTAGGCCCAAACAGAGCCTTTTACCATATGGGGTATTAAATGATGTCCTCAGAAGGGCATTGCCTAGGTCATGAAGCCAAGTCAGCCCTAGACTGACTTGTTCAGTCCCTGTTGGGGAACACCTAGCAAAGCTTAAAAGTAGATCTTGAAAGGATCAAATCATTTTCAGGTAACTTGTGTCCACCAAACCAAAAAAAGCCCCATAATATTTAAATAATTACTAAAACAAAGGAAAATCTAACACCGACAACATAATATTCACAATGACTAGAATCTAGTGAAAAAAAAAACTGGAAAACATCCAAAAGCAAGAAATTATAGACCATAACAAGGTGAATAATAAGTCAATATACACATGAAATGACAGAGATAGTACTACTAGACAGATAGATGTTGTAGGAAATCATATAACTTTATTTATTGGAGTAAAAAATGAAGTTAGACATTTTCTAGTAAATGTAGGTCTGAACTGGTTGGTTGGCTTGATCATTAGGATTGGTTTTGTCTATTCATTTATATGATGATCATTTATCAAAAAAATGAAGAAATCTATCATTCCAATGTTTTGACAAAAATGCAATTAAAAAATGTGACATGATAAACTTATTTAGTGTTAGCAAATGTATATTTATATTAATAATATTTAGATTTCTCCTACTGCTTTTGAGTGTATTAGGTTAAGTAAGGTGCCTCTTAGTGAAAGCATAATGGATGTGATTAACTTATTTGAAAGTTCTGGTAAAGTCTTTTTGATAGACTTCCCCAAAACTAAGAAATTGAGTGACTCTAACAACTGGTTAAAAATTAATTTTGATGTCAAATGGTTTAAAAATTTTGCTTTCAATCAAATTAAGAAAGAAATAATTTAGTTGTCAAATGGTAGATGATTATAAATTATTTTTGATAATAGATTGGCATGTGATTTCTTTTGCTTGTTACTTGGAAGTTTTAAAGCATTAAGTGAAATTGCTTTAACAAAGTTTTTTTTTCATTCCCATTTATTCATATGACAGATGTTTCTTAGGATTTATATTCATAAAAGTGAAAAATAGAACATAACTGGATTTGAATCCTAGCTCACTCTAGCAATAAGATAAATAATATTATCAAGTACATAAATAAATTGAGAAAAGCCAGCCCTGTCTCTCTCATTAATATATGCATTCCAATAGCATTTACTTTTTGTTTTGAAATTATCAAAACTTATAGTATATAAATTTGGCTGATTGTTTACTGGTAATTGTAATGATAATGAAACCAGAAGACATATTTAACACAGGACTTTTGACCTCAAGAATAAAAAATTAACTAATATAACTTTTCTTGCAGAGAGATAATCAAAAAGTCCTTGACACTTAAAATATATTTTGCCTAAAATCTCATACTGAAATAAGATAAAAATATAAATTTAAGAAACCAAAGGAATTATATAAAATTTCTGACTCAAATAAAAGTCTTTCAATACATTTTTAGTGTATGAATTTTGGTGTCAAATCACCATGCTATTTAACTCTATTGATATTTAAAAATGAGTGATATATCAGTTTTCAATATTTTAGAAATTACATCTTTACAGCTATAAAGATAAAAAATGTAGATGTCGACTTTGACATATGAAAGGGTTACAATGCTTTTCGGAGTAAACTAAGCAAACATATTTCAAACCTAATTTCGTAGGTGACAACTGTTTGGAATTTTAATCAGATAAAGACCATGGTCACATTATATCCTAGATGAAAATCTGCGGTTGTGTTAATACTGTGTTAATGCCCTCCTCTAAAGATAGATTTGAGAGGGTCAAGAATATAGGCAGAAAAATTCCTGTAGAAGATGCTTGAGATCTTTTAGGTAATTGATGACAAATTGCACAGGGATAGTGGCAACAGCATTTACAAATTCTATTTAGGAGATACAATCATCAAGGATTGGCCTTCTATCTGGTTCCCTGATTTTGGTCTTTCCTCCCTCTAAGCCATCCTCCATGTGTCTACCCAAATAAGTCTTCTGAAACATGCAAATGCATCCTTGTCTTTGCTGAAGTTCTTTGACAGATTTCCATTACATTAGTCAAGGCAATAACTGAGATGCTATAATAAGGATATCCCCAAATTAAATGGCTTAGTAAGAGAGATTATTTCTTTCCTGCAACAATCCAACAGGCTAAGCAGGTAGGGCAGCTCCTTTTTGACAAGGTCATTCACACACCTAGGTTTCTTTCATTTGGTTAACTTTCATCCTCTAGGGTGTGACCTCAGCTAGATGGTCAAGACTGACTTGCCACCGTGATGTCCACATTATTTGAGGCTATCAGAAGGAGAAAATTAGTGTATTGGTCAGGGCCCTCCGAAGAAACAGAAGCAGATCTCTCTCTCTCTCTCTCTCTGTGTGTGTGTGTGATGTGTGTGTGTGTGTGTGTGTGTGTGTATAAAATAAGGAATTGGCTCAGCAATTATGGAGGCTGACAAAGCCCAAGATTGTCAGTCAGCAGGCTGGAGACAAGAAGAGCCTATGTATGGTTCCAGTCTGAGTCCAAAGGCTTGAGTTCCCTCTTATTTGTGGTAGGGTTGATCTTTGTGTTCCATTCATGCTTTCAGTGGATTTGATGGGGCTCACTCACATTGGGAAAGGTAATCTGTTTTTTTCAGTGTACTGATTCATTGTTAATCTCATCTAAAACACCCCTATAGACACATCCAGAATAATGTTTGATCTAATATCTGGGCACCCCATCACCCAGTCAATTTGACACATAAAATTAACCATTGCAATTAGTAAATTCAAATTAGCAAATTTTTAAAAAATCAAGTTTTTATATTGTACACATTACTTCTGTCTACATTCCATTCATGAGAATTTAGTCATGTGACTACACCTAGGTGTGTGGGAGGCTGAGGAATAGGGACTCTAGTTAACTGGCTGCATGCCGACGAAAGTGAGGAGCATAGATTTAGGGAGACAACTTTCATTCTGCCCACCATCCACTATATATGAAGAATTGTGTTCAAGGAACATCACTTTATCCAATCAACAAGTATTTGGCTCTTAGTTCTTACCCTACCCAACTACCTCTGCATTTAATTATTTAATTGCACTTGACTATATTTTCATGCACTCTTATATTGTCATGCTTTTGTTCATAAAAGTACAATTGACTAGAATGCTCTCATCCCAATTTTGATTCTTTTCTGCAAATTGTGCATGTCTTTTTCTCTAATAATAGGTTTAGTTGGGGCTTCTTAATGCTGAGTAAAGTGTAGCAGACTACCAGAATGAAGTTGCTGAAGGATTCTTAGTAGGAGAAATGTGAGTAGAATTTACACTCAATATGGGCTTAGATCAAAGGTTCCTAACTCCTGGGCCAAGTACCAGTACCAGTCTGTAGCCTGTTAAGAACTGGTCCACACAGCAGGAGGTAAGCGGCAAGCCAGCGAGTTAGCACAATTTCCTGAGCGCCTCCCCCTGTCAGATCAGCGGTGGCATTAGATTCTCATAGGAGCGCAAACCCTACTGTGAACTGAGCATGTGAGGTATCTAGGTTGAGCGCTCCTTATGAGAGTCTAATGCCTGATGAACTGAGGTATAACAGTTTCATCCCCAAACCATCTCTCCCTTACACCAGTCCATGGAGAAATTGTCTTCCACGAATTGGTCCGTGGTGCCAAAAAGGTTGGAGACTGCTGACTTAGATTACCTATATACCTGGTGCTTAAATGGGTGACAGTTAATGCCCAATAGCAAAAAGAGTGAGTGTGATTTAGAGCTTGGATATATAGAAATTTGTGCATGGTGGGGAGGTTTCTGTCTTCTCTTTTCAATCTCTTTGGTCAGTCTTATACTGAAACTGATATTTGATTGTTATATTGCTTATTCTTTATTATTACTTTTTTCTTATTAGTTTCACTACTGTTGAGAATTGCTTTAAGAAAGGGAAAAAAACTAGTTAATATAAACATGCATTCTTCAATTTTTTTCTATAAACTACTGAAATTACTTTCTAATCAATTTTAAATTTGTATTTCTCTTATGGGTCAGTGACCTTGAGAGAAAAGATGTACTTTAAAATTACAGTAAATGTTTTACATTTCTACTTCCTCAGTTTATTTAAACTTTCTATATTAGTTGACGTCCACTTTTACTGCATTCGTCTCTTAGTTACTGGCAACGTGATTTGCAAAGCGTGATATTATTTAAAGAGCCTTTCTCAGTTGAGAAGCCTTTTTCATTGAGCATTCTGTAAGATAAATGCTACACCAATGTTTGATAAATGCTACACCAATTCTCCCAGAGGTGGCACATAGTTTGGACCATTCTAGATGCATAGAAGGTAAGTTAATTCATGATATGTGATGAAAAATCTTAAGGCATCAGGGCTTAATTCTCCTAGAAACTTAGTCCTAGATAGAGAGTGGCCATGGGATCCAAACTCCTTCTTAAAAAAAAAAAGAAGAAAAAGCCTGTCCTTCTGAAATAGAAATGTGTGATTTTGATCTTGTTTTTATAGTGACAGAAGTAGGCATATGTGAGGTGTAAAGTAAAAGTTTAATTTTATGATTAAAAATGCATGAGGTTTACTATTTTCTATTTATGCCATAAGTAATAGTTGTACATTACTTTAAGAAGTGTTTTATACCAATAAATAGAACTGTTTTTTTTTATAAAACTGCTGTTATGAGAAAGTTAAAAATAACAAACCCTTGGGACTAAGGATACAAATATATTTTAAAATATTTGGAGCTAAAAGAGTTTATAACTAAACAATTAGATATTATTATAAGCATTTGGACTTCCCTAGTTTTTTTAACTTCGAAGAGCAGATGCATACTAATATCCTAGGTTTGGTATAAATTTGAATTGGAGGTAATCATAACATTTCAAAATGTTTTTATCAAGTATTGGCACAGTTTTCTGTTACATAGAAGACAATAAATATTAGCTGCTGCCTTCTTCTCTCTTCTTCTCCTCTTCCTCCTTCTTTTTATCCTCCTCTTTCTTTTACTCTCTTTCATCCCCTTTCCTTTGTTTTTTCTTTCTTTTGCTTTCCTTCTCTCTCTCCTTTTCTCGAGAAAAATGTTATGGAGTGTATTGTTACATATACATTTTTTTAAAAAACAGATGACAAGAGAATGTGCCCTTTTTAGAATCATTGGGAAAATATCTTACAGAATCAAGATATTTGAATCTATATATGTTTTTTTCCAGCAACTGGAACATATTACTTCAATTCAAGGTTATGCTTGTCATAATTATATTGGGCTTTGCATGATATATTTGAGTTGTTTCGTTTAGGTTTGTTCTAGTAGTCCTAGCTGCTATTATATTTCAGTTAATGCTTGAAGACACTAAAAGAGGTGTGACATTTTCCCTGAATTATAGAGAATGAAGAAAATATTAAGAATACACAGAATCATCTATTTAATTTACCTTTAAAAATTGAAGAAGGGATTATATTTACCAAGTCCCTAATTTGTATAATTGTTTTGCTTTTATCAGTTGTCTCATGGGACTCTCATGATATTTTGAAGTGAATCCTATTATCCACTGTTTATATAGAGACCTGGAAGAGCTACATAACATCCTTCAAGTCTACCAATCAGTCATTGGCAGTGCTAGAATTCAAACCTTGATTTGCTTAATTCCATTGTCTCTTTTCTACAAAGTTTCCTTACAAACAACAAAAAAAGAGGAAGACAGAACAAAACATTTATTGAGCACTATAATAGACTAGACCTTGTGAAAGATGCTTTATGTACACATTTTCTCAATACTTCCTGATATAGTTTGTCTGTGTCCCCAACCAAATCTCATCTGGAGTTGTAGTTGCCATAATCCCCACATGCCATGGGAGGGAACCAATGGGAGGTAATTGGATCTTGGGGGCATTTCTCCCATGCTAGTCTTGCGATAGTGAGTAAGTTCTCATGAGATCTGATGGTTTCATAAGGGGCTTCCCCCTTCATTCAGCTCTTATACTTCTCCTTCCTGCCATCATGTGAAGAAGGACATGTTTGCTTCCCCTTCATCCATGATTGTAAGTTTCCTGAGGCCTCTGTAGCCAGCAGAACTGTGGGTCAATAAAACCTCTTTCCTTTATAAATTACCCAGTCTCAGGCAGTTCTTTACAACAGCATGAGAATGGACTAATACACTTCTCAACCCCAGTCTCTCATCTACTGTCATGAACATTTTTGTTACTAAAACTAATATTTTTCTGGATTTCCTTAAAAAAAAAAAAGGAAAAACAAAACCTAAAGGAAATTCAAACAATGTGAATGGAAATTGAGTACATGAAAATCACCAGTGACACAGATCATATCCATAATCCACACTTCTGAATAGTTATTCTAAAAGTTCAGAATAACTTTCAAGTTATTCTAAACTTTCAAGTTCAAGTTCTAAAGGCTTGAAATATGTACAGTCATGCCCAAACACTGTGCCTATTATTCATGCTGTTGTCTGAATTGGATATGCATAGGCCTACCCACTTTGTCCCTAATTTATGTAATAGTAACTGGCATGTTTCATGTGTAAAACCCTATTTTAAAATAAATATATTTATAAATATATATAATTATTAAAACTTAAAAGATTCCCATAAAATTTATCTCACATATAAATAAGGTAACCAGTCATCCCAATTTGCCTCAGGAGGACTTTCTGTGCTAAAAGTAGGATAATTCCACAGACATGCCAGGATGTATGTAATATATTGGTGAAACATGGCATTATCTCATATAATATTTATCTAGCCATTCAGTTAGATATAATTATCCCTTTTATAAAAATGAGAATCCAGGCATAAGGTATTTTCCAATACAGCTCCTTTTTTTTTTTTTAAGGTAGAATCTCAGTCTGTCACCCAGGCAGTGGCATGATCACTGCTCACTGCCACCTTGATCTTCAGGGCTCAAGTGATCCTACTACCTAAGTTTCCCAAGTAGCTGGGATCACAAGTGTGCACTGCCACACCTGGCTAATTTTTTTAAATCTATTTTTTGTAGAGATAGTATCTCACTATGTTGTCCAGTCTTAAAACAGCTACTATTAAATCACATATTCAAATCCAGGTCTAAAAATAGATAGATTTTAAAATAGATGGATTTAAAAAATACTATATTTGGTTTTTTTGTCTAGCATATTCTCTTAGGGAAAAATAACATTAACAAATAATATGCTAAATTCTGACTCAACTAAGAAGCTTTTGAGCTTTCTAATCATCCCTCGGATCCCTCTTAGCCTGTTCAGGATGTTCAGGATATTACCCTGTCTTCCCTCATTTATTCTGCTCCTTGTCAGAGCTGTCACTGTAGCCTCTCCCTATCACCCCTTTCCACTCCATCTCTACTCGTGTGGGACTCTCAACTTCCAGGGAAAAAAATATTTATCCATTTTTTAAAAATACCTCCTCCTCTTTCACCCAAACCAATCTTGAATCAGTGTTTTCAACTCTCCCTTGCCATGAATTCTGCCTTACTCTCCAGGATCTTTCTTTATATTCATAAACTTCTAGCAGTTCTGCTTTACTGGACTTTGCCAGGTCTTGTGGCTATTGTCAGGTGATGTGGTTATTGAGAATTTGGAATGCAGCTAGTCCAAATTGAGTAGGCCAGGAACTATAGAATATACAAAGGATTTTTCAGATTTAATACTTTACAAAGTAAAATAGTTCATTAAAATATTTTATATTGCTTATACAATGAAATGATAATCTTTTGAATCTGTTAATTAAAATATAATATTGAAGTAAATTTCACCTGTTTCTTCTTGTTTTTTTTTTTTTTAAATGTGGCTACTAGTCCAGGCATGGTGGCTTATGCCTGTAATCCCAGCTACTTGGGAGGCTAAGGCAGGAGAATCACTTGAACCCAGGAGGCAGAGGTTGTGGTGAGCAGAGATCATGCCATTGCACTCCAGCCTGGGCAACAAGAGCAAAAGTCTGTTTCAAAAAAAAAATGTGGCTACTAGAAAGTTTAAAATTATCTCTATGGCTCATGTTTCTATTGGGCAATGTTGTCCTACAGTATCATGATACCTTCATATAGCTGACACTAGAAAATATATCTACCAGGAGAGCTCCCATTCATTATTATTTTATATATCCATCCATCCATCCATCTATTTATGCGACATATACTAAATAGGTTTTATCAATATAGTGATGGTAAAATAAACACAGTCATTCTCTTCAGTTATCTTATAGTTTAGTGAAGGAAAAGAATAATTAACCAAATATTTCACCAGTAAATGTATAATTAGAAGTTGTGTTAAATACTAAATTGGAAAGACATATAGTAGTCTCCCTTATCTGCAGGGAATACACTGCAAGATTCCCAGTGGAAGTCTGAAACCAAGAATAGTACTGAACCTGACTGCCCTCCATCAGAATGCATTTCTGTTTATGTTTTCCATCCACAAATTTAATGCCGTTTCCATCTTAACTAAGCACTTACAGTGCACTGTGGCTGTAAGTCTTACAGTTGAGGTTCCACAGCAAAACTAGTATAAATTTCTTTTTCTCTTCTCAATTTCATGGACATAAGATTTGTTTGTGCTGTCTGTAGATCTTAGTAGTCTCAGTATATAGTTTTTCATGTTTCCTTAAGTCAAGAACTTTAACCTTTTTAATTAAAAGAAAGCACTTTGCAGCTTCTCCTTGACATATACAAATTGCCAGCATCACTACTCTTGTAGTTTGGGGCCATTACTAAGTAAAATAAGGGTTACTTGAACACAAGCACTGTGATACTGTGACAGCTGATCTAATAACCAAGAGGGTTACTGAGTAACTAAGGGACAAGTAGCATAGACAGTGTGGATATGCTGGATGATTTGTGTCCCAGGCAGGGTAGAGTGGAACACTGCAAGATTTCATCACATAACTCAGAAAGACATGCAATCTAAAACTTAGGAATTGTTGATTTCTGGAAATTGCCATTTAACTTTTTAAATGGCAGTTGACTGTGGGTAACTGAAATTTTAGAAATCTAAACTGTGGATTGGGAGCAGGGTATGGGGGGACCTATTTCTCTAAAGATATACCTGAGACTGGGTAAGTTATAAAGGAAATACTGTATTCAGCTCATGATTTTGCAGGTTATACGAGAGGGATGGTACCAGAATTTTGTTCTGATGAGGGACTTAAGAAGCTTATCCTCATGGTGGAAGATGAAGGGAAGGGAACAGGCATCACATGGTGAGAAGAAGGAAGCAAGAGAGGGAGAGGGGAGGAAGGTGCCAGGCTCTTTACAACAATCAGTTATTTTGTAACTATCAGAGGAAGAACTCACTCATTATTGTGGGAATGGAACCAAGCTATTCATGAGGGATCTGCCCCCATAACCCAAACACCTCCCACCAGTCCCCACCTTCAACATTGGAGATCACAATTCAACATGAGGTGTGAAGGGGACAGATATACAAACTCTATTAATGACTATATGGATTATGAGAGCCAGACAGAAGGGAACCTACTGTAGACTATGTTCATGGAGTATATGCCGCTGAGGGACTGGTCCATTTGGCCTCATAGCTAAAGAATGAGCGGGGGTTAACTGGGACAGAGTGGGATAAAAAGAGAGAAAATATCATCTCAGATGTACCTTTTCAGGGTGTTGGAGCAAGAGGGCTCATGGCACCAAAACAGAATAAGATAAAAGCAGTTCTCCAAATGAAGTTAGAGAGGCAAAGGCCAAATCACAAAATCTTGAGGAGACAAGTGGCTGGAGGAGCCCACATCAGCAATGGCTTTCGCAAAGCTGTATTGACAAGGTTGAAGCTGGTGGGCAATTTTTGTTAGGGTAAGGAGCTCTATAAAGGTTATTTGTTGTTGTTTGTTATATCATTTGTTTTTCTTCCTTTGGCACAGCTTTGAAAATGAGCTATGAAAATGTGGAAATGCCAGGTCTTTTTTTTTTTCTTTAGAGTTTAATTCCAGAGCTCTTTTTGGCAAGGTTATTTGGACTTAGTCATGCCAAAGTAAACATGCCATAAGGATAGGAAAGAAGAGGACTTTCTGGAATTTATAGGTAACCTTCACACCTCCCACCCTGAGAGCCAGACAGGAATCCAACAAAAAAAAAAAAGAAAAGAAAAGAAAGGGAAAAGAAAAAAATGTTATTTAAGGGGAAAGAAGGGACCTTTTTTGTCATCCATTCCCATCAGACTTTTTTCTTTATGAGCCCTTCTGTATGCAAATCTTGGTGAATTTGTTTTGTTGTTATATTTATTTCTTGTTTTGTTTTTGTTTTTTGTAAGACAGATTCTTTACTTGATTATCACTAAATCCATCTCAGAATTGGCATCAACTCTTGAGAATGATTCTGGTAATACATGCAAAAGCATAATTTGTTATAAAGTGCTGCATAAAAATTATTTCTGTGATGCTTAATCAGTGAAGATCACAGCTTCCCACTCAAATGCTATCTGAATTACTTATGCATATCCTCTTTTATTGAAATTAATGAGGAAAGAAAAGGAAAAGACTTTACAGTGAAAGATACAGCAAGTCATTTCCCAAACTATAAACTTCATCCACTTAAACTACAAATTATTCTGGGACAAGATCTATAAGTAACCATAAAGCTGTAGGAATGCATGGGAAATTATCATTAATGAAAAATTGCTGTTTGTATTTTTGTCTCTCAAATAAACTACTGTTTTATTTTTTGGACAACACGTGGTTAACTGGTTTAGGACATTATATAACATTAGGGAGACTGACCTATTTTCTGACATTCTATGCAGATCATGTTCAAAATATGCTTTATCATACCTGCAGAAAAATAAGTATGCTCTGGAAACTTGTCACTGCGGCTCTTATTTTTTGGGAAAACCAAATATATTTACTTGTTTATAAGACTTTTCAGAAAAACCTTTCCAAACAACATAAAAAGAAAATTTGGAGGCAGGTTAAAATTTTGCAAGTGGAATCAAAGTTTAAAACCAATTAGGTTATGAATAAGAATACATAACTGAGAAACTATTTAATAATGTTGATTTTAGATTGGAATGAATTATCCAATTTATGGGTATGCAAGGTTCATTATCCCTTATCATTTCTTCTCTTATTTTCTGATACCAACAGCTTTGTTTCTTATAATAGCTCAAACATCTTTAGCTTGTTTTCTTTCCTTTTTTTTTCTGGAATAAAAGCAGAGGAGTTACCAAAGTTAGTAAAAAGCAGAACAAATCGATCTCTTTTAAAGAACAAGTTAAAAATCTGTGCCAGTGATCTCCCCACTCTTTTCATTGCACACAAAAACAAGCTACTACCTTCAAGAGTGACAAATTAACTAAATTATAAGCTCTGGCCAGAATAATTCATCCATGTTCATCTAAGCATTTCCATGAATTAGTAAATGCCCGGGATCCTCTATGTGAGAAGTTTAACTATAATGTTTAACAAGAACATCTTTTAACAGATTATTTTCTTTAACTATCTCCTTATTCAAATTGGATACTGAAAAATCTCTCCAATACTTTAAGAATTATGTCAAAGTATAAAATCTTCATAATTCCAGGTTGTGTGATAAACTTTAAATTATTGTGATGAAGATGTTGAGAGACAGAGTCTGAGTTGTCTTTCTGAATGTCTCCTTCCTAATGACTTCAGAAACCTGGAATAATCTCACTAGGACCAGAGCCAGGCACCTGCCTTGCTGTGCTGGATTGAAAGAATTTTGCATTTAAGACTATTGAACAAGCCCAGTTTTGATTCATAAAAAATTCGTTTTTAATTTTGGTGGGTACACAGTAGGTATATATGTTTAAGGGGTACATGAGATATTTTAATAAAGGCATACAATGTATAAGAATCATGTCAAGGTAAATAAGATCTCCATCACCTCAAGCATTTATCCTTTGTGTTACAAAGAATCCAATTATACTCTGTTATTTTAAAATGAATAATAAGTTATTGTTGACTATAGTCACTCTGTTGTGCTATAAAAAACTAGATATTATTTATTCTACCTAACTATATTTTTGTACCCATTAACCATTCCTACTCCCCCATCACCCCTCACAACGTAATTCCCAGCCTCTGGTTACCATCATTCTACTCCCTGTCTTCATGAGTTAAATTGTTCTAATTCTTAGCTCCCACAAATGAATTACAGCATGTAAAGTTTGTCTTTCAATGCCTGGTTTATTTCACTTAATATGACTTCCAGTTCCTTGCATGCTGATGCAGATGACAGAATCTTATTCTTTCGTATGGCTCAATAGTACTCCATTGTATATATGTACCACGTTTTCTTTATCCATTTATATGTTGATGAACACTTCAGTTGCTTCCAAATCTTGGTTATTGTGAATAGTGCTGCAATAAACACAGGAGTATATTATCTCTTCGATTTACTGATTTTCTTTCTTTTGAGTATATACCTAGCAGTGGGACTGCTGAATTATATGATTTAGTTTTTTGAGGAGCCTCCAAACTGTTTTGATAGTAGTTGTAATAACTTACATTTCCACCAACAGTGTACAAGTGTTCTTTTTTCTCCACATCCTTGCCAGCATTTGTTGTTGCCTATCTTTTGGATAAAAGCCATTGCAACTGGGATGAGATGATTTATTGTTGCAGTTTTGATTTGCGTTTCTCTGGTGATCAATGACATTGAGCACATTTTCATATGCCTGTTTGCCATTTGTATGTCTTTTTTTGAGAAATGCCTATTCGGATCTTTTGACCATTTTTAAATGGGATTATTAGATTTTTTCCTGTAGAGCTGTTTGAACTCTTTATATATTCTGGTTATTATTCCCTTGTCAAATGCATAGTTTGCAGATATTTTCTCTCATTCTGTGGGTGGTCTCTTCACTTTGTTTATTGTATCCTTTGCTATGCAGAAGCTTTTTAACTTGATGTGATCCCATTAAGCACAGTTATAATTTATAAAAGTAAATATTTGTCACCAAATAGAGTGCCAATTACAGTACTAGGCTGAGAAACAGCATGACCTAACCCTGAGACAAGAGAGAGCTTGGCTTGTGTAGAGGAAAGCAAATGCTATCGTTCATTATGTTTGGAGCTTAGAATTCAGAAACATGGGCACCATGACCTAGGGAGGTAAACGGGGGCCCGATCATTATAGGCCCTGAATGCCATATTGAGGAGTTTCCAAGTCACTGTTTCTTGCCTTTGAGGCTCCTTCTCCCACCAGGAAAGGCAAATACATTCTTTCCCATACTTCCATCATTCAGACCCATTCTGGTGGTGGATAAGCTCTGCTATTACAGTCTCAACTTCAGTTAGCCCAAAATCCAAGCTCCAAGTAACCTGTTACATCATTCCCTGCATCAACAGAAGGAACTCAATGATGTGTAAGCTATAGCTAACCAAGCCACATATAATTCTCCAAAGATTTCAAATATCCAGCCATAAACAAGGAAACTACTATCAAAATGTTTTTTGTATACTGCATTGTCCATTCTGGATGAGTACTTGATAGTTTATAATGTTAATTAGGAGAAAAAATGTGAAAAGAGGGTTCCACATTCAATCACTATTTACTGACACTCCATTTTGTGCAAGGCTAGGGGCTCTGCTACATGCTAAAAAATAAGAAGACAAACCCAGCTCAGTTTATGCTTCGAGAGAATTTATCATCTTGCAGAGTGACAACCCAGGCTTATTTTGGAGCGAAATAGCTGGGATTTGGAGGCAATTAGAAAAAGAATTTAACACTTCTAGCTAGCACAATGCCTGGCTCAAAGTATGAGCCTGACAAATTCTGCTGTTGTTGATGAGGATGTTATACATGAAAGCACCGAGCAAATTATTTCTAACAGTGAGGAATATGGGGCATTTATTCTTTATGCAGAATTTGAAGGCTGAATAAGATTTCAATCAGTAAAGATTTAGGACATGATCATTCCCAGCTGAGCTAACCTGATTAAACGAAATACCAGGATTAGAAAGTTCAAGACAAGGTTTGACCAGGAGGAAGCTCTCAAAGAAACACAGTTCTCAGGGAAAGTGAAAAGCTCCTTAGGAAGCAGTTGCAACAGGCTAGGTGAGAGTCAAGGAGGACCTGACCCAGAACTTTGGCATATTCACCTTTTGTGCTTAGATGTCCGACTATCCCTTTATTTAAATCTAGGTATGAAGTCTGAGGTTGTGCTTTTCTAGGACATGACCCCAGCAGTATGTCTCTGACATTTACTTCATTTTAAAAATCAAAATGACATTTTTCAAATGAAAATCCCTTGTCTCTTTCTCTAGTCACAGTGTACCTACAAATGTAGGATCTAATTGTCTACAAATTGAGATGTCTTAATTTTGTTAGTTTAGTTAAAGCTTCTCTTGTTTTAAAAGATAAGCCATTTCAATAAAAAGATCTATTGAGATCATCCAACCAAATTTACTACTTTTAAAATAAATTTGTTTTCACTCATACATTCTGATATGTTCTTGTTTTGAACTTTCACAGAGATATGGCTTGAGATGTTTACAACACATACAAGTCCTTCATATTTCTAGTCTTGTGTTGGGTATAAGAAAAGGTCATGATCCAGGTAACTAATTAGTTGACATGATGCTCCATTTTTATTTTCATGAATTCAAATCATTTTGTAAAACTCTGAGTTTTCTTCCGTTTATCTTTCACTGCATGCCTTTATTCAGATTTTCATAAAAAGTACTTGGAAGCTTTAACAAATCTATGATATTTAATCCTGTTGATAATATATGTGTGCTATCTGAACATACGTTGTTTGCCAATTTACTGTATTTCTTTGTATTTTCTCTTTGCATAATTGGATTTTAATATGACAAATGTAGTAGAAGGTTTTCTATCCTATTTCATAAATTTTCTGCCTAATTTAAATCTAGGTATGAAGTCTGAAGGTTGTGCTCAAAATTACATGTAGGGCTCTGTCTGGAAGAATTCTTGAGAAAGGTGGAAAGGTTTTTAATGACATTAAACAATTGAAGGTAGTATTCAAAATAATAGTCTTCATGTTCAGCAATAATACTTTAACTTTCTAAATAAACTCTTTTAACCTAGGAATTCTCTTACAATATCTTATTTTCTTATGCTCTAAAAGTAAAGTCTTTCCTATAGCTTAATAGTCTTACAGAGCCAGAAAACATAGTCACCGCTTTTAATCTGAAAAGAAAAATTTAACATCCTACTTATGCATGATAAATAATTAATTTGAGTTGGTTATCATGATGAATTATCATTTACTCCCCAGTGTGTCAGCTAATCAAGTTACTCCTTAAATGCACTAGTTTGTAGAAAATCATTTGGAATTTTCTAAGTGACACTGACATCCATGGAAAAGGAAGTATTTGTGCTTGAACTTCCTTGTCAAGGTCAAAACAGATTATACTCTTCTGCTTGATTCAAATTTTTTGGTTTATCAGAATTATATTAAAATGCATTGTAAATTGTATTATCTTTCCCTGAAAATTTGGATAGATTTGTATATGATTTGTTGACATTACACAAACATTCCTTTTTCTCTTCCATATATACTCCCTTCTAAGTGATCTCATCAACACTTGTGACTGTAAATATCACATTTATGTCAAGGCTTTCAGAGTATATTGCCAGCCAGAATCTTCTTTGTGCTCTAGGCCAGTATGTCTTAATGTCATCCTGTTATTTGAATATAAAGTCTCAAAAAGCTCTCAAACATAACATTTCCCAAGCCCAACCCCTTTTTCTTCACCCTTGAATACTTAAATTTCTATCCCAATCTAACTTTCTCAGTGATTGCTTCTGTCATGGAACTCATTGCAATGAATGGCCAAATAAAAAATATGGAAATCATTTTTCTCCTAACCAACTCATCCAACCCTGGTATTTAAACCATCACAAATGCTAGTCAATTTTATCTCCAATTTTATCTCCTGGACTGTAACCATAGTCCAAGTCATCATCACCTCTTAATTATACCACCATAAGAGTGTCCAAATTTGCCCTCCAAAAAGGCCAACTCACTTGTCCTCTTAAACTTCTTCCTTTTCAGTTCCTCTCACAGCAATCAGAATAATCATTTAAAGTCATTTGTCTAATTACTTTACTTCTCCGCTTCATATTCTTCAAAATCTTCTTCTACAGAGAGTAAAGACCAAAATATTTATCATGATTTGTAAGCTTCTGCAAAATTCGGACTTCACCTACTCTTCACTTACCTACCTCCCATGCCTCTGTGCCCCTTGTTCACTGTTCTCTAGTCACATTGACCTCTGTTAAAGTCTTCAGTGTGCCAAGCTCCTTCCTGCCACAGCTCTTGCTCCTACTGGCACATCTTTCCCCCGCACTCTACATCACTGATGCCATCACATCACTTAGATATCCATGGATGCCACCTCCTATTCTAAATCATGTCCTCTTTAATCTTTCCCGTGATCTTCTCTTCTTTTCTTCCAAAGCACCAATAGAAGCTATTTACTTGTTACTAATTTTGTTTGTATTAACCTTAAGCCCCATGAAAGTAGGAGACATGGCTAGTTTGTTTATGACTATCCCCTTAACAACGGGGATGCATTTTGAAAAATGTGTCTGTAGGTGATTTCATTATTGTGCGATATCATAGAATGAACAGTACTTATAGAAACCTAGATGATACAGCCTATTACACAGCTAGAGTATGTGATATAGCCTATTGCTTCTAGGCTACAAAACTGTACAGAATATTACTGTACTAAATACTGTAGGTAACTGTAACACATTGGTAAGTATTTGTGGGTGTGTGTATATATATATATATATATATATATATATATATATATATATATATGAGACAAAAGGGGGCCAAACTCATCCTCTTATAAGGAATTTACTCCTGTGATTAAAATAACTCTCTCTCTCTCTCTCACACACACACACACACACACACACACACACAAATATATGGTATTATAATCTTATAGGACCACCATCATATATGCAGTCCATTGTTGACTGAAACATTGTTATGTGGTGCATGATTGTATATAGCCAGCACCAAATAGCATGCCTAATACATAGTAAGTAATCAATAAGTATTTTTGAATGAGTAAATAGATGAATATGTAGCAAATAAATCAGGTAAAATCTTACATCATGAAATCAAGTGTGCAAGGAATATCATGTTTCCATTTATTGAGTAAAGTCTGTTGCTGAGATCTCAATTCTCAGTGAAATTTAAACTCATATTTTTTGGAGGAGGAAATTTAAACTCATATTTTTTGGAGGAGGAAATTTAAACTCATATTTTTTGGAGGAGGAAATTTAAACTCATATTTTTTGGAGGAGGAAATTTAAACTCATATTTTTTGGAGGAGGACTCACTCCTTTCTAGAGGTACATCAGGACTATGGAGGCTTATGTGGTGACCATAAAATAAGGAAAAGGCCTTCATCTTCAGCTCTTAATTTAAGTAACCCATTTATGACTAGTGTTCCATTATTGCAACAATAAGCTTGTGAGAGTTATTTATATCCTACTGCTCAAGGTCATTATCAAGGTCTGATTTTTCACACACACAAAAAATTGCAACCTCTGATATAAATGGGTTAAAGAGGTTTTTACTGTCATGCTGCCTACCTAGTCCCTTAAAGAGAGGCTGCTCTGCTGCTCTCAGGTGATGCTTGAGCAAAAAAAATCTTTGCTAACTGCCATGAGCTTCATTGTCTAAAATCCACCCTTTTCCTGGATTCGCAGCCATTTCTTTCTGAAAGCTTGCCATTTCCTGGGACACTGCCAAGGGGCAGGGCTCAGATCTTTCTCTTTGTCCTTTTTGTCATATTCTGAGCTGTAAGCTTTGGCTTTAAGGGTACATTTGAGTTCAACTGATGCAGAGCGTAACACATGACAATATCTGGATGAGATTTGTTAATTTATGCTTTTGCCAAAGACAACAAATTATTTTAAATGATGAAGCCAATATTATGGAATTAGAATTATTGACATTTTGCTATACTGTTAATAGAAACATAAATGTTTACATACTACCACAATTAATATGTAACAGAGGTCTGATATAACATCTAATACCACTCCACTAAGGGATTTTGTGAAAACTCTTGTTTGTGTAAAGAAATTATCCTGCTGTATCTCTCTCCAAATTCTACAGACTCTTCTCTTTGTGCTTGTCTTAGTCTGTTTTGTGCTGATATAACAGAATACCACAGACTAGATAATTTGTAATGAACATCAATTTATTCACTCATAGTTCTGGAGGCTGGGAAGATTAAGGGCTGGTGTCTAGTCAGGGTTTTCTTGCTGCATCATCTCATGGCAGAATGGCAAAAAGAGGGCAAAAATGAGAGACAAAAGGGGGCCAAACTCATCCTTTTATAAGGAAATCACTCCTGTGATTTAAAAAACTCACTCCCATAATAATGACATTATTCATTTATGAGGCAGAGCTCTCATAGCCTAATCACCTTTTAAGGCCTCAACTCTCAACATTGCCACATTGGGGAATCAAGTTTCCAATAGATGAACTTTGGAAGACACAGTCAAACCAGAGCATACTTCTCCCGGCCCCCCAAATTTATGTCCTTCTCACATGCAAAATACACTCACTCCATTCCAGGAGCTCCCAAAGTCTTAACTCATTCCAGCATTAGCTCAACAGTTCAAAATCCAAAATCTCATCTAAATCAGATATGAGTGAGACTCAAGACACAATTCATCTTGAGGCAAATATCCCTCAAGCTATAAAACTCTGAAATCAAAACAGGTTATCTATATCTAAAATACAGTAACCACCACTCCTTATTCTTGGAGGATACTTTCCAAGACCTCTAGTTGATGCCTATATATATCTCCAAGACCTCTAGTTGATGCCTATATATATCATGTTTTATTCCTATAAATACATATGTATGATAAAGTTTATAAATTAGACATAGTGAGAGATTAACAATTATAACTAACAATAAAACAGAATAATTACAACAATATACTGTAATAAGAGTTATATCAATATGGTCTCTCTCTCTCTCTCTCTCTCTCTCTCTCTCTCTCTCTCAAAAGATCTTATTGCATTGCACTCACCTATTTTTGTACCATGAGTAACTGAAATTGCATGAAGCAAAACCAGGGATTAGGAGAGACTGTATTTTGCAATAGTAGGACAGGCATAAAATAGACATTCTCATTCCAAAAGAAAGAAATAAACAGGAAAAGAAAGGTAACTGATCCCAGTAAGTCTAAAATCCAACAGGATGAGCAACAATAAATCTTGTCTCAGGAATAATCTTCCTTGACTCTATGTGCCACCTTCTGGACACACTGTTGTGGGAATTGGGCCCCAAAGACTTTGGAAAGCGCTGCCTCTGTGGTTTTGTTGGGTTTAGCAGCAGCTCCCATGGGTTGCAGTTGGGTGCCTGCAGCTCTCTCTGACTGATGTTGCATGCTGATAGCTCTATGGTTGTTGAGTATTATGGGTGGCCCCACTTCCATAGCTCCACTAGGAATTGCCCTGGTAGGGACTCTCTATAATGGCTTTGACTTTTGCAACAAGTTTCTGCCTGGGGACCCAGTTATTCACAACATCCTTTGAAATCTAGGTGGAGAAACCCATGCTCCTTCATTCTGCATACCTACAGAATTAGCACCATGTGGACATCACTGGTTTACAGCTTATGCCCTCCAGAAAAGTGGAAAAAGCCACACCTGGGACCATTTGAGCCATAGCTGGGGCAGTCAAGGAACTTGTGCCAGGATATAGGGAGCAGAGTCCTGAGGTGGTTCTGTGCAGTGAGTTCATGGTAGGCAACCAGGACCCAAGCCCTGAAAGCATCTTGCTCTCCTAGAGCTCAAGGCCTGTGATAGGAGGGACAGTCTTTAAAGTTCTCTAAAATGCCTTTGGAATCTTCCTTCTATTGTCTTAACAAACAACACCTGGCTTCCTTCTGTCCATGCTAGTCCTTTTAATCACAGGATTGCTTGGATGCACCCTTGTATGTGTTCTTGTTCTCTACATGGCCAGGCTGAGAATTTTCCGGATTTTTACATTTTGCTTTCCTTTTAATTATTAATTATGTGTTTAAATAATTTCTCTCCACTCTCATTTTATTGCCTGTAGTTAAAATAAGCCACATAGTTCCTTCAGTATTTTGCTTAGAAATTTATTCTGCCAGATGTTCTAGTTCATTTTTCTTTAATTCTGTCTTCCATAAAGCCCTAAGACACAAATAAGTTCTTTCTAACTTTGCAATAAGGATGTCATTCTTTCCTGTTTCCAATAAAATTCTCCTCATTTCTGTCTGAGACTTCATTGGAATGACATTTACTGCCCATGTTTCTAACAGCATTCTGATCAAGACCACTTAAATAATTTCTAAGAAGTTCTATACTTCCCCTACAATTCTCTTCTTCTGACTCTTCACTAGTATTGTCCTTAAATCTTTGTTCACAGCAATACAGGCTTTTCCTAACTGGCTCCTCCAAACTCTTCTAGCCTCTGCTCATTATTTAGTTCCAAAGTGGTGTCTACATTTTCGGGTATTTGTTATGGTAATACCCTACTTCTCTGGTATGAATTTTCTGTGTTACTCTGTTTTATACACTATACCAAATACCACAGACTGGATAATTTATAATAAACATAAATCTATTGGCTAATAATTGTATAGGCTTGGAAGTCTAAGATTAGGGGCTAGCAGCTGGTGAGGGTCTTCTTACTGCATCATCCCATCACAGAAAGTGGAAGGGCAAAGAGAGGACAACAGAGGGAAAGAGAGAAAGGCCAAACGTGTCTTTAAATAAGGAATCCACTCCTACAATATTGACCCCACTCCCATAATATCAGCATTCATCCATGCACAAGGCAAAGCCCCCATGGCCTAAACACCTCTTAAAGTTTTCGCCTCCCAACACGGCTGCATTGAGGATCAAGTTTCTGACATGCGAACTTTGGGGGACACATTCAAACCATAGAAATGCCTCAATGTATTTAAATTGTCATTTTTTATATCAAAACCCTTAAGCGGCATTAAAAATTTTAAGAAGACCTATCAATTGGTTATTTCGTTTTCTTAAGAAAATAACATTTTAATTTTATAATGCTTGAAAAATACCAAAAGATATGAAGAAGAAATTAACAAGCACCCATAATCTTACCCTCAGCAATAACCGATGCCATCAAATCTCTATTACAATGGCTTAATCTCACCTGCTGTGTGAAATACTTTCTGTCAATTACCCCATTAACTAGGAATGATCTTGTCATCTGAATATATAGAGCTTTGCTACTTTTTGACCCTTTCTAAGCACCTTCCGATCCCTGTCTCTAACTTCTACATGACCTGAGGTAGTGGATTGGATTCTAGCTCAAGTCCTTTTAGTGCAGAGACCAGCTTCTAGTTTAATTTCCACCAACAAAAGGACTTTCTATTGGAAAATATCAAATATATCTTTATACTTCATGGTCAATATTATTAAATACTGCTTCTGACTATGATAGTTACATGACTAACCATTTTATCTGTACAGTCACATAGGCTGACACTCTAAATGTAGAATTATAGTCATAAGGAAGTAAGTCTGCACATCAACATGTATAGTAAGTGGCTCAAAGTCCTGGTTATATACCTCTAAGTGGTTCTGATGTTGCCACCTACTTCAATTGCCACAGTCACAGAGCTCAATGAAGTAATTTACTTATTCTCTGAAAGAATGATTGTAGTAGTTGTCAGATGTGTTTGTGAAGTATTTGAAACTTAATCTTCTGTGCACATGGTAAGAGAGTACTTTCTCCCCATTTTTAAACCTAGGAACATGTGACTTGTTTTGGCTAGTGGAAAGTAAGCCGACACATGTCACTTTCAGGAAGCAGTTTTAAAATGTAGTGCATGAGTTATCACATTGTTTTCCATGATTACAGATCATGTATTGAGATGGCAGCAGCTCTGTCAGTCTGTGTTGTAGAATTAGAGAAACAAACAGAGCCTCCAAATGACTTGCAGTGGACATGTAGCATGAGTGAGAAACATATTTGTTGCTCAAGTGAATGAAACTAGGATTATTTTTGCTACTATGTTGTAATGAAGACTTTTCTGAGAAAACCACCCTGCCATTAAAAATCAGATGTGCACAAATGGAGAGCATATGTCAAATGCAGGAGAAAGCTGTCCCTAAGGTATCTTACTTTATCTCATGGGATCATCTGAAAGTTTCATGTCTGTAAGCCAAAATTTAGCTTGCTAACATTTTACTTGCAATAGCTCCCTAGACATAAGACAAACTAAATACTCTAAAACCTGATCTATCATAGTGATACTCTTCCTCACAGGGATTGTATGAAGGGACAAGAAGGAAAGGGGTAGAATAGAGCTGTAATTCCCTCCTGCACATCCAGCAGAACTTATGCTCATTCAAAAAGCACAAAATATATATTCAATGGCACAAAGTGTCAACCATCAAAAAGTGGAAATACTGTTACATGAAAATTTAGCTGTCATGCTTTATCTGAAAATGACTAAACCAAATTATAAATTGGAAGGAAATGCTGAGAGATATTTTTTAAAAAGTAAAAAATATTAGGAAAACAAAAATACATGTCAATTTTTCAAACACTAGGACTGAAGAAACTCTATTATTGTGATTTTCTAGAGATTCAAGATCTTTTTGTAGAACCTCATGTAGAATTTAAAACTATATTACACATTCCCCCTAGATAAACCATTGGGAAAAAATTTTCGTGACTTATAAATCATTGAAGGCTTTTATTTTGCTCATTAAATAGTCCTGTTGACATACTAAAATCTACAAGACACTCAGATTTTACCAATCATCTTCAAAATATAAAATTGTATGCTGACAATACATTTAAGATTACCTGAATATTTTTGGTAAAATATGACAGTATTTGTTTATAGCAGTGCAAGAATGGACTAGTACAAATTGAATCTTGGTGCACCAAATACATTTGTAACATTCAGATTACTTTAGAGTCTTGGTTGAAAGTGCATATTACGGAAGTTTATATTAGGAAGTTGTTTTTACAACTATGCATTGAAATGAATTTTTAATCTCATTTAACGTTTTATGATACGATTTTAATGGCTGTTCTCCTAAATACTACCACTATTCAAATTTACTTTTAAAGACAAATGTAGCGTTTTTAACTTTTTATCAGCCTTTCAGATACAGCAACTTTGATTCTGGTCTCTGTGGCTCTTGCTTGGAGATAGAGTCTATAAAATACTTTCATAGGTTGGCAATCATTAAGTACATGTTTATTCATTGGGTTGCTGTGGTTGCATTTTTGCAAAATTTACATTGAGTTTCTTAAGGACTGTAAATGGTGCCTATATTTTTCTATCATTTTCTTTCAGTTTGCATTTCATTTAAATTTCTTAAGTACTTCACTCAGCACGGTCTGCAAGTTATCCTTCAAAAAATAAAAGTTACAGTAACTCTGCTTCAAAGACACTGATCCAATCTTTTAGTTCTGTAACTTTAGCCTTTTATGTCCTTGTATATCTTTCATAACAAAATTTAACACACCAAGATTTCCACAAGGTCTAGTAGATTTGGCAGATAATAATGCATGTGTGTGTTTGACTGTCTTCTGGAGGCAGTTTTCCTAAGATCTCTTTAAATAATGTCCTGTAATCTGTTTTTAGTGGACTAAACAAACTGCAACATTTGAGAGTGTAACTATTTGTAAGCAAATGTATTACACGATTGACATTTTACAACCCAACATTTCATACTAGCTAAGCAGCAATAAAACCACAATGCTTATCAAGCAAAGGATCGTAGCACTGAATATATTTAGAATCTTCAAGGAAGCTGCAATCAGATGTTATTACAATCCCAATAGAAACAATTACCTTGAAATGTCATTACAGATTTTTATACAAATTACTCACAACTCTCAGAACTTTTAATGTTTTTTTCTATGCTGTTCTATATAAGAAAACTACTTAAAGTATATTTGTAGATGTATATACAGCAGTTACAAAAATCAAAAATTGGCCAATTAGTAGATTGTGCCTTGGTTAACACTTTTCAAACAAACAAAAAAAAAACTTAACTTTTTTTGTGTGTGATAGGGTCTTGCTGTGTTACTCCAAGGTGGAGTATGATGGTGCAAAAACAGCTCACTGCAGCCTTGACCTCCCAGGCTCAAGTGATCCTCCTACCTCAGCCTCCCGAGTAGCTGGGACCACAGGCGTCTGCCACCATACCTAATTAACTTTTTTATTTTTTGTAGAGATGGGGTCTCACTGTGTTACTCAGACTGGTCTCAAACTTCTGGCCTCAAGTAATCCTCCTGCCTCAGCCTCCCAAAGTGCTGGGATTACAGACATGAGTCACCATGCCTGAAAAAAAAAATACATTATTTTTTATTAGGAATTTGTTAAACCTGCCAAAATGATAAAGTGGGTATGTTCATTTAATTTAGGGACTAGTTTTCTTTCCTTGACCTTTTTATAAAGTCAACTTAAGGAATAAACTGTCAGTAAAGCTGGGTTTCTTATTCCCCTTTTACCAGAAAGGCCAGGGGGTTTGGTCTAGGTCCAGTTCCTTGCTGCACAGAAACCAAACACTGAGACAATGAGTATTGCCATGAAAGAAAGGCTTTAATCAGGTGGTATCAGCTGAGCAGATGAGAGATAAATCTCAAATCCTTCTCTCTAACCAAGTAAAATTGAGAGTTTATATAAAAGGGAAGGAATGGAGCTACATATGGGAAAACAGGAATTAAGGAGAAGGAAGGATGTAATCTTAATGAATAAGGGGTGTGTTGTCTGATTGCCTGGATATGGTGACCTGGTAAGTTTCAATTCCTTGATACTCAGATCCCCGAGTTTTGGTTTTCTGGGGAAGAAACTCAGGCAATGTATGTTTCAAGCTTTAAGACCATGAGGGTCAATTTCTTGTTTATTCAAAAAGATCATAAACATCAGTTCTATGGGACAATTGGGGTGGTTTTAGTCACCTCTTTCCACTTATCAGTTCCTCAATCATAGGGAATCTGATCATCGATCTTTCTGGATGCTTTATGCTGAGGAGGGGACATTCTGGGATAATGATAAGGAATGAAAATATCATACCTGTAATTGGCAGTACTCATGAGTACCTGGCTGCCATCCAGCTTGTTGGAGCACCATGATCTGTGTACCTTTATTTGGTTTTAGAATAACATTTTAAGCCACATTGAGCTTGGGTGATTAATAAGATAGATAAACCAAATTTTAAAATACCAGAGACTATGGAACAGATCCCTGGGGAATCCAAAAGAACAATCCTAAGCCTATGAAAGAGTCTTCCTGATTCATTACATCTTGCATACAAAGTACCAGGGTTTGGGAGAGAAGAATAACCTGAGAAGTGCATGTTCTCTTTCTGAATTCTTATCTAGGGTCTTTGACTGTGAATATTAACTTAAGGCTGTCTGAGGGTTCACAAGAAAATAACTGTTTTCCTTGGAGGGATACCAAAGGAACTGGTTTTACCTAAGTATGAAGAATCCATGGCTTAACACTAGCTAACCTGACAGATTAGTGGATGGTCAGCACCACCTCAAAAGGGCTATTGTGGTTGCAGCTCGTCTTCAGCCTGGTGGGGTTTCCAGGACTTCATTATGATTTGTCCTCAGCTTTAAAGAGTGGAGAGGCACATCTGTAGGAAATGTGTGCTTATTGGAAGCAAACTCAGAGATACTAGTTAATGTATTTCCCAATCATTTTATTATATGATCTGGTTTCTGTTTCAGGGGAGGAAAAAATCTTGAAGGTTCAGGAAGTTCAGGGGTTCAAGAAATGGTCTTCCATACAATATATCAAAGGGGTGAAGACCCAACCCACTTCTGTGGGGTATTTATATCATCAGCAGGGCAGGGGGCAAGACTTTTTTCCAGGTATGATTGGTCTGTTGGAAACTGGGGTCCCCTTAGCCACGAGTAGGTCTGTTAAGTTGATAGGGTGCTTAGAACTTTATTTTTAGTTGCCCCTTTTAGTCAAAATATGCCAGAGGTAGCATTGATGGCCAGTCTCTTATTTTGCTTCATTTCTTTGCTGGGTGTGTGTGGCTACCTGCTTGGGGTCCATTCTGTCCCTTGTTGGGACACCTATGGCCAAAAGACTTAGAGTCAAAAGACTTATAGCCAATTAAATGTTCTAAGCAAGACAAGAATGGAGGTGGTCAGGAACTCATTAACCCTTGTAACACTTTAAAAAACGTAAGAGCAAAAAACCAAAAGCCAAAAGAAAGGTTAATACTCCTGTCATCATAAAACCAGTCCCCCATGGCTTGCATGTGAAGTATATCAACTGCTTCATCTGGGATGTTTCACTTGGCATTGATAGGTGGAGTTGAACAGTTTCTCTTCTCAGAGTAAACAGATCTTACAGTGCCTTTTTATCCAGTCCATCAGGCTGGCTGTTCTTCTGAGAATAACCTTCTCTGTGTCTGGATTATATACACTCGTCTGCAATTGTTCAGTTTTGAGCTGTGGGTCTTGCATCAACCAGAATATGCTCTTTCACTCTGTAGCATTTAAAACCAAAGACATTGCTCTTAAATTAGTTACTTTCACAATTCATTTTAGTAAAGGTTCATCAGTGAGCTGATGATAACAATCTACAAAACGGAAAAATTCCTTCATGTTATATGCTCTGATTTCAATAGTTACTTGGTTTTGCCCTTCCCCACACTGACTATCTTGTTAGAAATCACAGGTCTCAGAGGTACTTTCTGGCATAATTCTCTCTTTTGTGGGTGGTTTTGAGGCTAGTGATCTGATCTCAAACAAGCTCATATCAAGGCCCATCCCAATACTCTCTTACTTTTATTTTAGCTATCCTAGATAACAATAACCAAGGGAATAATATTTTGCTTTTTTCTTATTAGTTTGAATTTTCTTATGCATCCATGGGACCAACTCCCTAGGTGTTGAATCCATCTCTAAATCTTACTGGTAACTTTTACCTTTTATAACTGAATGAAGAACATTTGCAGCTCTATACCAAGGGTGACTGTATGGCCACCCATGAATCAAAGGTTAATCTAATACTTTTCTTCAAAAACATAATTTTTCTCTCTACAGTCCCTCATTTCTACCAAAAACAAATCATAGTAGAACCAATTTATCTGCAAAAATGTGTTTTAGTCTTATATTTGTCCTGATTATTTGCATAAAGTTCAGCAAGAATTATTGTTTACATAGGCTCTTTTCAATCAACTTCACAGGAACTTTTTCATAAGAAATCTCAGATTTGACTTTTAAAGCCTTCTTGAGCCCAGCCAAGGATTTATCTGTGCCTGAAAATACCTGTATGACTTACTTTCTTCTTGAGGTCCCAAAATAACTTGAGATCCCTGACCTGTCAGAAAGTGATATTCTTTACGTACCACAGGTCAGGAACCCTGCAAAGGAACTACATAGACAAGGTACAAGGTCAGTCTTTCCAAGGGACATTTATGACTTTATAAAGTCAATCTTGATTTCTCAAAGCAGTCTGCCTATATGTGAAAATATGTCATTTCAGTAAAAGCCTTGGTAAAAAAAATAACCAGTGTCTCCAGTTTTGTCCTGTTGTTAAACAAAGATTTTCATTGAACTTAGGCAAATTAACTACATTGCCATAAATTAGAAATATTCACAAATAGTTTCTGAATTCTGTATAAATCAGGCAGAGAGAGAAATCTATGTTTCAAATTTTGTTTATAAGAGTATACTCAATTGTTAAAGGCTATAAATAGCTTGAAAGAAAAAAGTTTTCTTGACTCTGAAAAACAAAACAGAAATAATCAGGAATGTTTCCTGTAAAAAAAGTCATAAAAATTTCAGTTCTCTGTTAGTTATTTCCATGTAATTAACTCCTATTTTACTTAAGTATTGGATCCGCAACTGTCCTGAATATATTAGCTGTTCAGTAAGAGTTCTGGAAGTTTTCTCTCTAGTCCAAAGGCACAATCTTCAGAAGTTATCAGAAACCTGCATTCAAGAGTCCTTTTTATGAACTCTCTTGAAGAGTATGTTTTAGACTTCAGCTGATTACAACTGTTTTTTAAGAGGAATCAAAGTAAAACAATAATTTTAGATGACAGCAGTCTTAGGACAGCCATGGTTAAAGAAACATTTGACAAAAATATTTATTTCTGTGGCATACAACAATTTAACATAACAATCATAATTACTATTGATGACATATACTACAACATATCAGAATTTTAGGATTCTCATCGAATTTCAGAATACATGCTAGAAAACATATGGAAATTTATATATTTATATAAGTATAACCCAAAGACAGTTAAACAATTTTACACCTTGAGGGACCGCAGCATCCAAAAAGTTGTTCTGAGATTTACAAGAAGACTGAATTTGGAATTTGAAATTTTGATATTGGAAAGTTTGCTTAATGTCAAAGGTTTAAAACACTTAATGTCACAAAATAGCATTACAGGTCACTATGAAATGGCTATCTACTTAGCCAAAATAATAATGCAAAGATTTAAAAAAATTGTTCTTTAATAAAGAGTAGACTGAGTTTCCCAAAAAAATATGTAATAAAGGCAGCATAAGACCGATTAAATCTGTTTCTCTCTCTGCTCTTTTATTTTTTTGCAGTTTACTCAAAAGTTAAAAAATCTTTATTATCTCTTATTGACATTACACAAAAACTTTGTTCATAAAAGAAAAATTTTACCACTGTGTTGTGTATTAATAATGCTGAAGCTAATTTTAAAAAAGCTTATAAAAAATTGAATTTTAATCAATTTGATCATAAGATGTCCATAAACCTCTAATAACCTTTTACAGTTTTCTTTTTTTGCTTGTTTTTTGTTTTGAGCCTGAGTCTTGTCCTATCACTGAGGTTGGAGTTCAGTTGCATGATTTCAGCTCACTGCAGCCTCTGTCTCCCAGATTCAAGTGATTTTCCTGCCTCAGCCTCCCAAGTAGCTGGGATTATAGGCGCACATCACCATGCCCAGCTAATTTTTTGTATTTTTAGTAGATACAAAAAATATGTTGGCCAGGCTGCTCTCAAACTTCTGACCTCCAGTGATCCACCCACCTCAGCCTCCCAAAATGCTGGGATTACAGGCATGAGCCTCTATGCTTTGCCACCTTTTATACTTTTCTATTAAAGAGCAGATCAGTGTTCCAAGAAAACCCTGTTATTCTGACAAATGTGGCCCAGATGCTGGCCTTGCCTCATTGTGCTTTTGATATTGATGATTCATTTATAGAAACACTGTACTAATTTCATCCCTCAAAATTGACCTTTATAATTTCATGCACCTACCACTTCTGTGATAGTCCCTGGGACTACAGGGATTGAATTGTTTTAATTTCTGGCCTTGTGTCTCATGAAGGCAGTTCATTTTGATTGTCACTTTCTCCATGTTTGAAGACAAAGCTTTGAATGATGTCAATGTTCACGATTTAGCAGGAGTCAGTGCCCTTTTCAGACCCAGGAGTCAGATCCCTGTAACATTACTAACAGCACAAGGACTTTAAAAGCAATACAGAAAGTTACATGAATGTACAAAACCTTAATTCTTTTAAATCTCAGTTTTCCTAAGCATTCAAAAACCTAATAACAATAACAGACATTCTCTCTATAAAATGTAATATCTGTTGCTTAGGCCAGTTGCCACAAGCGAAAGAAGGACATGCTACAGTGTGATTGTTTCTCTTCATGGGAAGTCCATTTAGGTAACCTGAAAGTCAAACCTGATGAAAGGGTACTTGAATTAATGAGATACAGGAAGAATGTGTCCAGGGCCATGAGTGAACATAATATCAATATTATAGAGGAAACAAGAAACAATGAAAATAGCACGTTGAGCAGGGAAATCAAGTTATGCTAGAGAAAAACACTGCTTTTCTAAACTTTTAAGATAAACATTTTAACATCAGGCCACAATATCAGTTAGAACTTGAGGAAAAAATGCAAGAGCTGTGAAAAAGTTGGAGGAGAGAGTTACTTCAGGCCTTTTCAAGGGGAAGAAAAAAAGCTGAAAGAAGCAAGACATAATCAAGTTACACTTCTGAGATACAAATGTGAGAAGTTTTCAGAAAGAATGATTATGAATCAAAATAGAAACCTCTTGTAATTTTATGTACATCAAATCAATATTTTAAGAAAATAATGTTTTATCATGGGGAAACCAATCTTTAGAAAGACCATTGTAAATAATTCCCCTTTAATTCTAGCCAACTTCATCATATATGAAATTCCTTTAAAAATTCTCTTTTCATGAACTTTATTATGACTTTACACAGATTATCTATGACATGCTTGGATTTTCTGATTTGACACACTTTTTATGTAGAATTCTTATTTTTAGTAATTTTAAATTTTAGTAACTTAAATTTTAGTAAAACCACAGAAAGCAAGAAATCCTGAACTTTCTTCCAGATTTATTAGCATTTTATAAATAAAATCACTCCACAATTTTTATAAATATGTTCCCTCATATTGCAACCTTTCTTATTTAGAAATGACCCAGACATCCAGTATGCATCTATTATTCAATCCAAATAACTTTAAGATTTTAAATTACACAAAAAGGTTACTTATAAGCATTTATCCCATTTACATGTATTCAATTCTTTCATCTTTAACAGTTTATCTGAATTACTTCTGAAAACAGAGATAGTAGACAAAAGTCATCATTTCAAATTATTTCCTCATTAATCATTTTTTTTTTTTTTTTTTTTTTTTTTTTTATTGCATTTTAGGTTTTGGGGTACATGTGAAGAACATGCAAGGTTGTTGCACAGGTGCACACCTGGCAGTATGATTTGCTGCCTCCCTCCCCTTCACCTATATCTGGCATTTCTCCCCATGCTATCCCTCCCCAACTCCCCACCCCCCCACTATCCCCCCTCCCCCAACAGACCCCCGTGTATAGTGCTCCCCTCCCTGTGTCCATGTGTTCTCCTTGTTCAACACCCGCCTATGAGTGAGAACATGTGGTGTTTGATTTTGTGTTCTTGTGTCAGTTTGCTGAGAATGATGTTTTCCAGGTTCATCCATGTCCCTACGAAGGATGTGAACTCCTCCTTTTTAATGGCTGCATAATATTCCATGGTGTATATGTGCCACATTTTTCCTGTCCAGTCTATCATCGATGGGCATTTGGGCTGGTTCCAGGTCTTTGCTATTGTAAACTGTGCTGCAATGAACATTCGTGTGCATGTGTCCTTATAGTAGAACGATTTATAATCCTTTGGATATATGCCCAGTAATGGGATTGCTGGGTCAAATGGAATTTCTATTTCTAGGTCCTTGAGGAATCGCCACACTGTTTTCCACAGTGGTTGAACTAATTTACACTCCCACCAACAGTGTAAAAGTGTTCCTATTTCTCCACATCCTCTCCAGCATCTGTTGTCTCTAGATTTTTTAATGATCGCCATTCTAACTGGCGTGAGATGGTATCTCAATGTAGTTTTGATTTGCATTTCTCTAATGACCAGTGATGATGAGCATTTTTTCATATGTTTGTTGGCCTCATGTATGTCTTCTTTTGTAAAGTATCTGTTCATATCCTTCGCCCATTTTTGAATGGGCTTGTTTGTTTTTTTCTTGTAAATCTTTTTTAGTTCATTGTAAATTCTGGATATCAGCCCTTTGTCAGACGGGTAGGCTGCAAAAATTTTTTCCCATTCTGTTGGTTGCCGATTCACTCTATTAACTGTTTCTTTTGCCGTGCAAAAGCTGTGGAGTTTGATTAGGTCCCATTTGTCTATTTTGGCTTTTGTTGCCAATGCTTTTGGTGTTTTGGTCATAAAGTCCTTGCCTACGCCTATGTCCTGAATGGTTTTGCCTAGGTTTCCTTCTAGTGTTTTTATGGTGTTACGTCTTATGTTTAAGTCTTTAATCCATCTGGAGTCAATTTTAGTGTAAGGTGTCAGGAAGGGGTCCAGTTTCTGCTTTCTGCATATGGCTAGCCAGTTTTCCCAACACCATTTATTGAACATGGAATCCTTTCCCCATTGATTGTTTTTTTCAGGTTTGTCAAAGATCAGGTGGTTGTAGATATGTTGTGTCGCCTCTGACGTCTCTGTTCTGTTCCATTGGTCTATATCTCTGTTTTGGTACCAGTACCATGCTGTTTTGATTACTGTAGCCTTGTAGTAGAGTTTGAAGTCCGGTAGTGTGATGCCTCCTGCTTTGTTCTTTTTGCTTAGAATTGACTTGGCTATGCGGGCTCTCTTTTGGTTCCATATGAAGTTTAAGGTGATTTTTTCCAGTTCTGTGAGGAAGGTCATTGGTAGCTTGATGGGGATAGCGTTGAATCTGTAAATTACTTTGGGCAGTATGGCCATTTTCACAATATTAATTCTTCCTAACCATGAACATGGAATGTTTCTCCATCTGTTTGTGTCCTCTCTTATTTCGTTGAGCAGTGATTTGTAGTTCTCCTTGAAGAGGTCCTTTACGTTCCTTGTTAGTTGTGTTCCTAGGTATTTTATTCTCTTTGTAGCAATTGTGAATGGCAGTTCGTTCTTGATTTGGCTCTCTTTAAGTCTGTTATTGGTGTATAGGAATGCTTGTGATTTTTGCACATTGATTTTGTATCCTGATACTTTGCTGAAGTTGCTTATCAGTTTCAGGAGATTTTGGGCTGAGGTGATAGGGTCTTCTAGATATACAATCATGTCGTCTGCAAATAGAGACAATTTGACTTCCTCCTTTCCTAATTGAATACCCTTTATTTCTTTTTCTTGCCTGATTGCTCTGGCTAGAACTTCCAGTACTAGATTGAATAGGAGTGGTGAGAGAGGGCATCCTTGTCTAGTGCCGGATTTCAAAGGGAATGCTTCCAGTTTTTGCCCATTCAGTATGATATTGGCTGTCGGTTTGTCATAAATAGCTTTTATTATTTTGAGATACGTTCCATCGATACCTAGTTTATTGAGGGTTTTTAGCATAAAGGGCTGTTGAATTTTGTCGAAGGCCTTCTCTGCATCAATTGAGATAATCATGTGGTTTTTGTCTTTGGTTCTGTTTATGTGGTGAATTACATTTATAGACTTGCGTATATTGAACCAGCCTTGCATCCCCGGGATGAATCCTACTTGATCATGGTGGATAAGCTTTTTGATGTGCTGTTGTAATCGGCTTGCCAGTATTTTATTGAAGATTTTTGCATCTATGTTCATCATGGATATTGGCCTGTAGTTTTCTTTTCTTGTTGAGTCTCTGCCGGGTTTTGGTATTAGGATGATGTTGGTCTCATAAAATGATTTGGGAAGGATTCCCTCTTTTTGGATTATTTGGAATAGTTTCAGAAGGAATGGTACCAGTTCCTCTTTGTATGTCTGGTAGAATTCGGCTGTGAGACCATCTGGGCCTGGGCTTTTTTTGGGTGGTAGGCTCTTAATTGCTGCCTCGACTTCAGACCTTGTTATTGGTCTATTCAGGGTTTCGACTTCTTCCTGGTTTAGGCATGGGAGGAGACTACTGTCCAGGAATTTATCCATTTCTTCCAGGTTTTCTAATTTATGTGCATAGAGTTGTTTGTAATAATCTCTGATGATGGTTTGAATTTCTGTGGCGTCTGTGGTGATATCCCCTTTATCATTTTTTATTGCATCTATTTGGTTATTCTCTCTTTTCTTTTTTATTAGTTTGGCTAGTGGTCTGTCTATTTTGTTGATCTTTTCAAAAAACCAGCTCCTGGATTTATTGATTTTTTGTAGGGTTTTTCGTGTCTCTATCTCCTTCATTTCTGCTTTGATCTTAGTTATTTCTTGTCTTCTGCTAGGTTTTGAGTTTTTTTGATCTTGCTCCTCTAGCTCTTTCAATTTTGATGATAGGGTGTCAATTTTAGTTCTCTCCTTTCTTCTCATGTGGGCACTTATTGCTATATATTTTCCTCTAGAGACTGCTTTAAATGTGTCCCAGAGATTCTGGTATGTGGTGTCTTCATTCTCGTTGGTTTCGAAGAACATCTTTATTTCTGCCTTCATTTCAGTGTTTATCCAGTCAACATTCAGGAGAAAGTTGTTCAATTTCCATGAGGATGTGCGGTTCTGGGTGGGCTTCTGAATTCTGAGTTCTAACTTGATTGCACTGTGGTCTGAGAGACTGTTTGTTATGGTTTCTGTTCTTTTGCATTTGCTGAGGAGTGATTTACTTCCAATTATGTGGTCAATTTTAGAGTAGGTGTGATGTGGTGCTGAGAAGAATGTATATTCTCTGGATTTGGGCTGGAGAGTTCTGTAAATATCTATTAGGTTTGCTTGTTCCAGGTCTGAGTTCAAGTCCTGGATATCCTTATTAATTTTCTGTCTCGTTGATCTGTCTAATATTGACAACGGTGTGTTGAAGTCTCCCAGTATTAATGTGTGGGAGTCTATGTCTCTTTGTAAGTCTTTAAGAACTTGCCTTATGTATCTGGGTGCTCCTGTATTAGGTGCATATATATTTAGGATCGTTAGCTCTTCTTGTTGCATTGATCCTTTTACCATTATGTAATGTCCTTCTTTGTCTCTTTTGATCTTTGTTGCTTTAAAGTCTATTTTATCAGAGATGAGAATTGCAACTCCTGCTTTTTTTTGCTCTCCATTTGCTTGGTAAATCTTCCTCCATCCCTTTATTTTGAGCCTTTGTGTATCCTTGCATGTGAGGTGGGTTTCCTGGATACAGCACACTGATGGGTTTTGGCTTTTTATCCAATTTGCCAGTCTATGTCTTTTGATTGGGGCATTTAGTCCATTTACATTTAGGGTTAATATTGTTATGTGTGAGTTTGGTCCTGTCATTTTGATGCTAGCTGGCTGTTTTGCCCATTGGTTGATGGAGATTCTTCATTGTGTTGCTGCTCTTTACCATTTCGTGCGTTTTTGGAGTGGCTGGTGCTGGTTGTTTTTTTCTATGTGTAGTGTCTCCTTCAGGAGCTCTTGTAAAGCTGGTCTGGTGGTGATGAAATCTGTGAGTACTTGCTTGTTCACAAAGGATTTTATTTTTCCTTCACTTATGAAGCTTAGTTTGGCTGGATATGAAATTCTGGGTTGAAAGTTCTTTTCTTTAAGGATGTTGAATATCGGCCCCCACTCTCTTCTGGCCTGTAGGGTTTCTGCTGAGAGATCTGCTGTGAGTCTGATGGGTTTCCCTTTGTGGGTAACCCGACCTTTCTCTCTGGCTGCCCTTAGTATTTTCTCCTTCATTTCAACCCTGGTGAATCTGATGATTATGTGCCTTGGGGTTGCTCTTCTAGAGGAGTATCTTTGTGGTGTTCTCTGTATTTCTTGGACTTGAATCTTGGCCTGCCTTGCTAGGTTGGGGAAGTTTTCCTGGATAATATCCTGAAGAGTATTTTCCAGCTTGGATGCATTCTCTTCGTCACATTCAGGTACACCTATCACCCGTAGATTAGGTCTTTTCACGTAGTCCCATATTTCTTGTTGACTCTGTTCATTCCTTTTTACCTTGTTTTCTCTAATCTTCCCTTCTCGTTTTATTTCATTGAGTTGATCTTCAACTTCTGATATCCTTTCTTCTGCTTGGTCAATTCTGCTGTTGAAACTTGTACATGCTTCGCGAAGTTCTCGTGTTGTGTTTTTCAGCTCCATCAATTCATTCATATTCCTCTCTAAGTTGTCCATTCTCGTTAGCATTTCGTCAAGTCTTTTTTCAAGGTTCTTAGTTTCTTTGCATTGGGTTAGAACATGTTCTTTTAGCTCACAGAAGTTTCTTATTATCCATTTTCTGAAAGCTGATTCTGTCATTTCATCACACTCATTCTCCGTCCAGTCTTGTTCCCGTGCTGGTGAGGAGTTATGCTGCCTTGTAGGGGGAGAGGTGTTCTGGTTTTGGGTGTTTTCATCCTTTTTGCGCTGGTTTCTTCCCATCTTTGTGGATTTATCCGCCTATTGACTTTGTAGTTGCTGTCTTTCTGATTTTGGTAATTTTAAGTCTGCAGCAGCTGAACTCATAAACCCCCTTTTCTTCTCCCCAGGTGTTCTGGCCCAGGGGTTTAGCACTTTATATTTTTCAGCTGTGTTGCTACCGTTTTCCCTGCCCACAAGGTGGCAGTCTAGTCACACTCAGCCTGCAGAGGCTTCGCTGAGCTGCTGTGGGCTCCGCCCAGCTTCCGTGTGAGCTTCCCAGCAGTCCTGTGGGTGTAGTTAGAACTGCTTCCGCTATGCTGGCCCGCCCCTGTAGTGACGGAGTCTCTGTAGTGGCGGGTTGTCTTGGTTACGGAAAATTTCCCCGGGAACTGCAGGGTGTTTCCCGATGGAGGACGCCCCTCCCCCACAGAGCTGAACCGTCCCGGGTTCAGCCGTGTTTCTAGAGGGGCCCTCTTTGTCCTGTAATCTCTTGGCTTGCCTCCTTGCCACAGTTCCCCTTGCTGGCCCAGAGGGGACACAGTCTCGTTCACTTTGTTCAAGGAGCCGCTGCTCCCCGCCCCCCGTGCAGGCCGAGCGGCTGCTCCGGGCCAACCAGCGGCGCTGGGAATGCGGGGAGCTTCTTCACGCAATTAAAATCCGCTGCCCTGTGTGCCGCTGCGTCAGCCGAAGCAGCGGCTCTGAGATTCGTGGCACTCCCTTGCCCAGGGGTCTCCTGGCTTGGCTCCCTGCTTCAGCTCCCCTTTCTGGCTCAGAGGGAACTCTGTCTCTCTCGCTCTGCGCAAGAAGCCACTGCCCCCCGCTCCAGGGCGTAGGCTGAGCGGCCACTCCGCTCAAACCAGCGGCGCTGGAGACCCGTGGGGCTTTTCCTGCTGTGAATCTCCTGGTCTGTGGGCAGTAAAAGTCCGTCTGGAAATGCGGCTTCCACTCACCCTCTGCGCCTTCTCTCGGAGCTGCAATCCCGACTTCCTCTTAAGTGGCCATCTTGGATCGATCCCCCAATCATTTTTTATAGTCTGTGAATATCAGGTGTTCACCTAAGTAGGAATGTTGACACATTAGTATTTTTCTGATAACTCAGAAGATTCATCTCGTTTTTATTGAACCAACAATATGAAATTAGTCTTACTTGTCAAAAAATCACACAAAAAAAGGTAATTCTGTTTTTATATGGGTTTATAATTTTATAAAAACCCTGACACCTTAAAATATCTAGCAGAGACAAATATAAACTCTGGACAAAAATGTATGCTGACATTTCTGAAGACATTTTTATTTTTACCTAACCAATAATTTTAAAGCCATCTTACTTATTAAAAAGTTACTTAAGTTACATGAACTTGAAAAATGTTTGAACTTATTTACTTAATTTATTTATAAGTGCTCTATTATTTATAAGCCAACTTGGTACCCTGTAAAAACAATACATAACATCCAGACATATATACTCACATAAAAACAAAGATCTAATAGCTTTAATCTTAGAAGTATATCCATGAGAGAGAAATATAATCTCATAGGTTTATAAACATGTTCACATGGCTGAATTTTGTTTGTCCTAATAGGTAATCTAATGGATGCTGTCAACATAAATTTAGGGTAAAGCGATTTACACAGCAGTTTGATTTTTAAAGGCCAAACCTCCCTATCCTCCAAAGAACACTGAGACTAATCAGCACCACATTAGAACATGGTGGTAATCAATCAGGCTCAGTCCTGCTTAGAACATGAGGATAAAAGCCTAAATATACAAACCTCCATCCCACTTTCCCATTCAACAGCTAAATGAATCCAATTTTAAGCACTACAATTCAAAGACCATCTGAATTAGGCATGTTCAAAGTAGTATGGCTGAAGATTAGGCATGTTCAGAGTAGTATGACTGAAGACTTTCCCTTGCTCCATCATGCTTCAACTGCATTCTGGCCAACTCTGAAGAATGCATCCCAGTGGGCTGCACTTTCGGATCAAACCCCAACCTCCCATGATTACGATGACACACACACACAAACTATCACAAAAACACAATCCAATCTGTAGCAATGAACAAACCACAAAAGTGTCAAAACTGATATAGTCAGCGTGCTTCCTCTTTCCATTGGTTGGACTTGTTCAACTTGCAAATGGTAACTGCTTTGGAATTTCCCAGATTGAGAGAAGACAATTCCATTGTCTGTTACTCACAAAAGACACCTACCCGGACACAGATGTCACATTGTAATGGCTGTTCTTCCTGGGTAATCAGGAGTGTGGTTGGGGCTGGAAGTGGTGGATCCAAAGAGAGAGAAACCAAAACCCACTTCTGACCAAATATAGGCAGGTAGCTGCTTAGGATAACTTCTGAAACTCTCCCAGCACATGGCAGCTGAGCCATAAGCAATGCATTCACAGTGAAGAAACACCAAAATTTGTTATCAAAATGCCAGGGGTTCAGTCTAGGTCCCGTTGCTTGCTGCACAGAAAGCCAATCACTGAGACAATGAATATTACCAGGAAAGAAAAGCTGTAATTGGGTAATTTTAGCTGAGGAGATGGGAGATAAATCTCAAAGGCTCCTCAATCAACTAAATTCGGGGAAGGAATGTAGCTACATGTGGGAAAACAGGAAGTAGAGAGGGGTAAGAAATGTAGCTACATGTGGGAAAACAGGAATTAGAGAGGTGTAAGGAAGCAATCATGATTAGGGTTTGATGTCTTATCTGGATGTGGTGATATGGTGAGTTTTAGCTCCTTGATGCAGTTTCAATTCCTTGAAACTGAGTTTCAATTTCTTGAGGAAGAAACTTGGACAATGTAAGTTTCTGGTTTTAAGACCAGGAGAATCAATTTCTATGTTTATTGAAAAAGACTAAATGTCACTTCTTTAGGACAAGTGGGCCAATTTTATTGTCTCACACAGGAGAAGAATATTTAAATACAAAATGGTCTAGTTTCTCTTGTATAGGACTATTAAGCATTGACTTTCAAATTAAGCTGAACATTATTATATTCCTAATAGAAGTTATTTTCAAGAGTCAAAAAATTGGAGATATAGCTTGACTTCTGTCATAAGGAAGTTTTATAAATTGGAGCATCTCACCTAGTCTATCTGAAGCTGTTTGAACATCTGCAAAAGAAGTGGGCTTAATTAGGGGTTGTGAGGTTTGTTCCAGCTTTGCATTCTATAATACATAATAAAGCTTCCTTTGTTAAAATCACTCAGAGGGGTTGTTAGCATTCTTAAACATAAGATTTGTTATATTTGAAGATGAGTTGGTTTCATAGAGTTACCAGACAGTTTTAATCCTAAAATCTATGCTCCCAAATTTGAGCATGGTAAAACATTACAATTATTGAATATAATCATGCAAACTGATACTTTCTTTATCTGTAAGCCAATCATTAGCCTGTTTTCACTTAAATCTGTTTTGTTTCTCCTCCTGCTTTGCTGCGTGTTGCAGAGGCTGACCACGGTGATCTGTGTTTTCTAGGCTTCCCTGCTGTAGCATGGAGGGTAAGATGCCCTAAGTCCCCATACCCCCTTCAAGAGAGACTCTGCCACAGGAAGTTCAGGACACCAAGGGTACTCAGCTGTGGTACCTTCAGGATCTGCCTTAGCTTTGGAGCTGGGGTCCCTTGCTACTTAGGCTGCCCCCAGCCCCAATGACTGAGCATAAAGGAGTACAAGAAGACCCTTCAATGGTAATCTATATGCCAGAGCAAACTATTGGGCTGATCGTCTTTCTCAGAACTCTATCACAGTTGGAGGCTGTTACTACTCAGTCTTTTGATCTGCCCCCTTTCCTTTCATAAGCCTCATTTCAGTATCAACTCTGAAGTCCCTCCCTAGATACTCATTTTCCTTCTCCACTTTGTCTTTCATAGGCATTACCTCTAGTAAACCTCTTGTACATCTAAATTCATCTTGGAATCTACTTCCCAGAGGACATGAACTTTTACCTCTGTCAATTGCTTCAGACTACCTTCAACCAATGAGATAGATTGTATGGGGATTGCAGGGAGGAACCAAGAGTTACACTGGGGAGCAAAATTCTCTCTGCTACAGGAGACATCCAAATTGTGGCTGTATCTTCGCCACTATGCCAACTGCTGCCTCATGGCTACTCTCTCTGTAGATCTCTGTTTCTGTCAAACTGATTAGCTTCTAGGCTCCAATAATATTATCTTCTCCCATGTATTCATGGACATGAATACCGTTATTAAAAAGCACTATGTAAAATATGATTAAAAGCACTGGTAAAATACAGCTGTTAAAAAGCTCTCTGTTTTACAGAATACTTCGGCATCTTCCTGTTGCTGACATTGAATCTGAGTCACTTGAAGGAAAGTCTGTTCTCTAGCTTTCTAGTAATTTTATTTTAACTGCCTCCTGGAATTGGCTTTTCTAAGCTCAGCATTCTTGCTCTTCTGATAACAAATTCCTTCCCTCTTTTCTTTTACAAGATGTTCCTTCTCTCCCAAGTGGTGACCTAAATTGAAGGTATCTATGTCCCTCTCAGCCATGAGGTTAGGCATGAAACCTAACCTTGACCAACTGGAATCCTCTTCCAGGAACTACTAGGGATGCAGAGGAGAGAGGAATCACTGTTTGCCTCTGCATTCCTACTGGAGCTATTTTGTAAAAAAAAAAAAAAAAAAAAAAAAAAATCTGCGAATGGGGCCAACACCAATGCAGGTTGACCTAAAAAAAGCCTAGTAACATTTTTTTTATACTAAACTCCTGGACAAATTTGGAAGAGAACACTATTAAATACAAAGTACAACCTAACTCATAAAACTCTCAGGTTGTAATAGTCATTTCTGACTCTCTGAAAGGAAGTTTTGAGTAGAGTGGGAGGAAGGGATGAGTAGGGGATTATTGGAGATAAAGTTAATATGGGTCACAGGTAGAAAGAAGGAGAACACATCTGGGTGTCTGGATGGTTGCTGAAGATGAAGGGAACTTGGAAAACTGACACCCAGCATATGTTGACTTACCTCCATACTTTTGTTTCTGAGTTTCTGGCTCTTTCTGACACTTTCTATGTCTTTAGCATCTATTCTTTTTATTACATTGTTACAAATCTTTCCTAACCCTTTGAAGTCAGAACCCTTTGCTTTGGCTACCACTTGGTGCTGAAATCTATGACTAAGCTCCCTGGCTGCTTAGGGATTTTTTTTTGAACCAGATGTCATAAATTAGAGAAATGGAAGTTACCAAGATTAAACTGTTTATCAAACAAATAATGAAATACATTATTTGTGTTAGGAAATAAAATAGATTTTTAAATGTCTGTGAAAGAATTATTGAAAATGACATGTAAACAATCATCCCTGTTTTTCTTAATTTTTGAATGAGTTGCCTTAGGAGATGTTTTCTTTAACAACACAGTCATATAGTTTAATGTCATTGAACAGTTTACTCCATACCATGAACAGACAAATTTCTGACAGGATCTCACTATCAACTGGAAATTCAGATTAGTAATTTTTTTCCAGGTTGTATAAACTTAGGGTAGAAACATTTTTATTCAGATGCTCTCAGCATTCAGTACTGGGCTGGCCACCTATTACGGCTCTGCTTTAATTTTCTGTATGAATCCCTCAAATTGTCACCTTTATCCTAGACATAGTTAGAAAATTAACATTTGTGCCACCAAGTAAAGTTCTATTTGAATCAGCTAGAACTTTTAAAAGTTTCAGCCACTATTCTGCCTGGAGAAAAATATCAGCTGTCATGTCTTCCCATCTTACAACCCACTCTAACTGTGGCTACCACAGGAGACCAGCAGGACTGAGGAGCTGAGGTATCCCCAAAGATCTGGCCCTTAGCATGAGCTACCCATAGGGCAAGGAGGAATGCAGCCTGCCAAAGTGCCCTTTAGGACAAAGGAAACCTGATCCTGTGTTCTCCACATCTGATAGCCCTCTCATGCTTGTGAGCAGAAGTTAACTGTGCCCATCCAGTGAAGATGCAGGCATAGTGCTGATCTCTGAAAGGGAGGAATGTTGTTCTACTTTAGTGGACAGGCAGCACCAGTGGCCAGGAACAGGCATCAAGAGGGGAGTTCTTCTTTTGTTCCCCCATCCACTGCTGTGGATGCAGCCACAGGTTTTCCTACTGGGTATTGGAGTGAGTGCACCTGGAGTGCACCTGGAAAGGGCAGGATTCATCTCCTTCCTATGTGGAGTGATGGCATTCCTACAGCTGAGTGCTGGCCAGCCACAGAGTTGTTTGGGGCTGAGGGAAGAGATTCCACTCCCGAGCCAATTCAGGGTAGCCACAGGATGGGCATTTTCTGCATAATTCAGTTGCATTTCAGCCTGGAGATAAAGGGCAGGGTCTATCTAAAGTGAAGGCTGCAAGCCCTGGGACAGAGGTGTGATAAGGAAGTGGATGGGAAGCTGGTACAGCCTTCTCCTTGCCACCTCCGAGGAGACCTCAGCGCATTGCACCATGTGCTTTCTCAACCACCCTATTCAGGGTAGGTGCTTCCACTGGTCATTGGGGTATCTGGAGATGAGCCAGCTCTTACTTGTAAGTGCCACCTACAGGACTGAAAGTTGAACTGCACAACCAAATAAATAAAACACCACTGACAAAAGGGCACAGAGCTAGGGAATAAGATAAGCTTCCTGAGATTTCAGCACTCAGCCCCACAGAACATAGTGAGCCAGTTCATATACCCAATGCATTGTTACAACAATCAGCACTTGAGAAAGCCACCACACATAGAAAAGCTATCTGTAACCAAGGAATTTACACCAGACCCTTGACCCCCTGAAAGCATCCAGAATTGAAGCCATCCTCTCATCTGGAGAGGCTTGCTCTTCTTATTTTTGAATTTGATTTTGTTTGGATGTGAATTTTTATTTATTTTTCCCCCTTGAGGATATGACTGTCATGTATGTTTTATATGACCACAATGTATGATATGATCATACATATGATCACAGCATTACAGTTACAAATACATAGAAATTAAACAACTTGCCCCTGAATAAGCTTTGGGTAAATAATGGGATTAATGTAGAAATTAAAAAATTTTTTGATATGAGTAAAAATAGAGGCACAACGTACTAAAACCTATAGGATACAGCAAAAGCAGTGCTGTGAGAAAAGTTTATAGCATTGCATACCTACATCAAAAAAGATAAAAAGATTTCAAATTAACAACCTAATGTTCCACCTCAAGGAACTAGAGAAACAAAACAAACAAAACTTAAAGCTAGCAGAAGAAATGAGAAAACAAGGATACATGAATCATTAAATTAAAAAATTGCTTCTTTGAAAAGATAAACAAAATTGATAGACTACTAGTTAGATTGAGAAGATTTATATAAGCACAATCAGGATAAAGGTGACATTACAACTGATACCACAGAAATGCAAAAGATCATTGGAGACTACTATGAACATCTCTACATGCACAAGCTAGAAAACCTGGAGGAAATGCATACTTTTCTGGAAACGTACAACCTCTCAATATTGAACTGAAGAAATAAAAATCTAGAGCGAACCAATAATATGCAGAGAAAAGCAATCAGTAATCTTAAAAAATCTTCCAACAACACAAAGTCCAGGAGCAGAGAGATTCACAGTCAAACTTTACCAGACAAAGATGAGCTGATACCAGACTTACTAAAACTATTTTAAAAACAAAACAAAAAATCGAGGCGAAAGGATTGCTCCCTAACTCATCTACAAAACCACTATCACCCTGGTACCAAAATCAGGCAAGGACACAACAAAGAAGGAAAACTACTGGCCAACCTCCCTAATGAGCATAGGTGCAAAAGTCCTTAACAAAATACTAGCAAACTGAATCCAACAGCACATACATAAGATAACACATTGTAATTAAGAGAGTATTATTATAGAGATGCAAAGGTGGTTTAGTATACAAAAATCGGTTAATGTGATTTACCACATAAACAGAATTAAAAACAAAAAATATGATAATCTCAATAGAGGCAGAAAAGCATTCAATAAAATGCTTTCTTTATGATAAAAACCTACAACCAACTAGGCAGCAAAGATACATACCTCAAAGTCATAAGAGCTGTCTATGACAAACCCATAGCCAACATCTTATTGAATGTGGAAAAGTTACATGCATTCTCTCTGAGAACTGGAACAAGACAAGGATGTCCACTTTCACCACTCCTATTCAATATAGTACCAGAAGTTCTTGCCAGAACAATCAGACAAGAGAAAGAAATTAAAAGCACCCAAATAGGAAAAGGGAAAATCAAATTATCTCTGTTCACTGATGGCATGATCTTATACTTAAAAGCCCAAAAGTCTCCTGTATTTGATAACTGACTTTAGTAAAGTTTCAGGATACAAAATTAACACACAAAAATCAGGGCATTTTTAGGCCAGACGCGGTGACCACCTCTGTAATCCCAGCACTTTGGGAGGCTGAGGTGGGCAGATCATGAAGTCAGGAGATTGAGACCATCCTGGCTAACACAGTGAAACCTGGTCTCTACTAAAAATACAAACATGGGCCTTTAATCCCAGGAGGCTGAGGCAGGAGAATCACTTGAACCTGGGAAGCGGAGGTTGCAGTGAGCCAAGATCATGCTACTGCAGTCCAGCCTGGGCAACAGAATGTGACTCAGTCTCAAAAAAAAAAAAAAAAAAAATGCCATTTTTATACTCTAATAATGTTCAAGCTGAGAAACAAATCCAGAATCCAGATTCAATCCCACTTACAATAGCACACATACAAAATACCTAGGAATACATTTAACCAAGGAGATGAAAGGTATTTTCAAGAACTGCAGAACACTGATGAAATAAGTCATAGATGACACAAGCAGAAAAACATCCCATGCTTGTGGTTTAGAAAAATCAATATAATTTAAATGATTATACTACTCAAAGCAATCTACAAATTCAACATAATTCCTACTCAATTATTAGTTATTTTTCACAAAATTAGAAAAAAAATTCCTAAAACTCATATAGAACCAAAATAGAGTCTGAATAGCCAAAGCAATCTTAAGCAAAAATAATAAAGCTGCAGGCATCCCAATACCTGACTTAAATTATACTATAAGACTATAATAACCAAGGTAGCATGGTACTAGTATAAAAATAGACACATAAATCAATGGAAGAGAATACAGAACCCAGAAATAAAGCCACAAACAGCCAATTGATCTTTAACAAAGTTGACAAAAATGTACCAGGTTAAAGGACACCCAGTTCAATAAATGGTGCTAGAAAAATTGGATAGCCATATGGAGAAGAATGAAACTGAACCCATATATCTTACCATATACCAAAATTATCTCAAGATGAATTGAGACTTAAACATAAGATCTGAAAGTACAAACATAGTAAAGAGAAAAAGAAAGAAGAAAACCTAGTGACAACTCTCTGGATATTGGCCTAGGAAAAGCATTTATGACTAAGATCTCAAAAGCAAACACAACCAAGACAAAAGTAGACAAATGGAACCTAATTAAAATAAAATGCTTCTGCACAGTAAAAGAAATAATCAACAGAGAAACAGCCTACTGAATGGGAGAAAATATTTGCAAACTACTCATCCAGAAAAGGTCTAATATACAGAATCTACAAGAAACTCAAACAATCCAACCAGAAAAAAAAAACAAAACATTAAAAAGTAAGTAAAGGACACAGACATTTCTCAAAAGAACATATTCAAGCGCCAACAAACATATGAAAAAATGTTCAACATCACTAATCATCAAAGATATGCAAATTAAAACCACATCGACATATCATCTCACACCAGTCAGATAGGGTATTATTGAGAAGTCAACAAACAACAGATGTTGGCAAAGATGTGGACTAAAAGAAATGCTTCTACACTGCTGGTGGGAATATAAATTAGTACAATCTATATGGAAAACAATATGGAGATTTCTTAAAGAACTAAAATTAGAGTTACCATTAGACCCAGCAATTCCACTACTGGGTGTCTACCTAAAAGAAAAGAAATCATTATATCAAAAAGACACCTGCAGTTTTAATGTTTATCACAACACTATTCATGATAGCAAAGCCATAAAATTAACCTAAGTGTCCATCAATGGGTAATTGGATAAAGAAAGTGTGATATAGAAACACCATGGAATACTACTGAGCCATAAAAAAAGAATGAAATCCTCTCTTACGCAGCAACATGGATGGAGTTGGAAGCCATATCCAAGTAACATAACTCAGAAACAGAAAATCAAACACCACGTGTTTTCATTTATTAGTGAGAGCTAAACAACAAGTACACGTGGATATACAGAAAAAAATCATGGAGACTTCAAAAGGGTCGAGGGGAGAAGGTGAGTTAGAGTTGAAAACTTACCTATTGGTTACAACACTACTATGTATGTTGTTTGTTTGTTTGTTTTGAGACAGAGTCTTGCTCTGTCGCCCAGGCTGGAGTGCAGTGGCACAGTTTCGGCTCACCACAACTTCTCCCTCTACGGCCTCGGCCTCTGGAGTAGCTGGGACTACAGGCATGTGCCACCACACCCGGCTAACTTTTATATTTTTTAGTAGAGACAGGTTTTTGCCACGTTGGCCAGGCTATTCTCGAACTCTTGACGCCAGGTGATCTGCCTGCCTCAGCCTCCCAAAGTGCTGAGATTGCAGACATAAGCCACCATGCCCAGCCACTATTATGTATTATATCCATGTAATGAAGCAGAACATGTACTCCCTGAATCTACAAAAGTTAAAAAAAATTATTTAAGGAAACATTTGTAAAATAATTTAAGATAATAGAAATAAGAAACCGTAATTTTAGTATGTGTCACATAACAATGTAAAGACATTTAAAATCTGGTTCACATGGGATAATCAATAGAGAAAAGTCTTTTTTTCTAGTAAAATACCTACACATACACAGAAAATGTCTACTTTTGTTGAGTGTATATTCTTTCCCAGCTACTACACCTGAAGTTTTGTATAAGTATGGTAATAAGAGGCTCTTGTTTCGGTATCACAAAGGCATGGGTTCAAAATTCCCATATGGTCAACTATTAATTGTGATATCTTGGCCAGTTTTAAAAAATGTCCCTGAATGTTATTTGCCTTGTGTAAATTTGAGATAGTAAAAGCTATTTAATGGGGTTGTTGAGAAATTTAAATGTGTATATGTAGCTCTGAGGCAGTGCCTGACACATAGTTCATAATAATAACTTTTATTATCATTATCATCTTTGGCTATTGCTGTCTCTGGACCTGCATTAATTTTCATTTCATTTCATATGCATCTTCACATCACTTCTATATGATAGAAATTATTATCCCAATTTAGATGAGGGAATTGAGGCTCAAGTTAATTTAGCTAAAATTTGGCCAAGGAGGAAGTTGAACCCATGTATGTCTAGCTATGGTTCTCCTGCTCATTTTACAGTACTATACATATGCAGTATAATTTTTCCTGGTAGGGAGAACTGACTTATTTTTTTCCAGAGTGATGTTAACCCACCTTTGATGACACAAATTCCTGATTTACTGAGTCATTTGAACAAAGTTATAATTTTATGTGCCAATAGACTAGAGATACATGTGTCAAGGTTTCAAGTTGAATGATGATGATTCAAAAAATTCAAAAAATATCTACTAGTACTTCATTAAAAAACAAGCTACTGACAAGCATACATATATATACATATGTGAATATACTCCCATATATGTGGCATTAATTCCATAAATTTTAGTGTTAATAATACACAATAGAAACTCAAGCAACAACCACTGTGTAAAGTTACAAAAGTAAGAAGAAAGCTGTATTACTCTAAATTATTTATTTTCTTATAATCCTTTTTGAGATTCTAGTTTTTAATCTGCTGTGCAATCTTACATTTCCTACGATAATTCATCTGTAGTTTAAGGATGTTCTGCTTTGTTACAAAATAAAAGAAGCTTATATAACTGTGGCGTCATTTATGTAACAAGTTGCTGGAGCTTCCTTTCTAACACAGAACAAAGCCTCAAGAAAGTCTTTTGAAATGTGCAGCAGATGGTATTAGGTTGGTGCAGTTTTGGCAGTTAAAGTAATGGCATAAACCACAATTACTTTTGCACCAACATAATATTGTTAATAAAGAAATAAAGCTATGCCTACAATACCTTCTTGCCAGGGATGAGTTAGAATGATTATACTTCTCTTAAGCAATATAGGTTAAGTTCTACAAGGTAGTATTTAATACCACTTAATACTGTAACCACAAGTTATTGCCTGCATAATCTTGTCAACAGTCCAAAAGTCATTAACCTTTTCTAAAGTAATATATATATCTTCATATATATGTTCATCCTGTATAATCTGGAATATTAGTGGATAGACAATAAATAAAAAATTCTTATGTTTATTTCATATCTGGAGAGTGTGTGTTAACATCTGAGTATTACCGGTACATTGGTTTAATAAAAATTTCAATGCGTGACATTTTTTCTGTGGTAAGGCAAACTTTTTCAAGCAATATTGACAACAAAGGCATAAGTAGACAAAACAAAAAGTCTTCTGCTAAGCAATGCCAAAATCTACCCTTGCAATACAACTGGTAAATATATGCCAAAAACAACTTCCTTGTTCAGCCCTCTTGAAGATATTCTTCATTACATGTTTAAGTTCTCTGCATACTTCACCATTTCATTTCTTGCCCAGACCTCAAAAATCATTAGAGAGTAAGTAACATTTCGCAAATCAAACATAGAAAATGAAACCATGTTACATCAAATCAAACTCAGCCTTGCAGTGAACTATTTTGAAAAGATAGTTTCTATCTTTCGTATTAAAATACTTAACTTGCTGTGAAAATGCATGCTTGGCAAAAATCTCTGAGGCAGGCTTCTGAGCTTTATGAGATGACTCATACCTTTTACGTATGTATAAAAACATTTATCTTGTTATTATACTTTGATGCACTTTGCACACAACTAAGAGACAGAATTGCTTAATTTGTTAGAATATAGAATCTGTAGCTAACAATGAAGCTCAACTCTGCCACTACCTACTTGTGTGACCTTGAGCAAACTTCTTGCCATCTCTAAATCTTAATTTCTCTTGCTATTTTTTTGTTTAATGAAGAAAACTTATAATATGATTTATTTCTGAAGGCTATCATAAAGAATACAAGATGATATATTGAAATTAACAAAATGTCCAATTGTAAGTGCTCAGTAAATGTTTGTTGAAAGGAAAAGAAAAGGAAAGAACTGGAGAGAAGGAAGGGAGAAAAAGGAAACTGGGGCTTCAGCTTTCTAAGTTTAAGCATAACCAGAATTTGGAGAGGTTGGAGAAAGGATTGTTTGTAAGGGATGGAATCCTAATAAACAGTAGGCAAACACAAAATGACTATCTAAATATTTCATACTTTCATAAAAGTTACACAGTTCAACTATGAAGTTTTAGTTGCTGGACAATTACAGCTTTTACAACTTTGTTTTGTTAATAGAGTTTTTTTTTACATTTAATAAGCAGGTCTAGGAGATTCTAATTAATCTCGAAGTTGTAGAAAGTAAGCAGGCGAGGGTGGGGCTACTTTTAAAAAGAACACACCTACTAACACCATGCTAAGTTTTTCCTTTGGTGGACAAAATTATAACAATATGTTTGGCATTAGTTTCCTACACCTCCTCATTACAGAGCAGTGCCAAAGGATTCCCCAAACATCCAGGTACTGTTTTACTTTGCTCTGATGACAGTTGAAGTTTCGGTGCCTCCTGTTTCTTCTCAACTGGAAAGGACATTCATTCTGCCCAGCTCAAAGTTTATCTCCCTTGAACTAGAATATGCATTCTACCATTAAATCTAAAACTGCCTTGACACGTTGTTATAATACCTCATGGATGTGGAAAGTTTATTGCAACCTAATGTGAAACATAGGAAAAGGTGCAATCTGGCTGTTTCTTGATGTGTTCTCTACTGGCAAAACAAATTCCACTTTCTGTGTGGGAAGTGCAATAGCCAATGCATTTATTGATGTCTTACTATCCTTAAATTGTATTGCCACTTTGTTTAGAAGCAATTGGGATTAGGTGCTATTTTGCCTTCCCATACAGCTAAATTCTAAATTCTCATACAACTATGAGAGAATGCCTAAAGGCTCATCTAATAGAAAAAAACAGTGAGAACACGTTAGATTTTATAAAGTCAAGTTTTAATGATATTTCTATAGTGCTACAAGAGAACTCTGATGTGGAATTATTGGGACTTACTAGATGGCAAGTTCCATCCCTAGTATTTTACTTAATATATTTGATCCTCAAGACAACCTTATAAAGAAGATATTATGATAGGAAAAATGAGTCTCAGAGAGTAATTTACTCAAAGTCATAGAGAAAGCAGGAAGTAATTCTAGGTTTTGAATCTTGTACAAATAAAATATTTGAGGAATGCATTTATTCTCAATACTGTTTTCGTGACTAAATTCCATCTATTGCCAGACAGGTTTAGGGCAATTGTGCAAAACAAGGCATGGTCCTAGTACTGAGAATACACTAAAAAGAGACCAGATATAATTCCTGCATTCATTGAGCTCCCAATCAACTAGGAAGAAAGACGTTTAAAAAATGCATTTATCAGAACAAAGATATTCCATGCATAAGTGGAGTAGCCAAATGGGGAAATAAGAGCTCAATCTCCCATCTATCCTCCCTTCCAAATAAGAGAGAGAGTCACGCTAGAGGAGAAAGAAAGTCAGTCTACATAAAAATATATACTTTTAATTTTTATTGTAAAATATAGCATTGTTATAAAATATAATGTATAAAAACGTAAGTGTACAAGTTAATAAATAATACTAAACCAAACATCCATGCATCCACCACTCTGGCACGGAAATACTCTTTAAGATTCAATCTCCTCCTTGTTGATATGTTAGAGAAGTCAGTTAGTTGAAATTCTGAGATAATAATTTGCAGAATCATGCTGTCTACTAGTAAGAATTAGTAATTACTTATACTTGACTATAATTAATAACATTTTTATTTAACTTATATTTCAGTAATAACATTTTGCTTATTCTATTCATTACTATTACTTATAATAGTTTTATTTAAATTTTTATATTTTTATTGTTTTTAATAAAGATGTTTGAAAAGCTACAAGAGAAAAAAATGTGGAACAGTTTGTGTCAATTTTTTTGAAATATATAGATATAATAATTTATTAAATGTTTCTGTGTAATAATATAATAAATGATTTCTTCCTTTTCTTATGAAAAATCTGATTAAAAATATTTTAAACGCATGAATTAGAAGTAGTACCAAACTGTTTGTCGGATTGTCACACCCTCATGTCTCAGTATATGTGTAAAACTTCCAATTATTATTGTCAAGTAGAGAATTTGCTGTGTCTGTGATGCTCAGAGAAGTCTAAGCTGAATATTTAACTTTGAAAGCCATTGATACAGAGATGAAAATCCAAGTCAAGAAAATTGTCGAAGTTACTTAAGCAGAGAGTATGGATTAGGAAATGAATGGTGGCTAAAACTAAGCTTGTGGAACTCGCCTGTCAAGTAAATGAGACTGAAATGGACTAGGAGACAAAGAAGGAATGGGCGAAGGAGTGGGAGGGGCTTCTCAGAAGATTAAGGACATGAGTATGTATTTTAGAAACAAAGGAGTGGCCAACTGAGAGGCTCAGAGGAAGACAAAATATTATTAGACTTAGCAAGAGGTAAATCATTAAGATACGAGAGCTTTGTCCCAGTTTGCCCAAAACTGTCCTAATTGAAGCCTGCTGTCCTACTGAAAGTGTTTCAGTGATGTGGCCGTTCTAGTTATCAGTAACTTTAGCAAAGGTCATTTCAGTAGAGTGATACAGACAGAAGTCAAAGTAGAATGGATTAAAAAATGAATAGGAAATGAGAACATGGAGGCATTAAGATGGGTAATTTCTTAAAAGAATTATGTGTATAGAAGGAAAGAGAAAAGATCATTGATGGAATAAAATGTGAGGTAAAAGGTCTTTTGTCTTTTAAGGTAGAGGAAATATCTGGCCTGGCAGGAGAGGTTGAAGAGATTCAAGTGAGGAGTAGTATGCAAAGGGTAAGACTTCTGAAAGGTGGCAGAGAGTAGGATCCCGGACAGGAGAGCAAAACAGGGACTTAAAGGGGAGGAAGGACACATGAACAGCTGCAATGGGAGAGGAAGCATGAATGGAGAGTATTTATTATATTAGTGGATGTGGATATTTGCCAATGGAAAGTTAAGGTAATTTCAATCTTTTGACATATTTTCTTTGAAGGAGGAGGTTAGAATATTTACCGAGAGTGAGAGGGTGTGATGGCGGCATTATGAATTGAAGAGAGTAAAGGTGTGAAAAGCTAATGTGTATGCAGTGTGGGAATATGGATAGAGTAAAATCCTGTGATAGAATTGCTTGACAGCATTCAGGGCACAGTTGAAAGAGATACCATTACTTTATAAGGATACCAATTTGTACATTGTATGATTTGCTCTAGCAAACCATCTTAGAATTCCTTTTTTGAAAATGCTTTTGTAGTCTGCCTTTCCGCATGGGAGAAAATCAGTTCCATACTTTAGTCACATTTCATGTCTGACCCGATGCCATATTTTTCAGCTTGATTACATACCTTATTCACCAGCCTTAGCTTCAAATGACTTTTGGCTATTTCTATAAAATGTTATTTTTTTAGCATATGATAATTTGCTTTCATTTGGAACATTTGTAAGGATATGTTCAGATTCTTAAGGCAACACCACTCACAAATCTCAGAGACCCTTTGAGTCACAATAAAATCATTAGAATTATTGGAATGAGGGTTCCAATTTCTAAAATGAGTATGTGTCCTATAGTCATATAGATTGTCATTCTTAGTGCAGCCTTTTTTTAGAGAGTCTTTGGCACTTAAAGACGCACAATAAAGTAATAGGAATAGTGGTAGGGGAAAAACAGCTATGGGAATGGAGAGACAGTAGAAATTTTAATTGCAAAGACAAAGGAACAAAGTGTAAAAGTCCTACTTAAAAGTGTTCCTAATAATCGATATTTAACAGTATAAAAAAGTGCCTTTCATAGACTATAATTGACTAAATTCTCAAAAATAACTCTGTAAATAGGTACTATGTTTAACTGAAGTCAGAGAATTGAAATTAAGACTAATGACTCAGATTGCCAAATGAATGAAAAACTCAAAATCCAAACCTCAGCCCTTTGTTATTTAAAACAATATCCTTTAATTTTATCATGCTTTCCTAGTAGATAACATATATTTTGATAGCAATTTAAAATGAGCAATTAGGAAAATATTTTGTGTGGTTGTTTTGTTATGAAATTAAAAGTCTGTTTAAACCATTGCTTTAATATTTTATTTGGTTGGAAAGCCATGAAATGCCTACCAACACTTTAATACTAATTAATACAGTCTGGTGTTTGTGTCATAATGCTTTTTTATTTATTCTTAAAATATTTTGAAATTTATTTTTATGATTACAACTTTCTTGTTAGATTACTTTTTGTCAGGGCCGGGCGCGGTGGCCCACGCCTGTAATCCCAGCACTTTGGGAGGCCGAGGAGGGTGGATCACGAGGTCAAGAGATCAAGACCATCCTGGTCAACATGGTGAAACCCCGTCTCTACTAAAAATACAAAAAATTAGCTGGGCATGGTGGTGCGTGCCTGTAATCCCAGCTACTCAGGAGGCTGAGGCAAGAGAATTGCCTGAACCCAGGAGGCGGAGGTTGCGGTGAGCCGAGATCGCGCCATTGCACTCCAGCCTGGGTAACAAGAGCGAAACTCTGTCTCAAAAAAAAAAAAAAAAAAAAAAAAAAGAAAAAGATTACTTTTTGTCCCAATTATGCAAAATCAGTTAGATTTAAGCAAAAATAAAAATAGTATTATATTGTCTTAGTCCCTCAAACTAAATGTTTTAAAATTTTAATTGCATAAAATAACATAAAGAAGTTGTTAAAATTCAGATCCCAGGGTACCAGGCAGAGAAATGATTGTTTAACAAGTCTAGAAAGGGTACCAGGAAGTCAGCTTCTAGGCACCCTGATTGATTTGATTCAGGTGATCCTCAGACAACACGTTGAGAAATATTGCTCTTGAATTCTTATTTTTCTTTTTAATACCTATTCTTTACTTTTGGATGCTCAAAAACTTAGTGCTATAGAAAACTATATTATTCAGTAATAGTAATTATGTAACTGAAATTCACATCTCTTAACTCTGTATTTTCAGGTGATTCGTGTCCTTAAAAATCATTTATGATACAAATACTTTAGGATCTCTGGCTTCTACTTTAAAGAGAGAATCGAAAGATAATTGTTTTGAATTGAAAAACTGTCAACATATTTTAAGTAACAAACATTAAAACATATTTATTCTTATTAGTGGTTAGTGACATGCAAATTAAAATTTAATTGACATACGTTTCTTGACCTCAGATTGGCAAAAGATAAATAGCCTAATATGCAGCTCTGGTAAGAGTGTGAGGAAATCACACTCTGCAAATTCATTACTCATGGGAAAGTGCATTACTGAAATATATTTGGAAAGATTTTGTTAGAAATTTAGTGATAGCTATTGGAATTAAAACTGCACATGCCTTTGACAAGATATGTTTATATAATCACATCAACAAAAATAAGACTTTGTACCATTTATGTACAAGACTAGTTTCTTATAGCATTTTCAATGGGCAAAACAGCAGCAATACCCAAAGAAAACCTTGTAATCAAAAAGAAAATTGCTGAATAAATTGTAGATTTAAAAGTTATACATCTACTCAAAAAGAATAAATTAGACATAGTGAATTGGATGAAAGTTTATGACATACTTTAAGTAAAACAAAATTAGGTTACACAGCAATTTGTGTAATGTGCTTCATTTTTTACAAAATAGCAAAAAACCTTTATATATTTTTACAAACTCTAGCTCCTGTGTTGTCCAACATGCTACAAGACACATGTGGATAATTAAATTTATATTAATTAAAACTAAATATTCATAAATTATAACATTTTTACCCTATACAACTATAATTTGTCAATTTACAACTTAAAAATAAAAAATTAATTTGTAAAGCTAAAAATTAAAGGATATTGTTTAATACAATAGAAAATAGTCACATATGGCTAATGATACCTTACTGAGTGGCAGGGACAGAACATTCCCACCACCACAGAAATTTCTCAGACAGACCTGCCCTAGAAAATTCTAGAAGGATACACCTGAATTAATGGAGATGAAGAGGGAGAGATTATTAGCATTTTATTTTACATTTCATATCATTGACTTGTTAAAAGTATGCACTTTTACTGATACAATTTTTAAATCCAATTCATTAGAAGTGAAATATTTTGTTTATTCATTTGGGATGTGTTTTTAAAAGCCTCTGCAGTGCTCATTAAAACAATGTATACTATTTCTCTTTGTGATCAAATATTTTGCAATTCACTCAAGGTCTACTGTACAGTTGAATCTGCAGTCTTTTTAAAGTAACAGAACATGCATGTGACAGAGTACTGACATGCAAAACACTTGGAGGACAAGAAAACATATAATCAGATTCTAATCTTTTTGTCCAGGCTTGACTTTCTTCTTTCTCTGTCTCTCATATAGCCTAAGACAGAGCTTTGAAAATTCTAAGTGCTCAATATTTTTGTTTTTGAGTTTCATATTGTCATTTAGTTGACAAAAGATAATTGGGCTCATATGTCTTATTTTTTCTTTCAAAAATGCTGACAGAAAGCATAACTTGAGGGCGTTTATTCCTGCTATTCTGCTCTTCACTTTCATTGTCTTCCTATCTAAGCGGTTAACTGATACTTATAAATAGGTGCTCTCTACAAGTGTAGATGAATGAATAAAAAAAGATAAAATGATGCATTCAGAAAAGGGCCCTGCCCCCCACCACTTTGCTGTTGCCCCTTTGCCAAAGGATTCCCAACAAGGGCTCTTGATCCACTGACATTGTCTTTCCATGACATGAATCAGTGCATTTTGTCCATAAAATGTTTTCCATTTTGAAGCACTATGCAGTATATGTAGGAATGGAGAGCTAGTGGTGATGCTGGACTTTAATCACTTCTTTATTAAGTTCAGTCATGAAAAATAGGAAATGTGTATCAACACAAAGGAAAGGACATGTATGTTGAGATATGAATATGTCCAATACAAATGCACAATTCCTGTGCAGGATCAGGCTTTTTTTTTTTTTTTCAGGAGCAGATGAAAACCAAAAGACAATGCCTCTATTGGATTTGAATGAGAAACTGCCAGCAAACCATCAACTAATATCCATTCTAGACAGAAGAGGAAAACAAACACATTTCATTTCATTTTGCAATCATCGTATAAGTGGTTTTTTTTAATAGAAAAACAAAACTCATGAAACCCACAGTGCCCAATTTTATTCATGCACATTGCTGCTTTAGTTACTATCTGTAGACACTGGTGAACTTAGAGTAGATATTTGGAGTTTGCTTGTCTAAATATTGAGCTAAAATGATTTGTTGATTGTCCATTTAAAGTAGACTGTACGAAGTGTAAAGTGCGAAGATTGATGCAGACTAGGATTGTGAATTAGTTGTAAGGTGTGCCAGTAGGGGCTGTTAGTAGTTTTGTTTCTTTTGAATTCCTGCATGCTGATTTAGAGCAGGTTAAAATGAGGGTATTTTCCAAATACAGGGCTAATAATAACAATAATAATAATAACCCTGACCATCTTTTTTGAGCTTTCTGTTACCTTACCTAATCAGATTTTCCAGACTCATGAGGAATACAATTTCTATACTGAAATGAGAATTCCAGAAAAGGACCTATTGAAATCATCTCCTGAACTCTATGATTAATACCCAAATCTTCTCCAAATCCTGTATCAAGGGCTATTTATTCCAAATCTGGAAACTCACTTCCATTTTAAAATCTGAATCCAATCATACTCTTAATAGGGAAACTTTATATTTTTATTTCTAAGTAACAAAAGAGTCTTTTTATGTGTGTGTGTGTGTGATCATAGATCTATCCTTTAAACAAGACAATAGTTTTACCTCAATCTAATAACGAAGTACCTGTCCAGTGCTGATTCTCTGTTTTTTTTGCTCAAATTCCTATTATGATACTCTGCTCCTGATATCCTCCTGTGATAGTTTTTCCTTGTATTAGAATGAACTATCAAGATTTTCTAAAGGAGAGATTCCTAAGCTATACCTTCTAAATGCAAAGCACTTAGAAGTGATTGTACTTAGAAGATAAGGGCTAGAGTTTAGGTTTCTACATTTTAAAAAAATGTTCACAGACCATTACCTACTGCTGTGACTTTACCATGAGTGCTCCATTTCATATTTGGCTTCCATTCCACCTTTGTCTGACCTGTTTATCAACTAACTGAGCTCTTATGATATAAAAATTAAGATTGTATGTTTAGGGTCTGGACAGAAACATCAGAAAAGCCAGCATTATTTATTTGTAATATACACTTATAAAGAAATTATTGTGAAATATAAATGTGTGTCTATATTTTGGTCTTTTATTTTTGATGTTATTCAAAAATGAATAGGGGAAAGAGAGTATATTAGAAAATAGTTTTAAAATAGCATACAAAACTCACTGAAATCCTTAACTTAGGGGTTCATTAACTTTATTGTGCATAAAAATTACTTGAAATTATTTGGCAAGTTTATTAATTAAATATATAACATATATAATTTATATAAAAATATATTATATGTATATAATATATAGCTACACACACACATATACACCTGCACTTTGGATTCTATTTGACTAGGTGGTTCTGGGGGATGCCCAGGAATCTTCATGACTGATAATGATAGAAGGTACAGAAAGTCTTTAGACTATCTCTTGAGAAATAATGGCCTAAACCAGTTAACATCATACGTCTTAATTTTTATTCTGATTTTTAAAATTATTCTTGTTTTTAAGCTTTCTGTCTGACAAATACAATTTTGTTTCTGTGGGTGAGATACATGATCATTAAAAACCAATAGTACTTTACTTTCAGCAAATCTGAATATAATGTAATTATTCTGTTTTTTTATATTACATTCTTTTAAGAAGCTATGTCTCTTGATTTCCTTTAAAAAGAAATGGTCTACTTTTTTTTTTCAATTATGTATGATACTGAACAACTAATAGTTGGCTATTAATAGCCAATTGGTTAACTGTGGCTGGGACACCACCACCACCTGGTGGCAATAGGTACAAATTGCAAGTTTAGTTTTTGACCTTTGATACACGTGGTTGTGAAGTGCCACCTCCGGAGGTTCTGCTATAAGCAATTCTATTGACACAAAAAGGATTTGGAGGAAGTTTATGAATTCATTTTCCAGTGTAGGATCTTTTCTATATGGTGATCTGCTATTATCTTAGCTCTATGTATAAGCACTAGCATTCTGCTCTTTGTTTCAGAATATTAAATTTATAGTTTTAAGGGTTTTTTTTTGTTTCAGAATAGCAACAATAAATCAAGGTTTAAAAGTAAAAGGAACAGTGCTGACATAATTCTCTTCTTTTTTCCAGTGGAGATATTATTTATTATTCTTTTAGCCTGAGAGAATTACTGCTCTTTGCTATACTTTGGTGCCATCAACAATAGCCTTATTGGTTTGTCTTTTTAAAATGAGCTACAGAAACATCATATTCAGGAGGAAATAATCTCTTAGGCCTGCCACATTTGGCAGTGTACACAGTGGAATGTATATATACATGACCAGTAGAATGATCTTTTCCAAAGTCTTATACTACTACTCTCTATCTTTGCATTTATGTTAATAATTCCAGTGGAAGAAGACAATCTGTTTAAGAAGACAATCATGTGAAAGTCCTTACCCCAGAAGTAATGGTTACCCCTGCCTTTTATTTTGGCATACTATAAATATTGATGTACATTTTGTGGAAAGACATTTAAATAATTTCAAGGAAACCAACAGGACCAAAAAAAGAATTGTAGCATACAAATGAAGTGTAGAATGAAAGGCTTGACTTACATTTGGTGGAATACATGGAAATTATTTTATGATTTTAAGAATATACCCCTGGCCAAAACTGCACTTCATGTCACACCTTTAATTTCATTAATATATAACAAATTTACCTACTGGAGATACTTAGCATTAGAATAGTCTTGGGGACACAAAGCATATTTGAACTACTTAAATTTGAACTACTGAGAAAGATTGCAATGTGTAGGAGAAATACAACATCTGAATAAAAGATTACCTGAAGAAGGAAAATACTATAACATAGCAAGGTTAGAAGAGCTAACCACACATTTTGATGATTCCTCATTTTTGCTCAAAGCCAGCTTCTGATTTGGGCTCTCAGTCATACCTTTGGTTTCAAGTTGCACCTCTTACCCTTTCTTATGCTTGCTGTGTGCCTTGAAAAAGCCATATTTGAGAGCACCTAAGCTTGTGATTAATTTTCCTGTCCCTGTGTGTAATAATACCTATAAAGTGCTCAGCATTTCATTGCACTGATCACATTTATTCTCTGTAGAAAGGAACTTAAGGCTTCCTAATGCCTGCCCAGTTTACCTGACAAGAATATTATGATGCCAAAGAGTATATCTAAGTTCTTTTAGTTATTTGAAACAGAATATTCAAATTATTTTCATCTAATAATAAAAATATTAGTCTCCGGAAGATGTGTAGGTAAATATTTTAATTTTTTAAAGGAGAAATTAATCATTTCCATTTGTGAGAGAATAATTCAAGTGAAACAGGATTACATTAAATTTTACCTTTAGAGTCCAGGAAACAAATGACAAAGTAATGTTCTCACCTAATCACGTTTAAGCGAAATACTGCAGAATCTATTTCTGTGGAGTCATAGAAAGCCAATTTTTGTTTTTTTAAGTGCATTCCCTAAGGACTATCTATGGGAAAAACTGAAACAACCTTCTCCCAACATTGTATTTTGGATGTACATAGCAAAAGAGTAAACAAAGATCTTCCTCTTTTTCTACTCCTTTTAGCTGTTGACTGAATTGTGTGGTTACTATGTTGATGAAAACATTGATAAAGGTTTTAAAAAGAATTGTCCATGTTTAAACTTTGTGTCTCTCATCATATGGTTGTGGTGCAATGTGGTACCTAGCCCTGAGACATTCTAAATGATTGGAGTGGATGATGACTCTTAGCATATCATATCCTACAGGTTTGGGTGATCAACATCAGCATTCCAAGGGTGCAGTCTAATACGAAACTGATGTATGAATGCTCTGCAGGCAAAATTTATGTTCACTTTAGAATAAAAGTCTGGAAACACAAATACACACATACACACACATGCATACTCTTACACACACATACAAAGCAATGAGGAAAAGACACGAAAGAATCCTGAAGTTTTTATTTTTTGTCTCTGTTTGGATATAGCATCTAACATACCAACAGTCACGGCTATTGTTATTTTATTTAAAAGGTCATTGGATGTCCACAGTTGCTAACAATGGGGTTTAAGGCAACATGGTTGATGGACAAGCTAATTAATACATTTTCAAAAAATTGAATATCCATAAGACATATAGGAAGAAGCTAATTTTGTAGTGTCTGAAATAATATAAAACCAATATAAACACACACATTAATATGTTATTCTTGCATGTGCTGAAGAGGGTGAATGAGTTAAACATTGTACCAGAGTGATAATAAGCTGTCCAAAAATGTAGTAAGCAAATTTTATATCAATCTGTTTTAACGAGTGCTTTATGGAATTGAAATAACAAATAGAAATCATTTTCTAATCTAAGATGTTTGTAATGTACTTGAAGGAACAAACTAAATATGCAGAAAAAAGTTTGCAAATAATCGCCAAATAATGTGGACTTTTTCCCTGCTACCAATAAATTTAATTTCCCAATCCTAAAAATAAAAACTATATATTCTTTTGACACTATAAATGCCTCAGGTTATTAGAGAAAAGAGGACACTGAAACAGAATTTAGCCTGATAAAAATAAAATTTCTTAGGGTGCTCCTTTTTTTTCATATTAGTTTTCAAAAATTTGACTGCTACAGTTAAACAATGCCCATCAATGCAAATATCACAATGGCTAAGAGATTCATTATCTACACACATGGACATTTACATTTATTTATTTTACTGTGTTGATTCATGTACAACTAACTATAGTGATGTTACAGTAGTCCTGTAGAGTAACCTCCATTTTTTTCTTACTAAAGAATTAGTAGTTAGATAGAAGAAGTAAATTCTAATGTATGATAGCAGACTAGGGTGACTAAAATTAGCAAAAATGTATTTTATATTTCAAACTAGCTAGAAGAGAGGACTTGATATGTTACCAACGTACAGAAATGATATATATTCAAGGTGATGGATACCCCAAATGCCCTGACTTGATCATTATACGTTCTTTGCATGTCACGAAATACATGTACCCCATGTAAAATATTATGTACCAATAAAATAAAATAAAAATAAAATATAGACTCTCACATAAATTAAAAAAAGAACTAGTAAGAATCCTGAAGGACTGCAGTCAAGGTAATAGTCTGTGTCCTGGGTTTGGGCTATATTATTTTCTCATTCTCTCCTAATACACTTACACATGCTGTTTGTGCTGGGATGCCCACATCTTACTTTTCAGTTTTACTTCTAAAAGTGTCTGTGTACTTTTCTAAGTACAGATTCAAGACATACATCTTCATCAGTTAATTTTAATGAGTGCCTTGCTTTCTTTTTAGGATCTTTGCAAAACACTAGTAGTTTCATTTTCTAAATACAGTGACTGGCTCTAGCTCACTTCAGTACTATTTCTGAAGCCTAATTGTTCCTTGATACTTTCTCTTTAATAGCTCTATTCTTCCTCCCAGAACACGATTCTCTATTATCCTGCCCTTCCACATGGCGACTGAGAAAGGGCATTTATTTAAAAATATTTAATATCCTTTTCTTTAACAACAACAATATCACTTTCCAAGTGGAATACATGGAGCTAAAGAATACGGCCAGCATGAACAGGAAATAATAAATCACATATCAAAGATAAGTCCATCTGGAAAATATATCAAAATAGCCATGCACTTATTGAAATTTCAAGACAAAAAATAATGTGGAATACCAGCTCTTCTCTCATGTCTGTACATTTGTTTAACTATAGCATGTGCCTACAGAGGTAAGCCTGGAAAGAAAAGGAAGAAGTTTTTTTTTTTGTTTTTTTATTGCTGTTGTCGCTTTTAATTTTAGGCAGCTTAATTATATTTCAGAAATAGAAATCTAGATAATAAGTCAGGAAGAAAGCTTGGTATTAAATAAAGGATACAGCTAGCACACTGGTATCTTCTAGAAGGTAGAGTGATCTGGTAGTGTCTGCCAGCACCTGATGTATTGTACTGTTAATAGAAATGGGAAAGGAACTAACATTTTTAAGAGCTTACTAAGCAAAGCACCATAAAGCAGTCATCATTACCTTTCAACCCAACTGCTACACCCCTCACAGTTTTTTTTGCCCTCCCCACACAAAGAAGAAAAATGCTTAGTCTTCATTTACGCAGCCTTACCTGCAACCCAGACATAGTTATGTAACAAAATGAAGGCTATTGGTGTCAGAATGGATGCTACTGGCCACCTGGGAAGGATTCTTTATGATGAGAGACATGCAAAGATAAATGCCTACACTTCTGCTTTGGACATTGTCATATAAGGTTGTAACCTGGAGCTACTGCAGTCAAGAGACTCAGAGAAATTGACCTACATCTCTGATGCCATCCACCTTTTGCACCAACCCAGGGAATCCCTACCTCTGCATTTATTGTTCTTGGAGAAAAATAAACTCCTTGAGTTGAAGTCATTTTCTGTTGAGAATTTTGTTTCTGGCAATCACATGCATCCTAACTGAACAACGTTGTGCCAGGCACTTGTGATATGATCCCTTTTGATGCTTATCATCATCCTGTTAGCTAAGCATTATTCTTTCATTTCAGAGATGAGGAAACTGAGCCTTAAAAAGATGGAGGGACTTGTCCAGTATCCCAGAGCTCTTATGCACAGAATTCAGAGTTTGAATCCCTGTGCCTATGCCTGGAGCACCTGTGCATCTCCACTTACTCATTTTTTGCCATTCTGTCTCGTTACACTGACTCTCTGTACAGCAAATATTGACTGACTGAGTTAGTATTTGAATCTGGCAGGGAGAATGTAGGCAGGTGTCTGTTCTGAGACCATGGAAAGCACTATAAGAAATAAGGATTGATCACAAAGACAATTTTTTGCTGCAAGACATTAAAAAAACTGAGAATAATTATAGATATGTTTCTTTTACAGTAAGAGGTCTGAGGGATATTTATCCTCAGTTATAATTAAATATGGGTTTACAAATAGAAACTTAGCTTTGCAAATATTACTTGGAGACTACATGACTGGAAGACTTTCCACCATGCTTTCCATCTTCATTAGGGCTCTCTCGCCTGGTCGTCAATCCTCTAGTTTCTCACAAGTTCCACCTTGGCTGGAATGATTTTGAAATCTGCCTCTAGTAAATGCTGAATGTTTTCAAGTCCTCTCAATTAGAAGTTCCACAGAATCCCTGTAAAATGGGAGAGAAAGAAAGAAGAGCAGAGGATGTAATACTTCTTTTTTCAATACTGCTTGAATTTTTAAAGGGATTGTTTCAGCAAATCCTGAGATCTTGGCAAGTAATACTGGTTTATTTGTGTGTTTAATAGTCAGCCCTTTTCTAGATGAAATTTTGGAAGATGTAAGATTTTCCTGGTGGCTTCTCCTTCTCTTTGCTCTCCCAAATGAGGGGACCACTCTTTCATTATCCTGAATATTGAAAATTTCAAAACACCTATTGGGCCTCTTTTATTTGCATCATCCATATTCTTACTGCATAAAAATCCTTTGAGAATTTTTCTTTTCTACCCTTTTCTTCCTAAACCTCATCTGTAATGCCCTGTTGGTAAACTAATTTTAACTAATGTGTTAATTATGATTCAAATATAAATTATTAGATCATGTACATGTACAAAGTTATACACTGACTCGACCTTACTCCAGAGTAATAACTTCCTTGTTTTGCAAATTTCAGCCCAAGTCAGAAATTTCTCTAAGGGAGCGAAAATATTGCCATATGGACGTTTACCTTCCATACCAGCCAGCCCCAGAGTTTGGCAGTATGTCCAGGAGCCTTAAAACAAAAACTGGAAAGTGAACAGGAAAATATATTACTATAGTGTATTCTTTAATAAAAAATAGAATCTTGGGAAAATATTGGCTTAAGAAAGTCTTTATAATAATGTAAAAAGAAAAATAAAGTAAGATAGCCACTGTTAATTTCCTAAACTCACTAAATTAACACTAAAACAACCAGAGTGGAAAAAACAAATAAACAAATCCAATTCTGACTATTTCTAGACCAAGTCCCCAGTATCTGTTAACTGGAAGTATTGAGGTAATTTAGTGGTCTCCTCTCTTTTACTCTTACCAGTACACACCTCCTCTTCTCAGTCTAGTCTCAAAATAGCAGCCTGAATTATCTATACCTATAAAAATGAAATGAAATCAAGACATGCCTCTGCTCAAAATCCTCTAATGGTTTTCCTGCTTACTCTGGATAAAGGACAAATTTCTGACAATGGCTTCAGGACCATTCACTCTCACCCGATTCCTTCTGCATTTCCAACTTCTAGTCTTTCTTGCTACTACAATCACACTGGCTTCCTTCTTTTCACAGAAACATCAGGCATCTCCTGCCTCAGCCCTTAGCTACTTCCCTTGCTCAACTCCTGTCTTCATGAAGGCCCCATCACCCTATTTAAAATTTCAAAGCCCCCATTGATGAAATGCCCCTCCCCAACACTCTGTCCAGCTTCCCAGCTTCATTTTTCTCCACAGCATTCCATAGCAAATATCACATACTGTACATTTTACTGGTTTATTTATTTGTTGTCTTCCTATTATGTTGTCCCAGATCCCTGACTAGAATGCAGCCCTATGAAGGTTTTGTCTGTTTGTTTATTTATTTATTTTAAAGCCGTATCTACTGTGCCTGTTACATATGAAATCTTCAATGACTATTTGTAAAACGGGTAATCCTTCCACCTGCCTAGTCAGGTGGAACTATTTTATAGTTGTAAAACTACAATATTACTTTGTTCTAAATAACTTAAAGCAGATAAATAATTTATTGAAAGGAGATTGTCAGGCTAAACAACCAGACTTAGAAAACTCCTGAAACTAAAAATCTTCTCTTGAATTAAAGGAGCTGGGCAGCAGGACACCTAGGCATGGTGTGGGGCCATCCTCACCCAGGATGATCTTCACTCATCTTCAGCTAAGGACATGCCCAGGTTTCTGCCATTTATCTTCATCACCATGAGCAATCTCTAAGTGACCCTGCATCTTTGCACACTTCCTCTAGAGCCGATGTGTCTGTGCCAGGCCTAGGTCACATGTCAACAATCCAGCTGTTAATGGCCAGAGGAGATAATATGTAACCCCTGTCAGTTGCCAAGGGAAAGGCTGAATTCTGCTCCTCATTACATAAAAACCCTGAATTCTGCTCCTCATTACATAAAATCCCTCATTACATAAAACCCAAAATTTATGTAATGAGGGATATTTTGACATATGAACAAATTTGGATCATGAGCAGCCAGAAAAACAAAACACTTACAAAAATGCACCTAATTGTAATCTATAATTATACATAAAAGTGCCTTTTATTTGCTTTATTTTGTTTTCATTAGTTACTGTTTTTTAAAATTTCCTAGTAATGCAAATAGGCATATTAGCTCATTTGATGGCTTTAGATAGGGAAAATTAACTGTAAGCCATATTAAGGTAATAAAAATTTTAGCCACACCTCTATTTTTCCCTTGACACTGCCTATAATTTGTGGTCTGTCAGTACTTACATATTAGAAGAAGAAATAAGAGAATTGAGAGGCCTTCAATGACCTATCTGATCTCTTCAGAGTCAACTTTTATGCAAAGGCTATGATACCTTTTGTGTTCACTAAATTTTGCATAATAAAATGAACTGCATCAATGAAAATCAGATGCTCATCTGACTAAATCATTACTCATTCTATTCCCCACAGAGAAGCAGTCACGCATAGTATTGCACTACAGTTCAGATTTATTGCACAAGTATTTTTATTTGGCATGGGAGTGTTCCAAAGATGAAAGCAACAATTCCTCCCATTTTACAGGTCCTTTTTCAATATGACTTCTCTATTGATCTCATCAGACTCACTCAGAGACTGAGCTGGCCCTGGTGACTTGCCTTAACTCATAGATTATTGCAGAGGTGACATATGTAACTCTCTGGCCTAGTCCTTAAGTGCTGTGTAGTTCCTTGTCTTGACCTCTCTTGGAAGCCAGCTACCATGTAAGGAAGTCTGGATTTTGCACTTGAGGAAGTAACATGGGGAGAAAGGCCCTGGAGGATAGAGGCATCACACACAGCAGTCAACATCAACTGCCATACAGTGTGAGTGGGGCCATCTTGATGTTCCATTCCCAATTGAGCCACCAGTGGAATTTAGTCACATGATCAGCTCAGTTGATACCTTGGGGAGTAGAAGAACCAAATCTCTGAGCCCAGCCCATGTGCAAAATCATAATAAATAATAAATTGTTCTAGTCTCAAACCAGTATGTTTTGGAATAGTTGGTTATACAACAATAAAAAGCTGAAATATTTAGAATATAAAACTTTTACGAATTTAATGACGTTAAAATTTTCTTTGAAAAACCATTAGGAAATATCTACCTTCCTTTGGGCAAAGGAAGAATGCAGTAGGTAAAAATTATCTACCTCAAGTTGAGCCATATTTCCCGACACATCTCAAGTCACTTCTATCCTAGTTCCAATATCCTAGGCAGGAATGATATAATCTACTACTCCTCAGGTCCACAGTAACTTATCTGACCAGTAGATCCTTCTCTAATATCTGAAGGTATCATTTAGCTTCTGTGATGAATCAATGCTCTAATAGAAAAGGGAGACAGGACTGCTCTCTGATGATGTAGATGTTTTGACTGACCTTAAGAGATACTGATTCCCTTCCTATCAACCTCCATGCTTCACTCTCCCACTCCTTAACTCTACAATGGAATCTTTTAGTTATGTCATATAGTAAGAATTTTAGTCCAATTAGTTGGAGTATGCATGGCAACAGTAGGATGGTGGAGTAGATATTTGGACACAAATGATTCTACCATGTTGGAAGTATTTTTTTAAAAAACATTAGCTTTATAGCAAACTTCACAACAGGCCCAAATTTTAGAACTATTCCAGGTAGCCATTTCAATGTAGTTTGAATATCAGCCATTTAATTTAAATTCAGTCAATATTATAATAAAATAATAATAATTAGTTATTACTGTTTATTTTTAAAATTTCTTTTGAGTTACCTAAAATATTTTGCCTGCCATTTTGCTGTATTTCTTTTTTATTTGTTTGTTTTTATTGTGATCAAAACATTTAACATGAGATCTATCTTCTTTACTATATTTCTTAAAGCAAATTTTATATCCATGTTTCGAGACTGTTTCTGGTGTAGCTACACTTTCAAAAATCTTTGTTAAAGCTCCCAACAGTTATGTTAAAGAGGCAAACTTAAGTAACATTATACATTTCAATGAGGCAGTTTGTAGAAATTGAGCTATGATTTTCATAGTGAGTTTTGCTCATGTACCTAGATGATGTTACTATCAATTAAGAAACAAATTGTTATTGTATGTCTACAAGGCACCAGTTCTAGGACAGGCAATTTGAAAAATATGTTAGAAATGTTAGCTGTGGTTCCTTCCATAAAAGAGTTAACATTTCATTCAAAGGAGAAAAGCCTTAAACAAGATATGATGACTGTTCAGAATAAGAAAGTGCCTGGGTTTAGGTTCCACTCTACCACTTTAGGGAAGTACTACTCAGTGCCTCCATTTCCTCCTTTGTAAAATGAGGTAATACTTAGATAATCCATGTAGAATATTTAGGGACATAATGAATATTCATTCACGTAAACTCTTATTGCTGTTAGATACTTTTACGCCACTGAGAAGTGGACGTCTCCTTGGTCATGTTGTTTTGGCTCAGTATTCTACATCTCACTGTCCACATCTGTGAAAAGGCATGTGTCTGCTGATATTTGTCAGTGCTAAAACTCAATTTTATATCTCAATTTTAGAAAAAGGCGAATAACTTACTAAAATGTTTGGCATGACTTGTGATCCTTATTATTATAGTTAACATTTTAAAATCATGCATATGTAAAGATGCTTTCTTTTAAAATAATTTTGTTTTCTCTCTTTAAAATAAAAATGTTATTCAAAAACCTTAAAAACTGAAGGAATTGGAACTTTTGTTCATTTATTTTATGTTGTCATTAAATCTCGATGTCATTAATTAAGTTCTAAATATATCAAGATCAATGATTGTACTGATAGTTCAATCAGTAATGTAGTTACTTGCTTATTTAACAGGGCTTTTACTTCTCTTGATTAAGTCACCTATTACATTTAAACTTCATTTTTTGAGAACATAATATAATACATTATGTATTTCATTCTTAGTTCTCCAGAATACTAGTTTTTGTTTTGTCTTATGTTAGTACATTAGATGAACTTGGTGAAGCCATCAGTCATCAGTTAAATGAAACTCCTAAAAACTGACCTATCAAAACAGTTATATATGCCTAATAGCTTATTGGTAGAAGTTAAGCAGTGGCACATCTTAAAAGAGGAGTTATAAGTTCAAATACTTTATTAACTATACATCCTTAAGAAGTTATTTTTCTATACTTGCTGGGGTTTTTGTTATTAATTCCAATTTTTTTTTTTTTTTAGATGGAATCTCACTCTGTTGCCAGGCTGGAGTGCAGGGGTGTGATCTCAGCTCACTGTAAACTCTGCCTCCTTGGTTCAAGCGATTCTCCTGCCTCAGCCTCCCAGGTAGCTGGGACTACAGGTGCGCATTACCAGACCAAGCTAATTTTTTTGTATTTTTAGTAGAGATGGGGTTTTACCATGTTGGTCACAATGGTCTCAATCTCTCAACCTCATGATCTGCCCAACTCGGCCTCCCAAAGTGCTGGGATTACAGACATGAGCCACAGCGCCCAGCCAATCCTGGTTCTATTAAAGGGATTAGCATTTCCTCCCAGTGCCTGTTTTGTTACAAATGTATTATACTGAACAAGGGTCACTATTAATAACCATTTGATAAAAAAGGTTTCATTTATTTTTTTACCCACCATTGTTTGCTTTTAGAAGATGAATAATCTACCTTCCCTGATACTTGAGCAATTTGGGGAATGGGGAGGGGGAGGTGGGTAATGTTTTTTTTAATCTTGCCTTGTAAATTTAACAATAGGATGTCTCCATTGTAATTTATCACAAAAATTTTCAGAAAGTAATTTGACCAAATAATAGGTTGATGAATTAACAGCTCTTGTGAGCTCATAGCCACAGAGGTTTACAGCCTGCCATTCTAAATTAAAAGAATAAAAGACTGTCTTTGAAGATTTTCTGGTAAGTTGCCCAATCAAATTTTGTCACATCACTGATATGTTTTTATCATGTGTTTTGTAAAAAAGTAAGAATTATAAAAAACTATATATAATGATTTTAGACAAGTTAAAATTAAAAACTTTACTATAAAAAACTATAGTCCTTTACAACATAGTGCGAAATGACTTATCTATCTTCAAAAAATGCAAGTATACTCAAAGCAAATCTTTGGGGAAAAAGTTAAAAATTAAATTTTAATTATTTATGGAATGGTAAAGCATTATTTTTTTTGTCCAAAAGCCCTAAGAAAGAAGCATTACATTCCCACATTTTAAACTGTTACCTATAAAAAAGGACTACTTTAAATAGAATAGCACTTTATGCATTAGTATTAGTATATATGAGTATTATTAGTAGTATTTTTTGCTATTTTTGGATAACAAAACCTATGAAAATATCTGTGATCAATAAAATCTGGACATATTTTAAGTGATGGAACAGTAACTTTAAAAATCCTATAATTAAAATGAACTATGTTTCATAAAGGTATGATGGACTATAAGAAGATAAAAGACTTTAAAATGCTTGAGTTACTAAGATTCTGTTTTCTAATTCCAGTTTTTAAAGATGTACTGAAATAACACCATATCGATCTATAGTCTGCAAAGAAACAAAAATAAACTAATGTAACCAAATGTTATTTATTTAGACTGTATATAAGTGCATCCATGCTAAGATACTATTCATTAGGTAAAGATTTGAAAAAATATATTAATTAAGATAGAGGAGAGTAATCTGATTATAATAACTTAAAACATCTTTTAAAAATGCTTGAGTTTTAATAGAAATAAAAGTAAAGGCATTTTCTAATTCCCTCAATAAGCAAAAAAGAAAAAGAAAAAAGAAGAATAACATTCAGATCAATGTATGCTAGCTACATGAGAAAATTATGATATCAATTCTTTCTGAAGAATGCAATTTTTCTATCAAATTATGTTTTTAAATTTGTTTCAATTTGCTGGGCTGTTTGAATGGCTTTTCTGGTCCAACTTTTCTGAAACATTTTCTCTACTTTACTGGAGTAAATTTCAGCTCATGTCTGTCTTGAATGTACAGTAATACCCTTTACTTTGTCAGAAAAAAAAATCAATAGATTTGAATCTGTTAAACTTTGGAGCAGCTGTTCTGAAAATGCAGCCTCTCTGCTATGGTAGAGATTTAAAGCTATCACACAAAAATAAAACAACTCCAGGTTAACTCAATGGAAAATTGTGTGGGAACATCATTGCAACAGTAAGCATTGTGATTCCATTATTTATTAAACATATTTCTAGAAAAACCACTACTTATGTGCAGAAGCCAGTGAACACTACCAAGATCTACAAAGCATTTCTAACCATCGTGCTTGCACTAATCTAATCTCAAGAAAGACTCCAGGTTTCAATTCAATTCTGTAAATATTTGTTGAGCAAGGGCATTCAATATTTGTTGTACAAGTGATCCCAGCACCATGCCACAGGCCCTGCTGTGATGAAATTCTGAAATCTATATTTAACCTTAAGGAAAGCTTTTAACCTACCTGGGCCTCAATTTCTTCATCTGTAAAATGAAGAGAATGGATTAAACAATATGTAAGATTTTAAAATTCTATGATTATGGGATTGGCTTGGACATAGTGATGTCAGATTATCCTTCGCTTTTAATCTTTGCCTTTACCTCACTAACAGGATAGACACAGAGAGGCCGCCCATTCCATTTGATGCAAGGTACAACAGTCATTAGAGGAAGGAGGGAATGTGGTCAGGGAGGCAGGCAAGCACTGTTGTGGAGAACATGGCCTAGGGAGTTGGACCCCCTGGGCTGGGGCTCTGCCCTTATCAATCATATCATTTGGAACAGTTACTTTACCTCTTGGGGCTTCAGTGTCCTCATTTGTAAAATGGGGATAATACTTGTATTTACCTTATAGAGCTGTTGTAAAGATTAAATGAGTTAATGCGTGTAAAGCACTTAGAACAGTGCCTAACACAGAGTACATACTGAATAGGATTAGCTATTATTATTCTGGTCCAAGGAACAGATGTCAATGGCTTAGTTCAAATCTAAGCACTAACACTGACTAGGACATTGCTTAGTTGCTTTAATTAATAGTAGCCACCTCACATGATTACTTATAGATTTATATATAAATAAATATCTATATCTCATCAGCAACATTATCTGACATAAAATACATAAATTGATAAGCAGGGGAACCAGGATTACATATAACTACACTCTTGCCTAACACATAGCAACACCAGAAACTTAAACATTGGGAAGTGAGTTTAAAAATGTATGCATGTACAGAAGTCTTCAGGCATTGTATTTTATATATGACAGGTTTATAAATGTAATTGTAGTGAGTTTTTGCAAAATAAATATTCAGAACAAGAATGTATAGCCTTTAATAACATGTAGACTATATAGCAAATGCTCAATAAATATTACTGTTTATTGTTATTACATCCTCTTTCTACAGAGCTGAAGCAGTCTTCCTTGGCTTTAATTAAAAAGTTAGCTTTAATATATAATAAAATCATATTCAATAACGGAATAAATTTTTACATAGTAAAGTTTAAGGAGAAAATTGTTTTCTCATGACATAGTTAAACTTGTGTCACAAATATGACACAGTAGCTTGAATGATTAAAGGAAAACTAACAATTATAGCTTAACAAAATAGGATTCACTGAAATGAAAAGATATTCTACTTCAATTAAGTCATTTAATCAATTGAATCCCCAGTAGTGTATAGAAGAGTAATTGACAAGTGCTTTGGCTGCTAAGCTTCTCTGTACTCTTTGCAGAAACCACTGTTTTTTAAAAAAGAGTTCACTTTCACTTGGGTAAAAATTGAAGTTACAAGTACATCAAAGTCACTGTCTAAAGAAACGGTTGCCCATGAATTGACACACAGTGTAATGAAAGAGGATGTATGTCAAACTCCATTAGTAAGTCTTCAGAGAATGTACATGCTATTGAATTAGGTTAATAATATGTACAGTCAGTAACAGACCTTTTATAGAAAGATATTATGTGACATCTATATGAAAGAATTTGTATAACCAAATATGAATGCCAGTTAGTGCAAAAAAGTCAGGATAAATATTACAACTTATTGTTGGAAGTAAGGCCTTGATAGCATTAGACTCTATAGTTAGATGCATGATGCTGAAAGAGATAACAAAACAACCATTGACTCCAGCGGCTCTCTTTTATTTATTTTTTGCCTTTCCACATATGCTGCAACAAGTTCATTTGCGCAATATATAGCACACACATAGTTAAAATTGGGAGTAATTCATCTACATGTAACATCTTTCCTTTCCCATTGGAAAGAACTAAAATAGATTAGAAGTGGCATTGGGGAGAATTTTTGCTTTCAGCTAAGGTAGAATAAAAGAGATTGAATTAACTCTTTTAATGGAAACTACTAACAGCCCCGCAAAAACAATAAAACAATCATTTTCAGGCATTGGACATCAAGCAACGCAGAACAATAATCCCCAACTTACAGCCTAGAAAGAGTTTTCATGATGCCATGAAGAGACAGAAAACCCAAGTGGAGCTTGGAACTCTCCCAGAGTTGAGGAGACAGAGGTGGGAGTCTTGGGAAGGCAAGTTGATTACAGTTTTCAGGACAAAGTTCTAGAAAGGAGAAAATTGCAGAGAGTAAGAAAGCTCCAGGGATCTGCAGAGGGTCCCCCTCCAGTCTTCAGCTCAGTACTAATCAGCACATGTGAGAAGAAAACTCCTCAAATTTATGGATGGCACCACCCAACCAAAAGGAGCAGAGGAAACAACTCCTGAAATTTGCAAAGTCCCAGGCAAAGCTTATGTTCCCACCAGCCAGTGTGGAAAATGTCACAAGTCATAGGACAACAGGAAATCAGAAGTGTATTGCCATAAAAGTGGGACAGAATCAGCCCTAGACTAAAGACTAGTCTGTTCCTGCCTAACGAAGCTTTAAAGCAAGCTTCTGGTTTTTTTTTTCTGGTTTTTAAATATTTTTATTTTGGCATTTAATTTAATTTTCATAGTTATGGGGTACTGAGTGATATTTCAATGCATGTATATAAAATACAATAACCAATTAGAGTAATTAACTTACTCATTTATCATTTGTTGGAGACACTCAAAATCCTTTCTTCTAGCTATTTAAAAGTTTGCATTGTATTATCATTAATTATGGTCACCCTACAGTGCTATAGAACACTAGAATTTATTTATAAATAACTTAACTGAATCTCAGATTAAGGGTCAGATGATCTTTATAAGAATACAAAAATTTCCAGTACTCCCAAAGGTAGAATTTACTATCATGACTAGCATGCAATAAAAAATTACCGACTATGCAAATAAATGGAAGTAATTCACAATGTGGATGAAAATCTACCAGTAGAAACAGTTCCAGAAATTGCATAAATTATATGATTATTAAGCAAGAGCATTATAACTGTTGCTATAACTATTTTATATAATTATAGGCATTTTATGTGTTTCAGAAGCTAGAGGAAAGATTGAACATGTTGAGTTGATACATGGAAGATATAAACAAGGCCCAGATTGTGAAGCCCTAAAAATATCTGAGGTAAAAATAATATGTAGTGAGATTAATAACAAATTAGACACTGCACAAGAAAAGATTAGTAACCTGAGGACATAACAGTTAAAATTAAAGAGAGGAAAAAAGACTGGAAAACAGATGGACAGAGCATCAGAGAGTTGTTAGACAACTTCAATTGACCTAATATATGTGAAATTGGACTCCCTCAATGAGAAGGGAAAGAGGAGGAACAGAAAAATATTTTTAAAATTATGGTCTAAAATTCTCCAATTTTGACAAAAACTATAAACTGATAGATTCAAGAAGCTCGATGCATGCTGAATACAAGAAATAAGAAGAAAACTATACTAAGGTACACCATAATCAAATAGTTTAAAAGTGGTGATAAAAAGAAAATCTTAAAAGCAGCCAGAGGGGCTGGGCACAGTGGTTCACACCTGTAATCCCAGCACTTTGGGAGGCCAAGGTGGGTGCATGACTTTAGGCCAGGAGTTCAAGACCAGCCTGGCCAACATGGTGAAATCCTGTATCTGCTAAAAATAAAATAGTTGGGCCTGGTGGCACACACGCCTGTAGTCCTAGCTACTCAGGAGCCTGAGGCAGGAGAATCGCTTGAACCCAGTAAGTGGAAGTTGCAGTGAGCTGAGATCGTGACACCGCACTCCAAATTCTGTCTCGAAGTAAATGATAAAATAAATAAATAAAAGCAACCAAAAAAGGGAAAATAATTTATGTACAGAATAGGAAAAAAGATACAACAGTTTTCTTCTTGGAAACAATGTGAGCCAGAAGATAGAGACACATCTTTACTGAAAGAAAGAAAGAAATCCCATGAACATAAAATTCTATACACAGCACAAATATATTTGAAAATGGAAAACAAATGACATCCTTAGATATAGAAAACAGTAAAATAATTAATCACCAGAAGAAATGTCAACAGTAGTTCCTCCAGAAGAATAAAAATGATATGAGATAGAAAGCTCATTCACACAAAGAATTGAGGACCACTGGAAATGTTGAATATATAAGTATAAAAGACATTTTTTCCTTTTAGTTTCAATATCTCTTTAAAAGCTAATTGTTTAAAGCAAAAGTAGTAACAATGTATCATAAGAGTTAAAACATATGCAGAAGTAACATGAAAGTATGCTGTCGTATGGTACTTATACTATATGTAAAACAGAATAATATCACTTGAAGGTAGGCCATGATAACTTAAAGATATATTCTATAAACCCTAAAGTCAAACTTAAAAATATAATAAAGCAGGGAATCATGCAAAAGTAGACAGCAAATGAGATAAAATGAGGAAAAAATAACATCATAGGTATAACAAGTGTCAACTTTTACAGTTAAGAATTAGGTTTTCCAAAAATATGTTACTCTTGTCTGCTATTTAGCTCATGGGCCTGTCTTGGCATTTCAAGGAATCTTAGCTACATGTCACTTAAAATGTATACTCTTTTAAGCAAATTCTATCCACCCAGGAGTCTTTTTCCTTCCTTCTTCCCTGATGTGTCCCTGAATTATTCTTGTTCCTGGGGATATTGTTCTGATGTCAATGAGAGCAAGCTCCTGAACCAGACCTTTGGGTCTGATGTTAACTCTATGCTAACTCTATTATTACTTATCTACCATGGGCTGGTTACTTAACCTTTTTATTTTTTGGTGCTTTTTCACCTGTAAAAAAAGGGGATAATAGCAGCTACTTTGAAGGATTACTGTGAAGATTTAATAGATAACATATGTAGCTGGTCCAAAGATAGTGAGTTATCTCAATTGATTATTCAGTCAATTATAAATCAAACTTTTTGTTCTACCCTTTTCCACATTATCACTGCTGCACTTGATGTCTTAAGAAAATAACATGTGAAAGCACTTAGTACAATACTCTCTGTTTGTCAAGCCCTAAATGAGTGGCACTTTTATTCTTATCTGTGTATAATATTCTCTGCCCTGCTGCAGCCACATAACTGTTGATTTTGCCTTTTGTCTTCATAAGATGCCACCAGCTCAGTCAGTACTTCCACACTTCCTTTGTAGGTTTCAGAAATATTTTTGCACTATTTACAGGCTGGGATGTTCTAGGATTCAGTGGCACAGACTTCCAGTCCAGCTTCCTGGATCCTTCACTCCACCATTGCTTCTCTACCGCTCTGTCAGAAACATCCACTCTTGCCAGTCCAAACTGTACAGCGCAAGATAGAAATTCTAACTATGCTTTTCTGAGCCATCAGGACCTGACTTTCTGACTTTCAAACTAATATTTTTGATAGGAGTTTTTTAAAACTTCTATTTGGAAATTCAGTTCTAAGTAGTGACTTCTGTTATTATAGCTATCCTGTACAGGGCAGTCACTGCGTGTGACCAGTGACACTCTGCCTACATGCTGAGGGCTATAATAGAGGTAAGAAGGGTGGCAGGGAGAAACCTAGTAATTTGGTCCAGGACTCTCTGCTCCCTAGACACAGCATAAAAGTTAATTGCTTACTTAATTTTAACTGTTACTAGCAACAGATTAATTATGGTGTATTGGAAAGTGATTGGTATCCACCATAGTGCCTTGATGCCACAGTGAACTGCTGCCTGTGCACCAAACACAGGAAGAGATATGGAAACATCTGGAAGGTCCCTGAGGTACCATAGCTACTGAGGTGGCCCTTAATATTGCTGGAAGCTGCAGCTGCCTCTTGATTCAGTCTAGAAAAACTGAAGTCCATAAGACAACAGGTTATCAGTTGAGTTTCAGCTCCATTGTGAACAACTCCATGGAACAATTTCTGCTTATTAGAATTGGAAACATCTTCCCTCATCTTTCTTTTATGGTAATTATCTCCTCTGCTAGTCTAGGAGCCCTTTGAGCAGTGAGACTTACTCACACCTTGACATTCCCCTTAGGGCCTCGTAGGAACTTAAAGGAAGCTGCTACTGACACCACCACCACTATATATGAAGAGACCATCCCAGACGCTGCTCCAGGGGCTCCACAATTATAATTCCATTTACTCCTCATAGGCCACTCTAAGTTATATATCGCTTTTCTATTGATGGATAGAATGATTGAAGTTGTAAGTAGTTGTAAGATTACGCAAGGGCACAAAGCATGGGGCAACATTCTGCCTAAACCTATGTGACTCTTATACCTTATTTCCTGTCACTGTGATAAACTGTTTTCTTCACATAACACCTCTCAATGGTGACTGTTTCTTAGCTTGTCTGCCTGCTTGCACTGTATCCATACACAAACCTGGTAGTTAGACTGTCTTTGGAGGGAATTTGAACACAAGAGAGTAGAGACAAGCTTTGTGGCTCTCAAGACAATAAAAGCAAGTAGTATTACCAAATATACAGTCCATTGCTTTAGAAATTTTGCAAAGAACAGTCAATAATAATTAGTTTTTACATACATCTAGTGAAAAAATGATAAAATTTTGTTCAAAGTTTTATAGCTAGAGGTGAAAAGAATTCAGAGGAAGTTGTCTGGATATTCCTAATGTTTTCAATCTACAATAGCCAAAGTCATATTTATTATTTTCATAGAAAGTAAGAAGTTTGGAATTATAGTTATTAATTTTGGTCTGGAACTTCTGGCCTATGGCCGGTGTTTTGGAACTGTTAGATTGATTGCATTGTATTCCAAAGAGACATGTAACCAGGGAGCAAAACCAGATGGAGAAGTAGGCAAGGCCTGTCTTCTGCTGAACTCACTTCTCTCTTATGAAGCCTTTTTCTCTTTTTACAGGCCCTTCTCCCTCTGACCTCCCCTGCTGCCCCAGTTCTCAGTGCTCTGCTCCACACATCCAACAGAAAATAAATCATTAGTGCTATCAAAAAAATTTATCTGTGTTAGACATTTCCGAGACTTTATAACTACCCCAAAAGCAGTAACTCGAAATAATCTTTGGTGATACAGATGACTAATAGTGGTATTTCAGCTTCTGTGTTTTCTGATTAAAGGGATTATTTTGGTGCTAAATTATACTCTTTAAAGGGCAAATTGTATTACTAAATCTACCACTTGCCCTCTCATCTCAGGTGGCCTTGGTTAGCACTACAAAGATGGTAGAAAAACAGTTTTCCAGTAACCATATAAGAGACAATGCACAATTCCAAATTTGATTCCACCCTAGAGGTTGAAGAGTTGCTAATAATAGAGCTCAATGAAGGGAAAATTGCAAGGTGGTTTATCATTTAGGATGGGCTGCTGTTGCCCTCGCTGCTGACCTTGCTGCTGACTTCACCACTTCTCCCAATATATGTCAGCTGAGTAGACTTTTGGCTGCCAAACATGAAGAAATAATATAATCAATTAAGCAATCAATCAACAAACATATAGTGGACTCCTGCAATTTGCAAGGCTCTGTGGCAAATTGTGCAAGGTATGCAAAGATGATTTATGAAGCAATATTCCCATTTTTAAGTAGTATATGATAACTACCAAATGAAGAGTGAATATGATATATGCGACAGGAGTCAGAAGAGAAAGCTACTCCTGTGGCTGAACTTACAAGGAAAGTTTTGGTTTTTAGCAGCATTTAATATCAAGTAATATTGTAGGAAAATAAAATAATTTTTAAATGGAATACTTTCTTTGTGCCGGGCACTGCATTAAGCTGTTTACACAGATAGTATGCAGAAAACTTAGATGAGTACATGGCACATGGTAAATGCTCAATGAGTATTACCTTTTGTTTTTATTATTGCGTTAATCCTTCCATACCCTTTCAATAGGAGCTATTATTTCCCCCATACTATAGTTGACAAAATAGAGGCAAATTAAGGTTATGTAACTTGTGTAAGCTAGTAAGTGTGAATATAGATACTGACTCCAGAGTCAATAAATTTGGTAAGTAAGGCAGAAGCTGGGGGCTGGGGGTGGGGTTTATACCCAAGGAGCACCAGGAATATGTGAATAGAAGTCATGAAATTCCAATCCTGTTCAGCAGGTCAGAAAGTTAACTAGGGTAGAGAGGAAAAAAGCTATGAGAGGTCTGTCTAGAAAAATAATTGAGAATGAATTATGATACGTTTGAATATTGACTGGGAGGGATTTTTTTTTTTTTTTTGAGATGGAGTCTTGATTTGTTGCCCAGGCTGGAGTGCAGTGGTGTGATCTCCCGTCACTGCAACCTCTGCCTTTCTGGTTCAAGTGATTCTCCTGCCTCAGCCTCTTGAAGAGCTGGGATTACAGGCGTGCACCACCATACCCAGCTAATTTTTTTTTTTGTATTCTTAATAGAGATGGGGTTTCACCTTGTTGGCCAGGATGGTCACCCACCTCAGCCTCCCAAAGTGCTGGGATTACAGGCATGAGCCACTGCTCACATGTACTAGAGAGCCAATGGTTTTTGTACACAGACATGCATGTACACGTACACACATTGACATATAGGAAAAGTTTTTGTGAAGATTAAGCTAGGGATATTATCTGGGCTGAGTTATCCATTAAGCACAGTAGGCACAGTATCTACAGCCCAAAGTACATTTAGTACATTTCAAATGTTTTATATTATTTTAAGTGAGAAGGACAAATGAATATAATAATAATAATACTTAATAATGAATACAGAGTGAATTATGTTCATCTTTTTACCAATATAATCATAAAATCTAATTTTTAATTTTTTTTTTTCTGGACAGGGGAAAAGTGTCTGTGTCCCACAAAAGTCATGCTGAAGCCCTGGGTGATATGCTGAGTCATCTGGGGGAGGGAATGACTAGGCACAAGTAAGACAGGAAACTACCAAAATCCTTATGCATACAGGCTTTGACTAAGTTTGTGACTATGACACTATAAAACCAAAATCAAAGGCATTACAAATTAAAAGCTTAGAAAAGTTAACTGCCTCTATAAGTATGGGTGTTCTGTGGAGTGTGAGATTATGAGTTACATCTTGGAACATAAAATTTAAATTTGATTCAAGATAGTAGGCAACTATATGCATTTACTTTCTTTGCATTTCAATGAAGCAGGCAGTTAGCAAAGGGGCATGATTACTTGCAGGTAGCTAAAAGCAATACAAATGGCCCTAGACAGGTTAGCATTCAGACCCATCTCCCCAGTAGAAAGGAACTGTTACAACAAACTATAGCAATGAAGAAATTGCAGACATCCTGCTTTAGGCACAGATAAGAATGTAACAAAAGTTAAACTGGATGGCAACTGGTTAAATCCAAGATGGCTGAAAATGACTCACTGTTGATCCTTGACTTCACTATGCCCTGTTGCCATAACATTTCCATGAGGAAGCCTCCCACTCCTTTCATGCACCTGATGCCATGACAGTTCCTAATTAAACATATTTAGTTAAGAAAAGGGTGGTACCTCTATTCCAGGTGTTGCCCACCCATTTCCTGGAAAACCCCTCCCCTAACTGTAGAATACTCCGTGCCTTCATTATGCTTGTCTATATAATATAAGAGCCCTGACCACATTGAAAATGGCTCATTCTTTTGAGTATGCCTGCACTCTTTGCTTTCAATCTGCAACAGAGCTTCTATACTTTCATTGTGGCCTTGCTTCCAAATTATTTTGTGTGGTGAACACAAATGGTTTTCTGGTAACACCAACATTTCTTGAAACAACAGTTTTCAAAATCTATGATAGTGCTGAAAAAGTAAAAGCCTGAAACAACAGACTAGAGAAAGTTCAGGGCTCTGATTGATTAAGGAAAATATCAAAGCTGAGAAACCTGAAATAAGCACAGGGAGAGTTGCAGAATTCAAGTCAGACTAAAGGAGCCTAAGAATAGAAACTCGCCATAAGACGGAGTGTAATAATTCATTTAAAGGATTGTGAAACAACTAGATCAGTTCTATGTAGGGCAGCTGGCTGAAATGTTTGCTTCTGAGATATAAACCTAGCTTTCAAAACAAAGTAGAAAATCTGCCGGGTAAAGACAGTTGGTAAAATCTCAACATCACCTTGGTGCTGAAAACAAAATGATGCAGAGCCTGGGTGACTTTAAACCCACACAGATATGGAATAAGGATGGGAGAGAATAAATGGCTCAACATTGCAGTGAAATACACTGTAGTGTTCTATTTTATTTCATATCTTGGCATTTGAAAGAAGTCCTGCCTTGCTTGCCAGCTTTCCTGCCCATGAACCCATCAGCCAGCATAATCTTGCCCTTTCAACTTGAGAGTCTAACCAGATTTCTCATTATTTAGGGGGATGAGGTGGTAAAGAATCAGACATATACAACTTCTAAGAAAATCCATGTAGGTAGCTAATCAATCCAGTCCTTCATTTGCAAATCTGTGAGAACAAAAGAATTTAGGAAAAGGTGACAGCATTAAAGATAATTCAGTAGAACAGCTGATCTGTAGAAAATTTAAACAGTTTAATTCATTCTTAGAAAGACTGAAGAGGCTATAAAAGACATGAGTCAAGTACAAGCTGCCAAGAAAAAAAAAGATACAATGAGAGAATTTAAAAGAGAGTTCTTAGAAAATAAAATATGATTGCAAAAAAAAAAAAAAAAAACACCAAGTACACAACACATACATATACATATAGGTGAAAAAACAACTGATAGAGGATTCCCAGGCAAGATGGCTGAATAGAAATAGCTTTAGTCTGCAACTGCCAGTGAGACCAATGCAGAAGGGGGATGACTTCTGCATTTCTAACTGAGATACCCAGTTAATCTCATTGGAACTGGTTAGGCAGTGAGTGCAGTCCACAGAGGGTGAGCAGAAGCAGGGTGGGGCATTGCCTCACTAGGGAAGTGAAAGGGGTGGAGAAACGCCCTCCCCAGCCAAGGGAAACCGTAAGGGACTGTGCCATGAGGGACTGTGCAATCAGGCCCAGATACTACATTTTTCACATGGTCTTTGCAACCCACAAACCAGGAGATTCCCTCAGGTGCCTAAATCACCAGGGCCCTGGGTTTCAAGCACAAAACTGAGCAGCCATTTGGGCAGACACCAAGCTGGGTGCAGGAGTTTTTTCTTGTACCCCAGCGGTGCCTGGAACACCATTGAGAGAGAAATGTTCACTCCTCTGGAAAAGGGGCTAAAGCCAGGGAGCCAAGTCATCTAGCTCAGTGGATCCCACCCTCGCAGAGCCCAGCAAGCTAAGATCCACTGGCGTGAAATTCTCACTGCCAGCACAGCAGTCTGAAGTCAACCTGGGACACTCAAGCTTGGTGACAGGAGGGGTGTCTTCCATTACTGAGGCTTAAGTAGGCAGTTTTCCCCTCATAGTGTAAACAAAGCCACTGGAAAGTTTGAACTGGGCAGAGCCCACCACAGCATTGCAAAGTTGCTGTAGTCAGACTGCCGCCCTAGATTCCTCCTCTCTGGGCAGGGCAACTCTGAAAGAAAGGCAGCAGTGCCACTCAGGGGCCTATAGATAAAACTCTCATCTCCCTGGGACAGAGTACCTGGGGGAAGGAGGAGCTGTGGGTGCAGCTTCAGCAGGTTAAATGTTCCTGCCTACCTGCTCTGAAGAGAGCAGTGGACCTCCCAGCACAGTGCTAGAGCTCTGCTAATGGACAGACTGCCTCCTCAAGTGGATCCCTGACTCTTGTGCCTCCTGACAGGGAGACACTTCCCAGCAAGGGTCGAAGACACCTCATACAAGAGAGCTGAAGCTGGCATCTGGCAGGTGCCCTTTTGGGACAAAGCTTCCAGAGGAAGTAGCAGGCAGCAATATTTGCTGTGCTGCAGTCCCTGCTGGCGATACCCAGACAAATGGGGTCTGGAGTGGACCTACAGCAAACTATGGCAGATCTGTAGCTGAGTGGCCTGTTAAAAGGAAAACTAACAAACAGAAACCAGTAGCATCAACATCAACCAAAAGGACGGCCATGCAAAAACTCCTTCCAGACATCACCAACAGCAGAGATCAAGGGTAGATAAATCCGCAAAGATGAGGAAAAGCCAGCACAAACAGGCTGATAATTCCAAAAACCAAAATGACTCTATTCCTCCAAAGGATCACAACTTCTCACCATCAAGGGAAGAAAACTGGGTGGAGAATGAGTTTGACAAATTGACAGAAGTAGGCATCAGAAGGTGGGTAATAACGAACTTCTCCGAGCTAAAGGAACATGTTCTAATGTAATGCAAGGAAGCTAGGAACCTTGATAAAAGGTTAGAGAAATTTGTAACTAAAATAACCAGTTTAGAGAAGAACATACAACCTGATGGAGATGAAAAACACAGCACGAGAGCTTTGGGATGCATACACAAGTATCAATAGCTGAAATGGTTAAGCAAAAGAAAGCAGATCAGAGATTGAAGATCAACTTAATGAAATAAAGTGTGAAGACAAGATTAGAGAAAGAAGAATGAAAAGGAATGAAGAAATAAATCCTCCAACAAATATGGCACTATGTGAAAAGAACAAATCTACATTTGTTTGATGTACCTAAAAGTGAGAGAGAGAATGAAACCAACTTGCAAAACACACTTCAGGACATTATCCAGGAGAAATTTTCCAACCTAGTAAGACAGGCCAACATTCAAATTCAGGAAATACAGATAACATCACAAAGATACTCCCTGAGAAGAGCAACCCCAAGACACATAATTGTCAGATTCACCAAGGTTGAAATAAAGGAAAAAATGTTAAGGGCAGCCAGAGAGAAAGGTCAAGTTACCCACAAAGGGTAGCCCATCAGACTCACAGTAGATCTCTCTGTAGAAACCCTACATGTCAGAAGAGAGTGGTGGCCAATATTCAACATTCTTAAAGAAAAGAATTTTCAATCCAGAGTTTCATATTCAACCAAAGTAAGCTTCATAAGCAAAGGAGAAATAAAATCCTTTACAGACAAGCAAATACTGAGAGATTTTGTCACCACCAGGCCTGCCTTACAAGAGCTCCTGAAGGAAGCACTAAATATGAAAAGTACTAGACACTGCAAAAACATACCAAATTGTACAGACCATCAACATTATGAAGAAACTGCATGAACTAATGGGCAAAATAACCAGTTAGCATCATAATTACAAGATCAAATTCACACATAACAATATTAACCTCAAATGTAAACGGGCTAAGTGCCCCAATTAAAAGACACATACTGGCAGATTGGATAAAAAACCAAGACCCATTAGTGTGCTGTATTCAGGAGACCCATTTCATGTGCAAAGACACACATAGGCTCAAAATAAAGGGATGGAGGAATATTTACCAAGCAAATGGAAGGCAAAAAAAAAGCAGGGGTTGCAATACTAGTCTCTGATAAAACAGACTTTAAACCAAGAAAGATCAAAAAAGACAAACAAGGGCATTACATAATTGGAAAGCGATCAATGCAACAAGAAGAGCTAACTATTCTAGTTACATGTATTAGCATATATATGCTAAATATATATAAGTTACATATATTTATATATAAAACTAATTGTAAAGTTATATATGGTTATAACTATATACATTTATATATAGTTATAAATATATATTTTAGTTATATATATTTAGCATATATATTCTAAATATATATGGACCCAATACAGGAACACTCAGATTCATAAAGCAAGTTCTTAAGAGACCTACAAAGAGATTTAGACTCCCACACAATAATAGTGGGAGACTTTAACAACCCACTGTCAATATTAGACAGATAAACAATACAGAAAGTTAACAAGGACATTCAGGACTTGAACTCAGTTCTGGACCAAATGAACCTAATAGACATCTACCGGACTCTCCACTCCAAATCAACAGAATATACATTCTTCTCACCACCACATCATACTTATTCTAAAATTGACCACATAATTGGAAGTAAAACACTTCTCAACAAATGCAAAAGAAAGAAAATCATATCAAACAGTTTCTCAGACCACAGTGCAATCAAATTAGAACCCAGTATTAAGAAACTCAGTCAAAACCACACAACTACATGGAAACTAAACAAGCTGCTCCTGAATGACTACTGGGTAAATAACAAAATTAAGGCAGAAAAAAAATTATTCTTTGAACCCAATGAGGACAAAGACATAACGTACCATAATCTCTGGGACACAGCTAAAGCAGTGCTTTGAGGGAAATTTATAGCACTAAATGCCCACAGGAGAAAGCAAGAATGATCTAAAATTGACACCTTAACATCAGATTTAAAAGAAATAGAGAAGCAAGAGCAAACAAATTCAAAAGTTAGCGGAAGACAAGAAATAACTTCAGAGTAATAAGATCAGAGTAGAACTGAAAAAGATAGAGAAACAAAAAACCCTTCAAAATATCAATGAATTCAGGAGCTGAGTTTTTGAAAAGATTAACAAAATAGGTAGAACACTAGCCAGCCTAATAAAGAGGAAAAGAGAGAATAATCAAATAGACACAATCAAAAAAATGATAAAGGGGATATCAACACTGATCCCTCAGAAATACAAACTATCATCAGAGCATACTATAAGCTACTCTATGCAAATAAACTAGAAAATATAGAAGAAATTGATAAATTCCTGGACACATACACCCTCCCAAGACTAAACCAGGAAGAAGTTGAATCCCTGAATAGACCAATAACAAATTCTGAAATTGAGGCGATAATTAATAGCCTACCAACCAAAAATAATGATAATAATAAAACCTCTGGACCAGACGGATTCACAACTGAATGCTACAAGAGGTACAAAGAGGAGATGGTACCATTTCTTCTGAAACTATTCCAAACAATAGATAAAGAGGGTCTCCTCCCTAACTCATTTTATGAGGTGGCATCATCCTGATACTGTTTTGTCAAAACCTGGCAGAAACACAACAAAGAAAGAAAATTTCAGGCCAATATTCCTGATGAACATTGATGTGAAAACCCTAGATAAAATACTGGCAAACTGAGTCCAGCAGTACATTAATAAGCTTATCCACCATGATCAAGTTGGCTTCATTTCCAAAATGCAAGGCTTGTTCAGTATATGCAAATCAATAAATGTAATTCATCCCATAAAAAGAACCAATGACAAAAACCACGTGATTATTTCAATAGATGCAGGGAAGTCTTTCGATAAAATTCAACACTCCTTCATGCTAAAACATTCAATAAACTAAGTATTGATGTAACATATCTCAAAATAATAAGACCTATTTATGACAAACCCCCAGCCAATATTATACTGACTGGGCAAAAGCTGGAAGTATTCCCTTTGAAGAAAACCAACACAAGACAAGGATGCCATCTCTCACCATTTCTATTCAACATAATATTGGAAGTTCTGGCCAGGGCAATCGGGCAAGAGAAAGAAATAAAGAGTATTTAAAAAGGAAGAGAGGAAGTCAAATTGTCTCTGTTTGCAGAGGACATGATGGTATATGTAGAATTCTCCATCATCTCAGCCCCAAAACTGCTTAAGCTGATAAGGAACTTCAGTAGAATCTCAGGATACAAAATCAATGTTCAAAAATCACAAGCACTCCTATACACCAATAGTAGACAAACAGAGCCAAATCATGAGTGAATTCCCATTCACAGTTGCTACAAAGAGAATAAAATACCTAGGATACAACTTACAAGGGATGTAAAGGACCTCTTCAAGGAGAACTACAAACCACTGCTCAAGGAAATAAGAGAGGACACAAACAGATGGAAAAACATTCCATGCTCATGGATAGGAAGAATCAATATTGTGAAAATGGCCACACTGCCCAGAGTAATTTATAGATTCAATGCGATCCCCATCAAACTACTGTAGACTTTCTTCACAGAATTAGAAAAACTATTTTAAATTTCATATCGAACCAAAAAAAGAGCCTGCACAGCCAAGACAATCCTAAGCAAAAAGAGCAAAGCTAAAAGCATTATGATACCTGACTTCAAACTACACTACAAGGCTACAGTAGACAAAACAGCATGGTACTGGTGCGAAAACAGATATATAGACCAATGAAATGGAACAGAGGCCTCAGGAGTAACACCACACATCTACAATTATGTGATCTTTGAAAACCTGACAAAAACAAGTGATGGGAAAAGGATTCCCTATTTAATAAATGGTGTTGGAAAAACTGGCTAGCCATATGCAGAAAACTGAAACTGGACCCCTTCCTTACACCTTATACAAAAATTAACTCAAGATGGATTAAAGACTTAAACATAAGACCTAACACTATAAAAACCCTAGAGGAAAACCTAGGCAATACCATTCAGGACATAGGCATGGGCAAAGACTTCATGACTAAAACACCGAAAGCAATGAAAACAAAAGCCAGAATTGACAAATGGGATCTAATTAAACTAAAGAGCTTCTGCACAGCAAAAGAAACTATCACCAGAAGAAACAGGCAACCTACAGAATGGGAGACAATTTCTGCAATCTATCCATCTGACAAAGGGCTAATATCCAGAATCTACAAGGAACTTAAACAAGTCTACAAAACCAAAACCAAAACCCCATCAGAAAGTGGGTGAAGTACATGAACAGATACTTTTCAAAAGAAGACATTTATGTGGTTAACAAACTTGAAAAAAAGCTCATCACTAGTCATTAGAGAAATGCAAGTCAAAACCACGAGATACAATCTCATGCCAGTTAGAATGACAGTTACTAAAAGTCAAGAAACAGGGTGTGCACAGTGGCTCATGCCTGTAATCCCAGCACTTTGGGAGGCTGAGGTGGGTGGATTACTAGGTCAGGACTTCAAGGACCAGAGAACTTCCAAACCACTAGAAATGAAAAGGGAGCATACAAAATGTGTTGCATTAGTAGAAGTTCATAAAGTTAGTAAAGAAAAAAAGAAGACCAAAAGAAATGAAAGGATAAGGAATGGGAGGAAAAAATAAATTGTATATAATAGATGCTGTAAAATTTGAAGTGTAAGATGGTAGGATAAAAAATATATTATTAGGGACCACAATGAAGGTGAATAAATGAAATTCCCAAGTAAAAAATGACTCTCAAAGCAAATTAAAATTTAAAAAGTAAAAAAATTCAATTATATGCTGTATACAGGAGACCCATTCAGAATAAAATTCTTTTCCACTCAGGGAAACTTCCTTCTTGTTGAGACATTTGATTGCGGACTCCGTGTTGCAAGGCAGAGGTCTGGGAGGCAGATGAGGGAAAAGGATCTAAGGGGTTGTAGATTATGTGTCTGATAGAGACCCTCAGAGGAAAACTGATAGCTTTCAGTGTATTCATAAGAAGACAAGAAACACTGGACAAAATTGGCAATAAATTATACTCAACTACAAAATATTTAATTAACAGAAACAATATAGCATCGGAATACATAAAAAGGGAGCAAGCTCTGAGTTTTATGAGTAGATTCACCGAAACCTTCAAAAAACAGATAATTCTCATGTTAAATTGTCCAGATCAGTCAGAAACAATGAAAACTCTCAAGTTGATAACAAAATACAGCACAGTTTCATACACCAGAGTCAAATAGAGTTTATGTAAGGAATGCAAGGATGGGAGTGAGGAGTTCAGGAGATGCAGTGGGAAAGGATAGAAGTGAGAGGAGAAAAAGAAGTAATTGCTTTGAGGGGCTATAGTCAAGAATTTGAGGAGCGGTTTAATGATCTGGCTACAGGTTTTATAACAAAGCTCTAATATAGTTTTTTTTTTTTTTTTTTTTTAAATACTGACACTGGTTGAGTTCCTAGGCAGGGTTAGATATGTGAGGACAATTCCTCAGTCTTTGTCAAAATATTATTTTCCAATGACTGAGAAGGACTTTACTTTCCAAAGGGATTATCAGTAGCCTTTGGTACTGGGGGAATATGCCACAAGGATGAGTCAATACATGATTCAGCTGGTGTTGTTAAATATGCTGCCAAAGTTTTGCAGACATTTTGAGAAGGTGGCATTTCTTTACTATAAATTGTAAGAAGTAGAAAAAAGATGTACTATAATTACAAATCTCTAATTCTAAACACATAGGGCTACATGCAAAATACTCCTAAATCAATTGCTAACAAAGGCCAAGGTAACAAGGTTCCCAAGGTTTAGAGCCCTAGGTTACTACTATTACTCAAGACTATAAAAGGGAATTTAGAAGATCAACAAATTTTAGGGAGATATTAAGGGTTAGGTTGAAGTCACCACAGGACTTCCACATGTAAATAGTTTAATATGTGGGACTGAGGCTTAGAAAGAGGCATCAATCTGTGTTTAGAGACTTGGAAACTATCACAAGAAAGCATACTAGTCTAACTTGTGAGTATAGATGATCTCAAATAGAAAAAGACAATCAAGAGAGATGCCAAAAGATGCAAAATCAACTTGGAATAAAGACAAACTTTATCGTGGTTGAAATGAAGGCAGGGAAACAGAAAGATCAAAAAACAAAGACGGCTGCAGACAAAGGAATAAGAAATATGCAAGCATGAATCTTGAGATTCTAATCACAGATTGATTTAATTTTGAAGTTACAGAAGTATTAGAAAGAAATTAGATAGTATTTATTCTACAAACGAATATTGAGCACTTCCTATATGTAAAATAGACTAAACATCCTTAACCTTCTGAGGCTTTTAATTTGACTTACATTACAGAGCAGACAAATGAGTATGAAAAGATAATTTGTTTATTTCAACGTAGTAAGAGTAAATTTCATCCATAATCATCCCCACGTTTCTTTGATTCCTCTCTATATTTCCTTACCAGTTTTCATCATTTGGCTCACAATTCAAACTTTTCTGTGCCAGGAAAAAAAAAAATGTTCTGGTGTAGTGTATTAGTCCCTTTCATGCTGCTGATAAAGGCATAACTGAAACTGGGTTATTTATAATGAAAAAGAGGTTTAATTCACTCACGGTTCCATATGGCTGAGGAGGCCTCACAATCATGGTGGAAGGCAAAAGGCACGTATTACATGGCGGAAGGCAAGAGAGAATGAGAGTCAACGAAAACAGGAAATCCCTTATAAAATCATCAGAGTCTCATTAGATTTATTCACTAACCCAACATTATGGCGGAAACTGCCCCCCCATGATTCAATTATGTCCTCCCAGGTCCCTCCCACAACACATGAGAATTATCGGAGCTACAATTGAAGATGAGATTTGTGTGGGGATACAGTCAAACCATATTACACAGATGTTTGAAAACATTTGCTTGATGTGTTTGATAAATAGAAGTTTATTTGAACTGTTCTGGATGTTGGAAATACAGCAGTGAGTACACCAGATCCTATGAACTTATGGTGGATTCTAGCAAACAGGACAAACAACACAGAAATAAATAAATTAGTGATATATTAGGTAACAATAAGTGCTGTGGGGGAGAACAAAGCAGAGTAAGGGTGACAAGAGTGTTGCAAAGACTGGGGGAGTGTTACTATTTTAAATAAGACAGTCCATGAAGGCCTCTCTGATAGAGTAGCGTTTCAGCAGATACCCAAAGTAAATGAGTTATTTGACTATTTTGGAAAAGAACATTCCTAAAAGAAAAACAGCAAGTGAAAAGGCCTTGACGTGGAAACCTGCTTGTAAAATCAGTGTGTCTGGAGCAAAATGAATGAGGGGCAGCGGCACAGAAGCCAAGGTGGGAGCTGCCCAGGACCAGATCATCTTGGTCCTTGTAAGATACTGAAGGACATTTGCTTTTGTGCTGGATGAAATGAGAAGTCATTCTAAGGTTTCACACAAAAAAACTGTAAATTGGATTATTTCCAATTTATAGTTTTAAAGGATTGCTAACAGTGAAGTACAGTGGGACCACTCAGGAAGTTTTTATTTTAATTTTAAAAATGTTTATATCAGGCCCCATGTACAGATAAAAAGGGTTTCTATTTTTTAAAAACTAAACAATTTGCCTACGAGTCCCAGCAAAATTCATGGGTGATATAGTAATCAACTTGTAGTTGATATAATACTATAGACACTGTTAGTTTTCCCCACAAATCTGTCTCTCTTTCTTAATATATTATTTTGCTAGTGCTGCCATTTAAAGTACCATGGACTGGGTGACTTAAACAACAGAAATTTATTTGTTCACATGTCTAGAGGCTAGAAGTCCCAGATCACAGTGCCTTAACATGGTCATACTTCTGTGTATGTCTGTGTCCTAATTTCCTCTTCTTATAAGGATACTATATTGGATTAAGGCTCACCCTAAAGACCTCACTTTAACTTAATCATTACTTAAAAGATCCCATTTTCAAATACAGTCACATTCCAAAGTACAGGAACTGAGATCTTCAACATATGAATTTTGGGGCCCACAATTCAGCCCATAATATTTAGTAATAGAGTTGTAATTAGACTGTAACTTCCCAGCCATGACCACCTTTCCCAGCCTCCTTTTCAGCTAGGGGTGGGCATATGACTACACTCTCACCAGTGAAATGTGGACAACATGAGAGGAAAGGGGCATGGAGGAAAATTCTTGCAACTGTATATGAGATTGGCTGGAAGCATGGAAGTGACTAAAAGGGCAATGAAGTTGGCTAAAAGGGCAACAAAGAGAGAAGCCTTGGAAGATAAAGGGTTGAAGTTGGGAAAGCCTATGTCCGTCTAGTTCTTGATTGACAGTGTGAGACCTGAAACACTTATCCTGGATTGTGACATGAGAGAGACATAAATTTTTGTATTCATTGAGTCACTAAATTATTGTTGAGTCCCTTGTTTCTGCAGCTTACTGTTCTGTGACATACCTAACTCTATGTATGTGGCTGGAGGGAAATTTGAACATTAATCTTTAATTTGAGCAGAGTTGCTAATACTGGGGCCAAAAAAACTGCATGAAGTATGCATACATTTTAAACTTAAATTGTGATTTTCTTTCTTAATAAGATAGTCATTTATTAATGCCACAAAGTGTATTTTTCCAGAATATTTTACTTGGGGCCAATGACCAGACCCAAACCTAGGCCCTGGTCACAAACAATCAGACAAAAAAGCAAAACCCATGAATACTATGCTGTCTGTCTTTAAGCTGAACGAAGTTCTGTGGGGGAAGCTATAGATAAGCAAATTCTGCCATGTGCCACCTGCCCATAGGGGAACACATAATGTCTGTATGGGGAGATCATAGAAAGCTACAAATTAGATATAGTTCTTGAGGTGTACCTACAAGAAACTGCAATTGATTATTATACACATATTCTAAGGATAACATACAAATAAATGTAGGTTCTGAAAGGCCTTGTTAGGAAAAATCATAGAAGGAAGGACTTCATGAATGAAAATTGTTCCCATGAGTTCGAAATTGGCATAGAAGGCAAACCTGTGGGAGCGAACCATTGCCAACTTTTCTCTGCATTAGGTGAAAACTACTAGAAGACAATGCGCCCGAACTTAATCAGGAAGATTGATTTGTCTTGAGAAATACTGGCATCAAGTGATAAAGCACTAACTAGCTCTGTTCCTGGAGAACATTTCAGAGTGTGAACAAACCCTGGGCAGGAGTGAGTAGTTTTCAACTGCCTTGAGGTTAAGTGCTCAGGTCTGGTGATATTCTGAGACTGTTTCCTTGACTAAATAAGTTGAGAGGCAAACTTTATAAAGCCTAAAACACTGCACTACAGTAGCCATTTTCTTTGAAGTATACAGTTTAATCCTCATGGAAACCATATTATTTGCCCCATTTTACAGGAGAGGAAATAGACTCCCAGAAGCTGTATCCAAAATCACGTAACCAGTAGGTGGAAGAAGTAAATTAAATTTGTCTGTTTCTGATGCCTACATTGTTCCATTAAGTCTGCTACTTTAACTTTCTAAAACCACATGACTGTTATGGGGACTACCTGAATCATCATCTGCCACAGCTTAGTTCATAAAATTACATCAAAGTGGCTGAGCCTCTGGTAGCCCAGTTACCCAGATTTGAATCTAAGTTTCTTCTACTTGTAAACTATGTGAACATAAGGATTTTTGTTCTCTTAAAGAGTTATAATAGTACCTACGGCATGGATTTACTTATGTAAAATACATAAAACTACTCTGTCATGTAGTAGTCACATATACGGTAAATGCACTTGATAGCAATAATTTAAGCATGTAGTTAGAATGACCCTGTCTGGCAGATGTACCTGAATGTGTGTTCTGAGCTAAGGAATCCAGGAATGACCAATCTGGAGGTTCGTTCCTTATCTATGATAAATATCGGAGCCCCTGGCCTGGCCCATGGAACATGGAGCTGTACAGGTAACTAAGGCCCTGACTTTTGACCTTAAATGAAGGCTACTAGGTGGAGGTCATTAGAGAAAGGGTATTAAGTGAAAATGCTATATAAACTGCATGTTTGTAGGTGGTTGCAGTTTTCTTGTCCAGCCCACCGCCACTGGGCCATGAGGTTATGCTGTCTAGCGTGCCACCACTGGACTGTATGTAAAGTGGATGTCTGTCCAGCCCCCCACCACTGGACTGTTTCTGTACATCAGTTGGTTCTCCTGTCCAGCCCCCTGCCACTGGACTTTCTCCTCTGCATGTAAGCCCCTAAAACAAAACCCATGTCTTGTTTCCTGACTCTGGGCATTTTCTTTGGCCTCTTGAGCCTGATGCCATCTCTATTGAGGTGATAGGGGTTTGCACAACAGCATACAATATATTACTACTTTTGGCTGTTAACATAGCATAGGCTTTTTTTTAAAATTCATTTGTTTAGGCTTTAAAGATCAACATTAATTTTTCAAATACTTTCTCGGTATGCAGCATTAATCTGCACAATAAAAAGTAGAAGCTGGGACCAATTGCACAAAAAGCCCCGAATATTTTTAAAGATAGTCTTAGCGTTCATTGGCTCCAAGTAAAATATTCTGGAATTATAAACTGCAGATAGGCGTGGTGAAGATACTGAACATTTGTGCTTTTGTCTTTTAAACTATTTGAGTTTGATAAGCTACTTTTTATTTTGAAAACTATACTATTGCATGGAATTCTACTCTGATAAGGAAAACAATTCTGAATTAATTTTGCCATGTTTACTGTCCCAAATCAAATCCCAAACCAAAGCAAGAATTGATTCTGTCATTTACTCCCTGTTTGCTTTAATATTTCTGTTTACTGTGTCATCATGACTCACCTTTTCCATTGCGAATTAATTAATTCCAGGCCACAAGTCTTCCTCTCCCATTACATCTTCTTCAGAGCCACATATCCATGTAAATGTCTCATATCTGTTCATCTAGTGTCTGGACACGGTTTCATTGCTCTTTGCCTTGTTTTTAACTGTGGCTCTCAACTCAGAGTATGCGTGCTACTCCTTAGATGAATCAACAGACTGGGTGGACTTCATAATCTACATAATAATTACCAATAATTTGTTAGCCTTCATCCCCAAAGTCTAAAGTGTCTCTTGCTGACCTTCTCAGGTAAGAACTCCCTGTTTGCCTTTTGGCATTTTACTGGTAGTAATTTCAGATGCTCAAGAATTTCACCTTATCTAAGGTGAGCTTAGAATAAAATAGAATACAACTAATAATTATGCCAAGACCACAGGTATAAATGAGATTTGGGGTCACCCTATCTTAGTCACACATCTCCATGACCATCAGTAATGGAATTGACGTTACAGACTAAGAAATATGTGCTCTCTTTTGGTCTCTCATGTTCCTCTTGGCTATTTGTGTCCTTGAGTTTTTAAATGTACATCATTTTATAGCTACCGTCACAGTGAAATTTAAACTCAATAGTACCATTATAATATTCAACAACTCATAGAATTTTTAATTTGGTTTAAAGATATAGTAATACACTCAAGGCAATTAATTTTGTTTTTAAAATTTAATGATATTTATAAGCCAGTAGTTCAACTGTATATATACCAACTGAAATGTGTGCTTGTGTTCACATACCTGTGCAAAAGTATTCATAACAGCACCATGTGCAGTAGTTCTAAACTGAAACTGCCCAAATGTCCATCAATAGTAGTAGAACTCATAAATAAATTATATGTTACACTAATGGAATGCTACACAGCTACAAGACTAAACAAACTATTGGGCCAGGCATGGTGGCTCACACCTGTAATCCCAGCACTTTGGGAGGCCGAGGCAGGCAGATCACCTGAGGTTGGGAGTTCAAGACCAGCCTAACCAACATGGAGAAACCCCATTCTACTAAAAATACAAAAAATTATCCAGGCTGGTAGCGCATGGATGCAATCCCAGCTACTCGGGAGGCTGAGGCAGGAGAATCGCTTGAACCCTGGAGGCGGAGGTTGCAGTGAGCCAAGATTACACCACTGCACTTCAGCCTGGGCAACCAGAGCAAAACTTCCTCTCAAAAAAAAAAAAAATACAACTACACATGACAATATAGATAAATCTCACAAACATGATGTTGAATAGGAAGCCAGACACAACTGAGTACACACTGTGTGATTTTTTTATACAAAATTCATAATGAGACAAAACTAATCTATGGCATTAGAAGTCATGATAGTGTCTGTCTTTTAGTTGGGAGTGGAGAGACTTAAGGGAGAATCACAGGATAATCTGAGATTCTGCTAATTTTCTACTGGGAGCTGATTAACTGAATAGGTTCTGTTATGAAACCTGTGAAAATTTACATGGTGTATCATTATGATCTGTGCACTGTTCAATATATACCTTGTACTTTGGTAAAATTTCCAAGATATATAATGATACCTAATACATAGTATTTATACATATGTAAATATTCCTCTTAGGAAATTACTCGTAATATGGAGACCAGGCTCTTAATAGATCAATAGTGGAAATAGAAATTTTAAAAGATCTGGAACACTGATAGCAATAGCCAATGAATTCTTTAAAGAAGCCTTTTCAAAGTAAAATAATACAAAATTATAAATACAAAATTAGGCACAAAATGAATATTTATTTAGAAGAAGAAAGAAATTACAAACCATAACAAAATATTTTTTAATTGCATGTAACATCTATGAAACTTATTTCTCCACGTTATAACTATAAATTCTTTGATTCTTCACATGATATGCTTTATAATATTTGATACAGAGAGATAAAAAGATTTGTTTCCTCCTATAGTATGGTTGATGCAACTTTTTAATTTTAAAAAATGAGATTTTATAAACAGACATATTGTTTGATATTGTTACTACAAGCTTGGGCTCTATAATCAAAGGAATTCTGATAAGGTCTATTTCTTGCAATTTTCATAAAAATGTATGTTGCTTTTATAATTTTATACCTTACATTATTAAATATATTCCCCAAACCAGAGAATTTCCATTTTGATAGGGAATTTTAAAGAAGTGAATCTTCCATTTGAAATTATGCATATCTAACAACCAGGAAGAATTTTCAAGAGAACTAGTCTCTTTTCCCTCCACTATCTATATTCTTCCAATCTCTGTGCATGGAGCATGTTTATAATGGAAACACCTTTATGTCAAGATTTGGGTAAGTCTACCCAACAGGAAGTAAGAGTATTCCTGGTTTTCCTGCACCAGGACAGATAGGAAGAACTTAACTATAGACAGAAATGACAAATATGTCTCACTAAAGCCAAACTAAATGTATCTTTAACTCAGCTTCCCCGTACTTGAATCTCAGAAATGCCCATGATCACTCTCACACCCTCCACACAAGGGGAAATGTGAGGAAGGCTAAGGTGGATTGGAAAGAAACTGTGATCCCCAGCAATTACTGTTAAAATATTATAATTTTGAAAATGTTACAAAAACAAATGACCATATGAACCCAAGTGCTAGCTAGCTCCCTTGCTGGTGCCTTGAAAGATGCCAGTGTAAGCTTCATTTGCTTCTCTATAAATTCATCTCTGCATTTTTCTTTGCCTCACTGGTTGCATGTAGCTTCTCCTGGAAGTGAGCTCTTCATCTTTAATTACTGTCAAAACACTACATGCACCTATGGTTGGCTCTTGTGTCAGCTGTGATTGTCTTCCCACAGTCAACAGCAATCTGTGTGGGCACTATTGAAGTTTCTCCTTCAGTGACTTTTTATAGAACTTCATCTGACTGCTTCATGGATGGCCCTTTTTAGCTTATGGACAGCAGCTGGTGAGGTATCTGGGTTTTGTTATAGACCATTGTTAGGAGATGACCAGCTGAGCACAGTGGGAAGGCGGCCATTAAACTTTGATGCAGCAGAACTGGCTGTACTTCAAGGTCTTAATGGTTTTCTCTTGCCATCTGATGTAGATTGGATACCAGTACATAGGGTGGAGCCTCTGTGGATATACTTGCAACAGTAGTATTTTCATTGTTCACTTTGATTACACAGTTCTTGATTCAATTCATCACTTGCCCAGACTTTTACTTATTTGTGCTGACACCTGCCTCTATTTTATATCTTGAAAAAGTACTCAGAGCTTTTATTTCCTTTCACCCATAATGTAGATTTGCTCAGCAATATGATATATATTTGTGTTTACCATGGATTTTGCAAGCACTTAGATCGGAAGAGTGCTTGTATAGGGTAAATGTTTACCTAATAAAGGAATTTTTGCAGTCTAATGTTATTCCGTGTTGAGCATCTTCTTTCTTTTCCACTTAAAAATGTAGTTCATTATTCTAAATTAATATAAAATTTTTGTACGTAGCACAGAAATTTATTTAAACTGGCAATATTAAATTAAATAATGTGAATTTATTTTATACTAGCACTCAGAGAATCTTTAGATTATCCAATAGGTTGACAATGACCATTGAAAGAAGCTTTTTAATTTATAATTTAATCAATTCTTCTTCTCCTTTAGTTGCACTAATCAAGTACTTGTACTAAGTATTTCATAGGTATTGTTTAATTTAATTCTCAAAGCAAAACTGTAAGGAAAGAAATATTATCCCTGTTTTGAGGAAACTAAGCCTCAGATAAGGGATACATATGCCCAAGTTCAAACAGATCAGTGATTCAAATATGGGTCTGCTAATACCAAAGCTAGTATTTATAACCATTTTCTATCTTTTAGAATTAGTAATTTGGCCAGCAAGAAAGGACAAATGTTTTTAACTATCTCTTTAAATATTGACTAAGTCAGAATTATTTCACTATCTGAATGTATGATAGGTTTGGATAATTGAAAAAATTAATTTTTCATCTCACAATGTTGAAAGCAACTCAGTCTTCATCATATTAAAATGATTGATTTGGTCTGTATTTTTTAGTTAGTTAATTTTAGCTATTCTGATTCCTATTAGGCAGTTTTACTCAAAGTACAGTTATGCACCTGAGGCTCTTCAGGCATGCTTGTTAAATGAAGAGTTCTAGGACACATTCCAAACCAACAGAATCAGATTCACTTGGGCTAATGTCAAGAAATCTGCATTTTAAACTAAGTTAGATAGTAATAGTGATTCTGAAGAGCATTATTTTGCCTTTAGATGATTTCCCCATGCCTTTACTGTGATTATTTCCTGGGTAGTCATGTGTACATACCTTTAAAAGCTGGATTTATAATCTTAGTTAACTGGTTCTCTAAAGAAAGTCTCTGGTAGTCAATAGACTTGTTCACAAATGTTCTGGTTCTTCTCCACTGAAGCACATGATGAGATTGCATTTCCCTGTCCCCTTAAAATTAGATGTGGCCATGTGACTACCAGTGGTCAGTGGAAATGCATAGAAGTAACTTGTGCTCTGTTGCCTAGCCCCAGGAACCATCTACATTCCAGATAGTGGAGACTTTGTCAGCTTGCATTCCTCCATGAAGCTGAGAGGGAACAGAGCCCCCAGCTGATGCCCAGTGGATCTAGTAGGGCAGGAAGATAGAAGGAGCCTGGGTCCCTAACAATGTGAAGCTTCTATCCTTCCTTGAAAAGCGTACCACTGGATTTGTTTTACATGAATGAGAAACAAACCACTATTCATATTTTTATTTTTTTACTACCCCATATAGCTAAAGCACTATATCTGACTGTAGTTATTTACAAACCAGGACACTGTCACTAACTAATTATATCAATTGATGGCGACATCCTTCAAAAATCTGGGCATTTTTCTTCACTTGCTAACAAAAAGGTGATTGTGGGTACTATGGCTTCAATGTAGATGAGATAACTGAGATAATACAGACATCGTATATTACATGCTTTCCGGGAGTGAAATATGACTCCCATACATGTCAACCAGTCTTCTAAAATGATATTCTGCATTTTCTGGATCACTCTGCCTGCTCATCTACTATCAGTGTAGCATTGGTCAGCACCCTACCAGGATAGGCGGAGTTTGAAAAGGATTGCTGGCCTCACTCAGAAACAGCTGGACAAATGATTTTTATGAACTCACTAAAGACCCATAAGCAATTCATATAGGAACTTCAAATTAGCTGATAAGCACTTTTATTTTTGGTCCTCATTTATTTACTGCAACTTTATACTCATCCACTTCAATTAAAATGTTGCTGTTTTGTGGCAGTCTTCTAACCATCATTTGTGTATTATTCTGAAGTTGGCAGGGTATGGAGGACTCAGAGTTCAACACTTGAATTTTACATTTGAGGAACGTAAATGGCTAATCAAGAGCCATCCAGTTAAGTTCAAGTTAGAACTGAGAGCCCTGGACTCTCACTTCATTGCTCTTTTCTCTCAACTAGGCTTCCTTAGAAGGCCATAGCCGATTCCTTCCCTCTACTTGAAATTTAATCTTAACTCCATAGAATATCTCACTCAGCATTTAGCCAGTGAGATCTTTTAAGCTGAGTCCAACTTGTGCATTTCTTCCAGTCTTATCTCAGTATCTCTCTTGAAGTGTGTGTATATGTGTGTGTGTGTGTGTGTGTGTGTGTGTGTGTGTCCCTTCTTAATGCTTTCTCCTGAATTCCTGAAGCAAGTGCGTTCTATAACCATTCTCCTTCTCTTGGAGCATCCATACTCTCTCTCAGCCAGTTTATTTTCTCCTGCTTATAAATACACCTAAGTCTTTCCTATTTTTATATAGTGGACATATTTTAATATTTTAAATAAAATTACTGTCTGAGCTATCAAATTCTTTTTATTCTCTGGACAGCTTTGCTCAGAAATGGTTATTGGAGGTCTTTTATTACTCATTGTTTTTAATTTTCTTTTTAAAATTTTAGATTCAGGGGTATATGTACAGGTTTGTTACATGGGTATATTGTGTTATGCTGAGGTTTGGGGTGTGGACCTCATCACCCAGATAGTGAGCATAGTACCCAATAGGTGGTTTTTCAATTCGTATCCCTCTCCCACCCTCCCTGCTCTGATAGTCCCCAGTTTCTATGGTTTCTATCTTTATGTCCTTGTATACTCAATCTTTGGCTCCCACTTATAAGTGAGAACATGTAGTATTTGGTTTCCTGTTTTTACTTTTTACTTGTTTAAGATTTTTTTGTCATTCTGTGACTTTCTTTTTCTCTTTACCCCTTTTCCTGTTGCTGATATGAAATATCCTTGTATACTTCGTAGCTAGTATAGTGCCAGGCATACACTGAGTGTTCTGTAAATTTTTAAATAAATAAATGAATAAAATAGTAGAAAAATCATGATAACCCCGAGGAAACCTGGCTCTTCATTAAACATGCTTAAATAGGAACCAGGCTGTGTGTACAAATATAAACATAAACATACATACAAAGGAGGACCTCTGAAGCCTTTTATGTGCTCACTATGCATTCATCTGTTCAAAGCCCTTTACATGTATTGTCTCATTTGATAATAATAGTTATTATTATTTTAACGGTGATTGCAGATAGTGCTCAGAATGGGTTAGGTACTATTCAGACCACATTACTATGTATTCACAAGAACTCTGTATGGTAGGCACTTTTTTATCTTAACAGAAACTGGGAAAATAGCTTTTGCATTTACACAGCTAGTGAGTAGGAGAATAAGGACTTGAACTTATGCATTCTGACTCCAGAATCTATACTCTAAACCACTCACACCATACTGCTTATCACCCAAGGTCTCACAAGTGGAGTTGGTGTTCCATAAAAGACATACTCTCTATCCTACCCCGAGGATCATTCCCTAAAATATCTTCCTTTCCAGCTTGCATGGTAAGTGACTAAAATTTTTATTATTCAGTCATAATCTTTACAGAAGGGACTTAAAGAACTGAAAAATAAAACCCTACAAATGTACTATATGGGATACAAATGATATAAAGCTATAATTAATCGTTAACATTTTAGCATACATTTTTTTAATCAGATAAATGTAATTGGTCCTTTACTCTTGAGGAAATTGGACATGAGACAGTAAATCCAGTTGAGAGATGTTGGAGAAGTTGGAGTCTCAAAATGCAAAAAATGTAGGAAAGAAAAACCAAGTAAGGTGGTTACACTGTAGAATATTTAAAGAAACAGTGAAAAGGAAAGATTTGAAATTTGGACAAATTTAAAAGCCTTTTAATTTGCTACCATCAAAGTACTCTTTACTGTGTGGTTACTTCTCATCTGATTATGACTAGTTTTGAATATTCGTTTTATTTTAGATTATATATTTCACTTTGAGTCATATCACTGGGACTAGTGATTTCTTTCTTTAGCTGAAGCTGAATATCTTAAGAAGGATTATTAATAAGCAAAATTTAGACAGATTTCTCTTACCTGAAGGAATAATCTCCAATTTTATAGTATAAGTCTAGTGGGAAATCTGTGTCTAATATAGAATTTTGCTTTAGCAATTACTTTTATTTACATCTTGTTTCAAAGCACAGCCATTGAGCTAGGTATTCCTGGCTGATAGTCAACCTCTAATTTTTATTTATTGCCTGCCAACCTTGTCCTTTTTAAGCTTATAATAAAGAATACTTGGTTTAAGCAATTTTATAGTCATCCCTCACATATGGGACCTCATGTAACATGTTTTATAATGACCTACACCTCTTTTTTTTTTTAATAATAAAATTTCATCTTATGAGTGTTTCAAGTAGTAAATCCCTTTTGATTTCTCAATAGGATAAGGTTCTACATGTATATTATACATGAATCATCTATTTCTGTTAGCAGTTCACTGATCTCGTAAATTATGAATCTGGGTAAAGAACTACTGAAAATTTAAGTCTTCTTAATTTGGGTGACATATATATTGAGAATGAAAAATTATTCAGCTACCAGTAGCAAATTCCATGTAATTGGAAGAGTGATTTTATTAAGCATTTCTCCAATCCATTGGATTTTAAAACAATTCATAGTTATTTAAGAGTTTACTTAGACAGTTACCCTCAGGTGGCAGAACTTTCTCTGGAAACCTCCCTCAGAAAATAGTCTTGTGTGCTCTTTTCCTTGAGTAAAACTAAATGGCAAGATTAGGCAATCGGTGAATACTTTCTAATTGTTCAGTGTTAGGGTGCTAGAACTCACACTAATTTCAGATGAACTTCAATTCCATTTTTCAAGACATTATTATAGAAACAGAGCATTTGGAGAAATGTTAACAGGATATCAAATTATGGATCTTCCCATCTGGAAGTGTCATTTGCCAGAGTTCTCAAGAAAAAAGAACCAACAGGATGGATGAATAGATACATAGAGGGGATTTATTAGGGGAATTTGTTCATGCAATTATGGAGCCTGAAGTTCCTCAATAGGCCCTCTGCAAGCTGGCGATCCAGGGATGCTGGTGGTGTGGCTGAATCGAAGTCTGAATGCCCTAGAACCAGCAATGCTGTAACTCAGTGTGAGACCAAAGACTGGAGAACCTGAGAACTCAGGGAGAGAGCAGTGTCACTGGTGTTAAGTCCTGAAGTCCAAAGGTCAGAGAGCCTTAGGTTATGATGATGTCCAAGAGCAGAAGGAGAAGGATGTTCCAGCTCCAGGAGACAAAAAGAGAGAAAAATTACACTTCCTATACCTTTTTTGTTCTATCAGGTCCCTAACTGATTGGATGGTGCCTCCCCACATTGAGGGTGAATCTTCCCTACTCACTCCACAGACTCACACACCTATCTCCTCTGGAAACACCCTCACAGAGACATCCAGAAATAATACTTCAAGAGTTCTCTAGGTATTCCTTAATCCAGTCAAATTGACATCTAAAATTAACTGTCACAGGGAAGTTAGGCCAAGATCCCAAAGTTGAGAACAGTAAGTGTGAAGTACTCCCACAGTTAAGGCAAGATGGGCCATTAATAAAGGAAGAGGCAAAAAAAAAACAAAAAACGTTCTGCCAGTGTTGGTTCAGATTATATCAAAGAATAATTCAGTAGGAGGTAAGAGATGGGAGGGTGCCTTAGTTCTGGCTGTTATAACACATTACAATAGACTGGGTGACTTAAGGAACATTTATTTCTCATGGTTCTGAAGGCTGGAAGTCTGAGGTCAGGGTGCCACCATAGTTATGTTCTTGGTAATGGTCCTCTTCCTAGTTATGTTCTTACATGGCCTTTCCCTGGTGTGTCCATGCAGAAACAGCTCTTTCTTTCTTCTTTTTGTAATGACATTCACCTTATCATGGAGGTCCCACCTACGTGACCTCATCTACACCCTTCAAAGACCCCCACTTCCAAATACCATTATATTGAGAATTATGGCTTCAACATATAAATTTTGAGGTGATACACACATTCAGTCCATAATAGAGAGTAATAGTTATTTAAAGAAAGAGTTGCCCATATTCTTGGATATTTGAATTTCACTCATTAAGAGAGTCAAAGTAGGCAGAGTTCAAGAGAGCCACTCAAAGTCTTAGCCCATGAACTCTGAAGTTCAGAAAAAACAGAGAGAGTAGAGCTTGGCTTGCATCTGGAAAAGTTGAACAACTGGCAAGTTTTGCCAAAAGCCAAAGGAAGAGGAAGAATTTGAGTAGGAGCAAAGTGAGCCTCCATGTATGATGGAGCACAAGTATGTCTTTTTTATGGCCCAGAGGTGACCCATGGTAGGTAGACTGTCATGAGCCCTCTTGACAGGTTTTACCCAGGAAGACCACCTGGATGGCTGACCACTAGCTTAATAGGATACATTGCCAGAGTCTGGGGGCTTGAGAGAAATCATATCTTGATAGCTAAATGAACTATCATGAGTGATATAGTATAGCAACTGAACATCTGAGAAATAAGATCTCCAAAGGACCCACAGAAACACCCCATAAAAGAAGCATTTGATCATCTGGCTCACCCAGAAGGTACCAATATCTGATTACATTAGGAGAAAAAAAGGAAGTAATGCTTTCACATGTGATGGTGTTTTTAAAAGCTATCACAGCTTCTGGAGAGGTTACCCAGGAGTGCAGAAGAATAAACCAACAGAGCAACTTTAATGAGGGATGGTAAGAAACAATAAAGTTGCCTTCTGCTTGAGCCCTAGTGAGTGCAGCTCAATGAACTAGTTGAAATCGTACAGATTTAAAGGGAAGAGAGCTGGAACCCTGTGATTATCCAAAAATCAGTCTCAGAAACATTGCAATGTTTCTTTTCACAAAGGCCCTCAAGATAAGATAAAGAAAATTAACTTTAAGAAAGCCCCATTGAGCTTTAGAAGCTCAAGTAACATATTCAACTAGAACATTAGAGCGGATAAAGGGGAGATAATTTGTGTTGGATATTAACTACAAAGTAGTAGATATCAAATAATATTTCTTACCCTGAATATTGTCTTGAAATAGTCAAGCATGAAACCAAAAGCATAGGCAATAGAAGTATTTATTTCCTATTGCTACCATAGCAAATTTAGTGGCTTAAGTAATACAAACATATTATCTCACAGTTCTTTGGGTCAGACATCCAATGAGCTCATCTGGTTCCTCTATTCCAATTTCACAGGTCCAAAATCAAGGTGTTCACAGGGATGCGTTCCTCTCTTGAGGCTCTAAGACAGAATCCCCTCTTGCTTATTGAAAGTGTTAGCAGAATTCAGAGCCTTGCAGTTCTGTGACTGAAGTACCTGTTTTCTTCTTGGCTGTCAGCTGAGGATCAATCCCAGCTTTTGAAGGATGTGTTTCTTGGCTTGTGGCTCCCCTTATTTCAGCTTCAAAGCCAGAAATGGCCGGGCAAGTCCTTCTCATGCTTCAGATCTCTTCTACGTCTTCTATTGTGGCATCTCTTTGGCTGCCTCCAGGAAAGGTCTTCATTTAGACTCAAGTGGTTTGATTGAGCCCACCTAGATAATCCAGGATGATCTCTCCATCTCAGCATTCACACCCTTAATCACATCTGCAAAATTCCTTTTGTTGCCACTTGAGGCAACATACACACCAGTTCTAGGGATTAAGGTATGGAAATCTTTAAGGTATGGACATCTTTGGGGAGCCATTTTTCTGCCTACCATGGTGTTAATGCCTGACAACCTCTATTTTCATGATGAAGTAGATTACGTTCTTAGGTGAGAGTGAGATAGGCAGTGGTGTAATTGAAGAGTTGAAAGAAGGAATAACATTCAGAAATAGCTATAGGGATTAGCGAAAATAGAAATAAATTGAGAATTAAAAGCAAAAACAAAAATGAACAAAAGTGTTGAGAATAAGAGATTGAGAGAGAGTTAAGGCACCATCTGGCAAACCAAGTATAAATAAGAGTCATGTAATTATTACACTTGCTGATCTGAGAAAGCGTCGGTAATTTAAGATTTTTTTTGTGTGTGTATATATATATATGTGCATGCTCATATGTATATATATCTGCAAACTATTATACCTATAGCTCTTAGATATATAATTATATATATGTATATGTACATATAGCTCTTAGATATATATTTATAGCTCTTTTTGGAAGTTCACATGTGGTTAAATAATTTGCATTTGAAATTCTTCTCTTCTTTCTTAAATAACCATATGCGTTAACTTTTAACTAATAAACAAATATCATTGCTGAAGAATAGAAGTAATTTGATACTATTTTTCATTGTTAACCAGAGTATTGATTTTCAGCAGATGAAAAAACTACTAGGGGTTATGGAGAGTGTAAGGTGGGGTAGAAGTCTCATAACCAAGAGGTTTTTGAGACTAGCAATAATATATTTAATATATAGTTTAATTTTACATTTTAGAAAAGAAAAAATGCTTATACATTTTGAAATATAGACAGAATTAATTGAGGTAAATTTTTTAACAAAGTTTTAAAAAAGATTGAAAACACTGATTTAGAGAAGAATCACTAGATTTCTTTAAGTTTTATTTATTCAGCTTGGAAAACATAGGCCTCTGTGTGAAGTCTGTGTCATAAGGCTAGGATGATCCTTTCCTGGTTTTGTGTGTGTGTGTGTATGTGTGTTTGTGCATGCTCATGTATGTGTATATGTTTGTTTTTGCTCACCGCTTATTGCTTACTGCCTTTATTTTTTTTTAAATTATCGGGAGCCATAGTCTTTGTTCTGTCACTGGATCGTGGTTGGGTTCAATTAATGATTACCTTTGTCCACCCTAACAGATCTCCCTCAATTCAAGTTGCCATACTATATAGCTAATGTTGGAAGTTTCTTTGATCTCAGCCACTCCAGACCAGTAGTTATGATTTGGTCTATAATGGCTGACTATGGAAACAAACTAAAAAGAGCTATTGAGTCAATGCTCAATATGGTACACCACTGAGAACTGAACAGGGACCCTGAGCATCAAGTGCATGTCTGTGGCAAAGAAAAGTAAAAAAAGGTAGAAGTGCCTGAAATAGCAATATCATGGGGTATTGAGAAATAATGGCTTTAACAAACAGTTCCCTCTTATTATTCTTCATTAAATAAAAACTTGCTGGGCATAGTAGTACATGCCTGTAGTTTCAGCTATTCAGGAGGCTGTGGCAGGAGAATTGTTGGAGCCCAGGAGTTCAAGGCTGCAGTGAGCTGTGCCTGGGTGACAGAGCAAGACTCTGTATCTTTTAAAAAAAAATTTTAAGTACTGTAAATATATATATAGACTCCCAAGTCTAAATATGCTGAGGAATCCCTAGCCTCACACAAAGACATTGCAATCATGGTAGGGGAACAAAATGTAGACTCCCAAGTGCTCCTCTAAACTCCCTTTACTTCCCAGATTATTACTGGAACAGAAGATTGAAATGATCACCTTTCATTCTATTACACTTATCTCAATATTTCAAATTGAATTTCTAGGTTGTTTTTTTTAAATCTTTAACAGAGAAGTAGATTCTCCTTCTTCTTCATCTTCTCCTTCTTTTGTCCTCCTTTCCTGGTAAGTTCAGTCCCAAAGCCATTAGTGGGGTTGATCAAGGCAGCATCTATGCCAGAGTTGGGGTAGCTGCAATGGCCCAACATTGCAGAAGTGGGTGAGGAGGGGTTTCCCGTGGAGGGACAGCCTGGTGCGAGGTGTGGAGCACTAGCAGGCTGAGGAGGGCATCATCCAGAAGGGCAGCCCAGAACAGGGTATCAGAGTGTGAGCAATTTAAGGTGGTGCCTATAGGGGGTGTGCCTGGACACACAGTGCCAGAGTTTGCACAGAAGTGTTATGCTCAATGGGAGTGGTCAGTGCCCAGGTGGAACAAGGAAGCCATCCCTCATGGTAAGGCAACTTATTACAGGTATGTCAGAACTCTGGTGGGGTAAAGAGGAGGTCCATACATACAGGTGAGCCGATATGGGCTATTGAAGTCTGTAGGGAGTATGGAGGGTATCTATGCAGGGGATCAGGGCAGGGTGACCTAAAGTGTCAGGACTCAGGCAGAGTGGGGGGGTGTCCTTGCAAGAGAGCAGCCTAGCCCAAGCAAGGTGAGGCGAGCAAGGTGAGAAAAGTTCCCCAATAAGGAATGTCAGAGCCCAGGCAGGTGAGCAGGGTGTCCACATGGGTGGAGGGGGATCTGGTACAGGGAATTAGAGCCAAAAAGCAGTGAAGAGTACATCCATGGAGGGAGAGAGTGACAGCAGTTGTGGGAGATTAGTTACTAAAAAATTGGGCAAATAAGTAAATATATGAAGATAAAAGGAACTATATCTCTCGACTTTGGAAAAGGAAATTCCAAATATGGAAAAAAATAATAAAATAACTAGAAGGTAAAATGAGTTTTGCCTTGTTAGATTGGAATTAGCGATATCAGTGTGAACTCATGGTTTTTAATCTACATAAATAATGAAGATATATTTGTAGTATATAGTATATAGATAGATGTTAATGTGAGTGTGTGTGTGCATGTGTGTGTTAGGAGCGTCCAGGGGTAGCTCTATGTCAATAACCTCAAGGACTCCTAGCACCCAGATCTCGATTTCTAAATACAATTCTCCATTGTATGGCTGATTCTAAGGCTGGGGTAGGGAATCAGCAAAATGATTCTGGAACATCTTTTTTTTTTTTTGCCAGAAAGGAAGTGCTTATAGAACCATGTTGACACATTAAAAGGAAAGAGAATCCAATTTGAAGGGCCTCACACTGGCCAAATGAAAGCCAATTTGAACATAAACTAACAATCATGGATTATAAATCTTGAATAAAACAGGAAACCATGAGCATATATTCTTTAATGGAGGACAGGATATATAGAGCCGCAAAGTAACTCTCCATAAAATACTTATTAATGACAAAGGGAAAATTAGTAATTTTCATAATTTTGGAGAACTCTGGCGGGCACCATCTTAACCAAGTGATTAGATAACATGATTGTACTTGGGACAAACTGAATTGTGCATTATCTGATAGAATGCAATGAGAAGAACACAACCTTTCTGCAATATACTTGCCCAAGATGCATAAGCTGAATGTAATAAGGAAACACTGGAGACCCCAAATTTAGGGTTATTCTACAAAACACCCAACCTGCAATCTTCAAAAGTGTCAAGGTCATTAAAGTCAAAGAAAGGCTGAGGAACTGTTCTAGATTTAGGAGCCTCAGGAGACAGAGCACTGAAATGCAAAGTGTGATTCTGAACTGGATTCTCTACCCTTGAGGATATTTTGGGATAATTGGTGAAATTTGAATGGATTAGATGGTAGTGGTGTGTATCAATGCCAATTTCCTGATTTTGATGCTTATCTTATGGTATTTTAGAATAATTTCCTTGTTTTTAGAAATTACAAACTGTTAGCTAGTAGCAATATCTCTTGTTTAAAAAAAGAAATCACCACTGAATTAGATTTTTAGGGCTGCTGTAACAAATTGCCAAAAACTGCATGACGTAAAATAACAAAAATTTATTCTCTCAAGGTTTGGGAGGTCAAAAGTCTAAAACCAAGATGTCAGCAGAGTTGGTTCCCTCTGAAAGGTCCAGAGGAGAATCTAGTGGTATAAGGATAACGCTGGCCTCATAAAATGAGTTAGGGAGGAGCCCCTCTTTTTAACTGTCTTCTGGCTTGCAGGGTTTCTGCAGAGAGATCAGCTGAGTCTGATGGGCTTCCCTTTGTGGGTAACCTGACCTTTCTCTCTGTCTGCCCTTAACATTTTTTCCTTCATTTCAACCTTTGTGAATCTGATGATTATGTGTCTTGGGTTGCTCTTCTCAAGGAGTATCTTTGTGGTGTTCTCTGTATTTCCTGAATTCGAATGTTGGCCTATTTTGGTAGGTTGGGGAAGTTATCCTGGATAATATCTTGAAGAGTGTTTTCCAACTTGGTTCCATTCTTCCCGTCACTTTCAGGTACACCAATCATATGTAGGTTTTGTTGTTTAACATAGTCCCATATTTCTTGGAGGCTTTGTTTTTCTTTTTAATTCCTTTCTCTCTAATCTTGTTTTCACGCTTTATTTCATTAAGTTGATCTTCAGTCTCTAATATCCTTTCTTCTGCTTGATCTATTTGACTATTGATACTTGTATATGCTTCATGAAGTTCTCGTGCTGTGTTTTTCAGCTCCATCAGGTCATTTATATTCTTCTCTAAACTGGTTATTCTAGTGGCCGTTCCTCTAACCTTTTTTTGAGGTTCTTTGCTTTTTTTGCATTGGATTAGAACGTGCTCCTTTAGCTCAGAGGAGTTTGTTATTACCCACCTTCTGCAGCCTACTTTTATCAATTCGTCAAACTTATTTTCTGTCTAGCTTTGTTCCCTTGCTGGCGAGGAATTGTGATCTTTTGGGGAAGAAGAGGTGTTCTGGTTTTTGGAATTTTCAGTCTGTTTGTGCTGGTTTTTCCTCATCTTTATGGATCTATTTACCCTTGATCTTTGCTGTTGGTGATGTTTGGATGGAGTTTTTGCATGGTTTTCCTTTTTGTTGATATTGATGCTATTGGTTTCTGTTTGTTAGTTTTCCTTCCAACAGTCTTCTCTGCTGCAGGTCTTCTGTAGTTTGCTGGGGTACCTAGATCCTTTTGCCTGGGTATCACCAGCAGAGGCTACAGAACAGCAAATGTTGCTGCCTGCTACTTCCTCTGGAAGCTTCATCCCAGAGGGGCACCTGCCAGATGCCAGCCAGAGCTCTCTTGTATGGGGTATCTGTCAAACCCTGCTGGGAGGTTTCTCCTTGTCAGGAGGCATGGAGGTCAGGGACCCACTTGAGGAGGCAGTCTGTCCCTTAGCAGAGCTCTAGTGCTTGCTGGGAGATCTGCTGCTCTCTTCAGAGTTGGCAGGCAGGAATGTTTAAGTCTGCTTAAGACTTTAGCAGACTTAAACATCCACAGCTGCCTCTTCCCCAACGTGCTCTGTCCCAGGAAGATGGGAGTTTTATCTATAAGCCCGTGAGAGGGGCTGCTGCTTTTCTTTCAGAGATTCCCTGCCCAGAGAGGAGAAATCTAGAGAGCAGTCTGGTTACAGCGGCTTTGCAGTGCTGTGGTGGGCTCTGCCCAGTTCAAACTTCCAGGCAGCTTTGTTTATACTGTGAGGAGAAAACCACCTACTCAAGCGTCAGTTATGGTGGACACCCCCCTTCCCACCAAGCTGGAGGATCCCAGGTCAACTTCAGACTGCTCTTCTGGCAATGAGAATTTCAAGCTAGTGAATCTTAGCTTTCTGGGCTCCATGGGGGGTGAGATCTGCTGAGCAAGCCGCTGGCTCCCTAGCTTCAGCTCCCTTTCCGAGGGAGTGAATGGTCCTTTCTCGCTGGTGTTCTAGGTGCCATGGGGTATGAAGAAAAAAACTCCTGCAGCTGGCTCAGTGTCTGCCCAAATGGCTGTCCAGTTTTGTGCTTGAAACCCAGGGCCTTGGTGGTGTAGGCACTTAAGGGAATCTCCTGGTCTAAGGGTTGTGAAGACCATGGGAAAAGCATAGTATCTGGGTCAGATACCACCATTTCTCAGGGCACAGTTCCTCATGACTTCCCTTGGCTAGGGGAGGGAGTTCCCTGACCCTTTGCATTTCACGGGTGAGGCAACACCCCACCCTACTTCAGCTTTCCCTTTATGGGTTGCACTCACTGTCTAACCAGTCCCAATGAGATGATCCAGGTACCTCAGTTGGAAATGCAGAAATCACCCACCTTCTACATTGATCTCACTGGGAGCTGCAGACTGCAGCTGTTTCTTTTTTTAATTGCATTTTAAGTTTTGGGGTACATGTGAAGAACATGCAAGATTGTTGCATAGGTACACACATGGCAGTGTGATTTGCTGCCTTCCTCCCCATCACCTATATCTGGCATTTCTCCCCATGCTATCTCTCCCCAACTCCCCACTCCCCTGCAGCTGTTCTTATTCAGCCATCTTGCCAGCCACCAGTGACCAGTAATCAGATTTGCACCTCACTCTGAATCCAGAATTATGTCATCTCAAGATCCTTAACTTAATAATTACATGTACAAAGATTATATGTCCGAATAAGGTCACATTCACAGGTGCCAAGAGTTTGTTAGGACTTGGATATATTTTTTGGGACATCACTATTCAAACCACTGTGAATCTTAAAGTATTCAAGAATGATCAAGGCTTCAGGTTGGCAACTTATTCTCAAATGGTTTAGAGGAAAAAAGTTCTTTGTATTAGACTTGAGTTTTTTTTTTACAAGTTTAAGACTATTTTAAAATTTAAAAAATTAGAAACAAAACAGAAGAATAGCTGTGTTCAATTAGTATAGTGTTTAATAGCACAGAATAGAATAAGACCGCCCAGGTTTGAGCTCTACTACTTTTTCATTGTGTGAATTTGGGCAAGTCACTTAACCCATTTAAATCTCACTTCCTTTATCAATAAAATAGGAATACAAAAGTGGTATTTGCTTCAAAGGTTTGTAAGGATTAATCAATACAATGGTTGTAAAGAGCTTAGCAAAGTACTTAGAATTTAGTAACAGTTAATAAACATTAATATAATTATCATTATTAACATCATGAATCCATAAAATGTTCTCATTTTTGTTTTTTGCAATAATTGAAGGTCAGTGATGAGCCTGATAAAATATTCTTGAACTTAGGCCAGTGAGACTTGTTCCTTCTATGCTAGTCAACTAAAACCATACGTTTTTACTTTCTTCTTATGGTTGCAATGAATTGTTTCATGCTTTAAAATATTGCATTTGAACAACCTGGGCAATATAGCAAGACCCTGTCTCTGCCAAAATAAAAATAAAAAATAAGTTAGCCAGGCTTAGTGGCACGTGCCTGTAGTTTCAGCCACTTGGAAGGCTGAGGCGGGAGGATCACTTGAACTCAGGAGTCCAAGGCTTTAGTGAGCTGCAATTATGCCACTGCATTCCAGCCTGGCCAACAGAGAGAGAGAGCCTGTCTCTGAAAAAAATGTGGCATTTGACCTTTAAATGTATTAATATCACCATTCAAAGATCTGGAGATTCTCAAAAGTCCAGCTTTATTATCATGGTTAAGTAAGTATCTCTAATGGTTGTTATATCACTTAGGAGTGCATTCAGCTACAAGTAATATAAGTAAAACCAAAGTGGCTAAAACAAGTAGAGATTCATTTGTATCACATATGAAGAAGTCAAGAAGTAGACAGCAAAGGCTGTCGAGGCAGTTCACTGATGCCAGTAAGGACCATTCTTGGCATATTAGACTTTGTCCTTCTCTTTAACTGCCTCATACTTGCAACATAGTTACGTACATTGAAGTTGTATATCAACTCTTTAGGTATGAAAAGAAGAGCAAGAACAGACTATACCATGTCTGTCTTTTTATTTTTTTAATCAAGAGAAAATCCTTTCCCCAAAGCCTCCACCCACCACACCTTTCTTACCTCACGTTGATCAGAACTGGGTCACATGATACTCCAGAGATGACTGGCTTTGGGGATTGGAAAGGAGAGCGATGGTATTACTATAATCCAGATCAGAACTGGGATAGGGTCTACTCTCCCAGTAGGACTTTTCTTAGCATGTTAGGTAAACCTTTCAGGGTTTCTCTGATCAAGGAAGAAGTGAAGGGGAAGCATAAGTGTAGGCAATGGATGACTCCTGTTGTAACTAGCTATGGGGACTTTGCCAATCTTCAGAGATAAAATTCCTCCTTTCAAAAAAATGTAATATACTATACCAAAATAAAAATTTTAAGAAAAATAAACAAAAGATGTAATATATCACTTTAGCACCAGTTCCTTCTGAAAAAAATCAACTAATATACACAAGTAAAATAAGCAATGAGAAGATATACAGAGTATTTTGGTATATCGTTAGCATATAGATTCCTCTTTTATTGAAAATAGGCTAAAAGCTGTTATGTTAGTTCTAGTTGGGATTATAAACTCTTAACTTTGGAAAGAAGTAAAAACTTTTTCATTATGTGAGAGAGATGAAGTCCAAAATCCAATCAAAGATCCCGAAGGAGAAGTGGAGACCATGTTTCTATTTTCATGATTAAAAAAAGACCTAAAATTAGTAGAATACATGTCTAAAAATGATTCATCAACGTGATCTTAGAGATAATCTAGTACTGCTTTCTTTTTGCAGGTAGGAAAGTACTGAGGCTCAGATAGTGATTAGGCATGTTGCCAGAGATTACATAATTGTTAGGTGAGATGGAACTCGATCTGAGACCTGCTGACCCAAATCTAGTGTGCTTTTATCTGTAACCTTCTGAGGCTAAGACAGTCCAACAAACTGGAAAAAGGAATGTGTAATAAGTTGTCTTCATTCCCGCTAAAAAGAGAAGAAACAGGAAGTGAGTAAATTCCCTGGAGAGTTTAAACTCCCAGCTTGACAGAACCAGAGCTGAAGGATTTGAATATCATGAATGGAGAGACAAAATAGCTGTGAATATTTGGTTTTATGTAACCAGCAAGACTTTAAAAACCCTAAGCGTGCGCACGCGTGCGTGCAGACGCACGCACGCACACACACACACTCTCTTTCTCTCTCTTGCCTCACCTCTCTCTGTCTCTCTCTGCCTCTCTCCTTTTCTCACTTTCTTTCTTCCCATATACATTTATTGAGCATCTGTTTTCTGTCCGGCACAAAGGGGTATAAAATAAGTCCTAACTTTTGTACAAACTAGGTTTTAAAATCTGCTTTCAGATTTTACATGTGATCACAGAGAATAAAAATTATGTTTCACAGTCTGCTAGGAATAAACTCTCACAATAGGTTCAACATGGTTAGTTTTTCTCCAAAGTTAGAATGATTTTCTAATTCCTTAAAATGGCACTAAACGAAGCAATTGGCTTTGGGGGGCTGTTTGTGATTGTTGATAAATATCTATCTTTAAAATTCAAATCACATTCATTGTTGTAAGACACAGAGTGGAACAGATAGAAATAAAGACATCTCATCTCTTACAAGATTAATAATCTACTCAGTGAATTTTTCTAGATTTAAACAACAGCATCCAGTCTCCCATCTCGACTTCTATCTGGCCTATGCTTATTGAGTAGAATGGTGAGCAGCACTTCTCACACTTCGATTATCACTATTTTTTAGAATATACATAAGTTAAAGCACATACATTGCAATACCATATAAACAAGTATATATGACTATGAAAATGTAGGATTACAGCCCAATAGCTTGTGAGTTGCCTAAAATGAACATCAGTTTCCATCTGGATCAGGAAGGGGCAATAAGCAATTCACAAATAAAGGATTGCTTAGAGGTTTACCATGAAAGACAATCATTTATTAGGAGACGATAACTAACAAGGAGCATCTCCCTCTGTCAAATGTTGTAAATGTCTTATCTCTTTTAACCCTCAAAGGAACAGAATGAAGTGACTTTGTTAACCTTAATGATCAAAAATAGAAATAATTCAGGAACTTCTTAAGATCATGCAGCTGGTAAGTGGTGGAGCCAAGATTTGAACCCAGGTTTGTATGACTCTGAAATTTATGTTCTTGTGATGACCAAATTCTATTTCCTAATATGACAGCACAGCTAAAGCTACATGAAATTCCCTTTTTATATATAGCCATAGGACAAATCTCTACCTGGTGTCCGGCCAATAATAACTTAGTGAGAGCCTCCTAAGAAACTGATGTGTTTGAGTTTGAGGTCTCCTCTGAACATGTCTTTTTATTCTAGCATTTCTGTTGCAGCACTCAGCATCAAATTTCTGGCTCATCTCTTACAAGGTTAAGAATCTACTCAATGAATTTTTTTTGTTCAGACCTCACTCTTGCCTTCCTATTAATTTTTCTTTCATTCTGTGCTTTGTCCCATTTTTATGTGCAATTATTTTAGTTTAGTTTATTGCATTGTCATGAAGTAATTGCTTTAAATCCTATCTATAATAAGTCATGATACAAAGAATTAAATAAAAATATAAATATAAAATTATTAATAATTAGAACATGAACTTTAAGAATGAGGCATTAACTTAAAATTAATAAACTCATAAGCTATAGAAATGTATGTAGTAACATAATTATACAGACTAGCTTTTCATTGTTGCTGATATTAACCAAAGCATTTACCTGTTATGTGTAAGAAAAGGGAGAACTATGAAGAAGGAAGATTTTTGCCAATAAAGGAATGGGTATTCTTTTTTTTTTTTGTAACCAGTCACATGTGATATTTGTGAGATATTACATAAGGCCTGTGGTTAAAAAGATGAGTAAGACATATTCCCTGTAATCCCAGATACTTGGGAGGCTGAGGCATGGGAATCACTTGAATATGGGAGGTGGAATTTGTAGTGAGCCAAGATTGCACCACTGTGCTCCAGCTTGGGCCACAGAGTGATTTCTGTCTGAAAAAAAAAAGACATATTTTCATATTCCATACATATATTTTTTTATCAACTATACATTGTCACAAATCAAACATTTTTTAAAAATTAAAACTATACTTCCTAGCATTAGTTATACAGAATTGCCATAAAGTGTGATTTGTGCTAGAAAGGAGCCATAGAAAAGACATGCTGAAGTAAGGCAGTAAAATGTCTGGAAGCTAGCCCTGGTGCAGTGGCTCATGCCCTTATCCCAGCACTTTGGGAAGCTGAGGCAGGTGGATCTCTTGAGGTCACGAGTTTGAGACCAGCCTGGTCACACTGAAACCCTGTCTATACTAAAAATACAAAAATTAGCTGGGCATGGTGGTGTGCACCTGTAATCCAGCTACTAAGGAGGCTAAAGCAGGAGAATTGCTTGAACCCAGGAGGTGGAGGTTGCCGTGAACCGAGAATGTGTCACTGTACTTCAGCCTGGGTAACAGAGTGAGACCTTGTCTCAGAAAAGAAAAAAGAAAAGAAAAATGACTGAAAGCTTAACTTGTAAAGTGAGACAGACCTGGATTTGAAGTAAATTCCTCACTGTATTCTAGGGCTGCTGTAACAAATTACCATACTGGGTGGCTTGAAAATATAGAAATTTATTTTGTCATAGTTCTGGAGGCCAGAAATTTGAAATGAAGTTGTCAGCATGGTTGGTTCCTTCTGGAGATTCTGAGGGAGAATCTGTTTCATGCCTCTCTCCTAATTTCTGACAACTTTAGCAATCCTTGATGTTCCTTGGCTTGTGGCTGCTTCACTCCAATCCCTGCCTCCATTGTCACATGGCCCTTGTCCCTTTGTGTCTTTATCTTCACATAACCTTCTTATAAGGACACCAGTCATTGGTCTTAGGGCCCACTTTAATTCAACATGACTTCATTTTAGCCAATTACAACAGCAAAGACCCTGTTTCCAAATAAGGTCATATTCTGAGGTTCTAAGTTGACATGAATTTTGAGGCACACTATTCAACACAGTACATTCTCATACTAGTTATGTGAGTTTAAACAATAACTTCACATCTCTGTACCTTATTTATAAAATGGAGATGATAATAGTAGCTAACATATAAGTTTTGGGAATATTTAAATAAAACATGTAAAATATTTAGAGTACTGCTTGACACATAACAATTGCCAAATAAATGCTGATTATAATTATAGTTTTGAGACCAATAGTCTTTCTTGTAACAATAATGCTTTATTAACCAGTGTCTGAAAACTATGTCCATTTTATTTTCTAAAGTCTGTGGTATCTATCCAGCTGAATAGCCTAGGTTAATTCTGAAACTTTGCAGTGGAAAAATATGTAGGCTAGCAAAATCTCTCTGAGGACTATTGGTGTCCCAAGTATTTTACAGTTATAAGGATTGGATATGTGAAAGTCACACTCCAAAAATGTGTGCACTGGGAAACTGACCACTTAAATTTGGTGTACAACTATCTTCAGCTTTTCTAGTGAACTTATTTAATTAAGCAGTGACTCTTTTTGGTCAGCGTGATAAAGCTAATTCCCTGTCTTCATGGTGCTTACCTTCTATTGGAGAAACAAAATAACCTATGAGTAAACCCATTATATCTGGTAGTAATATGTTGTGAGGGGAATAAAAACAGGCAAGGGAATGAATATGGAGGTAGATATGCTCCTTTATATAGATTAATCAGAGAGCCGTTATTAAGGGAATGTAACATTTCAGGAGTGTCAAGAATGAAATAAGACAGCTCGCCATTCAAATATCTAGAGAAGAGCATTTCAGGAGAAGGGAGGAACAAGATCAAAAACTCTAAAATGTGAATGTACTTGGAATGTTGTAGAAACATAAAGGAGCTGGAACTGAGTTACTGTAGGAGGATGTGGATGGAGAAGGGTGGGGTGGACTGTAGCAAATTATATCAGAAGAGTGTCTTGTCATATATGATCATGTCTTCCAATGTTGTGCTTAGTATGATGGAAAGTGATTGAAGAGTTGAGAGCAATGGAGTGATTTCACTGGACATATATTATGCATACATTGCATTTACATTGTCAAGGAAAAACCTATGACTCTAGTGTAGTTCACTATCTATACCATAATACAAATACTTAAATAAGAAATAAAAGACTGAAAATGTGGCCATAGGTTGAATGTGTCAGGTTTAAAAAAAAGAATCAAAATGAAATAAACTAGAAGACATTTTTTAAAATATGAAGTTAAAGTAGAAAGGAAATAAAAATTGGAAATCCACTGAGTTATCCAATCAGTTAGATTTTGTCTTAAGTTACCATTTAATAAGCCCTTACTGTGTGTTTGACAGTATGTTTATATAACAGATATGTTTAGTAAAAGAAGAACTATTGGTCCAATTTTACATATGTAATGAATTCCTGTAATGAAGAAGTATCATTAGCATTTTAAAGATCATGAAACAGCCTCAGAAAAGTAAGGAGCTTGCTTTGGGGTTACACAATTATTAAATAGCAGAGCCAATATTTTCATCAAGATTTGTCTGATTCCAAAGTCCATGCTCAGGATTACTATGAGTCACCTTACAAATTGATCTTTGTGAAGCATCTTTTTTTCGTGAAGCATGTGTGTAATGCCCTGAAGCTGCCATTTATCCTCGTCCACTTATCTTACCCAAGTTTCTTGTCTCCCTCATGCAGCTATAGTGCCCAGCACTTTTGCTGCATCTATCATAAAACTTTAATGCCTTCTTTTGTGGTCATCTCTCAGGACAGGGAGCTCAATATCCTCTCACCATCTTTGAAGCTCTTTGGGTAAAACTTGTGATGAGGAAACTAATGCTGCAGAAGAAGCTTGTCTGTAGATGGAAGGCTTAGTTCTCACAGTGGTAATGTGGTTCTGACATCATCGGGGAATTATTTTATTTCAGGAAGACAGGCTGATCTGAAGATCCAGGAAAGAGAAGGGGAGGGGAGGGGAGGGGAGGAGAGGAGAGGAGAGGCAAGGCAAAGTGAGAACAGACCCAGTTACTACAAAACTCAGGTTCTTTTTGGAACAATCCTTTCTCAGTTTTAGTCCACACGTACTCTGGCCAGTTTCAATCATTTCCCTCCTAGTTATTACCTGTCAGTCCAGCCTGTCTTCATTGACTCATCTTTCAGATCCTTTTTTCACCACGAATATTGATGTTCTCTCCCCCGTCCTTCCTTTTCATAATTTTTCAATAACTCTAATTAATTTCTATGTTTATGACATATTCAATGCTCCAGGTCCATTTCCTTGATCTACTTTACAGTAATAACCTTCTCCTCTAACCCACTCACATAGCCATCCACACATCTAATGTCTTCAACCCAGGGATTTCTCTCTTGAACTCTCCTCTCTCCCCATATCTTCTATTCCCTCAATTTTAATAAGTTTGTTTTTGTTCTTATTGTGACCTTTTCTATTCTCCAATTTATGTATTCTTAGCTTCAAGTATACTATAGTCTCAGCGTCATTTTCTGCTTATCACACCCCCTTTCAACAAGCAGGAATGACCTTGTGCATTGATGCTATAAGCATGTTCCAAGTGACCACTTAGTTGACAGCATAAATCAATCTGCTCCAACTTCTCCAAATTTCTGAATTTATTACTCATTTTTCACTGTTTTTTTTTTTTTTTTTTGCATTTCACTAATCTCAGGGTGGGCTCACAGCACTAAATTTAGGGTTACAACCTTATTTTTTCTTTCTGGATAATAGACTGTGTTTTTCCTTAGTCTGTGCTATCTATAGACATCTGGATAAATATCCTTCCTGTAATTGTTCAGTCCTGAATCCCATCCTCGCTACAGCACTTATAGGTTAAAATATTACTAATTGTACCCACCCCCACATGTAACATCTAGATAGTTACCTATCGAGGCAGAATCCCGGGGCTCATGATGTCAAGTATGTACTCACCAACCTCCTTCCTTCTCTCAGTCTTTGACTGCTTAGTGGAAAGTATACTCCATTAATCCATAAATCTGATTTGCATTATTAAATCCCTACTGATTTGTGTTCTCTAATCCCACTTCAAAATTTCAAAATACAATGACAGAAAATTGAATAATTATGTTGGTTGAGAGCCATTAAAAATTTACATTTTCCAAGCTTAATGAGATAAGCAATTCTTTTTATCATTCTTACTCAGTTCTAACACATTCATGCACACGAATGTTCATTGCAGCACTGTTTACAATAGCAAAGACTTGGAACCAACCCAAATGCCCATCGATGATAGACTGGACAGGGAAAATGTGGCACATATATACCATGGAATACTATGCAGCCATAAAAAACCATGAGTTTGTGTCCTTTGTAGGGACATGGATGAACCTGGAAACCATCATTCTCAGCAAACTGACACAAGAACAGAAAATCAAACACCACATGTTCTCACTCATAGGTGGGTGTTGAACAACGAGAACACATGGACACAGGGAGGGGAGCATCACACACTGGGGTCTGTGGGGGAGAACTAGGGGAGGGACAGCAGGGGATGGGAAGTTGGGGAGGGATAACATGGGAAGAAATGCCAGATATAGGTGATGGGGAGGAAGGCAGCAAAGCACATTGCCATGTATGTACCTATGCAACAATCCTGCATGTTCTTCACATGTACCCCAAAACCTAAAATGCAATAAAATATATTAAAAATAAATAAATAAATAAAGCAGTCAAAAGACTTAATGGTTCTTCTCAAGCTCCTGATTCTTAAAAAAAAAAAAGAGATAATCTACTTTATATATAACCTACAATTTGTATATATTGTAAGAATACCCTCAGTAGCTATTATTTCCAACATATTATTCCTTCATCATCTTTCTCTCTTCTGCATTAAGGTTCTTTGGCAGGGATGACACAAATAAACGCTTCCTCTTTTGAAATATGGAATTTATCAGAAGGTTATTGTGAGATCATGGTATCAACAAGAAGCCTAGAGAGGTGGACTTGGAAATTTGTGAGAATCAAGGAAGCCCCAGAGGGAATTAGAAAATAGTCTCTCTGATGACAAAAATAGCTTAGTATTGCAGGCCTGATTTCTTTAATGAATACAGTTATTTCTGGTCCCTTGCCATTCTGCTCTCTGGAAAGAGAGCATCTAAGTGACTTATGTTGTGTTCCAGAAGTTGCTTCTCAGCTGAGTGGAAGCAGGGCCTCCAGTTATCCATCAAGCTATAACTGATGGAGAGGCAATACTTCCCCAAAAGGTAATTGAGAAGGGAAAATGAATATTACAAAATCAAAACACAACAAAATTCCACCATACTTCCTGTCTCTGAAAAATAATTGGTTCTACTCTTTCTCAATTTTCACACAGGTTTATTGGTTCATTCCTCGTTAGACTTTTTTATAACCTTCCTTTGCAGTATACTCCTTCTAATAGTGAATCTTCTTTTTATCAAGTTAAAAACCATAATCTCTTTTCAGGCCTCTGAATTAGAAGTCTCAGAGTCATCGTTGACTTTCTTATCTATCATCCATAGCTATTTCACTGATTTTAAAGTTTTGTTGATATTATGCAAAAAATGTCTCTTCAATTAAGCTCCTTTCTCTTTGCCTTAGTTCAAGCTGTCCTGGACAATTTCAAGAACATTCTAGATGATTTTCTTTCCTTCAAACTTTCCTAATCTAGTTTTTGATATTATTCCAGAATTATTTTTCAAATTGTCAAAATACCAAAGAAGCAAACAATAATCTTATCATGTTACTTGCTTGCTTGAAAAGACTTTATATGGGAAGTTGTGCATAGGTTATATGCAAATACTACATTATTTTATATAAAGGATTTTAGCATCTATGGATTTTGGTATATGTGGGGCTGGGTCCTAGAACCAGTCCCCTACGGTTCCTGAGGGACTACTGTATATATGCACTATATACTAACACACACACACACACACACACACAAACACACACACAAAATGACTCATATAATTTATATTCAAGCCCTCATATAATTTACATTCTAGAAGACAACACAGAAATTAAACATGAACTAAAAAGTATAATGTGGGGGATATAAAGTGTTATGGAGATAAATAAATCTTGGAAAAGGGGATAAGGAATGCTGAGGTGAGGTTGCAATGTAAAATTGGTAGTCAGAGAAGGTCTCACTAAGAAGACAGAATTTTGAGCAAAGATTTAAAAGGTAGGAAAGCAGGTGGCAATCTGGGGGAAAATGAGGTAGGAGTGTAGTTAATAATGTTCAATAACAGTGTGTCATTGAACAACAGGTACACTAGTGTGAAGGAACAGGGAGATGAGAGGGAAAGAGTGATAGCAGAAGAGAGCAAATTAAAAACAGGGGTCATGCCAGGCATGGTGGTGTCAGCCTGTGGTCCCAGCTACTTGGGAGGCTGAGATGGGAGGATCTCTTGAGACCAGGAGTTCTAAACTGTAGCAAGCCATAATCACGTCACTGCACTCCAGTTTGGAGATATACATATATATGGTGCAGTGGCGTGATTATGGCTTGCTACACTTTAGAGATATATATTTCCAAACTGGAGTGCAGTGGTGTGATTATGACTTGTTACAGTTTAGAACTCCTGGTTTGATTTTGAGATATATGTATATCTCAAAATCAAATACACACACACACACACACACACACGTATATATGTATGTGTATATATATGTATACATATGTGTGTATACATACATATATATATACGTATACATATATATGTGTATATGTGTGTGTGTGTGTGTGTATATATGTATATATATATGTAAATTAAAACAGGGGCCAGATTATCCAGGACTTTGTAAGCCACTGACTCTGAATAAAGAATTTGGTCAGAGAACTGACGAGATCTGACTTCTATTTTTAAAGCCTCACTCTGGTTGCTGGGCTGAGCATAGACTTTGGGGGAAGTCTTATTACACTATACAGTTATTAGTTTTTTATTTATTCCTAGCATCTCTCTATCTTTAAGGACAAATCCTGCATTTTGTTTATGTTAATGTGCTTTCAGGTGTTTGGGACTCTTACTAAGTAATCATGTATTTGTTGAATTAGTTCCATTTCTTTATCAGGCATAAGATAAATATATGTATTAAATGCAATCAGAAACTATTATGTTAAGTTTAATTACATAGACAAACAAAACTAAATTGATAAAGACAGTAGACTGTAGAAGGGGAAAAAGAGAAGAAAGTTAAATAAACTCATATATAGTTAAATAAAGAATATAGTTTTAAAATAAAGAATGAAATACCATATTGTTCCTAGAGTTAAAAAATGAATTAGGACCTAAAAGAGTACAGAATTCTAGCATAATAACAGTATAAATTAAGCAAATAAAATGATGCCAACTTGCCAACTATACTGTAATGCAGTGTGTCTCCACTAAAATTAAATATGCTGCAACTCTCTGGAAAATTGGCCATTTTTCAAATGACTGTGTCAAATAGCAGGGTAGGCAAATCATCAAATAAGTATCCCACAGTTAAATAATGAGTATCCTGAATCTCACTCAAATTATGTGTTTGGGGCATGTATGTTACTTCCAAATACAAATTTGTGACTTCATTGATTTTTCAGACAATTCATAGGTTTCACTGAACTTATTATTTTGCACCAATTGTTTGGTGCATTTGAAAAGCTGTATTCATAAGTTTAGCTAGAAAATATTTATAAGCCCTATGGTGCCAGGCATTGGCAAATGTCCTTCCCTGGACATGTACTCAAGGGAACAAGCCACACAACTGCTTCCCTCCCACATAATCCCCATGGTTCATTGAAATTGGATGACCTTCCTGGGAACTCTTTACTGTGGCCTCTATGGGTGCCAAAAGCCCAAGAAAGCTTGCTGAGTTGTTCTCATTCAAATACTGCACTTGCTGGGTTCTTATTCAGGCCTCTTTAGACACACTTCCTTCTTGCTCAGCAAAACAGCTAATTGGCACAGAAAATATCCTAGCTTTGTCCATTTTCTATAGAATTTGAAAATGCTTCTACCTGACTGTGCTGACAGAATTATATTTTCAATGGTATGAATACCCCAGACATTTCAATGACAATTTTGGGAACAAAATAATACATATAATACAGTTGGTTGGTCTTAAACAGCCTTATGCCTAAGTATAAGCGATCACAAGCAAAAATCCTCCAAAATTAGAGACTAAGAAATGAGCGTTTGGGATATAATCATTTACATTTGACAAAGGCTGCACATAGTGCCTTTCTGTTTCTGTGATTTTTACCTTAATTGGTTCATTTTCACTATTATACATTTAATCTGTTTGCCACTAGTAATAAATAAGCAGGGCTGTTGTGATTGGTTTCCAAGAATTATTTTTCCATCAGGTCAAGAAAGCATGTTGCAATGTCAGGATTAAAGAAAACTCTCCTTGTATTTGTTGTTGGCCAAGAGCCCAAGTCTTATATATGTCTTTGTGGGGGTGCTGTGGGGAGATACTTTAATTCATATTTTTAGGTCCTGTCTCCTTCTCACAGACTTGTGTAGAGGAAAAAGAGAGATATAATTACTTGTGAGAACACTTGGATCAGGTGTCAAAATTATTGAAAACCTTTTAAGCCATGATTAATATTTTGAATGTTTATTTATGTCCACTTCCCAAGAGCTGCCTTAAATTATCTGCATATGTATGTAGGTATACAACTTCTTTGAATTCATGGAGATGTAAAAAGGTTTTGTTGAGTCTTCAGAAGACAGAGGATAATGATGCTCTTTAGCTGTGATATTTTAAGCTGATCAGATATATTGATATATATTGCATTCAGATATCATTAAAATCAGGAGATTATTAATATTTTGCTTTATATTTCTCATTGCATGTTGTTAGGTTTTGGGCTATTCACTGACAAGCTTGTAATTCATGACATCACTGTCCTTATGTTTAAAAGATCATGCCAACACAGTGACTAACCAGGTAGATAGTTATGTACAGAAAAAATCCAGTCATTGGTATTCATTTCTGTACTCCATGTATAAGACGTTCATTTATGCTGTCTTGTTTTCAGTGCTAGAAGTTATTTGATTCCGCGAAATTCTGTGTGTGCACAATATGCCCAGAAATGTGGTATAAATACTTGAGTGGACAAAAAAGAAGTCTCCTAGAGAACTTTTGTTTAGATCCTGTTTGAATTGTGATTCCTAATTCTTGCCAAGTTGTTTGTTGGAATTAACTTTTAAAGAATAGTTTCCAAGGGTAATAGTTTATTCTCTCCCCAACTCCCCCAATTAGAGATCCATTAATTTGTGAAGCAAAACTAAAAACAATTTTCAAGACCACAGTGAGTCAAATGGATTGGTGCTTGAGAAGGAAAAAAAAAATGCCAGATAAAACACAATTGACAGTTCTAGAAATAAACCCAAAATACACATAAGAATTTAGTGTGTGGAAGATCTGTTATTTCAAGTCAGTGGGGAAAGATCAATTAGTTAACAGGCAGTGTTGAGATAGCTGGCTAGTCATTTGGATGAAGAGGAAGCTAGATCTGTATTTTAAAGCCCAAATAAATTCCTGGTAAAGCAAGGATTTAAAATAATAATAACAGTAATAATAATAATAAAAGGAACCATAAAATTAGAAACAAATATTATTGTAAAATGAGCAAGGTATTTTTTAAACATTTATCACCTATAGGAAATAAAAAAAAATGGCACAATTGACTATAAAAATATTTTAAAATTCCATACAGAAAAATTATACAAAGTACAGCGGAAAAGTTTACATAGCAAAAATTACCAGAAAAATATCAAAAGAAAAAAAAGAAAAATCAGAAAAAAATTTGATGAACATATAATAAGCAAAAGCAATAATTTTCTAGATATACAAAAACATTCATAGACCTGTAAAAAAGATAAGAGCTGGAAGAAAAATTGGCAAAAATGTAAGACAAAGAGTTCACAGAAAAAGAAACATAAATACTCAATAATCATGATTTCATAAATATACGCTGAAAACCTACATATTCCAGGATTATTGAAAGTGCTTAGCATATATCAGAGAATAAAACAGATACAATGTATCCGAATGTATCAACATTCTGTTATTGGAGTTATGGTGGAGAAGACAATAAATAATGTACCTAATAAGGAACTAATTACACGATATGTTAGAACCATGGTTCCTAAACTGTGTGCCAAAGCATCCTGGGATGTTACAGCAAAATTATAGGTTCACTGCAGGTTGTTTACATTTTTAAAGGAAATATAGTACTATGGTCTGAATGTTGATGTCATCCCAAAACCTAGGTTGGAGTTTAATCTGCAATGTGATAATAGTAAGAGGTGCAATCTTTTGGGAAGTGATAAAGTCATAAGTACCCTGCCCTTAAGAATGGGATTAGTGTCGTTATAAAAGCAGATGAAGAGAGTGTCTTTGTCTTCTTCCCTACTTCTGCCATGTGAGGACTGAGTGAGAAGACATCGTCTACAAGCAATGGGCCTTTAACAGACACCAATTCAGCTGGAATGTGGATCTTGGACTTTCGAGCCTCCAGAACAATGAGCAATAGATTTATTTTGTTTACAAATTACTCAGTCTAAGGTATTTTGTTATAGCAGTAGGGACATACTAAGTCACAAAGCAGTATCTGTCAGACAATACACATATTACTAGCTGCAAAATCTCACGTTTTCAACATTAGATTATACTAAATTTCTTTCAGTGACATCATATCTTTTCAAAACAAGCTTTTTGGTAATTGTGACCACAAGCAACTAACCGTACAAAAAGCAATGTGCATTGCGAGGTGAGGGTGGTGTTGTCCCTTATGATTCCCAGCATTGATAAGCCAATTAGGGTTCAAAAGGCATACACATCCCATTCATAAGTAATTGTTATATTCAAATAACATATAAATATAATTTTCTTTCAATTTATGCATATTATTTTTTCAAATAACAGTTTGCTAGCACATAAATACATATTGTTTGAACCTATTTAATAAATAAAATGATTAGATGTTGCTTTTGGCCAGAGGTGCTGTGAAAAATTATTGAAGGCATCATGAATTGATAAGCTGGGAACCTCTTTGTCAGAGGGGAATAAATGCTACCAGAATAAGAGTGGAGCACATTAAATTGGTCTGCAAATGCTGAGGGTAGGAATAAAGTGGGTTGCTATTTTAAATAGGGTGTATAGGTTGCGTTTCACTGAGAAAGAGACATTTAAGCAAAGCCTGGAAGAGCTTGGAGAGTAAAACATGTAGATACCTGAAGGGAGAATGTTCCAAGCAGAGGGCACAGCCAGTGCAAGAACTCCAAGATGAGAGTATGTTTCAAACATCCAAGGAGGCCAGTGTTGCTGGAACACAGTTGATATGGTTTGGCTCTGTGTCTCCACCCAATCTCACCTTGAATTGTAATTCCCATAATCCCCATATGTCAAGGGCAAGACCAGGTGGCAGTAGTTGGATCATGGGGGCAGTTCCCCCATGTTGTTCTCATGGTAGTGAGTTCTCATGAGATCTGATGATTTTATGAGCATCTGGCATTTCCTCTGCTTGCAGTCACTCCATCTTGCTGCCCTATACAGAAGGTGCCTGCTTCTCCTTTGCCTTTGCCATGATTTTAAGTTTTCCTGAGGCCCTCCAAGCAATAAGGAACTGAGCCCATTAAATCACTTTCCTTTATAAATTACCCAGTCTCAGATATTTCTTTATAGCACTATGAGGATGGACTAATACAACAGTGATTCAAAAGGAAGGTGAGAGGAAGTAAAGTCAAGCAGAGGCCGGGGGGAAAGCCACACATAGGCTAGTAAATAATTTTGGGTTTTGCTCTGTGAGAAATCATGGCATTTCAAAATCAGCTTTTTGATCTACATAAATTCCAAAATAAAGAAATATTTTTGTTGAAAAACACACTTATATTTGAATTTTCTGATATTTCAATAAACTCTACACCATGCAGAGTTGAAATATATAAAATTCGAGCTACTATTGTATATGTTTCCAAATTTATATATATTTTAGAATAATTAAATGTATCTATTGTCTTAGAAAACAACTTTCTAAGTTAGAAGTGGACCATTTAATGACATTGTTGCATAAGATATAAAGTGATCATACAGAATATAACAGGGTATAAACAAATGCGTTACTTGCCACTCCATTTTCCCCTACAGAAAAAACCTTTCTGGTAACTTAGCATAGTAATACCCAATCTCAAATTTAAAAATAAATGTATGTATAGAATAGAGGGAGGTAATTTTATTTTACAGTAGTTTTCACCATCAAACATCTAAAGAATTATACATAGTAAGTGAATTATTTTTAAACAGTGATCCTTAAGGTTACATTTTCTGAAAGTTTTTAGAGGGATGTTATACTAACATATTTTAAAATATTTTAAATGGCAAATATTCTATATTATATGAATATTCTCAATTACATATATGATTTCCTTTTGCCTGAGATTAAAATCCTATAGTCTTAGTTACTCCATATATATACTATAACTTGAGTTCATTTGAAGTAGGGTAGTTATAGACAAATAAGTATTAAAGTTACTGTTTGTATCCTGAAAAGAGCAATATACACCATCAGATATAGTTAAGTCACAGCACAAGTATTATTTATGTAAATATTATTCTGTTGAATAATTTTTAATGTCGCAAATGATACTAGTAATCGAACTTTTTCAATTAATAGTAGAGGAGCTGGGTGGAGCAAGATGGCCAAATAGAAACCTTCACCTATCATCCCCCCTTCAGGAAAACCAAATTTGACAACTATACACAAAAAAGCACCTTCCTAAGAAACGAAATCAGGTGAGCAATCATAGTACCTGGTTTTAACTTAATACCGCTGAAAGACACATTAAAGAGGGCAGGAAAGATAGTCTTGAATTGCCAACACCATCCTTCTCCCATTTTCTGGTAGCAGCCATATGGCATGGAGAATCTAAGTGCTTGGGGGAGAGAAAACGCAGTGCCTATGAGACTGTGCATTGTATTCAGGGTTACCTTGTTAGAGCAGAAAGCAAAACTAACCTGCTTGAACTCACCAGATGCCTTCCCACAGAAGGAGCATTTAGACCAACTCTAGCTAGAGGGGAATAACCCATCCCAGTGGTTAGAACTTGAGTTCCAGCAAGCCTCCCCACCATGGGCTAAAGTGTTCTGGGGTCCTAAATAAAAGTGAAAAGCAATCTGAGCCACAAGGACTGCAATTCTTAGGCAAGTCCTAGTGCTGTGCTGGGCTCCAAGCCAGTGGGCATAGGGGACACATGACCTAGTGAGACATCAGTTGGGGTGGCTAAGGGAGTGTTTGCGCTACCCCTCCCTCAACCCCAGGCAGTGCAGCTCACAGCAACAGAAGTAATTCCTTCCTTCTGCTGGAGGAGAGTAGAAAGAAGAATAAACAGGACTTTGTCTTTCATCTTGAATACTAGTGTAGCCACAGTAGGACAGGGCACCAGGCAGCACCATCAGGCCCCCATTCCAGACCTTAGCTCTCAGATGACATTTCTAGACACAGCTTAGGCCATATAGGAACCCACTGTCTTGAAGGAAAGAATCCATTTTAGACAGGTTTCCTTGCCTGCTGACTAAAGAGACCTTAGGCTCTGAATAACCAGTGGTGATACCCAGGTAGTATGCTGTGGGCCTTGGGTAAGACTCTGAGATATGCTGACTTCAGGTGAGATCCAGCATGTTCCCTGGGGTCATGGCTATGGTTAAGAGACTCCTTCTGCTTGAGAATAGCAGAGGGAAAAGAAAAGGGAACTTTGTCTTGCACTTTAGGTATGAGCTTGGTCACAGTGGGGTAGAACACCAAGTGGGCTCTTGGGAATCCAATTTTAATCTTTAGCTTTTAAATGGCATTTCTGGACCCACTCTGGGCCAGAAGGGACCCCGTGACACTGAAAGGTGAGTCTCAGGCCTGGCAGCATTCACCACAAGCTAACTGAAGAGCCCTTGGGACTTAGGTGAACACTGGCAGTAGTCTGGCAGTACTTCTCATGGGCCTTTGGTGGTTGTGGCCATGGGAAGAAGGTCCTCTGTCTGTGGAAAAGGGAGGAAAAAGTGGGAAGGACTCTGCCTTATGATTTAAGTGCCAGCTTAGCTTCAGTAGTACAGAGCACCAGGTAGATTTCTAAGGTTTTTGACTCGAGTCCCTGTCTCCTGAACAGCATCTCTGGATATACCTGGGGCCTCAGAAAACTCATTGTCCTGAAGGAAAGGACACAAGCCTGGCTGGCCTCATTACCTGCTGATTGTAGAGCCCTAGCACCTTGAACAAACATAGGCAGTAGCCAGATAGTGGTTACAGGGGACCTTGGGCAAGACCCAGTGTTGTGCTGGATTCAGGTATGACCCAGTACAGTTTCAGTGGTGGTGACCACTGAATTGCCTGTGTGATTCCACCCACAGCTCCAGGTGGCTCAGCACAGAGAGAAAAAGACTACATTTGTTTGGGGGAAAGTGAAGAGAGTGAGAGTTTCTGCCTAGAAATTCAGATAATTCCATATTTTATCCAAGACCACAAAGACAGTACCTTTACAAAGCTGTAAACACCACAGCATTACTAGGCTTATGGTAATTAGGGGTGCCCCATAATGCAGATACACCTTCGATCACAACACCCAAGTTCCTTTGAATATCTGGAAAGCCTTCCCAAGAGAGACAAGTACAAACAAGCCCACACTTTTTTTTGTAACTAATTAATTTTTTTTTTTTGAGGAGTCTCATTCTGTTGCCCAGGCTAGAGTGCAGTGGCACGATCTCAGCTCACTGCAACCTCTGCCTCCAGGGTTCAAGCGACTCTCCTTCCTCAGCCTCCCGAGTAGCTGGGACTACAGGCACATGCCACCATGCCCAGCTAATTTTTGTATTTTTAGTAGAGATGGAGTTTCACCATGTTGGACTTAATCTGCACTATAGAACAAATAAACCTAATAGATATTTACAGAAAATTTTATCCAATGGCTGCAGAATACACATTTTTCTTAGCACATGGATCATTCTCAAGAATATATCATATGTTAGCCCACAAAACAAGTCTCAAAATATTTTTTAAAAATTGAAATAATATCAAGCATCTTCTCTGACCATGCTGGAATATAACTACAAATCAATAACAAGAGGAATTTTGGAAACTATACAAGCACATGGAAATTAAACAATGTGCTCCTGAATGATCAATGAAGAAATTAAGAAGGAAATAAAAAAAATTTCTTGAAACAAATGATAATGGAAACACAACATACCAAAACCTATGGGATACAGCAAAAGCAGTACTAAGAGGGAAGTTTGTAGCTCTAAGTGCTTACATCACAAAAGAAGAAAAACTTCAAATAAATAATCTAACAGTGTATCTCAAAGAATTGAAAAAGAAGAATAAACCAAACACAAAATTAGTAGAAGAAAAGAAATAATAAAAGTCAGAGCAGAAATAAATGAAATTGAAATGACAAAAAAATACAAAAGATTATTGAAATGAAGAGTGGGGTTTTTTGAAGAGATAAGCAAAATTGGCAAACCTTTAGCCAGATTAAAAAAAATAGAGAAGATCCAAATAAATAAAATCATAGATGGAAAAGGAGACATTACAACTAATATCACAGAAATTCAAAGGATCATTAATGACTACTGTGAACAGCTATATGCCAAAAATTGACAAATCTAGAAGAAATGGATAAATTTATAGATTCAACCTACCAAGACTGAGCCATGAAGAAATCCAAAACCTGAATGGACAAATAACATGTAAGAAGATTGAAGCTGTAATAAAAAAAATTTCCCAGCAAGAGAAGCCTGGGACCTGATTATTTCACTGCTGAATTCTACCAAACATTTAAAGAAGAACTAATACCAATCCTACTCAAACTATTTTGAAAAATAGAGGAGGAGCGAATATCCCAAACTCATTCTACAAGCCTGGTATCACCCCTTTACCAAAACTAGACAAAGGCACGCACACAAAAAGAAATCTACAGAACAATATCCTTGATAAATAATGACGCAAAAATCCTCAACAAAATCTTGCAAACTGAACTTATCAACACATTAAAAAGATCATTCATCATGACCAAGTGGGATTTACCCCAGTGATGCAAGGATGGTTCAACATACACAAATCAATCAGTGTGATACATTGTATCAACAGAATGAAGGATAAAAGCCATATAATCATTTCAATTGATGCAGGAAAATTCATTTGCTAAAATTCAACGTCTTTTCATAACAAAACCCTCAAAGAACTGGGTTTAAATGGAACATACCTCAACATAAGAAAAGCCATATATGACAGACCCACAGCTAGTATTATACTAAATGAGGAAAAACTGAAAGCATTTCTTCTAAGATATAGAACACGAGATGGATGCCCACTGTCACCACTGTTATTCAACAGTACTTAAATTCCTAACTTCAGCAATCAGACAAAAGATAGATATAAAGGGCATCCAAATTGGAAGGGAGTAAGTCAAATTATCCTTGTTTGCTAATGATATGATATTATATTTGGAAAATCCTAAAGACTCCACAAGATAGCTATTAGAACTAATAAACAAAGTCAATAACACTGCAGGACACAAAATCAATATAAAAAAGTCAGTAGTATTTCTATAGGTCAACAGTGAACAATCTAAAAAAGAAATCAAAAAAGTAATCCCATTTACAGTAGCTAAAAATAAAATAAAAACCCTAAAGATGTGAAAGATCTCTACAATGAAAATTATAAAAAACACTGATGCAAGAAATTTAAGACACACATACAAAATAGAAAGATATTCTGGCCAGGCATGGTGGCTCATGCCCGTAATACCAGCCCTTTAGGAGGCCGAGGCAGGCAGATCACGAGGTCAGGAGATTAAGACCATCCTGGCCAACATGGTGAAACCCTGTCTCTACTAAAATACAAAAAAAATTAGTCAGGCAAGGAGGTGCATGCCTGTAGTCCCAGGTACTTGGGAGGCTGAGGCAGGGGAATTGCTTGAACCTGAGAAGCAGAGGTGGCAGTGAGCTGAGATCGTGCCACTGCACTCTAGCCCGGGCAAGACTCCATCTCAAAAAAAAAAAAAAAAGAAAATATTTCATGTTATGAATTGGAAGAATCACTATTGTTAAAATGTTCATACTATCTGAATCTACAGATTTAATGCAATCCCTATGAAAATACCAACGATATTCTCCACAGAAATAGAAAAAGAGAATCCTTAAACTTACATGGAACCACAAAAGACCCAGAATAGCCAAACCTGTCCTAAGCAAAAAGGACAAAACTGAAGTAATCACACTACCTGTGTTCAAATTAAACTACAGAGCTATAGTAACCAACAGCCTGATACTGGCATAAAAACAGACACATAGACCAATGGAACAGAATATAGAGCCAAGAAACAAATCCATACATCTGTAGTGAACTAATTTTCAACCAAGGAAGAGCATACATTGGGGAAAGGACAGTGTATCTAATAAATGGTGCTGGGAAAATGACATCTATATGCAGAACAATGAAACTAGACTCTTATCTCTCATAATATACAAAGATCAAATCAAAATGGGCTAAAGACAAATCTAAGACCTCAAACTATGAAACTACTGAAAGAAAATATTGGAGAAACCTTCCAAGATATTGGAGTGGGTAAATATTTCTTGAGTAGTACCGCACAAGCATAGGCAACCAAAGCAAAAATGAACAAGTGGGATCACATCAAGTTACAAAACTTTTGCACAGCAAAGGAAACAATCAACAAAGTGAAGAGACAACCCACAGAATAGGAGAAAATATTTGAAAACTACTTTTCTGTCAAGAGATTGAAAAACGGAATATATAAGGAGCTCAACAACTCAATAGGAAAAAATCTAATAATTTGATTTAAAATTGGGCAAAAGATCTGAATGAACATTTCTCAAAAGAGGACATACAAATGGCAAACAGGCATATGGAAAGGTGCTCAACATCATCAATCATCAGAGAACCGCAAATCAAAACTACAGTGAGAGATCTATCATCTCCCCCCGGTTAAAATGGCTTACATCCAAAAGGCAGGAAATAACAAATGCTGGCAAGGTTGTGGGAAAAAGGGAACCCTTGTACACTGTTGGTGGGAATGTAAATTAATAAAATAGTCTAGAAATTCCACTGCTAGGTATGTACCAAAAGAAAGCAAAGCAGTATATTGAAAAGATATCTGCACTCTCATGTTTATTGCAGGACTATTTGCAATAGTCAAGATTTTATAATCCATTTTAGTGGATCCAGTTTTTTGGGGGACTCAGAACTGGTACATTTAGTGAGTTCGTTAAGATAGATAATTTAGAAATTGTGAATACAGAAGTAGGTAGGAAAATAAATATTTTAAGAAGGAAAGATATCACAAAAACTATGAGTTATAAGAAGTTGACAAATACAAATACTATGATAATTTAAAAAATAATATTTTGATTAGTTAACTGCCAGATATATCCATTATTTTCTGTAACAATTATTTTCTCCTTTGTGGTTGCATAAATTTTTATCACTTCTTCATATGGAAATATGTTTTATAGAAATAATTTAATATTCCTACCACTATCATCCTACCATGATAGCTATGATTGATCAATTTTATTTATTTACTATTGTTAATGTAGAAAGTTTCTTTCATCTTTACAGCTCATTTTGGCAATATCATGTAAATTTGTAGAGCTGTCAAATTTGAGAAAACCTCCGTAAAGCTTTTTTCTCACACATGAGCTGTAAGATTTGAGGACATTTTAGATTTCTTTTGTTGTGATTAATTTTAAATGTTTAAAAAATTGATGATATTCATTAACCAGTTTATGTCTGATTCCTTTGTTGTGAAGATTATTATGTTTTAAGTTATTTTCATCACTGCAGTATTTTTTATCAAATCAGCAAAAAATTTAAATTATTTGCCATTGTGATCCATTTTCCTTATTAATTTGATTGTAAAGCAATCTAAGACCCTATTTATAACTCCTATTAGAAAGTTATCTTTTCCTGTTAACAAATTACTGCTTTTGATGTGATACTTTTTTGTTACAGTTTGCTTCTCAATGTTATGATAATTTTAATTTATTTTCTCAATTATTTATATTGATTTTTGTTTCATATCAGTTTATTTTGTATTTAAATATTCTGTTAGTTTTTTAATAAAATAAATACAAAGATGACAGAAAGAGATCCTTTATATTAATTTTATATGTTTGAATCAGGAGTTCATAATTTCACATTTGTTTTTATAAAACATTTTAAAGCATCTTTTAAAATTGGAGTTAAATGTACATGAATTTTACCAACTTTTTACTTCTCATCTGTTGGAGCTTTTTGTTTTAAGTCTTTAAAAATATAGTTCTAGCCTAGGTGACACTGAGACCCTGTCTCTAAAAAAATAAGAAATACAGATAAAAAGATATTTTAGAAGTAATTAATATATTGTTAATTATGTTGCAAGATCTTATAATGGGAGAGCATTTCACTACACAAAAACGCTTAAAAATCCAAGTTTGCATGTGTTGAAAATACTCCATCAACAAGAGAAACTTGAAAAGAAAACATAATAGGTGCAAAATACCAAAGTAATCAGCTTCAGGTACTGTGGAGACTGCTTTTTCTCTGTGAGATTAGGGAATGAATCAATCAAGATATACACTCTGTTCTTACATTAAAAAAATGCTTGCAGCTGTTCTGTGAAAAACGAGAATGAAAAGACAAACCATAGACTAGAATAAAATATGTGCAAAACACATATCTAACAATGAACTTGTATAAAAATATATAAAGAACTCTTAAAACCCAACAATAAGTAAAAGAACAACCCAATTTAAAAATGGACAAAAGATTTGGACAGAAATCTCATCAAACAAGATATACAGGTGGCAAATAAGCATATGAAAAGATGCTCAACATCATTTGTCATTAGGGACTTGCAAATAGAAACAATAATATATAACATTACTCTCCTATTAGAATGGCTAAAATCCAAAAAACTGACAGTAGCAATTGCTAGCCACGATGAAGGACAGCAGGAACTCTCACTTAATAGCTGCTGGAAATGCAAAATAGTACGGTCACTTGGCAAGACAGTTTGGCAGTTTCTTATAAATCTTAACATAGTCTTATATAATCTGGCAGTGGTGCTCCTAGGTATTTATCCAAATGAGTTGAAAACATGTTCACACAAAGGTTGCACACTAATGTTTATAGCAGCTTTATTAATCATCATCAAAAAGTGGAAGCAACCAAGATGTCATTTCTTTTATGTGAATTGATAAACAAACCGTGATACATCCTTACAATGAAATATTATTCATTGACAAAAAGAAATGAGCTGTCATGGCACAAACTACATAGATGAATCTTAAATGCATGTTGTTAAATGACAGAAGCCAGCCTGAAAAGGCTTAGACTGTAGAATTTTAATTATATGACATTCTGTAAAAGGTAAAAGACAATGAAAACATCAGTGGTTTCTGGAAGTTCAGGGACAGGGAGAATCACTGAATACATGAAGAACAAGGGATTTTTAAAAAGGATGTTTAAATAATTATGTATGAGAATATAATGGTAGATACATGATATGCATTTGTCAAAATATGTATGTGAGGTTACGTTTTGTGCTTCCAATGTACTTTGAGAAGCCTAAAATATGTGCTGACATACATATTTTCTAGCTTTATAACTACAGCAGTTTTGTTAAATTCTATTGTGTTTCTTCATTATTAACAACCAAAAATAGGTTTTTCATGGTTTGTTTATAATTGTATACTCTATATTACTATTTTCCTGACAAGAGAAAATTTCTATTTTGGTCAAATATTAATGAACTCTGAGTTTCTACTTAGCATTTTACTCATCAGGGGCCTGTTATGATTGTGAGAATTTTCTACAATGAGCTGCTGGCTCCATTCATTTCAAACCTGTTTCTCCTCCATCACACACATACTTTTGGTGCCAGGTCTATAGGACATGTTGACATCAGGATACAGCCATTGGCCATGCACCTTTGGGGCATGATGCCCTGGTAAGCTGGTGCCATGGTCAGTAGGAGTGTCGCTGAAAGCCATTCCCACACCAGAACAGCTACTGATAAATAGAAGTCACTGCAAATTTTACAAAAACGTATGATGATGTGAATACATTCCTAGGCCCCCTCCTGGAACTTATAAATAACCTGGATAGGTGAGAGTTTCTGAAGTGTAAGCTTCAGAAAATCAGCCTCTAGCTTCTAGGAGTCTTTGAAAGTTATCAAAGTTATCTTTTTTTTTTCTTTTCTATATTCAAGGTGCCGTAGCAGTCAAGATAAGCTAAGAGTGAGACTCAGAACAAGATGAGTGTTTTGGAAGAGAAAATAAGGTATGAAATAGTATGTTTTGAGAATAGAAAAGCACATGGACAAGGGAAATAGAGTGCCTGCTTAAAGTTCATGGGAAAAAAAAATTTACAGAAAGACCAGTAGACCTGAAGGTGCATTGTGCTCTAGCCGTGTTAGCCATACAAGTATAGACAAAGAGTGAGTAGAGCATTGGATTTCAGCCAGGCTGTCGTTTACCAAACAAATATTAGAAGGTGAGAGGGTCCAAGGGTGAAGAAGGTGTATGTAGGAGGGCAATGATAATGCTGCACCACAAATTTTCATAACTGCCTAGGAAGGGAAGAGAGGGCATCAGAGGTTGACAGTAGTAATAAAATGGTAAAATCAATAGCTTGACAGGCCCAGTGAGTTAAAAGATTGTTAGGATTGGGGTCTATGAGGGAGTAAACTGGAAAGATACGAAGTTGTGCTAAGGTATGGAATGAATGCAATTGACATACAAATGGGTTGCAGTTAATGAGAGCAGCAAGGTTTATAGGAAGACCATGAGACCAACTGGTTACAATATTGTTGAAGGCAAGTTTCCTAAGAGAACAGAAGTTCAATAACCTGAAAGTTTAGGATGTTTAAAGGCCTGTTTATGGGTATATTAAAATCCTCAAGAATTAAAACAATAGTATTATACAAATGAATCCAGTAACAGTGATCCATCCAGGTGCTAAACCCATCAAGAAGCCAGGTGGGTCTAAGGATGAGAAAACAACAACCGAGAAGCTTCACTGAGGAGCAGGGAACTCACCTCCAGACCCAGTAACAGCTGTAGGGGGAGTACAGCCAACAATTCAGAGTGCTGGTGAGGCTGATATGCCCTTGAAAGAGAGCTTCATTTTAATTCTGAGTTAAGTGATTTAAAAAAAGTTCTGATAATGTGTTAGATTTTGCTGAGTTCTGAAATTCCAGGGGGCACATATTATATTACAATTATAATGCCTATCTACAATTTCCTGATTATTATGCTGCAGTGGGTAAAGATTTATCTAGGCTGATGTAGTGTTCCACATTTCTTCTAATAAATGAAAGAGGTAAGGTTAGAGATTAGTATTGCGTATACATGTATATATAGTTTGTACATGCAAACAAATTCTAGAAGTTAATGAGGAATAATTAGCAATGTTTACCTCTGAGAGAAGTAGCTTTAATGTTTAAGGGGGAGTTTTAACTGTATTTTATACCCTACTCCAGTGCAATACTCCAGTGTATAGTGTGAGAGAATTAATATGTAAATACTTGTTGGCTCTTTGGTATTAAGGAATTGTTAGTAACTTTTCTTAGGTATACCAAGGGTATCAAGGTTAAGCTTTCTAAAAGTTAACAATTAGAGATACACATAGAAGTATTTGCAGATCACATAAATTTAAGTACTTTCCTGAAAATGATATTAAACGGAAAGTGGATAAGGCATATACATAGGGAGTTTAGATAAAATAAGATTATTCAGGAGTTGAGTAAGGTTGAAGCAGGGTTATGGTTATATGAGTTTGTTACACTATCTTGTCTACTTTTGCATATATTTCAAATGTTCATAATAAAAAGTCTTAAAAAAGTAACTTCTCAGTGCGATAGGTGATAGCTATTTAGATCACATTTTCTTTTCATTCCACTAATTATCGTTTGCATGAAATTTGAGGAATGCAGTTCTATTAGTATTTATGTGCCCAACTTTCATGTTGTTCATGGCTTAAAGGCAAAAACAATGAGCAATCCCCCTGCCCCCCCAAAAAATGATGAGATAGCTCAAGTAGAGGTTTGTAGGTCATGTTGAAGAGTTTGGGTTTTATCTCAAAAATAATGAGAAGCCGTCAAAGTGTTAGCCAGGAACAAACCAACCAACCAACTAACCAACCAGATGTCTCCATATTATTCACTATAATGTGATGAACTGGTTAAAAAACGGTGACAGTAGAATAATGTGATCAGTTAGGGGGCTGTTCTAGTCATCTAGACATATATTGGTTGAAGCTGGCAATATAAAGGGTGAACAGAGAAGGGAGAATCAGCAAATTCTGAAAAGAAATGGTGGGTGAGTAAGTGTGGTGTCATATAGCAAAGCGGATGTGGTCAACAGTCAAATAGCAACCAGTGGTTAAGCAGGATGATTATTCCCTAAATCACAGAAGCGATAGTGAGTTTTGATCTTGTCATTCTTCTCAGAAACAACAGTGTTGGCTTCTCAGGGACCCTAAGAATAGTGTCTGAACTCCCTGTTGTTATGTAGAAGGATCTGGTCTTATCTCTCCGTATGTCTTTTTATATGGTATATGCTAAGGACACACCTGTTTGATTTGGTAAAATATGCTTAGAAATTTGATAACTTCTGATGGAAAATGCTGCTTTGACTAGGCATAATTCTCAATATAAAAATTTGTCTCATCCTTCTAAATATTAGCACAAATATCAACTCCTTGATGGTCTTCCTTATTCCTTATCCATTTCTCCTTCCTACCTGCCTTAAGCACTTTAACTGGACCTTTGTTTTACATGTAGGTAGTTACTTCAGGAACTATACATATTATAGTGCTTTCCTATATCTATAGTTTTGTTTATTTCCTGTTATCTATAGCGATTATAGTGCTTTTCTGTATATCTATTGCATATCTATTCCCCAACCAAGTTATAAACCTCTTGAAAGCAAATATCCTGTTAATTCATCTTTATTTTCCTTGATGACTTTAGTGATCAATAAATACTTATTGAATTTAAATGATTTCTTATCCCCTTGTGTCCATATTTCAACAAAATCAAAGTTTCCATAGAAAATTTTGACTGTAGCTTAATAAATTCTCAACTATGTTGTACATGTTTGATAACCTTAAGACAGAAAACCACAGGGCAAATTTACTAGAGTGCATAAAATTCTTTATTTAGAACAATAAAGTATATGTATATATAATGTAATTTCAAATTCAAACCTGTATAAAAAAGGGTTGGGACATACACCTATTTTAAAAAGTACACATACAGTATATACACATACACATCACATTTTACAACCTTTTTTATTTAATTAAATTTCAGTCATAATAAAACTATTTAGAATAGTGTTGACATACATTTACATTATTATATGCAAACTCCAATCTATGGCTGAACTAAGGATATATCTGTTCATCCATCTAAATTAATACTTTTCAAGTCCATTGTTTTAAAAAATTGGTGGCAAATGGACACTATAATCACATATTAATCCTTAGCACATAGGACAATAGAATATTTTGATTGGAAAATTATATTTAGTGAGTATTGTAGCTCAGAAATCAAGTATTGGAAAACAATGTGGTTTTTAGTTTAAACAATTATTATCTTAATTTTATTGTTAAAAACCTTATAAGGATGTAGTTAGAGATGGCAGTTATAAATAAATTTACAATGCTTAGCAAACATTTCAGGATCACAAATATCCATTTTAGCATGGATTATTTCTTAAAAAAACAACAACCACCTTGTTGTGAAATGAAAGTACCATTAGTTTATTTTTACAAACAAAAACATTTCAAGACTAGTTAATGGAAAGCAGCAACACTATGAACTGTGTGATCAAATTCCACAAATGAACTAATTAGAGTTTCAATCTGAATGGTTTTATTTTAAAGCCAATTTCAAAATAATATTGTTTCAAAGATAAGCTGGCTTACTTTAGAATTCTTATGCCACTTTCAAATTTTAAAGTGTAATTAATGAATTACCCCTTTATAAATTGGTTCCAAAATACCTTTCAGCATTAAAAAACTTCATGAGCATTTTACATTTTCTGCTGTTAGTTTTCAATAAAATGAGAAGATTTAAATGCTCACTTTGGTGCACTTCCAAATGCTACACACATCTTATAGTTTCTCATCCTGACTAATATGACTAAAATGTACTACTGGTTTTCATTCTTGGGAGGTGATCCAAAATGTTTATTTAAGCAAAGGAGAAAACCATCTCTTGTGTAAATGGTGATCCAATTCACCCTACTTGAGACTGAATTTCACCTTACTAATGGACACTATTTACATTAGAAACAAGAACAGCAATGACTTTTTATGGTCAAGATACTTATTCACAGAGTCCAGAGTTGGGATATTTTGTATGGGTTAGTTTCAATTCTATTTTATCTTGTCAGTCATATTGCAAGAGGACTCACCCCTAATGCGTGATCTCTGAGTTTATCATACAGATAAATAAAAAATTGAGATTCAAAGAGGAGAGGCGAGTTACCACATCAGTTAATGACAGAGTGGAGGCTCTGGAGGATCTTTTGCAACATCCATCCCACCACGCCAAAATGCCTTTTTGAAGAATATAGTTTTAAAATATACAGAATGCCTAAAAGCCCCAAACTGGAATTACATTTTGAAGTGAAAACTTGACTGCAGTAAAACATTTTTAAATATCCAGGATTTCTGAATGAATTTTTCTCTTTATTTATAAGTTCAGTTGAATTAGAGTAGCAAAATGTGCCCCAAAGTTTCTCCAAACTACTTAAAAGCTCAATGAAATGTATTTAATTCTTACTAAAAGCAAATACTTCATTAGGTTTGCATAATTTTTCATAATTTTCATTTTTTCACATACTTTTTAAGAGAATAGGCTACTTGTTCTATTATTGTATTGAAAAAAATCAATTTGTCTCTGACTCATTAAAATGTGGCAGTGTGGTAAGCACATTAAATTACAATACAATATCCAGGAACACTTCATTATCACTGGGCAGGCACCATTTATCATAAAGCCATTTTTTAAATAGACTTGGTTTCTATTAAAGAGGTGCAAAGCTTTCAGTATTGTTAAGAATCTACAGACTTCTGAGATCATTTTAAAAGGTAATTTTGAAACATTATAAGATGGAACTATCAGACGCGGCACCAACTGAAAAGGCGATTTCATGGTTTACTATTTCAGTGGTGAGTTTTCCATGATTTATGAAGAAGGATATTCAGAACACATCTGGGTTAGAATAAGCAAAGATAAATATATATTTTATCTCAAAGCAGAAATGACACAGTTAATGTCCAAGCAGCTAGCATCCAAAATAATGTTCATCATTTTTCTATTGTTCATGCATTTTATTAAACTTTAGTGTTATAAAAATTGGCAATCCATGTAACTTTCAATGGACCAATACATTTTATAGGCAGAACACATCTCCCCTCTCCTACCATGTCAGATTTAATAATTTGCTGAATTTGTTTATTTAACTCTATTGATCAAGACCATGTCCTTGAGTGTTAAAACCCAACTACTAGGTTTGAGGACAAAGGTACATTTATTATACTCTCAAGCACATTAAGCAGCATTTTCATATGCTCAAGCAAACTGAAACCATTGGTTAAATAAATCAAACTACTAGATTGAGAAGTATCTACTATTCTCAATCTACACACAACCTATACACATAACTCATATTAATCTATATCTATTTTCCTGAAAACAATTCAATGCCACACACTGAGACAGGATCTATCAGCAATTAAATTGATGTCTGGTTTTATTACTAATCAGGTGTACCATGGGATATCTGAGGGCCTGAACACCATAATAAAGTTTCTCAAAGCACCTGGGTTATATCTTAGAGAAATTATTTGTATTTAAGGAACCACAGCATGTTAGAGAAGAAAGGGACTGTAGGAATAATCTAGGCTCTTTGGTACAGAAAAGAGCAAAGGCCACTTACTGGAGTTGTATCTGGATTAGCTTTGAACATAAGCTAAAATCCAAATATATTAGAAGTTCTTGGATTTTTGAAATGAAAGGAAAGCTAGCAATTAGTTTTTCATGCCCTTTTGTATCACTACATTGAAAACTGTCATCTTATGGTTGTAGAACACAGCAATAATGTTATCACAAAGGTTAAGTTAGAATGGAAAGCTTTGGATTCCTTTATGTGTACATTCAAGACATGTTAAAAGGACCTGCATCAAAGTAAACCATAAGAAATCATTCTTTGACTTTAGTCAGATATTTTCTTGACTATAAAAAAATTGGCAAGGGATATTCACATAATGTCTTACAAGTTCTAGTTTAAAAGCACAATGTCCATCTTGGGAATTCCTGTCAAATTCACTCTTAATATGACAAACACTGTCACACATTTTAAATAGCAAACTGACATGCATAACTACATAAAGCTTTCTTTTAATTTTTAATTCATAAACCTTAATGAATATAGAGTGCCTGATTTTAAATAAATGGATCCTTTAAACAGATAATGGTGATTATGCTATAAATAACTAAAGTTTCCTGATTCCTTGCATTCCAAGTAACCTAGTTTTCAACACCCATATTAACATGTGGGTGTGGTTTTCTAAGCTTAGATACTAAATATAATTTATTTTTATTCTCTCCCAGGGTGGAAATTGAAAATGGGACCATCTTACATTCAGCATTTTCTCCTAAGTCCCTTTACATAGCTCTGTAATAGTTGTAGAATATAAACATGTCATAACATATTTTGCAAACACAGTTTATACACTCTATAGTGGTCAAGGGAAAAGGCAGACCTTTCCAGGGGTGCCAGTGTCCTCCTCATCAGACTGTTCCGCTGTTCGGTGTTCTTAACTTCTTCCTGTGATGACTCTTTTGGAGAGTCTCCCCTCTTCCAACGCATAATTCAGTACTGGCTCCCTGCATGGATGGAACCAGGCAACCATTTACATGTGTTTGGCGGGATATGGGTGAACATGTTTTACATCAGGAAGAGATCAAAATCAGACCCATATAACTAATCAGCAACTATAAACTGACATGTTGCCAACTCCAGTCACAGTTCCCACGGCTTTCTACACTGTACGGTGGCTGATGCTACTGAGTTTTACACATTTTTTTTCCAGATCCCTTTGAGAAAAATTGTTACCGCTACTATCCAGGCTGAAATCTACTTGCAGAGACCAGGATAACTACAGGCTGCAGTTTGTAGCTGAAGAATAAAGCTAGGTGTTTTTTCAGCATTTAGACATTTCTGGAGCCATGCAAATGGTGCATGCAGTCTGAGACACGTGCTTTTCTTCCAACATCAGCTGCAAGTTCTAAATGAGACCCAAGTCCCGCAGGTCCTTAAAATAGAGTCCTGCTCCATGCAAGTTCTTCTTTATAGATGATTAATTCAGTGCCAGTTTCACAGTAAAACATTCTGTTCCAATTTCTGAATCATCCATATAAAGTCATGGGTAGCAAGAACAGATAAAGATGTGGTCTGTCACTCCAGACAGAATATGAATTTGTTTAAAGCTGCTTCATTTATGAAGCAAACATGAACTGTTACCAGCCTAGAAAGGAAAAGAAGAGAGATTATGGTATATCTGCCTTTTTTCAAAATCTCAGTAGCTGAAATTGTATATGACCACAGAAAGAGTAACAGATTTACAATGTATGCTTCACTTACATAACATAAAACAACTTGAGAAATTCTTACATGCAGTGATCAGTCATTTTCTATGATCTCCTTGGTAACACATTATCTAAAACAATCTTATGTACTGTTATCTATGTTCTCCCTTTAAAATGTAAGCTCCATGAGGGCAAGGAGTTTCTCTATCTCTTTTACTGCTGTACCTCCACTCTTATAACAATGCCTGGCACTTAATAGACACTCAATAAATATTTAACCTTTTGACTTTCATACCTTCTGACATTCTACCAATGATCTCAGTTTGTGATAAGATAATTATCAAAATAGTTAGCTTTGAGATTCTCTAGCAAGGCTATAAAAGGTAGTAGACAGGCGTGAAGGGAGAAGGATTGATGAACAAGGAAGTGTCTGGAGAGTGGAGACTAGAGAAGTGGAGATAGAGTAGCATGAAAGAGATCCATAGGACAGGTGGAGAAGCTGGTCAGTGGCCACCAACAAGTAGTAGACTCACATGGACACTGAGCTGCTCTAGAATCTTGACTGTCTAGTTAGGTTCTAGCAATCATTTCTCCCAGCTGAGGAAATAGCAGCAGAAATACTACCAGCCAAAAAAAGAAAGACTGAAATCCTGGCACTACATCCCAACAAAGCCTCTGGGGAAGGTTCACTTGGCCTCAGCACAGCCTGTTGTATTTATTGAAGCATGAAAGCCATATTTTGTTTTAGTTCTTTAGTACTTCTGTTAAACTACTGAGCTTTCAGATGTTTCAGCTTTCCAGTAAAGTATTTGTACTTCCTTTTCTACTTTTAAAAAATATAGTTGGGGAGGGATAACATAGGGAGAAATGCCAGATATAGGTGATGGGGAGGAAGGCAGCAAACCACATTGCCATGTATGTACCTATGCAACAATCCTGCATGTTCTTCACATGTACCCCAAAACCTAAAATGCAATAAAATATACATAGTAAAATATAGATAGATAGATAGATAGATAGATAGATAGATAGATAGTATCATCATCCCGTCTTCAATCACAGTCTCTAAACAAATGTGTTTGCATTTCTCTTCTTCTCTGCTCAATCTCTTTTATGACTTTTGTCCATTTATCAACCCAGCATCACAAATCACTGTTTTTAAAGTATTGAGATCATTACACAGATTAGCCATAAAATTCCACAGTGTGAGTAATAAAAATTGCAATATTTTTCCAGTCTCTCTAAATGTCATATATCAAAAAGTATCTTATACAACAATTTACCAGAGAACCCTAGAAGCTAGACAACCTGTATTTAGGAAATCAGAATTAAATCTATAACAAAAATTAAGAGATACTAAAATAAAACTTCAAAAATCCGAAATATATAGAAGATATTTTAAAAGCATGGTTAGAAAGCAAAAGGGAATCATGAAAAGCAAAAGAATATATTTTTTAGAGGTATGAATAACTTGAAACACAAAGCTTAATGTAGAGAATTAAATGTAGGATGGGCGTGGTGGTTCATGCCTGTAATCCCAGCACTTTAGGAGGCTGAGGTAGGTGAATCACCTGAGGTCAGGAGTTCAAGACCAGCTTGGCCAACATGGTGAAACCCTATCTCTACTAAAAATCCAAAAATTAGTTGGGCACGGTGGTGCACACCTGTAGTCCCAGTTATTTGGGAGGCTGAGGCACAAGATCGCTTCAACCCAGGAGGCGGAGGTTGCAGTGAGTTGAGATCATATCACTGCACTCCAGCCTGGGCTACAGACCAAGACTCTGTCTCAAAACGAGAGGGGGGGGGGGAGGGAGAGAGAGAGAGAGAGAGAGAGAGAGAGAGAGAGAGAGAGAGAGAGAGAGAGAGAGAGAAATTAGAGAGAGAGAGAAAAAATTAAAGGTAGAGAAGCAAGATTGAAAATCTATTTTTGATTCTGTCTTCTATCCCTGGGTCACTTAGCAAAGAAAATAAACTTGAAGACTGACACCTGTTTTCCCATAGAATAAAACTACAGTTTTTATAATGATACCCAGGATTCTTGCAAGAACCCACATGAAATAAGAAGAGTAAATATCATTGACCCTCATTACATATGAAAAACCAGGGTTTACAAGACAGGAAATGACAGAAACTCATCTAGTATTCTATGTCAAAGAGTCAAGGCTTGAACCTAAGCTAAATCCCTTCTAATTCTCTGCCTTACAATGTGTCTACAGAAACAAAACTCCTAAAGCTTTGGAAAGTCTTAGGAAATATCTGGTAAAGAATCACACATCTTGCTATTTATTTGGTAACCAACCATTCCCAAGCCTTGGGACCTAAATTTCCAAGCTTGACTTGAGCTTGTCCTTTATTTCAAATCTAAGATTTATTTTCTTCTCGCTTAGCTCAGATATACAGGAAATTTTGTTTGTGTTTCTTTCGTGAACCTCTCCATAATCAAACCTATGCTATTTACTATCAACCACACTGGGCCTTTTCTGTGACTAAGCAATTTTTCTTTCAAGGTCTCAAAATAAGATTCTTTGCAGATGACTCTCAAATGGCAAATCCATTCTTTCCAGTCCTGACTGTTATCTAAGGTTCCAGTCTAACATATTTGGCCACTGATCAGTTTGAATAATATTTACCAACAACTACTTCTCCTGATTTCCCATTTCCCGTTAATGCCACTGCACTCTGGTAAGTCCCGTTGTCTCCAAATCGTTCTTGAGTTCTCCCTGTGATGCCAAGCCTCATGCTCCATTAGTAACCAGGATTTGTTGATTCCTTTATTGCAATGCCTTCAAATGGTCTATGCTTTCTTATTTCCTGGCCCTGATGGTAACTCAGTTGTCATTTTCTCTCATATCTTATTTGAAGACTGGCCTTGTAAGTAGACTTCCTTTCTCTAGTTAACCACTCCTGTACATCTCTGGCCATACTGACACCCAGTTAGTTTTTCCACACCTCTGCTAAGATTGTCACCCACATCTTTCCTACACCATTTTCTCCCAGTAGCTCCTTACGTGACACAAGGCATGTAAGCCCCGTTTGTGGAATTCAAACCCGTTTTCAAACTGATGTTCACCCTTCTCAGCCTTTTAACTCTTTATATGTGACTTCCACTGGAGTCCAACTGTCCAAACTAACTCTTGAACATAGTTTCTACTTTGGGACCTTCCTTAGTTTATGCCATGTGCTCAGTACAGATGCCACCTCCATCATTTACAAAGTGAAGCCTTTCTCTTATTGTTAGTGATTTCTCTCTCCTTTCAAAAACAGGCAGTTGCATTTGGGTGTGCCCAATTCTAAGATGCCATCCATGCCAGTATCTAAAACAGTGTTGAATTCACCTCTTGTACAACCATATGCAGGGGCCTGGACTTTGATCAAAGTAACCTTGTAAACTTTTAGTTTACTTTTAAAAATGGGTTATTATGTATATGTCTGATTTCCTTTTGTAGGCTATTAACACTTTGAGGACACAACAGGGTTTTATTAAGCATTGCATCCATCGATGCACCTACTAGAGTTTGTTGGAATCACATTTGTGAGAAGAGTAAAGGGCAAAAGTTTCCCGTAATGTATTAACATAAATAAAGCTTTTAATGTAATGTATCTGTTTTATTTATTTCTCTTAATCTTTGCTATACACAATCAAATACGAAAAAGTTTTTTGTAGGATGCTACTGTGGATACTTGCCATAAGCTAAGTGACCAAGTAGATTTTTAACTTTTCACATAGCTGTTCTCATGCATGGTGTCAAATAAACACAACTTCAATTAAGTTTTCATTTTTATTTTTTTTTTAGACCAGGTCTTGCTCCATCACCCAGGTTGGAGTGCAGTGCTGTTATCATGGCTTACTGCAGCCTCAATCTCTTGGGCTCAGGCAATCCTCCCACCTCGGCCTCCTCAGTAGCTGGGACCACAGGTGCACACCACTATGTCCAGCCAATTTTTAAATTATTTGTAGAGATGGGGTCTCCCTATGTTGCTATGTTGCCCAGGCTGCTATGTTGCCCAGGCTGGTCTTGAACTCCTGGGCTCAAGTGATCCTCCCAGCTCAGCCCTACAAAGTACTGGGATTACAAGTGTGAGCCATTGCTCCTGGCCTGTTTTTTCCTATGTGCAACTTTTGTTGTTGTTGTTTCTAGTTCATTACATTCCTTCCACATTTGTTCTTTGTATTTAAGATATTAAACCTTCTTTCTTTTCATTTCCCAATTATAGGGTATTTCCTTCAGAGAACTAGCCCATATGTTCTCTATTCTAGTGTTCCAATATTTGTCGTGATTTAATTTGTTTTAGTTAATGAAACTTTCCTTTCAGGGAGAAATCCTTGCCATAAACCTAAGTCATTTCTTGTATTTTCCCCTACCTTGCTAACGAAGAAAATGATTGAAATCCATATCTATTTTTTAAATGTATAATTGCATCTCCACATTTTATTTCTATCTTGGTATTTTTTTTCTACAGTTATTCTTACTTTTTAGAAGATTTTCTCTCCTACCCCATCATAGTTTGTTCTCCCAGACCTTCCCTCTACTATACCCTTACCTAGGAAATAGACTTAAGACTTCCTTGGAGGGTTTTCCATCTCTGTTAGTATGAGGCCAAATGTAAGGCTTTACTTCATATAATGGGTAGTCAATAGATGATTACAAATGATATATACACATTTTTACTTTGAGGTTTTCAGATTATTGATGATGAGCTGGCTCTTTTCTCCCTCTTTCCTACTTTTCCCTCAACATTTGAATTCTTTATGTACTCACACACACATCCAAGTTCATTTCCATTTTTATCTCTATAAATTTTATTCTCATATTAATGTAATTCTCTGAGATATTCATTTATCTTAAATTAATAAATGATTAATTTATTTGACAAATAGTTATTCATCATTTATATATGCATAGTATAAGTGACATTGTTTAGTGGGGCTCCAAAATTACATTAAGAAAAAATAAAATCCTGCCCTCTAAGAGCTTATGGTTTTGAAAAGAGCACAAAATGTTCATTCAAGTGACTGTGATGTCCTACCAAGGGTCATATGAAATCTATTTAGAGGGCTACAAATAGAGATTATTTTCATTTGGGAAGTCAGCTTTTTGTAGATAGTAGTATGTGACCTGAGCCTTGGAGGAGCTTTGCAGAGATGATGAGTAAGGTACTTTACGAAGGAGAATGAGTAATGTTTTTCATTCATTCTGCCATCTATTTCTCATTGACTACTCATTAAGTGTGCTGAGCTTTTTTTCTGAACAATTCTGGTTTCATTAACCTGGCTAATGTGATTTATTTTATACATGAGTAAATAATTCATACCTTAAGAAAAATAATTTCCCATATGATCATATTCCCTCTCAATATGCATACCTTGCTGTCCGATTAATCCAAACCAGCAAATTAAACACACACATTCACACACAAGATAAAAACAAACCCTACTTCAGAAGAACAATCTTCTTTGCCATTTGCTTAAACTTTCATTTAGGGCTGAGTCACTCACTCAGTCTCTAATTCAACAAACATTTATAAAGAGCCAGCAATGCATAGGCAACAAGTTAGGTGTTGAGGGCACAGCAAGAAACAGAAAGACCCAGCTCTTGTCTTGGAATGCTAACTGACTGTTCGACACATGCACAAGTTGTTTGACTATGGTTGCTTTAAAATACTGTCTTTTTTCCTCCTAAACCGGTGGCCTGGGTTTCCTCATCCTAATCTACTCCCAAATGTCATGGGACAAATACCACAATTAAAACCACATGATTAAAGACCTGTGTGCCAAAACAGGATCCTAGCAATGCTATCCAAAACCAAACAACAGAGGACATTACTTGAGCATTTGAGCACTTAAGACTCAATTAACCATTTAATGTGTGGTTTGTGGATGCCTGGCTTAAGAGAACTAAAATGGCCGTCAAGAAGAAGAGGGGAAAAAAAAAAGTGAAGCTCATCTTGTGATTGAAAGGCAGATAAATGAGTATCTAGGAAAAAGCATGGTTTCAGCTTGGGAAATATTGCTCCAGAAAATAAAACAGTCAAGCAAAGGGTCTATCCATTTTCATTATTGGACAGGAAGAATGAACCTAGAAAGAAGTGGGAATGGGTAGCAGAAAAAAGAGGGTGCTATTCATGCTTTGGAAATGTTTATCAAGAGTATGATTGAAGGTAAAAGTGACAGTGTATAGAATAACAGTATTAAAGTGTTAGAGAAATGTGTGACATAATTATGTTATCTTGAGTTATTAAAAGAATGTTGTTATATAACAATAAAAATAAGCTCATTCAGGAGGCAAGACACTTTATGACTCAGTTCCATTGAAGAAGATTCAGTCTAGAGATAAATCGCTGAACCTGGGATAGGAGTTAAAGCTGGAAGGGCAGTGACCTGCAGGGTAAAAGAAGAACTCACCACAGATTATCTAGGTAATAAAGAGGAGAGTAAATAATCCTTTGACAAGGAGGGAGTGCACAAAAGAATTGAGAAATTAAAAGAGGAAAGAATACTCTCAGTGGCATAAGAATATTCACATGCCACTGTGGTGAATGCACTCAGGATTCCATGACAGTAACAAAAATAACAGCCAGTTAGTAGAAGCAAAAGTGAGGGAGAGCGTGAATCAATACTGATCAAATTAATGCAGCTCTGGGTGTTCCCACAACAGTATCTATAGCAAGGGAGCAGACCATGTAGGCAGGACAGGAGATACTGATCACCAGTAGCTTCTGGCCATGTCTTACTCTCCTTTCTCCCACAATCCCTCCACAGAACCACACAATCACAGCCAGTATCTGCCATGTGTTTATGCTCAGGAATCCTGGACTCTGAACTATCATAAAGCATAATTATTACTAGTCATGTGGAAGGTGGCAATTGATCTTGAAAATCTTCCTCTCCTGACTGTAAGATATTTCGATGTTTTCTCTTTTTCTTTAAAATGGCAGGGAAACATTCTGGTTTTCTCTTGTTTCAGCATCTAACACATGGGATACTGTCATGTTATGCTGGCCACACCTAAATAAAATTGATTCTATACATTTTTATTCTATCACTACTATTTTATTTTAGCCCTAATTTGCTATATTCTCCTTGTCTAATTAATTTTTCTGGCCTCAAAAACAGTCCAAGTAAACTTACAACTGTTAATTTTTTGTGTATATCTCATACAAGATGAACTCACTAGAAAGGACAAACACTGCTTACCTTTCAAAACTTGAGAATACACAGTGAATTAGATATGTACATTTCAATTACGTAACAACTTCAGCCAACATACTCTCATCTGATTGATATAGAAGACTTACTAATGAAGTTTGTTTCTAAATTCTGGCATCTCAGTTACTGTATAGTTCTTGCTAAACATTTCAGCTTGAATTTTAAAAACTTACCAATGTACGAAAGTAACAGTGTTGATACAAGCCACAATTACACTTCTTGAAATTCTCTCTCTTTCTCTTGCAACATACTGAAAAACAATAAGAAAAAAATGCTTATTTTCTCTTGATCAGAGATTCTGAGGTACACAATGATCTAGGCATTGTAAAAGGCAACTTTTCTGTAAATACAGTAGCAAAAGATTGCAAAATTGAATAGGAAGTTTACCTTCTTATTACTACAGGGAAGAGAGAAGACCTCATTTGTCTCAAGGTAGTCTTTCCAAGTAGTTAAAAATTTCTCGATATATGTATGTATATATATCTCTTGATATATATATGTATATACACATATATATACATATATATGTATGTATATGTATGTATATATGTATGTATATACACATACCAAACATGCTTATATGCATTTCATATGTGTCTGGGTATACATACAGGCATGACATGAGAGAAAGCAACACACCAAATGAAAATCATAATCAAAGTTAAGGGAAAATATGAATGCTGGGCAGTATGGGGTAAGGTGAAAGAGTAACGAGAGCCAGCTACAGTGAATGGAAAGTCATCTTACAACAAAGTTTGTATTTGGCTTTAGAGAAAACAACGAGTATGTTGAGAAAACTTATGGGCTCTGAAAGCCAGAGTAAAATAAGAGATATATTAGATATGCAAGAGAAAATCACTGCATGTATTTTGAATAAGAAGTGACACTATGAACCAGGGTTTACAGAAGAGTATGACTAAAGGCTGAGTTTAGAAGTGCTAAAGAAAAGATCGGTGGCAGCAACTCATGAGATCATAAAGATGTCAGTGATGATAATGCTTACTATCAAAAGAACTAAGCTTAGGAAGAGGCTCCGAGAGCTGAATCAGTATGTTTTGATAAAAGTGTGGAAAAGAAAGAACATGAGCAAATGTGCCTCCAGAGCTCCATAACTAGGAGTCTGAGAAGATTCTGCCGCCTTACTAAAATAAGAAAGGAGAGCTAACTCCTTTCATATGCTAAGAAGGGTCATGAAGAAAATTATGTGACGGTATTCTACAGGTAAATGGAGATGCAGGATTGCAGAGAGAGTGAGAAGTCAGAGTTGGAACTCACTGGTTAGGAGCTACTGTCATGAGTGAAGGACTTCTTAAAGACATTATGAGCATGTACACAGTGTGTGAAATGGCAAGGCCATGCTTGCTTAAGGCACACATTTAGCAAAACAAAATACCTTATCTCATTATCCTCTTCATTAATTTGTATATTTTCAACTGTCCTTGTAAGACTTGGTTGTCTCTTCTGGAAAAAGAAGAAAGTCACATGTTGTAAAATGATCAATGAATGGTCTAACATTTAAGAGGTAAGTGGTCTCCACTTTTATCTTTTATGTCAATAACTCCAATAACAGTTTTTTTTTAGCATGTAGCATGCAAAATATTTTTGTAATAAAGGATTGTGAAAGCTGCATGGTATTATCAACTCAACATTTTTAGGATGTTGGGGGCTAAAGAGTAATAAGGAAACTGACATTTAAACAGTAATCACATTCAAAAGAAATTTTAAGAAGCTGAGTCACAATGATTTTTGTGCATTTTAAGATTTTAGACAGGCTTCAAAAAGAAGAGAACAAAGGAGTAGAAATCTAAAATAGCAGATAATACAAATGACATTTCTATTTGTCTTTTACGTGCATCATATGATTTTTGGTAGATCTTCCTTTTCATATTTAGTTGAGGCTATTAACATCAGTTCCTAATTCTTAAGTGTGAATTATCAGCTAGAGGGATTGTCTCCAGACATAATGAGAAATAGGGAAACTTTCTAAGATTTAAATTTTGTTTAGATTATAAGCAAAGAATAGAATTTACTGTTTTCTTAAAGAATCATTTCTTGAGAAAAAAATTGTTAATAATTTTTGTAAACATAGTATATTTAAAAAACAAAAAAAGGAATAGCAACACTTACCTTCCAGTATAAGGCTCCAAAAGCAAAGCCAATTATAAGAGAAAAGAGTGCTGGCAATGCCATGGCTGCCCAGTGTAGGCCGGAGTCTCCAGGGGGATTTTTGGCCTTCCCTATAATTTAAAGAACATGGTGATGAATACAGCATATCCATCCTAGAAGTTTTGCTGTTATGCTGTGGTTGTTTTTAACTGTATCCATAACATATTCTGGACCTATATTGGTTTAAAGTATTCAAAAGATTGATTTTTCTGCTGAATATTGCTTTTGCAAGGCAATATAAGTTCATGTAGTCTCCAAGAGATGAATGCATTACAAAAAGAAAGAAATCACAGAGGCAGAAAGAGCTGTGGCTTGGGTAATGCTGACACATATGGCACTAAGGCTTGATATATTTCTGGAGGGAAAATGATTTATACTATCAAGCTAATCTTTCTCCCATGCCTTTATCTTCTAAAGTCTTTTTGCTTTCTCACTCTTGACAGCTTGCTCAGAAATTTTAAATATGACATTTTACAACCTGGATCAAGATCTGTATGCATTCAGCTCTGTTTGGACTGTTGAAAATATTAAATAATTGTATGTGCACTGTGGTTATGGTATTTTTAGATATCTCATGCTTAGAATCATGGCTGTTTCCTCATTCATATCTTCAATATACATTTAATGAGTGCCAGTGTGCAACGGACTAAGCGTTTGAACTTTTAACGTTGGAAAGCTTAAGACTAACACTAAGGGAAATGGTTGAGGGCACCAGTGTTGCCCCATACTGTCTAAATAAGAAACTTAATGAGAGAGAACACATATGGAATTGGCTTGAGACACCTTTCTTGATCCTGCCTGGCTCTTCCATGAGAAGCAAAATGATTCATGAACTTAATCTGGGTGTGGTGGCTCACACATGTAATCCCAGCACTTTGGGAGGCCTAGGCAGGCGGATCATCTGAATCCAGAGTTCAAGAGCAGCCCAGCCAACATGGTGAAACCCCGACTCCACTAAAAATACAAAAATTAGCTGTGTATAGTGGCCCACACCTGTAATCCCAGCTACTCCAGAGGCCGAGGCTGGAGAATTGCATAAACCCAGGAGGTGGAGATCATAGTGAGCTGAGATCATGTCACTGCACTCCAGCCTGGGGAACAGAGCAAGACCCCATCTTAAAAAAAAAAAAATGCAGAATGATTCATGAATTAAATAAACAAAACACATCTCCCACAAGGGTCTCTTCCTCCCAACATGAAACTTATTTTGACAGATTTTTCTATGTATCTATACCTATTTAACATACAAAGTACCTAGAGTACATAATATAAAATAACTGATCTACTATGTATACATCAACATCTTACAGGGAGAAATTAATTCATAAATTTAGCCTGATAAGTCAGAAACAGATTTTATCTACTATGGTAAGGACAGGAACTGTCCATTCCTCTATCATATGTGAACTGAGAGCAGAAAATTCCCTCATCCTCTGATTGCTGTGTTTCCAAGGAGACTCTAATGATGGGATATATGCATGTGTGCTCACTGTGTGTGTGTGTGTGTGTTTGTGTGTGTGTGTGTGTATGTATGTGTGTTTTGTGGGAGGAGACAGTGAGAGATGGACAGTAAGGGGCTGGTGGTCCCCAGGTAGGGAGTTGTCAGAAGTAGGGTTGTCCATTCACATAACCATGAATTTCCTCCTTAGGATTCCTCCTCCTGGCCCGCCCCTCATCCTGTAGCCCCACGGGAAGTATGTTTCAGCATCTCGAGTTGGAGGTCAACGTGAATTTTCTCACTGAAATAAATCTGAGTTATAAAATGGGATTTGGTATAATTGAAGTACTATCATTACAATAACAGAGCTATTTTTAAGGATTACATAAGATTATGTGGACTAGCTTGGGATCTATAAAAGTGTTCTCTATATGAAATAGATTCAGGATTACAAACAATTCCTACCATTTGAGGAATGTTAATAAAACTATAAATAAATCATTTGGCTGTTTGTGGTTCTCTTTGAACCACCTTGACTGCTGTAGGCCCCATTATCTATTGGGATTGCTGGTATGTAATTACAATAGATTTACTAGGTGACCTCCTTGAGAGGCCCTAACCAATGTACACAGAAAAAAGAAATAAATTAAGATTTTTGTCCCTAAAACCCAATGGAAAATTCTAATTAGCTAGGAAGATGCCATGGAGAATTCCATTATCTATATTGGATCAGCCAGATGCCCTGGGATCAATGTAGCCAAACACCATGTTCTTCCTGTTCTATTCAAAGACCAAACCTAAGTCTTGAAATCCACCACTCAGACCAGAGGAAAGACCAGACTCACAAGCAAAAAGCAGCTTACTAAAGAGTGAGATATTCTGAAATTTACTACCTAAAACCTTTCTCAGGCAGAAGGATAACATCTAAGGAAGGGGCTTCAAACAAAGCTGTGTGGGAGACTTCACTAAGAAAAGCTCAGACTTGTTCTCTGACAGTGCTGTGATTTTTTAACCATGTTGACAGTTCCATTCCTAAGACTATGAGCCAATACAAAATCCAGGAATCTGACTAAGACACAGCAGCAATCATCCTACAGGAGAGAGGAAGGGAGAGAAACAGCAAAGACTGGGGAGGTGGAGGAGGGGCTTAAGGGAAGGGCCCATAGGTTACTGAGCTTCACCTCCTATAGTGGTCAATGTTACCTCACTTTTTAAATTTCACTTGTTCATGCATAGGGCTTAAGAACCAGGCCTTTGGTCCATCAGGGATACTACTGCCCTTCTTGCAGGCAGACAAAAAGAACTTTATCAGAAGAGATTTGCTTATATCTCCAGGGGACGACTTTCAATACTTTCTACTGCAGCTATCCAGTAGGAATCAATGACCTTTGAACTATATGCCTCAAGGCCCAAATGGAGGGTATTTGGGAATAAAGCTTAAACTGACAACAAAGTTTTGATTTTATGCGAAGATTGCCTGCAGAGAACTTGTATGGAGAGGAAGCTCATCTGGACAGGATTTGAGCAATCCCAAATTCCTGAGTTATTATTATATTAATTATATCTTCTTATTACCAAAACTATCCACTGTCCAGAAATCTTGGAAACTGGCTTGTTTCATTTGACTAATAATAACCAACATCTGCAGAAATATAGAACACAAAGAACTGTGCTGTAATTTTGCAGAACTTCTTTTTAGAGTGAGCATGTTTTGGAGCACAATGCCTGTGACTTGGTTATCTTGGTGCTTATGAAACAAACAAATGGGTATTCCTCCTTGATTCAGATCCGGGACTCACTAAAGGTTCGACATAATTACTGATCCACAGTCTTATTGCATCTCATTATTCTAGTACTTAATGATGAACTCTTACAAGATATCAGGTATGTCTCCAAGCACATGTGTACTAACTCACTTAAAACTCAACAGAAACTCTGTGAAGGAGATATTATTATCTTCCATTTGACAAAAGAGTCAACAGAGTTTAACTTGCCTGGGCTATGAGTCCAGGAAGGTTGAGTCAAGACTATTTCTAGAAGATGTGTAAGGTAATGTCAAAGTTAGGATTTCTTTCTTTATAATTTAGATACCATCTCCAAGGATCTTAAACTTAAACATCTTTTAAACATTCTCTTTGTTTATCATAAAGGATATTACTGTTATGCTATAAACGTAATTCCCTTTGGATAACTAGTAGGTTTTTATGTTATCCCATTATCCCATGACTCTTCCTTATACACTTACATCTCTATAGTAAGTTTTCATATGCCCTGATCCTCTGACTGACATGGGCAGCTTTTGAGTTATCCCTGAAAACTAGCATGATTTCTTCAAATTTCCCTGACCCTTCTCCGAAAAAACAGTCTTACCCGCTTTGTGCTACAACTAAAAACATTTGCATAATTCTATTATGATACATATTATATACTGTACTATGAGTATTTTATTTACATCTTTCTCTTAGAATGTGAGCACCACAAAATCTTGCCTTGTGCATAGGTATCTAAGTGGCATATTCATGAGTGACATCACCTAGCTAAAAGTTGCTGACAAAGCAAGACTCAAAATTTTTTAAAAAGGAAGAAAAAAGAAACAATGAACAAAATAAAGGACTTTCCACTCATCTTGCAATTTAAAAAGTAATCTAAGATTCAGAGGCATGGAATTGAATAGGCATTTTATATTTAGTTTGTATTTTAAAGTCAGTAAAAAAGACTTGTTTACAAACACAATAGTAGCAGACTAGCCTTTCCAACCTAAGTATTTATAATTCTGGACAAATTATGAAGTAACTCTTTTCAGAAATTAGCCAACAGCAGCACAAATGTGCAATTCACGAGACAGGGAAACCACACTGAGTGAGGCTCATGTTTGCCCTGGCTTTCTGGCTTTCAGCTCTCCTGTCTGGGGTGCACTTTCAGATTGAAGTGTGTAAGACAGAGTCCAAGCAAGAATCAGTGGTCTCACTAAGATAGTCAAGGATTGAAGTTCAGCGCTGCTGATGTGGGGCTGGAGTTTCTAGATCTAGGTTAGTTGGAAGAAGAAAGCTGTGCAGAGAAGGAGCATCAGAAATCTCTAGATGAATCCCCTTAAGTTATCGGTCTACTAATAAACTGTATATGTACCAGTAAAGAAGTCAAAAAACGTGACCAAAAAATAAAAATAAAAATAAAAATAAATCACCAAAAACCAAACTCGTGGGAAGCTATAATCTTAATAGAGACCCTAGCAGTCACAGAACAATGGGGGACAAAGTTGTTATGACAAGCAATATTGGAGAGATTTTCTGAGCACTTTAGAGATATCTCAGATATTCCATGCCTTAGGAATCAGGCTACTGTCCCTTATACCCAAGAAAGTTTAAAAACAAGGCTGGGAGAAAAGATAAACCTCATTTGCCAGTATTCGAACCTTCTACCAAAACACAATGCAATAGCCTCTAAAGAAATGCTATAGAATTGGAAAGATAGTCAACAGCATAGAATTCATAATATCCAGCACATATTAAACAATCACTAACTATTTAAAAGGAAATATGACTTCTAATCAGGGAGGAAAATGTCAAAAGACACCAACTCTGAGATGACCTATGTGTTGAAATTAAGAGACAAGAACTTTACAGCAGTTATTATAATTATGTTTAAGGAATAAAAAAGAAAATTTTGTCATAGTAAATATGCAGATGGAAAATCTCAGCAGAGAAATATAAAATACATTTAAAAATTAACTGGACATTCTAAAACACAAAATATAAATTTAAAAATAAAATAATTCACAGGATGAAAAATCAGCAGATCAGAGATGGTAGAAGAAAAGGACAGTGAACTTAAAAGCAGACAAGTAGAAATTACTCAGAACAGAGAGAAAAAAGGATAAATAAATGAGAAAAAAACTTCTGTGACCTGTGATACACTAGCAAACTGGTAACATATATGTGAGTATTATCTCAGAATGAGAGAAGAGAGAAAGTGGAGAAAAAAAATTTGAAGAAATTATGGTTAATTTTTCCCCAAATTTGAGGGAAAACAAACTTACAGATCCAGAATGCTTGACAAATATCAAGAAAGAGAAATACAAAGAAAACCACTCATAGGCATATTCTAGTCAAACTGTTAAAAAAAAAAAACAACCAACATTTTGAAAAAAGGTAGATGAAGAAATGACCCAGTACATACAGGGAAAAAAATAAGACAAATGATGGCTACCTTTTTTTTTTTTTTTTTTTTTTAAAGAAACAATAACTGCAGGAATACAATAGAGTAATATTTTTAAAAGACTAAAAAAATTAAAAAAAAAAAATCCTGTTTACCCAGACTTCAATATCTAGTAAAAAGTACCTGCTACATGGAAGACAAAACAAAGACATTTTCCAATTAAAAAGGAAAAAGAATTTGTTGCCAGCAGATCTGTACTATAAGAGATACTAAAGAATGTTTTTCAACCTGAAGGAAATTAATTAATACCAAATGGAAACTTGTATTCACAAAAGGGAATGAAGGGCACAGGAAATAATAATGCAGGTTAATATAAAAGACAATATATTTTTTCTTCTCTTACTTTAAAATACATATGACAGTTTAAAGCAATGATTTGAACTGTATTGTGTACTGTAGACTGTTTTGTGAAATTTATAACTGATGTAGGTATGTTAATAAATGTCAAAGGTGACCCAAAGATGGGTATGGTTAAGTAAAACTATCCTGTTTCAAGCTTCTTGTATTTTTCTCAAGTGCTACAGTAGTAACTCTAAGTAGAATATTACAAGTTAAGGTGTGTACTTTAATTTCCAAAATAACCACAAAGTAATGCAAAGAGATGCTGTTGAAAAGCCAACAGTAATTAAAATTAAACACTAGAAAAAAAATTAATTAGCCCAAAAAAGCACTAGAAAGAAGGAACAAAAGATCAATACACAAATGGGACAGATAAAAAACAAGTAAGAAAATGGTGGATTGAAATCCAACTATACCAATGATTTATTGCATAGAAATAGATGAAATACTCTAATTAACAATCAGAGATACACTAAATAAAATAGTGAAGCCCAAGTGTATGTTGTCTACTAGAGATGTACTTTAAAAATAAAGACAATAGACTGAAAATAAAGGAAAGCCAAACATATGCCATGAAAATAGCAAGCATAAGAAAGCTTTGCTCTACTAATATCAGACAAAATACACTTCAAGACAAAGAGCACTACCAGAGATAATAAGGGATATTTCAGTAAGATTAAAAGGTCAGTTAAACAGGAAAGTTATAACAATAATAAATATATAAGCGCATAATAAGAAAGCTTCAAAATATATGAAGCAAAAAACCCAAAACCAAAAGGAAAATCAGACAAATCCACAATCAAAAGTAAATAATTTCAATTTCCTTTCTCAATAATTAATAAAAATTAGACAAGAAGCTTAAGGAAAGGAAGATATAAACAACACTATCAACCACTTTGGCCAAATTTGACTGCTGCACTCAATAGTTAAATAATATACATAAGATAGTTTCAGTACATTTCAGAAAATTTCAGTACATTTCAAAAAATTATATTCTGACAATAACAAAATTAATTTATAAACCAGTAACAATAAGATATATAAGAAAACCACAAAATTTTTTACAACAGTTCACTTCTATATTATCCATGAATCAAAGAAGAAATCACAACAATTAACAAATATTTAGAAAAAATAATAAAATCACAAGATAAAAATGTGTGAGGTGCAGCTAAAGCAGTGCATATAAGAAAATTTATACCTTTAAGTGCTTGTAATTAGCAAAAATGGTTTAAAATCAGTGATCTAATTTTTTCACTTTGAAAGGCTAGAAAAAGTGGAGTAAATCAAACCCAAAGCAAACAGAAGAAAGGAAATAATAAAGATTAGAAATGAATAAAATGTAAGCAGAGAATTTCAGAAACCAAAAGTTGCTTCTTTGAAAATGTTAATAAAATTCATAGTTAGTAAGAAAACCCCTAATTGACTACCACACATACAGGGCCCTAGTCTCTTTTTGAAACTTTTTAGAGCTGATATGCTATGTAATTTAGAATTTTAGATCTTAGGTGATTCTGTCCTGCAAATAATGTATAATAAATACTGTCCCCAGTGAGTTCTGGGTAGCATCCTGTAATCAAATACATTAATATTTCCTTATAAAATATATAAATATTCACTTTTTGAAAGATAATTAAAGACTATCAGTAGCCTCATCTCAGTTCAGGTCAGGTTTTGGTGGCAAAAAATTCCAGAATAAATAAAAGGTATTTTAGAGGCTTTTTAAAAAACATTCTGAATTGTAACAAGCTATTATGAATTATTAATAAACTGCTTACTTTTTTTCATATGTAGGTCTTCTAAGTCCCTGAACAAAAGACAGTGCCCCATTTGTAAGTCTTAGGGGATGACTTTTTTAGCTAAGATCACAAGATAATTTTTTTTCTTCCTGCACCTTCCATGAGGCTAGAGAGTATTTAGTAAATACAATAACCTTTATAATGACCTTTGCTGAATTTTAAAAGAAAACTGAGTTCTTGGCAAAAGAGGACAGAAATTTCAGAAAAATAAGCATATTATCCTCAAACATATAATTCTGTAGTAAAATAACTAAATCAAATTTAGTTATTTCCAAATGCACAATAGTAAATACTGCTATATACAAAACTGAAAATATTTTTGGAATTTTATACAACCAGCATTTGTACACTCAATTTTAAATTTCCATTTTTGTCAGGCACATTCCACACAGAACATATTTTAATGCTTCAACTAAAAGCATAAATCATATTTCTAAAATTAATTGTATGTTTTATTTAAAATAATCTTAGCAGAAAATTTATTGGCCTAGTTCTCTAAACATTATCTCCAGCTCTAGGGAAATTTAATTCTACAAACTTAAGTCTCAGGAAGACCATAAAGGAATAACAGTAACAGAACAGTATCAATAGTAATAAATGTAGAAGTTTCCTTGAAAGCCCATGCAATACTCCTATAGGTGCTAACTGGAGCCATGCATGCATTAAATCAGATATATGTACTTACTATTACTGCTACTGCTGTCATTCCTAAGGGAGCTGGCTGCAACAGGGGGTAACATAAATGGTTTTGTGACACTGACTCTGGAATCTAAATAGAAAGCAATAATGTGTCAGTGTTATATGGTGATTTGTATGACTTATAGAGTCCCTGAAAGGTGAAGTGCAATACCAGATTACTTGCCAGGTCAGCTTCCCAAATCTAGGGTATTCAGATCCTATTTATTTCATATTGGGTCCTGCTATTCTATTTTAATAAGAAATTCACCATTGTCACCTGGTAGAACAAATATTTATTGAATAAATATGTTAATACATGCAAATAATGACACATTGATGGTAATTTCTCATTAAAAAAAGAAAGCAATGAATCCAGGTTTGTATTATAAGGATCCAGTGAAGGGAAAAAAGAGTCTCAATACAGAGTAACTGGGGAGGATCAGAATTTATGACTTAGATCCTTAAGAAAAAAATTTGAGAAGGAACATTAAGTAGACTGGAGGTACAGAATAATATAATTGTACATTACTAGCAAATGTTAGATGAGAAAAGGCATGAGTGGCCATCTCATATATTGTTTACTCATAAACAACTCCTAATTTGAAACTGATGAATACTGTTTTAGCTTGGAAACCAACAAATGTACAATTATTAGTTTATTCTGTGTCTTATATTTTAGAGGTTTTTTTTTTAATGTTCTGAATCGTAATTGCTATTGATATTTGCTTTTTTATTGGACATATAGGCATGTATCTTGCTACAATTAAACACAGAGGTAGATTCTTACTACATAGGGAAGATTTAAGTTTGCTGTTTACATTTGACCTGGAAATGCTTGTATGTCTTACCTTTCTCAGGACTTAATGTTGAAGAAGCCACACAATCACTAGTTTCAGATGCCACTACAAAGTCCTTGAAGGCATCAATAGATCTATTAAAAATTCTAAAGAATTCTTCAGGAGTAAAGAGCCTGGGTTCTGGGCTCTTGAATGGTTTTTTTAGATCCTAGAAGAAAAATAATAGGATTACATTTTTCAAATAGTGTTTAGATTTAACTGAAGTCAAGATAACGGACTATAAATATGTCCCTCAAAGATTCAAGTATTTAGACTCTTACAACTAGCACTTTTAGATGGCTGTTTTAATGTATGTAATTCAAATCGGTAATGTAAGGTAGTGGGATCACAAGTTGAGTCTGGGGCAGTGAACACAATGTCATGACAAAACAATAACCTTAACAACAAATTGAAAACATTTTTCTTTAGAGATGCTCATTAAAAACATGAGGGTTTATTTTAGAAAGACCCCTCCATTACAAGAACTTCCAGTTTTTAGAAAAAAAAAAAAAAAAAGATCTCTCCATAATGCATGCTCTAATATCCAAAAATTAGAAAGTCAGATAATACTAAATGTTGGCAAGGAAACTCTTACATACTAATGAGATAATGTAAATTGATACATTTGATATTATCCAGTGAAGTTAGACAGGTGCCCATCCTGTGACACAGAAATTCTATTCTCAGGTAAATACCCTGGTGAAGCTATTGCACATATATATACCATCAGACATATAAAAAAGTTTTTTTGCAGCAATATCTGTATCACTTATGTCAATCAAAAGACAGTGGCTTAATAACTAGTAACATATTGAATGAGTGGAGTTTATTCAGAAGAAGGTTAATGATAGCTATATGCATTAAAGTGGATACATCTTCTAAATCTAAAGCTGAGTAAAAGAGGCAAGTCCCAAAATAATAAAAATAGTATAATTAATTGATATAAAATTAATATAAAATTCCCAAAAGCAAATCAAAGCTATATTATAGGGATACATAATGGATTATAAAGAAAAGCAGGTAACCAAAATAAACATCTATCTGTTACGTGCTAGGCACTATTCTAACTGCTTCATAGATATATTCTCAGTCTCCAGAACAACTGAGAAATATCATTAATAATCTCCTGGGTTCCCACCAAAGTGCCATACTTAGTAAATGGACATTCTGTGTTGTTTGCAGTGTTCTTCCCAACATCACCATTTACCTTAAGGCTCTAATGCATATGTTATTTACTTTGTGACACCTTGTGTGATATACTCTACTTTTTGTAACCTCTACCTCTTTAGAATGCCATTGGCATTCTATATACAGTAGTAATATGAAAGAGTGGTTAACACTGCATTCTGATTTGGAAATTAGAAACTGAAACAATAGAAAGATTAAAGGTAGTGACTAGATTATTAGGATGGTAAAAATTATAAGACTGGAGAGCACAAATAGGATTAAAGTTGAGTCTTGAAAAATAGCTAGAATTTAGAAGGGACACAGGAAAAAGCATTTAGGTATTAAGGTACAGAATTCTGTTTAAAATTTTGGATTTAAACTTATAGAAGTCTCCTAAGCTAATTGTTGGCCATTTGAACTGTATACCAAATCAGATCTCTTAAGCACGATTCTGCTATAAACAAAGTGTGATTAAAAAATGACAAAATGTATTAATATTTATTTTACTAGATATGGTGTTAAAGTACTCATCACACATCATTTAATGGCAACCCTACTAGAGGAATTCTAGCATTGTCTCCATTTTAAAGATAAAGTGAGGCACAAAGAAGTTATGCTTACAAAATTCATTAGTGACAGAACCAGAATTTAAACTCCAACATCTCATTCTTATTTTCTGGAGTACATTGCCTATTCCATATGTCATGCCTTATCCTGAAGTTGGTGATGACCAGTTATTCAATGACTTTGAGAAGCCAAAATGTATTTCTTTGCTAGGACCTACAGGGTAATTACGTTATGGATAAAAGGATAGGGGTATGTTTATTACAATTTTCCATTTAAATGAACATTTGTAACTTAAAAGGAAGATTTTCAGGACTTCACTTATGGAAAATAAAGAAAAAGGCAGGGCTTATTTTGCATTGTAATGTAAATAAGTTTTATTTTTATATTAGAAGACAATATTTAAGTCTGAATGCACACTTCAGTATTGCAGTATAACTACAAATACTTATTTCCTTTGCTCATCTTTTGCAATCTTAGAAGATTTTTAAATTTCAAGTTCATCCAATCAAAATCTCATAAATAAATGTGCCCCATTTTCCCCAACAGCACCAAGAAGCATGGGTTTTTAGAGAAGGATAATGAAAAACAATCCCAATGAACCCAAAGTTACCTTAGATGAGTTTTCTTTCACGCACTCCACAAGGTCATCCACTATGTTCACAAGTTTGTCTATGATAGAATAATTACTCAAGCCTTCAGAAATATTTGAAAACTTGTCCAGAAGATCAGTCAAGCTGCTTGACAACTGTACTACCATCTCGCTTATCCAGCAATGACTTGGCTGCAATATATGAAATAGAGACAAAACAGCTATTTTAATAAGCACCATAAAACTCGTACCATGAAACTCGGAGTACTCTTCAAAGCTATCATCACGTTTTAGTCACTGGTTGCTGGAAAAAGGATTTCCTTTGAACAAGTCAGTTCTTGAGTCTCAGATACATAGTCTGTTTCAAAATTCACAAATGCACACAGACCAGAGGAAAAATATTGATGGTAGAAATTTTGCTCTTACATGGAAGAAAATTAAGCCAAGACAGAACCAGGTCTTACCTTTGACAAAGTTAAGATATTAATAGAATTTAATTCTATTGAAGAATTGTAATTATTTAGTCACTATGTACTCAAAAAAGCTTTAGATGCAGAGGGAATCGCAAATATTACTGTGAGAGAGAATCCTAGCCCTTAAGGAACTTCTAGTCTTTGGTGAACTAGAATATAAAACAATTGCTTAATAATAGCTTCTGTTTTTAAAGTGCTTGATAGATTTCAAGGCTTCTAGACAGATAAATTCATGTGGGTGTTTTATAAAACAGCCCTAGGAGGAATGTAGTCTGAGAGAGAAGAACCACTTTTGGTAGTGGCAGTACCAGCTACATTATTTGTGGAATGTAATGCAAAATGAAAATGTATTTGTTGTTCAAAATCTTGTCCAAAAACTATTAAGAACTTCAAGATTGTTATGATAGAGCATTAAACCAAGCATAGAGCCCAGCCCATGAATCCAGTTCTACCCATTGGTTAGAAGCTCAAGCCTTGGAGTCAAGCATAACTAGATTCAATTCTCGCTGAAAGACTCCAAGCCAGCTACGTAAGTTCACTGAATCTCACTTCATCTGTCTATAGAATGGGAATAATGGCACCTCCCATGAAGGGAAGTTGTGAGGTGACAGTGTAGGTAATTTGAATATAAGTTGCATGAGGGCAGCAATTTTTTTTTTTTTAAATCTTGCTCTTTGTCATGTCCCCAATGCCTAGAACAGTATCTGGTAAATGAGAGTTGCTCAGAAACAATTTACTGAATGTATGTGCAAGTGAATTGAAAAAAATGAATGAATGGGAAAAAATATTTTGCATCAAGGGTCAGCACATTCTTTCTGCAAAGGGCCAAGTATTAACTGTTTTAGGTTTTACATGCCAAGAAGTAAAATCAAGGATATTATGTAGGTACATTTTAACAAGAAAAAGCACATTTCCACAAAATTTTTAATATAAATTTTAAAATGTAATAATTCAGTATAGTTTATTTTGCACAATAATTGGATATACTGTAATCTTTTGCAATATAGATCTACTAATGAGAAGAATGGAATCCTTTATTTGGGTTAACACTTTGCTTAGTTGGGGTTCAAAGTCAGCATTCTCTATCACCAAGTAGATTGCAAAGGTTCATCTGTAAAACCCAATCTTAGCTGGCTGGCCTTAAAAAAAATTTGGCCAACAGGGTATAGTTTGCTAAGCCTTGCTCTAAATAACTGTGTATCAAGATAGATATAGATTATTAAGGAAAAATTTCTTAGTATATTAAATGAATTTTAAGATTTTTATTTTTATTTATTTGTTGTTATTATTTTGAGACAGAGTCACACTCTGTCGCCCAGGCTGGAGTGCTGTGCCGTGATCTTGGCTCACTGCAACCTCTGCATCCTGGGTTCAAGCAATTCTCCTGCCTCAGCTTCTCGAGTAGCTTGGATTACAGGCACCCGCCACCACACCTGTCTAATTTTTTTATTTTTAGTAGAGATAGGGTTTTACCATGTTGGCCGGGCTGGTCTAAACTCCTGATCTCAAATAATCCGCCCGCCTCGGCTTCCCAAAGTGCTGGGATTACAGGCATGAGCCACCGCACCCAGCCAGATTGTTAAAATTAATATTACATTACTTAAAATATTGAAATAGAAGGAGGGGGGCTATTGTAACAGGAGGAGGAGAGACTCTTGTTATAGGAGGAGGGACTCTTGTAACAGGAGGAGGAAGTTGTAAGTTTGCATACTTTATATAATTTTAACGTGTTATCTTTTTTCCTCTTATAAAGATCTTTTAAGTGGAAACTGATGTATTTTGAACTCTGCTAAAATGCTGCAGTGGCAAAAATAAGATTATTATTTGTAATAGCTAACATTGAATTAGCTCATTAAAAACATAAATAATTAATACAACTTGTAACAAAAATATTGTACTCAGAGTAACTGATGGCATGTAAAATAAATTCAACTACCAAGCTTTATTTCTCTACTTAGCAGCAGAAGATCTCTGTGGAAAAAGTCTTTTATTTATTTATTTATACTAATTTTTTACAGAGACAGGCTCTCTCTCTGAGTCCCAGTCTATAGTGCAGTGGTGCAATCATGGCTCACTGCAATGCTGAATTCCTGGGCCCAAGTGATCTTCCCACTTCAGCCTCCCAAGTAGCTAGCACTACAAGGCACATGCTACCACGTCTGGCTAATTTTTAACTTCTTTTTATATAAGTGGGGTCCTGATTTGTTGCGTAGGCTGCTCTTGAACTCCTGGCTTCAAGCAATCCTCCCTCCTCAACATTCCAAAGTGCTGGGATTACAGACATGAGCCACTGCATCTGGCTCAAATCATGTATTTATTTTAAAGTATAGAAGTGGCCACTTTATATTCATTTAATAGAACACTTTTACTTAATATAATACAGCCAAAAAGGAAACAGGTGTATCTGCAGATAGGTGAGCCCCAATTCCTGGAACCACAAAACATCATTCAAAACTTTTAGGATTTTTGGCTCTGGCTTCAGATAAGAAAGATAAACAAATTTCAACATGAGAATTTAGTTCAAGTGGCCATTTCAACTCTTCATAACCAAGTTCTCAAAGAATATGTGTTTCCAAAGTATGTGCAGAATAGAGTCTTTGTTTTGTTAAACCAATGCTTATTTCAAGCACATGCAAGTTCCTACTTGCATCATTATCAGGTCTTTTTCAAAGCTGCCAGTCTTTCCTTGGATACTGAATTGCTCTGCAAGTTCCTTTCCTTTTACACAGTGATAATTCCTTATAGACAGTCAGCCCTATCAACAGTGAACAGATTTCCTAAGATGCAGAACACAGCATGCACTGTAAATGCTATTTGAATAGTGTTTATGTGATAGAGTAGCCTTCACCAATTCATTCCACTGAAATTGTGCAAATTTTTCTAACAATGAAATTCCAGGTATTGATCTCTTAGGACTCTATTTCCTCATTTTATGAATATACTTGCCTTGGATCTCTGGCAAGTAAGAATCAAAATCAAATGTCCTTGTTTTGAATTAAGACATTCCTTTTGTTTCTATGGTGGTTGTCTTATATGAATGGGTACTTTGTTCATTTTGCTCTCTTTGTGGTTAAAGTAGAAAAGATTTTGTCCATTTGTTTCTTAGTTTTAAGCTGAGGAATTCTGGGGTGCTTACTGCCACTTCTGTTGACCACTATTTTCAACTGAACTCTATGTTTACATTTTATATTCTAGTTCCTATTTAGCTATTACCCTACCTCTTCCCATTTTCACATACCTAAATCAACAGTCTAAACAATCAACTCTTTCCAGTAAAATTTCCAACCTCAATCCTGTGCTTTCTTACAGTTTAACCATGTAAATTCCACAGTCTAATCCTACTCTAATGTTTGGCTTTTTAAAGTCATGAACAATTTGTTAATAGTTGATATAAACTACATGTCTACATAGGTGAAAAACTGTATATTTCTAAAACCCTTGCAATCATGTTTCATTCATTTTTTATTCTTGCTTGTGCTATTATTTATGTGGAAAAGACTGAATCATAAATTCAGAGTTCTATGTTTTCAGTAATTTGTTTAACCAGCTATATATTGGTTTTTTAAGATTCTTGGGTTTATTAAGAAAAAACGATGGTAAACAAATAATATTCAATGTCTGTCAGTTTTGACCTGCTTGCTTGTAAGAGAGGAAACTAGTTTTGACTGGAATGTATAGCAGTTTTGTAATTTTTAATTAAATATCAGCAATGATTTGCAAGGAGAATAAAACACAATGAATTAAGTATTTCATTTGTGAGGTGACAGTAGGTCTTTCTGTTTTTCAATTCCTCCAAGATTATGATTATGAAATGAATGACTAAATGTTTTCAAATTTACAAATGTATTTTTCCTTTGCCTTAATAAATGACATTATCACTACTTCTTATTTTTCAGAGATATTTTAAATGTAAATAGTTTCATATAAATATTACCTCAATGGTATTAATTAGAAGAAAGTAAGATATAATGTTCTCTCTTTCGCTAGAAGATATGAAGGATTAAGAAAACTGACAGTCATATAGGATGTCAGAGGTGACACAAATAATATCTTTTAAATTCCTTAAGTGTATTAGGTGAATGGGTCTCTCTTAAAGAAATTAAATTAAATTCCTGAAGTGCGTGTACAGTATTTTCATGTTTTATTCACCTATATGTGTAGTTTCCAAAAGAAGAAATATATAGATCCTGCTTTGGATGTAAAAACTTTTTCTTGACTCCATTCTCTCAATTTCATACCTTCTTTCTTGATAGCTGCTCTCTTATGTTTTCTTGGTTAATTATAGCAGCTCTAGCTAGGACTACTAAAAATGTGTTTTTATTCCTGCATACTTATAACATGTATTATTCTAGAATCCAAACTGACTCAATGATATTGAACCAATATCCTTGGACTGTTGGCATGTCACTACCACTGAAAGTTAGGTTAAAAACTGTGAAGTTCCTTAGAAACTTTAAAGTACCATGAACACCAAATCCATGATCTCACTAAATGAGTAAATAAAATATATAATTAAAGATGAATAAAATTAAAAATATTCTAAACATAACTAGGAATATGACTATTTCCAAAGACTAACAACAGAAATATATGCATATTCTAAGACTAAGCATAAATTTTTTTTTAAAAAAAGATAATATATGAATTCCACAAAATATATGACATGGCAATCTCTGTAGTTCCAGAACCAGTAAATTTGAGAAACTAGCTAAAATAAACCATGTGCTTTAAAATCATCCTGGGGACTTGCTAATTCTGGCATGCTTTCTCCTCTCCATCTCCTGCCTCATTCAAGAAACTGTGCTGGTTTGTTAGGTGAAATAATTTGACACATTATTCCACCTTGGTATTGGTATTAGATGCTCAGACAGTCTTTTTCTTTTCTTTTTTCTTTTTTTTTTTTTTTTTGAGACAGAGTTTTGCTCTTGTCGCCCAGGCTGGAGTGCAATGGCAGGATCTCAGCTCACCGGAACCTCCACCTTCTGGGTTCAAGCAATTCTCCTGCCTCAGCCTCCCAAGTAGCTGGGATTACAAGCACCTAACACCACACCTGGCTAACTTTTTGTATTTTTAGTAGAGATGGGGTTTCACCATGCTGGCCAGGCTGATCTTGAACTCCTGACCTCAGGTGATCCACCCTTGGCCTCCTAAAGTGCTGGGATTACAGACGTGAGCCACACACCGAGCCCACAGACAGTCTTTAAGAGCAATCGTGGTAAGATTTATGGAATAAGAAGCTGAAAGTAGATAAAACATACTGTAACACTTCTTCATTAATGCACTTTACACTACTTTCCATTCGGTAGCTATTCACAGAGAGATCTCTATGTGCTTTCTTTTAGGGCCTAAAGTTAGTATTTACCCAGTGAGAGTGTTCTTTTCACAGGGGTTAGTGAAATATCAATTAGAGATTCTCAGAGAGGAAAGCCCTGGCTCATAAACTATGAGGTTTCTGAAGAATATTCCTAAGAATTATTCACCCAGCCTTCCAATCTGATTAATCCAATTACCAGCATTACTGCCTAGTTTGTTTTTGTTTTACTTTCTTTAATTTGTGTCAAACCTCAGTCTTGCTGGAATTAGAGGTATGCATGCCTAAGGCACAAAGCATGCCTTTCTGCTTGTGCTTTCAGCATCTGCCTCTGGGATGAGCAATTAAACTCAGCCCTGTCATAAGAATCATCATATTTCAGACCTAAAAGGAATACTGAGGACCAGTCTCATCAATTCCATAAATGAGAAAACTAAGGCCTAGAGCAGTTAAGTGTCTTGTTCCAGGTTACACAACAAATTTACACAGAAACATGAGAAAACCAGGACTCTCGATCACTCATTTTGTTCTAGTAGCCACAAGGATAGTGAAAGCACATAAAACTGAAGTGTTTTCTCTGCCAAAGTCACTATGACTCAAGTGGTCTCACGTCTGGACCAGACACATGATACTTAGGCTCAATTAAGATATTTCTTGGGAACAGAAACAGTTAATTCTGCTTCATTTTAATCTAGAGTCATACCAATGAAAGTAAATTTCTCTGAGGAATCATGACAATTGCCATTTGTGGACTTTATTTACTACTCTTTTGGTTTTTATCCTTGTGGCTAGAAAGCTGACATTCTACTCTCAAACATTCCATTGGCAGGCAAATTTAAAACTTTCCTATAAAAACACTTTGCAAAATATTGCATGTTCATGTTGCCAGTGTAGTCTCCGAAATCTTAACTTCTTTTTGGATGAGCTGGGTTTTGTAATGATTTGTTTTAGTCCTGTCTCTGAACAATTAATTTGGGTCTTCAGTGTTTACTTTAGGTATCTAACTTTCCATTTCTTGTTTGAATTAAAGTGATGTCGAAACCTCAATCTGGTTAAGATGGTAATCAACCGAAGCACTATAAATATGTGTTGTTTCCCAGGGCAGACCTATAAATGGCCCCTAGGCAAGACCTAAAATAGAACAGAGAAGGAACAGCAATGGGGTTTGGGGAGTGAGGGTAGCAATGATGAACTAGAGGCCCAGTTTTTAGTCCCAACTCTATCAACTCATTTTGTGATTTCAGGAACGTCATTTAATTTATTCAGGGCTTCAGTTTCTCCAGCTGTAAAGTAAAGGGGCCTATCTAATCAGTGCCGGCCAATATGGGAATCCCACTATTCATCTGCAGTTCCTCTCACTCAAAATGCATTGAATGTGACTGCAGAACTAAAATTTCAATTTTACTTAACTATAAAGAACTAAAATTTCAATTTTACTTAACTATAATTTCTTTATATTGAAAAGTCAATAATTATCTTATTTAGAGGCTAGAAAACTTTTAAGTATGTTTGAAAAAAACATAAATGTGACTATCTTTTCAATGGTAAATTTTATAAAATATCTGAATATGGAGTAACTATTTCTAATGAAAATTTAGTGTATGAACGGAAATATGTTGTAGGTGTAAAACACACTGTGGATTTTCAATCATATGAAAATATAAAACATTCCATTAATAATTTTTATATTGATTTTTAGGGTGAAATGACAATATTTTGGATACATGGGACTAAATAAATTTCATTATCCTTATTTTCAGCTGCTCATTTTCACTTTTTTTTTTAAGTGGGTCTATCAGACAATTAAGACTATGAATGTGGCTTCCATTGTATTTCTATCAGGCACTAATTGCCTAGATAATCTGAACAACATCTTAATATAATCACTTATTATGAAGACAGGCCCCTGTACTGTGGTAGAGTACAAAAGTGCCACTTCAAATAGCATTTAATATCATATTTTATTCATTCAAATAATATTTTATGCATATTCCTTTTAAATAAATCCTTTCTATGATGTAGGAGTAGAGCCTCAGAATCCATGCTTACAAACAGTGAACTTACCCTGTAGCCACAGTTGATTGGATGATGATAGACACCTGACTTGGATGGGCCAATCAGAAAGTTCCTTCCAAAAATTGGCATTGATAATTAGAAACCGATAATTAGTCTCTGAGTAGGGCTGATATTGAAATATGTAAATCTGGCAGCTCTTGGGCAGTTACATTCTACCAAGTGATTGGAACAAAGGAGAAAAAATCTGCACAAATAGAACGAGGCAGAGAAACAATGATTCTGAGATGGAGGAAGAAAAACTGATAGTTCCCAATCCTGGTTCCAGTCCTTTCATGAGGCCTGTTGCACCCAGGCGCTTGGGTGGAATGCTATTCTTTAGGGTCCTTGTAATAATGGGACTTTTACTATTAATGAGAACCACAAGAGTCTAAACTAATACGATGGGCCCCTTCAAGACTTGGAAATCTAGCATTTTTGCCAAGAGTTAAATGTTTATTTATAACTTTTTTTTTTTTTTTTGAGATGGAGTTTCGCTCTTGTTACCCAGGCTGGAGTGCAATGGCGCGATCTCGGCTCACCGCAACCTCCGCCTTCTGGGTTCAGGCAATTCTCCTGCCTCAGCCTCCTGAGTAGCTGGGATTACAGGCACGCACCACCATGCCCAGCTAATTTTTTGTATTTTTAGTAGAGACGGGGTTTCACCATGTTGACCGGGATGGTCTCGATTTATAACATTTTTTGAGGAGCAACAATATACATTGGCTTGTCTAAATAATGGTGAGGAGATACACAGGAGTGAAAGATCTCAACCTTGCTCTGTAGATAGTCAAAATATAGTAAAAAGAGAAAACAACAAAATAATAAAGATGGTATCTGACAATTATTATGTGCACACTACATCTCACATTTTTTGTATCTTAATTATTTCTCACAATAATCCTTTGAGACAAATATATAACACTTAAAATATTAAGCTCTATGTAAGCAATATATGATCATGTACCCAAAATCTTCTGCACAAATTCCGTAGAAGTCACAAGATGATAAACTAAAAGATAAGGTCCACAGAGTAGGTGCAATGTTAGTGTTGCTGACCACCATGTCCCAGACATCAAGCAAAATACTCACAGAGTAGATGTGATGCCAGTTTCACCTGATCAAATGATACAGAGGAGAGAAAGTATGGTCTGAAAGAGCAGAAAATGACCTTGTGCGAAAAAGGAATCTTAAACTGACCTTGGAGGAGATGATCACTAAGATGGGTTCAGCTCCAAGATATTGCATGATTCTGTGAGTAGCATTTGGATACGTGGAGGGGAGAAGAAAGGGCATCCTTTGAGAATAGACACAGTGATTTTAGGAGGCAGTGATGCATGTAGCTGAGATGGCAAGTTTGTGTTGGGGAATAATGGGTATTCAGATGAGTTAGTTAGGGTAGGGTAGGATTACAGATAGTCATGAACATCAGGTCCAAGAATTTGGCTCTCAGCCTTTAGTAAATGGGAACAATAAGCAGGTTCTTGAATATAAAAATGACTCAAAGCGGGAGAACAGAAGGCTTAAAGAAGCTGTGATTCCTCAAAATTGCATAATACAATTCTTATACCTAAAATCTTTCAGAAAATGCACAAATATCTAAAAGAAGATAATGATGCTGTAATCCCAGCACTTTGGGAGGCCGAGGCAGGTGGATCACGAGGTCAAGAGATCGAGACCATCCTGGTCAACATGGTGAAACCCCTCTCTACTAAAAATACAAAAAATTAGCTGGGCAGGGTGGTGCACGCCTGTAATCCCAGCTACTCGGGAGGCTGAGGCAGGAGAATTGCCTGAACCCAGGAGGCGGAGGTTGCGGTGAGCCGAGATCGCGCCATTGCACTCCAGCCTGGGTAACAAGAGCGAAACTCCGTCTCAAAAAAAAAAAAAAAAAAAAAGAAGATAATAATGTTGCATTGCAGATACTGTGTGATGAGTTATAGGCACTCACTTCTTCATCATAACCTTGTGGACTATACTTAGTTCAAATCTGTGCATTAAGGAAATTACAAATGATTATATGCTATGGAACTTTTCTTCTTCCTTGTTTTCTTCACTTCCTTTCAACAAATATTCATTAGAGGCCTATGAGCATCCATCAGGCACTGAGAATCTAATGCAGAGCAAAAAGAGTATAGTTTCTACTTCCATGAAGTTTACAGGTTAGTGGAAGATTATCCATTAAAACATCCCACAAATACATACAAAACTGCTACTCTGAAGAGTGCTATAAAAAGAGTTCCCAACAGAACAGTTACATTTCATCAGAAATCCAAACTCAAATCTAAAAGAGTCAGGTGTTACTTAGACAGAAGAACCAATTAGCATTCCAGGTACAGAGAAAGCCAAGCAAGAAGAAATGTGGCAGCAAGGAACATGTAATGATAAGGGACTAAAAAACGATTTGGAAAGGTGCCAGATCACTATATAGTCTTGGAGGCCTTGCTGAAGCAGGTCCTTTTGCTGTTTCCTAAGAACAACAAAAAGCCATTCAAATAATATAAAGAGGAAGGAATGAAGTAATCGGATTTATTTCTTTTTAAATCACTCTGTTTATTCAGGAAGAGTCAAAACATCAATAATAAATCCTGAGGTATCAAAGAAAATGGAAAGAGCCCAGAGGTAACAGGGCCAGGCAAAAGGTGAGAATAGCTAAGAAGTGAAATTATGCATGCCTGAGGAAGGGTACTGAAGAAGGAAGAAGGCTGGAAGGCTTATTGTTAGAGTATTATCATGTGCTGCCAATCACATCCACATTTAGCTGTGCCTTTTAAAAGTCTTAATGAAAAACTGTCAATGATCACAAAGATTGGTTCAGGTAAGTATCATCAATAGATGCTAAATATGCAGGAGAAACTTTGATAAGGAGAAGCCTTGCTTACAGGGCCTTAAAGTGTCTCTCCCAAAATTGTGAATGAGTAAATATACATAAATAGCTGAACACCTTAACCAGATGATCAAAACAAACAGCACCATGCGAAGATGGACTCTGTGTGCCTCTGGATGTGGTAACCTGAGCATGCATCATCACTTACATAGCATTGTCACTTGAAATGCATAAGTTCAACAGAAGCATTAAGAAACATCAATCAATGTTGCAAAAAGAAACACTCTTCTTAAAGGGGAAGACTGTCTCATTCAAAAATATCATAACCAGAACCATAAAGACAAAGAAAGCCCGAGAAACTCTTAAAGGAGACTAGAGAGACATGACGTAGTAGCTTCCTATTGCTGCTATAACAAAGTACTATAAACTTGGTGGCTTAAGGCAGCACAAATTTATTATTTTACAGTTCTGGAGGTCAGAAGTTTAAAATAGGTCTTAATAGGCTATTATTAAGGTGTTCGTTAGGGATGTATTTCTTTTGGATGCTCTAAAAGAAACCTTTTCCAGCTTCCAGAGGCCATGTACATTCCTTGCCTTGTGAATCCCTCTTCCATCTTTGAAGCCAGCAGTGTAATATTTTCAAATCTCCCTCTCTGGCTCTGATGCTCCTACCTCCCTTTTATAAGGACTCATGTAAATTAGAATGGGCCTACCAAAATAAATTTCCCATCTAAAAATCCTTAATTTAATTACATCTGCAAAGTCCTTTTTGCCATGTTAGGTCATATATTCCCAGAATAATGTATATTTGGGAGTCATTATTCACATTGTATCAAAATGCAAATTATGATCCTAGATTAGATCTTATACTGGAGGAAATAAAATGCAAAAAAAAAAAAAAAAGATTAAATTGAAATACAGACCTAGATTAAAGAATTATAATTATTATAAAATTTATTGAAGTTGCAAATGTACTGTGTTTAGGTAAAAAACTATCCTTTACTTAGGAAATACATCTGACGTATTTAAGAGTAAATGGCCATGATGTATACAACTTATTCAAGACGTTCAGAAACATAATAAAACACACATGCATACATAGAAAGAAAGCAACTGATAAAGCAAATGAGGCAGAATGTTAAAAATAGGTGAATCTGGATTACAGGAAACGTGTGTTCTTTAAATATTCTTGCAACTTTTTTTGTAAATTTAAAATTATTTGCAAATAAAAAATTTAAAGAAAACTGATGAATATATACTTTAAGTAAAAATTGCAGAAGGAATAAGATTTAGTGTTTGGTAGCAAAATCGGTGACTACAGTTAATAAAAATGTATATTTCAAAATAACTAAAAGGGTGGAATTGGAATATTCCTAACAAAAAGCAATGATAAAGTTTAGGTGATGAATATTCCAGTTACTCTGATTTGATCAATATATACGGCATGCTTGTATCAAAATATCATGTGTATCCCAATAAATATATACAACTCTTATGTATCCATAATAACTAAAAATTAAAAAAATTAAATTAATGAAGAGTTTTTAACTCAAATATCACAAGCAACTCAATTTATGTAATGCTATGGAAGTTAAAATGAATGAAGATGTGTGGCAACAATACAGTAATGTCATTTTTATTCTTTCTACAATAACATTACTAGTAAATGTAAAATACCAGAAATATTTAGGTATTTTTTAAGGTTTGGAAGTTAAAGGAAATTTTAACAGTCTGCCAATATAATAGCTTCAAAGAGTTTAAAATAGCATTGGTGATTATCGTTAGATTTAAACAGTAAGTGTTTGATCATACCCTGCTATTTGTGAGACAGAATCTGCTAGGTAATTTTCTAAGAAGGACCTTGGAAAAGTGAACTCCCTTTTCCAGGAGAATTTAGCTGTTTTTAAAAAGAAATAAAAATAAGTAAAAATAAAGTGTATTCTATTCTAGAGCTTTCTTCTGCCCAGTGCCTGCAGGCAGAATTTTATTGCTTTGGCCCCAGAGAATCTTTTTGGCATCCAATCCCACTCCACCCTCTATTGTTTAAAGACAAAAGATAAGGCAGCTGGGACTCTGACCACTGGCAAATAATCAGAGGCCTCCCCACTGGGAAACTCCTCTGGTCTTGGCAGAAACCAACATTTCAACATGAAGGTAAAACAAAGGGTGAGACCCCTGGTTCTGCCCAATGTTCTAAGCATGGCCTTATTTTTCTTGTCCACGGTGGTGGCCAAGAAGAACAGTGTTTCTGCAGTTGTGCCAGGACAGCATGCCAGAATCAAATAATAGTAGACTTTTCTCAATTACAGAAACAAGCACAAAATATGTGGCAGTGAATCAGCTTTATTTTCACAAGCTTGGCTCTTGCTATCACCAGTCGACATTGAAATCTATGATTTAGCACAGGCTATGATTATACCAGCACAAAATATTCTATTTAGTTGTTTTCAGTTTAACACTTGTTTTTCAAAGAGCAGCAGGATTTCTTTGAGTGCTTGGCAATCACAATCCTAAATGCTGTTGCTGTCAGGAAGGATCTGGGATGGGTCTTTATTACCTAGAGGCTTCCCTTCAAACACTTTCCCTAAGTATTGTAATTATTTAGATCCTCACCTTCTGTAACCCAGGGTTAAGAGTCTGATGACCTGAGGGTTTCTTTTTAAGACTCTGTCACTTTCTAGTTGTATAACCTTGGGCAAAATACTTTTGAGCTGTAAATCTCAAAAGATCATTTGTAAAATAGGATTCATAATAGCTATTTTACCTTCCTCAGAGTTTTTCTAATCAGCCAAGAAAATTAATATGTGAAATAATTTTGCAAATGGAAATGTGTTACAAAAAGGCCACATAATCCCACTGCCTACCTTCCCAATTATTAAACTTTTCAAACTTAACATCATTGCCTAATTGATGTATGTTTGTTTCTTAAAGTGTTTGGCAAAGTGCTGGCTCCTGGTTAGTTTTTTCTAATTAAATACCTGCCGACTAAGTAACCAAATAATATAATTAATTAACTTTCAGGCTGCTAATAATTTTCCATTTTTATTTCCAGAGAACTCCCCCTAACTCAAAAGGAGAGACATTGACCTAGGCTTGAGGATAATTGGTTCAACATGAAGATACATTTTCTAAGGAATTCTAAAAAATCTTTAGGTCATTCATGCAAAAATGCTTACTAATTTAAAAAAAATGTGGCTTTGGCATTCTTCTTGAAATGACAGCCTTGTAGTCTTTGAAATGCATTTTAAGCACAAGCACATAATGATGTGCTTAAATTAGTAACAGTTTTGATGGACTGATTCACAAAAATTGATCAAAACCTAAAACAACTTGCACAAAGTAGATGTATACTAAGTTTTGGTATATTATGGAAAGATGAGAGTTGTATAGAAGAGAGTCTGGCAAAGTACTGGCTTTATAGTTTTAAATTGACTCAAGACACTCAAATGGTTTTAAATTTACTCAAGACACACAATGCAGTAGTTGAAATAAGCCAACATAAAACAACATGTCAAAGCATGTTGAAAGATGTAAGTGAACTTCAAAGTATAAAAGCTTAACATAAAATTACTAAATATGCAAAAAGCTCAATGTCTTATGTATGGGTGCACACATTGCAGTAAACATAAAAGAGAATGCTCCTTCTGCTGTACGGAACTCCAGGGAATGCTGTCCACATTACAAGCTCTGAAAGCACACATTGGAATGAAAAAGTCCAGCTCAGAATAACTGTTACCACTAAGAGACAAAGTGGGGATTAATGAAGCTAAGGAAGGCGTATACATAGGGCATTAGTTACACTTGTAATGTTTCATTATTAAAAAAATATTTAAAGCAAATATTGCACAATGGTAAGGTTTGATAAGCTCTGTGACGGGTATACAGATATTACATTATTTTCTATGCTTGAAATATTTTTTAATGTATGAATTCTGATACTATGTAATGAGAACAATAATTAAAATTTTTTGGTTTCAGCAATAGAGTAGTATTTATAATAGTAAACACATACACCTGTCATAAGGTTCTAAAAATCTATTGCACTGCTAGTAAATTCAGAGACGAAATATTTGTGTTCTCAAATTAAACAGATGAGAGAGGTCATCTATGAAAAGAATTTACATAAACTTACACTCAAGCCCTTTTTGGGGGGATGCTTAAGGAAAATAAGAAAGCTGTGACTAGGTCTAAAGAAGATAAATCACATTTACTTTGGGAGTACAGATGGCCCTCTGTATCCATGTATTCAACAAACTGAAGATGGAAAATATTCAAACAACAAGAAAACATAAAACAAATTTTAACAGCAGAGTATAACAATGATTTATGTAATATATATATTATATTAGGTATTAGAATTAATTTAGAACTCATTTAAAGTATACGGGAGTTCCCGTGTGCCTTCCATGGTGAAAAATAAAAAATTAAAAATAAAGTATACAGAAGAATGTGCATAGGTTATATGCAAATACTATGCGATTTCATAGAAAGGACCTGAGTATCATAGGATTTTGATATCCTGATGGGGGACGGAGTAGGGAGGAGGGAGGGTTGGAAGGTGTCCTGGAACCAATCCGATAAGGATACTGAAGAATAACTATACAGGTCTATAGTGCTGAAATGATCACTGATTAAGTTTAACAGTTGCTTAAGAGGTGGAAAAAAAAACCCTGCAAGTCAAATTCCAAAGATAACTTCTTCAAATCCTGACAATAAGCAAGCTGCTGAATAGTAACTAATGTAGTATCTCAATATGAACTTTCCCATTTCTTCTGTGAGCTACTAAAATGAAACTCAGAAATGTAGTTTACATACCAAAACATCCATCCCGGGGACATATTTGAGGGTTATCATATAGTCTTTCGGAAGATTTGCCACCTACAGAGACAAAAGAAAAAAAAAAAGAAAGAAAGAAAGAAAGAAAAAGAATTCCATAAGAAAACTCTTACACATCAATTAATAATACTTGTAGTGGTTTGGAAAAAAACATACAAAACTGTTGTGCTTTTTAAAGTTACCAATGGATTTCAATATTTACATGTATATTAATCTTTAATCCTTGATTTCCCTCTGTAATCAAAGGCACTCTTCAAAATAAAGAGTGACAATACAAATCTTTTGGACTCCAAATTCAGTTATGGATGGCTAGGTATAACCTACTGAGTTTTGTAAACATGATCTGAATTTCAGCTTCCATCTGTGATTTTGGAATTCCCCTCCAGGACTATTTTCCTACTTGTTCCTCCATAGAATTAATCATGAAGTATATGCTTTTTATGTCAATGGTTCTCAAAGTGTGGACCTCAAAGTGATGTGCCAGCAATAGGGAACCTGTTAGAAATACAAATTCTCAGGCCATACCAGACCTACTGAATCTTACTTAACAAGTCCTCCAGGTGATTCTGATGTGCACCCAAATCTGAGAACTACTATTGTATGTTGAACCTAAAAAATGATGAGTGAAACTTCAAAAGAACAATGCTACTTACGAGATGCAAACGCTTTACAACAAATAATTTAGAAAGATTCAGTTTGTGATGTAACCTAATTCTCTTAATTTGAGAAGTCTCAAATATTTGCCTAGGTTGTTTTAAAGGCTATAAACAACATCTGACTGACATCAGTCATTCTAGCATAAGTGAATAAGCAATATATTTGGGATGAAGGAATCTGGGACAAATCTAAACTCTGTACATTGGTTCCTCTCATTTATAAAATGAAGATCAAGATACCTATGTCAAATGGTCACTTAGAATTAAGATAGATGGATGTGCCAAACACTCAATCCATGTTCTTTACTGAGAGCTATATTGGCAACTGACTTTGGAGGCATATAATTCTGGTAAGTTACAGAGTTCTAGGTTCTCTTCCTTCCTACACACTGTACTAACTTTGCTGTCCCCACCCTTCTCTTATATCATCATTAAAATACCCAGATGAGTAATTTAGCCAACAATTGACTTAGCCCATCGGGTATTAAGATAACATACATTAAAAAGTGGTTTTGCACCATTACATCTTCAAGGGTCTATCTTTCTTTGTAGACTTATTTTTTCCTTCATTTTGTCTCTAAAAACTTTATTTTCCTTACAAAAAGCTAAGATCATGTGCATGTTTGCTGGACTAGGTCATCTTGTACAAGTTTACCATAACATCATATGTATGATTCTTCTTGGTCTTGTCAATAGCTTCTAGAATCTGAGAACAATTTATTGATAGATGAATTTAGGCATGGGCATAAGTAGTCAGATGGGAGCTAAGGTAGTAACTGATCCCATGGTGCTTACTACTATCCTACTTCCAGTAATGCCACCCACACTCATTTTAGCTCTGAAATGAGGCACTTGGTATGGTTCCTCTTCCCTGGGTTCACATAATCAGATCCCTCTGACATATTACCTCTATTTAACAGATGAAGAAACTGAGGCTCAAAGAGGTCAAGTACCTTGACTAAGGTCACACAGCCATCACATGTTAAATCTGAACTAGAACCCAGGTCCCTCAAGAGCAGAGCCTCCTTTGTCTCTTAGCTCTACTACGTATTTCCACACTCTAAACTCTCTGGGCACTTGTTCTGGGTATTTCCCACTTGTGAATCTTCACCATCAACCCTCTTAATGCAATCCTAAATAAAATATTAGAATCATTGCTGCTTTGTTGTTGTTTGTTTCTTTTTTGAGACAGGGTCTCACTCTGTCACCCAGGCTGGAGTGCAGTAGTGCGGTCTTGGCTCACTGCAGCCTCCACCTCCTGGACGTAAAGAATCTTCCCATGTGTCAGCCTCTGGGACTACAGGCATGTACACGGCTAATTTTTGTATTTTTAGCAGAGACGGGGTTTTGGCATGTTGGCCAAGCTGGTCTCAAATTCCTGGCCTCAAGTGATCTGCCTGCCTTGGCCTTCCAAAATGCTGGGATTACAGGCGTGAGCCACTGCATCCATTCCATTGCTGCTTATTGAAAACACATCTGAGCTGCCAGACATGATGGCATTTTTTCATTTATTTTAGGAGTTAACTCCCTTACTATTTACACTTAACTTTCTTCCTCTCAAAATTTTCACCAGGCTTCCATAATTTCTTTTCTCTTCTTAATCTTCATCCTCATCTTTGAAAAGCAAAAGGGTCTAGTCATTTTAGGTAAACCCTAGTGACAAAGACACAGCAGACCTTTTGCAGGTGTGAAAGCAACAACTAAGCAGCAATATTCTATCTCATTTCGAATAAACCAGGCAAGTTAAAGGCATTCCAGATAGAAAAATACAGCAAGAAGTGGCAGGTATTCTGAACACAAGCTGCTTGACAATATAGCCCTTTCTTAAGCATAATTTACATTATTTTAAAAATACAAAAATACAATAATTAGTATTTAGAAAGTGTGGGGTCTAAATATATGTCTAAAAAGTAAAGAAAGTGTAAAGAGCATGCTGACCAATTCCATTTCATGAATAATTTATATACAACTGTTGGTTCAAATAAGCCTTATAGAAGTTCCCTGACAAAAACACTGAAATCTGCACTCTACCACTGGCAGTGGGGCAGTGAGTAATAATAAAGTAATTTTTTCATTAAGCTGATTTACTGATATTTAATTTCTGGTGAGACTGAAAAATAATACTGTTGTTGAAACGTGCTTTATAATTTACAACAAGTTTTCATATACAGTCTCTACCACAAGCCCATAAAAGATCTTATTAAGCTTATTTTACAAATGAGATCATGGAAACTCTGAGAGGTTAACTGGTCTCCCCAAGGTCACAGGCATTAGAAGTAACTGGTACAGGTAGGATGCAAACCCTGGCTTTACATGCTGGGGCTCAGCACACCTACCCACAGTGCAGTCTCCCCGTTATTGCTTTCTTGGTTTTCATTGGTTTCTTTCTAATTACATTTGGAAGATAACTTAGAAAGTCAAGTTGTAGATATTTGTGGTCACTTAATAAATTATTGTATTAATATTACTTTCTAAGTATTATACAGGTTGAGCACCTCTAATCCAAAATCTAAAATAAAACTGCACACATACAAGCCATGTGATCTTTGACAAAGTCAACAAACATAAACAATGGGGAAGGACTCTCTTTTCAATAAATGGTGCTGGGATAACTGGCTAGCTATATGCTAAAGAATGGAACTAGACTCCTACTATTCACCATATACAAAAATTAACTTAAAATGAATTAAAGATTTAAACGTAAGGCCCCAAACTGTAAAAGTCCTAGAAGAAAACTTAGCAAACACCATTCTGGACATTGGCCTTAGGGAAGAATTTATGACTAAGTCCTCAAAAGCAATTCCGACAGAAACGAAAACTGACAATTGGGACCTAATTAAACTAAAGAGCTTCTGCCCAGCAAAATAAACTATTAAAAGAGTAAACTGACAACCTACAGAAAGGGGGAAAATATTCGTAAACTATGCATCCAACAAAGATCTAATATCCAGAACCTATAAGGAACTTAATTCAACAAGCAAAAAATAACCCTATTAAAAAGTACACAAAAGACATAGACATTTCTCAAAAGAAGATATGCAAGGGCTCAAGAAACATATGAAAAATTGCTCAGCATCACTAATCAACAGAGAAATGCAAATAAAAACCACAATAAGACACCATATCACACTGGTTAGAATGGCTGTCATTAAAAAGTCAAACAATGGCATATGCTGGTGAGGCTGCAGAGAAAAGGGAAAGCATATACGCTGTTCAGCCACTGTGGAAGGAAGTCTGGGGATTTCTCAAAGAACTCAAAACTACCATGCAATCCAGCAATCCCATTACTGGGTATATATCCAAAAGAATCTTTCTACCAAATAGACCCATGCATTTATATGTTCATCACAGTACTATTCACAATGGAAAGATATGGAATCAACCTACATTCCTATTACATGTGTAACATGGGAATCATGTGGAATTTAGTTAATGGATTTATAAGGATTAAATAACTCATATAAAATACTAAGTGCTTAGTGAGCATGGTATGTGAATGAGTATGAATTTCTATTAATACTAAATGCAAGGGAGTGAGGTATTCTAGATAGGGTAAGGGTCCTATGCAAAGGAAAACAAATAGGAAAGCTCATGATGTGTTAGGGAAACCAGATAAGAGATAAGAAATATTCTAGGAAAACTGCATTTGAGAGGGACCCTCCAAATGTTGAGCTAAGGAGGTCAAATGGGAGGTGGTAAGGTACAAGAGGAACAGCTCTACCACCAGAACTCTACAGCAAGTCACTTCTGCATAGACACATAGCATCATCTCTGTGGAACTTCTATTCCTTGTCTGTAAAATAAAGAGGGCAAACTAGATAATTTCTAAAAATTCAGTCTTGTTTGACTTACTTATATAAGTGGTGATGCAACACTGAACATGTTTCAGCAGAGAAGGGACACAATAGTAAATTTAGCATGATTAGTATGGTAAGACAGTTTGAAGCAAAGAGAAAACAGAGACAGGCAAAGGATTAGAAGACTACTAGGAATGTGCTGAATATACATTAAATATTTATATGGAAACTGGAAACTAGAAAAGCAGGAACCAGGTCTAGAGTCCAGAATGGTATTCCCTGTTGGTAGGGCTAAATGAATAAGTAACCAAGGCTACACATTTTAAAAACAAATCTATTCTCCTGAAAGAAATTCAGAGCAAAAAAAAAAAGAAATTAATTGAAGGAAAATTTTACCAAAGGCCAAATCATTCTAATGAGCTTTGCTTTGGAGTGCAAGGATGCCAATACTATGCCAGATTGTAAAATTAACTGCAAAAACAAGTTACTAGATGATGAGCTAACTTTGCTAGATGTGCTCCATTTACTGTCTTATTTGGATGTCCTAAGGATTGACCATGTCCAGTGACACTGGAAAAACAACCACAGGAGAACAGCATTCGGAAATGCTGGAGATTTGGCCCAGAAAAAGTCTTTGCAAGCCAAACTGGCACTGGCTGCATACCACACCTTGCAGATATTTAGACTTAGAAGAAAAGTAACTCAAAGTCAGAACACTTAACTTCCTCACTGATCTAAAAACCTTTGGATCCTGCAATTCAAGTGTCAATGAGGTCCGTAAATCTCATGAGATCAGTGGTCACTTGGACATATTTGCAAGACCCTAACTTCTCTCAGCTGTCTCTCCCAAGTCCAAGGCAGGAATCAAAATTCAGTAGTGATCTATGACTCCCTTGTCACTTTTATAAAATGCTGTGAGTATGTCAAATTTTCTAGGGAAAGAGTCCACCACTTTCATATCTAGCAAAGTTTAATACTCATGGCTGTAGAGGAAAAAAGCTCTACACTTCTATCTAAATGTCATAGTTCACTCATGTACAGTAGCTTACTATAATGTTAGTTGTTCAGCCTTCAGAAATAACACCCCCCCAAAAAAAAAATCTTTTTACTTTTTTTCTCCTAAAAAATTATCTCCCACTAATATTGACTAAATCTAACCAACCAAGTGTATTACCTATAGTTTTCAAATGTATCTGGATTTTTTTTAATGGTAACTCAATTAGTGATTTTAAAAAACTGGCAGGGCACAGTGGTTCATGCCTGTAATCCTATTGCTTTAAGAAGCCAAGGTGAGAGGATCACTTGAAGCCAGGAGTTTGAGACCAACCTTGGCAACAAAGTAAGAGCCCATCTCAAGAAAAAAAATTTAAAAATTAGTCTGGTGTGGTAGCAACTACTTGGGAATCCCAGCTACTAGAAAGGCTGAGGCAGGAGGATCACTTGAGCCCAGGAGTTTGAGGCTCCAGTGAACCATGATTGCACCACTGTACCCTAGACTAGGTGATAGGGACCCTGTCTCAAAAAAAAAAAAAAAAAATTAAGATGACAACATCAGGAGGCTTTTCAAGGTCATCTTTCCTTAGTAAAGAATATCTAAATAAAGATAACCATTTTTTCCTTTCAAATAGAAAAGATTAAAAAATGACAATATTTAGAGAGTGTATTTCATAGACATACTTTATGACAATGATTCCAATTAAGTAGTACTAACTGAGCTTCTACAATATGATAGCTTCTTAATCACAATAAGATAAGGTTACTACTATTCAGGAAATAAAATTCAGTAGGTTATAATGATAATTCATAAACTGTAGTTGAAACTTACATCTTAAACTACTGAGAAGGCATTATAAATTATGAACTGCATTACTGTGCTTCAAAGGTAGATAGTTATGGGGTCAAACCTCTACTCAGCTATTTCCCAAGTGATGATGATCAGGTTACTGAATATCACTAGAGCTCAGCTTCCTAACCAATATATTGGGGCTAAAAATAGGGAACTCATAAGGTTATGAAAACTAAGTAGACAATCCATACAAAGTGTTTCTGTATGGGGTCTAGGTACTCATAACTATTGCTTTAAAAATCCAAGGAGCAGTCTATGCACAGTGGCTTATACCTGTAATCCTAGAACTTTAGGAGGCAGAGGTGGGAGGGTCGCTTGAGGCCAGGAGTTTTAGACCAGCCTGGGCAACATAATGAGACCCACATCTCTACAAAAGAAAAAAAATTAAAATTCAAGGAGCAGAAGACATATTATCCAAGTAGTTTATTCTATAAAGGAAGAACAATGCTTTCCTAACAGTAAGATTGATACACTTGATAAATAATATAGCAATCTAGAGAGTTTTAATAAATATTATTTCTAATGGTCCTTTTTTAAAAATACAAAAGTCTTAAATTTAGCTTTAAATAGAGAAAGAATTTTCTACTGACCACAGGAGCAGAAATTGAAATGCTAAATATTGCAACCTAATAAAATAAAATTTAAAAACTACTTCTTTTTCAAACTATTATTTTTCAAAGGTCAAACAAAATTATGGGAAACCTTCACTTTTAAATAAATGATATGCATGGGTCATTTGAAGAAAAGCTTAGAATTCATCCAGGAATGGGGATATTCAGAGACTCCAGTTCTTCACTTTAATGCAGTGGTAATTCTACTTGAGGAACATAATATTTGAAGAGGAAAAACAATCAAAATTAATCAAAACTGTCTATTTAAAATGTGAAAATTTGTTATCTGAGGACATTTTTATTATCTCTCATTATGTTAATCTCCGTGAATCATGTATAAATATAGCCAACTTGAAATAAGTGCCTACCACAAGACCAGGGAAACAATAGATTCCTTTGTTCCAATCCTATCTTACTAATTTGTAGAATGACCTTGAAAAGACAGAGTAATTTCACCTTTACAAGATGGGGATGAGACCTTAAAAAACATTTTGAGGAAGACAAGTCATTACCCAATAGAAAGTTAAAGACAAAAACTTTGTTCTCTTTATCAGCAAAATCATATTGCGTTAAATTGCCTCAAATGAAGAAACAACATCATCACAAAGAGAATAGCAGGAAGAAGACACAGAGAAAACTAATTTGAAGTCTTTCAATATTTGGATTACCTTCTTATATGAACACTTACAACTACTAAAAGCTGCAACTTAACTGTCCCATAGATACAAGTTATAAAAGCTTGATTCATCCTCTTCCCAGATTACTTGACCCTTTCTTTAGGTAAGTCTGAGTTTGCCATTTAAAACAAGTCCTGCAACATTTTTTAGAAGCAAAGCAAAATGTTCTCTAAATAGATCAACTATTATGCTTAGTAAACATGCCAGAAGCATTTTGAATGAAAACCATGGGGACTGTAGGGGCAGTACAGAGTGTTCAAGAAGATATTTTAAAAAAAATTGACGCTAAAGTCATAAATCATGTGCTTCTGTGACATGAGAGTCACCTCAAACAAATAAACATAAATGTGTGGGCACAGTGTAAGTTGCCACGTAATGCAAAGACGGAACTGGTAGTGGCTGCAAAGGAATGATTTCCATTGAAGGAGTAACTGTGAGCACAGGCAAAAACATACTGTCAAGCCACTTTCTTTTCCCTCACATAAAATGTAGCAAGGTTATGTCTGCAAAGCAAATTCCTCTCATCCTATATAACCTCCTTTAGTCCAATCATTATTGAGTAATTCCAAGAGGTGCAACCTGAAAAAATATCATTATGGAATAAAATAATTTCAGAGCTGAAAAGGGTCTCCAAATTTCTCTGATGTAGTACTTTTTACCCTCTTTGGGGTCACAGATTTCTCGGAGAAGTGATGTAAGCTACACACTGTCCTCAGAAATGAACATAAGGCATATGAAGGCAGCACAATTCTGAGCTTCATGTGTAAGCATTTGAAGTTTATCAGTCCTAGATTAAGAACTATTGATCATGTCCATGTTCCTTATTTGAAAAATCAGGAAATTGAATGCCAGACATACTCAGTGATTGTCGAAGGCCACACCCAGGCAGTAGTGGAGCTGGTATTAGAACAACCCAGTATTCCTGACTTCCATCAAGATGCTCTGCCCTACCATTCTTTAGAGAAAGGCTGTGATTATCTACATCCATAAATCTCAACAGTCACTCATGTTGCTGTTAGAATAAATGAAATTAGTAAGTTAGGATAGAAACACTCCACTTCTTTTCAGACATTAAAAGACACACAATAAGCAATATGGCCTAAGCAGTCTTGATACTTCTACATAAATAACTTTTATGTAGGTGCTAACTGGAAACATTAGGGTTCTTACACCCCATCTCCACAAGTTGAGATTCAGTATTTCTGCAGTGATGCCCTTAGAGTTGAACCTTAAATAAGTCCCCAAGAGACTGTGATCTGCTAGTTCTAAAGTAGTGACCTACTTTAAACAAATTTTGAAGATTTGTATTGATCTGGCATCCTTATAAATCTATACAACACAAGTGATAACTAGTCATAATAGGAATTGAGATTAAAAAAGAGTCAAGACATTTTGGTTTCTAAACTTTGACAGAAGAGACCATCTAGAGCAATGGTTCTTAAACCTCCTTTCAGAAATTTGTTTTTTTAACAAGACTTATAGATATTTGGACCCCTTCCTCAGACTTATCAAAGCAGTTTCTCAGTGTGGGCCCAGGCACCTCTCATTTTAATCAGCATAACAGGTGATAGTGATGTTCACTGAAGTGGGGAGCATCATTTCTTCTTCACTCATCCAGCAAACATTTAATGAAGACCTTCCACTAATATGCACTAAATTTAGATTTTAAACACATACTGTCCTTTTAGTATTGTTTCTTGTATCACAAACTAACAAGCAACTCAAGGAAAAAATCATGATCTGTTTTTAAACAGTATGATTTTAAAAATACTCCCCCTCTCACCCTCATCCCGATGCACGTATCTGTCGGGGTATACAGCAGGCAACTCTTGCATGACTTTGCTCACAGTTCCCTCAAGTAAGATATATTGATACATCTGCTGCTGCTACATGGAAGAATGCTTTTAAACATGAACTCTCTGAGTCCTAAGGAATTTGTATAAATTGTGTCTGTGTGTTTCTAATTCTGTATTGAGGCTAAGCTAGCAAGACTTCAACCGTGGCCTTAAACTTCTGTTTTGAAGTTCTGTTATAAACCCCAAATAAAACGTATATACCAGGAAATATATATCAAGAGGAGAGAAGATAGAGCCCCTTCTACTCCTTATCCTTTTATCTCAACAAATAAACTTTTCATCCTTTTCGCCATATCACAACTCTCATTTCTTACCTATTCTCAAATCACTTCCTTTCTCTAGTCAGTATTTAAATAACCAGGAAATTTAAAAATTGCTTCTCAAACTTTGTTCATCCTGAAATCATACATGGTTCAAACAAGCATGTAAGATCTCCTCTAGATCGTTGGGAATGATGCATTCCAGATGTGTTATGCCCTCTCTGTGTCTTAATCTTGAGAGAAAGCATCTGGAGAAGCATAGCATGGAGCTGGCAGTGACTTAGGGGCAGCAATGCCAATGGCTTTTGCTGAGGGAAGAGTTCAATGTGACAAACCAGGGAGATGAGTCCCTTCAGCATGTGGGCAATGAATCACCTCTGTATGTTCCCTGAAGGAGCAAACACCCATTGACATGTGACAGGGTCTTCATGCTGATAGAAAGGGGGAATAGCCATTTCAGATCTCCTTTCGTTAGGCTTTTTAGAGAAGAGTAGGAAGGCATGTGAAGGGGAAATAGAACACACTGGGGAATCCACTGGAGAGATTATGGGGAACAAGCTGGGAAAAGCCCATCAGCACACAGTGAACTCTCCAAGGTCCTTCACTGCCTATGAAGGAGAGGGAGACCAGCAAAGAAGTCACTGCAGTGGTGTGCATGACCTTAAATATCTCCCTACCTGTTTTCTATAAACTCTTTATAGTAACCCAGTGATTCCTTTCCTCGCCTTAGGAAAACAGTACTTTGGGGCAAGAAAAATCTAAATCTTTGATCAACAAGCACAGGAAAAACAGCCACATTCACTGTAAAGTATTCCTTACTTACCAATTTAGTGACGTCTTTTACATTATTAGTCACACGATTCCTGCAGACCCCTTCAGTTTTGACGAAAGGATTAAATAGGAACAGTTGAAGATAAATGCAAGTGAGAATCCAAGTCTAAATGAAAACAGAAAAATTGCTTGGTGATCATCAGTTAAAATCTGTAACCATTAAAACTTTTAACATCTAATGCCTTGATGCACAAAAGGCCAATCTTAATATATGTATTAATATATGTCTTTAATATGTATATTAAAGTTATTGGCTAAAATGCAATGAAATGCTACACATTCAAGCTATGCTCACCAAAGTTTTAAAAAGCTTTTGGTAAAAATCCGTTTTGAATTATTCTCTCAATGAAAATATTGTGAACCTTTGTCAAAAACTTTCTACAACCAGTTTCCCATGGCAATTAGGAATAGACTTGTAGCAGCATGTTAAAGACTGAGCACTTAGAGTGTCTTCTAAAACTAGAGAATGCATAAAATTTATACCTCATGGCACCAAAGGAAACCTTCTATTTCTGCTTTAAATGTAGACTGCTTGGCAATTAGCAGCATAATCCCTGAGCACTGCTTTAATCTAATAATCTACAATATAGTACACTAAGTTAAAGTGAGAGAGATGCATATATTTAGATCTAAGACAGAATTTTACTTAATTTGTGAGACATCAAAAGAATTAATATTTTGAAACACAGCTTTTTAGACACTTAAGGAAAATAGTTCCTTAGCCAATAGAAAGGCATTCTGAACCCTAGTAGAAAGTAATCTGTCTTCTCTCTCTCTCAAACACCCATAACCTACACATCAGCTTGAAAATAACATTTTCTATCATGTATTATAGTTGTTTTTATGCATGTTGTTTTTATGCAAGTTGTTTTATGACTTATTTTTCCTTATTACACTATATTTAAAATTTCAAGAACTGATTTATTTTTGTAGTATCTTCATAACATCTGATTTATTTTTGTTGTATCTTCATAACACATAACACAGTGCCTTGCACATAAAAAACCCTTAATAAATATTTGCTGGGTGAATCAGTGGTCAAGGTAAAAATATATTCTGATGTTCAAATTCAGTAACCATTTGTTGAATATATATTATGAGACAGGAACGGTGCCAGTCACTAAAGTAAAACAGATGATTAAGATGCCCTTGAAACTCAGAGGCAGGTAAATAAATAACACCCACATCTTGTGATAAACACTTTGGGAACAACGAGAAGGAAGGAATTAATCAATTAACCTTAAGGGGGAGAACCAGTTGCAGGAAGACAGTGCCAAGAAAAGCCAGAGAGAAAATGTGACTCAGGCCAGAGTTAGGAGAACAAGGAGGATTTGCAAGGGCTGACAAAGAAAAGATGAGCGTTCCAGGAAAAATAAACCATAAGACAAACCATACAGATACGAAGATATCTTAAAATATGTGAGAATTCTTTTATGAGCTACCATTCTTCTGTAAAATCTTTAAATTACACAAGAGTCCAGATACACATGGCTAGAAATCTTCCCTATTTACATAGCTAGCCATATTTAAAAGGAACTGGATTATTATTTTCAATTAATAGCTGCATACTAACTAGATATTACACTAGAACAAATGATTATCATTCTGAAATTTCTAAAACTACAGTGCTAATTATATGGATATAGTGGTTTGTATTCAAAATTAAAATCCTTTTATTCCCTTACCACCATGGTCTATTTTAGCAGTAATCCTACATAATTCTATTTAAGGCTACTTTGAGCACTGTGAGGTCACATGCTTCATAGTATCATCTTTCTTAGACCACAATGAAGACTAAGTTGTATAAATCATTTCTGTTTGAGGATTCCTCTTTTTGGACAGACAACCCCTACATGCAGACTCTCCCCTAACAACACAGTCTTCCTTCACATGTGTAAATACAATTTATTAAACGTAGCTTTCTTTTATATTGTCATTGCTAAGACATAATCTCCCTTGAAATATATTTCTCTAAGGCCCTCTTTTCTGATGTGATTTGGGAACTTTGTCTAAGGATCTCTGTAATGGACCAATCTTACGAAGGATCATAATCATATTCTTGGCTTAAAGAAATGTAACAGTAGAAATTCTGTTACTGGTCTTCACGATGCCTTAAGCCTGGCATTGAATAAACACTAAAACATTTGTTCACTCATTCATCTAAAAAGTATTTATTGAGCATCTGGTGTATACCAGGCGTTGTTCTAGGTACTAGGCCCACATAATGAACAAAAAGACAAAAAAAAAATCCTGCCCTTATAAAGCTTAATCAACAAACATAAGTAACCAGGTTATACAGTATGTCAAAGGGTGTTGAAAACTATGGAAAAAAAGATTAGAGCAAGGTGAAGGGGAGTGGGATCATAATGCCTACTCTGCCTTACTAGCAGCAGTGATCTTGGGTTCAGATTGACAATCATAGTCATGGGTCATAGGAGGCTTTGCCCAGCACTAAGTGTACTACTGAGCTTTAAAAAAAGTTAAGTAACGAAAGAGTACATACAGCACCTGCAGAACAGACTCCCAGGCCATCTCTAATATCAGAAAGTCACTGAACACTTAGAATATGTTTGGCAATGGCAGGTGATGTTGGGTAGGCAGGACCATTCCTTCTACTTATGCCTTGTTAGTTGAGCAGTTTTTTAGGGATGTGGCATGAACTTCTACTTATCTTCTAGAGCAGCTACCCCCACCAGTACCGGTCTCAAAAATAAAGTATTAATACATATTAGTGCAAAATATGTGCTTGTAATAAAGCATACATCAGTGCCTGCTACTTAGTAACTTCAGCTGGATTCTCTTAGAGGAAGTATAGATGTACACCTAAAAGTTTCTTGAGTTCTTGTTGCAAGAAGGCTTATAGGTAGGGTCAAGTCTCCAGGCATCTGAGTCTAGAGAAGAGCCACAAAACTAACTGTACTCTCTTCTTTCCAAAGATTACAGTATGTGTGGAAACAGCTTGAAATTTTTAACAGGGTAATAGTGATAAATGTCTCCTTGAGAACACAAAATTTCACCAAAGATTGGACATAGCTAAGGCAGTGATCCACACAGACATCTGTGGGAAGAGTACTGCATACAGAGAGGAGAGTTGGTGCCAAGGTTCTAAGGTGTATTTAAGCATCTGTTATTTAAGACATAGCAAGAGTAAATTAGGGAGCAGTAGAGGATGATGATGTCAGTGAGACAATAGAGAGGCCAGGTCATGTAGGGCATTGAAGCCCATTGCCTAGACATTGACTTTTACTGTGAATAAAATAGGATTAATTGCAAGATTTTGAGCAGAGGAGGGATATGAACATACTTCAGAATAAAAATAAATGAATTCATTAATTAAATAAGATCAGTCTAATTGCTGTAATAAAAATAGACTTTAGAATGACAACAGGTAGAAAATGAAACAGACAAGTTGGGAGGTTGTTGATATAATCCAATCAAGAAAGGGCTATAGTATACACTGACTGAAAATGGTTAGATTCTGAAGGCTGTATCAGGAGAATTTCCTGACAGAATATGATTTGAGAGAAAGCATCAAAGACGACTATGAGGACTTTGGTCTGAACAACTAATTGGAAAGATGGTGTTGCCATCAACTGATATGGAGAAGGCTAGGGGTAGAGAAGGTTTGGGGGCATATCAAGAATTAAGTTTTGAGTATGTTAAGTTTAAGATGTTTTTGAGATATTCCAGTGATGATGCGAGGTCAAGATACTTAAATCTAGACTTAGGAGGGAAGTTTGGGCTGCAGATATAAATATGATAGCCTTCCATATATAAGTGGGATGCTAAGCAAAAGAGTGAATGAGATCACCAAGGGAGTGAGTAAAAGTATAAAAAAGAACAAAGGACTGAGAATGCTATGGTGCTCTAACCTTAAGGGATCTGGCAGCAGAGTTTGAACCCACAGAGGAGTCCAAGAGAGCAAAGCAAAAATATCATGGAAGGAAGTCAGGTTTTTTAAAAAGTACTTAAAGGAAAATAGTGTCAAACTATGTCAAATGCTTGTTATAGGTCTAGTAAGACAAGGACTGAGAACTGACCAGTGGTTTGGCAACATGAAGGTCATCGGTGATATTAACAAGAGCAGTTTTATTAAAGTGGTATGGGAAAAAGCCAGTCTAGGGTGGGTTTAAGAAAGCAAGAGATGAGACTAACCAGAAACAGTTAGTATGAATAGCTCTTTTGAACAGTTTTCCTTCAAAGGAGAGCAACTGGATAAACAAACACATAAATAAATAAAACCCAGGTGGGGTAGTAGCTAGCAAGAAACTGGGGGTGAAGAAAGTTTTATTTGTAAGAAGGTTAAAATACCAGGATGTGTATATGTCTGTGAGGATGATCCAGTAAGAGGAAGCAATTGGCAGTATAGGTCAGAAGAGAGGGAACTGCTTGGGCAACAGCCTTGAGCAGGAAAGAAGGGGTGAGACTTAGCTCTCAAGTAGAAAGTGTGGCTTTATATAGGAGTATAGATAGTTCAATGCGATCAGGCAGGGTGCTGGAATGTGAATGCAGATGCTGGTGGTGTCTTGGGAACAATTCTATGAATAGAGCTAAAAGTTATTGAACATTTACTATATACCAAATATCTTGGATATCTAATAACAAAAAAATTGACTTTCATATATCCTAATTTTAAAGATGAAGGAGTTGAGGTACAGAGAGGTTTGGTGACTTCTGAGTGGTGAAATCAGTAAGCCCAGGTCTGTTCAATTCTAACTCCTGTCCTTTTAGCTACCCTGCATTGTCCCAGAACTCCCAAAAATCTGTTAGATCATTTGTGAAAACTGTGATGCAATGGCAGATCTCTAAAACTTTAATAATTTTGCAAATATCAAGCATATGGAGACAAGTCTGTTCCATATTGCATGCCACAGCTGAATATTCTACATTATTCAAATCATCATAATTTTTAATATATGTCCTTTGATAGTTTCTTAAAATATATCAACACAGACTGCTATAATAATGGAAAAATGATTTCATCAGGGCAACATAATTTTTTTTTGCATCAGTTAAATTCAAATATCTTACAAAGATATGATTTTTCTCATTTTATAAAAATCTATGGGGTCAAGGCTAAAATTAAATCTCTATGTTAGCTTATTAACATTCAAATATCTCTGAAAAACCTCTATTTCTTACTTTATTTTAAAGCTATTATAAATAAATTCATATTGTAATTTAATTTTGCATATACTTTGTTACCATTAAAAATACCCACCTTTCATAAAATTAAAGAATTCATTCTGGTATAGATAACTATTAGGACAGAGCTGTAATCAAGTTAGAAATATTGAGAATTTTGCAAAGCATAACGACACCTCCTTCATCAGTATACTCAGAAGAGAGGTAAAATGCAGAGCTTACTTCTTTATACAAAAAAAAATTTTTCAGTATTAATTATTATACACAGAAGTCTTTCTAATATTGTTCACACACTTTGATTACTTACACAGTGAATTGAAATATTAAATATTGCTTTTCCTTGATGGTTCAGGTTTATCAAATACAAGGAAGACTTGCAAAGCATCTCAGTTATGTAGTATAACTTCCCTTCTCCAAGTGGTTCCAAATTACTATACTTGTTTGTATAACTTTTTAAAATTTATTTTCGGTTTCATTTGTTTGTTCCTTAGTTTTTCTGTTTTCCCCAGATTGTCAGGTCATTACTTGCAACATATTTTTACTGCTAACATGCCTATTTCTAGTCTCCTTTACTCTTGATGATGAGCACAACACATGTCCCATATGGGAGCTTACAGCAGGAAATATAATGGCCCCAAAGATGTCCATGTCCTAATTCTTGAAACTTGTGACTATATCACCACATATGGCAAAATGGACTTTCCAGACATGATTAGGTTAAGAACTAGAGATAAAGAGACTATACTAGACTCTCTGGGTCCAATCTAATACCCATGTTCCTTAAAAATGGAGACTATTTTCCAGCTCTGGTCAGAGAGAGGTGCAATGATGGAAGAAGGGTCAGGGAAATGTAACATGAAAAGGAGTCAACACATCCTTGCTGGCATTGGAAATGGAGGGAAGAGACCAAGAGTCAAGGAATGTAGGCAGCTTCTAGAAGCTGGAAAAGAGAAAGAAATAGGTTCTTCCCTAGAACCTTTGGAAAGCAATGCAGTCCAACTAATACTTTGATTCGAGTAAGCCCTATTTTGAACATTTGATCTTCAGAATCATAATGTAATAACTTTGTATACCATTAAGTCACTAATTTTTTGTTTTTGAGAAGGAGTCTCTCTGTGTTGCCCAGCCTGGAGTGCAGTGGTGTGATCGCAGCTTACTGCAACCTTGGCCTCCCAGGTTCAAGCGATTCTCCTGCCTTAGCCTCCTGAGTAGCCAGAATTACATGCACCTGCCACCACGGCTGGGTTTTTATTGTTTGTCTGTTTTTGTTTTTGTATTTTTGGTAGAGATGGGGTTTCACCAAGTTGGCCAGGCTGGTGGTCTTGAATTCCTGACCTCAGGTAATCCACCTGCTTCAGCATCCCAAAGTGCTGGGATTACAGGCGTGAGCCAGTGCACCTGGCCAGTCACTAAATTTTTGGTGATTCATTACAGCAGCAGTAGAAAAATAAAACACAGCTCATTTGAAATACTTTTGGAATGAATAAATGAACGAATGGTGTAGTGTAGTGATGGTCAAGCTATTCCAGATGAGGAAAGTGAACTGCCTCTGCCAGAATTCTGGGTCCCCACCCTTTATTTTAAGCGGAGCAGCTCAGCCTTTTTCTGTTTTATTTGTTCATGCCTCTGAGTAAGATTCTGTTTAAACAAAGGTTTCCAAGGGCAAGAAGGAAAAAAAAAATTAAAACACACGCTTTTGGAAACCATGGGCAGAACATGGATCCAGAAAATCTCTCAGTCCCTTATCATGTGACTTCAAACAAGTCAGCTAGTCCCACTCATCCATTTATCAGCCTATAAAATGAGAGTAAAAATAATTTTTGCCTTACCCACCTCTTGAGCTAGTAGTGAGAATCAAATGAGAAACTATTCAAATTATGGGTGCTGTGCAATTATTTGTTGTGTGGTTTGTGGGCTTTGCATTGGCTAGGAAACCAGGGAGACAAGTGCTTCAAAAATGTTTGAGTAAAACAATCTGAGAAAAGACTTTATAGAGTAAATCTTCATGAACAAAGAGTATGACCTCTAGCACATGGATATTTTGACACTGACTTTGAGCTCACACACATTTTTCAATTTATTTCTTAGTTCTCAATTTTGTTTAGAGTAGCTTCAGTTAATAGACAATTGACTTCCAATTAAATGAGGTGTTCCAACATATCAACAAAATACTTATCTTTGTTTTCTCTTCCTCTTCCTCCAACTTCTGGAAACTCCGAAGGTACAGGGTGTCTAAAAGTGTGGGCATGTGCACATACGCTCACACACACCCTAATGGAGATATACTCCTGAAGCAAAATGTCCCCGTGTTTGTGACTTCTGCTCTAAAATGTATCTTTTCAGTTTGGGTAATCATCTGTTTTTTTTTTTCTGTAGCATTCTCTGCAGCTGCATATGAGATTTTTCTTTGGATACTTTGTTTTATCATTGTACAACTTTTCTCTCTAGGTCAAGCTCATTGTGCGATAACTCTCATTTAGGGATGACCTTTCATTGCACAGACACATATTGTGGTCGGTAGCTCTCAATTTTTTTCTTAAACATGCATCAAAAGTGTCTCCCATGTACTCCCCACAACACACAAAATTGCAATAACCCTTCCATTGCTAAATGTTGCCTTCAAATTATTTACATGATTAGAAAAAAAGAAAACTAATGAGAAATCTGTGTTCACTGTTACAACCAACGCATGCTGTAGAAACAGTTCTGGTAGGGGGAAGTAATACTGACTAAAATGTATACTAACATCAGTGACAGATGTGGCAGGTCCTTTTCTAGCAGCAGGTTTTAACAGTAGCAGATAGTACTAGAAAGGTACTTTAAAGAAGGGGGTGGGAGGAACCAACAAGAAGATGAGACTGAAGACCTCAAAGGCAAAGGTCTTGCTTAATTTTCATTTTCATTGAGAACCAACCTCAGCAGACTCCAGCGGCCTATTCAATTCACCCAATAACCAATCCCTCCTGAACACAGAGCTTTCCTTACAGTAAAAGGCCACATGCCAGGAAAGGGAGCTACAAAACCCCACTGAAACAGACGATAAACTTAATCTGAACATGTGTTGCAACACGTAAGTCACACTGCAGATTCTTTTCCTTCAGTAGACATTAAAATGCATGCAGCCTAAGAACATCAGGAGAACATATGCTGTTCAAGAAAGCAGAAGATACCAATCTTCTAAACTTGGAAAAACAAAAAAAATTAAATTTAAAAAAACCCTCTTTTTTCTCTATGAATGTGAGAAGCGATTTTAAAATATGCATTGCCAGGGTCCACATTATAGACTTCACAAAGTCAAAAAGATAGTCAAGTGTTTGTGTAGCTCATTTTCTTTATGCACAGACCTACGAAATGGTATTAGAGCTACCCTGAACAAAACAGCAGCTGCTGCCAAAAACAACATTCATCTTCTCTTTAATCTCACATGCCAGCTATTGAAGCAGGCAGTTCCCTTGTAGCCCAAATGTGTTTTGGAAGAGAGCCAATTGGCTCAACTACCCAAAGACAGGAAAGCAAGTTACCAAGATACAGGTATGGTAATTAGTCCTGAGTTCAGGTCTTCTTAAAAGTAATCTATGTAAGCCAACAACGGGATCCTCATTTGGTGAATAACCATTCAGTTCTATATGACTTCTTTTTTCAGATCTTTTTAATTGCTTAAAAATTTATGATTAAGCATTATAAGGAAAACACCTAATCACCTTACACAGACTAAAATTCTTCTCTAAGCACTGTTCAGTAATCTCAAAGGGACAAATGAAACAGTTAGTAGGTTTGTTAGGTTTTGAAACTTAACAGCTATCAATAAAGCAGATGTTACCAGCGTAACTAATTGAAACTCAGACCAACTTGGAGTCCAAATTGGTGGGTGCTAAAATCTTGTAAAGATACTCTTCTAACCTCCCTTCCATAAATCCTTTTATGAAGAAGTAAAATAAAAATGTTTTAAAATATGGCTGATCATTAAAATATATAATGAATATGCTCTTATAACAAAAAACTGAACATCCTAGAAATTGCTTAATATAAAAAAGCAGACAATGTAATGTAATAAGGAAATGTAATAGGGGAATTTAAAGATTTCAGGGTATTTGATGTATGGGAAAAATTGGGGGAAAATCACCCTTTAATAATCAGTCTCATCTTATGTGTAAATGCTACTTAAAGGGGAAATAACTAAAAACATATTGACTCCTAAGAGCTTTCATAGGACAAGCAGTTTGCAGATGTTATTTCCTATAATGCTCCCATCAACCAGTTAGATATTATTACCTTATTCTGCAGGTGAGCAAAACACAATTCAGAGAGATTAGGTAACTTCCTTAGGGCCACTTGGCTTTTAAATTCCTGGATTGGGTATAAACCAAGACCTACACTATCTATGCTGGAAAGAAAAATACTGGGTCAGTTCGATAATAGAACTGACTTCATTTATATTTAATGAACTACTAAATATTATTTTAAAAGGCCATGTTGCAGAAGGCATATAGGTCTATTTAACTCAATCAGTTTCTAATTGAAACTACATGTCAAGTTATTACTAAGTTGAATAAACAAGTTGCATAGGTAAATCAGGTTAGCTATAGCTTTAGCCAAAATTTCCATAGCTAGAGGGAGGGGAGAAAGCCAAAAAATAAAGCAATAAGTTGTTTCTTCTTATAAAAACAAAATTGGATGCTTTCAGACTTCTAGTAACATTATCCCAGGAGCCACTAATTCATTTAACAAACAGGTATGGAGTATCTAATAAGTACATAAGCGAAGGACAGAAAGACTATGGTCATTGGCCTCAGGAAGCTCAGGCTACTGGAGAACACAGCATGGTGGTGGGAGTCAGAGAGAAAAGGCCCAGCCCCTCCCTCAACTGTCCCTGCCCCAAGTACAGATAAACATGACTTGGGGAGGGGGACATTTGAGGGAGAGGCTCAGAGAAAGTTTCTGGGAAGAGAAGCTTCTCCAAAGGTGATCAGGTGGCAGCCAACTCAAAGACAGTGAGGGAGAAGGCCCCTGACAGAGGAAGTACCAGGTGCCCACAGAAGTGTGGAAACATGGCATGTTCTTAGAATTCTGCAGTTTTTTTCCTCCATTGGAAAATTAGTTTCAAAGAAAAAGCAGAAAAAAAAAAAAAAGACAAGGCTAGAAAGATAAGTAGAGGCCTTCTTAATTTTGTTAATTGATTTGGATTTTATTTTAAAAGCACTAGGGAGACTTGGAATGATTTTAAGCAGGGGAGTGTCAAGATCTGATTTATTGTTAAAAGGTTTATCAGGCATCAGAATGAAGGATGGACTAGGGGAGGGAGGGCAACAAGCCTAGGGACATGAGGCCATTAGGAGGTCACTGAAGTCATCCAAAGTCGAGATCATGAGGGCCTCAACTAGGACAGTGGCAGTGAGAATGAAGATAAATGAACACATTCAACGGGATACGGAAGTATAACGGAAGATCTTGGTGACTAATGAAAAGAGGGTAGGGTCAAAAGGGGAAGAGGCACAAATAACTTCCAGGTTCCAGTTTGGATGACTGGGTAAAAAGTGATGCTATTTGCTAATCCAGATATGTAGGAAGAGAAGTGGCAGCAGGAGTCTGGGAGTTAACACCAAAATCCTTAGCGAATACTATCATACAAGGAGGACATTCTATCATGAACCATCTGTGTAGGAGATGAGAGAATGACAAGCCAAATACATGAGAGGGAAATCAGTTGATTGTGGGGTGCTGCAGCCAAGGCGGGGTGGGGGGAACCAAAGGAAGAGTACAATGAATAAAACAGGCACTAAAAGATGTCAATATGATGTTACTAAAGAGTACTTAATGGAGCTGACCTTGACAAGGACAGTTGCCATGGAGTTGATGGAACTAAAAGTCAGTCACAGTGGATGAACTATAGGAGTGAATGAGTATGAGGAAATTTCAAGGGTATTTTACTACAGTTTGCCAAAAAAGAAGAGAGTGAGTCATAGCTGAAAGGGCTAGAAAGTTCAATTTGGTCTTGGTAGAAGGGAACAGACAGCTCTGAAAAAGTGGGACTAAAATAATAAACTAAGCATTTCTCTTTTTTAAATGGCCTAGGAATAGGGAACAACTCATTTGAGGTTAACAAAACCAGGTGAGCTCAGAAGTTTTGACCCTGTGTAAAAATCCCTAATAAAGACTGGTACTTCAGGCAAGAATACAGGGCCTGACTGTTCAGGTTTTTACTGTTACTAATTTTAATAAAGATGTACATCATAGAATAAGCATTTGTGACAGCAGTATAGACTAATTAGTAACAATGGATTAAAAAGTAGATAATTAGCTATTCATAAATCTCTTTAGCAGTTATACAAAGCAGAGGAGAAAAAAATCCCCTACACAGTATAATCCACTTAATTTTAAGCAGTTGCAAGCTAATTACTAATTCTAATGTCTATGAGGATAATGATGTGTAACAGACTGAACTAGTCTAGAAAACTGATGGGTACCAATTTAATTCTGAACTATCATGTCTGGAAAGCTAAAAACTCCATTTCTCAGATGCTCTTTAAGTTAGCTAGATTTATGTATCTACTGCCCACGATTTGCAATAAGTGTATATTTTCAAAGAAATAAGACAAACACCTACCCCTCAACACTGGCCAAAGTATAGAAACATAATTTTAAAAATTCATGAAAGTTCTGAAATCCGCATTTTCAGCACTCCATGGACACTGGCACTGTTCACTCTTATGCCAACTGGCTGCTCTTAAAATTGAACCACCCTGATATATAAGAATCTGAGGGTTGTAGCTCTCCAAAAACAGCTACAGAAACCTAAATCATAATTTGTACTCTTTCAAATACGTGACTTGCCTCTGAAAGTGAGATCTCATGTAAATCAAAAATTATGTAATTAATTAAAATCTCTAAAATATTTTGCAATCCTAACAATTTAGTGATGTGAAATAAGCGTAGGCTTCAGTTGGCATCTAATCCCAAGTGCCCAATCTGAGACTGAATGCCTGAATTTCCTAGAACCTTTTGTGGTTTTTCCCCTGTGGATGTAATTAATGTGCTCTGATGTATTTCCAGATCTGCTACTGAAAGTCTGACAAGTTTAGTCTCACAGGACCTTTTAATAATATTATTATTATTATTATTATAAAAATCTGAGGAAGCAGCTCAGAAAATTTCCAACAAAGTTTTCTTTTTTTCTCCCCAACCTGGATTTTTTACTACATTAGAATAAACTAAACCTTTATACTCTACTTAACAGCTTCCAAATGTCATCAAAATGAGTGGAGCTAGAGGCATGAACTCAAAGAACATTCACAATCTTGATTGTTTTTTCCATCACATCAGATGACAAGCTTGATTGGCAAAGGTCACAAATGAGCTCTCCCAATTATGCAATGTGTGCTGGACATACCAACTGCCTTTTAGTGGAATGGAATACATTGTTGAAATGTTCCTTCTTTCACTGAAGATGTTCCAACTGAAACCAAGGGAGTCAGCTGTGCTATGTTTAGATAGAAGTGTAATCATCTGGAGTGTTTACTTAAAATGCAGATTCCTGAATATCGGAGGGAATCCAAATTTCTGCGGGTGCATTTCAGAAAAGCACATCTTTTAATAAGCCTCTATGTGATTATTATGTACCCTATATAGTCTGAGACATAATATTTTAGATATTTCATGAGTGCTATATTGTTAAGGAAAACAAAACAAAAATGTCTTAAAAGGTATACAAGGCTGTATTTGATTGAAGGGCTACATACTAGACGCTCTTGATTTAGAGTAACTTGAGGGAGTGAGGGATAAAAGACTACAAATTGAGTGTATTGTATACTGCTTGCATGACAGGTGCCCCAAAATCTCACAAATCACCACTAAAGAACTTACTCATGTAACCAAATACCCTGTTTCCCAATAACCTATGGAAAAAAAAAAAAGATAAGAAAAATTAAGTGTATTGACTGGGGAGAATACTGTTGATTGGCTCTTTGAACTGCCATTCCAACATTCTGGTAGCATATCCCTCTAAACAATCATGGCTGGAAAGCTAAAAACTCCATTTCTCAGACGCCCTTTAAGTTAGCTAGGGCTGTAGTTGGGACTTCAGTTCTGCCAATTAGGCGTGATTGCAAGAACTGATATGGGGAGGAAATACTTGAGAAGATAGGCTGGCTGCTGGGCATGCATTTTGTTAGCTTAGTTGGTACTTTGGGCAGCAAGACCCTGCAGTCAGCAGCAGTAACAGCTTTCTGTGCTGGCTGCAACAAATTTACAGACTGCAGTGGACTTAAGTTCTGAGTGCTAGGAGTGTTCTGGAAGCTCAGCTTGCAGTCTGCTCCTCCAGCCCTTCCAAAGGTTCTGCAGGCCATCAAATGCACTTTGAAGTATATTCCAGGTTTTAACTAGGTAGAGTGGATCATATTGTCCACAATTAAATCCTAAGCAAAACAAGGGGAAAAAGCCAAGTAATTAAGCATTTATTTTTCCTAAGGATGGTAAAACTTTTCTTAGAAATTTCTCACTAGTATTTCACAATTCAAGTTTTAAAATAAGGATTGTTTTAAATTTTAAAAAAGGCCAATTTTTGATTGGCAATCCATGAGCGTTTAATACAATTCTACCACCTGAAACACAGCAAAGCATTTACATTTGGCATGCCTGGAACAAGTTCCTCTGGTAACAATAAACTTCAATTGCAGATTCATTGACATGCCTGAGACATGTTTCTCTGGTAACAGTACTCTGCAACTGCAGGTTCAATAACATGCCCAGGACTTGTTCCTCTGATAACAATATATGTCAATTGTGGGTTCACTGCTTATAAAGGTGATGACGTTTAAAAACAGAAGAACATTATCAAAGTAAGACATGAATTCAAATCCTGGTTCTGTCACTTAGGTGCCGTAATCCAGAGCAAATTATATAACCTATCTGAGACTACATGATTTTGCAGTTTTGAAGATTACATAAGACAATGTTATGTAAAGCACTCACAAGCCGATTAGAAGATCTAGGAGATCATTACATGACTATTAATGCTTTAATTATTATTTTGCTAATTATAGCTAATAATTAGTTAACTATAGCTAGTTTAGTTAGTACAGTTAAACCATGGTTAATGCTATAGTTACAGTTTTATCTTTATTAATCCCTTAAATATTGAGTTCTAAAAGCTGTGCTAATAGTAAATAACTATACATTCATTCACAGTACAATCCATTTTTTAAAAATGTATTTTATTTTTAATTGCACATAATAACAGTAGACAATCTCATGGATGCTCTGTCCCACCATGGATTAAAGATCAGCCCAGGAAAGTGAAATTAAGAGGTTGTGAAACTGCCCCCTGAGCTTGGATTTGGATCTGCCCTTCCAAGCAGGAAGGCTCTTTTTCACTTAGTATAAAAGTGAGGCAAATATTGTTTGGGCAATTTGGGCAATAGGTGAATGTTACCTAAATAGCAGAATTTCAAAGTCAACGTTAGCTTCACTAATATATCCAAAACAGCTTTAGAAAACAGTGTCTTTACTCTTGCACAGAGAAGTAGTATAGAGTAAGGGGCTGGAAAACATCAACCTTAGAATCAGACTGCCCATATTTTAATATCTACTTTGGCACAATCCTTGTGGTCTTTGGAAAGTTAATTATTTTGGGCCTCAGTTTCCTCGTGTGTAAATGGGCAAAAAAACAGAACTGACTTTATAGGCTTGCTGAGGATTAAATATAGTTATGTAAGTAAGGCATTTAGTATAGTAGCTATCAAAAAACTTACCCTTATAACGTTTGCTATGGGTATTATCATTGCTGTCTAGAACAAGCATCCCTAGTAACAGCATGCCCAAACTTGAAGAATGATGGTTTAAGCCAAACATCTGGGCACCATCCTTAATTCTTCCCAGTCCCCTATTTCCACATCTGGTCTGTCACGTCCTATCCTATTTTTATTTTCTACCAGCAAAATAAATCTCAAAACTAATTTCTCTCCATTTCATCTTGTACAACTTTAGCTTGTGCTAAGGTCTTAGCACACTCTTACTGGAAGACTATAGGGATCCTCTAAATAGCCTTCTTTGCTTTCAGACTTGTTACTCACAATAGTATGTTCTTCTGGGAATATATAAAACATGATCACTACCTGCTTAAAATCTCCCAATGCCTTCCCATTACATTTACAATAAGACTTGAACTCCTAATCAAGGCCTTACAGAGCTCTTTGGAACACAGACTTGTCCAACTCCACGTTTATGTCTTAGTAAGCCCTATCTTCCCACCATGCTCTAGCCACACTGGCCTCCTTCATCTTCCTGAAATACCTGGAAGGTAATTCCTACCTCAAGCCCTTTGTACTTGTCTGCTGCAAGCTTTTTCCTTTTTGGGCTTTGCCAATGGCAAGTTCCTCTCACCATTCAGGACTCAGTTCAGATATCACCTTCTCAGAGAAGCCTTCCCAGGTAACCTGTCTTAAGGAGCTCCTCATATCACATCACATCACAGTTTTATTTTCCTTTAGGCACTTTTCATTCTCAGAAATTATCTTGATAATCTTATCATCTGTTCCTCCCAACAAGAATATAAATGGTGTAAGAATGAGGATTATATGCCAGGCGAGGTGGCTCACACCTGTAATCCTAGCACTTTGGGAGGCCAAAGCAGGCAAATCACCTGAAGTCAGGAGTTTGAGACCAGCCTGACAAACATGGAGAAACCCTGTGTCTCTACTAAAAATACAAAACTAGCCAGGCGTGGTGGTGCATGCCTATAATCCCAGGTACTTGGGAGGCTAAGGCAGGAGAATTACTTGAACCTGGGAGGCAGAGGTTGCAGTGAGCCAAGATCATGCCATTGCCCTCCAGCCTGGGCAACAAGAGTGAAACTTCATCTCAAAAAAAAAAAAAAAAAAAAAAAAAAAAGAGAGAATGAGGATTATATGTTCTATCCATCATTCTTACCTTTATCATAGTACGTAATCCTCCTTATTTATGGATTGCATGCATTGCTAACTGCTACTAAATTGCTCATAAAAGTGCTCCTTCAATAAAATTCTCTTTTATATGGTACAGAGCAAGGTAGTGGCAGTATCTAAATTGTGTGACTAGAGAATAAACCCATGTACATACAATGGGGCAGAGATGAAGGCTGGATAATGTACAATTCAATCCTCAGCAGGTGATTTCATATTTACACAATGGAATTGCAACATCGCCAAACAGTTTTGCTTATTATCTGTCTCTTGCACTTGACTGAGAGCACCAGTTAGTGCCATATGGACTTTCAGTCCCTCCCTGTTTTGTCAGAGTGACTAAGGCAATGTCAGTATGAAGAAGCCCCTCGTAAATATATTTAGAAAGAATCAGTGAAGGATAAACATGAGCGCTTTGTTCATCAGTTGGATGTAAACCATTGCCATTCTTCTCACTCTTAGGGTCAGTAACTGCTAAATTCAAACAGTGACAATTAGCTAAATGCTTCTCAGTTTGAACTTTTAACCATTTTCTTTGTGCCTTTAATAATACTTCTCTAGGTCCATATAAGTGGAAAACTAAGCTATAAAACCAGGGGTAGACTGTAAGCTCCAGGAAGGGCAGGGACAATGTAACTGTTTTGCTTACTACTGTATCTCAGGCCTCTAGTACAATTCCTTGATTGTAGTAAATGCTAAACAGACAATTTTAATGAATGAACAACCATTGAAAAATGCCTTTCCTGGTAGATGTGGCCCAAAATCAAAGTGCTGACCTGGCTATAAAATCCCCAAAGCTCCCTTTCTGAAGAAACTACGTAAGTATAAAGTGGAGTTATTTTCCTTTATTGACTCAAAAGAGGCTTTTAAAAAAGGAAAAACACTAAAAATATCCCACAGACCTGAAATGTAGACATTGTCCTGCAGTAGTAAGTTCACTGGAAGTCTCTGAGAAGTCAACAATTCCATATTCCTTTATTTAGAATTTATTATAATATGCAACTATAAATTCTTCCTGTTTCCCCAATGAGTTGCAATCCATCAACATTTCTAAAGCAGCCATTCATAAAAATTACTCATGGTGATTCTGCATTTGAAATGCATGCAAAGAATAAGATTTCACTTGGGGCAGACATATCCAGAAGTGTGGGTTAAGCTTTTAAATGCTAAAATCTTGTCTCTTCCCAAAGCATTGGTTGACTCTTATCTATCTGTCATCTTTTCTAAAGCAGGCAAAACAATGCTCATAAAATTGAATTCCTTTCCAGACCCATTCCTACTTTCATCAAAGCAAAACCAGTTACCTCTTCTTCAGGGTCACACTGGCATAGTGTTGATGTTCCGCTATCATGCAACTCGTTTGCAAGAAAAAGAAAGTCCCATGAGCTACTCATGAGCTGATTCAGTGACACTTCACCCCCAAAGTAGGCTCCATCATCACATTTTCATGCTAATAATTATGACTAAGTGGCAAGATCTTTTATTCCAGTTGTTTACCATGAGATTCATGGAATTACGCTTAGCATTCTCTCTAATACTATTATGATATAGGAGGAGACTCTAAATTCATTAAGAAAGGAAGATGTGGCCAGGCCTGGTGGTTCATACCAGTAATTCCAGCACTTTGGGACACCAAGGTGGGCGGATCACCTTGACTCCTGGTGGTCAGGAGTTCAAGACCAGCCTGGCCAACATAGTAAAACCCTGTCTCTACTAAAAATACAAAAAAATTAGCTGGGCGTTTGGTGGGCACCTGGAATCCCAGCTACTAGGGAGGCTGAAGAGAAGAATTGCTTGAACTCAGGAGGTGGAGGTTGCAATGACCTGAGATCATGCAATTGCACTGCAGCCTGGGCAACAAGAGCAAAACTCCATCTAAAAAAAGAAAAGAAAAAGAAAAAAAAAGAATAGAAAGGAAGATGTAGAAGGTGATGATTTTTTACAATGTATCAGGATAGAAGTACTGGCATCACACTTATTATTGTTGCCGTTATCGCTATTTTAAAAGGTTCTGAATTAACAATTTTCTCTGAGTTAACAATTTTCTCGGTAAATGTAATTGTGCATTCTGAAATTCATCCTCATGGTAGACTTGGGAAGATTATTTTGCTTTCAAGTTTAAAACAAAAGAAGAATATAGAAAATGTACCTTAAGACCCCAAGTCTCGACTATTAATAATGCTGGGAGAATAAAAAAAGGAACTTTCTTCTTCGGGCAGGAAAGAGGGAGAGTGAGTTACCATTTCAAGATAATCCTTTGAGCTTCTTTTCAAAGCAGCTGCTTTGCTAAGGAATCAGAAGGGGATGGAGGAACAAATGTAAACAGGGAAACTGTTTGGATAGCAAAGAAATTTTTCTCACCATATGGGAGAGAATAGGGATCTACTTCCTCAGGAAATGAAGAGAAGGCCTCATGAACAGTATACTCATTAAATGAAATTTAAGATGTACTTCAGCTGCTGTATGTTTTAAGTGCCAAATCTGCACAAACCATTTTGTACAACTACTTCATTGCTCAATATTTGTGTGTTGTCTTCTCTTTTTATAGTCTTTTTGGAACTTTTCTTTGCAAATTAAAGCAGAAGGTAGACTTTGTTCTTTGTGATATAATTATATAAAACTGGAAACATTTTACTGGTTCAAGAAATGTTAACTTTTCAGATCTACACCCAAACCAAGAAGCTTATCTGATTAAAAAAAAAAAAAAAAGGAACACAGACCATGCTCCAAGTTTGCATCATCTTAAACACTTTAGAATTTTCAAAATGTGGCATCAAAGAGTATCCCCAAAATGATATTTTTTTAAAGTACACACAATCTCTGTAACATTACTTTAGAGCACCGTATTATAAAGCAGTAGTATTACTGCCTTTGGTCACTAAGATGATGGCTTCTAACCATATACGAAATTTGAAACTATCACTTTTTGTTAATCCTTCTCCAACTTCTTCCTCCACACTTTATCTCTGATCTTATGTATTGAAACATTATTTTTGCTAAAGTCCTTAACCATATCTGTCTTAAATATGTAAATATCATTCTAATAGAATCATATAAACCCTCTCATATGGTCATATTTCTGTCTTTCAACCCTTTTAGACAAAGACTATACACCTCAGTATCTGAAACTACACAACATCCTTTACTTGTCTATTGCACTGGCTACCTATTAACCAGCGCAAATTGTTAACAGAATTTTAAAGGAAGCATCTTGAGTGTGGGTGAGCTGGGAAGGAAGAATCCATTTACTATATTTGTAATGGTCTCATTATGTATCAAAAAATCTCTAGGTGAGAAAAAATGACAACAGTACTAATACCAAGCAAGAAATTAAGAACAAACAGATCAGGTTTTTGACTTAGAGTTATAAGATGCTGAGCAATTTGCTTAACCTCTGTGAGCTGACATTCCTCTTTAATCAAATGGAATAATCACACTACCATCACCCTCATAGATGGGGAGAATCAGGAGACATAAAGTATGTAACACGTTTAGCTCAGGACCTGGCACAGAGAATAAGCATTGGAAATCAACGTTTTTCCTCTTCATTATCATCAACAGTATTCTGCCCTAAAATCCTTTCTGGTTCTTAATTCTTCTATATATCTGGCATCAGCGAGTTTTAACTGGCCCTTGTCATTCAGCCTATTGTGTTATTTCCTTAAGAATGGCAAGCCATTGCTTCACCCTCTCCTTCATTATTATTATTTTTTAAATTCATTATCTCCATTCTCTTCTACTAACCCAAGTGGCTCATTTATCATTTCTCTTTCTGAGGTAAATTATGTTTGAACGATGTATGTATGTTTATACAGGGCAGTGTTACATGCACAGTTTGATGTGTCCCTTACCGACGTCAAATCAGAATAGTAATGTTCTAAAGTTCCTCCTGGCTTCCAAGTCACTCTCCTTGGTGCCAACTCATGTGTCAACTAAGGTCAACAGGCACAATATTGTCACATGTCTGGATCCATTCTTAGAAGACTGATCGGTGGATGTTGTTCCTCAAAGAGACATCTGGCATTAAATTCATAGTGTAGTTCAGAAAACCTTTATCAATATTTTGGCACTGTGCCACTAGCTAGGGATACCAATACTAGGGAACTTAGCTAGGTAAGTAACAAAATAACTTCAATATAATGTGATAAGTGATATGATTTTTTTTAAAAAAAATGCTATAGGAGCTCGGGATAAGAGCACTGAACACAGTAGGGAGTAGGACTGGGAAAGACCAAACGAAAGTCAGGGAGGACTCCCTGGAAGAGAGACCATCAAAGCTACCCAAATGAGGGGCTGTCAGGGCCTTGGAGACCAAGTGCAGCAATATAGGTATGTCACTGTACATAGTTAGGTGACACTAGAATGAAACTTACCACTCAGGGAGTGGTGGAGTTAAGCAACAGCCAAACCACAGAGGCCCTTGTATAGCGTGCTGAGGGTTTGGACTTTATCCTGAGGGTAATTTAAAGTCAGTAGAGGATTTTAGCCAGAGTAATGACATAGTTAGACTTCTGTTAATAACTCTAGATTGTGTGCATTAGAGATAATCTATAAAATTATAGGATCTACCCTCACATTTTGAGGGATAACGAAATGGACATCCTCAAAGCCACACAGAAATGTAGTCCCACATGCCTGAATTTAGGACATGGATCTCCTGTTCTGTCAGCAAGTTCTTGTTCTGACTTTCCTGTATTACGCCCCAAATACAAGGACACAAATCTTCAGGGAAAGGTACAAAAAGAATTCTTTTAAAATCTACCTCTGTTCCTAAGGAATTTATAGAAATAACACATGTCAATGTTTATACTACATTCTCCTTATTCTCCTTTGAACCTTAAAAGCATGGACTTCAAAAAAAAAAAAAAATATATATATATATATGTTTTTCTTTTTCAATATCTAAAAGAGATTTTTGCATTTTAGTCTTGGTTCAAACTGTTGTGTTAGATCCCACTCTGAACTGAACCAGAATTACTTCCACATTTCTGGCTCGGTAAATTAATCACTGTGGTATCCACAATCAAAGATTGAGTCAAGAAATCTCCCAAAAACCTTTGAAAACAAGCTTTATATTATAAAAGAGTTAGAAAACAGGAGCTGTTTTCTCTCTTTCACAAGTGTTTTGAACAAATCAGCGCTCCATCGAAAGGAACATAACAGTTTAATGTTCTATCAAAGAATGGAATGCTTGTTTACCTGAAGTAATGGACTGATAAAAGTAACTTGCGTCTGTCTTGATTGATACAAAACTTACTCAAAGATGAATCTGGACAACCAAGCTCTTAAACTAAACAGAATCACTAACAAGAAAATAAAGCCTGAATTAATAATGGAAACATTTCCAAACTGTTGATTCTATACCGTTATTAAATTCAACACATGCAAAAAAAAGTAAAATAAAATAAAGTAAAAACAAACAAACAAACAACAAACAACCTTCAAATGCAAAAATGCATTTGATTTTAAAGGAGCTAACATTTACCTAGGTTTTCTGGTACCTGTCCTCGTGTCATTCTTAGGTATTAGCTCGTTTAGTCCTCAAAACCACCTTAGGAGTTAGGCTCTATTATAAACCTCATTTTACAAGTGGGAAATTCAGAATGTAATCAGAAGAATCAAGTGACTCAATGTCATACAGTTTGAAGAGATGATTCTAGATTTATGAGTTTGCAAAGTTATTCAAGAACATACTATACAAAAAGTAATTTGAGGCTCATTTTAGAAGACATTAATAAACTAAAGTTTAAGTATTTGGAAAGTTTAAACTTTTTATCGCTCAAGGGTGAGAACAGTAATACAACACTAGGCCTCAAAGTATGTAGAGCTCTGCTCAATTAATTACTCTCTTGAGTTTCACAACTTGTGAGGTCACCAACATGTGTCGGCACCCTTACAGACACAGAGCAGAACATCTAATACATACTCATGTGTCTGCTGGCATAATCCATTCCCTAAAGCTTACGGATACAGTTTATTGAGCATCACTTCTGGGTCAGACAATTTCCATATATTATCTCATTTATTTTTTATTTATAAAATTTTTTGTAGAGACAAGGTCTCACTATGTTGCCCAGGCTTTCTTGAACTCCTGGGTTCAAGCAATACTCCTGCCTCCGCCTCCCAAAGTGTTTGGATTACAGGCATAAACCACCATGCCCAGACTATCTTATTTAATTCTAGTGTTCTTCCAACTATGCGCTATTACACCTACTACCCCATTAAACAAATGAGGATATCAAAGCCTAGACAAAGGAAGTAAATATCATGCTGTAATCATAATAGTAGAGCTAAGATTTAAACTCCAAATCTCATGCTCATTCCAGTTTGCACAAGGCCAATAAGTCAAACACTTGGCACAAATATAATTTAGTGCTTAAAAGTAGAGTAGGAAAATGTGGTAATTCTGAAAAAATATTGTTTTCTAATAGTACAATTATTTGGGTGATTGTGATTTATGATTAAAAATTAGGTATATAACATCATTTCCAGGTTTAAAAAGGAAGGAAGGGAAAGAACAAGGAAAGAAGGGAGAAAAAAAAGAGTGAGGAACAGAAGGAAGCTGCAAAATATTATTTTTCCATTTTACAAAAGGTTAAGAAAAGGTTAAGCAAAGATAAATAAATTGTCCAAGATCCCATGTCAAGCTAGAGTCAAGATGAAGAGGTAAAAATCTATATGTTTTGACACAAAATCATGTTCTTTCCATTTTCCTTTGACAAGTGGCTATATTTCTATAGATGCTGAAAATGACTTCACTCATATAGGGAAAAGTAGGAAATCACTCACTGATTCAAAATGAGAATGACCCATGTTCTCTCCCCCTAATTCCAGCTAAAGCAAAGAGCTTGGGAATGTAGGCTCTGAATCCAGATCTGGTTCATAAGCCAGCCCCACCACTATATTGGTTCTGTGCTCTCTTGGGCACATGATAGAAAGAAGTAACTTTGCTGTAGGTAAACTCTTTTGTGATTATAATTAGACACATTTCCCTTCTTCAGTTTTTGTTTTTTTAAAAAAGTAATAAAAACAATTAAATTGCTCAGGACAAAAGTGAATTTGAAGCTAGAGTTATTTGAATAAATTGCTTCAACTTTCCCTTTCACTCTGGTAGTGGAGACTTTGCAATTAATGTCACTTTCTTTAAGAAAGGAGTCATCACTATTGATAAGCATTACATTCCCATTTGTTTAATGCCAATAGCAATAATAAATGTTTATTTAGTATTTTCTTGGTGTCTGGCACTGGACTAAGTGCTTTTCTGTGGATTATTTCATTTTATCCTTATAACCACTTATGATAAATGTACCATTGCTCATTCTATTTGGCAGATGGGGAAATTGAGGCTCAGAGATTTTCGTTCTTAGGCAACCAAAGCAGACCATCTGACTGTAGAGTCTGGTTAAGCATATCTCTGTTCTGATGTCTCCCTTACCTGTGTTGAGATGATGTCAGGACTTTTTAGCCAACACTTTCATTTGTACCTAACTCCTACTGAGCAAGTTACAAGGTAATGCTACTGCTAAGGATGCGCTGACAGTCATCTGTTTAAAGATATTAATGCAGAAATTTTTTTTTTTTACTATTAATGCAGTTGGATTGATTAGAAATTAACAAAACAAAGGCCACAATATAAATGGCTGGTAGCTTTAAAAACCCAGACATAAGCATAAATACATTATTATCAAATAGTTTTCTAATATGATCCCAGACATTTAAAGTGATCTTCCAAAACAGCATGTAAAGAGGGCCGGAGCAAATTGATAAAATTATTTTCTGAAGTGTCTTTCTATTTCCAAGAAGTTATTTTGAAACACAATTTAAAAATATTTTTAAATATGACGTCTGCCAGCAAAGTACCACTTTATTTGAAAGACAGAAAGCTTTCTGGCAATGCGGTAATTCTTAATTCCATAAAGTAAGATGACATCTTTAGAGTTTACAATGAGCCTCCCTCACAACAGTCAGATGAGTCAGGCAAGGGGTTTCCATTTGACGGCTGGGAAGATGGGTGGGAGAGGCTGGTAAGGAAGCCCAGGCTCCCTGACTTGTGGGAGTGTTGCTCATCTACAACCATTAACACTTCTGGTTAGTACTGAGGAGTGTGGGGTCAGAAGCAACCCATCACTCAACCAGAGGACATAGCTTTGCCTGCTCTCAGTCTTTCTGGTATAAGATTAAAATGCATCTTCATCTCTACACACAAATTTGAAAAAACAAAGAACAAAGAAGTTCAAGCCTTACAGGTTGTATGTGTATGCATGCGTGTCTATATTGGTGTATTATATTGCAGTGATGAGAAGGAATCTGGCCTTTAGATTTAAGTAGGGTTGGCTTCAAATCCAACCTCTTCCACTTACTTGTACTTTTTAGATTCTAATCTTGGGCAGGTTTTCTTAATCTCTCTGAGCGTCAGGGTTTTCTTTTTCTTTGTTAAAAAAATGATGCCAATAATAATATGTACTTCACAACATCTTGCTACAATCGAAAGAGATACACTTGTGCAGTTTGTGGCATGGTGCTTCACTCATGGGGAGTAATTCCCAGATATTAACTTCTTAATTTGTCTTATTATTTCCTCATTCAGTAAGCTGTTCTTTCGCTTCTTTAACAGCTTGTCTTTGTCCTACTTTGTATAGCTATTTCCTTTCAACAGAAAGGGAAGAAAAGTGAAGGAGATAAAATTGGGAAAGTTTTAAAAATTTTGCTAAGGGTGTTTATGAGTATTAAATAAGATAGATAATGTATAAATAAGAGAGCTAAGCTATTAGTCTCTGAGGACTGGTTTTAATTTTTTTATTTATGAAAACCCTATAGCCAAAGTCAGGAATTACTAACACTGAAGTTATTACTTAAGAGCATACAGATTTTTAAAATTTTCTGTGATTTACTATTCTTTTGGAGAAGGAAATGATGATCTATTAAGTGCCACTTACTGTGATGTTAGACAGTCTATCTCTTTTAATTAGCACATCAATACTACTAGGTGGTGACTTCTGTGCCCATTTTAAATATTGAGAAAGTGAAGTTCAAAGAGAAAAACCTTCTGCAGTCAGTAAATGACAGAACCAATGCATTTCATCTATACCCATTCAAACCTTTGCTATTCTCTCACATCATCTCCAATTTCACCAAGTAAATGACATTACACATTCACTGAAAATTAATGCTGTAAATAGTGAACAAAGTAGCCTTGCCAGTCATCAACCAAATACATCTGTGTGTATAATAGACCTAGCACAATTGTTAAAATTTTGCCATTAAAAAAAAAAGGCTTATAAAAAAATGTATCAGTATCTAACAACCTGAATTAGGCCTTCATTGATTTCACAACATTCCAAATGTACTTACTGAGCAGCTGGCAGGAGCCACTCTTTGAGGCAACTGCAATCATGAAATTTTTATTGTCGAAATTCTATTACTGAAGGCTGTTTTGAATATCTGAGTTGCATTTGTTTTTGATTCAATGTTCATGTAAACAGAATGTGTATCTTTGAGGTATTAAATAAGTCACATTAAGGCACTGTGGTTAATGCGAGCTGAATCTCTTTTGCAATAAACACCTGGGATTGGCAGGAGAAAAATCTTGTCTTAGTTTTCTTATCTGTGAAATGGGGTTTTAAAAAATAATAACTACCTCTCAGAGGAAAAGTTCTATGAATCAATTAATCTTGAAACTGTTTATCAGGATGGTTTGATTTTATAATACAATGGTAGAAGCTATTTAAAATGGCTACACATTTAAATGCCAAACACTTGACACATATTACAGTAAATTTCATCTCTTCAAGTTCAATTAGTATGTGTGACATTTGTACAGAAGTGCAAACAATAAATGGTCAAATCAGTCTTGGATTTAAAAGTCTAATTATTTTAAAATATAAATAAATAAATGCAAGGGCTTACAACAGGTCCTTACATTGTGAGCATTATATAAAAATTTGCTAGTATTATTAGAAGCTACTTCTAATTTTAAATTAAAGTTCTCTACAGTCAAATGTGTGTATGTGTATATATATATATTATATATATATATATGAAATACAGCAAGCTTAATAAATGCCCATGTATTTTTTCCTTAAAAACCCAAGTTTCAAATAAAAAAAAGAGGTACACTATTTTTAAAGTATTATTAAAGCATAGAGTACTGTGGCTTCAGTACATTACAAACAAACAGGAACTAAAGTTTAAAAAACACTTTTCTGGGCAGGGGCTAAGAATATGTATATATAATTTGTTACAAAGATAGTAGAAGAATTATATAAGCCTTATTTTGTAGTTCCGTGCTTTTCTACATAGAATTAATGTCATCCAAATATTAAAAATATTATGCTAATAACTTCCTTTGCATTTTTCATGCATGTTGCCTAATCCCTTTATTATCCCCTCATTTTGTTTAGTTCCCATTTTGGACCACCTGGAAGTAGGAAGCACCAGCCATTCTCTTGTACTGTGATAATGTCTTTCAAACAGCAGAATGACATATGTGTTAAGGTCAGCCCTCCGACTAACAGAGCACATCAAAGATTTCTGAGTAGGGCCCACGGAATGCAGCAGTTTTCTAAAGTTGCCAGAAATCCAAACTAAAGCAATCACAGAGCTTTTGGTTGTTCATCAAAAAAGGAAGTCCCTAATGTGTTTACCATTTCAGAAGCGTTAAATTGTACATTAAAAAAGAACCATAAATAATGATGTATGACTGCCGAGGTCTGTTTTGCAATCCTTGGGTTTTCTAGATCACGTTAGAAACTATTTTATACAAAAACATCTCTACCCTCTTTTCTCTCCACTCCTCCATCTAAAGTTCTGTAGTGAATATAAATTTTAACAGCCAGCACAGCCATATGGATAACACATCCCAGGAGGGTGGCAAGGCCTTTATAACAAAGCACACTTTCTCTGTCACACTCTGCTTGAAAGCCAAGGAATCTGTGTGTTTTCCCAAGGCAGTTGTTTGGGAGGGCACTGAGAAAGGAACTCCAAGTAAACAGTAGAAAACTCAGCACTGTAGGGCCCTAAGAGATTCCTTCGAAATAGACCACCACTATTCAGTTGTATTCCTTAGAGGCAGCCTGGTTCACTGCCACTCAAATACACACATTTAGGTGAAACAAGCCAGTAATGAGATGCTATTCAGCCCTGGAGCTGAGTAAAGACACTGAAACGGAAAGGTCCTCTGCTTTAGGGATTTTATGTCAAGGAGAAAAAAAGGGAAAAGTTCTAAGCACTCACAGGGCTTATGTTCAGAAGATGAACTTCTGCTCCTGAAAAGGCAACACAGTATGGGTATATAAGACAAACACAACGCCCCCCTCCAAGCTGTTTCCTCCGAGGTTTGCACAGGATCGCGATTATGCAGTGGGGATATCCTTTCTGCAAAGGTGAACAAGGCTTGCTTTTTCAAGTGAGCACTGAGTTTGCTGTGGTCCTTTCATGTCCTTTTACATGGTCACTCTAGAGAGCAAATGCATTCTTTATGAGCACCAGACAAATTTTTGAGCTGCTGTCTGTGTACCTGGAATACAGAAAGGCTACCTAATTGCCTTGCTTTCTTCCAATTCAGCCACCCATGTTCTAATCAGCAGCACTCAAGAGCCCCAGGGCAACAGCTACAGGCGCAAAGTCAAGTGCTGAATTCCTGCATCCAGATAACCCAATGATAGCCATTGCTACTTTTTTTTTTTTGTCCTAGACTATTGCCTCAATTCTAAACTTCGTTTTCGTGGGTAGCTCACTAGACTTTGCCAGTGCTTAGAGAAGAGCATTATCATCATTGTTATGGCCCTGCTTTCTGAGGAATATGTGTTCTCTTGGCTGGAGGAGGGTCCAGCTGATCATGGAATATTCTCATGTCAACAAGAAGACTCCCATAGCTTGACTGCTAAAAAAATAAAAGGCTGCCGCTAGCTACTGGGTTTGCCCTAACTCTCAGCTAAGGAAAGGAGGTGAGCAAGCACCAGCCAAGGACTGACTTGGCATAGTATCATCTGCAGGAACTGCCTTTCCCTGAGGCTCCCTCCTCTTTCCATCTCTGTGTCTCCATCTGCAGTCTCTCATCTTCACTATCTTCTCAGTATTAACTTGTGGGCACCATTCAGAGATACTAAGCCCTAGAACACACACCTTGAGACAAAGCAAAGAGCAGGATCAGTTCTTCTGATTCTCCCCCCAGTGCCCTTTCTATTACATCATCAGATCCCTTCTTGGTTTTCTTTCTCCATTTCAGCTCCATGCACACAGGTACCGGAGGTTAAAGGGACAGAAAAGACAGGCAAATACAAGGAAGTATTACCTTTTGTTAGCTTATCTCCTAAGTCAGCTAACTTAGAGTTCTTTTTCATAGAATTAAAACATTTAGAAGAAATTAAAGATCCTCTTTAACTATAGATTTTGCTAAAACAGGAAAGTGTAAATACCATTCTCTTTATACAGAAATATCAAGCAGTAGGTGAAATGGATAAAAGTAGAACAGTCTAAATTTAAATCTCCTTCAGTTCTCCCCTTTGGCTTATTCATAATCATAAAACAATGGTTATAATGTATATTCACACTGAAGCAATGGCTACATAAATCTGAGAACTGAAGGAAGCTTAAATGCCATCTGGTTCAAATCTCTATTTTACTAGTACTTTAGAAATAGAGAATTTTAGAACCAGAATGCACTTAGAAATCACCTAGTCATTTTACAGTCATTGCTCATTTTACAGTTGAGCAAACTAAGATCTGGAGTTCAAATAATTTCCCAAAGTCCTACTACTTAGTTACAGGTTAATAAAAGAAATCAGCCTCCTGATACCCAAGCCCAAGTGGCAGCCTAGAAACAAAGTAAAATGTAGCCAAAGGACAAAGACAGGTACGTAAAGAACAGTCTTCCTTTAAAGGACACACGTTATGATTTTAAAGAAAGAGCCATGAGACCCAACTATGAGAACATCACTCCCCCACCTCTTTTTTCTGTAGAGAAAGAAATAGGTAGAAATGGGGCGATGACAATTCTCTTCAACTCCCAGCCCCTGTAAACAGTTTTTAGTATACCTATAATTAAGTGAAAAGGCGAACACATCTTGCTGCATATATAAATCAGAAAGGCTACAGTCAATGGTTTCTAAGAACCAGAGCCTATACAAAACAACCCTGAAGGCAGCGTATATTATAAAATATCTTGGTGTTTCCTCAATTTGTTTTGTAAATTGTTCTGGCTACATATGTGACTAAGACCAAGAACAGTGTCTAAGACCAAGAACAGTCTTCTGCAGCTGCTCATGATTTATGTGGTAGAAAGATAAAAAGGTCATTCCTCAGAGATTTATATCCAAATGCCTTGCCCTAATTTACAAAAGGGAACATTAAGGTAATCCAGAAAAGAAAAAAATAAAAGTCTCAAACTTGCATAATGAAAAAAAAATGTCACTGCACGTTGCCTGGTAAGGACAACAAAGACTCCCCACAGAAATGAATGCATGGCCTCACTCAGAAAAGCAAGTGCAAGAACATCACAGATGGGAAACTGACCAAGTCTCTTTAGTCCAAAATAGAATAAAATAAAACAAAATAATTCCTTAGAATCATACAAGGAGAACTTAAAAAGCAAGTGTGGAAATATGAAACTGAGTCAGCGATAGTGATATTTCCATTTATATTATCTATTCTAATTATCTCATTCATTTGTACTTTAAAATAAAAACCTTAAAGAACTTAGCATCTTTTGTGCCCACATATCACCTTTGTTTTCACATATTCCTGGATTAATGTGTATGAATTATAGTCTATAAACAGGTATCAGCCTATCCTGGGAGTCACCAAATCCACAGATGTAGATTTAGGAAAACTTGGTCTCTGTGTTTAGGTCATTAGGCATCATTTACCTGCAGTAAGTCAGTTTTTTTCTGGCTTGTAAAGTAGGCCAGCAGGCACTCTCTTCTCAAGCACAATAAATTCAAACTGTACATATAGTAAAGACACATATAAAATTTCATTTAGCCCTTAAAACCACCATGTGAGAAAAATCTCTATAACTTTTATAATCATCATACAGATTATAAACATGGAAATCCCAAGAAGTTTAACAAACATTTGCCTAAGGTCATTTGTTTCATGATTAGTAAAACAGGAATTAGAATCAAAGTCTTCAGAAGCTAGAGCCTAGAATCTTTCCACCAACCATATTTTAGGTGTTCCTCAGATATGGAAAGTGAAGACCACATGTAGTGGGATTTGCCAATCCATGTAAGAAACCTCTAATACCCAGACTTGCTATTTCAGTGCTAAATTTTTATAAGATTTATGGTGATGGAAACATTTTAGTCACCCATTATTAAAGAACAAATGTAACCCACAATTTACTATCTTCAAATCAGTGGTTAGATATAAATAAAACTTAGCAATTTTAATTGGTTTGGCCCAGACTTTCAGATTTCCATATGGTTATTTTCCTTGTTTTATGTTAAATGTAATCAACTTAGCACTTGGGTTTTAAAATCTTGGCAGAATGTATCAATTAAAAGCTACATAAATTAGAATTATTCAATGCATACATTCCAAATTGAGTGATCTTAAGGACAAGATTTTAAAAATGCTCTTTTCATAAATATGGTAATTTTCTTCTACAAAGTAAACTTGCATCGTCACCCACATAACAAACTTCATACAGACATAAAAGAGATATTTTCTTTGGAGTAGTGAAAACTAACATTCTCTCTGCTTCATCTCTGAGAGTTAGTATGCCTAAAATGGACTTTTCTACATTGTTTGCAAGACGAATCTTTCTTATCTCAGTATTTCTGAAACTGACAGCAGTTAAACGATATTTCTCACAAACCATCCCCAAACTAAAATGTAAGCACAATATTGATAAATGTAACACCGAGCACATTAAGCTAATGGTACTCTTAACCAAATTTTAATCAGTGTTGCAAAATATGGTACCTTGATTGATATTTAATATGATATATCACAATATTATGTTTAAAAAATAGTTATACATTGAAAGAGATGTTCTTTCTAAGCCCAAGCCACAGTTACCTCTAGAAACTATAAAACCACACAATCTGAATAAAATACAACTAGAAATATGAAAAACTCAAAAGACATTCATTTCTGTAGAACGGTGATTAAATTTATTGTCCCAAAATTGCTCCACATGGCTATTGCCTGTGTCATTATATTCGAAATAGTGAAGTGTACCACATGTGCTAAATGAATGAATCATTCATCAAACCCCAAGTGGTTGTTGATGGAATTTTCACACTTACTTAGCTTAACTGAAAGGCCAGAATACCTGGAGTCCCCATGATTCTTGGAGAGCTGTGTGATTCAAATTAAAGCCCATTTTAAAATATTATTATTAAGTTCTTTTTTTACATGTGAGATAGTAGGAGAGTATAGAACTAGTAGCTTTATAATAGAACCATGATATTGATGCCATGTTTATAAATGACTATTTAAACTACTAAATATTAATAGATATTCTTCCCTGGTGAGGATAACATTAGATTCAGAACAATCGATCCTACTGCTTAGTGTCCAATTTACATAGGCTACTTTCCATCCATGCAGCATTGCTGCACAGAAAATTTTTATTTTTATTTTTATTTTCTTTGTAATTTTTGAATTAGAAAATTCAACAATATGAAAGAGGATCTAGTTCCCCTCCTCTATTTCCACAGATTATCTTCTTGATTTTGGGCTTTTCTAGTGTCTCCTTTTTCAGTGACTGTGGAATTGCTAGAAGTATTCTTAAAGAAAACCTTGAAGGTCATTAGATCCTGGGCAATGAATGCCTTCATTCAGCAAGGGCACTGCCCTCCTTTGCCTGCAAGCCGTTTAACATCAGCAAGTTCCCAAAGGGCCTGCACTTTAACTTGTGTGATGTGTGACCGAACAGGTCACATATCTAAAATACTTAGCTTTCTCAAATGTCTCTGGTCGGCAGCACTGAGTCACTAATGCCACAGCCACAATGTTTCAGACTAGATTGACCTCTTTCTAGTTTTCAATGGAATTATTCCATGTAATCCGATTTACACAGCCATTTAATCAAAGCGAGAAAGGAGATTACAGAGCTCACATTTGTTTTTGCAAAGCAAGGGTGCAAGGATAATCAATCCTATTGCTTCTCAAAGTGACTTGATAGTACATCACCCCCTCCCCCACCCCCGGTTTGCAGTGTTGGACATTAACCTTATCTGTCTCTTGTGTTCTGATTTTAGTAAGAAGGTGTAGGCTCTTTTCTTGAACTAGAAGGTAGCAGCTTCTTCCCCCAGATCTCACCACTATCATTCATGTGAGCAGATGCTACTATTTTTCTAAGTCTCTATGCTACTATTTTTCTAAGTCTCTACCCTTCCTATAATTCCGCAGAAAGCTTGTCTAAATCAAGAGATTACAATGAAACTTTTCTTTTGTTGCAAGTATCTTTAACATTTGCATTTCAACAGCACATTGTGGTGATTCCAGGTGTGGTGCTCAATGCCTTGCCTGAAAGCTAACCTGCTTGCCGGAGAGGCGAGAGGCACACCGCTTCTTTTCTCTTGGAGAGTGCTCTAGAGACTATGCAAGCCTCTTTTAGCCAGGCAATGTCCTTTTCCCCTGCCTTTTACCAACACAGGTACAAGGGGCTAGAGTCTTGCAACTTTCTTCCTAATGGGTACATTTGCAGGCCTAGATATCTGTTTAAAATATGATGCTAAGCAGGTCATTTGATAAAGCATTTTGAGCACATTGATGCCTTCATTCTAAACCGGCGATTTGTACAAACACCCCGATTTCCTTTTTCCCCACCTCTTCCACCCCTTGTACACATTTCAGGAATTGCAATCTCCGACAGAACCTCAGGGGGGTGAAAGGGCAACCCTTACCAACCCGCGGTAGATAACACATAATTTCTAAGGGGTAGGAGTGAGAAGAGGTAAGAATCAACAATGGTGAAGAGAACCGTGGATAGGGGCACCGTGGCGGCCCTTTCTAAACGACGAACCAGTTATGTTTGTTTCCAAGGGGAAAAAAAATTTAATTGTCCCTCTGGGCAGTGCTTTACCCAGAGTGCTTTATGTATAATGCAGAATTTAGCAGCACTAGGAATTATTTCAGTAACTATCATTTAGAGGTATCTATTTCATAAAAAGCCTTTATCTCTGCTGAAATGGAAAAAGATGCATGCATTGTGGAGGTACTGGAGCTCTCTAGAGCCCACATAGAGCCGCAAACTAGGCAGACACCGCCGAGAGCCAAGTTTCCCGGGCAAGCCAGGCAGGTTCCCGCCCCGCCGAGAGCTGCCGCTTAGGAGCTCCGCGTTGGCTTCACTCCCGCAGCTGCTCGGTGCGGGCGCCCACCTCGGGGCTACACAAATAAATCAGAGTGCGAGAGCCAGCGAGGGTGGCGCGTGGGGAGCTGTTTCATAATCTCCCGGAATGCACGGGAAAACGTCTCCTATGCAAAGGCATGCCTTCCCGTGATAACTTAAAATTCCTTGAAGCAAAAGCCGACCGATCCTTCTACCAGACGGGAATTGCGGTTTCCGACTGACAGCGCCAAACTTCACTGCTGAGGCTCCAAACTTGACACCGGCTCCCTCTCAGCAGTCCCCCTCCTTTTCTCCCTGGCTCACCCGGCTCGGGATCGCACACCACGCCGGCCTCCCCCGCACCCTCTTGGTTCACCCGGCAGGCACAGCCCTGCATGCCCCAGCTGCAGGTCCCAGGACGCGCCCGCTTCCCCGGGTCACCGAGCGCGATTTTTCTTGGAGAGCCTGCGAGCTCCTGGGCGCGCCCTACTCACTTGTGTCTTCTTCATAAGGAAAGGCAGCGCTGCGATCCAGCACGAGCAGTGGTGTGGCGACTCCGTTTAGCTGTTCTGGAGCTCCAGCATACTGCACGAGCAGCGGCGGCAGATAGTCCACGCATTGGGTAGCCCGAGCGCAGCGCCCTCTCCACTGTCCGTGCTTCCTGCGGCGCTTCTGGTCTCGGCGCGAGGCGGCGAGCGAGCCCGGCTGTCGAGCCGCCGGCGCTTTTATACAGTTCCCTCCCGCCTGCTCCGGACACGCCTCCTTCCCTTCCGGAGCCCGGGGTAGGCGAGAAGCTGGCAAAGGCGAGGAGGGAAGAATCGGGAGGACAGCCAGACGCTGTAAATGACCCAGAAGTTGGGCAGATTAGGCCAACCACGTCCCCTCGCCTGGGGGCCCCGGACCTGCACCGGCTGGAGGCTGTGAAGGCGGGGACGCAGAGGGCGAAGCTTGGCACCCGGCAGCTACTGCTCGAGAGGAGTCCCAGCTCAGCCTCCCGGACCCGCCGGGGCTCACCTGGCACCCTCGGGGACAGAAGAAATACCTCGCGCGCAGGAGAGGGCCCGGAGCTCCCTCTTTATAAAGAGTCAATGAGGGAGAGGAGTCCGGGAGGTTCAGAGCAAAGAATTCACCCTGCCTGCCTTAAGTAAATAAAGTTTAATTGCGACCTGCAGTTAGGCTATTGTCTTATCCCCTTTATTTTTTTTTAAGCAATTACTTTAGTGAATGAATATTTAATAATTTCAAAAATTGTTGACTCAAGGTTAAGTATTACAAGGGGAGACGCTTATTTCAGAATGGTTTGTTACTGTGTCTTTAGAAATTAAGATTGAAAGAGAAGCAATAGATTATTAAACTGCAGGTCACCAACATAGCAAGGTTTTGAAAGTTGTACTTTTTTGAACGGAAAGATAACGCAACCACAATAATAATAGCTAACACCATTATGTGATTCACTTATTCATATACCGGGTGCCAGACTAAGAACTACGCATAGATTATCTCATTAAATTCTTTCATTAAATCTATTAATATAGATCTTGTTATTTTATTCCCATTTTATGAACAATGAAATACAAGCTTAGGTTAATTTTCCTGACCAACCATGTCTTGTAAATGGCAGAGCTCTAATTTAAATCTGGAGTCCCAGCTGTACAGTCTTTTAAAAAAAAATACTTTAAGCAAATATTTTATTGATTCTCCAAAATGTGTCTATTTTTGTTTGTATAACTGGAGAATATTGCAAAGCATTTCATTGTTTTTTAAAAGAAAATATTAGCTGAACATTAACATCAGTAATCTTTAAAGAAAGAATAATGTATGAGTTTAGGAATTATTTATTTTAATAATAGAGCAGGACTCCAAATTTGCCTTAATTGATTCAGGTGTGTTTGTTAAACTTGAATATGCCAAACCTATAACCAGGGCAAGGCTTATCCATTTCACTCCAGATGTGCTGACCTCTGTGATTTCCCCAAATGTGGGAACTTCGACTGCATAATTTAGTGGAGGACTGCGTTCTCACTTTCTCATGTTAGAAAAAATATGTATAGACAGCACATTAATCATGATTCCAAGTTGATAGTTGCTTAGAAAGGTTTTTATACATCAGGTACTCATACTCAGAATTAGCACAAATATATCAAACATCAAATATCAAAATTAGCTGCTTAATTTGGATACTGGAGGCATAACAAATGATATTCTTTTTCTTTAAGGTTTATTTTTATTTTTTAGGCAGAGTCTCACTCTGTTTCCCAGGCTGGAGTGCAGTGGCACAATCTCATACCACTGCAACCTCTGCCTCCTGGGTTGCTGGGATTACAGGAACCTACCACCAGACCCAGGTAATTTTTTGTATTTTTTTTTAGTAGAGTTGGGGTTTCACCATATTGGCCAGGCTGGTCGCAAACTCCTGGCCTCAGGTGATCTGCCCACCTCGGGTTCCCGAAGTATTGGGATTACAAGCATGACCCACTGCGCCTGACTTATTTAAGGCTTTTTTGAAGTCAAGCATTTTATTTTTTTCTCCAGCTTTATTAAGGTGTATTTGACAAGAATAGTACCTATTTACCATGTACAATATGGTGTTCTGCTTATGTATACATTGTGAAGTTATTAAAACAGGCTAAGTAACATATCCATCACCTCACATACATTTTTGGGAGATGAGAATTTTTAACATCTACTCTTTGTAGTTTTGAAGTTCCTCAGTGTATTTGGGGGATTGATTCCCGGACCTTTCAGGTATACCAAAATCTACATATATTCAAGTCTCACAGTCAAACCTGCAGAACCTGCAGACACAAAAAATCAGCCCTGCTTGTACATGGATTTTACATCTCTAGCATACTGTATTTTCTATCTGAGTTTGAAAAAAATATTGCATATAAGTAAACCCACACAGTTCAAACCTGTGTCATTCAAGGGTCAACTATATACAGTACATTATTATTAACTGTAGTTATCATGCTATACAATAAATCTCCAGAACTTATTCATCCTAACTAAAACTTTGTACCCTTTTACCACCATCTTCCCACAATAAAAAATATTTAGTGTCAATTTAAACTCACTTTAATGTGTAACACTAAGTAAATAACAAGTAATACTAAAGGAGGACAGATAGGACAAAAATAACCAAAATGGTATGAGAATTACTGAAACCTGGGAATCATAGATCTAACCATATGGATTTTATGAGACCAGTAGGAAGAAATGGCCTAATTAGTTGGATCAGGTTTAAAGAAATCAGGCAGTGTTCCTAACAGAAATTCAGTTCAATTTCTTTTCATTCAACTCAAAAATACGTGCTATATTCATCTCCTGCAATACATTCTCACTCTCCTCTCGCTTTTCCTCCCTCCTTCCATTTTTTTCTCTTTCAGTTCTGTCTCCTCCTCCCACCTCCACCATTCCCTGGTTCCACCTTCATTAATATTACTGACTTTCTCATCCATAACTGTACCTTTTATTTTGCTCATACTGCTGCATTGCAGCTTTGTTGTGTGACAGTGTTATTTGAAATTAAATCAAGAGAATGCCAAAGCAGATATCCAAGGGATTAGAAAGAGCTAATATGCAAATAAAAGATTTTAGGTAGGCTTATGTGGAAGTCAGAAATGGGTCAGAATAACTGACATCTCTCCTTAAGACTGGCTTTTGATAGGGGTTGCAGGCCAGCATTCAGTTGCTTGGCAGAAGAAAAACTGAACAAGAGGCAGGGCTATGTCCCAGGGGGAAAGGAGGCATGGGGAGTGTTTTCTTATGGAAATAGCAAGCTACCGTTATATAGCTCAGGGAGTTCAACATTTAACACATTGGGTAGAAAGTTATTCTATAATTATCTAATTTTTACTTGCATACTTTCAATAATATTGGTCAGTCATGCTATTATTGATTAATTCAATTTTGAAAGCTTTTTTCCTGAGCTTTATCATTTTTGGTGTTGGTAAGAGGCAGGTTTAATTTCAGCAAATAAGTCTTACAAATCTTGCTTTGTGCATGTGAAATCTCTCTTGTTCATTCACTATTTTGTGGATATCTTCTTTTAGACACACATATTGTTTTCAATTTTTTTTTAAATTACTCTCACAAACTGAAATTTATTGTCTGACCAAGTCAGACCAGAGGCAGGCCATCTATATCTGTCTTTGACTAGACAGGGCGGGGGAAAGGAGAAGAATGACTCTTTGATCATGAAACTTCCTCTGCTGAAAGCTCTTTGGTGGCTTGCCATTGCTCTTGGAATAAAGAAGTTAGCACCTTAGCAAAGCCTTCAAGGCCTCCAGGATCTGGCCTCTCCCTTCCTCTTTAAGGTCAACTCATTATGCTCCCCCTTTTCCAGGGCCAAGGCCCTTCTGTCCTCGTAATTCTCACCTTAGAGCATTTGCAGATACCCTTCCTTCTGCCTCTCTTTGGACCACTTTGTTTCATCCTATCTTTGGGCCTAGTAAGTATGTACTCATCATTTAGATCTCAACACAGTATTTCCTATATTTCCTTCTTCAAGGATGCTTTCCTGATCTCTTTGCTTGTCAATTCTCCTCTTATTATAAAGTCAAGCATGAATTACCTATTATTTACAAAATAACTTCAGTTTTATATTTATTTGTTTGACTATTTGGTTAAAGTCACTATGACTGTCCTTGCTCATTATTTTATCTTCAATATTTAGTACAGTGAAAAGAACAGAGTGAATCTTTTAAATATTAGTCAACTAGGTTGCTGTTGCCACATATAAGCCAGAAATTGGTCTAAGCCCTTAGTTTATACTATGTCAATAACTTCTTATCACAATCATGTAAGGAAGAGAATTTTTAACTTTTCTACTTGATAAATAGGAAACTGAGGATCTCAGTACAGTGATTTGCTCAAGATCCCTCAATTGGTAAGTGGGAAAACCATGATCTAACCCAGACATATGAAGTGTGGTCGGGATTTTTTTTTCTTAATTTGCTTAGCACACTTTCCTGTCACTCTTCTTCCATTCTTAGCACTCACTTTTACTTAGAGAATTCAGAGTATTCCGTATCTTTCAGGAGAGACTGTCATTCACATGGCTCTGTTTTCCCACCTCCTCCCTCCACTATAGGAGATAGGCTTAGTACCCTGATCTGGCTAGTCCTGATTGGTTGAGGAATGGGTACATCACATGAGGTGGGCCAATCAGAATCCACTGTGGGACTTTTCTGCTAGAGCCAATGGGGAACACTATCTCTTCCCTTCTCTTTGGAGTTTCCAAACTGCAAGAATATGAAGTTCTCTTTGCCTATGTGAAGATGTATCGTTTTACCAGCCTTGAAATGATGAAATTCATAAGTTCATAGAGTATTCTTTGAATAATATAATGTTTCTAGTATTCAGAAAACAACAACAAACTTATTTGTCTAGTTCAGGGTTTTTCTTGATTAGGTAATAAGGATTAGCAGTATTGCCATGGATAGTGTATTAGTCCATTTGCGTTACTATAAAGGAATACCTAAGACTGGATAATTTTTAAAGGAAAGAGGTTTAATTGGTTCACAGTTCTACAGGATGTACAGGAAGCATGGTCTTGGCATTTCCTTCTGGTGAGGCCTCAGGAAGCTTACAATCCTGGAGGAAGGTAAAGTGGAAACAGCTGTGTCAGATGGCAGGAGCGAGTGCAACAAAGTGAATGGGGGAGGAAGTCTCAAACTTTTAAACAACCAGATCTTTCACAAACTAACTGAGCAAGAACTCAGTCATTACCAAAGGCATGGTGCTAAACCATTCATAAAGAGTCCACTCCCATGATCCAATCACCTCCCATCAGGCCTCACCTCCAACAATGGGAATTATATTTCAACATGAGATTTGGAGGGAGATTATGAGAAACCATATCATTCTGCTTTTAGCCACCCAAATGTCATGTCCCTCTCTCATTTCAAAATGCAATCATGCTTTCACAATAGTACCCCCAAGTCTTAACTCATAAGTTCCAAGTCCCACATCCAAAGTCTCATCTGGAGATGAGTTCCTTCTACTTATCAGCCTGTAAGATAAAAAAGTAAGTAATTTACTCTCAAGATACAATAATAGTACAGGCATTGGGTGTATGTTCCCATTCCAACAGGGAGAAATCGGCCAAAAGAAAGGAGCTACAGGCCCAATGCAAGTTTGAAACCCAGCAGGGCAGTAATTCCATCTGAAAGCTCCAAAATGATCTCCTTTGATTCCATGACCCATATCCAGGGAACACTGGTGCAAGGTCTCCCAAGGTCTCGGGCAGTTCCGCGTCTGTAGCATTGTGGGTGCAACCTCTGTGGCATGCTCTCATGGGTTGGAGTTGAGTGCCTTAGGCTTTTCAGGTTCAGGATGCAAGCTACTTGTAGATCTACCATTCTTGCATCTGGAAGATGGTGGCTCCTTTCCCACAGCTCCACTAGGCAATGACCTAGTGGGGAATCTGTTTAGGGTCTTGGATAATAATACATCTTAGAAACCTTACATTTTTGCTTTATACTGCCCTACTGGAGGCTTCCTGTGAGGGCTCCACCCTTGCAGCAGGCTTCTGTCTGGGCACCCAGGCTTTCTTGCATGTTCTCTGAAATCTAGGAGGGAGCTGCCAAGCCTCCTTCACTTTTGCATTCCATGCACCTGCAGGCTTAACACCACGTGGAAGCGACCAAGGCTTACAGTGGCTTATGGTCTCAAAAGCAGTATCTGGGGCCCTTTGAGCCGAGTCCAGAGCCAGAGCAACCAGGATGTGGGGAGCAGTGACCTGAGGCTGCATAGGGTAGTGGGACCCTTGGCTTGGCCTGAAAATTCACTTGTCCCTCCTAGGATTCTGGGCTTGTGATGGGAGGCACTGCCTCAGAGGCTTCTAAAATGCCTTTGAGGCCTTTTTCTCATTAACTTGGATATTAGCTCTTGGCTCCTTTTTAGTTATGCTAATCTCTCTAGCAAGTAGCCACTCCAAAGTCTGCTTGTATTGTCTCCTGAAAATGACTTTTCCTGTTCTATCACGTGGACAGGCTGCAAATTTTCCAAATTTTTTTTAGCTCTGCTTCCCTTTCAAATGTAAGTTCCAACTTTAAGTTCTTTCTTTGCTCCTGCATCTGAGTGTAGATTGTTAGAAGCAGCCAGGCCATATCTTAATCACTTGCTGCTTAGAAATTTCTTCCACCATATATCCTAAGTCATCACGCTTTAGTTCAAAAGTATACAGATCTATAGGGCATGAACACAATGAAGCCAAATTCTTTGATAGGGCATAACATGAGTGACCTTCCTTCCAGTTGCCAATAATTTCCTCATTTCCACCTAAGACCTCTTCAGCCTGGCCTTCACTATTCATATTTCTCTCAGCGTTTTGGTCAAAACAATTTAACCATTCTCTAAGAAGTTTCACATTTTCCCTTATCTTCCAGTCTTCTTCTGAGTCCTCCAAATTCTTCCAGCCTCTGCCTGTTACCATTTCCAAAGCTGCTTCCACATTTTCAAGTATCTTTATAGCAAAATCCCACTCCCTAGTACTAATTTTCTGTGTTAGTTTATGTTACTATAGAGGAATGCCTGATACTGGGTAACATAAATAAAAAGAGGTGTAATTGGCTCAGAATTCTGCAGAATGTACAGGAAGTATAGTATTGAAATCTGCTTCTGGTGAGGCCTCAGGAAGCTTGCAATCATAGTGAAAGGTTAAGGGGAGCAGATGTATCAGACACCAAGAGTGAGAGCAACCCAGCAAGTAGAAGGAGGTCCCAGAGTTTTAAACAAACAGATCTTGCATGAACTAATTGAGCAAGAACTCACTCATCACCAAGGAGATGGTGCTAAACCACTCATGAAGGATCCACCCGGATGATCCAATCACCTCCCACCAGACCCCACCTTCAACACTGGGAATCATAATTCAACATGAGTTTATAAGGTACAAACATTCAAACCATATCAGATAGTAAATACTTACATTGTTGGTGGTTGGCTTTTTCCCCCTTTATGCTATGCCTAAAAATTAATCATACAATCAATTTAAAAATCAACAGTAAATAATTACATTCCTGAAAAATATTGAGCTTGTATAATAACATATCTTAGAAATTTTTATTTTTACCCCTCTTGTGAAGCTCTGGAAATATATTAACTCAGAATGTTCTATTTCATCTTATCAATAAACATTTATTACATAGTAAATGGAATTTGTTTGACAAAAAATTAAAAAATGTATGAGTGTCCCTGGAGATAATTATGATATGGATAAGTAATTACATTTCATACCTATCAAATAATCAAGAAGCAAGCTTAGCTGTTCACTGCTTGTAACAAGAATGAAGTCCAGTGGAAGGAAAATTACTTTATTCCAGGGCTTGCAGTGAGGAAATGGTCAAGGATAGTGCCTTACAGAAACCATTTCAAACTTTAGGCTGGGAAGAAGGGCTTAAAAAGGGAACTTGGAATGTGAGGCATGCTGGAGTGGGGCTGGGTACAAGTTCTGTGTGTCTGGTTCCAGTGGCTATCTTGAGTCGTGGTTCGCCTAGAGCGCAGGCTGGTATCATCTTAACAATGGTGGGGTTGTTGACTAACTACCTTGAGGTAATCTCTGAAATTTTGTGTTTGGGTCTTCATACCTTGTCTGTCTCAAAATTAGTTTCTGGAAATTCTAAGTAAGCACAGCTTCTAAGTGTGCATGGTGTAAGTTTAACCAGTTAGATAAATGTTCGTAATATTAAGGAAGTGTGTGGTGAGAGAGGAACATAGCATTCCAAAGAACACTTCAAGGCTATAATTTAAGACTAATGAATTAAAAAAAGAAGGTTTCTGCAGTTTGTTTCAAGGTTACATGTAGTGACTGGGGAAAAGGAAAAAAAGAAAGAAGAAAAAGACAATTCTCAAAAAAAGAGATACAAATTGCCAACAAACATATGAAAAATGTTCAACATCAGCCGGACACTGTGGCTCACACCTGTAATCCCAGCACTTTGGGAGGCCGAGGAGGGCAGATCATGAGGTCAGGGGTTCGAGACCAGCCTGACCAAACATGGTGAAACCTCATCTCTACTAAAATACAAAAATTAGCTGGGCATGGTGGTGCGCACCTGTAATCCCAGCTACTCAGGAGGTTGAGGCAGGAGAATTGCTTGAACCCAGGAGGCGGAGGTTGCAGTGAGCCGAGATCATGCCATTGTACTCCAGCCTGGGTGACAGAATGAGACTCTGTCTCCAAAAAAAAAAAAAAAAAAAAAAAGGAAAGAAAAAGGAAAATGCTCAACATCACTAATTAAATGGAAATGAAAATTAAAGCCACAATGAGATACCACCTTACTCCTGCAAGAATTACCAGAGTTAAAAAAAATCAAAACATAATAGATGTTGGTGCAGATGTCATGAAAAGGGAACACTACACTGCTGGTAGAAATGTGAAGTAGTACAACCACTATGGAAAACAGTATGGTGATTCCTTAAAGAACCAAGGGTAGAATTTCCATTTGATCCAGCAATCCAGCTACTTGATATCTACACAGAGGACACTTGCATATACATGTTTATAGCAGCACAATTAGCAATTGCAAAAATATGGAACCAGCCTATTGTTTTGGGGACTTGGAGATGAGTGGGAGGGGGTGAGAGATAAAAGACTACAACATTGGCCACAGTGTACACTGCTCAGGTGACAGGTGCACCAAAATCTCAGAAATTACCACCAAAGAGCTTATCCATGTAACCAAAACCACCTGTTCACCCAAAACTATTGAAATTAAAAAAGAAAAAGGAAAAGAAAATTTCTAATGTATTTTGAAGCTAAAGTGCTCTTACAGTATTGGTGATCATGATCCAATGATCCAATGATCCATAAGAAAATGAGATTACCAAGAACATCTAAAGGAATAAACTTATTTATACATTCTAGTAGCAACTTGAGGGAAAATAAATCCAGGGGATTTTAGAGATAGGATTTCCAGGTATATTTCAAAAGTACAAATTCAGCTGTGCAGAGAAAACTCCAATTATTTATTCCTTAATCCCCTTGCTTGGAAAATATTTTTAATACTTTCAGATGATACAATTTCCTTCAAAGCACATGATTAATAATTAAATAATAACTGATTTTCTCTAAATTATTATTTTATTATTTAATAATTTCCTCTAAAACATATTATTCTTTTCCATTGTCACTGCCTTACTTCAGAGTCTTTGGAATCTCACCTAAACTATTTACCAATGGTCTTCCTATTCTTTGTCTTTTATTACTACAGTCCATTTTAACATTCCTGACAAAGTTACGGCTGCACATGTAAAAATCTGGTCATGTCACTTTTCTGTCTGTGATAGTATTTTTACCCTTGGTACCTAGAGAATAAAATCTAGGGCTCCTTACAATTTGGCAACAATATTTACAGTTCTCTAAGCTCATCTGTTAGGTTACCCACCTCCTTCCAAATAGCCGTATTGAACTTCTCAACATTTTCTCTTTAACATCTTTGTTCCTCTGCCCACATTGTTCCTTTAGTATGGAGTAGCTTTTCCTCCATTTCTGCCTGAAATCTCCTTTTCATGAATCAAAGCCTGGTTCAAATATCACTTTCTCTTTGAAGCAGAGTGGTTGCTTATTCCTTACGATCTTAGGTTTACTGTTAATGGGAAAATTAATTTGTAGTACATAAGCCTCTACTAAGTGAAAGAGAGGCTCTTGCTCAAAATGTGCTGAGTGAAAGAAAAACACAAGTTGTAGAAATTTGATGGGAACATTCTAGAGAGAGAATACACATATAGGACTTGTTAAAAATTTACTATGCTTTCTTTTTTTTTGTAACTAAAAGTTTTATTAACATAAATTTTTGTGACTCAAAATTTAGAAACTAGCAAAAATTTAGAGATTTTTAGGAACTGTGAGTTTGTGAGTTATTTTATGAACACAGGTTTTAAAACTAGAAAAAAATTTTGCTAAAATGTAGTTTACACAATTAATCTGCAGATGATGAAATCGAGGTTACAGATGGGCTAAATTATGAAAGAATGAGGACTAGAACCCACATCTTCAGACCTGACTTATGCAACACCTTCTGGTTAGCCCGGAAGCAGTAGTTCCAAGGAATCAAGATCAAAGAGTAAATAGTCTAGCATTATTTACAGTAAAGAGTGACTTATGGTTAATGAGACAATAGTTTTAAGATTATTCACAGAGGAATTTCTAGAGAAGAAGAAAAGGTGGAATTGATTTTCTAAATGATATGTATTTCTACAAATATACTTTTTTTATATTCTGTATTCCCAGAATATAGGAGACTGTTGAATGCATACATTTTAGATGCTCAAATATAATGTAATGCCACAATTTTAATATATTTTACCACAGGTCTCTCTTCTTCATAACCACTTAAATATATATTATATAATTGTACATTTAGGCATCATTTTAGTTTATCATATTTTCTATGTCTCAAAACTTTTATTTGTTCTAGATAAATTAATTTAGGTTGGTGTTTATGGCAGCAATATTATTCTTTTCAGTTATTTGATTGATTTTTAAAAAGATTCATGACTTCAACTGTGGCAGTGTTGTTTTTCATATTCTAATTTTGAAACATGTGTCCTCTAATGAATCATTTAAATAAGAAATTCCTAGAGCATGGCTTATTTCTTAATTGACAAGTTTGTTTTGCCTCACTGTTGAAACGGCAAAGTTAATAAAGTGTGTAGGTGTATACACAAAAGACGTGTTTTGGAAAGCTCTGTCACAAGATGCAATACAACTCCCATGGCGTCTTTTCCTATGGAAACTATAAACAGGAAATACTGAGAAGCTAGCAAACATTTGGGAATTTCTTTCTTCTTTCTGCCTTTTTTGTGGGGTTGGGGTGGATAACAGATAACTTTTACCATTGTGGGTTCCACAGTCTGAAATAGGCATTGTAATATTTATCTTTTTTTTGTGTGTGTGGATGTGCAACTTAGATAAGTTGCAGATTTTTCATGTCTCCTTTCAACGTCATCAGGCTACTTATCAAGTTTGCATAAAATACATTTGTTAACAATGTACCTCGTTGTCTGAGTTTTCTCTCAACTGGCAATAACCCTATCTTTACAGGTTATGGGGATCTTAACCAGTTTTCCATCTATTTTCCAGAGGCCTTGAGGGTAGAGATGGCTTTTGGAATTTAGAGATTCAAACTTAGACTGGTTAGTAAGCCCCAGACATTGCCATCATTGGCCACATACACTACCTGCCCTCACCTACCTGTTTTTTTCTTTATTTTGGTTGGCAAATGCCAGACACTAGCTTTCTTATTCTGAAAATTATAGCCAAGGTGAAACATAGATTAAATAAGATGGTCATTGTTTTAACATGTGATTTCTAAAAAAAGTTTTCTTTATCATTTATAAAAAATGCATTCTTAAATTGGATTGATTAATGACACTCCTAAGAATGCTGTTATTTGTTTTGGTTTTGGTTTTTGGTAAACTCACTGTGAATAATATGGTGCTTATCATTGTCATTATTTAGAGAAAGGGAAATAAGATGATCAAATCCATCTATCAGGTGGGTATAATTACCCTGTTTTGCAGACGAGGAAACTAAGTCACGAGGTAATTAAGTGACTATTCTCTAGGTCACAGAGCTAGAAAGTGGCCAATTTTTGATTCAACTGGTGTTTGAGTGATTCTAAAAACCCATTCTTTTAACTGTGATATTTTACTGTATCCCTTAATAATTCTTTGTTGTTAAATAGAAACATTTATGGGCTAGGAAGTGAGTTAAACATTTCTGATAATGCAGTATAGTATTTACACTGCAGAGTTTCCTTATGTAGTCAAAAGGTGAAAAAGTAAGTTGTCTCATCCTACGGCATGCTGGGTAGCCACCAGGACTACAGGATAATTAGACACCTTTCAAAGCAGTACTCACAGCGTGGAAAATGTCCTTAAGGACTTTGATTCAAATGACTGATTTCATGAAAATGAAGGGCTACAAAAGTGGAACAAGGTTCTTTTATGTAGAGAAAAGGAAATAGTTAGGCTAGCACTAGACCTTTTCAGTGCAAACATTGGAAGCTGAAGATTATCTGTACTGATTTTCCCCCAATCTCCATTATTGGGTTTCTGGTTACTGACCTTAGTATAGCTTGTACAATATCATCTCTGTAACCTTTGTGTTGGTTTATCTTGATCAACTATCGGTGCAAAGTGAGAAGCTGCCTTTCATCTGGTTTCCAATGGTGTTAACTAGAAAAGAGAAACTAAAAACTTTGCGTTGAGCAGAAATAGGTAGTCAAGATATTAAAGCACCAACAGTTAACCTGAAAAAGGTATTTGAAGAAAGAAGGATTCCCGGAGAGAAGGTTCACTAAAAAATAGCCTACACTGTAGGACATTGTGAACAAAGAGAGTTGGCTAAAATCTGGATTATTTGCAATGGTACAAAGTTTTTCTATTTGAACTTCAATGAAAAGGTTTTTTTTTTTTTTTTTTTTTTTTTTGTCAATTTATCCTTACACTGAAACTGTCCTCTTAAATCTAATGCATCAAAGATCTGGCATTGTTAAGGAAGAAATCCTTGAACTCTAAGCAATATAAGCAGAGCTAGGAAAAAAAAAAAGATAATGCTACATAAATCTTCCTCTCTGGAATAAATAAATAAATAAAGCCAGTTTGACTATACGAGATGGGTCAAATCAGATAGATGAATAGAGAAAGAACTTCTTAGCCAAGGAGGGAGGAGAAAGTGAACAAGGAAGTTGTAAAACACAGTATGATTATTTTACAATGGTTTATTAAATGAAAGGAAGTAGCACTTTGCTTATCCAACATAGATCATTTTACACTGTGCCCTAGTAGAAGAAACATCAGCTTTGTGACCACAGACCTCAGTTTAAGGCCTGGCTCTACCACTTTCTGCCTGGAAAATTTATAGCAGCTTCTTAACTCCCAGTACTTGCCTCACAGTAGTTTTGGGGTTCATGTGTGACAGTAACCTTCTGTTTGACTTTGGGTAACTTAACCCCTAAGCCTCAGAGGCATCATCTCTTAAATGGGAATAATAATGCTTTGTGGCTCCATTCTAGAACTTTTTCCTTCACATGCGGACAAAACATACAGACCTAATGTTCCTAGTAGTTTTTGTTCTCTCAAATGAGGATAATAATGACTACCTAGTAGTGGCATTTTGAAGATTGAGCATTAATGTATTTAAGGTTCCTAATTCTTAACCACACAGTAAGTGCTATACAATAAGCATGCAGTAAATATTAGAGCTACATTATTAAATTCATGCAAGAGCTATTGGTGGCATTCACTTACTCAGTACTTACTTTTATAGAGAAAAATATATGCCACAGCAGACAACATATAGCAATATCATCTCATATCTGAATTGTGTTCATGATTTTTCAAAGTATAGTCACATTCTAATAGAGAAGGGCATACATACATCATAATTCTCACCTTCCAGAAAAAAAGAATGCGATCCGAAGAACTTTAGTGATATTAACCAGGGACAATGTAATTTTAAATAGGGAAGTCAGGGCTGGAGTCTGAATTCCTGAATCTGGTCCTAGTGATCTTCTCATTACACCATGTTTTTTTGCTGTTCTATAGGTCTGGCATACTTTTCTAGAAATCCTTTGTTAGAGTAAACTATAAGAAGAAGAAATATGCAATCAAATGGACTTTTCTCTTATGAATCTGTGATGCACTGTTATCTTGAGTTTATTGTTTCGGTTTTTTGAATGTGAAAAAAGATAAATTGTAACATTCAGAGAGGAACAGAGAGAACACACTTGTGCTAAATTGAGTGGACTCGTGCCACTATCAGTTTTGCGCTTTGAACTGATTTCAGACCTATGAAAGTTGAAAGTTAACAAAATGCTTTGCTTTTTTCAAAAAAAGACTGAAATTTTTAAAAATTACAAATCAATTTTATCCATTCTAAGTAACTACAGAAAGATAAATATTTTCATCAAGAAAACAAATTGGAATAGCAACAAAATTATTAAATTTTCCATGAAACATGTCTATTTATAATAGAGTTATTCGTTACTGACTCTATATTGTTTCAGAGTGTTGGGATTATAGAATCAAGCCTGAACTGACTTTGATTCCTCAATATAGTTTCTTTTACCTACCCAGTTAAATACCTTAATTTTGATAAATTTTTTTTCTTTGCAATATCAAAATACTTTTAGAAAGTAACAGAAATTTACAGCATTGTGTAAATATAATATTTATCTATTTTAGTTCAGTCCAGCTGAATTTACCTACACTATCATTAAGAGTATACACTGCCAGGCATGATGATTTAACTACAGTCTCTGCCTTTGAGGAATCCAATGTCTGAGCTTTATGGCAATAAAAGCTTATAGTTGCTAACATTCATTGACCTCTTGCTATGTATAAGCTACTCTGCCAAGAGTTTTGTACATGTTTTCTAATTTAATCCCCTTGTCCAAGTTTTTAGAGACAGTGCCTTATTAGCCCAATTTATAGATGAGGGAACAGTGGCTTAGAATAAGAATTTGTCCTGAGATACTCACCTCATAAATGGTTTAATCTATTTGATATGGTTGGCTGTGTCTCCACCCAAATCTCGAATTGTATCTCCCAGAATTTCCACATGTTGTGAGAAGGACCCTAGGGGAGGTAATTGAATCATGGGGGCTGGTCTTTCCCATGCTATTCTTGTGATAATGAGTAAGTTTCACAAGATCTGAAGGGTTTTCAGGGGTTTCCACTTTTGTTTCCTTGTTTTTTCTCACTGCTGCCATGTGAGAAGCACATCTCAACTCCCACCATGATTCTGAGGCCTCCCCAGCCATGTAGAACAGTAAGTCCAATTAAACCTCTTTTTCTTCCCAGGCTCAGGTATGTCTTTATCAGCAGCATGAAGATGGACTAATACACTATTCTTAATTGATATGCCAACACAAATATAGAGACACATAGCAACATATATACACAAAATGCAAACGAAATTGCTTGCAGCTTTAAGTAAGCACAAGTACACTTTTTCTTCTTCAGTGGGAACAAAGGTGTTGTAATTGTTGTTTCTCCCTACAGGTTATGCTTAAACATTGATTATGTGATAGTAACATCATCATTGTGCAGAGAAGGCAATGCAGTAATAATCATAGAGGGGTGCAAAAGTCCACCATGGCTATTAACTCAAATCTCAAATGCTCTGACCCTGACCCTATAGCCTTGATTTTTCTTAGAAGAAGATAATAACCAAAATTATATTTAAACTTCAGGTTGACTTAAAGGTCTTTAATTATTTTTAATGATTTAAGATCATTAAAGATCTTTAAATCAACTGTAAGTTTACTAAAGATAATAAAACTTCTCATCTTAACTCTATCTTGTGCTTTTCCTAGGTAACTGAAATAATAAGAAATGCTTTGAATATACTTAGAACTGTATTTCATAGCAGGATCACAAGCACACAAGACCAGAAGACCTTAGACAAGAGTGTATGACGGGCACAAATGTAGAAGTGTAGGAGAGAAATTAGTAAAGACATAATACTCTAAACAGAATAGACTTTCCCCTCTTTTATTTAAATTTTTGAGAGAAACTTTTGATAGAATATTTAAAAAAATATTAGAGATACATAATTTCATCCATTTTGTTTGTTTATTTTTTGGTGTTTTTTGAGACAGAGTCTTGCTCTGTTGCCCAGGCTGGAGTGCAATGGCGTGATCATGGTTCACTGCAACCTCTGCATCCTGTGCTCAAAGGATTCTCATGCCTCAGCTTCCCAAGAAGCTGGGACTACAGGCATGTGCCACCACGCCTGGCTAATTTTTTATTTCTTTGTAGAGATGGGGTTTTGCCATATTGCCCAGGCTGGTCTCAGACTCCTGGACTCAAATGATCTGTATGCCTCTGCCTCTCAAAGTGCTGGGATTACAGGTGGAAGCCACCATGCTATGCCTCATTCATGCATTTAAATAGTAGACGGAGTGATTGTATTCAAAATTTGCTAGGACTTCTATAAAAAAGTAACACAGACTGGGTGGCTTAAGTAACAGAAATTTATTTTCTCAAATTCTGGAGGATGGAAGTCCAAGATCAAAGTGCCAGCAGGGTGGTTTTCTCTTAGCCCTCTCTCCTTAGTTTGTAGATGGCCATCCTCTTGCTGCCTCATCACACTGTGTCTGTGCACACCCGGTGGCTCTCCATGTATCTGCATTTCCACTTCTTATAAGGAAACCAGTCAGACTGGAATAGGGTCTTCCTCCATGACCTTATTTTAACTTATTACCTTTTGCCCTATCTCCAAATACAGTCACATTCTGAGGTACTGTTGTTAGAGTTGAAACATGAATCTGGATGAGAGGACACAATTCAACCTATAGAAGTGACTTTAATTGCAAAGAGCTTAGAGTTCCTTTAAATCTAGAGTCTAGTGCATCTTTTTCAAAATGTTCACTCTATATAAATTGACCACAATCTAATTTGCTAATAAAATGCATTTATTTATTAAAAATGACATTCCTGAATTAGCTTTATAGGACAACACACACACACATATGTACATATTTGAGTATATATACATGCATACATACATTAAACATATATGTTAGAGTACTGGAGAGACAGTGAGACAGCTATGGTTATAGCTACCTGTTATTCACCCACACATTTACAGCCAAAAGTATAGGTTCATTTATTGACCAATTAGATGTGGCCAAATGAATAACCAAAATAGTACATTTTCATCATGCCAAAGTCATTCCTTTCAAAAATTCACTTGACTAAGTTTCTCTTTTAGATTAACCTACAATTTCATTTCTACATTCAACTTTGTTTTTGGAAACATTTAAATAGATTAAAGTAAATCATTTGCAGTTGTACTATGAGTTCAAAGTCATCTCAAGTACATTAATTAAGACTTCCCATTGTTGTGGATTGTATTTTCCAAAAATGGCTACAACAGTATTTCCAGTCTGACAGAGTCTTGTAACTTTCCAGTCAAGAGGTAGTTTATCTTTCCTCTAGCCACAGTTTTTAAAACTTGATGGGCCTTTGTGAATGCTTGAACAAATAGAATGCAGCAGAAGTGACACTAGGGGACTTTGGAGAACATCTCATAAAAAGCAATATAGTCTGTCACTCTCTTTCTTTTTCTTTCTCTCTCATTCTGGAACCCTGAGCAACTATGTAAAAAGCCTGGCTGCCATGATGCAATCATGCTGGAGGGACCACATGGGCATACCATGAAGGTATATAGAAAAATGCTCTAGGACCTTGGCTGTTCCATCTTTCAGCTGTTTGAGACTTCCTCGGCCAAGGGCCAGCTATATAAACAAAGAAGACTTTATGGTGACTCCAGCCTTAGTCAACGTCTAACTGCAACCACATGAGACTTTCGACCAGAAATATGCAGTGGAGCTGCTCATGAACTCCTGACCCATAGAAACCATGAAAGATGATAAATGATTGCTATTTTCCTTAAATGTTTGGTAGCATTTCTCAGTGAAATCATCTGTGTCTAGAATATTCTTTCTGGAAAAGTTTTAAACTCTAAATTCAATTTCTTTTTTTTTTTTTTTTTTTTGAGACGAAGTCTTACTTTGTCACCCGGGCTGGAGAGCAGTGGCACAATCTCACCTCACTGCAACCTTCGCTTCCCAGGTTCATGGCGATTCTCCTGCGTCAGCCTCCCAAGTAGCTGGGATTTCAGGCATGTACCAGCACACCTGGCTAATTTTTTGTATTTTTAGTAGAGACGAGGTTTCACCATATTGGTTAGGCTAGTCTCAAACTCGTGACCTCGTGATCTGCCCACCTTGGCCTCCCAAAGTGCTGGGATTACAGGCATGAGCCCCCGCACCTGGCCTCTAAATTCAATTTCTTAATTGAATTTTACATCTACATATCTATAGACATATACAAATATCTATATATCTATAAGATAATTCAGATAATTCAGGTTATCTACATCTTTTAAGATATGCTTTGGGAGTTTGTGTTTTTTTTAGAAACTTGTCCAATTCATCTGATTGTCAAATTTATAAGCATAAGTTTCTTCTCAATATTTCCTTACTAATCTCTAGATATCTAAAGACTTGTAGTGATGTTATCACTCTCATTCCTGATATTAGTAATTAGTGTCTTCTCTTTTCTCTTGGTAGCTCTGGCTAGTGGTTCATTAATTTTACTGATCTTTTCAAAAAATCCAGATTTTGATATTAATGATTTTTTCTACTATTGTTTGTTTTCTTTTTCATTGATGTCTGTTCTTGTCTTTCTACTTCCTTTTTTGGCTTTCTTTGGGTTTAATTAGTTTTTTATATTTTTACCGTTTCTTAAGGTGGAAACTTAGATAATCAATCTGAGATATTTCTTCTTTTCTAATGTGAGCATTCGATGCTACAGTTTATGTTCTAAGTACTGCTTTAACTGCCTCCTACATATTTTGATATGCTAAATTTTTATATTTATTTACTTCAAAATATTTATTAACTTCCCTTTGACTTCCTTTTCAACATAGGGGATATTAAGAAGTGTGCATTTTGGCCAGCAATATCTGGGAGTTCCTGTCGCTTTGCATCAGTGTTAGCAATATGAAGCATTGACACTTGGTATTGTATTTTTCTTTTAGCCATTCTAATACTTGCCCAATGGCATCTCAATATGATTTTAGTTACATTTCCTAAAAGAGTAACATGATAGTTAATTTATGTATCAGCTTCACTAGGCTATACTACTCAGTTACTTGATCAAATGATAATCTTATCATATGACCCAGCAGTGCCACATCTTCATGTTTATTCTAGAGAAGTAAAAACTCCTTTTTCCCAGTCACTCTTTATTTCCTTACCCTCTTACTTTTCTTCAAAAGCTTTTTATTGTTAATTTAACTATATTAATTATTTACTTACTATTTCTGATGATGACATATACAGTTCAGAAACTTTTGCTTGTCCCTGGCCATACATTTATCATTCAGAGGAGTGCAGAGCACATAGTGGATATGGCATGAAATGTATTGCTTTATAGATAAACAGTCAATGGACATTGTTTGGGAAGAGATAAGGATTAAGAGTGTGTAGGATGAGTAGGACAAGAATAAATGGCATGTGATGGTAAATGCAGAATGTTTTTGTCTTTACAAAAATGCAATATTGTCTATACTTAGACTAAGATGCTGGGATGGAGAGTGGGGGCTGCCCAGACAGAGCTATACTCAGGGAATTCAAGGCCTGCCACAGTCAGTGACTTACTTTGTTTCCTTGGAGTTCTTTCACCCTAACCTGCATTCTGTTTTTCACAAGTAAATTCACGTTTATGTTGTCATTTAAAAAAACCCCAAGGCATACAAGTATTTTTGGATAAAATAAATATATCTGTGAATCTATTGAGCATAAAGGTAGCATTTTTAAACTCCCATCAACATTCTGTTTCTGCCCACTTCTCTTCTATTTTAACAGTTTTTATTGCACATACATATACAGATATAATCAGCTTTATTAAAGCATAATTTATGTATAAAAATTTACCAATTTTAAGGACGTGCTTTAGTGAAGTCTGAAAAATGTATAATTTAACCACAACCTCTGAACCTGACTAAAACATTTTTGTTACCCCAGAAAGTTTTATTGTGTCTCTTCACAGTCAGTCTCCTCCCATAATCCTTGGGACCTGTCAACCATAGTTTTCTATCACTATACCTTTATTTTTTCCAGAATTTCATGTAAATTGACTGATAGAATACTGTATAGTGTTTGTGTTTGGTTTCCTTCACATATGTTTTCAATATTCATTTAATTTGTTTCACGAATCAATAGCTTACTTCTTTTTATTGCAGAGTAGTTAAATGGACTAAATGTTCATGTTCCCAGAAATTTGTATGTTGAAATTCTAACCCCCAATGTGATGAAATTAGGAGGTAGGAATATTGAAAGGTAATTAATTTGGGGATGGAACCCTCATGAATGTAATGAGTACTCTTATAAAAGGGATGCCAGAGAGCTCTGTTGCTGTCTTTCAACTACTTAAGTATGAAATAAGAAGATGGTAGTCTGCCACTGGGAAGAAGGCCTTCACTAGAACCTGACTATGCTGACCCCCTGATTTTGAACTTCCAGCTTATAGACTGAAAGAAAAAAATTTCTGTTGTTTATAAGCCACCCAGTCTGTGATAAATTGTTATAGCAACCCAAACTAAGACAGTAATATTCATTATATAAATATGCAATAATTTCCTTATCCATTTACAAGTGGATAGACATTTGTTTCCACACATTTTAATACTATGTTTTAAAATACATATTTGCAGTAACCTTATGGTGTATTATGCATTACAGATATAAAACATCTATATTAATGAATTTCATCCTCACAATAGACCTATGTAGTATTTACTATTATTATCACTCTTTTGTAGATGAACAAGATTTAAGAAAGTTAAATATTAATAGCTTGCCCAAGATCAAATGGTTAGCACAGTGGAGCATAAAATTGTGCCCAAGTAGTTCCAGATTTCAAGCTTCTTAACCACTCATAAATCTTCCCCTAGAAATGAGATTATTTATGGTGTTTGCCTTTGTTCGGTCACTAGAAGTCTACTCTATCAGGTTTATGCTAATTTTACAAAATTAGTTATATGTATTTTCAAATATTTCTATACTTTTAAAGAGCTAACCCATTAAAATAGCTAAGATTTCTAAAAAATTTGTTCATTCTTTTCTATATTTTCTTTTTTTTTTTTTTTTTTTTTTTTACTTATTTCTAACTCAATTTTGGTAATTCATTTGTTTCACCAAAATCAACTATATGAAAGGGATTTACATGTTTTTAGTGTTCTATTGTACATTTTATTCATATAACATTTTGATTTTCCTTGAAAATATATATATAGATTTAATTTCTGATGTTTTGCCGACACATTATTTGCTTTTTGCTTTTTTTTTAATTGTTTTTTTTTTTTTACAGACAGGGTCTTACCATATTATATAGGCTAGTCTCAAGCCCCAAGCCTCAAGGAATCTTTCCTTCTTAGCCACCTAAGTAGATGGACTACAGGTGTGAAACTTTTTCTAAAAGTTTGTCTGTTTTGTTCGCTCCCAATCAGAGAACTTGATCTTAGTTAATTTGTCATTGTTTTAAAATGTTCCACCATCTCTTTAATTTTTTTAGTTTATTCTTATGTTAAGTTCTTAATTCATCTATTTTCACGATTTCTTTCTTTCTTTTTTTATTTGTACTTTGGGCTCTTGGGCACATGTGCACATCCTCCATCCTGCATCCTGCAGGATTGTTGCATAGGTACATACATGCCATGGTGGTTTGCTGCCTTCATTCCCCCCGCCCTGCCCACCATCGCCTACATTAGGCATTTCTCCAGGTGTTATTCCTCCCTATCATCCCCACCCCCCTGCTGTCTCTCCCCTCCCCTCCCCTCCCCCCCCACACCTAGCCCAGTGAGTGTTGTTCTCTTCCCTGTGCCCAAGCGTTCTCATTGTTCATCACCCACCTATGAGTGAAAACGTGGTGTTTGGTTTTCTGTTCTTGTGTCAGTTTGCTGAGAATGATGATTTCTAGATTCATCCATATCTCTACAAAGGACATGAACTCGTCATTTTTTATGGCTGCATAGTATTCCATGGTATATATGTGCCACATTTTCTTTGTCCAGTCTATCATTGATGGGCATTTGGGTTGGCTCCAGGTCTTTATTTCTTTTAAACATCAAAACTATATAAGACTATGAAGTTGGTGTTCTGCTATGTTATATCTCATAGATTTTGCTATGAAATGCAATTTCCTTCCAAGTAGCCTGCTATTTTACTTACTGTTTTTTCATTATACCCAGTAGCTGTTTAGAAGCATCATGTTTGTTTAATTTTTTTCTTCTAAGTATTTTAGGGTAGAAGTGAACTTAGTTACTTTGAAAATGGGGAGAGAAAGAAATCAGAGAATTAAAATCAGAGTTACAAAGCTGAGCAGTGGAGTCAGAAAGAAATCTGAGAATAATAGCTGATCTGGGAGGAATAATTTGCATCAGGAGATAAACTTACTATTTTCTTAAACTATAGCAGAAGCTAACATAATATGGTGAAAAGTTTATTAACAGTTTATAGTTTAACCAACTGTATTTCACATCTAGATAAATTTCCTTATTTTTAAACAAAAAGGAGAGGTTACTCCAAGTCACATTTTCCAGATTATGTGGCCATGAAATTACCTAAGACAGTATGTTGTAATGTCTTAAGTCCCTGTTCGTGAAGATACTGAATCAGTAGGTTTGCAAAACTGCAAACTCCAGACCCTGTTTGACCCTAAAGCAGAGGAGCCTGAATGTCAGAAGGAAAACTAACATACAGAAAGGAATAGCATCAACATCAACAAAAAGGATATCCACACCAAAACTCATGCAAAGATCACCAACATCAAAGACCAAAGGTAGATAATGCCCCAAAGATGGTGAAAAACCAGCACAAAAAAAGCAGAAAATTCCAAAACCCAGAACACCTCTTCTCCAAAGGATTACAACTCCTCACCAGCAAGGGAAGAAAACTGGATGGAGAATGAGTTTGACGAATTGACATAAGTAGGCTTCAGAAGGTAGGTAAAAACAAATTCCTCTGCGCTAAAGGAGCATGTTCTAACCCAATGCAGAAAAGCTAAGAACCTTGAATAAAGGTTAGAGGAATTGCTAACTAGAATAACCAGTTTGGAGAAGAATATAGATAACCTGATGGAGCTAAAAAACACAGCATGAGAACTTTATGAACATACACAAGTATCAATAGCTGAATCGATCAAATAGAAGAAAGGATATTAGAGATTGAAGATCAACTTAATAAAATAAAGCGTGAAGACAAGATTAGAGAAAAAAGAATGAAAAATAACAAACAAAGCCTCAAAGAAATATGGGACTATGTGACCAGGCATAGTGGCTCATGCATTTTGAGGCCACAGCAGAGGAGGCCAAGGCAGGTGGATCACAAGGTCAGGAGATTGAGACCATCCTGGCCAATATGGTGAAACCCCATCTCTACTAAAAATAAAAATAAAAAATTTGGCTGGGTATGGTGGCACATGCCTGTAATTCCAGCTACTCAGGAGGCTGAGGCAAAATAATTGCTTGAACCTAGGAGGTAGAGGTTGCAGTGAGCCAAGATCACACCAGTGCACTGCAGCCTGGTGACAGAGGGAGACTCCATCTCAAAAATAAATAAATAAAAGGAAAAGAAAAAGAAAAAAAAAGACATATGGGACTATGTAAAAAGACCAAACCTACATTTGATTGGTGTACCTGAAAGTGATGGGGAGAATGGAATGAAGTTGGAAAACACTCTTCAGGATATTATCTGGGATAACTTCCTCAACCTACTAAGACAGCGCAACATTCAAATTCGGGAAATACAGATAGCACCACCAAAATACTCCTCGAGAAAAGCAACCCAAGACACATAACCATCAGATTCACCAAGGCTGAAATGAAGAAAAAAATGTTAAGGGCAGCCAGAGAGAAAGGTCAGGTTACCCACAAAGGGAAGCCCATCAGACTAACAGTGAATCTCTCTGCAGAAACCCTACAAGCCAGAAAAGAGTCAGGGCCAATGTTTGACATTCTTAAAGAAAATAATTCTCAACCCAGAATTTCATATCCAGCCAAACTAAGCTTCATAGGTGAAGGAGAAATAAAATCCTTTACAGACAAGCAAATGCTGAGAGATTTTGTCACACTAGGCTTGCCTCACATGAGCTCCTGAGGAAGCACTAAACATGGAAAGAAAAAACCAGTTCCAACCACTGCAAAAACACACCAAATTGTAAAAACCATCAACATTATGAAGAAACTGCATCGACTAACAGACAAAATAACTAGCTAGCATTATAATGACAGGATCAAATTCACACATGACAATATTAACCTTAAATATAAACAGGCTAAATGCCTCAATTAAAAGACATAGCAGGCAAATTGGATAAAGAGTAAGACCCATCGGTGTGCTGTATTCAGGAGACCCATCTCACATGAAATGACACACATATGCTCAAAATAAAAAGATGGAGGAATATTTACAAAGCAAATGGAAAGTAAAAAAAGAAGGGGTTGCAATCCTAGTCTCTGATAAAACAGACTTTAAACCAACAAAGATCAAAAAGACAGAAAAGGGAATTACCTAATGGTAAAGATATCAATGGAACAAGAAGAGCTAACTATCTTAAATATATATGCACCCAATACAGGAGCACCAGATTCATAAAGCAAGTTCTTAGAGACCTACAAAGAGACTTAGACTCCCACACAATAATAGTGGGAGACTTTAATACCCAACTGTCAATATTAGATCAATGAGACAGAAAATTAACAAGGATATTCAAAACTTGAACTCAGCTCTGGACCAAGTGAACCTAATAGACATCTACAGAACTCTCCACCCCAAATCAACAGAAGAATACATTCTTCTCAGCATCACATCATACTTATTCTAAAATTGACCACGTACTTGGAAGTAAAACACTCAACAAATGCAAAAGAACAGCAATTATAACAAACAGTCTCTCAGACCACAGTGCAATCAAATTAGAACTCAGGGTTAAGAAACTCACTCAAAAACTGCACAACTGTATGGAAATTGAACAACCTGCACCTAAATGACTACAGAGTAAATAACAAAATTAAGGCAGAAATAAATAAGTTCTTTGAAACCAAAGAGAACAAAGACACAACATACCAGAATCTCTGGGACACAGCTAAAGTAGTGTTTAGAGGAAAATTTATAGCACTAAATGACTGCAGGAGAAAGCAAGAAAGATCTAAAATTGGCGCCCTAACATCACAATTAAAAGAACTAGAGAAGCAAGAGCAAACAAATTCAAAGCTAGCAGAAGATAAGAAATAACTAAGTTCAGAGCAGAACTGAAAGAGATAGAGACAAGAAACCCTTCAAAAAGTAAATGAATTCATTAGCTGGTTTTTTGAAAAATAACAAAATAGATAAACCACTAGCTAGACTAATAAAGAAGAAAAGAGAGAAGAATCAAATAGTAAATGAATTCATTAGCTGGTTTTTTGAAAAATAACAAAATAGATAAATCACTAGCTAGACTAATAAAGAAGAAAAGAGAGAAGAATCAAATAGTAAATGAATTCATTAGCTGGTTTTTTGAAAAATAACAAAATAGATAAACCACTAGCTAGACTAATAAAGAAGAAAAGAGAGAAGAATCAAATAGTAAATGAATTCATTAGCTGGTTTTTTGAAAAATAACAAAATAGATAAACCACTAGCTAGACTAATAAAGAAGAAAAGAGAGAAGAATCAAATAGATGCAATAAAAAATGACATAGGAGATATCACCACTGATCCCACAGAAATGCAAACTACCATCAGAGAATGCTATAAATACTTCTACACAACAAAACTAGAAAATCTAGAAGAAATGAATAAATTTATGGACACATACACCCTCCCAAGACTAAACTAGGAGGAAGTTGAATCCCTCAATAGACCAATAACAATTTCTGAAATTGAGGCAGTAATTAATAGCCTACCAACCAGAAAAAGCCCAGGACCAGACAAATTCACAGCCTAATCCTACCAGAGGTACAAAGAGGAAGCTGGTACCATTCTTTCTGAAACTATTTCAAACAATAGAAAAATAGGGACTCCTCCCTAACACATTTTATGAGGCCAGCATCATCCTGATACTAAACCTGGCAGAGACACAACAGAAAAAGAAAATTTCAGGTCAATATCCCTGATGAGCATTGATGCAAACACACTCAATAAAATACTGGCAAACTGAATCCAGCAGTGCATCAAAAAGCTTATCCACTACGAATAAGTTGGCTTCATCCCTGGAATGCAAGGCTGGTTCAACATACACAAATCAGTAAATGTATTCCATCATATAACAGAACCAATGACAAAACACACATGATTATCTCAGTAGATGCAGAAAAGGCCTTTGATAAAATTCAATACCCTTTCCATGCTAAAAATTCTCAATAAACTGAGTTTTAATGGAACGTCTCAAAACAATAAGAGCTATTTGTGACAAACACACAGCCAATATCATACTGAATGGGCAAAAGCTGGAAGTATTCCTTTTGAAAACAGGCACAAGAAAAAAAATGCCCTCTCTCACCACTCTTATTCAATGTATTATTGGAAGTTCTGGCCAAGGCAATCAGGCAAGAGAAAGAAATAAAGGGTATTCAAATAGGAAGAGAAGAAATCAAATTGTCTCTGTTTGCAGATGACATAATTGTATATTTAGAAAACCCCATTGTCTTAGCTTAGAATATCCTTAAGCTGATAAGCAATTTCAGCAAAGTCTCAGGATACAAAATCAATGTGTAAAAATCACAAGCATTCCTATACACCAATAATAGACAAACAGAGAGCCAAATCATGGATGAACTCCCATTCACAATTGCTACAAAGAGAATAAAATACCTAGGAATACAACTTACAAGGGATGTGAAGGACATCTTCAAGGAGCACTACAAACCACGGCTCACGGAAATGAGAGAGGAGACAAATAAAAGGAAAAATATTCCGTACTCACGGATAGGGAGAATCAATATCCTGGAAACGGCCATACTGCCTAAAGTAATTTATAAATTCAATGCTATTCCTATCAAGCTACCATTCACTTTCTACACAGAATTAGAAAAAAACTGCTTTAAATTTCATATGGAAACAAAAAAGAGTCCATATAGACCAGGCAATCTTAAGCAAAAATAGCAAAGCTGGAGTTATCACATTACCTGACTTCAATCTATGCTGCAAGGCTACAGTAACAAAAACAGCATGGTGCTGGTACCAAAACAGATATATAGACCAATGGAATAGAACAGAGGCCTCAGAAATAATGCCACACATCTACAACCATCTGATTTTTGACAAACCTGACAAAAACAAGCAATGGGGAAAGGATTCCCTTTTTAATAAATGGTTTTGAGAAAACTGGCTTGGCATATGCAGAAACTGAAACTGGATCCCTTCCTTACATGTTATACAAAAATATTAACTCAAGATGGATTAAATACTGCAACGTAAGACCTAAAACTATAAAAACTCTAGAAGAAAACCTAGGCAATACCTCAGGGCATAGGCATGGGCAAAGACTTCATGACTAAAACACCAAAAGCAATTGCAACAAAAGCCAAAATTGACAAATGGGATCTAATTAAACTAAAGAGCTTCTCTACAGCAAAAGAAATTATTATCAGAGTGAACAGGCAACTTCAAAAATGGGAGAAAATTTTTACAATCTATCCATCTGACAAAGGGCTAATATCCAGACTCTACAAAGAACTGAAACAGATTTTCAAGGAAAAATCAACCCAATAAGAAAGTGGGTGAAGGATGTGAACAGACAATTCTCAAAAGAAGACATTTATGCAGCCAACAAACATATGAAAAAAAGCTCATCATCACTGTTCATTAGAGAAATGCAAATCAAAACCACAATGAGATACATTTCATGTTGGTTAGAATGGTGATCATTAAAAAGTCAGGGAACAACCAATGCGGGAGAGGATGTGGAGAAATAGGAACACTTTTACAGTGTTGGTAGAAGTGTAAATTAGTTCAACCATTGTGGAAAACAGTGTGGCAATTCCTCAAGGGCAGAAATACCATTTGACCCAGCAATCCCATTACTGGGTATATACCCAAAGGAATATAAATTATTCTACTATAAAGAGACATGCATACATACATTTATTGTGGCACTGTTCACAGTAGCAAAGACTTGGAGCCAACACAAATGCCCATCAATGATAGACTGGATAAAGAAAATATGGCACGTATACACCATGGAATACTATGCAGCCATAAAAAAGGATAAGTTCATGTCCTTTGTAGGGACATGGATGAAGCTGGAAACCATCATTCTTAGTAAACTAACACAAGAGCAGAAAACCAAACACCATATGTTCTCACTCATAAGTGAGGGTTGAAGAATGAGAACACATGGACACAGAGAGGGGAACATCACACACCAGGGCCTGTTGGATAGTTAGAGGTTAGGGGAGGGATAGCATTAGGAGAAATGCCTAATGTAGATGACAGGTTGATGGGTGCAGCAAACAACCATGGCACATGGATACCTATGTAACAAACCTGCACATTCTGCACATATATCCCAGAACTTAATGCTGGGAGGCCGAGGCGGGTAGATCACGAGATCAAGAGATTGAGACCATCCTGGTCAACATGGTGAAACCCCGTCTCTACTAATACAAAAAATTAGCTGGGCACGGTGGCGCATGCCTGTAATCCCAGCTACTCAGGAGGCTGAGGCAGGAGAATTACCTGAACCCAGGAGGCAGAGGTTGCAGTGAGCCGAGATCGTGCCATTGCACTCCAGCCTGGGTAACAAGAGCGAAACTCCATCTCAAAAAAAAAAAAAAAAAAAAAAATTCCGAGTGTACCAAAAAAAAAAAAAAAAAGTGCTTGCCATTTCCACCCCCTCTCTCTAGTGGTTCTGCTCATGCCATGTAAGTGGAATGGGCCTGTTCCCACTTTGCCTTCCTCCATGGGTGAAATCTCTTTGAGGCCTCTCTAGAAACAGATGCTGCCGTGCTTCCTTTATAGCCCACAGAACTTTGAGCCAATTAAGCCTCTTTTTTTTTTTTAATAAACTACCTAGTCTCAGGTATTTCTTTATAACATTGTAAGAATGAACTAATACAATATATCCATACAATGTAATACTACTCAGCAATAAATAGAAACCAATTAGTGATACTCAAAAACATAAACAGATCTCAAAATACTGTTAACTATATGGAATTTTAAAAGCCATACAGTTTCCAATCTCATTGAAAACTGGACAAGGGACATGAAGAGACATTTCACAAAAGCAATACAAGCAACCAATGAACATATGATCATAGTGATATGAACATTTTTTCATATGTGCTGTAGTAGTTAATTTTTTGTGTCAATTTGGCTGAATGATGGGGTGCTCAAATTAAAACTCTGGGATATATCTGTGAGGGGGTTCCCAGATAAGATTAGCATTGAGTCAGCAGACTCAGTAAAATAGATCACTCTCTCCAGTGTTGGTGAGTATATCAGTCCATTCTCACATTGCTATGAAGAAATGCTGGAAACTGGGTAATTTATGAAGAAAAGAACTTTAATTGACTCGCGGTTCTGTAGGCAGTACAGGAAGCATAGCAGCTTCTGCTTCTGGAGAGGCCTCAGGAAACTTACAATCATGGTGGAAGGCAAAGGGGAAGCAGGCATGTCACATGGCCAGAGAAGGAGCAAGAGAGAAAGGAGGGAGGTGCTACACACATTTAATGTGGTGCTAAACCATCCATGAGAACTCTGCTCCCATGATCCAATCACCTCCCACCAAGTGCCACCTCCAACAATAGGGATTACAATTCTACATGAGACTTGGTGAGGACACAGATCCAAACCATATCAGTGGGCATCATCCAATCCAATCCATTGAAAGCCTGAATAGAACAAATAGCAGAGGGAAGAATAATTCATCCCCCTCCTTTCTGCCTGCTTGAGCTGGGACATCTGCCTTTTGGTGTGCTTAGACTGGAATGTATGCCATTGGTTCCCCTGGTTCTCAGGCCTTTGGACTTGAACCAAAATTACATCAGCTTTTTTGGGGTCTCCAGCTTGCAGATCAAGTAAGTTCTTAATCTCTACAATTGTGTGTGCCAAGTCTTCATTATCTGTCTATCTATCTATGTATCTATCTATGTATCTGTCTATTCATCTATCCATCCATCTATCAATCATCTATCTATCTATATCTCCTATTGGTTTTGTTTCTCTGGAGAAGCCTAATTAATACATGAGTGTTCCCATAGAGAGAAAAGTTAAATGAATTCTCATAAATCAATAATTTAGGCATGGTAATTTTATATTTTGTCCTTAGAGGAAACTCCAAACTGCTTTGCACAGGGAATGAACTAATTTACATTCCCACCAAGAGTGTACAAGTATTCTCATTGCTCTGCATCCTCACTAACATCTGTTATTTTTTGACTTTTTAATAATGGCCATTCTGACTGATGTGAGATGGTATCTAATATAGTTTGGATGTTTGTCCCTTCCAAATCTCATATTGAAACGTCATCTCCAGTATTGGGGGTGGGCCTGGTGAGAGGTTTTGGGTCATGGGGGTGGATCCTTCATGAATGCTTTGGTGCCCTCCCTATGGCATGAATCAGTTTTCACTCTATTAGTTCACACAGGAACTGGTTGTTTAAACAAAGTCTGGAATAATCTTTTCCTTTCTCTCTTCTTCCCTCTCTTGCCATAAAACATGCTTGTTCCCCCTTTGCTTTCCGCCATGAGTAAAATCTTTCTGAGGCCTCACCAAAAGCTGAGTAGGTGCTGTTACTATGTATGTACTGCCTGCAGAACTGTAAGCCAAATAAACCTCTTTTCTTTATAAATTAACCAGCTTCAAGTATTCCTTTACAGACACTCAAAATGCACTAATACAATATATCATGGTGGTTTTAATTAGCATTTCTCTAATAATTAGTGTTGTTGAGAATGTTTTGATATGTTTGTTGGCTGCATTTTATTTTGAAAAGTATCTTTTTATGTCCTTTGCCTGCTTTTGTAAATGAGATTGAGTTTTTGATTTGGTTTTCAGTTTGAACATTGTTGATGTATATAAATGCTACCCATTTTTGTATATACATTTTGCATCCTGAATTTTTACAGAAATTGTTCATCAGGTCTAGGAATCATTAGGAGGAATCTTTAAAGTTTTCAAGGTATACAATCATATCATCAGCAAAAAGAGATCACTTGACTTCCTCTTTGCCCATTTGAATGTCTTTATTTCTTTCTCTTACCTGATTGCTCTTGCTAGAACTCCCAGTACTATGTTAAATAAGAGGGGTGAGAGTGGCCATCCTTGACTTGTTCCGGTTCTTGGAGAGAATGTTTTCAACTTTTCCCCCTTAAGTATGATGTTGGCTGTGGGTTTGTAATAGACAACTTTTATTATTTTGAGATATGTTCCTTTGATGCCTAGTTTTTTGAGGTTTGTTTAGGGTGTTTGTTGTGAAGGATGTTTGATTTTATCCAATACCTTTTCTGCACCTATTGAGATCATCATTTTTGTTTTTAGTTTGGTTTATGTGGCGAATCACATTTATTGATTTGCAAATGTTAAATCATCTTTGCATCCCTGGAATAAAGCCCACTGATTATGATAAATTATCTTTCTGAGGTGATGTTGAATTTGTTGTATTAGTATTTCGTTGAGAATTTTTGCATCTATGCTGTATTAGTCCGTTTTCATGCTGCTGATAAAGACATACCCAATACTGTGTTTTAATGATATTTGCAAATGCTTTGATTATTAAGACTTTTTCTCTGTAGACCCAGAAATTTTTAATTTGATGAGCAGAATATTTTACTTTTTGCTGTTGGCATTTCTTCAAAATTCATACAGTTAATAGTATCTACAAAAACAAAACCCAAGACCGTACTAATAAATTCTGAGCCCTAACTGGTGATGGGATTTAAAAAATCAATAAATGCTTGATGAATGATTAAAATAATAATGTTAAATTTTACCTGTTTATTTAAATGTGGTTTAGTACTCTTAACTCTAGAATGTTGAAAATTATAATCAAATTTTATCAAGTTTATTTTCCATCTATACTTATACTTGGTTGGTTCCACCCCCAACTCCACTTTCTAATGATAAAGGACATAAAATCTCTCTAAAGTACCCTTCTAAAAATTCTCTGGAAACCCAAGAGTTATCTCACATGTGCTTATTTGCCAACCTTATTTGTTGCCCCCTATGAGCATTTACCATTTCTTCCCTCTTTTTGTTCTAGGCTTTTTCTAGTAGGTACTGTGGTATCTGCTGGTCTTTGCCACCTGTGCTGGGTACTACAGCTACTTTGATCAGATTCTACCACTTAACATTAGTCAGGAAATAGGATTGGTTCTTCTGGTGCTCCCACTCACATTAGCTTGGTGCTTTGGTCTCTTTCTGGACACCACGCTATCCCACTAAACTCAGCTGTCTTCTACTACCCAGCGTGCCCAGAAGTGCCCTGGATGCTGGAGTCGAATGTTATTTTTTTTGCAAAGTAGAGAACCCCCTTCTCTTTTGAATTATGACTTTCTAGAGCTGGTATTGCAGAGAGAGAGAGAAAGAGAGAGACAGAGAGAGAGAGAGAGAGCGAGAGAGAGCAAGAGAGAGAGCACAAGAGAGAACAGATATAAAAAATAAGCACTACTTTGGTAATACCTAAAAGTATTTTTAGAAATTTTGATTTTGGTTTTGTTTTAGTCTGTTTGGGCTGCTATAACAAAATACTATAGACTTGTTGCTTATAAACAGAAATTAATTTTTCACAAACTGGAGACTTGGAAGTGCAAGATCAGTTGCTGACATATTTAGCGTCTCGTGAGAGCCTGCCTTCTAGTTCATAGAAGCTGCCTTCTAGCTATGTTCTCACATACTGGAAGAGCAAAACAACTTTCTGGAGCATCTTTTATAAGGGCACTAATCCCATGCATGAGGCCCCTCCACCCTTATGATCTAATCACCCACCAAGGCCCCATCTCCTAGTCTACCACCATATTAGTGACTAGGCTTTCAATATATGAATTTTGGAGGAAACCAATGTGCAAACCATAGTATATTCCTGTGTTATAAATCCCAGAGTCTCCCCAGTAAAGTCTTCTGCACAAGACTGTCTTGGTTCTTGTTGTTGGTGCTCCCATTTCCCCACCTGAAATGTGGGATTTGGGAAACACACTAAATCTGATAATTGAATTAACGTGATATAGAATAGGAGCAACCACACCTGTGATGCAAATGACCCTCACATTGAACTAATTTGATGAAAGCAGTAGCATCAAATCTGAGGGTAGAACCATGGAAACATAAACACCATAATTTTTTTCAGAAATCTTGAGAAGGACGTAAGGCTTAAATGTATGAAATGATTGGGCATTCTTATCTAATTCTTATAAAGCAAGGTGACATTACTTGACCTCTGAATTGAATTCATCTCAGGATTACCCTTCTTCTATAGTAAGGGAGTTGTGGTATTGGGAAAACCCATAGTGCCTCATTCTCTTTTTCCTTGGAGCCAGTTGCATCCTAGGAGGCTATTTAGGATTTCTTGTACAGAGACTTCTAGTAGGTCACCCCACTGGTTCATTAAACATGTGCATAAAGAACTAAATCTGAACAAGGATACAACTCAGGTTTAATCTGGGTCCCTTGCTACTACTATCAATATTGTAAAATTTTTTAAAATCAGTAAATTATATGTATATAATTTTTGCTCCAAATGGTTTTTCCTCCTTGAAATGGTCACTTACATTGCCAAAATAATCTTTAATAAGAAGATAATGTGTAGTGTTTATTAGGGATGCTGAAGAAGAGCAATCATTTATTAGAAATAGAATAGGGTGGCTGAAGAGCTAGTGAATGTACAATTCACTTGTTAAGTTCAGGTTTACTCAGACTCTGAAACCAGATGATACTTAAGAAAAGAGAGATATTTATCACCCTTGCTGAAGGAGCTTTTAGCAGAATATATTCCTATGGACATCAGCAGGGAAGAGTAAGTTAAAAAGGGTAGGACTAAGATCCTGTCAGACAAGGAGTCAAGTGTGTTAGATAATATATCCATGGAAATTAGATAAAGCATCAGCATGCAAGTTCTTCATGTAGTCAGCAGTGGTTTTCTGGTATATAGTTAACAATGGACTCTCTTGGGCAGGAGAACAGGAGTATGGTTTGGGGAGGGTGGTAGGTAAGGGTTGGAAGAGGAAGAACACCTTGATTTATACCATATGCCAATTTCCCTGGTATAAATACTCCTACTATGACCAATTTCAAGCTACCACAGTGAGATCAACAGACACATATTTTGTGAAGTTTTAATAATCCATTCTTGTGAGCCAATGTAGCTCCAGCATGCTACAAGTACAACCACTGAGATGTATAATTCAGGCAGGAATAATGGCTCAGGGACTTGTGCAAAGAGACTGGGTGAGAAGTTGTCTGAATTCAGGCAAAGCATCCAAGTGCTATGTTCTTGTGTCCTCCACAAGAAAAGGCAAGCTATGTTACTAAAAATTGTCTGAGCCATGACCCCTTTGTTCTAAAAATTGTCTGAGCCATGACCTCTTTGTTCTTTTTGTTAAAGGTTAGAACTAGTCTATATGGAGACAGATCAGAGGCAGGTAGAGGCAAGTTAGAGTATCTGACAGAGTGGGAAACACGGGACCTAAGAGGCATTATATGGCAGTCCTGTCTTCTTTCTCCTGAATGATATGCTGGTTTTCTGGGTCATTGGCAGGGTTTGGCTCTTCTCTTTGATCTGAAGCTTCATTCTCAAACCTGCAACTGGACAGACAGAACAGATAAAGATAGTCACTGAAGGAAAGTACTTTGTACAGCAGGGTTGCCTGCTTCTAGCTAACTTCAAGAATGAAATAATTTGTACAAAAAAAAAAGTCTTTCAGTCTTCTCTCTCTATCCCTCCTCCCTGCCCCCACTGAATGTTCTGCCTTCTTTGGAGCAATCTATCATTCCAAATGACATCATTTACAAATACAGTATACTATTGCAAGGATAGTCTTTAGTTCACAGTCTAGAATGGTAGGATGGGAAGTTTCAGTGTTTAAATTTTTGAATTTGTCATATAACCCTTGCTTTATATCTTTTTATTTGCAGAAAAAATTTTAAGTTCTACATAATAGTAAAAAAAATTCAAAATTACATGATGACTGTAGCTTTCATCACTTAGTAAATAAATCTCTTCAAAATAACTGTCCCTAGGATGCCAATTTATTTATAAGTCTGACCTTTGGATACAGCTTGAGTAATTATCCTTATTTAATAATCCCTGATAATTGATTATTAGATAAGAGAAGCCCAGGGAAGCCTACCAGAATGTCAATGAAATAGTTGAATATGGTATTTAAAGGATTTAAATTTTGTTAGAGAATGAAACAAAAAACGTTTTCATTAGAATAGTCCTGCTTAAAAATGATTTTTGTTTGTTGTAATGAAATGTTGTGTGTATAATAATGGAAATACTGTTTTCTAAAGCTACACATCAGACGGACACCATAAAAATTGTTGGCACATTTGAAAAAAATAATATGCATAAAATTAATTATGTAAAAACATTGGATTTCATGGAATTAGAACTAGTTTGTAAGTGGGCTCTACATCTCCTACGTAGAGAAGAGATAAATACATAAATAATAAAAATATTAATTTAAGAGACACCTTCCCCAAGCCTACTACCCATTTATTTTCTTGTTCTGAAACTGGGCTACTTCTGCTTTTTCAGGTTACGAAACCTTCTTCAGCCTAACTGGAGTGTTCAGGTTCAAGCTTGTTCTTGATAACATACATAAGCCTCTTCTCTGAAGTTCCCCATAAGGCCCTAGGGCTTCAGGGTTTCTCTTCATTTTAAAGTCCAAAGTTCTCCCAAGAGACATATGACCTATAGCTGCATTCTCTGGTTGAAAACATTTCTGTCCATTCATACTTCTCATGAATCTACAGCATATGATGAAGGGCAATTTGGGTTTCAAACCATTATATACCATTTATTCCCCCCACATTTTTTCCTAAGGGCCTGGAACATAGGCTTAGTGTCCTATTTTTTCCTGGATTTTACAGGAAGCTGTCCTTTGAGTACAAACTAGAATTATGATATTTTAAACTCTTCTTTGACTGCTCTATTTAGAATTTCCCCACCCTTAACCATGTCCCAACACGATTCTCTCTTCTGCTTGATTTTCCTCCCTAACACCATTGCTGCTTGGAATGTGAGGTATTCTACTTATATATTTGTCTATTGTTTGTTTTATCACTAGAATGTAAGCAGTAGGAGGTCAGGGTTTTTCATCTGTCTTGCTCATTGCTCTATCCCTAATACCTAGAGCCATGTCTGGCACACAGTAGACACTTAATAGTTACTGGATACATACATAAACAAAAGAACAAATGAACAAATTTTGGAGGATAAGGTTTAGATCTGGTACTAAGGTTCAAAAATATGTCTTTGTAGCACCAAAGTTCTCAGTTTAGTAGGTTTGCTAGAGTGAGTAGGGTTTTGAAATGATGTGTGTTATCACAATATATTGTTATAAGTGCTTGCTAATATGTTGGCCTGATGAAGATTAGAATGCGTCCTGATCAGTGGGGGCACAGAGGAAGGTCTGACTGCTTATGAGGAGGTGTGGAGAGATGATGCCAGGCACAGATTTATAGAAGAGAAAGTGTTTTCTCTACATTCTGCAGGAGATTTTGACAGAGAAGAACACTCTGGCTGAAGGAAATGAATGGTCAAAACATAGATGAAGAAGATTCTGGCATTTGAGGAAGTTTCTGGCATTGTGGTGCAAAATGTTTGGGATTGGAGGAGGAAAGAGATTCCACATAGGGATGGCTGCTAGGGCATCCTTTGCTCCAAATGACAATGACAAGGACTGGAGTAATAGCAATGGGAGCAGAGAGATGAAAGAGTAAATAAATATTTTGAATATGGACTTCATAGGAGTTGATGATTGACTGATGTGAAGAATAAGGTAAGAGAAGGAATGAGGAATGGCAATTGCATTTCTAATGTGAGGAACTAATAGATTGATTTATCCTTAACTGATACGAATAATACATGGGGTAGAGGGAGCAGGGTTAGTGAGAAAGTGAGGAGGAAGACTCCCATTTCCTGTTCGACATGCCATGTTTGAGTTGTTGTTGGCTATGTAGAAGGTGGGCCTTGAGCTCAATGCAAAAATGGGGCTGTTGATGCAGATTTGGGGGTCATTGCTGAGAGTATAGGATTTTATCAGCTCTGTTAGAGGATACAACCCAAGCATAAAAGTGTCCTAGGTTTCTAGGACAGAACCCTGAAAGATGTGAATATTAAAGAGAAATCTGTAAAACAGATTAAATTCTAAGTTTCACATTGTGGTTTATCAGAGCTGGAGGAGAAGGGAGGAGGAATCTTTGCAGAAGGAAGAAATGGGCAACCAGCAAATGCCACCAAAGTCAAGAGGATAAAGTTTAGCAACTAGGATTCCTTGGTAATCTTTGCAAGAGCCATTTCAGTGAAATGCTGAAGCTCACAGCTGGATTATGGGGTTTAGAAGGTGAGAAAGCAGGGTGAATGCTGTATACTTTATATGAATGCATAGCAGCACCTCCCATTGTACCCTTGGCCCCACCCCATTCAACCCTTCTGATGGAAACATTCTCAGTCTTGCAGAGCTTGCAATGAGGTGAATTAATTTAGCACCTTGTGCTCAAGTGAAGACTATAATAGTATTCACGGGTTTACACGATGTGACTGCCAGCCTTTACCTCTTCCTTTGGCATCCTCACAGGTATTTTTTTATATGACTGATGAATATCACTTACTGACCAACATGTATTTGAGGAGGTGAGTAAGGTTCAGGAAGTCTTTATTTCTAAAATGGTCAAAAATTGATGCTGCATTTACCAGTAACAATCATGCATCTTGAGGCATCCTTAATTTAAATTTGATACTGTGCTGGTGAGGTCATCTTCTGTCACCTATATAATAAAAAAATGCCTTAACCTTTCATAAACATAACTTTTCAAAAGCAAAAGGACAAAAACTGCACAAACACTTGTGTAGGTAATTGTATAGAAAAGTGGAGGGTGCATAACCAACAGTTAGCAGGAGTAACTCTGCGTAGAGGGTGAGATTAGGGGAGGGGTGAATGGAGAAATTCACTTAATTTATCTTCTTCTGCACTGTTTAAATTTTAAAATGGATTTATATTTGGGTATTGCTTGTGCAATTCTTTAAAAGATGTGGCATCTTCTCAGGAGGGAGCCTGTCTTTTCCCTATTTACTCTTACCCAAAATACTACATAGAGTTTATCATGCCTCTGGTTTAAACAGGATTTCTACTTGTGGATAAGTTAGTCTTAATTATGAGCCTGGTGATGGGGGCGGGAAATGTGAGAGAATACCAAGGATAGAATAAAAATGTCTATAAATATCAGGAGAAAAATCAATGCCCTTTTCAGCAGCCAGACACTCTTTCCACTTCCCCAGAGTGTTGCTCCAATCACTGGGAAGCTCAGTAGCAGTAGAAATTCCTAGGTCCCACTCTTAACCTACAAAACAGGATTTTCTGAGGATGAGACCAAGAAGCTTGCAGGTTTTAGAGAACACCATTGGTAATTTTTTTTTTTTTTTGAGACAAAATCTTGTTTCATCACCCATGTTGGTGTGCAGTGGCACAATCATAGCCCAATTTAGCCTTGAACTCCTGAGCTCAAGCAATCCTCCTGCCTCAGCCTCCTGAGTAGCTGGGACTGCAGTTGTACACCACCATGACTGAATAAATTTTAAATTTTTTGTAGAGACAGGGCCTCATTATCACTGTTGATGATTCTTATGCATGTCAGCATTTGAGGGTCACTGACACATATTAAACAGTACTCACTTGGGAATCTGGGGGCCTGAGTTTTAGTCCTGACACTCACCATTCATGTGGCCTTAGACTGATTGCTTATTCTCTCAGAGTCATTCCCTTTGAAGATTCTCTGAAGAACTTTTCCTCTACATCAATCACATTGTCATATTTATATTTATGCCTGGTCCTACCAAGTAAAAGAAAGCCTCCAGTGAAGTTGTGTTTATTGAAATACACATAAGTTTCAAACGTTCTTTGTTTGAGCTTATCAAACCCCCAGGTACTTATTACTGAGGAAGTTACTGTGCTAATGTCATGGGTGTGAATCATGGGAGGAATCCTTGCTAGGGTGGCAAAACCACAACAATCATAAAAATGTCTCCTGTTTCTTCTTATTGTGTAAGTATTTGGATGTTCAGTGCCTGTAAAATGGTGGAGGCAGGAGATAGGATTAGTGGAGGAGACATGGGGAAGAGAGTCCTGAAAATATATATATGTTCTATTTTTTTCATATGTTGGTTGCTTGCTTGTATTTCCTCTTTTGAGAAGTGTCTGTTCATGTTCTTTGCCCAGTGTTAATGTGGTTCGTTCATTTTTTTTCATTGAGTTGCATGAGTTCTTTGTAGATTCTGGATATTAGTCCTTTGTTGGAGGTATAATTTGCAAATATTTTGTTCTATTCTCTAGGTTTTCTGTTTACTCTGTTAATGATTTCTTTTGCTGTGCAGAAGCTTCTTAGTTTAATTAAGTCTTATTTGTGTAGTTTTGGTTTTGTTGTGCAGGTTTGCTTTGCTTCTGTTCTGGCTGTCTGGGCCACATTCCCCATCCATTGGCAACCCAGTGATCAAGGATCAGCCTGATGAAATGACCTTGGAGCCACATCCTAATGTGAGGAAGCTAGAGCGGGTGGCTGGAAAATATCAGGATAGAGATTCTCTCCTCCTCTGACTTTTGCTCTGCTTCTAACTTAGAAAAGAAAAAAGGAAGAAGGAGGTGATATGGTGTGAATATGTGTCCCTGCCCAAATCTCATGTTGAAATGTAATCCCCAGTGTCAGATGGGGCCTGTTAGGAAGCGATTGGATCATGGTGGAGGTGGGCGTTTTTCATGAATGATTTAGTATTATCCCTTTGGTACTGTCCTCACCATAGTAAGTAAGTTCTCATCAGATCTGATTGTTTAAAGTGTGTGGCACCTCCTCTCTTCCTTTCTCTTGCTTTGGCCATGTGAAGTGCCTGCTCCTGCTTTGCCTTCTCCCATGAATAAAGGCTTCTTAAGGCTTCCTCAGAAGCTGGTGTCATGTTTCCTGTATAGCCTGCAGAACTGTGAGTCAATTATAAAGAAATTAAGCTTCTTTATAAAGTACCCAGTCTCCGGTGTTTCTTTATAACAACGTGAGAATGGACTAATACAGGAGGATTTGCTTTGTTTTTGATATTTCACTGCCCAGAAATTCATGTGATTTTTTTTTCCAATTGATATGATTATAATCCCAGAAAGTCCAGTCTAGTGACAGAGACAAACACGTAAACTTATCATTACAAAAAGTGAATAATTTGACAGATATATAAGTAGAACTCCATGAGAATTTTTACATTTATTTAAACTTACAGTTAATGACATAAAAGTGTGGTTTTATTGTTGTGTATAATACTCTACTGAATTCAGCACAGCCTGGTATATCATAATCACATACATACACACACACATATGAACACTACCTGGAAATTTCCTAATGGTATGTAGGATAGCAAAGTCCCAGTTGTATTTACAAGACATTGTGTCCCTTCTTAGCTATGTTTTCTTTTTTTTTTCAAGCCCTGCAAGTTTTTCCTTCTCTTTATTCCTTTGTCCATATCTCCCTTTGTTTTTATCTCCTTCAAAAATTAGACATGTCTAATACTGCTGAGCCCCAGGAACACATTTCTATAGATTGTAGTTATTTAATGCACTTGCAGTAGGGCAACATTTTAACTATTTATGAATTCTATGGTGAGAGGAGTTTGAATAAGCAGAACTCAGTTTTGAGTAGCATGGGAAAATCACCTTAACATGGATATTGCTTATGAAAAGGTGAAGTTCAGAGTATGTTTGATGAAAGAGGTTCACACAAAGAAAAAAATTGCTCTGCTCAGTAGTAAAAATAACAATATCCACTGACTAAGCAGGCGGTTCTGAGAGATTGTTAGGCTAACTTTGCTTTCCCTGGGTGGTGGCTGACAGGGGCAAAAGACAGGATCATTGGGATATGATAAGAGACAGAGTAAAAGACCCTGATTTGCAGAGGTCTGGGATTCAGCTTTAGGGGCCAGAGAAAGGAGGGAGATGACATCTAGGGAACTTCTCGAAAAAAAGGCATGGTATGTGACCTTTGTTAGTACTAATAATATCTGACTTAAAATTTTTTTTTGTTTTGATTCCTTTATGGATACTTAAATTTATAAGTAAGCCTTATTAATCATTGAAGCCTGCATTAAACTTTGCTGAAGCAAATTTCAAGACAGTTTTTTAACCACAGTTGTACTAAGTTCATGATGAGTGTAGCTGTTTTCTCTTCTGAGGTTGGCAGGAAGGTAGTAGCAGCATGCCACCAGTACTTGAATTCTATGAGTTGGCCAGCAACAAAGAAAGTGGCTTGAAAGAGCAAGAAGTGAGTAGTGACACCCAAGGTGGGCAAGTGGAATATATAAGCATTAGCCAGGGTTCTTAGTAAAATTAAGGAAGGGGAATGTGAAAGGAGACATGCATGCCTGCAATCATGCAGGATGAAGAGCTGAATGATTTTTATTTGGAAATTAAAGAAAAGGCCAATTCTGAAGTCTTGAAAACTTGAGGACCCCCAGGTTAGTCATATTATATTCTATGCTTGGAATGCCTTACATTTATGAGGGTTCATTTTATAAACCTTAATGAATATGACACCTATACATCCTATAAGTTAATTTTTAAAATTTCCTTAAGTTTAGGATTATTTTGTTTAAAGTTATTTTACATAATATTATACCCTCTGTGATATTTGGGGGATTAAATTTATCCAGATATGTAAGACAACCATTGGATTACAATAAAAAGATGAGTAAAGTTGGAGAGACTGCACTTTTAGAGAGCATCTATTTTTAAAAAAATGAATGGAGTTTACTTGATTGACAGATCTTCTAAAGGGGAATTTCGATGGAAAAACAATCTGACTTTGTAAGCAGTGTGTACTGTTTTCCACTATCACCCTGGAATTCCGCCATTGATACAATGGCTGCTTTGCAATCCCAGTTTTTTCTTAGTCACTGCTTTATTCTCCAAAATTCTCTTCAGATTAAGAAATACAAAACCACACTCAGTAACAGTGATTCATGAATAAAAATTCCACAATCCATAGTCTTTCTACAGCTCTGAATTTTTTTTTCTACTCCTTGAGCTTTTCAGTTTAAAGATAGAGGCACTTCTGGGAACATTCAAATTACTTTTGTCTCCAATTGTTGTCATCAGGTTAAAAATAATCCAATTCATATTGACCTTTTGCTATCCCTAACAGTGAGGATTTTATAGATAATATTCCTTAAGCGCAGTTGTTTTTAAACTTTTGGGGAAAAAGTTCTGTTAGCCAATAGTCTGGTTCCTGGGAATGGAAGGTAAACTTGGGTATTAATTGTGGCTGACCCTACACACCCTATATCAGTGATGATATCAGAAACCAGGGGCCTTAAAGGGAGTAATAAATTGATGCTGCAGGCCTGGCGCCAAGCACTGACAGGGCCTGGCCCTCAGTCATGACAGATGTGCCACTGTTAAAGTGATTTCTGGATGTTGTGACCTATTAGCAGCTACCCTGCCCTGAAATGCACAGCCAGTATTGAATAAACTTGCCATTAATTTGTCTTTTTGCTTTTGTGTTCTTTTACTGTTCTGGCCTCCCTTTATTCATTTCACCTCATCAGTAGTTAAGCAATGATCGTGTGGACAATGGCTCTTGGGAAGTCCAGATGTGGGGCCATGATTGAGGTAGAATGAAAGAAGTTCCCACTGGCAGGAAACTTGAAGGAGTGTGGACCTCAAAATATATGGAAATTAAAAAGGGATACTTAGGAGGAAGGAGGTATTGAGAAAGAAAACTGGGAGATAAAGGATTTCCTCAAATAGTATCATGATCCTGACAAAGGGAGGCAGTCTGGGTGTCACCTGGGAAAGAAAACATCACAGCAGAAAAATCAATGGGAGTCAGACTGAGAAAGGAAAGAAGGAAGAAGAACTGGTTGGGAACAGGTAACAGAGAAATCAAGAGGTTGGGAAAGAAACCAGGAGTATGCTTAAGAAGCTTGCATTAGACACCATTTCAAGATCTCCCTAACCCAGAGTATACACTAATGCTTTCCTCATACCCCCTGAAATTGTGTAATTTAACCAGCCTTCAAAGTAGAGACATTCCCAATAATTAAATTATCTATAAAAACATATTATGAACATTCATAGAATAACTTTTATTATTAGATATGAAAATCCTTTCTCTCCTACTTATCCAGGTTTCAGGACCCAATGGAAAAGAAACTCAGAGAATTTTTTTTCCTGAAATCATTATTAAAAATACAAATCCTTTGATCCTTAAATTTTTTCTGCTCTACACTTTTTCTAGCAAGTAATTACTTGCCAAAATAATATTTAAAAGTCCTAGAGAAGGTCAAATATAAAAGATAATTGAGGATGATTCAGACAAAATCATGAACTATTTTTGAAATAATAATTTAAATATGGGAAGTTCAAATTAATAATCATTTGATATGTATTTAATTCATCTTCAAAATAATTATTGTAGCTTAGTGAAAAATCATGGCTGTTTTGAAGTTTTATCTTTTTATTTTTGGTTAACCAAGAGAATAAACTGGAACATGCAAGAATACAAATAAAAAATAAAAATCAAATCTTGTCGTCTTCTCTTTCACCATTAAAGTCTTACATGACGAAGGACCAAGGGCATTAGAGTTATACTGGGAAGATGTTAGTGAGGAAACCTATAGAAAAGGGATGGGAACGTTTTTGCTCCCCTCTGTTCCTACAGGCCTTAGTTTACTAACGTCACCATCAGTGTTTTTCTTAAGCTGGATTTACTGTGTATATTCAATTTTCAATTAACTGCGCAGATGTATTTACTTTATGGGTTTACTAAAAGTCCTTTGAAATTTAATATCCTAATATTGGTAGGGCTTTAAGGTCTGAATTTCCTCCCATTATGCAGTTGACATGTAATCATGAATAAAGTGGTGATGAGTATTAGCAGAACATCTCAAAGTTTGATGTGAAAAAACAAAACTCAAACATACAGAATATCTAAAATCAAATAGAGCATGATTTAAGTTCTTGATAGTTACATATTATTTCTGCCATTAAAATTACTCCTTCTCATTTGTAGATAACTGTCAGTTAACCAAATTCTGGTGGCTGCAACTCACAGATTAAATGAGAAGACTATCAAATACAATAAAATCACTGTTAAGTATATTCTTAAGTGGACAAACATTAGATACTTTTCTAGAATCACTCAATCTTATTTTAAAATTAGAGCAGTAGTAAAAGAAAATAAATAATTCTTTCAAAAGCTTCCAGTTATTTCAACTTATAATATGATGGGTTAGAGTATCATACTCACATTTTTGCAAAAATTAGACAACTTGTGCCAAGATAAATATTGTGCAACTCTTATGCTATCATAATGGCTTTGGAAGTAAACTTAGAACAAATTTTTAAGAACCAACTCTTTGCAAAAAGAGTTGCAAGGTAGAAACTGCAATGTGTTCACTGCAGGGCAGATATTGTACTGTATTACTGATATACATTCAATACATAGCTTAGGGAATATAAAAAGATACATTTTTACTTGTATTTTGGAATAAAATCTAAGAAACAATTCAGTTTTTTATTGCCTTAGTTTGTTCTTGGTAGAGAAGAATGATATCAGAAAAGTCTTCTTGACTGCCTTTGTTAACCACGTTTATAATAGATAGCAATAGTATCTGAGGTCTTTCTGTGTTCCACTCTGGTCTATGGTTGGATATCCCTGAAAATTTGTTTGGTTACTCTTCTATTTGAGGACAATGTGATGGTTAATTTTGCAGGTCAATTTGACTGGGATACAGAGTTCCCGGATATTTGGTTAAACATTATTTTGGGTGTGTATATAAGGTTCTTCTGGATGAGATTAACATCTGAATCTGCAGAATGAGTAATGCAAATTTCCCTCCCCAATATGGGTGGCCTCATTCAATCCACTGAAGGCCTAAATAGAACAAAAAGGCTGAAGAAAGGAAAATTTGCTCTCTCTGCCTGATGGTCTTTGAGCTGACTGCAGATCTTGGGAATTCTCTCAGCCTTTTTAATGGTGTAAGCCACTTCCTTGTAATAAAAGAACAAAAAGGCTGAGGAAAGGAGAATTTGCTCTCTCTGCCTGATGGTCTTTGAGCTGGAACTATGGTCTTCTCCTGGCTTTGGACTTGAACTAGAACTACACCATCACCTTCCCAGGGTCTCTAGGTTGCTGACGGCAGATCTTGGCAATTATCTCAGCCTCTTTAATGGTATAAGCCACTTCCTTGTAATAAATCTGTGTGTGTGTGTGTGTGTGTGTGTGTGTAATGTGTGTTGTGTATATTTGTGTTATACATGCGCACTCACACATGTTATATGTCTATTCGGTTCTGTTTCTCTGGAGAACCACGACTAATACAGTCACTTATTTAGCCTTCTCATGAGGTTGTTAACAGGAGCTATGTTGGACTATAAAAAAAAAATTTCAAAGATTTATACTCCCTTCCTGCAAATTCTCTTCAAGGAGAGAGCTCTAAGAACCATTCCCATTCATGTGCCTCAAAACTCTGTCCCAAGGCAACCCCATTTAAACGGACCATCAGGGAAGCACTACTCTGAACTTCCTACTTCTGGCTCACTTCATGTAGCTCTATGTTGTTTGCCTCTGGCTTGGAGTCCCAAAATGCTTTTAGCTTCTGGCAGCCACTTGCTCAGTTCCCAACTGTTAATATGATGTCGCCGCTGGAGGACTTACTCAGCCTCTGGAAGATTACACCCAGCCACTGAAAGGCATGTTTGCTCTTATTTTCAAAGCCCACCAGTCTGTCAGCTCCTGCTGGAGTTGCTTCTGACTTCCTTGGGGGTTTTTACCCTCACATGCACAGATGGATGGACTTCTGGAAACCCTATAGTTTCATAATGCTTTAAGAAAAATAAGTAGTGTTTTTTCCTGGTAAACAGATTATATTATTTTTTCATCAGGTTTTCAAAATTTCTGTCTAAAATATAATAAATTTGAATACCTACAATGTCCCAGGACCCCCTGGAAGATCCTTTGTTTTAGGGATTTGACAGGTTTCCTGGTTCTTTAAAGCTTTCTGATTCTTATTCTGCCTTGGGAAGTGACATTAACTCAGCCCAAATCATGCTATGTTGAGCCCAAATTTTCTTCTCCCTTAACTTAGAAGGTTATATACACTCTTTCTCAAAAGGCCACACTAAACCTTCTCAGCCATCTCAGGTTGAGAAAAACAGATTAAGGTTAAAGCATAAGTACATTTTCCCAAGGAAACAGTAGGCTCTATGCTTTCCGAGTGGGGAATACACAAGTTCACTGTTTTTTCAAGTTATGTGATGCCTTGTCTGTCTTAAGCACACATATAAGTAGAACATACATTTTTCCCACTTCCTTTAAGATATCTTCCTCCCCCCACCCACCTATATTTGGGGATACTAAAGTTCTATATTAGGGTTTTCAGTGATCTCCATCAAATACTTATTGAGTGCGTCTGTTATGTTAATGCTTGGATTTTTGTAGTTGTAAGCTATAGTGCCAGGGAAAGTTGCTGCCATGATTTTTTTCCCCAAATAAAGAAATATTACTGGAATCTATTTGTGTTCCTCTGGTTTGCTGGTATGCCACCATGATAACATTTAGGGTTTATCCTTAGTCATGCTCCTGTTGCCTTAAAGTGGAATTAGTCCTTGTCTGCATGGAGGTGTTAGTCTAGCAGAAGAAAATAATAGTTTTAAAAAGCAACAACTATAACAAATGGTGTCCATGAAGCACAATAGAACTGCAGCCCATGGAGCAATTAATTCTGTTTCTATGTGTGCAGGTTGCAGGGAGGTAGGGAAAGTTACTAAAAGATGTTTCTGTCTTGGGTCCTGACATAAACATAATTTGGCCAAAAAGAGTATTAGGGAGGAAAAAGAGGGAAATCTGAAGACTGTAAAATACTCTAAGATTTAAAAAAAAATCTAGAGAGACATTCTTTCTTAAACTAATGTTTAGAAAATAATTACTGTTTGAATAAAAGTGGCTAAGTGTTCTATTAAGCAATGTCTTTAAGATGTTTATTTATGGCCAAGAAATTCTGTTCCAGTTTTGTTTTAAATTCTGAAGCAGCTGTATGCTTTCAATACCTTATTAGTTTTAATTTTAAACAATTATTTAAGGGCATTTTGAAGATTAATTTTTCTTTTGCTTTCGAATTAAATCCGTAAAAAATACAGAGGTACTAATTCCCTTATTTGTCTAACATTTATGGAGTGTTTTATATACTTTATCTAATATATATTTACTCTCTTAGGAAAAGATTTAATGCTTTCTATAAAATACAATTTCTACTGCCAACAACTGTAAGATTTGATTTATTACTAGAGTCTATAATTTAGATTCATTAACACACCCCATACAAAGGGTCATTTGGGAAGAAATTTATTTTAAATATTTAAAGTTGTTATTACTGGATAGAACTTCCGAAATATTTAGTACTCTATTCCAACAGAATATCAGAACTCTATATTATTTGAGTCTTCATAGATTAGGGTTATTTTTGGACAGTTATTTGCAGAAATATATTTGAAAATATTTATGCACAATAATTTAGCCTTTCGTACTTAAATAACACTTCAATGGCCATAAATCTTTGTTGTTTCAAACATTCTTTCCAGTATTTGGTATTCTCTTCAATAAATTCTTTGCCAATTCATTATGCAGATATTTCTGTTGTTTTAGGCAAATGAAATGTCTGTCTAAGATTTGAATACCTACAATATACCTATAATGTGCTTAGTACCTGTAACACATGGTATTAAGGAAAAATCAGCTTGTAGACAAGGAATTATAGCATTATAGATTAGGTGCTGCAAAAGAAATATGCACAAAATATCAGAGAGTCACAAATTATGAAGAACTAAATTCTAGTTAAGAGGGATGAGATATCTAAGAAAGACTGCAGAGAAGAGAGCATAGTTTTCAAAGACTCTGGGAGGATAAGGGGAAGAAGAATATTCTAGTTAGAGGTGACATCATGCATATAGTGAGTGTGAGGCAGGGTAAGAAGTCCCATGAGGCAGAAGATGAAATTCAGAATGAGGCTTGGACCACATTGGTAAGGGCCCTGTGTACCACTTAACCTGAAAGGAAATGGCTAGGGGCATGTACTAGGAAGATCACTTACATAACAATAAAAGAGAATGGACCTCTTCCAGAAAACAGTAATGACTATCAGTTAGTAGTCAATAGGCAATATAAGAGCTTTGACTGTCGTACTTACCATGGAGACAGGCAAGACAGGTGGGATGCAAGAACTATTTGAAGATGGTGGACTTGACAAGATCTAGTGGCAGTGGGGAAGCAAGGAAGGAGGAGATGTGATGAAAAAGGAAGAATGGCAAATAATTAATTTTTTAGTTTGGGAAATACAATGAATTGTATTATTAACTAATAGTATTAATACTAACGTATATAATTATATATTACATATATTAAATTATATAAACTAATATTAAATAACAGTAATTTTAATTTTTATTATTACTTTTTTTTAAAGATGGGGTTTTGCTATGTTGCCCAGGCAGGTCTCCAATTCCTGGCCTCAAGCAATCCTTCTGCCTTGGCCTCTCAAAGTTCTGGGATTACAGGTGTGAACCACCACACATGGTCATTAATACTATTAATCAGTATTATTAACTAATGTAGGAAAGTTAGAAAGATAAATTTTGGAAGAAGTAAAAATAGTTGGTTTTGGAAAAAGAAGCATTTTATCGGAGGGCATGGACACAGTTTCAGTCTTGGTTCTCTGCTTTATTACTTATCAGATATGTGAAACTTAGGCAAGCTCTTTAACCTCTTGGATCTTCCTTTCCTTCCTTTAAAATAGGAAAAATTATATTTACTTTGTATACTTGTTGACATGATTAAGTGACAAAATGTATGGAAAGTGACCAGCACTTTGCTGAAGTATCAGAAGCACTCAGTAAATGTTATTTTCACTTCTAATGGAAGAAGTGAAAATCTTTACTCCTCCCTCTTTGTGAGGAGCAGTAAAAATCTAAGATAGCCATTCAGACAGTGGATTGGTGAAAAAAAAAAAGGAAAACTCAGTCAAAAAAGGGAATCAACCAAAAGGTTCCAAATAATTTTTCAAAATTAAGGCACAATTGATTCAAAGTTCTACTTAAATTCTCCTTTGGGATCATATTGAAATGTAAAATTATAGTGTCCAATAAGTATCTAGAGTGACCAAGTCCAGAGAAAGGTAATTTGACTATAATTGCTGCTCTTATTATTATATTATCTGTAGTTAGGATTGTTTAATCTTGATCTCTGTAGCTACTTTAGAAATATAATATATATAGAACAGCTTATATATGTTGGTGTATGTGTCCACTTAACACAAAATTCAACTAAGGAGCATTAAAGAAACCAGAGCCACTAATATTATAGCCAGAGTAGGAAATGGATTCTAGAAAGTAAATGTGGCTAGGCACTATGGCTCACGCCTGTAATCTCAGCACTTTGGGAGGCCGAGGCAGGAGAATCACCTGAGGTCAGGAGTTCAAGACCAGCCTGACTAACATGGTAAAACCTCTTCTCTACAAAATCAAACCTCTTCTCTACAAAATACAAAAATCAGCCAGGCGTGGTGGGGCACACCTACAATCCCAGCTACTTGGGAGGCTGAGACAAGAGAATTCCTTAGAACCTGGGAGGTGGAGGTTGCAGTGAGCTGAGATCGCCACTGCACTCCAGCCTGGGCAACAGAGCAAGACTCCCTCTAAAGAAAGAAGAAGAAGAAGAAGAGGAGGCGGAGAAGGGGGAGGGGGAGGGGGAAAGAAGAACAAGAAGAAGAAGGAGAGGGAGAAGGAGAAGAAGAAGAAAGTAAATCTGTTTTAAGAGGAGCCCATCCAAAATGAGATATAGTTGTGACTGGTTTCTATTGTGGTAAGATATTGGAAAGGGGGTAGGAAGGGATGATAGCATAACTAGTATGCAATTGGAAGTAGACAGTGATTTACTGAGTGAATAAATAGACTTGTGTTTTGTGGAGCATTTTGAAGTGAGTGTATTTTGGACCATTCTCTTCTTCTAAGTTATTATTCACTAATGAATTTTTATGTTAAAATACAAACAATAATTTTTCTCCATGGAATGTCTGATTCTACAGATGATTCAATGCTAGGTTTAATCTCCTGAATAGATTAAGATTTGAAAAAGCTTTTACCCTTTTTTTCTCTTTATTCCCTACCACAAGAGGGCATATATCTCATCTTCTCTTATAAATTACCAGAAGGTACGTAGAATGTGGGTTATTTTCAGTCTATTCAGTTGTCTATTTTTTCCTGAGTTCTGATTCACAGAAAAGAAGCTTCCTTACCACCTCATGGTTGCCTTCAGAAGGAAAAAGTTCTATCTATTTCTAAAAACTCACATTTAGTATAATAGATTTATCTAGTACCATCTAGAGATTTTTTTCAACCTGTATTAACCCTCTGTATCAAGCAAAGAACATGCCTTTACCATCTGTTCTATCAAATACTTTAGTACCACATAGTGGTAAACCACCCAAGTGTCAGGGAATGCTGGCTTTCTACTATTCTACAGTTTGATCAATAAAATGATGTTCACTCTTCCCATAGAGCATCATGGTTCTACCTGTTATGAGCAAATGGGATCATAACATTTCCTCCAAACTGGGAGGGAGTCAAGAGACCAAAGACTAATGCAGGCAAATCCAACTTGGCAAGCAAATGAGTTCATTAGGAATTACATATGGGGCACTCCTGGTTGGTAGCAGGATAGTTCTAGAGATCTGCCCCATTTCTCATCTCTAAGCTTCTTTTAAGCAATTTTCTGGTTCTTTGCCTACTGTATATATATGTGCAATGAAACTGTTTTCCTTGGTATGTTTCCAGCTATGCCCTGAGATGTTTCGGTTTTCAGGGACACCTGCTCTTTGGCTGGGCACCATGTCCTTGTCTCACCTCCCAATATCATGGCCTTGGCTCACCTCCAGGGTTCAAGCAGAAGATATACACCCCTAAGTAAACTGGAAGGGGACCCATAACACTGCAATCTACCTTATACCTTAGCTCTTATATTCTTTCTACCAATTTTGTACAAGAGTCCCTGAATTGAGTGTGAGGAGAAGAAGTATACAGCTCTATAAGGTATAGCCATGGCGTGTGCATACAGGCAACATCTACAGTATACACAACAGCATAAAAAGCAGAAGCTAATGATAGTTATAATGCCTATTAGCAAAACATAACTGCAGTGAGTAGGTAAGATATATAACCAATTTGAGAATGAGTTATATCATGGATTTGAACTGACAAATTATTTAAAGCATCTGTGACATTACTTTCTTCATCAGGGACGTAGGTGCAATAGGTAGCACCTATAAGGGCACATATTGTTTGGTCTCTGTCATGTTGGCAACTGGTCCAGGTTCATGCAATCTCCAATGAGTCTGGGTTGCATTATCTGTGCTGTTGTTAGAATTGATGAACCTACATTGACACATCATTATCATCTAAAGTCCATGCTTTACATTAGGGTTCTCTTTTGGTATGATATATTTTATGTGTCTGGAAAAATGTATAATAATGGCATGTATCCACTATCATAGTATTAGACTGTGTAGTTCACTGTCCTAAAAATCCTGTGCTCCACCTATTCATTCCTCTCTTCCTACTAAACCATGGCAAGCACTGATCCTTGGACTCCATAGCTTTGCCTTTCCCAGGATGTCATATACTTGGAATTATATGTTATGTAATATTTTCAGATTGGCTTTTTCACTAAGTCATATACATTTGTGCTTCCTCCATATATTTTCATGGCTTGATAACACATTTATTTTTAGTGCTGTATTTTATATATATATATATATAATCTATATATATAAATACATCCTGTCTGGATGTAGCAGTTCATTCATTCATATACAGAACAAGTTTTGGCAATCATGAATAAAGCTGCTAGGAACATCTATATGCAGGTTTTTGTGGGAACATAACCCAATTCCTTTGGGTAAATATCAAGGACCATAATTGTTGGATTGTATGCTAGGAGTATGTTTTAATTTTGTAAGAAACTGACAAACTGTCTTAAAACGTGGAGATATTATTTTGCATTCCTATCAGCAATGAATGAGAGTTCCTGATGCTTCACAATGTCATCAGCATTTGATAATGTCAGTGTTCTGATTTTTACCATCCTAATAGGTATGTAGGTGTAGCTAGAATCATTTTTTTTTTTTTTGCATTTGGATGTCCAGTTGTTCCAAAACCATTTCTTGAAAAGACTTTCTCTGTTGTATTGCCTTTGTTCATTTGTTGAATATCAGTTGACCTTATTTATGTGGGTCTATTTCTGGGCCCTCTGTTCTATTCTCTTGATCTATTTGTTTATTCTTTCACCAGTACCACCCTGTCTTGGTTACTGTAATTTTATAGTAAGTCTTGAAGTTGGATAGTGTTAGTCCTCCAACTTTGTCCTTTTCCTTCAGTTTCATGTTCGCTATTCTGGATCTTTTGCCTCTCCCTATACATTTTAGAAGCAGTTTGTCAATAGCCACAAAATAGCTTGCTGGGATTTTGATTATGGATATATTAAATCTGCAGTTTTAGAAGATTTTTATTGTTTCTTGGATTTTCTGCATAGATGGTCATATTGTATGCAAAAACAGTTTTATTTCTTCTTTTCCAATCTGTATATATTTTAACTTCTTTTCATGTCTTACTGCATTAGCAAGAGCTTCCAGTATAATGTTGAAAAGTAGTGGCAAAGGGGAACATTCTTGCATGGTTCCTGATCTTGGAAAAACTTAGAGTTTTTCACCATTAAGTATAATGCTAGCTGTAAGTTTTTTTAGGTGCTATTTACTAAGTTGAGAAAGTTCTCTCTTCCTAGTTTGCTGACAGTTTTTGTCGTGAATGAATGGTAGATTTTGTCAAGCACGTTTTCTGTGTTTATTGATACTACCATATGATTTTTTACTGCTTTAGATTGTTGATATGATGGGTTACATTAATTGATTTTCAAATGTCAACCCAGTCATGAATACCTGCAGTAAATGCCACTTGGTCATGGTGTATAATTTTTTAAATACTTTTTTGGTCTGAATTTCTTAATATTTTGTTGAGAATATTTATATCCATGTTCATGAGAGATATTTCAGTGCTGTTTTCCTTTCTTGCAACTCCCTTATTTAGTTTAGACATGATAATGCTGGTCTTATAAAATGAGTAAGGAAGTGTTTCATCTGCTTGTCTTTTTTTTGGAAGATATTGTAGATAATTTGTATATTTTCTTCCTTAAATGTTTGGTTGAACTTGCCAGGGAAATCAGCTTTATTTATTTATTATTTTTGCAGTGTTATTGATTATTACTTAAACACCTTTAATAAGTATAGGTCTATTCAAGTTATCTACTTCTACAAAACTCTATTTTGGTATTTTATTCCTTTCAAGGAATTGGTGAATTTCAACTGAGTTATCAAAGAACCTTCAACCTTTTTATACTATTATTTAATTATAATTTTCAGGTTAATGGAATCAGTAGTGATAACTTTCTTTCATTTATGATATTTCATTTGTGTCTTTTCTATTGTATTCTTGGTTAGCCTAGCCATAAGTTTATTAATGCTATTATCTTTTCAAAGAATTAGCTTATATTTTTGTTTTTTCTATTCAATTCCTATTTTTAATGTCATTGATTTCTGCTCTAATTTTTATTCTCTTCTTTTACTTGCCTTAGGCTTGCATTGCTTTCCTTTCTCTGTTTTCCTACGCTTGGATTATCAATTTTAAATATTTCTTATTTTTCAATACATGTTATCAGCATTGTGAATTTTCCTTTATGCACTAGTTTTGCTGGATCCAACAAATTTGGTAAGTTGTATTTTTATTTACATTTAGTTCAAAATATTCTAAAATTTTATTAATACTTCTTCCTTGATCCATTAATTTCATTTTTGAATATAGTCATGTGCTGCATTTTACATAGACATTTTGGTCCATGATGAATGCATGTATGGCAGTGGTACATAAGCTTAAAATATCCCATTTTTACTGTATTTTCTATGTTTAGATACCCAAATACTTATCACTGTATTACAGTTACCTACAGTATTCAGTACAGTAACATGCTGTACAGGCCTGTAGCCTAGGAGCAATAAGCTATACCATATAGGGTAGGTGTGTAGTAGACTATACCATCTAGGATTGTGTAAGTACAGTCTACGATATTTGCAGGATGACAAAATCACCTAATGATTCATTTTTCAGAATGTGTCCCTGTCATTAAATGATGCATGACTATGATTGTACAGGCTATAGTATTTAGATTTATTAACTAGCCAATTGGATATATATTAAATATGAATCACAATAAGTAAATTAGCTAAAAACACTTATGTATTTTTCATTGTAGGATAAAAAATACACATTTATATTCATTCTGACCTTTAATGACTAAAAATTAAAAAAAATTATTGTCTATATATACCATAGATAATTAGTTATGATTTGATGAATTGAAGTCCCTAAGATAAATAATTTAAATTTTCTCTTTAAGTAGGCTTCTAGCAAGCTAAGTATATTGCTATAAAAATGGTTTACTTATAGACTAACCGTATTAAGTCTTGGCCAGCTCACTATTTAATGGGCTTGTCTTTTGTCTTCTTTCCAATATTACAACTATATATCTATGTCACATATATAAATATGTATTACAAAAAATGATCACGATTAAACATACATCATTTGTTTTAATTCACTTAAACAAATTAGACCTGAATCTTCAAAGAAAAAATCCAGTACTCATATCATTTAATTTACATGTTCAAATGATTCTTTGCCTGGTTTTGCTAGTATAATAACTGCAGCTTTCTTTTGCTCATTCTCTTCAGCTCTACAAAGTGCTTGCATCCCTGCATTGTGAGTCCAGGGGTGGAAGCTCTTAGTTCCTTCTGGTTTCAGGAACCTTATATTTCCTTCCCTGCTTGTCTCTTCCTCCCTCTTTTTCTGAAATTCAAATTACTTGAGCACTGAACAATTTCCCTTATTCTACTTTCAGGAATTATCTCCTGGTTCTGGTTTGTTTACCTGATATATGACCTCTTACTTCTCTTAACATCAGTTATTTGAGTGAGGAAATCACTCCTTTTAAAAAATTATGAAAAAAAAGAAGAGCATGAGAGATCTGTTCCTCTTGGAATTTTCTTAGCTCTGTCTTAACTTTAGGATTGACATAAAAATGTACACTCTTTATTGGACACTAAGGCACCCTTTAAAGAAATAAACATTTTGGAAGAAAAAAAAACCTTCCAGCTATTATGCAATGCTAACGCATAAGTACATTCCATTACAATAAATTATCTAGCCTTTAAAGAGCTTTTAGAATTTCAACGAGAATCATTTCTAGTGGAAGAATTTTTTTCCCCACAACATGATTACAAATCATTCTTCCTGCCTTCTGTTTTTCACAATCATAGTGCAGTGAAGAATCTCTTCACTTCCTCTGTTGTAAAAGAAAGGAACTGAAGTCATTAATGGTTCTGATGGAATTAGGAAATTCATACTCTCACATCCCCAAAGAGATCATACTAGTAGTTTTAACAGCTTGAAAGACTCTCTCAACTTCTCTTTATGTTCATTAAGAAAACACATGAGAAATTCCCATATGGAAAGTATGGATTTTTCTTCCCCCTAATCACATAGAGTAGTTTCTTGTCTTTCCTTTCCTTTCTGCTGGAGTGAACTGGATTAAACCACAGAATACTGCCTATTTCAGTATTCTGCTTTATCTATACCACCAATTAGTTATCACTTGCACATGTACCGAGATAATCAGCTCTTATGCTTCTGGAAGGGTGTTGATCCCTTGTCTTAAATATGTGTATAGAGCTTTTTGCTAAAGTTTACAGGCACTTCGTCAAAGATTTACTGTCCATAATGAAGACGGAAGAGACTACAAGCTCCGAGTGCAAAGCACACAGCTGCTGGGAGAGACGTTGCCAAGATAGGAGTAGCTTTGAAGGATCAATGAGGGGATTACGTTACAAGCATAGCTAAGGACTTCTGGAGGGCTGGCAGAGGCTGCACTTTCATATCATAGGTCTCAGAGTTTTATCTTTTCTAATGAATTGTTTATGGTCCCTGTTGAAAACCAAACAAAACTTTTCCCACTAAAGAATAATATTTCATAAAAAGTCTTTGTGGCTTTCAGGTAAACATATATTTTAGGACCCAAGAGAGTAAAGGACAATGATTTTCACAAATATTGTGCATATTAGAAATGAATGCTTAGATGAATTCAGCATAGTCACACCGTTGTCTTTTCTGCAAATATTTTCTTAAAACATGATGAGCTTTAGGACAGTAACTTGCTCTAGAGTTAAATGAGATCTAATTTTTGCTTTCATGATACAACTACATTTCTTTTCTTTGAAATAATTTATTTCCCCAGTTTTTGTGGTCCTATGATATAATTTGTTGAATTCTTAGTTTTCTTTATGCTGTATTTTTTCATTTGTCTTTGAGCATCACTGATAAAAATTAAATTTCAGAAGACGGTACAGATATTGGTAATAAATAGAATTTATATATATTCATACTAATATGTACAACTTACATAAATATCTGAATTCTAAGCTTTAGATTTTGTGGTGCTCTATAGAATTTTTGTTGTAGGCATGCCTTCCAAATTATATTTTTCATTAGACTAACATTAAGTTCCATTTTCTTCCTGAAGAGTATACATTGGAAAATAGGCATAGAGAAGGCAGCCTAGAGTAATACTGCACATAATAGATGCTAAATCTATCCCGTGCGAGTAAATTTATATATTCGATGTAAGTAAGTGAAGAAATGTCACTGAATAAAGCCCTTAAGGAAATCATTGTAAAAACTTTTAAATCAAATATTAGTAATTGAGAACATACCAAATTAATGTAGATATTTGAAAATATATCATGTTTTTCAATTTTTCATAATCATGGTATATCATTTTTTTCTGTGTCAATGAATGACATACATGTTATTTAGCTTATTTTAAAAACATGTTATGAGGCTTTAATGAATATTGAATTTACCTAGATAATGTTTTAGAAAATAAGGTTACATTTTTCAATAGTGCACATGGTATTAGTCTCTACCAAAGTAATTTTTTAAGCTTATGTTCTAAATTAGTTTGTATTCACTCTCAAATGCTTTTTAATATTGGTCTGAACACGATAGGACAAAAAGCTACTTTTATTCACCAGTTTAATCCCTTCCTTATGTTTTCCCCCTGTTAAAATGCATTTGCCAGAAATCTTTCCTTCTAGCTATATATTTGTATCAATTACCCTTAGCTGTATCAAGAATGGTGCCATTTTAACATCTTTACTCCATGTAGCACAGGCTATCTTTACAGCCTGTAGAAAGACTTGATTGATACACTCAGGATATGGTAGAGGGTAATTTGAGAGTTGTTACCAAAGAGGCTATAGATACTAGGCAGGAAAATACCATAAAGGTCTATTTCTGCCACTCTTCAGCTGATCCTCCATAAACTACATATCTATTTCTATCCTGCTGAATCTTTAAGTTGTGTTGAGCAATTAGCTCTAAAAAGCATTTTTTTTCTATAACTAATTTTTAGGAGTAAAGTTATTGGGCATAAACATATTTGTATTTTTTCTCGATACTCTATTTTTGTATGTTTTTCAGAAGAGTTGTAAAGTAGTTGTGGTTTTTGCCATTGAAATTAATGGCATTCATTGAATGTCATTGAAAGTAATGGCAAAAACCGCAATTACCTTTGCATCAATCTAATACAATACCAACTGGGCATCATCTGTACGTGAAAGTAAAGTAGCAATTCTCACAGAGGGAGTTACAGGAAAGAATTGAATGTGTCCGAAGATATGTACCAACTGGCATTTAGCCCAGAAGACCATGTTTGCAAAACAAAAATAAAAACAAAAATAAACCCACAAAGACAAAACACTTAAAACAGTTCAGAAACCTGCCTTGTGCTTGGTTAACAATTGTATCATGTATTTATTTATATCCCACTTTATTCTAGAAAGTATTTCAAGATGACTAAATGTATTTATAATAATAACTCAGAACAGACTTGACAAAATTGAGCAGAATGAGCAGAATATGCATCAAATTTCCTTCCATGCCAAAGATAGTGGAGATAGCAAAAGCCACTTTAAAAGTCCTTTAATTTCAACTTCTATGTGGAACTTGATCCATATTAAAGCTGAGCTACAGGTAGAATTAGTCTTCTGGCATAAATTTTTACATCTTTGTTGAAAGTAGTTTGGCAAATACATTATGAGCCATAAAAATGTGCCCATTCTGCCCCAGTAATTTCACTTCTGGGAATCCTAAAAAATAAATTGTCAAATATAAGGATAATAAATTTTATATATTAAATGTTCATTATGGTTTAATTTGTAATATTCAAAACTTGAAAACAATGTAAATCTCTACCCAAAAAAGAAACATTAGATAAATAGTATTATGTCTACTTATGAGATAGCAATTTGGCCATGAAAGTATAATCAATCACTGTAAAAATGAAAATAATGTTGAGTGAAAAAGAAGCATATGATATACCATGTGTAATGTGACTATAAATGTGTTAAAAATGTTATGTATTATAGAAAATAAAGCAGTAAAGTAGACTAAAATGTTCATAGTAACAGTATTAATATGAGGAAAACCATGGATACTCCAAATAAATTCCTTTGAGAAATGAGCTTCCAATATCTAAATAATCTCATAATCTCATGTAATATGAAGAAACAGAAAAAATTTCTATGAGGAGGCTACCATCTGGTAAGTATTCCCTCTGTGTTGTGGCCTGTATTAGCCCCAAGCAGGACTGCCTAGGAGCATGTAGAGTTCTGCAGTCAGAGCACAGCTGAGATAAAAGGGAAGAGTGAGCTTATGGGGAGGGGAGATGGTGGAAGCTCACATAATTTGAGAATTAGAGAAGAGCCAACAGTTTAAAGCCAAACATCAAAATGAGGCATGACTTAGGCAAGCAATTTTTGCATAAGGGAACCTGAAGAAATCAAGAAGATCCCACATGCAGGGAACCAGTAAGTATCAGAGGGAAGGTACATACCAAAATCTATGCTAATTCATGCCAAAAGTGTATTACAGGAAGATGTGAGCCCAGTCTCTAAAATCCGTTTTTACTACTTATAGATAAGAAATGGAAACTGGCAAAAACAAAGGTAAAGGCCCCAGCTAGTTGGAATGAAATCACATAAATTTGGCATTGATTATGGGAAGAGAATTCTCTTTGTGTGTATGTGTGTGTGTTTGTGTGTATGTGTGTGTGTGTGTGTGCATCTGTTATTTTCCGAAACTTGTGTTAAGTACTTTATATGTATTAGTTTATTTAAGCCACACCCTACAAAGTATGTAATATAATTCTAATTTTACAAAGGAGAAATCTGGACCCCAGGGAAGTCACATATCTTGCCCAGGGGCACACAGCTGGTGGTGGAATTAGGATTTGGACCCAGGTCTCCAAAGCCTAGGTACTTTCTGCTGTTTCTAGTAGGGCTGAGAGTAAATGGTCCAGTAACTTAAGGCAGACAGTGGATAAGATGATTTTGTATCTCATTATCTATGGAATGCAACTGAATTATCTTAATCCATTAACCTATCAGTGGCAACATTAAAAAAAAGATATTCACTCAGTTACATTCAGAATACTTGGAATGTATGTAGGCCTGGAGTCAGACCTACCATGCAAGGTAATATTGATAGTGCTAATAGCATTTGTAGAGCAAATTTTAGATTTTGCCTCTAGTCTTGTGAAATTTAGCATCTGATGAGAGATGGGTTGACTCATGTTGACAAAATGTACATGCTTCTAGAGCTCAAATCTCCAAATGTAATCCAGACCAACCCAATGCAAATCAAGTAAATCATTCAAAAACAAACTATGTTTTACAAACAGCTGGTGACACTATTGTGTAATTTAGAGTGTGTGGTCGGGCAATAAAACAATTAAGGACTAAATGTCTACTTACATAGTTATATAGAAGAAAAATACTATGCACAGATACATGTGCTTATGAATATGTAAGTTTCATACATATACCTATGTATATCTACAGATAGATATTCACTTTGTTTGGTAGTTTGCATTTTGTCTCAATTACAGCTTTTGAAGTCAAGAGTGACCTCCTTTTCTTTTCTTTCCTAAAATTTTACCTATTTCATAGTTAATTTCTGCTTCACTCCTGAAGACTTGTCTCAGTCTTTCAATATTCATTCCTCTTGGCTTTCAAAGAAGATTCTTCCCAAATCTTCTATTGTAGTCATATATTTAAAAAAATGTTAACCTCATAATGCCTTGTTATTGATAAATCCACTGAATTTTTCACTTTTAAAAATAGTGAATCTTTAATCAAATACCCAGTGCTTTGGTAAAAGGTTTGGTTTGCATACTTAGTGGATTGAGGCCATCAGATCTTAAAAGAGGAGATTTGAATCGACCAAAGAATTGGTCAGTTCTCTGAAAGCAACACAATCTAATAAGAGCTTGAATTAGGACTACTTAAGCCACTCTTCCTATTACTGAAAGGTAATCATTTTTAACAGAACTACCATAGTAAAACAGCTGAGAAAGCTACTGTCCTTTTTAAGACCGTAACAGATGACTTCCTTAAAATGTGATAATCACACCTCAAACTGTCTATTCTAGAGTCATTTTCAAACTTAATTGAAATGTGTGACAGGAAAGAATTTAGAAGAGAAAAAAAAAAATATCTTTATCAAGGCTCTCTGTTGAAATGTTGAGGTTCTATTTAGTATCCAACATAGTATGGAGCATCATAATCTCCACTCATTTTTGGCTCTCATTTCCCCCCTAATCATTCTACCACCCATTCTCAGAAGCTCCTCTCTTTCTGAGAGTGGTAAATACTATTGTGTATTATTCAACATCAGCTCACCCCTTATCTAACAATTTCTCCTTTGCACAACTGGATACATTAATTTTTTCCTTAACGCCTTTTCCTGATCCAACACTGGCTCAACAGAATATTTCCCTATACCATTTAATATTTCACTCTTGCCAGTCTTTGCAGTTTAAAAAAAGTATCACCCTTTCAGAACCTAAACTTAAAGGCGGAATTTCTGACCTCCCTGTTTCTACTTATCCACATTGTGTTGAGTCACAGGTTTCATTCCTACTTTTCGATTGGTTTTGTCTATAGGAGTGGGTTTCTTCTTTAAAATTCCAGTACCCGGTGTAACCCAGGGACTAGCTGAGAAAGCAATGACCTTTGGGACTCATGTGACGTTTTATCAATCACACATCATTTCAATGGAAGCCCCCTATACTTATAATTACTCTAGCATTAGTGGTTGCAAAACTAGGATAGCAAAACAAACTATAAGCTAACTACATTGGAAGTAGGAGTATAACCTATTACAACCTATATACTAATCCTGCTTCCAATGTAGGTTAGCTTATAGGTTGTCTTGCTATGCTGGTTATACAACTACTTTTTATTCCTGACATGGATCATGCCTTCCATGCTTGAGTTCCACTAAAAAATATGACTCACATGAGTCAGTTGTGTGTGGAACAGACTTACCACATATTCAATATTCAACCAGCTTGAGTTTCTGGAGCTGCAATTCAGCTTGTTCCTCACTTAAAGGTGAAGATGGGCTTGGGCAGTTCCTGGGTTAGAAAGCTCTGTGGAAACCTTTATCTACCTACCTAATTATCTATAACAAACCTTAAGATTGGTTTGGATTGTGTATTACTTTGCCTGAGAATTGTTTTCAAGGAAAATACATTTAGATCCCAGGATTCAATAATTCCCAGATAAGATCTGGATGTCATTTATTTTATAATGGACTGAGTTCAAGAAATAAGAGAAATTAATAGGCTTGTTGATGATCAGTTTACTTAAGAAAACTGTGGTCGTGAGGAGGCGATGGAAATGTAAATAAGAACTCATTTATTCATTTATTTATTCAAAAAGTGTTTATTGAGTGCCTTCTTTGAGTCAAGCAAATTACAAAATGTTTTGGAGATACAGTTAATAAAAGGGGTATGGTCCAACTCCTCATGGAACTTGCAGTCTTACTGAGAGAAGTAGATAAGTCAGAAAACTAGCAAGTAAATATGCAGTCTATAATTTTTATGAATAATATAAGAAGTTATTTTTTAAAATTGACTTTATTCAGGCCATAAGGGTGCAGTAGCTCATGCCCGTTATCTCAGCACTTTGGGAGGCTGAGACTGGAGGATTTCTTGAGCCCAGGAGTTTGAGATCAGCCTGGGCAACATAGTGAGACACCATGTCTATCAAAAATTTTTTAAAAATTAGCTGAGCATGGTGGTACATGCCTGTAGTCTCACATACTCTGGAGGCTGATGTAAGAGGATCTCTTGAGCCCAGAAGGTCAAGACTACAGTGATCACATCATATTGCACTCAGCCTGGGGAACAGAGCAACACTTTGTTTCTCTCTTAAAAAAAAGAAAACAGTAAAAAAAAAAAATTGACCTTATTGAGATATAATTAATATGCAATGAAATGCATCCATTTTAAGTGTATAGTTTGATGAGTTTTGATAATCACCAGTCTAATCAAGACACATAACATTTTCATAATCCCATAAAGTATTCTTGAATTTTACAGTCAACAAATACTCTTAATCCCAAAACCCTAGGTAATAATTGACTTGCTTTCTTCTAGGAGAGATTAGTTTGGCCTGCCTTAGAATTTCATATAAATGGAAACCTAAAACAGTATTTTTTTGGCATCTGGATTCTTTCGTGCAACATCATATTTTTGAAATTTTTTTCATGCTGTCATAAATATCAGTAATTCTTTTGTATTGCTTAATAGCATTCTATTTTAGGTATATTCCATAATGTATCTATTCATCTGTTAATGAACATTTGAATTATTTCTAATTTTCAGATCTGCTGTGACCGTTTGTATACAAATCTTTGTGTGGGCATATTTTTTCCTTTCTCTTGGGTAAATATCTAAGAGTGAAATTGCTGAGTCATATGGTAAGAGTAAGTTTAACTTTATAAGAAATAGGCAAACTACCTTCCAAAGTAGCTATACCATTTTCCTCTCTCACCAGCCATATGTGAGTTCACACAGTTCCATATCCCTGTCAGCAATTGATAATGCCATTCTTTTCAATCTCAGCCATTTTGATCTCTCTTTAAAAACTCATTGGATTTCATTTTGCATTCCTCTGATGACAAATGACATGAAGCATATTTTCTGTGCTAGATCGCCATTTGTACATATTTTGTGAAATATATATTTATATTTTTTGGCCACTGTTTTTTTTTTTTTTAAGAGTCTTGCTCTGTCGTCAGGCTGGAGTGCAGTGGCACGATCTTGGCATACTCCAACTTCTGCCTCCCGGGTTTAAGTGATTCTCCTGCCTCAGCCTACTGAGTAGCTGTGATTACAGGCATGCACCACAATGCCCAGCTAATTTCTCTATTTTTAGTAGAGATGGGGTTTCACCATGTTAGCAAAGATGATCTCGATGTCTTGACCATGTGATCTACCTGCCTCAGCCTCTCAAAGGTGATCAGATAGATCACCTTTGTTCTTTTCATAAAATATTTTGGCTATGTTAAGTCCTTTACATTTCTGTATAAATTTTACATGGCTGGGATTTTTTATTGGGATTGCAGTTAATTTATAAATCAATTTGGGAAGAATTGACTTTAATAATATTGAGAGTTACAATTTGTGAACATAGCTAATCTCTTTCATTTTCCTCAGCAATGTTTATAGTTTTAAATGTACAAACCTTGTATGCATATATTTTGTTTTTTTAAAGCTATTGTAGTTGGCATTGCTTTTGTTTAACAAAAATTATTTTCTAAATCTTTGTTGATAGTAGGTGATTTTGATGTTTATAAGAAGCCAAATATTTTGCAAGTTTCCAGTATCATGGCATATTTGTATATCGTATACAAGTCTAGCTGCTTTGTGATCATTTAATAACCATACCACCTCTAAAGTGCAGTAATTAAGCACACTTCCACTGTTGACAACGTACACACATAGAATAAAATTAATCTGTTTCATCCTATTTCACATATTGTTTGAGCTGTTTCAATATTTCTTTTATAAGCTTTTCTGACTGCATACTCCTTCCTACTAGTAGAATGTTTATTTATTTATTTATTTATTTATTTTCTTAGAAACAGTATCTTGCTCTGTTGCCCAGGCTGGAGTATTGTGGTGTGATTATAGCTCACTGTAGCCTTCTGCTTCTGCTTCTTTTTTTTTTTTTTTTAAAGATAGGTCTCACTCTGTTGCCCAGGCTGGAGTGCAGTGGTATAATCACAGCTCACTGCAGCCTCAACCTCCCATGCTCAGGCGATGCTCCCACCTTTGAGTAGCTGGGACTACAGATATCACATCACCAAGCCCAGCTAGTTTTTGTGTTTTTAGCAGAGTCGGAGTTTCACCATGTTGCCCAGGCTGGTCTCAAACCCCTGAGCTCAAGCAAGCCACCTGCCTCAGCCTCCCAAAAAGTTGGGATTACAGTTGTGAGCTACCACAACCGGCCTCTAGTAGAACATTTTGTAACACAAATCCTTGTATGTGTATCTTGGGGAACATATTTATAAATTCTATATGCATAATTCTTTGCTAATGTGTTATATAAATGACATTAAAAACTGACATTTTCAAAGGTTAGAGTAAATATGTAAACCATACTTTAAAGTGTATTATCAGTAACAATGAATTTATGTTATTTCTTAAAGCATAAACTACATATGGAAAAAGTTTCTTTGTTAAAAACTGTGGCTATAAATCCATTGTTTATAATACTCTTCTTGATACTTTGAATTTCATTGGCTGAGTTCTTGTCAAATTAGATTAGGGTGTCCTTGTCTTTAGTCTCATATTATTACTGAACAGCTTGTTCTAGGAGTAGCAGAAGAGTCAGCTCTGCCATTCTTTTTGTAGTTTGCCTGGGCTTGCATTATTAGCAATATTCTTAATTTATAATGTATGTTATAGAATCTTTTAAAACCATTTGTTTATTTTGTAAAGTTACTTTTAGCTAAATCTGGGTAATTTAATTGGTAAATACAATCACTGATCTTACTTAAACTGCAACATGCTGAAAATTAACCAGTGAATGAAGGGCCTTCTTTCAAAATAGGATCCCTTGCTAGTGGGCCTGATACACATAGCAAGTGACAACACCAGCTCAAATATATATTAATAAACCTTCACTTCCTTCTAAGCTATTTCCATTAAAAGTAAAAATTGTAAGTATTTTCTATGCTTCAATAGATCATCTTGGCATTGTCTGACATGCAAGTATCCCCCTCCCCTTGGAAGACCAATGGTTTAGACCCCATTGCTACCAAGTCCACATTATTGCATTTGATTCCTCTTGACAGCCAACATGTTTCACACAGAAATAAGGGAAACTAAAATAAAACAATTATACTCTATTCTACAGCTCTCTGTTGCAGCCAGCTGAATCATAATATATTTTACTGGTCATAAAATAAGAATGAATTTTGGATACTCTTTTCAGTCCTACAAGTTTGGAAATAATAATATAAAACATATGTGTTTTCAAGGTCACATAAAAGTTCAGTGTCTTCTCATCCCACAGATTATTTCACTAGGAACTTTTGGTAAAGAAAAATCTAGTTTAAATGTATCAGAAAAAATCCTAAATATTTCTACGTTTTGTCTACTGATTATATAACTTCCAGTCCCAACCCATGTCTACGTTGTCTATACAACTTCTTGGTTAAAAAATATATATTAGAACAATTGCATGACATAGTTTCTTGTTTTGAGATCTTTGCCATATTCATGGGAAGCTAAGAGATTTATCAAGTGAAGCAACTATGGAACAACAAAAGCCAGGATATAGGTAGTGTCCATATCCTTAAAACTAAGCACCAAGGCCTCTTAAATATGATTAGAGACGAGCTTAGGGTAAAAATATTCTGGCAAAAAGCAACCAGCCTCATTTCAGTAAAGACCTTTGTATGCCAGGAGTCTCTGCTCACACCTTGGAATATTGGATTTTGTTATAATATAGACTAGTATTACCTTATTGTGACAGCACAGAACATGAGTCCTATGAGGGATTTGAGAAGGAAGAGAAGCGCATGGAGGAAAACCAATTAGGGAATTGGAAGAGTGATGTGAAGCAGTGCTGATTTGTGAGTCACCCAACTGTCTACAAATTCCTGTCATTCTTGCTTTCCCTGGATCCTTTTCAATGCTGAACAATCTTTTAATTAAGTTGTTGATTCTTTAGAATAGAGATTGGCAAACTATGACCCATGAACCAAATCTAGCCACACTTACTTGTTTACATATTGTCTATGGCCACTTTCCCATTGCAACAGTAGAGGGAAATAGTTGTAACAGGCTATGGAGTCCACAAAGCCTAAAATATCTTACTATTTGGGCCACTACATATAAAGTTAGCCATTCCTGTTTTAGATGGTTGTCTATCCTTTCTTTCTGGCTTGAATGAAAGTTATTTCCTTAGAATATACAGGAAGAGAACTAATATTTATGGAGTACCTATTTGCTAAGTCATTTCATCTAGTCCTACAGAAATTCTATTAAATAAGCAGTAAGTCTCCATTTCATAGATTAAGGTACTGAAGTTCAGAGAGTTTAGGTAGTGAAGTTAGATTAGGTACTGAAGTTCAGAGAGTGTAGGTGATAGGTTTTAGAACTAGGCCTCAAATGCATGTTTTCTGCATTATGTTATTTGCCATACTACATGTAGTTCCAGAAGGTAGATTTGTGCCACTTCAAAAGCAAAGATGAAAATAATTGTGGGATTGCTAGAAGGAAGTCAGCCACTTAATGAGTAGTCGGTCACCAGTATTGGGCCTTGGTATACGACCAAGCAATCTCAGCAAGACTGATTTTGAGCTATGGCAGAAAGATAGCTTCAATGTTGGCCATGTTATGACATTCATTTTGTGCGAGTTGATATGATCAAAATTTGATTTGGAATACATGTCTGTTTATGTGGTTGTCAATAGATTCCTTATCCCTATCATTGTTCTCAGTTATTTTTATGTCATCTTTCTCTCATTCTATAGTTTTTCCTCCCCAGAAAAAATATTAAAGTGCTTATTGCCTTCTTACTTGCCTATTCCTGTTCTACTCCGCATGCCTTTCCACATGCAACAAAGCCCCATTCCATTTTATCATTCCTTGGGAAGCTAACTCTTATGAAAATAACTACATTAATGCATGGGCAGTAATACATTTGAAAATCAAGACAAAAGTACAGAATCTAGGAACTAAAAGGAAGTTGCTCAGGGTCAGGTCCAGTGCCAGAGGTAGATCCTCTAAAGATGAAGGTTCTAAGGTTGAAAGATTATTCCCTGTTTAGGATCACCACAGATAAAGTGTTTTAAAGATAGATCTTCTTTTTGATATAGTAATACCTAAAGGAGAAAAACAGAAACAACAAAAAAGACAATAAAAAGGCAACATTGAGAGAACATTTAAATAATTGTGCTCCATCAACACAGTAAAATTTCCAGTGTCTACTAAAATCGTCATTATAAGTACGTGCTCAATAGATAATCAGACTGAATAGCAAAATATTTCTGACATGATGTAAATAAAAACAGAGTTCAAAATAGTATTATTGGATTATAAGAACACTACTAACCTACACTGGCTAATTTAGAAAGGGAAAGAGATAAGCAAAGAGGGAGAGGGAGAGAGAGCGGAGAAAAAGAAGAGAGAGAAAAGAAAATATTTATTGTCCACTGGGAACTGCACAGACAATACATATTTTCAATAAAGAGATTATAAGTTAACAAATAAATGAATATTTTCTACTTTTATGAGGCTTGAGAGATATACCTAGAGAACTTTTTTATAATATTATCAGCATTTTTTCTTTTAATACTCGTTGCGGAAAATCATTCTTATCACTACTTTCTTTTAGTTTGGAAGAGGGATTGTTGGATGTATTTTTTAATTATTTTAAAAGTGTTAGCTCAGATATAAACATTTATGTCATATCTTAATAAATTTGGAATTTGAGAAAAGACCTTTGAATCCTTTTAGATTCTATAATTGCATCTTTCAGTGAAAGCAAAATCTCATTTAAGAATAGAAAATATCACAGCTATTTAAGAAGTGAGAAACTGAAAAAAAATTTCAGAAAATAAGACATTTGCTGTATTGACTTCTAAATGCCCAAAGTTGCTATCAAGCCTGTGAAAATTTACAAAGTTTAAATTGTGTCTTTGAACTTTACAAAACAAAATACTTTTGTAATTTTATAAAAACTGTGTAAAATGGGATAAAAATAAGTGGAGATAATTGGAAATAAATATACTTACAAGAGGAATAGAATGTTTTAGGGGTACTATTACCAACATTTGAATACAAATTAAAGTATAGTTTCTCTTATACAAATTCATCTGGGTTACTACCATTATTGGTTATTTGAATAAACTATAAAGATAAGGATTTTTAAAAAAATATTTCTTTTTACAGATAATTGTGTTACCAAAACACCAGGGGTTCAGTCTAGGTCCTGCTGCTCACCACAGAAAGCCAATCAGTGAGACAATAAGTATTACCAGGGAATAAGGGTTTAATCAGTTTCTGCAGCCTAGGAGATGAGACTGAAGGTTATTTTGCAGGTAGATTGGTCCTGGTATGATTTGTCTTTGGTAGAAGTGGGAGACTAGAGAGAGAAATACTGTTTCAGAAGAAAACTATAGTATTAGATTAACCTTTGATTCCTGGGTGGCCACGAAGTCACCTATAGCATGGAGCTGCCCAGGACCACCTCCTCAGCATGAAGTAGCCAGAAAGATTGATGACCAGATTCCCCATGATTGAGGAATTGACAAATAGAAAGGGAGAAGCGAAACTGAGCCAATAGCTCCATAGTTTTTTTTTAAATGTATAAACATAAAAATTGATTTTTCTGTGCCTGTAATCTCAGCTAGTCTGGAGTCTGAGGCACAAGAATCACTTGAACTCAGAAGGTGGAGGTTGCAGTGAGCCGAGATTATGCCACTGCACTTCAGCCTGGGTGTCAGAGCACAACCCTGTCTCAAAATAAATAAATAAACAAACAAATACATAAATAAATGAGAAATTGATTTTTCTGGTCTTAAAGCTTGAAACTTAATTTATTTTATCTGAGGTTCTTCTTCAGGAAAGGACCACCTGTTTCAAAGAGCTGAAAATCACCAGATCACCATGTCCAGACAATGAGATGCCAGGCCCTTCATTTATCATAATTGCTTCCTTGTCCCTCCCTACCATGTTTTCTTATATATTGTTACATTTCTTCCCTGCTATATAAACCCCTAGTTTTGGGAGCTGGATTTCAGACTGAGCTCCCATCTCCTCAGCTGCAGCACCCAAGTAAATCCTTCTTCCTTGGCGATACCTGTTGTCTCAGTGACTGGCTTTCTGTGTGGCGAGCAATAAGACCTAGACGGAACTCCTGGCATTTCAGTAACAAAACAGAAGAATTTTTATCAATCATATATATAGTGCCTGTGAATGTCAAAGATTTTTTGATATTTTATAAGCAGTTAATAATAGAATGTGAGGGTAGCAGATACATTTGAAGACTTGTCTGGTTACCACGACTTCTAGCTCTCACCTCAGGAACATCATCGATGACCTCCACCTTAGGGAAGACTTTCACACACCTTCCTTTTAAGGCCTTCTATTGCACAAATTTGTGTAAAAATGTATGTATGTCTGCTGGAAGTAAGTTTGTCTGGTGGATTGTTAGAACTTGGGGTAATGAGAGAACAGAGTCAGTTTTAGGTTGGGATCACTTATAATTTTGGGACAGTGGAAGGCTTGAGGGAAGGATAAAATGGAATTGTCTAAACTTTTTACTGATTCCGATACAATAAACTTTTTAAACTTCTCATATTGCTTCTTTCCGTTCTTAGCATTTGTATTAGTCAAGATTTTCCAAAGAAACAGATCCAGTAAGATATCTGTATCTATACATCTATATATATAGATATATTTACTATAAGGTATTTTTCACGGTATTATGGAGGTAGAGAAATTGCATAATCTGCTGTCTGCAAACTGTAGACCCAGGAAAGGGTGGTATTAATCCCAGTCTGGGTCTGAAGGTGTAAAAACCAGGAGCATAATAGTGTAGGTCCCAGTCAAAGGTCTATTGCTAAGTAAACACTTCACAAGTAAGCCATCTTATATACTATGATTACATTTCTCTCTGGTACAACATTTATTTCCCATTGATTTAGTAATTGTCTCTTATTTTCAATTGTTTGTTTTCCTTTATACCTCTTGCCAAATGACTTCCAAGCTCTCTGTTATAACTATAAATCATCTCATTCAAACTAAGGAACAGAGCAGGTATTTTATTAATGCATTTTTCTTGGACACATAAGTTTTGGAACCCTCTGTCCTACTGCTCAGATCAGATATGTTGCTCTCTAAGTTAGCTACCAAACCGCCACCCTGGGATATTTCCCCATCACCTTAGATAATCTAGTTGCCTCTTTCTTTTTTCTGTGCTCTGTTTCCTTGATCTCACATATTCCTTTTACTTGGTTTACTCCCTAGGTTCACAGCTGGATACAGAACAATCTAGTCAGCCAAAATAAAATTGATTCAAATTTGGATTTATTTAAAATATTTAATAATAACACAAATTGTGTGTGTCAGATTAATTGCAACAATTAAAATCTGTTTTTAAGGTGATTACTACACCCATCATGCTTTAGTTTGGTTAATGTGAGTGACCCACAAACCACAGATTCTTGTTTCTTATGCTTTTATTGTGGGTTCTAAGTTAATGGCAGAAATTTTCTTTTCTATTTTATATCTTTATTTTGTGGTTAAACTTGAAATTTTCCTTATTATTTGTCAGGGATATCAGCTACAACTACACATGCAATACTGGGGTTACCAGAGTTCTTATCCTTGTCTCTTAATTCCTCTGTGGAAATATAAAAACAAACCTACCATAGGCAAAAAGCCCAAGATTCTTGATAGTTATATAAATTTTATTTTTGTTTTCCTCATATCTTCAAGTAGCTACCAAATACTGTCTCTTCTTTCCTTATAACATCTAAAGAGATCTACTCCTCAGTAGTATGTGGATGAGTACATTCTGAGATGGAAACATGGTAACAGATTTCTGGAAATAGCTTGATTCACATTCAGATAAGGAATATATGTACTAAATTGATGGCAATTATTGACTAATCTTCATTCTCTTCAAATAGAGTCCCTTAGTTCATGTAGAAGACCAGAACTGATAAAACCTTGGCAATTGATTTAATCATTCTGTGGCAATTTGTTGTTATTTTGCTGTGTTTTACCAGACATTCGGCAAATATAAAGGAATGAACAGTCACTTGGCTGAATAGGACTCATCTTAAACATACCTTCAACCACAACTCTTATTTTTGGTAGAATCATTATTCCACTTTCAGAGGTAGCTACTGACATCAATTCTTCATCATTATAGGCTTAATCCACACACATCCTATTGGAAAAGTCAGTATTTTTGTGTAACTCCTACTTTCTTATTTCATACCTACTAGAATTAAAACTAAGGGGACAGAGATTTTGTTTTGCATACTACTACTGTGTATTAGGCGCTTTGAACAGTTTCTGATACAAAGTAGGCTCCAATGAATGAATAGATAAATGAATATGATATCTTATTTAATCCTGATAGTAACTTTTTTATAATGCTATTTAAAACATTTTTATGTTTTTGTTTTTGTTTTTTGTTTGTTTGAAACAGGGTCTCACTTTGTCACCCTAGCTGGAATGCAGTGGTGTGATCTCAGCTTACTGCAGCTTTGACCTAATGGGCTCAATGATCCTCTCTTGTCAGCCTCCTGAGTAGCTGGGAACACAGACATGTGCCACCACACCTAGCTAATTGTAGTATGTTTGTAGAGATAGGGTTTTACCACATTGCCCAGGCTGGTCTGAAACTCCTGGCTCAAGCAATCTACCCACCTCAGCCTCCCAAAGTACTGGGATTACAGATCTCAACAACCATGCCCAGCCATCAAAAAGTTTAAGAAGTTTGTTCTTGTTCTAATTGGTACTAGTAACAATTAGCAGGTGTGATTAAAACTTAGATCTATATAACTCCAAGTTTATACTCTTAAAAATATTAAATTGGATTTCATTGAAAGTTTTTTTTTTGCTTAGAATAGTTCCTTTCACGTAATAATCACAAAACATGGGAAAATGTTGAATGTGAGCAAAACAAGAAAAAATAAACAAAAGAAGGATTCTTTATGTAAGTTTAAGACACTTTTATTCATTAGTTTTAATCTGAATTCCATCTATTACCCTGTCTTGGCATACAGCTTAATGCTTATTTTTTATTTTTTTTAATTTTTGCTTAACACAATCTACTCCATTGTCTTCTTCTGAGACTTAGGATAGTTGCCAAAGGGTGTGGTTATCAGTGGTTAAATTTTTAGAAATCACTCGTGCTGTTTACTTCAGTTTTCATTGTAATTAAACAATGATCTGCATTATACACTATCACTTGACAAGCTCTAGATAAAATACTCTATCTGCATCTGATAAAATGCAGAAGTAAAAAAACCTATCAATTAATTTCAGAAATGCCTGGCACAGCTTGTTTCAGTGTTTCAATGTAGCATGAATAAGCTCAGATATATGTAACTCAGTCTTTCTGGTATTTAATGTTAAGCAGATCCTGTTTCCTATTCCCCTAAAATAAATCACAATTAAAAATTCATTCTGCTGGGCGTGGTGGCTCACTCCTGTAATCTCAACACTTAGGAAGGCCAATGTGGGAGGATCACTTGAGGACAGGAGTTCGAAAATCCATTCCTGGTTTAGTTTTTTTTTTTTTTTTTTTTAAATTGAACACAGAGTTTCATTTATAATGGAAGTGCAACGGTATCCTATAAAGAGCAATGAACTTGGCAAAGCTGATCTATTTCTGAGTCACAACTTGACCAATTCAATGACTGTGAAACTTTTAGAAAGTCATGCCATTTCTGGGCTCCACTTGGTTCATATGTAAAATGCGGATCAAAATTCATGCATTAATTACCTGGGGACTGTTGTGAGAGCATTAGATGAGAGAATGTGTATGAAACAATTTTGTGTTTGTAAAATATAAGACAAATATCTTTTATTAGTAATAGTATTATAACTAGCATTTATATTCATGGCAACTTTCTTGGTGATCTATTCCTAAGCCTTATAAATAGTACAGTATCACACTTTCACTATAACCGACAATAACCAATTCCCCTTTCCCTTCTCATTTTTTCTTTCCTACCTCCATCTAAAAAAAGATATGGGGCATGTTGCCCTAAAATAGGCACATTATAATTAATAAAACATAAATGAAAGGAAGCTTGAATAGTGAAAGGTGAATACTAACTAAATACTAAGAATTAAGATAGAACATGAAGTTCTGCAAAAAGCTTGATGGAAATCAAAGTTTGGTAATGGTAATCGCCTGACATTAGGTAAATTTGAGTAAGAAATACAGACATGGACAAAACACATATATTCTTATGAAATGCAATAAATAATTTCAAGGAGAAAAACTGGATTTTATTATATTATTTTATAAGTAACATAAAAAAGAGAACTAGATCCTATAAAACATAAAAACTCTCTCTCTGTCTCTATTGTGTTTTGCTCTTGTCATCCAGTGTGATAGCATGATCTCAGCTCACTGCAACCTACTCCTCCCAGGTTCAAGCAACTCTCCTGCCTCAGCCTCCCGAGTATCTGGGTTTACAGGTACCCACCACATGCCCATCTAGTTTTTGCATTTTTAGTAGAGACGGGGTTTCACTGTTTCGCCAGGCTAATCTCAAACTCCTGACCTCAGGTGATCCACCTGCCTCAGCCTCCCAAAGTGCTGGGACAACAGGCGTGAACCACCATGCTGGCCAAAACTCTCTTTTTATTTGTGAAGGGGGTCAGGAACATGTTGTTCTCTGATGAAATGTTTGGGTATATTTTAAACACTTATAGTTTTCCCAAAATGAATCATCAGGACTTTCATTCATTCATTAATCCACTCATTCATTCAACTAATTAATATTTGAGAGTCTTTATGGGTATAGAAAGAAAATTAATAATAGCTAACTTTTATCAAGCACTTATGTATGATGCTATGATATTACTATCAATCATGCATTTTTGTAAACACTTTAATTGTATGAACTTTGTTCATCCTTATAATATCTCTATGGGTAGGAAATATTACCATACCTAATTTACAGATGATGAAACTGAGGAAAAATAGAGTAAGTGACTAGCCTAACTTAGGTCAGTGGTTTGTAAATAAATGAAAGGATTTCACTCCATAGTTAAGTTTGGATTTCAGAATGATCACTCTAGCAGCAGCATAGAGAATAGACTAGAAGAGCAGATGGTTATCAGTTAAAAGGAGGCTATAGTGATAATTGGATTGCAAAGTCATAGGGACCTAAGATAAGATGCTGAAAAGTAGAAGATGGTATGGATTAAAAACTGCTGTAGATCAAAGATAAAGGATCTGGACAACTACTTGGATGTGTGTGTTTTGAATGAGAAAGCTGTATTTTAGAATGATTTTCCAGATTTCTGTACAGATTCAAATCTGTACATGAAGAGTTTGAGGTTTCTGCAAAATGGCAGATATTCTGTAGGCAGATGAATATGTGGGTCTGGAATTTAGGAGCAAGTTCTGGGCTGGAACTCTGGACTTCTTAAAGCCAAAAGAATGGGTTAAAAAAAACGGTATATAATAATAGTAATAAGAAAAGAGAGCTACACATTCAGTTCTAAGGAACATGGCATTTAGGGAGCTGTCAATGAAGAAGAGAAGCCTTCATAAAGAATGAGAGTGACTAGAGAGAAAGAAAACAGGAGATATTTGTGTCATAGAATAAGGAAGGGGATAATTTGATAAGAGAGGGCATGACCAACAGTGTAAAATGTGTTTCAAGGTTAATTTAGCTAAGGTCAGAAAGTGAACATTGAATTTGACAATATGGAGGGAATCTTTCACTTATTCATTCAACTAATATTTAATGAGAGATTACTATCAAGCACCATGCAGGAAACCAGGAATACAATTTTAGCAGAATAGATATTTCCTCTGACTTCATGATGCTTGATCTAATGGTGAGCATTAATCAAGTAGTCACTCAAGTAATCACCCAGAATTTAGAGACATCAGCCTTAATCGTGGGAATTGCAGAAGAGAAGCCCCCAGTAAAGAGTATCTTTGAAGAGCCACATAAAATCAACTTCCATATGAGCTTGTTCAGAGAATGCAAATCAATTTAAGATGCTCCAGGTTCAATTGTGACATTTACTGCCCTTTGGTCTCTTCTTTCCCAGCCATACCTTTCTTCCCCTATTCTGTTGGAAACTCAGGTGCAAAGTAAGGAAGAAGAAGGCCTAAAACAGGCCCAAAGTAGGGGAAAAAACAATTAATTCTAAAATTGAATTTGAAGTTTTGATCAGTATCTTGAAACAGGGCATTCCAATTATTGAATGGAGACTGAGGTTGAGACTTAAGCTAAAAGCATGACTACCCATTATTTAATAGTCAGCAGAAAAGCTGAGGAATTGGTCAAGGTTTTGCTTAAGGGCAAGGAAAATGACTGAATTTTTAAATTATCCATAGGAGAAAAAAAATATGTTACCTTTGCTATTATGTCAGGAGTCACTCACTAGGGAGAGCTGCAGCAGACTGAAGAGCAGATGAAAAATGAGGAGTGAAAATAAGTAGGAGTTCTTTTTCTAAAAATACATAAAAATAGGGAAAGTATGGAATGAGAGAGAGGCAGACTATGGAGAGTTTTGCTTGTTGTTTGTTTTTGTTTTTTTAAGGCAAAGTTGCACTCTGTCACCCAGGCTGGAATGCAGTGGTGCAACCATGGCTCACTGCATCCTTGACCTCTGAGGTTCAAGCAATTCTCCCATCTCAGCCCCTCGAGTAGCTGGGACTACAGGCACATGCTACCATGTCTGGCTAATTTATTTTTATTTTTTGTAGAGATGGTGTGTTAGTCCATTCTCAAGCTGTTATAAAGAACTGCCCAAGACTGGGCAATTTATAAAGGAAAGAGGTTTAATTTGCTCGGAATTCCACATGGCTGGGAAGACCTCAGGGAACTTATGATCATGTCAGAAGGGGAAGCAGACATGTCTTTCTTCATCTGGTGACAGGAGAGAGGAGAATGAGAACCAAGCGAAAGTGTAAGCCCCTTATAAAACCATCACATCTCATGAGAACTAACTCACTATCACAAGAACAGGATGGGGGAAGCCACCCCCATGGTTCAGTTACCCCCCAACTGGCTCCCTCCCAAGATATGTGGGGATTATGGGAACTGCAGTTCAAGATGAGATTTGGGTGGGGACACAGCCACACTATATCAGACAGGATCTCAATATGTTGCCAGGGCTTGTCTCAAACTCCTGGGCTCAAGCAGTCTTCCTGCCTTAACCTCCTAAAGTGCTGGAATACAGGCATGAGCCACAGTGCCTGATCATTATTTTTTAATATTGAAAATATCTGAGCATTTTTGTATACTAAGAGCAAAGAATAGAGAAAGCTGATTTTACAAAATAGAGAGTGGATGATTCTTGTATGCATATTTATTCTTGAGTTATTTTAAGAATTTGTGTTTAAACAAACCCCTTTATTTTTAGATCATGAATATTAACAGCATAATCAGGAAGTTGTGTGGTTTCTTTACCTTAGAAATTACCTTTCTTTTCAGAATGTTCAAGTTTATTCTTTGTCATCACTTTTCCTGGTAAAATTATTCTATTTTAATTGTGGGAAATTTATCCATAACTCAGGTCTTACATGGGATCTTGAAGCATTGAATAAATGTGTAAGCTCCATGACAAACTTTGTGTTATTCCCTTTTACTATATAAATTATATTCACTACAGCATTCCCAGTGCCTGGAGCCAGGAGCTGATGAATAGTATATGCTAAACTATATTATGGGAATTAAAAGTAGTAGCTGAAATTTCAGGTATTGGGTGAATAATAGGTAAGTGAATGGTCCTATATAGAAAACAGTAATACCAAGTAACAGTCTGCTCAAGCCAGTCAGTTTTAAAAGTCAGAGATCAAGAAGCCTGAAAAACAATTTGATCTTCAAATGAACATTACTTATGCATTCATTGAATATACTTTAATGTGAAGATTTATTTAATTTGATTTAAAAAGAGACTGATGGATGGGTTCACTTATATTTTGCCTTTACCAAAAAGACTCTGTAAAATAGTTAAGATGGACAAGGAAATAAAGAAGAGGACAAATGTGTCCAAGTTACTGTCATTAAGCCAATGTGGGAGCAACAATAAAATCTGAGATTTGAGATAGAAAGGTATTATGTAATGTAAGTTTCTGGAGTCACTACATTCCTTCGAATGTTTTTAAAGAGAAGGCTATCTATATTCCAAAAGTACTATCTCGTACTTTGGCCTGAGTACTACTCCCTTAAATAGAGGAAATGAACTCAATCATTGTAGACCTTTGCTTATTCATTCAGTCATACCATTGTTTTATTTACTTTTTTAATATATGAAATTTAACAAAATGAGTATTATCATGAACTATATGAATATAGAATTCTGACTCTGGAAATTATGGGTTGAACTCAGCAAAGAGATCATGATTACAGCTTTTTTATTGTAGTTTTTTTCCTCTGTACTTTTATCATGTGACTGGCACCCCTATTTGTTATCAACTATTTACAAAATTTAACCACTGATTTTAACTGTAATTATCATTATATTTATAAAAAACTGGTTAAGCAGCTATAGTTTGTTATTCACAAAGTTACAAGTTCTCTATAAAAAAAAGAATGATAATTATCATAGGAAAACTTAGATTTTGCATACAAACTAAAAGAGCACAAGAGTGACACTTCTTAATATTTAAGATGTGAAAAATAGCTGTTTAGGATTTTCAGCTTCCATATTCGATAAGCCTTTCAATCAGATTATCCTAGTATTTCCTGTATACTAAACAATGATGAAACAAGAATAGGAAATGTAAGTCACACATTCCCTATTGGGAGATGCTATTATTAAACTATTTTCAGTAGTACTACTTGCTTCCTTGAGTGAGGTTTTAAGCAGCAATCTATCCTTAAGTTAGTATTTCTAAGGAAGAGATGTACTTTTTCCTTTCAGTCATTTTATTATTTTTTAAAGTACACCATTCTTAGTCTGGATTATCAAAACAACTTCTTGTATACACTAAAACAAATTTGAGGAATATCTCTGGGTTTGCAGATTATTTAAACTCACATGTGCTTTTGCTAACAGTTTCAAGACTCCTCCTTTTCATGTCTCTCCTCACATTTCTCATTTGTTTCATTTTTATGTATATTAGAAATAAAATCCCCTAATTAACTCATAGCAGAAACTCTCAAAAACTCTCAACCTTCCCATACTTCCTGTGTACTCATCATTCCAGTATACTTCATTTTTGTGCATGCCAGTGGAGTCCTGCTTTGGAGGGTTGGGCTGGGGCTAGAGGTGGGAATGTGAGAGAGCTGTAAGTATTTGGAAGTTCATGGTCTGGAGTGCCCTTCAGCCAATACCAGGAGGGAATTGGAGGATAAATACTTTAGCATCCTCACTTGTTGGATGGATAACTGCATGGTCTCTCAAAGTTCTGCAGAATAGACCCTCAGTTGCCCATAGTAATAATCAGTTGGAAAATGAACCTTTCACTCCCCCTTTGTCTCAGTTTCTCACTCTCCTAATAATGCTTCCTATACGAAATTCTGCCAAAAAATTTTTATCTAGTGATTGTAGTTTATTTGTAAAACCAATTTGATCTTCTATAAAATAATAGAACACATATATCTCTCCAGTTCTAATAAGTAATGGCTCTTTTGTCATACTTTGCATATAGTTAGTTACATACATATCTGTCACTTCAACTAAAGTTTGATCTTGGAGTAGGTATAATTTAATTATTCAATGAATATTTATTGTAAAACTACCTTGTGACAAATCGTGTGCTGAAATTTACAGATATAAAGACAAATAAAATGAAGCCTGAGTCCTTACAGAACTTGGAACAACAGAATGAGAAAGAAGATCATTAAAGAGTAATATAATGAATGCCATGATAGCAGCACAGATTTTGGGGCACAGGGGAGTGTTTGGCTCCCCTTAGAGGATGTTTTTCCAGGCTCTTGGTCTCTCACTCACCCAAGAATGAGAGAGGGGACCACGACACTGCACTCACAGAAAATATTGAACCCTAAAGAGTTTTTGCAGAAAAGTGATTTATTTAGGCAAAAAGAAAGAGGAAAAAAAAGGAGAAAGATAAAAGAGAAACAGCCAGCTCTCACACTGAGTGAGAAGGGTTCCCAGAGAGGGAAAACCAAGAAGGAAAGCTCCTCTCACACTGAGAGAATCCAGAAAGATGGAATCCAGGAGAGAGAAAGCAGCTTCAACACTGAGTGGAAGGGACCCCAGAGGAGGAAATCCAGGAGAGGAAAAGCAGCTTCCACACTGAGTGGAAGGGGACTCAAGTATGGAATCCCAGAGAGGAAGGCAGCTTCCGTGAGGATTGTGGAAGGGGATCCAAACATGAAGTCCAAGGAGGTGTAGAAGAAGAGGACTTTTAACCTGGGAGGAATTCCCATCTTATCCAAGCCCCCTGGCCAATGAAAGGAGTTCCTTTAAACTTCCGCTGAAGTGATTAGCCTTTGGTCCCTTCCCATACACAAAAATTAAAACAAAGACCTCTAATACCTGGATGGAGAGAGTGGGGAGGCTAGGACACTGGGAAGTTCTTGCCCTTGAAACTACGCTCCCTTGTGGACTCAGGAGGAGAACACATGCCTTCACTAGGACGAAGCTTTCAGAGGAAGGAACAGGTGGCAATCTTTGCTGTTCTTCAGCCTCCACAGGTGATACCCTGGCAAACAGGGTCTGGAGTGAACCTCCAGCAGACTCTGGCAGACCTGCAAAGAGGGGCCTGACTGTAGAAGGAAAACTAATAAACAGAAAATAATAGCATCAACATCAACAAAAAGGACATCCACACAAAAACCTCATCTGAAAGTCACCAATGTCAAAGACCAAGGGTAGATAAATCCATGAAGATGAGGAAAAACCAGTGCAAAAATGCTGAAAATTCCAAAAACCAGAATGCCTCTTCTCCTCTAAAGGATCACAACTCCTCACCAGCAAGGGAACTAAACTGGACAGATAATGCATTTGATGAATTGGCAGAAGAAAGCTTCAGAAGGTGGGTAATACCAAACTCCTCTGAGCTAAAGGAGTATATTCTAACCCAGTGTAAGAAAGCTAAGAACCTTAAATAAAGGTTAGAGGAATTGCTAACTAGAATAACCAGTATAGAGAAGAACATAAATGACCTGATGGAGCTGAAAAACACAGCACAAGAACTTCATGAAGCATACACAAGTAACAACTGCTGAATTGATCAAGCAGAAGAAAGGATATCAGAGATTGAAGATCAAGTTAATGAAGTAAAGCATGAAGACAAGATTAGGGAAAAAAAAAGAAGGAAAGAACAAAGCTTACAACAAATATGGGACTACACGAAAAAACCAAACCTACATTTGATTGGTGTACCTGAAAGTGATGAGGAGAATGAACCAAGTTGGAAAACACTCTTCAGAATATTATCCAAGAGAACTTCCATGACCTAGCAAGACAGGCCAACATTCAAGTTCAGGAAATACAGAGAACACTGCAGAGGTACTCCTTGAGAAGAGCAACCCCAAGACACACAATTGTCAAATTCATCTTGGTTGAAATGCAGGAAAAAATGTTAAGGGCAGCCAGAAAGAAAGCTTGGGTACCCACAAAGCGAAGCCCTTCAGACTAACAACAGATCTCTCTGCAGAAACCCTACAAGCCAGAAGAGAGTGGGGGCCAATCTTCAACATTATTAAAGAAAAGAATTTTTAACCCAGAATTTCATATCCAGCCAAACTAAGCTTCATAAACAAAGGAGAAATAAAATCCTTTACAGAGATGCAAACGTTGAGAGATTTTGTCATGACCAGGCCTGCCTTACAAGAGATCCTGAAGGAAGCACTAAATATGAAAAGAAAAAAATGATACCAGCCACAGTAAAAACATACCCAATTGTAAAGACCATTGACACTATGAAGAAACTGCATCAACTAACAGGCAAAATAACCAGCTAGCATCATAATGACAGGATCAAATTCACACGTAACAATATTAGCCTTAAATGTAAAAGGGCTAAATGCCCCAATTAAAAGACACAGACTGGCAAATTAAATAGAGTCAAGACCCATTGGTGTGCTGTATTCAGGAGACCCACTCATGTGCAAAGACACACATAGGCTCAAAATAAAGGGATAGAGAAAAATTTATCAAGCAAATGAAAAGCAAAAAAAGCAGAGGTTGCAATCCTAGTCTCTGATAAAACAGACTTTAAACCAACAAAGATCAAAAAAGACAAAGAAGGGCATTACATTCTGGTAAAGATATCAATGCAACAAAAAGAGCTCACTGTCCTAAATATATATGCACCCAATAGAGGAGCACCCAGATTTATGAAGCAAGTCCTTAGAGACCTACAAAGAGACTTAGACTCCCACACAATAATAGTGGGAGACTTTAATACCCCACTGTCAATATTAGACAGATCAACAGGGCAGAAAATTAACAAGGATATTCAGGACTTGAACTCAGCTCTGGACCAAGTGGGCCTAATAGACATCTACAGAACTCTTCACCCCAAATCAACAGAATACACATTCTTCTCAACACCACATTGCACTTATTCTAAAATTGACCACATAACTGGAAACACTCCTCACCAAATGCAAAAGATTGGAAGTTATAACAAACAGTCTCTCAGAACACAGTGTAATCAAATTAGAACTCAGGATTAAGAAACTCACTCAAAACTGCACAACTACATGGAAACTAAACAATCTGCTCCTGAATGACTACTGGGTAAATAATGAAGTTAAGGGAGATATATATAAGTTCTTTGAAACCGATGAGAAAACAATACAATGCAACAGAATCTCTGGGACACAGCTAAAACAGCGTTTAGAGGGAAATGTATAGGACTAAATGCCCAGAGGAGAAAGTGGGAGAAATCAACATTCTAACATCACAATTAAAAGAACTAGGGAAGCAAGAGCAAATAAACTCAAAAGCTAGCAAAAGGTTATAGATAACTAAGATCAGAGCAGAACTGAAGGAGATAGAGACACACAAAAAAACCCTTCAAAAAAATCAGTGAGTCCAGGAGCTGGTTTTTGAAAAGACTAACAATATAGACCACTAGCTAGATTAATAAAAAAAGAAAAGAGAGAAGAATCAAATAGACACATTAAAAAATGATAAAGGGGAGATCAACACTGATCCCTCAGAAATACAAACTACCATCAGAGAATACTATAAATACCTCTATGCAAATAAACTAGAAAATCTTGAATACATTGATAAATTCCTGGACACATACACCCTCCCAAGACAAAACCAGGAAAAAGTCAAATTCCTCAATAGACCAATAACAAGTTCTGAAATTGCAGCAGTAATTAATAGATTACCAACCAAAAAAAGCCCAGGACCAGATGGATTTATAGCCGAATTCTACCAGAGATACAAAGAGGAGTTGGTATCATTCCTTCTGAAACTATTCCAAATAACAGAAAAAGGGGAACTCCTCCCTAATTCATCTTATGAGGCCAGCATCATCCTAATACCAAAACCTGGCAGAAAAACAACAAGAAAAGAAAATTTCAGGCTAATATCCCTGTTGAACATCAATGAGAAAATCCTCAATAAAATACTGGAAAACCAAATCCAGAAGCACATCAAAAAGCTTATCCACCACAATCAAGTAGGATTCATCCCTGAGATGCAAGACTGGTTCAACATAGGCAAATCAATAAACGTAATCCGTCACATAAACAGAACTAATGACAAAACACATGTGATTATCTCAATAGATGCAGAAAAGGCCTTTGATAAAATTCAACAATCCTTCATGCTAAAAACTCTCAATAAACTAGATGTGGATGGAACATATCTCAAAACAATAAGAGCTATTTATTACAAACCCACAGTCAATATCATACTGATGGGCAAAACTGGAAGCATTCTCTTTGAAAACCAGCACAAAACAAGGATACCCTCTCTCACCACTGCCATTCAACATAGTATTGGAAGTTCTGGCCAGGGCAATCAGACAAAAGAATGAAATAAAGGATATTCAAATAGGAAGAGAGGAATTCAAATTGTCTCCGTTTGCAGATAACATGATTGTATATTTAGAAAACCTCATTGTCACAGCCCAAAATCTTCTTAAACTGATAAGCAACTTCAGCAAAATCTCAGGATGCAAAGTCAATGTGCAAAAATTACAAGCATTCCTATACACCAATAATAGACAAACAGAGAGCCAAATCATGAATGAACTCCTGTTCACAATTGCTACAAAAAGAATAAAATACCTAGGAATACAACTTACAAGAGATATGAAGGACCTCTTCAAGGAGAACTATAAACCACTGCTCAAGGAAATAAGAGAGGACACAATCAAATGAAAAAACATTTCATGCTCATGGATAGGAAGAATCAATATCCTGAAAATGGCCATACTGCTCAAAGTAATTTATAGATTCAATGCTATCCTCATCAAACTACAATTCACTCTCTTCACAGAATTAGGAAAAAAAAAACTATTTTGAGTTTTATATGGAACCAGAAAAGAGCCTATATAGCCAAGACAATCCTAAGCAAAGAGAACAAAGCTGGAGGCATCACATTACCTGACTTCAAACTATACTACAAGTCTACAGTAACCAAAACAGCATGGTACTCACACCAAAACAAATATATAGACCAATGGAACAGAACAGAGGCCTCAGAAATAATGCCATACATCTATGACCATCTGATCTTTAACAAATCTGACAAAAACAAGAAATGGGGAAAGGATTTCCTATTTAATAAATGATGTTGGGAAAAACAGCTAGCCATATGCTGAAAACTGAAACTGGACCCCTTCCTTACATCTTATACAAAAATTAACTTAAGATAGACTGAAAACTTAAATGTAAGACCTAAAACCATAAAAACGCTAGAAGAAAACCTAGACAATACCATTCAGGGCATAGGCATGGGCAAAGGCTTCATGACTAAAACACCAAAAGCAATTGCAGCAAAAGCCAAAATAGACAAATAGGATCTAATTAAACTTAAGAGCTTCTGCACAGTAAAAGAAACTATCATCAGAGTGAACAGGCAACCTACAGAATGAGAGAAAAATTTTGCAATCTATTTATCTGACAAAGGGCTAATAGAATCTACAAGGCATTTAAACAAATTTACAAAAAAAAAAAAAAAAAAAAAAAAAACCCAGCAAAAAGTAGGTGAAGGATATAAACAGACACTTCTCAAGAAAGACATTTATGTGGTCAACAAACATGAAAAAAAGCTCATTCTCACTGTTCGTTAGAGAAATGGAAATCAAAACCACATTGAGATACCATCTCATGCCAGTTAAAATGGTGATCATTTAAAAATTCAGTAAACAACAGATGCTGGAGAGGATATGGAGAAGTAAGAATGCTTTTACACTGTTGGTGGGAATGTCAATTAGTTCAACCATTGTGGAAGACAGTGTGGTGATTCCTCAAGGATCTAGAACCAGAAATACCATTTGATGCAGCAATCCCATTACTAGGTATATACCCAAAGGATTATAAATCATTCTACTGTAAAGACCCATGCACACATATATTTATTGCAGCACTATTCACAATAGCAAAGACTTGGAACCAACCCGAATGCCCATCAATGATGGACTGGATAAAGAAAATGTGGCACCTATTCACCCTGGAATACTATACAGCCATAAAAATGGATGAGTTCATGTCCTTTGCAGGGACATGGATGAAGCTGGAAACCATCATTCTCAGCAAACTAACACAGGAATAGAAAACCAAACACCATATATTCTCATTCATAAGTGGGTGTTGAACAATGAGAACACATGTACACAGGGAGGGGAACATCACAAACCAGGGCCTATCGGGGGTGGGGGACTAGGGGAAAGATAGCATTAGGAGAAATACCTAATGTAGGTGATGGGTTGATGGGTGCAGCAAACCACCGTGGCACATGTATACCTATGAAACAAACCTGCATGTTCTGCACATGCATCCCAGAACTGAAATTATAATAAAAAAAAAGCAAATAAAAAAAGTGCATATTATTTGATGTGGTGAGAATTAAAGAGGCTATTCTCTTAGGAAATTACATAGATTAAAAATACAAATTGATTTAAGAATAACTTAGATAAGTTAATGAAAGATAAGTTCATAGGTCATTGAGGGAAGCTTTGTGTAGTAGCAGGAAAATTTTTAACCTTTTAAATGTACATCACAGTGAGCAGCCATCTTTCAAAAAACACCTTGGTACTACTGGAAGAGAAAGAATATTGCAATAGAATGGATATTATAATTCTTTCATATTTATATAACTTGTTAATAAAAGTGAATCAATAAAAGTGATTAATAAAAGTAAATCTTGACTATCAGTTTTTAAAAGGTGACACAAATTTAGTCAATTATGGGATTTATGAACAGTAACTTCCATAGTTATGCAATAAAATAAAATATTGATCATCAACAGGAAGATTTTATTGAATTTGTATGTACATAGCAAAGTTAGTGAAACTTCTCTGGCAAATTTTATCGAAACATTACATGAATTGAGGCCAAAAAATATTCAGCATGATTTATCCAGTTTGACTGATATTATAAACTAAATCTCAAATCTACATCTGGTGATTTGCTTTTCAGAGACTATCTTTAACTATAATTTTATATTTCCAAAAATAGAGGTTGGAAGAAGCCAAAATTCAGTTGGTCTATTTCCTAGCATTCTTACTAGTGCATAAAGTTTTGATTATTTGTGAAATGAATTCAGAACAGTCAAGTCACAGGGACTCAGATGAAGTCTTTGACTGCATTCATGAGACTGAATTCTTACAGAGGACCTAAACAATGCATTCAAGTTAAATTCTCATCAAGAAGAAAGATAATTATCCATGAAATGATACAAGAAATAACACATTATCACAATTCCTTTCTTAGATCTAAACTCCTTGAAGGCAGGTATATTTTATGCTTCTTATGTAACCATGTCCACAACATTTAACACACCACTGATTGCATTAGGTGCTCAATGAATACTCATTGAATGACTTATTTTACTTTATAGATTTGGAAGGTACTCTTAAATTTATCTTATACCTGGTCATTTATTCTGTGCTCTTCCATTATTGATATTAAAGTGATACTAGGAATTTTAACTGTATTAGGCTACTGCCTACCACCGTTCTTTTACTATTTCAGTCCCCTTAAGTCATTTTAAGTAATAAAAGAGAACAGATATTTTCACGTGTCAGAATTTTAAGAGTTTTTGAAATACCACCATATCTTTTGGAATTGTGGGATTGTAGCTTTGGAGAGCTCTCAAATCAGCTCAAGGAAAGATATCTGATGAAACTTTATAAGCTACATATTCTTTCTCTAATTGCAACATTCCATAGACTCTAGTAAATTTCAGTAAGCCTCCACCTTCATCAGCATAACAGGCATTATCAGGAGAGATGGGAGGAGTAGGTCACCAATGTTACCTTCATCTTCAATTTGGCTTAGGAACACTCACATTTTTCTGTAATTCTCTAATTCTTCACATAAAATATCTTTTCTTGAGCAGTACTAGGGTTCTAGATAGCCTGGAGATTTCTTTAATATCTTAGCACTAAAGGATTTGTTTCGATTTTTCCCTATAGACTGTGCAATTAGATTAGACAAGTACCTATGTATGCAAACCCTATATGTCAAGTTTAGGGGGAATTTGATGGCCAATTATTTTAAGATAATAGAAAATGCAGGTGATTGTTATGTGTTCAATATAATAAATAAGACAATTTAGGATGATAGAGTCCAGGAATGGTGCCTAGTTTAACAGAAGAGGTAATAAATAACACCAACCAAAGCAGATTTGAAAATCTTTGCCAATCCTTATTGGCATCCCTTCAAAAAGCTTACTTATTTTCTACAACACTAATTTTAACAACCCAAGCTTGAAGACCTGATATCTAATTAAGTACTACTCAACCTATAAATGAGGTAGTAATTTTATTTAGAATGTGTAAGGAAAACACTAACACCATTCAGTACTGTATTATATGGCCCCCCCATTTGGAATTCAAGCCTCTTCTCCTCTTATAGCACTTGCCGTCTGTACCAAATCAGGACATTTTATTAAATAGTTTTGCAGTGAATGCACTTTCTTTTCTAGCAAATAGAAATTAGTTTGTTCCCATTGGTCTTGCATCTTAGTTCTGCAGAGCTGATCTGAGTATTACTCTCCTTAGCTGAGTTCAGAAAAACACAAAGTAAGTCAAGAAGGTGGTGTAAAGTCCACTAGTGATGATGACAATGGCCTGGATGAGAAAATAATAGACTGATATCCAGTTGTTGTTTTTTTTTTTTTAATGAAACTAGTGGTTGAATCACTCTGGAAGGACAAAGTCTTGCTTGAAGCCATCTGTTTATAAAGATCTTTTCCTTGCTTTTTAGCCTGTCAGGTTCACTGAGGCCAGCCAGGGTTCAGGAGGCAGGGAAAGCCCATTTATAATGCTCAGGCAGTCTCTGGTCACAGGTGAAAAATCAGGCAAGAGACAGAAAATATGTAAAATGTACTCAATCAAATTATTTTAAAGTATTTGCTATTCATTCATTCATTTTCATTTTAATGGAAAACTTAAAAAAACAAAACAAAACCAGGAAACTACATTTAGGCTTCTACAGGATCCAAGTTCTTAGTGTTCCTTAAAATAGAAATGCCTCTTATATTACAAATCATTTGATCCATGGAAATAAAGGTAGCTACTCATTTATTTCAGTTCCTGCCCCTTCCCAACTCGGTTTAGAAGCAGAAACTACCTTTGCCTTCTTTGAACTATAGTAAGGCAGCACGACTCTGACATGGGATAACTTCTCCAAAAGCACTGATTAAATCTCTCTTTCTTCTCAAGATGAAAAAGATCTTTAAAAAACAAACTGAGGTTTTATATCTGCAGGTATTACATTCTCCCTTTGCATTTTCTTTAGTTCAGTGTAGGATTTGTGTGGTTTATTACAACATCTTTCATGTAGCAGATCTAAAAACCCCTTTGTGAAGTCGAAGATAATGGCATAGTGTGCTATAGGTTTTAAAAGATCCTGTTTTTTTAAGCCAGCAAGCTGCCCTTTGCAGAGAGAAGCTGCCGTGCTGATGTGAAAAGTTTCTTTTTCTGGCTTTGGTTTAATTCTCCATTCATTTTAGGAATTGCTTTCTATAAATACATTGTTTGATGGCCATTTTTTCCTCTCTGACAGGCCTAAAGCAGAAGTTGCCAAATTTAAGGGTAAATAAGAGCCACCTGGAGTATTTACTAAACTGCTTATTCCTGGGTCCCAGAGCTAATACACTGACCTAGTATCCTGGGGAGTGGGGCCCAGGAACCTACTTTTTTTTTTTTTTTTTGAGATGGAGTCTCATTCTTGTTGCCCAGGCTGGAGGGCAGTGGTGCAATCTCTACCCACTGCAACCTCTGCCTCCTGGGTTCAAGCGATTCTCCTGTCTCAGCCTCCTGTGTAGCTGAGATTACAGGTGCCCACCACCACAGCCAGCTAATTTTTGTACTTTTAATAGAGACAAGGTTTGGCCATGTTTGCCAGGCTGGTCTCGAACTCCTGACCTCAGGTGATCCACCCTCCTTGGCCTCCCAAAATGCTGCAATTACAGATGTGAGTCACTGTGCCAGCCGAGGAACCTACTTTTTAAGTGAGCACTCAGTTGATTTTGATGCAAGGGAGTCATTTAGAGAAACACTGGCCAAAACTAATTCTAGAAAAACGTGAACATGAAAGTATTAAGCAGTTTTCTTTGCAAGATAGTTTCTAAGTCTGACTGTTGAAATCTCTTTTATTCCAAATAGTCATAAATAAAGAAGTAAATTATTTTTTAAAGGAAAAAAAGATTTAAGAGAAAGTGCCACTAGTTGGCTTGCCAATTAGTATTATGAATATTATGCACAAACATGAAATGGAAAAGCAAATTAATTCACTTGTTGATTACAAGGCACTACAGAGATTTCATGAAACCTAATTATATGTCATGAAGTCCAATTCTTGCAAAGAGTCTTGGTAAAGATAAACCTATAGATTATACTGTAGATTAATAAGATTCTGTTGTGTGTTCCAACTTGTTGGCTGTCAAGTCAGCATTATACTACATGCAGAGATGGCAAAATGCCTACCATTCTATTATAAATGCTGACATGTTCTCCACTCAGAAACCTAACACAGACTTACATCCTTCCCTACTTGAGTTCAGTTCATGGCCTGTTGAAGGGAAAAATGATAGTAGGCCATTGTTGGCAGCACCTGGAAACCAGGCACACCTGGAGACCCTTCAGTGAAACCCAGGAATGGGAAAGAGAATATAAAACATCTGAAGTATTCTGGTGGGCCACACAGTTAGGCTGCTCAAACTTGATCTGCCAGCTGCTGGTAATGTTGCCAGCTATGAGGAATTGGCAGGCAATCTACAACACCTTGAGAAATGACAAAGTCTACCTGTTGTAGTTCCATGTTACACAAACAGACCCATAAAGAAGTTAATTTGGATATATACATGCTTACTTAGCTGGTTTTAGTGTCAAAGTCAGAAGTTTTCAACTCTGTGAAATCGAATATTGCTAAGAAAAATGAACTATCATTGAGTCAATCAATTATAACAGTAGTGAAGAAATTAGAGGAAGTATAGTGAGGTAAATAGGTAAACAGGCTCTGCATTTAGAATGCCAAAATTAATAGACTAGCTCCACCAGTTTCTACCTCTGAGCCATTCAACATATTAATGGAGTATTCTGTGTTTCAACTTATTTATGTATAAAATAGAGAGAGGAGATACCATACTTATGTATGAAGTATCATAAAATTCTTAAGAGGATCAAATTAGTTAACATGTATAAAGCGGTTATCATAGTGCATGGCACAGAATAGGGGCTCAATAAATGTCAACTTTTAAAAAAAATTTTTGTTGTTGTTGCTATTGTTAGAGAAAATAGGTGGAAAAAGTATCATTCTCAACTTGAAAATGTTTTAAATTAACTATATTGAGGTATACTTTTACATATAACAAAATACACATTATAAGTGTATAATTCGTTGATGAATGTATACAGCTATATGACCAGCATTCCAATCAATACATAATTTCCACCAGGCGTGGTTCATGCCTGTAATCCTAGTGATTTGGGAGGCCAAGATGGGAAGATTGCTTCATGCCAGGAGTTTGAAACCAGCTGGGCAATATAGCGAGACCTTGTCCCTAAAAAAAAAAAAAAAAAAAAAAAAAAATAGCCAGGCAAGGTGATTCACATCATGCAGGAGCCTCAGCTATTCAGGAGGCTGAGGCAGGAGGATTGCTTCAGTCCAGGAGTTTAAGGCTGCAGTAAGCTAAGATTGTGCTGCTGCATTATAGCCTGGGTGAGAGAAGACAGCAAAACCTTATCTCTAAAGTAATATATACATATATCTTACTTTATATATATATAAAAAACTTCCATTATTCCAGAAAATTCCCTAATGTGCTTTGCAATCTTAAACACACCCCACCCACACCCAAGGAAACAGTAAAAACCATAGTGTTACTTTTGCTTATTTTAGAACCTTATATAAATGGAATCATATAGGATGCACTTTTGTATCTGGCTTTTTTTAGTCACCATGATAGTTTTGAAATTCATCTTCAATGTTAGTTTCTTTGTAAAAAAAATTGCTAAATATTCTGTTTTTTGAAATATACCACAGTTTGTCCAATAACATGCTGATGAACACGGAGGTTATATAGATTGTTCAGGTTTTTGTTACTATAAAAAAACTGTTAAAACAGTCTTGTACCTATGTCTTTTTGTAAATAAATGTTTTCATTTATTTGGTGTAAATGCCTAGAAATGGAATTGTTGGGATATAGGTTAGATGTATGTTTAAGTTTATAAGAAACTGCAATCTATTTTCCAAAGTAGCCTCATTTTACACTCCCACCAGTGATATATGAGAGACCTTTAATCCAGATCCTTATTAATTGGTACTGTTATTTTTAATTTTTTCCTTGTAATAGTACAATGTGATATCTAATATGGTTTTAACTTATATTTTCCCAGAAACTAATAATGTTGAGTACCTTGTTATGTATATTTTAGAAACTCCTATATTTTATTTTTTTAGATGTCTCTACAAATCTCTTGCACATTTTTATTGGCTCATACTTTACTTACAGAGTTGGAGTGGTTATTTATGTAGTACTCCAAATATATAAAATGAATTGTTAACGCAGCCATTTTATTGTCTCAATGATGTCTCCTTAGAGTTTGATTTTGATAGAATATAATTTATATATATTTTTTGTTTTATGGTTAGAGCTTTTAATGTCCTAGGAAATTTTACCTATTACAACATCGTAAAGATATTCTCCCCTATTTCTTATAGAAATTTTAGTCTTAGCTTTATATTTAGGTCTATGATTGATACAATTTGAATCTGTGACCCCACCCCAAATCTCATGTTGAATTGTAATCCCCAGTGTTGTAGGTGATTGAGTCGTGGGTGTGGACTCCATTTTGGTCAGATGGTTGTAGATGTGTGGCATTACTTCTGAGGTCTCTGTTCTGTTTCATTGGCCTATGTGTCTGTTTTGGTACCAGTACAATGCTGTTTTGATTACTGTAGCCTTGTAGTATAGTTGGAAGTCAGGTAGTATGAGGCTTCCAGCTTTGTTCTTTTTGCTCAGGATTGTCTTGGCTATGCGGGCTCTTTTTTGGTCCCATATGAAGTTTAAGGTGGTTTTTTCCAGTTCTGTAAAGAAGGTCAATGGTAGGTTGATGGGGATAGCATTAAATCTATAAATTACTTGGGCAGTATGGCCATTTCACAATATTGATTCTTTCTAACCATGAGCATGAAATGTTTTTCCATCTGTTTGTGTCCTGTCTTATTTCCTTGAGTAGTGGTCTGTAGTTCTCCTTGGAGATCCTTTGCATCCTTTGTTAGTTGTATTCCTAGGTGTTTTATTCTTTTTGTAGCAATTGTAAATGGGAGTTCACTCATGATTTGCCTCTCTGTTTGTCTGTTATTGGTGTTTAGAAATGATTGTGATTTTGCACATCAATTTTGTATCCTGAGTCTTTGCTGAAGTTGCTTACAGCCTAAGGAGATTTTGGGCTGAGACCATGGGGTCTTCTAAATATACAATCATGTTGTCTGCAAATAGAGACAATTTGACTTCCTCTTTTCCTAGTTGAATACCCTTTATTTCTTTTATTTGCCTGATTGCCCTGTCTAGAACTTCCAATACTATGTTGAATAGGAGTGGTGAGAGACGGCACCCTTGTCTATTGCCAGTTTTCAAAGGGAATGCTTCCAGTTTTTGCCCATTCAATATGATATTGGCTGTGGCTTTGTTGTAAATAGTTTTTTAATTTTGAGATATATTCCATTGATACCTAGTTTATTGATAGTTTTTAGCATAAAGAGCTGTTGAATTTTATCAAAGGCCTTTTCTGCATCTATTGAGATAATCATGTGGTTTTTGTCTTTGGTTCTGTTTATGTGTTAGATTATGTTTATAGATTTGGGTATGTTGAACCAGCCTTGCATCCCCAGGATGAAGCCTACTTGATCATAATGGATAATCTTTTTGATGTGTTGTTTCATTTGGTTTGCCATTATTTTATTGAAGATTTTGCATCAATGTTCATCATGGATATTGGCCTGAAATTTTCTTTTTCAGTTATGGCTCTGCCAGGTTTTGGTATTAGGATGATGTTGGTCTCATAAAATGAATTAGGGAGGATTTCCTCTTTTTGTATTGTTTGGAATAGTTTCAGAAGGAATGGTACCAGCTCCTCTTTGTACATCTGGTAGAATTCGACTGTGAACCTGTCTGGACCTGTACTTTTTTTCGTTAGTAGGCTATTAATTGCTGCCTCAATTTCAGACCCTGTTATTGGTCTATGCAGGGATTTAACTTCTTCCTGGTTTAGTCTTGGGAGGGTGTAAGTTTTGAGGAATTTATCCATTTCTTCTAGATTTACTGTTTTTTTTTTTTTTGTGCATAGAGTTGTTTGTAGTAATCTCTGATGGTAGTTTGTATTTCTGTAGAATCGGTGGTGACATCCCCTTTATCATTTTTTATTGAATATAGTTGATTCTTCTCTCTTTTCTTTTTTATTGATCTGGGTAGTGGTCTATCTATTTTGTTGATATTTTCAAAAAACCAAGTCTTGGATTTATTGATTATTTGAAGGGTTTTTTGTGTCTGTATCTCTTTCAGTTCTGCCTGATCTTAGTTACTTCTTGTCTTCTGCTAACTTTTGAATTTGCTTGATCTTGCCCTCTAGTTCTTTTCATTGTGATGTTTGGATGTTGATTTTAGATCTTTTCTTACTTCTCATGTGGACTTTTTGTGCTATAAATTTCCCTCCAGACATCACTTTAAATGTGTCCCAGAGATCCTCCAGAAGAAAATTCTAAGCAGAAAAGCATTCAAAGGGTGGCCTTGATGCTTCTAACAGCCTATGCCTATATGCATGAGCAAATAAAGGATGTAGGACTGGAACATATATTTACAAAGGGAGTAGAGCATAAAAATTTGAAGAATTAGCAACCTAGTTAAGTGGTAGAAAAGGGAAGCCTGTTCTTAGGGGAGGAATTTGAAAAGGCTGCAGAAATATGCACAATCAAAAGGAAAGCAAATGCTAATAGCCAAGACAATAGGAAAAATCCTTTGAAGGCATTTCAGAGACCTTCGTGGCAGACTTTTCCATCACAGATCTGGAGGCCTAGGAAGGAAGAGTGATTTCATGGGTCAGCCTCAGGGTCTTGCCACACTGCACAACCTTGGGACACTGGTTCCTGCATCCAGCTTCAGCCATGGCTCAAAGGGGCCCAGGTACAGCTTGGGCCACTGCTACAGAGGGTGCAAGCTATAAGCCTTGTCTAGGCCTGCAGGTGTGCAGAGTTCAAGAGTTGAGGTTTGGGAGCCTTTGCCTATATTTCAGAGGATGTAGGGAAACACCTGGATGTCCAGGCAGAAGCTTGCTGCAGGGGTGGAGCCTTCACAGAGAACCACTATTAGACCAGTGTGGAGGGGAAATGTGGGATTGGAGTCCCCACACGGAGTCCCCACTGGAGCAGTGCCTAGTGGAGCTGTGAGAAGAGGGCCACTGTCCTCTAGACCCCAAGATGATAGATCCACCAGCAGCTTGCATTGTTCCTGGAAAAGCTGCAAACACTCAACACCAGCACTTGAAACTAGCCTGAGGGTCTGAGCCCTGCAGAGCCATAGGGGCAGAGCTGCACAAGGCCTTGGGAGCCCACTTGTTACATCAGTGTGCCCTGCATGTGGGACATGCAGTTGAAAGAGATTATTTTGAAGCTTTAGGGTTTAATGACTACCCTACTGGGTTTCAGACTTGCATGGGGCCTATAGACCCTTTCTTTTGGCTGATTTATCCATTTTACCACAGGAGTATTTACTAAATGCTTGTGCCTCCATTGTGTCCTGAAAGTAACTAACTTGTTTTTTATTTTATAGGTTAATAGGCAGAAGGGACTAGCTTTGTCTCATATGAGACTGTGGACTTTTCAGTTAATTCTGGAATGAGTTAATACTTTGAGGGACTGTTGGGAAGATATTTTGCAATGTGAGAGGGATATGAGATTAGGGAGGGGCGAGAGCAGCATAATATGGTTTAGATATATGTCCTCATCCAAATCTCATGTCAAACTGTAATCATCAATGTTGGAGGTAAAGCCTGGTGAGGGGTGATTCGATTATGGGGGCAGATTTTCCTCGTTGGTGCTGTTCTTGTGAGAAAGTTCTCATGAGATCTGATTGTTTAAAAGTTTGTAGCACCACTTCCTTCTTCCTGCTCTGACAATGTGAGATATGCCTGCTTCCCCTTCACTGTCCACCATGATTGAAAGTTCCTAAGGCCTCCCCAGAAACTGTCATCTTTTCTGTACAGCTTACAGAACCAAACCATGATCCAACTAAACCTCTTTTCTTTATATCAGTCTCAGATATTTCTTCATAGCAGCATGAGAACTGACTAATGCAATGTTACATCTTGAATTAATTTTTAGCTGTAGTAGAAATTGAGTTTTGTTTTTCTATGTACAGTCAGTTTCCCCAACAAAATTTGCTGAAAAAATTATTCTGCTTTTGAATTACCTTGCTACTTTATAGAAAAGATCAGTTGACCATGTAGGTGTGTGTTTATTTTTAAACTTGCAATTCCTCTATTTACCTAATTTTCTCTTTGCTACCACATTTTCTTGACAAATGTAGCTTTATATTATGCACTGAAAAGAGGAAGCAATTGTTTTGGCCATTCTATCAATTATTTTGAGGGGGTGGGTTAAAAATCTGCATGTATGATTGTGGATTTTTCTGTTTCTCCCATTAGTTCTGTTCATTTAGCTTCATATTTTTAAGCTACATAATTAGATGAGAACATATTTAGAATTATGTCTTTCTGACTAACCAATTATTTTGTTATTACAAAGTAACCTTCTACCTCTGATAATACTTGTCATATTGAAATAATCTAGTTGTATTAGATTTTTTCAGTTTTAGTGATTGCATGGTGTGTTTATATTTTTATCCTTTTATTTCTGACTTGTTTCTGTATTTATATTTGAAGTAAATGTCTTTCAAGTAGTATCATTTAATTGAGCCTACAGTTTTTTGTTTGTTTGTTTGTTTGTTAGGGAGACAAAGTCTCGCTCTGTTGCCCAGGCTGGAGTGCAGTGGCACAATCTCGGCTCACTGCAAACTCTGCCTCCTGGGTTCAAGTGATTCTTGTGCCTCAGCCTACCGAGTAGCTGGGACTACAGATGTGCACCAGCACACCTGGCTTATTTTTTATATTTTTAGTAGAGACAGGTTTTCACCTTGTTGGCTAGGCTGGTCTCGAACTCCTGGCCTCATGTGATCTGCTTGCCTCAGCCTCCTAAAGTGCAGGAATTACAGGTGTAAGCTACCATGCCCAGCAAGCCAAGGATATTTAAATGACTTGACAATCACTCAGCTACTTTCTAGGATTTTATCTTAACTCTTCTGATAGGTTTTCTTGCTATACATATTTATATCATTTGTAGTGGTTGCTTTAAAGATTATGATATACATATTTAACTTATCAGAGTCTATTTGAATTAACATTATACCACCACATACAAGAACCTCACAACAATATATTTCCAATTTTTTTTGCTGTCTTTTGTAATGTTGAGTCATATGTTTATTTCTACATATGTTATAAGCCCCATAATACATTGATGTTGAATTTTTCTTTAAATAATTAACTGACTTTCAAATATTTCTTAAAAAGATAAAACAATGGTTTATACTTACTCACGTATTTACTATTTCCTTTATTCTTCATGGAGTGGTACACTTCAGGTAGTGGTCTGACCTTTTAAAGACATATAGAAGAAATGCAGACCATACATAAAAATTGCAGATCATACATAGAAATGATGCTCTGCAGTAATAAAATGTGATGCAGTTCCCAGAGGTAAAGCCTGAAACAAAGACTCCATCCAGCTCAAGCAATTTGTTAAAGGAGTGTTCTCAGGAGAAGGGAAGTGATTGAAGCTGGACAGGGCAGGTTCAGGGGAAGCTAAGTGAGACTCTGGTTTGAGCTGGAGACTAATTTTCTATCTGATCTCATGGGGAAGATCTGCAGCACAAATGGTATCACATAATTCCATATTGAGCAAGGGTGCTTATCTTTTGTACATTGTGCGGGTCAATCATTGGTTAGAGCCTACTCCCCTGCCCCTGGAACAGAGGTGTGCATAGCCTCCTGGGCTGAGTGGTTTCTGTTAGCTGAAGGCTATTCTCTAGTGAAGGATAGATGTGGTTTGTTATCAGCCAAGATCTGACTGGGACACCAAGACATGCACTATAGGGCTATCCTTTACATGAAGTACATACCTTAAAATTCACTCACTGTTTATTGATGTGTCCCCAGTAGGTAGAATATATAAATTCAGAAATAAAGGAGTAAAAATAGGACTGTCCCCCTTTTATCTTCTCTCCCAGTGAACTAGATGGGGAATTTATATTTTCTGTCCCCAGAAGTTTAGGCTCTGTGTGTCTTGACATCTTGGTTAGGAGTGGGAGTGAGGTGCTTCCACCAAGGGATAAAATAAAAGTCTGCATAAATTCAAAGCCACACCTGCCATCTGGTCACTTTGTGTTCCTTGTGCCTGTAGAAGAACAGGCACAGAAAGCATACGAACTGGCAGGTGAAATTGATCCTTATCTTCATGATGTAGCATGACTGCTGCTATGTGTGGAGGCTGGGTAGAATGTGCCTTATTCAAAGGTGATCCAATGGGGCATTTTTTGATGCCTTTGTGTGCTGTGTTAGTTCCACAAGGGCGTGTAAAGCAATCATGGTTTGATGAGACTGTGATAACCAGAGTTTTAGCCCCCTCAGGGATGAGGATCTGACTAAGCAAACCATTAGAATATAGAATTGCTATCTTAGGGTGATGGAAAGATAGAAGATGAGTATTAATTATGTAATTAAATCAACTTCAGTTGAGAAATTGAGAAACTATTAATCCCAATAATATTACCCTTATAGGTTTTCCCAGGAATTGCAATCATATTCTTCTGGAGATGCTGCAATTAGTTGGAATGAACTTAATGTGAAAAACAGGTGCATTTGGGTAGTGAAAGGGGTGGATCATAACAGTCTCTAGGGTGACTCCTGGAGTCATCTTCTCAGTCTACTTTACTTGGCTGGTGCTTGCATCCCTCAGCTGATGTGTTTGGTGGTTGCTTCTCTTTTCCAAAGAATTGCCCCAGTTTGCTGGGCTGATGGGAGCTGACTGAGAAAGCACCCTCTACTGGCCCATAGACAATAACTGACTTAAATAGGATTTAAAAATCTGATGCTCTTGTTTCAAGAGGGAACAACACTGCAGTGGAATTTATGTTTTAGCTTCCTTTTTCTTTCTGTTCCCTGTATCAGACTGAGACTAGAATTAATAATAACTGAGCCTACATCCATGCATCTGAATTCCTACCTCAGGTTCTGCTTCTAGGAAACCTGAGGTAATATAGGGTGAAAATCAGCTTCTGTGTTCCAGTTATCTTTTTGAGTTTTTGCTTTTGCTCCATTTTTGGCCTCTAGAGAGTCTTTATTTCTTGCCAGCTGACAAAATACATTTTGAAAGATTTAAAAATATTTTATTCAGCAGAAGGGTTAGTTTGGGTATCTATTATAGTTCTATAGTTTCCACGTGGAAAATGGGTCACTTTATATCTGCTGCTGTTTTATCCAGATCATTTTCTCAGTTATAATCTTTATTGAGCATTTATAATGTACCAGGAACTTACCATATATGTTGCTTTACAGATAAAGACAATAGGACACAGAAAGTTTAAACAACTAGCCCTGGGTCATGTAGTAAGTGGTCAAGCTAGTAAGTGGTCAAACCAGGATTCTGCTCAGCAGTGGGGCTTCCCAACTCATGAAACTCTACCACCTCTAAGAAGGAGACCCCTTGCTAAATTTTTCCACAATTGTTTTACATGGCAGCTATGTGCCTAGAAGCGTTTAGAAAGTGGTTTCCTGTCACCCAACACATATGTTTTATACTATGCAAGTCTATATTGAGTTGTATATAAAGGGAGACAGTTAACTATCTGGATTTTTGGTATCCAAATTGTGCCTAACCCAAGGGTTTTCTGCAGCTACTGTGTGGCAATAAATTATACTTTTAGTAGTTTAGATCTGCAATAGTAGGAAATACTGCATCAGGACAGTAATATCACCAAAATAATAATAACTGAACATAAAGATTTGTGTTATTTTTGTATTATATTACTATGAATTTTTTGTATTATATTATATTGAATTTTTGTATTATATTACTGTGAATTAACTACTATATTACTATGAATTAATACCATTTTGTATTATATTACTATGAATAGGTTTTTCTTGAATAACTCCTATCTTCCAGCAATTTTCAAATATTATCTGTAAAATTTATTACAACTTTTTGAGAAAGCATTTGTCAGGCACTGAATAAGTATTTATTAAATGAATGATGAATAAAATGTAAAATAACATTTTGATAGTCAATGGGCAAAAAATAAATAAATGAAAACAAAAACAGAGAGTTTAAGGTAAGTCAGAGCTGCACAAATACTACATTGGAGAAAGTTCCTCTTATAAGAAAGAAAGAGACCGAAGTACTATAGAATTTAGTAATGAAGAAGAGACTGTCTTCTCCTCATTGTGTATTCCTGGCACTCTTGTTAAAAATCAGATGACTATATGTGCATAGTTTAGTTAATAGAACAGAGAGATCAGAAATAAACTATGCATATACAGTCATCTGATTTTATCTGTCAGTTTTTATGACAGTATCACAATATTTTTATTACTGTAGCTTTGTAATGTACTTTAAAATTAGGAAGTATGAGGCTACCTGCTTTGTTATTGCTAAAAATCGTTTTGGCTATTCAGGTCTTTTGTGGTTCCATATAAATTTTAGCATTGTTGTTTTTTATTTCTGAAAAAAAAAAATGCCATTAAGATTTTTATAGAGATTTCATTGAATCTGTATATCACTTTGTGTAGTATATGCATTTTAACAATATTAATTATTTTCATCTATAAACCTGGTATGTCTTTCCATTTGTTTGTGTCTGCTTTAATTTCTTTCATCAGTGTTTTATACCTTTCAGTGCACAAGTTTTTTATCTCCTTTTTTAAGTTTGTTGCTAAGAATTTTATTATTTTTGATGCTATTGTAAATGAAATTGTTTACTTATTTTCTGTTTTGAAAAATAGAAATATAACTGATTTTTGTATGTTGATTTTGTGTCTTACAACTTAGCTAAATTTATTAGTTCTAATATTTTTAATAAAATCTTTAGGGTTTTCTTGATATAAGATTATATTGACTGCAAACAGATAATTTTACTTCTTTCTTTTCAATTTGGATGCCTTTTATTTCTTCTTATTGCCTACTTGCTCTGGCAAGAACTTCCAATATTATATTAAATAGAAGTAGTGAGAGTGGGCATTCTTACCTTGTTCCAGATCTTTACAGAAAAGCTTTCAGTTTTTACCATTAAGTGTGATGTTGGCTGTAAGCTTTTTATACATGGACTTTATTGTTTGAGGTAAGTTCCTTCTATACCCAATTTATTGAGATAAATGGTGTTGGAAAAGAGTAAAATTAGACTCTTACTTCACATCATACACAAAAATCAACTCAAAATGGATTGAAGACCTAAATATTAGACTTAAAACTGTAAAAATCCTAGATGAAAACATAAGAGAAAAGGTTTCTGGATATTGGCCTTGGCAATCATTTTCTGGACATAATACCAAAAGCACAGACAAGAAAAGTCAAAATAGACAAGTTGGATTGCATCAAACTAAAAACCATCTGCACAGCAAAAAATTTAAAAAAAAAAAAGTCAATAAAATAAAAAGGCAACCTGTGGAATAAGAGAAAATATTTGCAAACCGTATATCTGATAAAGGGCAAATATCCAATTATTGAGGGATTCTTACAACTCAATAGAAATAACACAAACAAACCAATTTAACAATTGGAAAATGAATTGGATAGACCTTCCCCAAAGAAGATATACAAATAGCCAACAAATATAGAAAAGAAAATGTTCGACATCATTAACCACCAGGGAAATGCAAATAAAACCACAATGTGATATAACCTCGTACCTTTTAAGACGAATTTTATTTAAAAAAACAAGAGATATCTTTTAAGAGAGTAAAACAAAAGATAACAAAGCCAACAAGGCTGTGGAGAAAAGGAAACTCTAGTACACCGATGATGAGAATGTAAATTGGTACAGGTAGTATAGAAAACAGCACAGAAGTCTTGAAAAACTAAAAATAATACTGCCATATAATCTAGCAATTCAATTTCTGGGTATATATCCAAAGAATCTGGAAGAAAGTTAGAATTTCAAGGAGAAATCTGCAATGCCATGTTCATTGGAACATTATTGATAATAGCCGAGACATGTCAATGTTCATTGACAGATGAATGGACAAAGAAAATGTGGTATAGCCATACAATGTAATAGTATCTAGCATGAAAAAAGAAGGAAATTCTGACATATGTACACCACGGATAAACCTTGAAGACGTTAAATAAAATAACGTTAGACATGAAAACAAGTACTCCATGTTACTACTTATATGATAGTCAAGCAGAGAGTAGAATGGTGGTTTGCAGAGGCTGCAGAGAGGGAAACAGAGGTTAGTCAAAAGGTATATAGTTTTAGTTATACAAGATAAATAAGTTGTAGAGATCTGCTGTACAGCATAGTGTCTACAGTTAATAATTCTGTATTGTGTACTTAAAAATTTGCTAAGGATGTACATCTTATGTTAAAAGTTCTTATTGCAAATGACAACAATAATAAATAACAAAGAAGGAGAAAACTTCTGGAGATAATGGATAGGCTTATGGCATATATTGTGGTGATGGTTTCATAGAGGTATACTATCTCCAAACTCATCAGATTGTATACATTAAATGTTACAGGTTTTAGGTGTCAAAAATTAAATTTAAAAAGAATGTTGAATATGAATAAGAATAATAATTCAGTAATGGGGAAACAGATTTTTGAAAAGTATCATAGTATAATCAGACTTTTATTCTCAACATTCTCCTGAAATTGTTCCTCTGGAAGATTTAGTGAGGCTCATGTTACATTATTTAATGTTCCATTTTCAGGCCTCATGTTACTCAGTATTATTTCACACAGTTGATGATTCCTTTTTTTTTTTTTTTGGAAATGCTTTTTCCACTTAGTCTCTAGGACACTGTTCTCTTGGTTTATTTCCCACCATCCTGCTGAGTCCTCCTTAGTTTCCTTTGCTGGGTCTTCCTCAGCTTTCCATCTATATGTTGAAGCTTCCAGTGCTCAGCCTTGCAACCCTTCTCTTCCCCTCTACACTCATTTGATTAGCAGACTCATTCCAGCTCACATTCATATGCCCAGCCTGGCTCCCCACTTGCAGTCAAGACTCATATAATCAACTACTTACTTAATGTTTCCTCTGGGGTCTCATTGCTACAATCCAGCTCAAGTCTAGGATATTACAGTAGCTTTCTACTCTTCTGTCTATTCTCACATGGCAGCCAGAGTGACTATTTAAAATATGAATCAGATCATGTCTCTACTCTGCTCAAAACCATCCAATTGCTTCACTTATCACTCAGAATCAAACAAAAACCATTCCCATAGCCATTAAAGTTCTATGTGATCTGGATGCTACTCCATCCTGTGTCCCCACCTGTTTGATCTCAATTCTTTTTTCACCTAGCTTGCTTTTCTTCCACCATGCTAGCCTTCTTGCTAATCTTGGAATATGCTAAACACACTCTTTCCTTAAAATCTTTGTTCTTTCTACCCTCCCTGCTGAAACACTCTCCCATTATATATTCATTGACTACCCACTGCCTTCCTCTAAGCCTTTGTTGACATCTGTATAAAATAGCATGTCCTCTCTAAGCCTCTGTGTCTCCCGACTTGTTTTATTTTTCTTCTGAGCTTTCCCTACCACATATGTGGTTGTTTATTGTCTCTTCCCACTTTCACTCCCTTTGAAACATGAGCTTTTTGAGAGCAATGACCTTGTCTTATTCACTGATGTATCTTCATTGCCTTGATATGGTAGATGCTTAATAAATATGCATTGAGTAAATAAACATGTGAAGGCATTTTTATTATTATAAAATAACATATTACTAAGATAGCATGTTACTTTACAAAGAGCTTTCATGTAAACTATGTCTAAAAAATCTGCTCAAAATCTATTAAGTTCTCTTTTTCTACTTTCCTCTGGAAGATCTGCATTCCTAAGATGCAAAGAGATGAGGAGGCTCCTCCACTTTTCTCCATTGTACCCAGAAGAAGGAGAGAATGAGTGAGAAGCACAATATTTTCTTCTGCCCCACCTGAGGACAATATAAGAATTTTATGGTACATAACTATTGGCATGCAAGGGAGGCCTTTTGAGTGGGTAGGGTTTCTTAAGGACAAAGCTTAGACAAGGCTTTTGCTTTTGCTCTGCCATTGCCCTGATTGAAGTCTGTCCCTCAGTCTATAACCCATTTATTTAGTAATCCATTAAACAAAGCCAATAATACTGTTCCTATATTACGATGGTGCTGGGAGACTTGAGCAATTAGTAAAGGCTTATGAAAAACTTTGACATTCTCAGATGAAAGGCGCAAAAGGACCAAAGAGTGTTATTATAGTTTTTACAATTGGAAAACCTAACATTAAAGTAATGCAATTTTACACTATTATAAGATCAAAAGCCTTTTTACAAAAATACCATTTTATACTCTTGTTTTGTTTTGTTGTTTGATACAGAAACTGAAATGGGGGTGATGCCCATTTCTAGAGATGATTCTCCAAATCAATTAAACAGTCACAAATGGATGTTATATGAACATATGTACCCAGCAATTATTGTTCATTTAACCACCTTGACCATGAGAACAACAACAGGGCATCAAGAAGAACAGTATGTAGTAGGAAAGCCACTGGACCAAGAGCAGAGAGACCAAGGTCATTTATCCTGGTTCTCAGACCAACTCATGTGACATTAAGTAACTCATTTAACAAATATTTATAATATGACTATGCAGGTGTAGGGATTACTTCTCCTTTTGGAGAGATGTGGAAAAGCTTGAGGCAGTGAAAAAGCTTGAGACAATGAAGAAACATGAGGCCTAGCTTCTTGGATTCTGAAAGTGTCATTAAAGGGACATTTACCTCTCCTAAGGTAACTTCCACTTCTTGCATGTTTTCTGGGAAAGACCCAAAAAAACCTTGGCATCCTGATGACCCTGGAGGTTAACTGCACCATAAGCTAAATTGCTCCTGGCTCTTCAATGTGAACAGAACTGTTGCCTACACTGGGAGGAAATGAGAAGCTCAATAGCTCCTTTGTACCTCATCAAAGTGTTAATAGTTATCAATACTTTCATAACCAGCTATTAAATAAAAAATGCTGTGCTTCCTGACACTTTCAGGACAGTGCTCTAATCTGGTAAAGAGTGATGATAAAGATATTATGATTGCCTGAACTGTACAAGTGCTATGGGGACATAAATCCATACTCAGAAAAAGAACAACCTAGTTAAGGAGATCCAGTTACCTAAGAGAGGAAGAACAAGTGGCTCTCACTGTGATTGAATTAAACGGAGGAGTCAGAAGATAGTTTTGACAAATTGGTAGTTACTGTCAGGTCACATACCAAAAATATATTTTCAGAACCATTTAAATGGCAACTCAGTGAAGATAAGCTAGTTTCTTTTCTGAAGTTCAAGTGGTAGAAAATTTAACAAAACAGAGCAAAATTACAATGTTTGATATTGCTAAACAAAAGATGAGTCCTGGGGAATATATTCTAAAAACATTCAGAAATCATAGGAGTTCCATGGCAAGAAAAATGAAGAAACAGAGTGGTAATAACTTAAGTAATTCAAGAATAGTTAGCTGAGCTGAAAATTAATTTGAGTCTGCCAATAGGAAAACCCTACTAAGTTCCAGGAAGAATTAATTTTCAAAGTCATACAACAAGGCCTATCTTGATGACTTTTCAGAATTCCAAGAATAAAAAGGAAATCTTAGGCCAGGCATAGTGGCTCATACCTATAATCCCTTAAGAACAGCCTGGCCAACACAGTGAAACCCTGTCTCTACTAAAAATACAAAAATTAGCCAGGCATGTTGGTGCACACTTGTAATCCCAGCTACTTGGGAGGTTGAGACATGAGAATTGCTTGAACCCAGAAGGCAGAAGTTACAGTGAGCCCAGATCACACCACTGCACTGTAGCCTGGGCAACAGATGGAGAGAAAGAAGAAAGAGAGAAGGAGAGAAAGAGAGAGAGAAAAGAAAGAGAGAGAGAGAGGAAGGGAGGAAGGGAGGAAAGGAAGAAGGGGGAGGAAGAGAAAATCTTACAGTTTTCAGAGAGTAGATAACATAGAAAAGAAATAGCCCCATTCCAGTACTGAAAATGTCATTTACAACTGGTTGCCAGAAAACAGAGATGTTACTTTAATAGATGATTAAGAGAAAAAGATTGCAGTCCAAGAATAATATACCCAGCCAAGATATTATTAATCTAACTGGATGAAGGAAAGAAATCTTCAAAAATTCAATAGTTCAGAGTATATGACTCTATATTTTATCTGGAAAGTATCTTCAAATCTGTGTTCTAACTAAGTGAAATATCAAATAAGAGCTCAAGATCTCAAAATGGGACAGAATAAAAAGGGATAGGTAGTAAATTGAAGGTAAATTGAAGGTGATGTTGTGACACACATAAGTTTGAAATAGATGATATATATCTTCCATAATAGAAATATCCAACAGTTGCCTAAAGCTATTTTTTTGTGAAGTGGGAAGGAGGGAAGGAGAGAGAGAGAGGGATGCAGAGAGACAGAGACAGAGAGAGAGAGAAAAACAGAGAGAGATTGATTTAAATACCGTTAACAATTTTACTTATTTCACTCACACTCATTCACTTATATTTTTTGTTAACCCTACCACAGCTACAGGTGGATCCTTCAGAAAGCATCTAAAAATTTGAAATAGATTATTTCAGAAGAAGGCATTATCACAGATGACAGCTTCATACATGTTATTGTCTCTGTAGGACAATAACTGTAAAAAATTACAGTAAACCAAGGATAATTTATTATTGAGAAAAACATTATTTTATAAATTTAGTATAGACTAAGTATACAGTGTTTATAAAGTCTACAGTCATATAGGATAATATCCTAGGTCTTGTCATTTACTCACCACTCATTCACTGACACCCATAGCAACTTTCAGTCCTGCAAGTTCCAGTTATGGTAAGTACCATATAGCCTACGTACCTTTTTTTTTTTTTAAACCTTTTATGTTGTATTTTTACCAAACTTTGTCTATGTTTAGATATGTTTAGATATACAAATACTCACCCTTGTATTACAATGGCCTATAGTATTCAATATAGTAACCTGTTATACAGGTTTCTAGTCTGAGAACAATAAACTATAACATAGAGTCTAGGTATGTAGCAGCCTTTACCATTTGGGGTTTGGGTTGTGTAGGTACACTCTATGATGATGTCCACATAACAGCAAAACCACCTAGTGATCCATTTCTCAGCTCTTGCCCCATTGTTAAGTGATGTATGACTGTACATTTATTTGAACAGTATGGCTTGTAGATCAAGATAATGACTTCATCTTGTGGTCAAAAATAATTAAGGGTAATTTTGCCTATGTACAATATTATGACTTAAAAATCTAAACTAAATAAACTGCACCTTTACTGTTGTATTAGCTCATTCTCGTGCTGCTATGAAGAAATACTCAAGACTGGGTAATTTATAAAGTAAAGAGATTTAATTGACTCACAGTTTTGCATGGCTGGTAAGACCTCAGGAAACTCACAATCATGACAAAAGTCACCTTTTCACAAGGCAGTAGAGGAGAGAATGAGTGCACAGCAGAAGGGGAAGCCCCCAATAAAACCCTCAGATCACAGGAAAACTAACCCATTATCATTAGAACAGGATGGTGGAAACCACCCCCATGATTTAATTATCTCCATCTTGTCCTTCCCACAACGTGTGGGGATTATGGGAACTACAATTCAAGAAAGATTTTGGTGGGGACACAGCGAAACCATATCATTTTACCCCTGGCCCCTCTCAGATCTTATGTCCTCACATTTTAAAACACAATCATGCCCTTCCAACAGTCCCTCAAAGTCTTAACTCATTCCAGCATTAACTCAAAAGTCCAAATCTGAAGTCTCGTTTGAGACAAGGAAAGTCTCTTCCACCTATGAGCATGTAAAATCAAAAGCAAGTTAGTTACTTCCTAGATACAATTGGGTACAGGCATTGGGTAAATACACATATATAGAGAACACATCATGAGAACAGGATGGTAGAAACAGCCCCCATGATTCAACTGTCTCCATCCAATCGATCCCATGACAAATGAGAATTATGGAAACTACAATTCAAGATGAGATTTGGGTTGAGACACAGCCAAACCGTATCAACTATAGTTCAGCAAAACCAAGAATTTAGGTATTTTAGAGAACTTGGCTATGAAGTGGTCCAGTAAAAAAAAATTCTGAAGATATCACCTTGATGAGTTGGAATGGAGTGGAGGAAAGGAAATATAACAAAAGATTGTGAAGACATTAGGAGAGCTGTAACAGAACATGTCTTGCAATTCTGAGGCAATGAATTTGAAATTCAAAAGGACGCATGTGAGTTTCCAGCTACAAGGAAGTAGGTGATTTTCTAGGAAAATATCAAAACTAACTTACTTAAAAATGGAAAGCCATAGCAGACAGTAATTATATTTGGAAGATAACTAATATTGTAAAAAGGCTACTGTTTAAAAAATAGATAATTACACTGCTATTCAAACCATTTTTAATGTTAGGGACAAGAAAAATTTCTAGTTAGGTTTATGAGGCTGGCATTTGCTTCACAAGATAGTACAATACCACAAAAACCATATGTATTTAAAAAACAAAAATATAAAAATTGTAAATAAGTATTAACCAATAGAATTGAACAGTCTATCAAAGATTAATATACTATGATCCAAGTTGGATTTATTGAACAACTGAGAAGACAGCTCAGTATCAAGAAATCTATTAATGCAATTAATTTATATTAACAAATTAAAGAGAAAATAATTTATTACATCATTACATGCTTAAAACATATATGCTAATTTGAGGAGTTTCTAATTTTTAGAAATCAATTATATAGTAATGAAAACAATCTAGTAAAATATACCATTTACTCAAATCCAATAAAACACCTCACACCAAATAAAACTCTATTAACACTTCCATTAAGATGAATTCTCTCTGTCTCTTTCTCTTTTTCCTAAATGTGTGTTCACTGTTAAAGAAACAATGATAAAAAAATTAAGAAGTATAAAGTGCAGGTCGGGCACAGGGCTCATGTCTGTAATCCCAGCACATTGGGAGACTGAGGCAGGCGGATTGCCTGAGGTCAGGAATTTGAGACCAGCCTGCCTACCATGGTAAAACTCCGTCTCTACTAAAAATACAAAAATTAGCCAGGTGTAGTGGTGGACACCTGTAATCCCAGCTACTCTGGAGGCTAAGACAGGAGAATCGCTGGAACCCTGGAGGTGGAGGTTGCAGTGAGCCAAGATCCCACCACTGCACTCCAGCCTGGGTGACAGAGCAAGATTACCTCAAGAAAGAAAACAAAAAAGAGAAAGAAGGAAAGAAGGAAGGAAGGAAGGAAAGACGGAAAGAGGGAAGGAGGGAAGGAAGGAGAGAGACAGAGAGGGAGGGAGGGAAGGAAGGAAGGAGAGATAGAGAGGGAGGGAGGGAGGAAGGAAGGAAAGAAGCGAAACAAAGAAAGAGTGCAAAAGAAAAACGAATAACCAAAATCCCCAAATCCCATTAATCACTTCATCAATATTTGATGAATATAGTTCTAGACATATATTTATGCATATATAGATGACAAGATAGATTATATAGTTAAAAATAAAATTATATAATAAAGAGAATATAAACAAAAATATTATGTTCAGTTTCCTTGAATTTAACAGAAGAAATTGAAATAAAAGCAAACTGAATGAAAATTCAGATGAATATTTCTTTCCAATAAATATTAATTTCTCTGAAAACTTTCTGGATAAGGGAAAACTATATAAAATGCACTTAGGGATCCTATCTCTTTATTTAAACTCTAAGATGCAACTACTGTTGCAGCTATGATTCAATGACTCTTTCCTGTTACGAAAACAAGGAAATTACCACCTTCCCTTCTCCTGTCTACCAATTCTTAAAGTATTATTTTATTAACTCTACATTGTTAAAGCTTATAACTATATATATATAATATATGTATGTGTATATATATATATAATGTATTATTATATATATTTTCCATTGATTCTTTCTCTGGTAAACCTTAATACAGCAGTTCTTATTGTACATCATCTTTCCCTTTTTGTGAGGTTATCTTTTTCTCTTTTATCATTACATTTAGTAGTTTTACTAAGATGTGTCTTTTGCATTCATATTTATTTGTGTCAGTATTTCCTGGGTCAGAAGCATGTTTTGTTTACTAAATAAATTTTTCTTCTAAGTGTTAAATAATTTTGTACTCTACAAAGTTTGTTCTTTTATAGGAATGTCAATTATATAGCTGCTTTTTCATCAATCTTATTATTTTTTAATAAATATTTTATATATTTATTTTGCTTCATGTTGGTGATTACTTCTAGCCTGCCCATAATGTCTCTTCCTCTAATTTTAGCCATGTTTAGTCTCTTTTTTATTTTATTCTGCTGTAAATTTTATGTTTATAACATCTTGAATTTCTCATACATTTCTCTTCTCACTTCCAGGTTGCTTTTCACTTCCTTGTGTCTAACAACAACTTCTTTAAATATGTGTATCTTTTTTCTTAAATAATTTTCAAGATGTAACATGTTATTTGGAATTTCTTTGAACCCAGCTGGAGTATTAACTTCTGTGAGGGAATGCATGGGAGGAGCCTGCATAGAATATATATCATAGCTGGGCACAGGTCTGTAATCCCAGCACTTTGGGAAGCTGAGGCGGGAGGTCGCTGGAACCTAGGAGTTTGAGTCCAGCCTGGGCAACATAGTGATTCCTCATCTTGACAAAAAATAAACAAAATTATCTGGGCATGGTGGCTTATGCCTGTAGTCCTAGCTACCTGAAAGGCTGAGGTGGGCATAGCTCTTGAGCCAAAGAGGTAAAGGTTGCAGTGAGCTGAAATCATATCACTTCATTCCAGCCTAGTCAACAAAGTGTCTTGTCTCAATAAATAAATAAATGTATGTGCCTATCTATCTATGTATCTATCTATTTATGTATCTATCTATCAAATATTCCATAGTGTGTGTATGTGTATATATATGTGTGTGTATATAATTTTTTAATTGTTTTATATTGTTTTAGATTCAGAGGGGTACATGTACATGTTTGCTACATAGGTATATCGTGTACTGGCGAGGATTGGGCTTCTAGTGTACCCATTGTCCAAATAATAAACATTGTCCCTGATAGTTATTTTTCAACACTCACTCCTTTCCTATCCACCCCTTTTCTTGGAGTCCCTAGGATCTATTTCCATCTTTATGTCCATGTGTAACCATTGTTTAGCTTCAACTTATAAGTAAGAATATTTGGTATTAGGCTTTCCATTTCTGAGTAGGATGACTTAGAATAATGACCTTCAGCTTTGTTCATGTTGTGGCAAAGGACAGGATTTTATCTTTTTATGGTTGCATAGTATTTCATGGTGTATATATATACATCACATTTTTTTTCAATCCAGCAAACAGTTGATGGGCACTTAACTTTTTTCCATGACTTTGCTGTTGTGAATAGTGCTACAATGAACAAACAAGTGAAGGTGTCTTTTTTAAAGTAATGTTTTATTCCTTTGGGTGGATACCCAAGATTAAGATTGCAGGGTCAAACAGTGGTTCTATTTTTAGTTCCTTGAGAAATCTTCATACTGTTTTCCCATACTGTTTAACCACAGAGGTTAAACTAATCTATATCCACATCAGCAATGTGTAACAGTTTCCTTTTCTCTGCATCAATGTCACCATCTGATATTTTTTGACTTTTTAATGATAGCCATTGTGATTGGTGTAAGATAATATTTTAGTGTGGTTTTTAATTTTCATCTCTCTGAAGATTAGTAATGTTTAAGATTTTTTCATGTTTGTTGGCCACTTGTATTTCATATTTCAAAGTATCTGTTTGTGTCTTTTGCCCACTTTTAAATTAAGTATTTGTTTTTTTCTTGTTGAGTTGTTTGAATTGCTTACAGCTTCTGGATATTAGTCCTTTGTATAAGGAATAATTTGCAAATATTTTCTCTGATTCTGTATGTTGTGTTTCTCTGTTGATTATTTCTTTTGCTGTGCATAAGCTTTTTAGTTTAATTAATTCCTATTTGTATATTTTTGTTTTTGTTGCATTTGCTTTGGGGTCTTCGTCATAAATTCTTTGCTGAGGCCCATGGTAAGAAAAATTTTTCCTAGGTTTTCTTTTAGGATTTTTAGTTTCTGGTCTTATGTGTAAGGCATTAATCCAGGCTGGGTACAGTGGCTCATGCCTGTAATCCCAGCACTTTGGGAAGCTGAGGTGGGCAGGTCATTTGAGGTCAGGAGTTTAAGACCTACCTGGCCAACATGGTGAAATCTTATTTTATTACACTAAAAATACAAAAATTAGCCAGGCATGGTGATGGACACCTGTAATCCCAGTTACTCAGGAGGCTGAGGCAGGAGAATTACTTGAACCCAGGAGGCAGTGTTTTCAGTGACCAGGGGTCATGCCACTGGACTCTAGCCTGGGTGACAGAGCAAGACTCTGTCTAAAAAAACAAAATAAAATAAAATACTTTAATCCACCTTGAGTTAATTTTTGTTTATGGGAAGAGATAAGGGTCCAGTTTCATTCTTCTGCATATGGCTAGCCAGTATTCACAGCGCTATTTATTGAACAGGATATTATTTCCCCATTGTTTGGATTTAGTTCTGTGAAAAAATGACATTGGTGATTTGATAAGAATTGCATTAAAGCTCTAGACTGCTCTGTGCAGCATGGTCATTTTATTGACATTGATTCTTCCAATTCATGAGCATAAAACTTAAAATGTTTTTCCACTTGTTTGTGTTATCTACAATTTCCTTTTATTTACTAAAATGTTTTTACTACTAAGCCATTTTATAAAATACAATTTCTTTCAGCAATGTTTTACAGATCTCCTTGTAGAGATCTTTCACCTCCTTGGTTAAATATAGTCCTAGATATTTCAAACTTCGTGGGTATTATAAATGGAATTGAGTTCTTGATTTGGTTATCAGCTTGAACATTATTGGTGCATAGAAATGCTACTGATTTTTGTACATTGATTTTGTATCCTGAAACTTTTCTGAGATAACTTATCAAGACTAGAAATCTTTTGGAAGAGACTTTAGGGTATTCTAGGTGTATAATCATGTAATCATTAGACAGATGATTTGAATTCCTCTTTTCCAATTTGGATACATTTTATTTCTCTCTTTTGCCTGATTTTTCTCGCTAGAACTTCCAGTACTGTATTGAACAGAAGTAGTGAAAGTGGACATCTTTGTCTTATTCCAGTTTGTATAGAGAATGTTTTCAACATTTTCCCATTAAGTATAATGCTGGCTGTGGGTTTATTATAGATGGCTCTTATCTTTGTGAGGTGTGTTACTTTAATGCCTAGTTTGTTGAGGTTTGTTGAGATATTTTATTATAAAGCAATGTTATGTTTTTATGGAATGCTTTTCCTGCATCTGTTGCGATAATCTTTTTTTGTTTGTTTCTAGTTCTGTTTATGTGATATATCACATTTATTGATTTGTGAATGTTGAAATATCCTTGCATCCCTGGAATATAACCCACTTGATTATGATAAATTAACTTTTTGATGTGTTGCTGAATTTGGTTTGCTAATGTTTTCTAGAGGAATTTTGCATCTATGTTCATTAGAACCATTAGTCTGTAGTTTTCTTTTTGCAGGTGTCTTTGCCTGATTTTAGTATCATGGAGATACTGGTTTCATAGAATGAGTTAGGAAAGAATGCTTCTTTCTAAATTTTTTTTAATAGTTTCAACAAGATTAGCACAAGCTCTTCTTTGTACATCTGGTAAAATTTGACTGTGAATCCATCTGGTCCTGGGCTTTTTGTTGTTGTTGCAAGGTTTGTTATTGCTGACTCAATACCGTTACTCATTATTGCTCCATTCAGGATTTCTATTTCTTTCTGATTCAATCTTGGGAGGTTGTACATTCCCAAGAATTTATCCATTTCCCCTAGATTTTATAGTTTGTGCACATGTAGGTGTTTATAATGGTTTCTCATGATCTTTTATATTTCTGTGGTATTAGTTGTAATGCAGTTGTAATGCCATCCTTATCATTTCTGATTGTACTTATTTCAATCTTCTCTTTTTTTCCCCTGGTTAATCTAGCTAGCAGTCTGTCAATTTTGTTCTCCTTTCAAAGAACCAACTTTTTGTTTCATTGATCCTTTGTATCTTTATTTCTGATATCAATATTATTTAGTTCTGCTCTGATCTGATCATTGTTACGTATTTTCTTCTGCTAGCTTTGGGTTTGGTTTGTTCCTTGAGGTATGACATTTGGTTGTTAACTTGAGATCTGTCTTTTTTATGTAGGCATTTAATGTTATAAACTTTTGTTTTAGCACTGCTCTTGCTGTATTCCAGAGTTTTGGGTATGTTGTATGTATACTTTCATTTGTTTTGGATTTTTATTTTCTGCATTAGTATCGTTGTTTACCCAAAGTCATTCAGGAAAAAGTTGTTTAGTTTCCATGTACTTGTGTAGTTTAGAAAGCTTGGTATTGATTTCTAAGTTTTATTCCACTGTGGTTCAAGAAGATACTTCATATGATTTTGATTTTTTTCACATTTGTTGAGACCTGCTATATGGACAAGCATATGTTTGATTGTGGAGAATGTTCCATGTACAGATGAGAAGAATGTATATTCTGTGGTTGTTGGCTAGAGTGTTCTGTAAATGTCTGTTAGGTTTATTTGGTCTATAGTCCATTTTAAGTAGATAGACTGGATAAAGAAAATATGGCACAGATACACCACGGAATACTATGCAACCACAAAAAAGGATGAGTTCATGTCCTTTGCAGGGACATGGATGAAGCTGGAAACCACCATTCTCAGCAAACTGACACAAGAACAGAAAACCAAACACCACATGTTCTCGCTCATAAGTGGGTGTTGAACAATGAGAAAACATGGACACAGGGAGGGGAACATCACACACTGGGGCCTGTTGGGGGGTTGGGGGGATGGGAGGATAACAGGGTGGAAGAATTCGGGAGGAATAACATTACGAGAAATATCTAACATAGATGACAGGGGAATGGAAGCAGCCAACCACCATGGCATGTGTATACCTGTGTAACAAATCTGTATGATCTGAACATGTACCCCAGAACTTAAAGTATAATTTAAAAAAAGAGAGAGAAAAGAAAAAAGAAAAAATGTTGCTGTGGAGCATGGGCAAGCGCTGCTGCCTGAAAAAAGACTGAGCGTCCTTGGGAGAGTAGTGTCGACGCACAGGTTTCCCGCAGGTGGGCTTGTGTGTTAGCCAGGTGTGTAAGGAGAGCAGAAGTCTGAGGAATTGATGTAGGTTGGGAATGCATGATGAGAGGAGACAGAGTAGAGGATGTGAAGAAGAAAGGAACTTGATGGTGGCAGTAGTTCCACAGGTGTATATATTCGTTAAAATCCACTAAAAAGTACATTATAAATACAAAAGTAAAAAAGAAATTCTTCGCTGATTTTCTGCATTGATGATCTGTCTAGTGTTGTAAATGGGGTATTGAATTCCTCCACTATTATTTTATTGCTATTGATCTGTTTCCTTAGGTCTAATAGTATTTTTTTTATGAATCTGGGTGCTCCAGTGTTGGGTGCACATATATTTAGGAAGTTAAATCTTTTTGTATTGAATGCTTTATCATTATATAATTCCCTTCTTTGTCTTTCTTTAGTGTGTTTGTTTAAAATCTATTTAAATCTGATAAAATGATGGGTACTCCTGCTCACTTTCATTTTCCATTTGTGTCATATATCTTTTTCCACCTCTCTGAGTCTGCAGCTGTCTTTAGCCATTAGGTGGGTCACTTGTATGCAGCAGATAATTGAGTCTTGTTTTTAAATCTAATTTGTCAGTCTATATCTTTTAAGTGGAGCATTTAGGCTATTTATATTCAATGTCAGTATTGATATGTGAGGTTTTGTTTCTGTCATAATGTTGTTGCCTAGTTCCCTTGAAGTTTCAGTTATGTAATTGCTTTATAGGATCTGTGAGCTTTGTACTTATGCGTCTTTTTTATGATAGTGAGTATTTTCCTTTTGTTTCCGTGTTTCTAACTCCTTTATGCATTTCTTGTAGAACCAGGCTATTGGTGGCAAATACTGTTAGTGTTTGTTTCTCTGGGACATATTTTATTTCTCCTTTGTTTATGAAGCTTAGTTTAGGAGAATATAGAATTTTTGGCTCACATTTTTTTTTTTAATGTAAGCTAAAAATAGGCCTTCAATCTCTTCTAGCTGGAAGAGTTTCTGCTGAGAAGTCCACTGTTAGTCTGATAAGATTTCCTTTATAGGTGATTAAACACTTTCTCTTGCTGCTCTTAGGATGTACTTTTTCATGCTGACTTTGCATAGTCTGACGACTATATGTCTTGGTGAGATTCTTCTTGCAATATATCTTACAGGGATTTTCTGAGCTTCTTGTATCTGGATGCCCAAATCCTCCCACAACCAAGGAAGTTTTCCTGAATTATTTCCCAAATATATTTTCCATACTTTAACTTTCTTCTTCTCCCTGTGAAATGCCTGTACTTGTAGGTGTTGAAATTTCACATACTCCCATAGTTCTCAAAGATTTTGTTTATTTTATAAAACTCTTTTTTCTTTATTTTTTTCTGACTGGGTTAATTTGAAAGACCTGCATTCTAGCTCTGAAATTCCATCTTTCACTTGGTATAGCCTATTGTTAAAGCTTTCAACTGTATTTTTAATTCTTTCAATGAATATTTCATTTTTGGAAGTTCATATTGTTTTAAAGATATCTATCCTTTTTTAATATCCCAAATTGTTTTTCTGATTTCTTTGTGTTGGTTTTAGCTTTCTCCTGGATCTCATTGCACTTCTTTAAAATCAATATTTCGAATTCTTTATCTGGTATTTCAAAGATTTCATTTTGGTTTGGATCTGTTGTTAGAGAGTTAGTGTGGTCCTTTATAACACTATTTTTTATATATATATACTTTCAGAGTTTTTTCTTTGGTTCTTTCTCATCTGGACAAACTATTTCTCCTTCTTATTTTTTGAATTTTCTTTCATTTGGACAGAACTCTTCTTCCTTGAGGGGTGTCTGTATGTATATTGTATAGGGTCATTTGGAGTGTGTGTGTGTGTGTGTGCTTTCAGTGGCAAATAGTGTGTATAAGTTTCTTAGTTATAGGTAACCTTTGCATACTGACTTTTCAAAATCCTGGTCATAGTAGTGATGTATTGGGCATTTGAACAGGTTCACTGCCTCATGTGGGGCTGGGGTGATGGAGATGTCAGGTAGTTTATCTCATTTCCTAGTGCTGTGCATTTGTGTTAGATATTTCTTATTGGGTTATGCCTGTCAATCTCCAGGCCAGTAAGTGGCACTTATGGGTAAGAGCTGGATATGGACAATGCAGATGTATATACACTTAATTCTTGCTTACTGGAAAAAGCTCTTTGTTCCCTCAGGCAGTATGCTGATCTGTGAAATGCACAGTGGTATGAGGTCCCTGCTCAGCCCAAGTCGGTGGACCAAAATGGGTGGGGCCAGACTAGACAGGCCCACCTACAGGTCCCCCAATGGTAGGCATAAGCACCAACTCTGAAGGAGCTTCTAGTGGGTGGTTGCTATGCATTCAGAGATGTTCCTAGGTATGAGGTTGGAAAACCGTTGCCCTACATTCTCTGGATGGAAAGCAGAGGCAGGCTAAATTCCTAATCTAGAACAGTGGGTGCTCCAAATGCCTATAGATTTGTCTAGGCATCAAGCAAAGAGAGTGGCACTGCACCAGGATCTCTGCATCTGAAGGGAGGGATGGCTCGGGCTCCTGATCCAGGCAAGTGAGTGTACCAAATGCCTGCAAATATACCCCAGCAAGAAGTGGAGAAACCATTGCTGCAACAAGGTCTTTGCAGGGGACAAGAGGGGTGACTCAGGCTCCTAATCTGAGGGAACAGGTATGCCTCAAGCCAGGTGATATGCCTGGGGAAGGAACACAGAAATGGCTGCCATGATAAGATCTTTTCATGGAAAGGGAGGAGCCGCTAAAGCTTAATCCATGGGAACAGGTGTGCCAAATGCCTGGAGTTATGTCCAGGTGTGGAGTGGAGGGACTGCCACTGCACCAAATTCTTTGTGTGGATATGGGATTCTATAATACGTTTTCTGTATCTTCCTTTTACTTAGTTCCTGTTCTCTTTTCTGAGCATAATCTGTCTAAATGTGGTTTTATTGGGTTCCTTTCTTACTACTACTCATACTTAAATGAGGCCAGGTATATGGTGAATATTTATTTGTGCAAGGGAAGGGGAATGTGCACACATAAACTGAAGCTTCAATTGTGTTTGCTTAAACAAACACTTTTCAAAAATTATCTGTTTTGTCTGCTTTGGATGGCATTTCCATTAGTTTTTTTTTTTTTTTTTTTTAGTTTTAGTTTGGTGAGTCTTATAGCAAAGACCTTCACATCACAGGCATTATGGTTTCCCATCAAATGATAACTGCTTTGAGGGACTGTGTTAAAGAAACTTCTCTTCCTGGGTCCGTGAGGGGTGTGGTTTCAAAGGCAGGAATTTTCCAGCTCCATGCTTCTGTCTGGGGACCAGAGGGGTTTCAAATGTAAAGTTCTTTGTCTGGGTTTCCTGTGCGCGCTGGCTAGGTAGGGAAAGCTAGGTGGGACTCCTTTGTCCCAACAATCCTGCTGACAGCTCTGGGAGGAGGGGGCTCTGTATCTCAGGGCTGTGGGCCAAGCAGCCAATCTGGTATCAGAGTCAAAGACTGATCACTCCAGAGGAAGTTTGAAAGAACTCCTCTCATTGGACGAGAACATGAATGGGGCAGGAATAACTCAGGGGTTAAAGCTTCAGCTGCTCCTTACCTGAAGGGATATCCCTCTCTGGATTCACATCCCACAACAGTGTGGGAGCTCTCTCTCTCTCTCTCTCTCTCTGTCTGTCTAATAAATGACTCTTCCACAAAACTCTTTGGGTCCATGATATTTATTTGAACAGCAAACTCCCCGTGCCTCCAAGGCCCCTTTCCCCATTCTTTGGGATTAGAGAGACCAAGAACCTCTTTGAAACTGGGAGCTGGGTACACTCCCCCAGTTACACCTTTGCTTCCTCTGTTTTATTCTGCCACTTATCCACAGACTTCTTGTCAAGAACTAAGTTGAAGGCAATGAAAATGACATGTGTCCATGGGCAAACGACGTAAATAAACATTTCTTCAAATAAATGAAACTCTGGATGTCCTTGGCTTGTGAGGACATATACAAAGGACCAACAAGCTAATGAAAAGATGTTTGAACATCATTAATCATTAGAGAAATGTCTCAATACCACAAGGAGACAGCATTTTACACCAGCTAGGATGTAAAAGAAATGTAAACTGGTGTTGCCACTTTGGAAAGCAGTTTAACAGTTCTTCAAGATATATATAATCCTAAGTATATACCTAAGAGAAATGAAGTCATGTGTCCACACAAAACCTTGTGCATGAATGTTCATAGAGGCATTATTCATACAGAATTATTAATTTTGAGGAAAAGTGGAAACAATCTGAATAGCTATTGGTTAACTAATGGATAAATAAATATGTTATATTCATACAATGGACTATTATTTGATGTTAAAAGAATAAAATACAGATACATGGTACAACATGGATGAATCTTGAAAATGATATGCTATGTGAAAGCAGTTAAGTCTCGAAAGACTGTATGTTGTATTATTGTATGATCTTATTTACATGAAATGTCCAGAATAGGCAAAACTACAGAAAGTTAATAGTTGCCTAGGGCTGGAAGAGGGAGAGGTTGGGCATGGATTTTTTTGTGTGCATGGATGTCGAAAGTTTTCTAAAATTAGACTGTGGTGATAATTGTACAACTCTGTGAATTTACTAAAAACTATTGAATTACATACTTTAAATGGGTAAATTGTATGGTATGTGAATTAACTGTCTTTATATCTTTATTAATCTGTTCTTTTTAAGAAGACTGGGCCGAGCACGGTGGCTCACGCCTGTAATCCCAGAACTTTGGGGGGCCGAGGCGGGTGGATCACGAGGTCAAGAGATGGAGACCATCCTGGTCAACATGGTGAAACCCCGTCTCTACTAAAAATACAAATAATTAGCTGGGCATAGTGGTGCGTGCCTGTAATCCCAGCTACTCAGGAGGCTGAGGCAGGAGAATTGCTTGAACCCAGGAGGCGGAGGTTGCGGTGAGCCGAGATCGCACCATTGCACTCCAGCCTGGGTAACAAGAGTGAAACTCCGTCTCAGGAAAAAAAAAAAAAAAAAAAAGAAGACTGAAGTCAGAATGCCCAGCTTCAAATCCTGGCATCTCCACTCATGTCCATGTGACCATGGGCAAGCTTCTTCACATCTTGAAGCATATGCGTGATGTGGTTTAGATAGAGCCAACTTCAAAGTTGGGTTGTTAGGACACATTAGTTTGTGCTTAGAACATTATCTGGTATGCAGTACATGGAAATATCCAGAAGTGTTCATTATTTTATAAGTGTATTGACATTTTTTAAATCTCAATGACCATATTCTTCATTTCTAGATGTTCTAATTTTTTTATTTTCTAAATCAGCTTGTTATTAACATTGCCTTTCTTAGATTTTAATTCCTTATTTTAAATGTTTTTAAATTTATTTTTAAAATTTTAAAATTTTATTTTATTTTTTTTAGAGGTAGAATCTTGCTCTGTCACTAAGGCTAGAGTGCAATTCCACAACCATGGCTCACTGCAGCCTCCACCTCCTGCTTAAGCAATCCTCCTGCCTTAGCCTCTGGAGTAGCTGGAACTATGAGTACATATCACAATACCCAGCTCAGGTTTTATTTATTTTTAATTTTTTTGTTTTTTATTTTAATTAATTTATTTATTTTTGAGACATGGTCTCAGTCTGTTGCCCAGGCTGGAGTCCAGTGATATAATCACAGCTTACTGCAACCTCCACCTTCCAAATTCAAGCAATCCTCCCACCTCAGCTTCCTGAGTAACTGGGACTACAGGCACACACCATGCCTGGTTAATTTTTGCATTTTTTTCTAGAGACAGGGTTTCACCATGTTGCCCAGGCTGGTCTGAAACTCCAGCGTTCAAGCAATCCATTCACCTTGGCCTCTACTTTTTTAAATTTTTTTGTAGAGATGTGGTCTCCCTGTGTTGCCCAGGCTGTTCTCAAACTCCTGGGCTCAAGCAATCCTACTGCCAGGGCCTCCCAAAGTGCTGGGATTACAGGTATGAGCCACCACACCCAGTCTAATTCCTTCCTTTGTATCTTTACTTTTTAAAAAATTCTTATTTAATAGTTTATCAAAGACTTTGTCTAAGTGTAATTACTTTGTCTAATTAAATAAATGTAACTATCTGACACAATTGAGGTATTCAGTAAATATTTGTTGATTTTTATGAATGACTGCCTAGTAGATAATACTGCTTTCCTCATTTTTTTCACTGTGTTTCCCTAATGAAATTATTCATTTACTCTTGCTTAGGTTTTTTCATCTGTAACACAGAAACAATAATATCTACTTCTTAAATTTGTAGTAGGGTCTAAATGAAATCATGTCTAGTTTAGCGCTTGACAGTAATACGTGCTTAACTATATTAGTTCCCTTTCCTTCCAGCCATAATCATCTTTCTCTGTGTGTTGTCAGGGTCACTAAGTGCTCAGTTTTCTATTATTTCTGTTTGGGCTTTGCTGCCCTCTCTGCAAATCCTTATAGAGTCTGTTTCTCACTCCTACTCTTCTCTCATTGTGGGTTCTTGGGGGGTCTCATATATTTTTATATTTTCCTGTATATTTTATCTTTAATTATTTTGTTGCTCTTGTTGCTCTGACTCTTTAGCTACTGAATTAATTTCTACTTTCAGAATGATAATAAATACAAACATACCTTAATGTCTACTTTACAGAGTAGAAACTCAATACATAACAACTGAATTTAAATAGGTCTTAAATTCTGCAGCCATCCGTGATTCTGCTGCCTGTTACTCAGTTTCCTTTGGTGCTCCACTCACTGCCCTGCTGAGGGAGTGCAGAGTAGCATGCTGTACTCTACAGGATCTTTGACTGATTCTCTTTCTAACCCTAAATGGCCAGACTTGAGGCTTTTTTTTTTTTCTGTACTTTTTGAATTAAGAAGAGTCTGAGTTCCTAGCACAGAGATATTTGTGCTACTCATTGGAAGAAAAAGGCCAATCAAAAATCTCAAATTGCATATTTGGAACTTTTCAGTTCTTGCCTATAATTTGGATTAAAAGTAACCAGCTACTCTTGGATACAGAGACCTATAAAATGCTATGATCTTGTATTGCCTATTCACTTTGGTGATGAAAATGCTATATATGGTGTTCAACAGATACTACATTATTATATGTACTGCTTTCTTACCAAAACATAAGATGAAATTGAGCTTAAATTTTGAGTACTATCCAAACAAATATATATTACTAGAAGGACACTATGATAACACTGTTTTATCAATGAATACTATTTGGCTTTGGGGTTAATAGTAGGTGGTTTCTTTCTTGTAAAAAAAAGTTTGAAGCAAGGAACAGGGATAAAAATGGGAGAAATTTTTCTGCAGTATTCCAGGGTGCCAGAATAAGCTTGCAGCGATTACTGTCTCTATGAGAAAGAAATCCTCACTTGTTCACCAAAATTCAGGAGATTTATAGATAGGGTATAATCCACACAAACTTTGACATGAACCCATACGTAGGGTGTAAAAATGGGTTATGAAATGTGTAAGTATGTGGAGGTGCAGGAAATTAAGAAACTAAAGCCTTAAGTCTAAGTTTCTTAGACTATCTAAAATGAACAATTTGATATATCAAAATAAACGATGGGAGTATATTTTTCAAGGTAAAAGTGTAGTGTGAATTCTAAAGATATCTAGTACTATTGGCATGTAAGTATAACTTGACCATAGCTTCTACAAGCAACCAAAAATACTTTCTAAAATTTCAAGTTATTTGATAACCATAAATCCTTAAAATCCTTATGGGGTAGGGCCTATGTAGAGATACTGTTTCACCTTATTCAGAAGTCCTCCTTAAAGATAGTGCTTTCGTGTATAATAAGCATACTTTGGCCTTAAGTCTTGCACCTAATATTGCTCTTCAAATGATTAGGACTCTCTGAGAAGTGCTATAGTCCCCTAGAAGTGTACTGTTTAGCTTTTCTCAGTCCTGTTATAAAAATTACTAGGAATGCATGAACTGGAATTAAGAAACAGTGTTTCTTGCCAGTTAAATGAACAGAACTAATGTGTATATGTTAAGTCATGTTTGCTGTATGAAAGACAGCTTGAGATAATTTCTTAATTGAATTGTTTAAATAACACTATTCAAATCCCAAGTATTTTTGCCTGTTATAAAATTGATATTATGCAACTGACATTTGTTCTCAGTATTTTTTTTTTCTTTAAAATCATGAAAAAGTGACAGGTTCACTTTTATATAATGAAGGTGTGAACAAGTCATTAAGAAATGACTTGACATCTCACTGGCAGATGCAATATAAATCAAAGTCATTCCTGTTTTATTTGTTTTTCTTGGATTTTTCTTCCATTTCTGGTATCACAGTGAGAAAATTTAGTGATACTAATCTAGTTGCGATCACTATCTTTTTAATGCTCTATTAAAAAAAGTTGAGTCAAGCTCTTGAATGGACACTTTGCTTTATAACAAGAGAGCAGTGGTTGTGTAACCAAACATTTACATTTTAAATCTGTAACCCCATCTTGCTGATAAAAGGTACCGGCAGAACCAACTCTAGAGACTCCATTCCTGCCCAGACATACTCTACTTCTCTGACTCCAGGATTTCTTTAATTTCACCAGACCCTGCCATCCACAATCCACGTTTTCACTATCATCATGTCCTCATGTCCTTTCTGCTCTCCTTCACTTCTTTCTATATCCTTAAGTCTTTTTGAGACTCTCTTCCTGCATCATGATCACCTGGAAAAAGATGAATTGCTGTTCAATCAAACTTTTGGTATACCCTATGTCTTTACCCTCACGTCAGAGCTTGACTGAAGAAAAGCACACAATCAGGCTGACCTGTCTTATTCACATGCATGACCATGAATCTGGGTCTGAATCCATGCCTACAAACTTTGCCTTTTACCCTCTTAACTATGGATAAACAATCCCTACTAAGAGATAAAGCCACCTCTAACTACTGCATCAGGCCCTCCCCTTTGTCACCAAAGAACTCCTATCAAGTTGATCATTTGTGTAATCATACACATGAATAGCAGTTTCTCTATCTTAAAAAATATCCCCCAAGCTCTTCTCATTCCTGTCAAGGTCAGTTTTCTTTTCTCTGTAGCAAAACTCCTCCAATGAATTATCCATATTCTCTCTCTTCAATTGCTTTATTCTCATTATCTTTGAACTCTTTCCAGTTAGGTGTCTAACCCCATAACGCCACCAAAACTGCTTTGGCTAGGGATACCAAGGACATGTATGTTTCTAAATTCAGTGATCAGTTCTCAGCCTTCATCCTACCTGAAAACTCCATTGCATTTGACAGGTAGATTCCTACCTCATGCTTGAAACAACTTTCTTTAATTCGCTTCCAGGATAATATAGGCCTCTGGTTTTCCAAGCCACTCTTTTTCTTGTTCCTTCCAATTCCTTAACTTTAAATGTTGGAATGCATCAGGGCTCAGTCTTGAAAAAAATTTTTTTATAGCCAGATTTCTTTGGTGATTTTCCTTAAACATCACATGACTTTTAAAACCATCCATAACACTGATGTCTCCTAACTTTACATGTTCTTGAACTGAGCTCCCTTCCCTTAGCCCAAATTCCTACTTGACATAAGCACTTAATAACTAGTAGATACCTCAAGATTACCCTGTCCAGAGCAGAGCTACTGACTTCTTCCCTAGACTTTGTTCTTCTAACAGTTTTCCCCAGTTTAGTAAATGGTAGCTTCATTATTCCAATTGTTCATACCCACAACTTTTGTCACAATATAATCTTTAAAAAACAAAGGATTGTGACTCTTATACAAATATAAAGTGAATATGTGTCAAAAATGTCTTAGTTCACATTTTTGTAAATCAGCAGAGTGGAAAAGTTGATTTAAAAACTCAAAGGACTCCTAAGAGGTAAAGCCAATTCCAAGAAGAAAGAGACGTTATGGAGTCAGCCAGGAACGCAAGCAAAATAAGTTTGCTAAATGAGAGAACAAAGTAGTTGGTGAACTTCAGGAAAATAACACTGTTGAGATTATCTTCTCTACTGGATGAAAATATTTTCATCTCTACTGGGCAAAAGTTTCCAAGTGAACATGCAACTCCACATAAAACTTCACAGTAGTGAAGTTATTTCACAATAGTAAATAGTAAGTCAACATGGGTGCGTGTCTCAGAGAATTAAATCATCCTTGCCAGTGCGTGTGAGGCAATGATCTGATACAAAAGGACATACTGTCTTTCTTTTGTCTTATTTCCAAGTTGCAGATATTTCCTAACACCTTTAGTCATCCATGATTTCTTTTTTTCACAATTTACATTATCAAATCCTGCTGACTCTCACTTCAATATATAATCTGAATCTTATCACTCTCACTACCTTTACTGCTATTACCCTGGCCCAAACAACTATCATATCTTGCCTAGGTTGTTGACATTCCTCCTTACCGGCCCTTATAATCTAGTTTCAGAAAAGCACAATTAAAGAATAAGTCACATGACCCTTCTCTTGTTAAGATCGAATAAGTTTACATGACACTCTCTTGCTCCCACATAATAAAAATGAAGAGTCCTTCTGGGGTTCTCCAAAGCTTTTCATGACTTTTACCTCTCTCCAAACCTATTGGTTCTCTCAGTTCATCTCCTACAACACTGTCTCTCCCCCAGTGCTTGACCCACAGGGCCTCCTTGCTGTTTTGTGAGCACACATAACATGTTTACACCTCAAGATCTTCGCACTTCTTCCACCTACCTGAAATATTATTTTCCCAGATACTCTTCTGGCTCACTGCCCACCTCCTGCAGGTCTTGCTCCAATATCACCTTCTGAGTGAGGCCTTCCCTGACCACCCTACTAAAAATTCAATCCATTCTCAGTTCTCTCCCTAGCACTTGCTTTACCTCTTTTCCACTTTGTCTAGCAATTACTACCCTCTGACATATATTAATTATCAAGGGCAAGCATTTTTGTCTATCTTGTTCACCAGTGTTTCCCCAAAGACTTATAACACTACCTGGCACATGAAAGTCATTCTAATATTTTTGAATAAATAAATGAGTGGGTGAAGTATTAATTTGTTATCTATTCCTAATTTCTTATTTTCTTCCTAGATGGTTCATGTTAACTCTAAAATGAAGCCATTATTTATTACTGATTTCTAACCTAAGATTGTTTCTATTTAAATCAAATTAAAATGAATTATTGTCGACATCCAAGGCACTGGCTTGACCTTATGGAGGATACAAGAAACAGACACAAAGGGTTTGCAATGTAGTTAGGGATATAGATGATATAAGACTAGTGGATAAAAAGTTAAATGCTAACAATATAAGTAAGTATCATTTCAAACCAAAAATTTGATGAACTATTACGAGACAAAAATATTAAATGATCAAAGTTACTTGCTTTCTGAGTCTCACATTTAGATATCAAAGAATCAAAAGTTTACAGACGGTAATATATTTTTCAAGATAGAAGAAAGAAATGCATTTAAATATATAATAAACATATAATATATAAATATAAGGTAATGATGAAATTTACAAAAGTTCATCAAATGATATGCTTTTGTAAAAAGCAACTGAGAAACTCCTTGTGAGATGCAAATGTAAAGAGAGAAACATTATGTTCCTAGCTCCGGAGCATTTATGTGATGTAATTGGGAAGACCTATTTGGGAGCAGGGAGCTGGCGATTTTATTCACAATATTTTCTTCAATGCTCTTAACATTTCTCCTGTCTAGGATTTGTATGTGTACTGAATTCCTTGTTCTGCTCATTTTTTTTTTTTGTCCTTTTTCCCTATTCTGCCTCCTCCCCTACACACACAGGCACAGATACACACACACACACACGCACACTTCTCCTGATTGTGTTTAATGGAGTGATCCAGTCCTTCTGTAGTTCTGATCATAAAACTAGGGGCTCATTCACTAAATATGTGTGCTTCAATTCAAACAAGTCTTCTCTCAATGATTTGCCTTTTTTGGTTTTCCAATCTTGTCACAAAAAGAAATATTTAAAATATATCTGCCTTGCCCTTTTCACCATAATCCAAGCACCTCAAAATTGTACCTAGATAAGTTGGATATCCCAATATAACCAGTGCTGGCACTGAAAGGAATGTGCTTTGCTTAAGGAAAATGTTTATATTTCATTCCCCGATTTCTTCCAAAAAAGGTTTTAAGCTACTTAGGTAAATGGAGAACAATGAAAGCAGCTTTATCAGCAGTGTTTAATTTCTTTTGAAAGTAACAGTGCTAACCTTTCTGCCGTGTATTAGTTGATACTACAGAGAAAATGCCATTTGTGCTGAGAAGCTGCCAAATATAGCCAAAGTCAAAAGATAAATATAATGTACGTATTAAGGCTGTATTCTCCTCCCATTTTGAAGTTTTTTTTTTTCCTACCCTTAGGGCAGGCACCAAGCTGTCTCTGTTTGATGCAGTACTAACTTTATCAGTCATGTTAAATATGTAGAAAATAATGAATTATTAGGTTTTCTGTGGCATCTAAAAGACGTGTTCCCTGTCAAAACTGATTATAAGCAACAATTAAAGACAAAATTTCTTTTGGAATAACCAAATCTTTAAAATTTATGTTTTATAACAGATATTCTTGTTCTTTAAATATAGTTAACAAATTACTGGTTTAAACAATAATCTGAAAATCTCCCCAATCTGTAGCAAAAATTTGATTTAAGTATTGGATATTCAGTTTGCCCAGCCTTTTCTCATTATTTCTATGTTGCAGTACTTTCCTTTATAAATGTAGGTCAAATGAAAATCATGTTTCCTTTGCTTTCTCTAAAGTCATTTTTAATTTTTCTTCCCTTTTGTCTGAGCTATTTTTGCTTCCCTTGATGCTTAATGTTCCAAAGTAGTTGAGGAATGTCAAAATATATTGCCCTAGATATGTACATTGCTAACTATTATTATGCCCTGTCATCAAAGTTCTTTTAATTCTAGGAAGAAATGATATAACTCTTGGGAATAATTTATTGATATTAGCTTCAAACATACTCCACATGTTAATAACAATAATCAATTCATTTTTGTTATGTATTTTGTTTTTCTCAAAAGTGTAAATTTTTGTTTTGGGAAAGTCATTCTTTTACATGTGTAATGAAGATCTGGATCTTTCATTATAATACTACTGCTTTCTGGAGTCATAATCACAGGTTTCCTTATAACCTACATCATTAATAATAAGTATTATTAGTACCAAAAATTATTATTAATAATCACAACTAACTATTCTTTACTATCTGTAATTACCGCTACACCCTTTATGTGCATTATATCATTTAATTGTTGGGAGGTACAAACATTAAATTCTTAATAGAGGAGAAATAGGAAGCTTGGGAAATTATGAAACTTGCTCTAGATAACACAGACAATGAAAGTAGGTGGCACTGCCAATTAAAGTGGAGGAATAGGGATATAAACACAAGTCTAACACACAACATTTCTTGAGCAAAGAATTGTCTTGGATGATGTCATATAATTCTTCTACAAATCTTAGGAGATAGGCATAACATACCAATTTTATAGATGAAGAAACAATGACCCCTTAAAATCTCATGTTGAAATCTATTCCCAGCGTTGGAGGTGGGATCTAGTGAGAGGTATTTGGGTCAAGGGGCAGATCTCTCATGACTGGCTTGGTACCCCTCCCATGGTAAGGAGTGAGTTCACACTCTATGACTTCATAGGAAATCTGGTTATTAGAAAGAACCTGGCACTACCTCCTCTCCTTCTTGCTCCCTGTCTTGCCATGTAATACACTGACTCCTCTTCCCCTTCTGCCATAAAAGAAGCAGCCTGGAACCCTCACCAGAAGCAGATGCTGGTTCATGCTTCTTGTCCAGCCCATAAACTGTGAACCAAATAAGCCTCTTTACTTTATAAATTACCCAGACACAGGTATTCCTTTACAGCAATGCAAAATGGACTAACACACTCACAATTACATACCCATCAAGTAACTCACTCTGTATTTATTGAATGACTCAGTGAACAAAATACTTTTTGAATGACTACTATGTCATTGAAAATTGTACTAGATTCTGGGTTTATAAATATAACACATATATATATTCACTGTGTTATGGGGAGTTACTCCCTAAGGAGAAACAAACTATTTCAGTATGGTGCTTAATAGAGAAGATATCCACAGTGGCCTATGGGATCCCATTGGAGAGGAGTATCCTAATTCTGATAGGGCATGGGAATGCTTGAAGAAAGAATGATTTCTGAGAAGAAATGCTGCTTGAACTGCAACTTGAAGGATAAATAAGAATTAGCTAAGTGAAGGGAGGGAAGAGAGAAAGGAGAGTCGAGAAAGAGGGACAAAAAGCATGTGCAAAGTATGGAGATGGAAGCGTGACAATTTCTAGGAGTCACCAGTGTAGCCAGTAGAATAATGAGGCAATAGAAGGGAGAGGTGAGGCAGAAGGAGTAAGAAGACATGAGGCCATGGAGCTCCTAGGTTCCATCTTAAGTTGTTTGGATTTTTTTATTCTGAAGGTAATAGGAAACTATAAAAGAATCCTTAAAACATAAGATCAGAAAGATTGGTAAATATGAATATCAAATTGGAGGTGGAAGGAAGGAAGAGGAATACTTATAAAGCCATTGTGGTAAATAACACAACATAATATCAAAGAACATCATTGACTACCAGAATAAAAGATATTTGCCAGAATCAAAGATATGAAGGTAGTAGAACTGAAAATATTTGGTAAATGACAAGCTAAAGGGGGCTGACAGAAAAAGAGGCCTTTAGGATGACTTCCATGATTCTGGAAACTTTTTGTGTTTCTTAATTTTGTGTAAAGTGCATATTTATGTGGTATAACTGAATCAGCTATATATACTGCCTACTAGCCTATATGTCATGAAAATTTGAAGTGAATAGATTGTGCAGGTATTCTTATCTGAATTGTATTTTCTATGTTAGTTGAGTAGTTGAGATGCCAAATAAATTTTTCTAAAGCCTGAACTAAGTGAATTAGCTAAGGGATGATTCCTTAATTCTTTCCACTAAAATTTTTATTTAAAAAAACTGCAAACTCCTGGCTATCTTTTGTACATCTTTTGCTACCAAAACTTCTCCTTATTTCAGTGATCCAGCATCATAAAATTATACTGTGAAGGTTGAAAGAAAATTTTTTAAATTAAGTTAATCAAAAGAATTTTTGGAAGCTGCCAATTTAGTTGATACATTATTTTTTTTTCTTATTCAATCTTTTGTTTCAAAGTTCTGAAATGATGATTACATAATCTAGGATTAAAAATATAATGAGCCTGTCTTTCTAAATTGTTGATTTGTTTGCAGGATGAAGGTTAGAGACTTGGATTCCCTGGAGATTTCTTTATTCTCTCCTAAACACTAAGGGGCTGTTGAGGACTCATTCGTGATCTAAGAATTCTCTGGGGGTCTTAGGGTTACCACTAACTCCATCTCAGACATTGTGATTTGTTCTAGGCTACTGTTGAAGCTAGGACCTGTTCAGAGGGTTAGAGAAAGAAAACTTTAACATGCAGGTATTAGCATTCAATGTACTGGATTTCTGAAAATTACTCATTGGCCCTTTCTGAAAGTCAAAAGCTAGTAAAACTGCAGAGAACAGAGATGTCCTGCCTTTCAGGTGGAACTAAGGGGGATATAGAGGTGTTCATTTGGCCTATCCTGCCACCTGTTCTACTCAACTGTTACAGTTCTAGTTTGAGATGAACAACTAAAGAGTTAGTTGTTTATCTCAACTTTAGTTGTTCATCTCAAACTAGAGCTGCAACGGTTGATTAGAATAGGTGGCAGGACAGGCCAAATGAAAAAGAGGACTGAAAACTGATACTCAATTCTCCTTAAATCTACGTGGAAAGAAGAAAGCCAGTGAGTGGTGCAAGAAAAGAGCTTAAAGATGAGAGCTGGCATAGCTGCTGGAGGTCCCAGAGGTGCAAAGCTTCTATAGCCGGGTGTGAGCAGAAGATGGCTAAATCTGGGCAATGACAATGGTCATTTCCTGTCTTGCCTGAGCTAATCGAAGAGTAGAGTATCCTGAGACATATACACTACCAAAGAAGCAGTCATGAACCAGGTCCCCCTCTGCCTACACCCTGTAAGCCCCTCACCCTCACTCCAGAACCCCCAGAGCTTCATCACCCTAAAGAGAAGAGACAGATAAAGAAAAGAGAGAAAAGTCCTGAGAGAAATTCTGAAGTAATTGAGTAGTTTCCCAGAAGAAATGTAGTTTAAACCAGAAGTAACTAAATTCTCTTGACTTAAAAGAATTCAGTTTTGCATTATCAAATAGAATTGAGGCTTGAGAGCTAAGTATGGTTATAGAATACAAATGAAGGTGAACTCTTAGGAGGGTTGTAACTGCAGAATTACTGCCAGAATGTGAGTGCTGGCTGAAGGTCGATGATTCAGGGCTTGTGCAAAGTAGCAGAAACAGTATCAACTTTAAAACTGACAGATCGGAATCCTCCACTAGGTCACTTTGGGTAAATTATTTTATTTCACTGAACTTATGTATCCCCCCACCCACACACCATAACATGGGCTTTAAAAAAACCATATTTTTATAGATATATACGCTTTGTCATACTGGAAAGAATCACTTACTATACAGTAAGAAATAGTAGAACGTCGTTGGCCTGTGTCATAGCTCTGCCCCACACTCAGCAAGTAACTTTGTCTCCTCTTGCTAATATTTTGAGATGAATTAAGTAAGATGAAAATTATTTTCTAAAAGTGTGAGAAAATTAATGAGCATTAGTACTGGCTCTAAAGTTTTTCTTCTGGATACATATTTTTCAGCTTTTTTTCTATATAAATGATCTAGGTGAGCTTTATACTTACTAGCCAATTTTAATGATTTATATGTTTTCAGAAAACAATCTATTTCTTGGAAATTTATAAATTATTTGTAAGCATGCATACATAATATTCCCCTAAATGCTTTAAAATTCCTTTTCAGCTGTTTGCCTTGTTCTTTTTTAAATTTTTTTGTTTTTCTTCATTAGACCTCAGAGAGATTGGTCAGTGTCACTGCTTTTCTTTGAAAGAAAAAAACAAACCTGCTGGGTGTATAGTTTTTAATTTCTCTCTGTTTCTGCTTTTTAATTTTTGCTCTGTATGATGCTTACTACCTTCTGCTTTCTTGTGGTCTTTTTTTTCCTTGTTTAAAATTCTTGAATTGGATATTCTTTCTTCTTATTTTCTCTATTTTAAAATAATAATGTTTAATAATGTCAATTATTTATAAATGCTACTTTTTTACTCTAATAATAACCAAAGTATTAAAAGCATGAAATGATCTGTAACTACATTTTATTGTATTTCTTAATTTAAAATGTGGCATTCATTTTTGTTGATTTCTAAATAGTTTTTTATTAACCAAACATTTAAGTTTTTGAATCTCTAAGCAATTTACTTTTCAAAATATTCCAGTTATACTTATGTAAAATTTCTACTTTGTAAAATATATAACATTTTGCCACCATATAGTTGATCAGTGTTTTTAATTGTTCCATTGACACTTGAGACATAGTTTTTTTTTTGTTGCTAAAACAGCATAATGTTTAAAATTACAACTTACTGATTCTGTTTTATTAATAACAATAGGGTTTTTCTCTATGTTTTGATTTATGTATTTTATTTTCTTTTTATGGGCTGATAATGGATTGTTAAAATATTACTATTGTCTGCATATGTATTTCCTTTCTATTTTTAGAAGTGGATGTTTAAATATATTTTAATACTATATTATTTACCTGTAAGAGTGGACCTATTACGTTTACAGTTTAGATATTGCTTTTTATCAATCAAAATGTCATTTTATACCACATGCTTGACTTTGGTTAACATTAATATTGTTGTTTCTGTTTTATTTGGAGAGTGTAATTATTTACTGCTATAATTCTTGAATATTTATGATCATCTTTCCAAATTATACTGAGTGTTTTTCCTTTACTTTAATGAGTTTTTTCCCTGCATAATCTAACTCATTATTCATTAAGGAGCAAAAATGCTACCATGAATGCAAGCTTATTAAATGTTTTCCCTGCTTTTCACACGCTGTGTTATTAAACATGCCACATCCGAATATATCTAAACCATCCCAATTTCAGCACTTTTCAACTGTTTTCTTGTCAACAGGCTACTTCTTAGTTTTGATTTATTATAAGATTAATATTGGGGAGAATAGTTGAAAGCATTTACTGACAAAGCCTTTGGTTCTTTGACAATTTTCTTCTTGGCCTTGAAGTAAAATAGCCTAATGACAAGAATTCTTACTGTTTTCTTTTTATTCATGTATGAAAAATGATCATTCTGGAAGCTAAAGAACATTTAGTCCTTTGAAATAAAAAGAAGTAAGCACCCATGAAAGAAGAGAGATGCCCTAGGAAAATAGGAGGATTAGAACAGGAGTGAATTGCTTTTTCTTCCCTATCTGCTTTCAAATGTGTGGATCACGCCTTGAGGTCTGCATAAAATAAAGCAAGTGGGTAAGGGCAGAGGTTCATTCTTGGTTAGAAAATCTTTGTTATACTTGTCAGCAAGAGCTGCAACAAGGCTCACCGTTGAGAAAGACGTTTACTTATATTTATTCCTAGGTTGTGATTATCCAAATGGATATCTTCTTTTCAAATTTGAAATCAGTATAATGTAATTTCTGAATTTGAAACCAATAACTTTGTCTTTCTGTAATTCCCTTTCCCACCCAAATTGGGATGACATATATCTCCCTTAATCAATTTATTTATGGAAGATGTTCGCTGTACACACTACTGCTTTGGTTTAATTCTTAATGGGTTTCATATTCACTGTAGCTTCACTCTCAGGTAACCTAGAGGTCGAAGTTGTCTGACATAAAGATGAAAAAGCATTGACTCATTCTAATATGTTATCTCTTTTTAGCTTATAGATCTTTACTTTTGACTCTTAGTGAATCTCTTATCAGAATAGTTCTTACCTCATCCAGAAGACGAGTAACGAGTGATGATTTTCCTAAGTGGCCACACAGGGAAATTTTTTTTTAGTAAATATCCACATTTTAAAAATATGGCTAGTTTTACTTATATTCATTACATTCTAACTGCTTAAAAAGCAGCCTTTTAGATCCTTACCTAAGATTTATTTTTTGCCTTCTGCTTTTTTAGGGGGATACATTTTCTTATGTTTAATTTCAGTAGCTTCTAATTACCTACAGTTGGTCATTTCTCAGGGCTCTTTCAGAGCTGAACAATGGGTAAAGAAAAACATTCCTATCATTAGTGAAGCCCTATGTATACACAAGGGTCACAAAATGATAGAGTGAGCTTCAAAGAGTAGACATAGGTCACACATATAATGAGATGGTGGCAAGAAAACAGTTAACGACAGCGACATTACATTGAAAATCTAAAACATACAGCTAAAAACATTTCAAAGATCTAGAGAATATACCAGTTCACAGAAAATACTCCTAATAAAGACATATTGTGCTTGTTACAGAAGTGATAAAAGAGCTTATGTAGCTGTATTTCAGGTTTGTTGACTATGAATATCCACTTGTCTCAGACTGCATAGTTACTAGAAGTGTGATGTTAATTAGACCACGGTCACAGGTTTAATTCCTATGTGAGTTGGTTAGACAGCGTGATTGGTTGGATCAGGCATAGCAGTAGGCATCTTTCCAAAGGCATGGCTTCCAGTACCGTGGCTGTGTTTATTAGGCAAGTGACTCTGGAGAAATCTGTTAAATTCTCTGAGCCTCAATTTCATCATCTATAACATAAAAGTAATAATATCTTGCCTTTCTATATCTCAAAGGACTGTGAAGGAACAGGGAGATGTTTTCATTGAATGTTCTCTTAAAATTTAGAAAGTATGATGCAAATGTAAATTATGATTAGTGCAATTCCAGTCATACACTGCAATGTCTATTATTCTGCAAACCATACCTCTCATTTGCAGGGATGACCAACCATCGCAGTTTACCTAGGACTGCCTCTGTGTAAGTCGTGAGAATCCTATGTTTCCAAGAAATGCCTAAGTTCTGGACAAGCTGGGACTATTGTTCACCCATAATGAATAGGAGGCAAGAGTTCACAGCATACCTAATTCTCAGCTCAGTGGTGGTTTTCTTCCTGAACAGCATGTTCGTTAATATGTTTACTATGACTTTTAGAATATCTACAATGCAACAGCACTTTGTGAGATAGTGAATATATAACGGTAAACAAAACAGATTGGGCTTCTGCTTCAGAGAAAAGTCATTCTATTCTAGGAGAGATAAATCAAAACAAGTAAAGTACAAATAAGAATATAATGGCATGTTGGGAGAAATGTATCCAAGAAAAAAAAAAGAGCAGGTTTCTATGAGAAAGAATAGAAAAGGAGACTATCTTTATGGAATAAAAGGATGTGATATAAATTAAAATTGAGGCCTAAAGGATTTTAAAAAGCCAACTGAAGAACACTGGAATGTGTGCATGTGGTGGTGGAGTGAACTCATGGAAGAAGGAAGAACATATATATGCTAGATTATCTCTTTCAGTTTTACGTTCTTGGCATAGTACAATACCTGTCATAAAGTAAGTAGGTGCCCAAGGACAAATTGAATGAATGAATGAATGTGCCCAAGAGTACAGTTTCAATACATAGTAATTGACTCTAGAATTTCAGTCCCTCTCACCTTTTTAGGGGAAACATTATTTGGGACACAGTGACCTTCTTGGCATCATTACGTGATACTGAGAAGATGTCTTTTGCCTCTACTATCCTTTAATACTGTGTGATCCAGGGACTGGGGCACACGACCCAATGCCATCCCTGTTGGCTGTCTGTGCCATGAAGGCCTGTGCCTGATGTCTCATAGGCTTCTAAAATTAGAAACCTTAGAGGAATTTTGCTGCCTTTTAGTTTTACTTATTTTAAAGAATTAACAGGTTTTGTACACATATACTCTGAAGTGCTACAAATTGTATTATTCTCCAGTTTCTTCCACCACCATTTATCTCTACACTATAACCTTTAGCTTTTCTGCCTCCAAGTTTGATTTCTGGTCTATCATGAAGCATTTTGCTTTTGTAATTAAAGAAAAAAGTTGCTACTAAATGTTTCTATCTGCCTTGAAGTCTTTCTGTTTATCACACCATGTTCAATTACTCTGTGTCCTTCCTTGCCAGGTTCATTTCTATTCTTCCATGAAGTAGAACAAGAGCTCTTTAAGTATTTGTCATTGCTTTTCTGCCTTGAGTTTTCTTTGTTTCTTTCTTTTGATAATTACTACTATTTAAAAACCTCATTAAATATAGTTACTTATACACATGGCTATGCTAGTCTGTAATCACCTCAAGAACATAATCAATATTTGTTTTTTCTTTTAATTAAGGCTCCTTCCCTCCCTCTTCTCACTCATCCCTAGCTATACCATGAATGTGGTGGTACTAAATAAATAAGTTTTTGTGCAATGAAAAAAATGCTTTTAGATGATACAAACAAACATGGAAATATTTTGAGAATAATTGGAAGCAGAGAATTGAAGTTTGGGGAAAAAAAGGGGGGCCTCTAATGGATAAAAGTTAGAGGCCTAGAGGACCCCCTTTTTCCCAAAAAAGGGGGGAAAACTAAGGCCTAAAGAATTTTAAAAAGCCAACTGAAGAACACTGGAATGTTCTTCACTGGGTAAAAAGTATAATTGGACATTTTTGTAGTGTGACATCTAGCAAGATAAAAAATTAATTAGGCAAAGGACACTGGCCATGTATCAACCAGCACTCTCACTTATCAAAGAAGGATGCAACCAGTCTTGTATAGGAGGGATTGTCATCAGGTCAAATTGTTCCAGTATGTTCTGTGGTGTTCTTGTTTGAAGTCGTCAGTCTTGGAGATAAAACTGGCAAATCCTACATTTAAAGAAAAAGGTAGGGGTATTGCAAGCTTTGTGGTGTTTCTCTTGAAGCTGCCTCCCCAAATGGACTAGCACCTTAAGAAGCTCCATTATTCCATGCACAGTGTTAATCCCTTATTCTTGGAGGATAGGTTCCAAGACTCTCAGTGAATACCTGAAACCATGGATAGTATCGAACTCTACATACAGATTTTTCCTACCCATAAATACCCATGATAAAGTTTAGTACACAAATCAAGCACAATAAGATATAGCAATAATTAATAACAAAATAGAACAAACCTAATATACTGTACTAAAAGTTATGTGAATGTGGTCTCTTTCTCTCTCTTTCTTTCTCTCTCTCTCTTTTTCTCTCTCCCTCTCTTAAAATATCTTATGGTACTGCCCTCACCTATTTTCTGACTACAGTTGACCAGAGGTAACTGAAATCTTGGAAGGCAAAACCACAAATAAGGGCAATACTGTATTCAAGTGCCACCAGTAGTAATCAGAAGGCTGGAATTACCAAAATCATAGGCTTTAAAATCATGATGTCAGCACATGGGTTACTTTATCTGATTTGACTGTTCATCTAATCATATCAATTGCCATAATCCAATCAGGTGACTATATTTAATAGATTGGGAGATCCTATTTTAGTTTTACATTTATAGATTGGCAGAAATGATGGAGTAAATCTTTTTTCTTTGGATTACTAACTTTGCTGACAGGTGAATAGGACAGCCACTTTGAGAGAGCTACAGCATGACCTCCACCCTCTCTTCAGGCCCCTGGATCTCTCCTTATCATAGGATGAGCACTTTTCACTGTATTGAAAGTCTAATAGAGGAATATTCCTTTCTACAATGTATACTTTTCTAATATTTAATTTTTTAAATAATACACATGCATTCCGTTTTTTGTATATTTCTGTAAATAATCGTATTTTATATGTTTTAAATGTTAGAGTAAATACTGAGCAATTAATGTGCATGTGTCATTTTAAAAAGAAAAAATAGGAAATTTTTTAAAGAAAGGAGCTCATTATCAAAAAATAATTATTTAAACAAACCTAGATTCTCAATTTTTAAAATCATCTATTACTCCTTCCTCCTTTTGTAGACACCACATTTAGAAAAAGTCTAGACACTACCAGATAATAAAGTGTTTTCTCATTTTTAATTAATTTAACATATATGAATCAGAAATTCTGGTAAGCATGAAATATCTAACGTTACCATTAAATTGCCACAATTTATGCCAATTGCAATAAATAGTCTTATTTATAACACGTGTTATTGGTCAATAAGTGTTCGTTAAATCAAATATCAGGATAAAAAATAATAAGATTGCTGAAAATGTGTTGATAGAAACAGTGTTAGTGTAATTTCTCTTAAAGAACCATTCTATACAGGCAGCTATTTTAATTTAAACAGAACTCTTATTTTAATCTTATTTCAGAGTCCACAGTCAGCAATGAGTTGTATTTTTCTATGAACTAAAGACACAATGTGTATCCCACTTATTTTTTCATACTTAGCTATATAGTGCTATGTAATAATTCATGATTCTTTATGCATGTATGTATGATTGATTTGTTTGTCTGTCTACTTATTTTATCCATCCAAAAGCCCTTCAGTGATGGGCATGACATTAGCATAGAAGGGTCAGTAGAATAAGACTCAGCATATCCTATAGGAAAATAAGGCACAGACTTGTCCCAGATAGACTCAAACTTTAGTAGGGATCATGATCCCTAAAATACAGTAGATCACAGTCTCACTCTGTTACCCAGGCTGGAATGCAGTGGCATGATCACGGCTCACTGCAACCTACACCTCCCAGCCTCAAGCAATCCTCCCACCTCAGCCTCCTGAGTAGCAGGGACTATAGGCATGTACCACAATGGCCAGCTGATTTTGGTATTTTTTGTAGAAATGAGGTTTTGCAATATTGCCCAGGCTGGTCTTGAACTTCTGGGCTCAAGAGATCCTCCCACCTCAGCCTCCCAGCGTACTGGGATTACAGGCATGAGCCACCATGCTCTTCCAAGCATTGCAGATATTAACTTGCATAAGGCTAACAACTTTAACATGATAAACTTTTATTTATTTACTTTTCCTTTTCAAGACTTGTTCCCTGGAAGTAGTTAAGATAAAAATGAGATTAAACAGAAACATGAAGTATCCCCTACTTGGACCTATCTCAGAGTGCTCATTTATTAAAAAAATAGTTAGATTCTGGTAAATATTAAACATATTAGTTTAATCAACTACCTCTTACTTTAGTAAATAATTAACACTTCTCTTCGGGCTTCCAGAAGGAAATGCCACACCTCCTTTTGCTTGCAGAAAATCAGTCTTCAGTTGAGGAAGTGCCTTTTGAAAGTAAAACACTGCTTGTATTTAAATGGAGTGGCTGCATCTTTAAGGAAACCTATTGCAGATTGATTAAGAACTTGTGCCTTTCAGTCAATAATTAATAACTACATAGCTATGCCCAAAGAACAACATGTGTTCTAGGGTTAAACTGAGGGCACAAAAGGGATACCAAGTTCCCAGACTCTTAAAGCCATTTAGAATACTAAGTTATGAGAACAAATGTAATTTTAGGTCATGGTTAAAAACCCAAGAGTGACATTCTTTCATTTAGTACTTCCCTTACCTGTTTTAACTCCTCAACTTTGTGAACTTCCTTCATTTATTGGCTCTTTTATATCAGCCTAAACTGCTGTGTTCAGGGATATACGTATATGTGTGTTGTGTGTATATGCATGTGTGTGTGTGTATATATATGTATATATATATAAATAATATATGTATCTCTATATATAAACATATAAGTATTAAAAATTTAAATGACTTCTTATCTTTTTCTATAACTAGATCTCTCTAATTTTCCGCTAGAATACCTAATCTAGACTTGGAAATTAATTAATAACAGTTAAATTAATTTGTGCAAGGCATGATGCTTAGCGTACAACATGGATTCTTCTCACATAACCATCACAACTACTCTGTGTGGATTTAAACAATATATTCTCGTTTACAGATGGAAAAATGGGCTAGCTCAAGGTTTTCGAGGATATCTATCATAGTGATCATGATCTGAAATCCATTGCCATTGCTCACTTTAGCTGTCAGTAATTGAAAGGCAAACCTTTGTTTGCTTTGTAAATTAAAAGTGTATTCAATCTGAGAAAACTGATTGCAAAAGAAAATAATTCAATCTGCGAAAGCTGATTGCAAAAAAAGTAAAAATAAAAATAGAAATAGATTAAAAGTGTGTCTAATTATTTGGAACTTTGGTACTGCTTTCTTTATATATCAAGGTAACACATGCTACCTCTTCTGGCTAGAATGCTCTTCCCTCCCAATTTACCAGGCTAAATTTCTTACTAATTTTTCAAGCCTCAGCTCAGGATTGCTTCCCTGAAGAAGATACCTGTGGCAGCCAAACTGGGTCAATTTCTTCCATAACACCCTGTACATAGCTGATTCTTAAGTACTTTTAACTATAGGAGAGTTGGATATTGACTTCTGGTATTGTCAGTTCCTAACACAGACCTGTCATAGAAAAAATACTTCATGAATTAATACATGATTGAGTTCCCTAAATATCAAGTTGTTCTTAATTAGATTAGGGTTATATGTCAGGTATGCAAAATGTTGCAGCAACAGATGAAGGAGCAAGAACATACTATGTAGCAAGATAGGACAGAGCTGATCCATGAGGCAAAATAGTTTGAAGAGATCAAATATGTTCATAGAAAAATAAAAGCATATATTTAGAAAGCAAAAAGAGCCCAAGAAAGACAATTGAATATGTAATTGCTGAGAGTATGCAGAGTAAAATGGAGACGAAGATGAAGTTAAACTGAAGATATTTCCTGGAACAAGTTCTGAATCCCCAAATTTTCCCTTCTTACACAACCAGGTGTTTTGGAACTAATGTTGATTGTAGAGTTCAATTGTGTTCTTAACCCGTTATGCAGCCACAAGCAGATGGGATATTGTATCATTTTTAGTAGCATGGAAGAGACTATAAATATGCTAAACATTAGTTCACTAACTGCTTATTTTCTTACTTCATTAGAGAAGAAAATTACCCCATTCATAGAATGTTTCATTTCCTTTTCCACAGAGTTGATCACTAAAGCATAGGTCTCACTGATATGGCAATTATTTCAGAACAATAAAAAGAAAGCTACATTCCACATTGTCTAAATTACTGAATTCTTACAAAATCAAGGTAGAGGTCAGAGTAGGATGGAATATTTTCCAGCTGTTTAGGAAGACATATTGTTAAGCGTTTTATACAATGATATTATGAGAAGATGTCAGGCCATAGGAAGTGACCTGGGCTCACTTACTTATCTTTTCTATCTTGGACTCTATCGTGAGGACACTGAACAAAGTGATCTTAAAGGTCAATCTCACTTGTAAAGTCTATGCACTAGGCTGCTTTTTGATATATCCTCCTCTGATTACTTGTCCTTTAGTTATTTTGTTGATCATTAATGATCAGTATCTATGATGGCTAACACTCTCTGATCATTTCATTTGAATTCTTGTTAGCAGTTCCTGGGTGGGAATAGTTAATATAATAGGTTTTGGAGAGGTTGAATAGCACATTCACTGGAATTTGCCAATTTACCAACTATCTGAACTCAGTTAAGTTTCTCAACTTCTACAAGCCCAGATTTCCTTATTGTAAATTGGGGTTAATGATAGAACCATGCTCATAAGGTTGTGGTAAGTATTAAATGAGATAATTCATGTAAAGTGGTAGACATTTATTGACTAATAAGTATTATTTTTGTTAGTTTTGTGGGAAACTATGTTCAAAGTTTCATATATCTGGATTTTTATGTGCAAAATTTATTTATTTACATGTTCTTTCTTATTATCCCTGAATAAAACAAGAGGTTACTTAAAAAATAAAATTCAGTGAGTCAATGACTATAAGAACCACACATGCAGTCTAATTGCTTCATAAACCCTACAGTGTTTTTTTTTTTTTATGCCAAGACCCCAATTAACTTCAGCCGAATACCTGTGAAGTATAAGTCTCTACTAATTATTGATAAAACAACTGGGTATGACATAAGTGTGTCTTTGAATAAATCGTGTTTTCTTTCAGTTGATTCAAATCGCTGGCAGTACATAACCATAAAGACAGGCAGGCATGTTCTTACTTTACTTGTAAGATGATTCCAAGATCTCTGCCATCTGCTTTGAATGGCAAACTGTCGACACTCTCATAATTTAATATATGAATTTTGTTGCTTGACTAATTTATGTTTATCATAATTGATGATTTTTTCACTATATCTGTAGCTTCTTTGTGCCTTGCAATTTTTTTCTGCGAAGGTGGTTTGTATTAGTGATATTATGCTACAAAAGAAACTCTTCCAGGAGCAAATTATTTGTTGTTTCGGTAAAAGCAGTCCATGATCCTGAGACCACTCCATAGATAGCATGAGTTTTACAAATTATTTTATTCACAGTTATGATTTTCTAAATAGGATATAAAATATGAAATCCCGTACAAAGTAGAAAACCAAAGTCACTTGTTCTTTATTTAGTATTAATGTCTGAGTTTGTTAGTGATTGGAACTAATATTATGAAAATTTTCTCCATGTACCGGGTACTATATACATGCTATTTATTATTTACAACTACAACCTTTGCCAGTTAAGTTGCATACATTTTGAATTTATCTATGTTTACATTGACACTCAAAGAAATCAGGATAACCTATCCTAGATCACACAAGTACATAAGCAAGCATGCATCTGAACCCAGGTTAATTTTATTCCACAATATGTGTTTCCAGTATACTATAATCGCATATTGTGGTATATTGGTGTTTCCATTATACCACAATGGCAAGTATTATGCACTCATGGATGTCTATCATGGTCCCTGAAATCCAGACTTCCTGTGAGTGTAAGTTTTACAGGGTGTAAATTATGCATTTACACCCTGTAAAATGCATATTTTTTAATAACCCTGCAATATACAGTTAAACAAATAAAATAATCCTAAAATAAATTTTCAAAGAAAGAATGTAAGGAAACTGTATGAAAAGAGATGTTTGATTCAAAAGTAGATAGCAGACTCAAAGTGGACCAAACGATGGTGATTAAGTGAAGAGACTTCTTATTCATTCATTGGATAACTGTCATTCTTTCATTTTCAGCCTTACTCTGTGCCAGTAACTGAGCTGGGTGCCAAGGATACCAGAGTAATCAAAAGCTAGGATAGTCCTCATACTCTAATTTCTTAGAATCTTATTAAGGAGATACTTTAATAAATAAAATTATGAAATTACATCTACTTACAGTGATCTGTGTTTGTGTTTTAATGGAAAATATAGGGGACTATGAAAATTATAACATGGAGATATGGACACACATTTGCTACAAGAGAACCAATTTAAAATCATTATGAAAACAAAAGCATTTTACCTATTCTGTACATTTAAATATTCAGGTTTGTAATGAGGATGTAATAATGATATGAATAAACTCATATAATTGAGCTGTCTTTTAATCATTATAGTTAAATATAAATATTTTTAAAATTTCATTCATGATATATTAGAATGGTGAGATTATAGAATTTTTTTTTCTATTTTTAAAATATATGTGTAGTTAAATGATTTTTAAAGGTAGATGTAAAATTATCTCTCATATTCAAATATTTTTTAAGAATGGTGACTGAATCTTGGGAAACACTGTGAGGTGAATGTGTGGGTATGTTGTGGGGTATAATTTGATTTTTTTTCTTTCTTGTTTTGGGCCAAATGAACTTTGTACTCCTGATATGCCTGATCTTCAGTTTTGAAGGTGAGGAACTACAGCTGCAACTCAGCTGCAGTGATCTCCTTTCCTGGTTTCTGGCTCATAGACTTGATTAAAAGGAAAATTGAAAACATATCCAACCTTGAATTAATGCTACAAGATTAGGGCAAGGCTATGGAACTCAAACTTTCAAGGCACTAGCTCATTTCTGCTTTTGCTAAGTAATCAGAGTGCAAAATAAAAATGAAAACTATTTCATTGATCATTTATTTACAATCCTATCAACCCAGGTTCATATGCATTTTTGTGTGACAAGACATTTTCAGTGATGTATCTTAAGTTATATATGTACATAAATATCTATGTGTGTATATATATACACACAAACATGCAGTCATATGTATATATATATTTTAAAAATATTTTTTCCTGAATGACATAAATCTTACTTAAAATATATTTTATTTCTTTATCTTATTAGAAAAGTAATCCTGTAACATGTTTACTATAAAATTTTTTTTAATGCTATAAGTATAAAGGAGAAGCTAATAACCGTCTATAATCCCAAGGCATGAAGATAAACCATGTTCCATTTTTGTGCAGGTCCTTCCAGTATTTATCATACATATAAATATATATTCTACTATATATATATATATATATATGCACACACACAATAAATATATATGTGCATATTTATTTTGTAAGTATAAAGTAATATTTTATGATCTTATTTTCTTACTTATAATGATATTTTTCAGTATCTTGTAATGGCTATTTAACATCCTGCCATATTAGCATTCTGTATTGATCAATTAATCCCTTAGGGTTAGACATCCAAGCATTTCCACCTTTTTGCTGTTATATACAATGTCATGATAAACATCCTTACAGAGAAATCTTGAAGTCACTAACTTGAAGATGGAGTTTTGATTTATCTGCAAAAATAAGTTACAGAACTACATGGGCTAGAAAAAAAATTCCCCAAGTCTAATTCCTTTCCTCTTTCCATCTATGCACTGAATCCATCTTCAAACTGACTTCTAGGGTAGCGTAAAAAATAAGCTGAATTGTGCTCACTTGACAGCACATATACTGAAATTGGAACAATACAGAGATTAGCATCCCCCCCGCGCAAGGATGACACGCAAATTCGTGAAGCGTTCCATATTTTGAAAAAAATTAATAAATAAGCTGAATTACTTTAAATAATGTGTGTGACAATGGGATCTTAAATGAAAATTATATAACTACTGTCTATATAAGTTTGATCCTTTTTTTTCATATTATTGCCAGGTGTAATAAGTTAAAAAATACAAATACAAAAAAAGCCCATTTGTTCTTGAACATTCCATGACTACCTTGAAGTTATTACTACTGTATACACTCGATATACTGTATACACTATAAGATTGCAAAATGAAGACAGAACATAAGTGATAGAACCTTTTAGAATGTTACTATTACTGGGATAATGACAAAGGCTTTATGAATGCTAGCTTCCTCTCTCCTCCAGCAAGTATACATTCTCTACTGTCTACGTCAGATTCAGTTGGCCAGCATTACTGACTGAAAAATGATAGAATTACTTTTCTTTTATTGCTTTTTTTTTATGACTGTGAATATAAATCTATAGTAAATTGCCCAACTGAAAAAGTAACATTGAAGAAGAAAACCAAAGTAAGTTTTCTTGTGTATGTGACATGAAGGCACGGAAAGCCAATTAGCAGACTCTGCCTCACTTAGTTTATGCATCCCTCATGGGGTTAATATATAGGGCCAGTACTAATGAGTTAGTTATATGGCCAAATAATGATAGCCTGCGGAAAGAGAAGGGGAGCTGACGTCCTGACATTTATTTTCAAAATAGCTGAACATTTTCCAGGCACATTTTGTCGGTTCTACTGACAAAAGTTCTTCTGTTAGCCATCTAGAATAAAATTCTTCTCAACATGACATAATTGAAGATCCACCTTAAAACTTTGAAAAATAAAGATCTTTTCAAATTCAGATTGACTTTCTGACTCTCTCTGTTTTTACTTTATGAAGACACTGAGCTTGAAATGAATGTAGTTCTTTTTGCGAGTATGAAAAATTTGAAGAGCAAAGAAGATCCTTTAGGAATTGCTGTTGAATAGATTGATAGTTTAAAATTTGAAATAAAAGTGACTACATAAAATTGTATTGGTTCATATCTTACAATTTTACTATTTAAGATTTTGAACTGATAAACTAACAGCTGACAGAGAGGGTTATTTAAAAAAAGAGTCCCAGGTTTTAAGCCTAAGCAATTGACCTTTTAGCTTAGCAAAGCTACTAAGTATTTTAGATAGTGAACTAAAATAAAGGTTTTTCTGGAAGGAATAGCTTGAGGTGTACATGGGGACATCATAACAGATGCCAGAGAAGATCAAGGGCCTGCACACTATGCTGAGAACCAAAGAGAGTCAATGAAGAACTTGGCATTAAAGAAGTCACATGAGGCTAGGCACAGTAGCTCACACCTATAATCCTGGCACTTTGGGAGGCCAAGGTGGGAGGAGCATTTGAGCCCAGGAGTTTCAGACTAGCTTGGGCAACATAGCGAGACCCATCTCCACAAAAAGTACAAAAATTAGCTGAATGCAGTAGGGCATGCCTCTAGTTCCAGCTTCTTGGGAGGCTAAGGAGGTAGGATCCTTTGAGGCTGGCCTGCACTCCAGCCTGGGTGACAAATTGAGACCCTGGTAAAAAGAGAAAAAGAGAGAGAGAGAGAAAGGAAGGAAGGAAGGAAAGAAGGAAGGAAGGAAGAAAAAAGAAAGAAAGGAAAGGAAGGAAGGAAAGGGAAAGAAAAAGAAAAAAAGAAAGAGAGGGAGTGAGGGAAGGAAGAAGGAAAGGAAAGAAAGGAAGGAAGAAAGAGAAAGAAAGAAAATTGCATTGCATGGACAGATTGTGAGGAAAGTGGGAAGGTGTAGGGCTGAGGTGAGAAAATGTAGAAAGAGAGATAAACTAAAATGCAATTGGAACATTCTAGTTGAAAAAATAATAAAGGGTCTTACTATAGTTCTGAAAAGAAATAGACAGAATTGATGGCTATGTAGTTTAATTCTTTTTTAAAAAATGAGAAAGAGTTGGGATTTGGAGGCGCTTAAATGTTAATATGGACATCTGACCCAAATAATTGGGTTGTGTGTGTAGATTGCAGACCCAATCTATACTGACGTCTTGTTTTTAATCATATGACCAAAGCTCTTTTTAGATACCATTTATTCTCCCAATTTACCCATAACCTTTACATTTTTGAAACTTAGAACAAAATTTGGATGATGTATTGTTATCCATCAACTTGGGACTTTGGACAAGATGGAGAAATTATATGTATATTCTAGATCCTTTCCTCACATATTATTTGACCATTTGCTTTCATCATAACTTTGGCATATTACTTTATTTGATTTAGTGAGCCATATGTCTTCACCAGAAGAAAACTAAAACAAAATTAAAATTAAAAATATAATGTAATGACACTCCATTTTTTCTGAATTGATTGTAGTGATTTATTATCCTAGTATTTTTAACACTGAAAGATATCTATAGCTGCTTTTAAATTTTCGTGTCCATCTGAATTACTTTCAAAGCAAAGTCTTTTCCCAAGAAAGACCAGATGTGGATCTAGGTTTAAATCTAGATGTATCTAGGTATATCTTTGAGTTCTGTCTTTGAGCCCCTCCTTCCTAATATCTAGCACAGAGTAATATCTCTGAGAAAGGATCAAACTTGACAATTTCCATAGTGACATCATCCCTTCTCTAAAAACCTTTATGAAAAAAGTGTCCTTGAAGCCAACTCTATGGTAAGCTTGGAAAAAAACAGAGGCCGGGTTGCTTAAATAATGAAGCAAGGTCATCCTGTTTCCTAAGAAAATGTTTTTATTACTCTGAAAGGAACTTTGGAATGGAATCAAAAAGTGAATTGCAGCCCCTCCTATCTTAGAAGTTGTGTTTAGGTTATTAAAAAGACTTAGCTGGTGTTAGTGAAATTAAAATGGGGAATATGCACTGCCAGTTCAATATAAAATCTGTGTAAGTTTCCATAAGTCATATATTAATACTTATTTGCATATCTTGTAAGATTTATTTCTATTATGTATTATTAGAATAACAACATTAGAAAGTGATCTAGCCTCAATAGCTGTGGAAGAATAAGACACAGATTTTAGTATGAAATGATTTAACGTGTGCATTCTCAAAGTTTTGTTTTCCATATTCCGTCCTTATATTGTCAAAATTTGTTTGAAAAGTACATTAAAATAAAACACCAAATAAAGTTACAGTAATACTATTAATTTAACTTTTCATTTCTAACTGTCCTACATTTGACGTCATTATAGTAAATTTTTGTCAGACAAATGCACAGAAAATAAAATAAGTGCACTATTTTATGTTGCTTGTTCATACAAAGAAGTGAATTCATTGGACAATATTCCAGATAATCAGAAACTAAAATATTGGGGGGGAAACCCAACTACTTATAGAATTGTATATTTTCTCTCTCACTTATTATTTTTTCCTTTTGTTTTCAAATAACTGTTGTCTTCTCAATGAATCTCATATTTTACTCCTGCTTTGGACATTAGACGCATTCCAACACAATTCTGTACTTAGATAATCATTAACAAATGTTACCCCAGCCTGACCTGTCTGGCCAGAAAGCCACCAAGAGATAAATGTTTTATGAGGCTTCGCCTTTAAAAGAGACTACATCCACCCTCAGGCACCTATACCTCTGGAACCTTTCTTTTTGTACAAACCTTTGTCTCTCTTTGCATTTCAAAATGAAACAATTTATGTTGACTTAAAGGTTTTATAAACATTGGTACAACAATGGGCTTGATATAGTGATTCTCTTTTGCCCACCAAGTATACCCTAACCCTAAATCTAAAATGAGGATTTGAAATGTCTCTCAACACAGCGTGAAGGTGGAAAAGAACATGTACTAGGGATTCGTCTTACTCCCACAAATTCCCTGGCCATGTTTTGTGAACCTCAGTTATGCCAGAACTGGTCTCTTTCACTACACTGAGCTCCTAAAGCACACAGGTCATGCCTTTTTTATTTTCTTCAGAGTGTGTCTGCTTTGCACAAATTAGATGCTCAACACAGCTTGGCTCTGACTGTCACTGCTGGTGAGTTTTCCTCTTGGCCTTGGTTATTTGTCAGATGATTGCATGGTTGTCTAACTGATTTCCTGGTTTCTAGGCTTTTTCTTTTCCAATTTAGCTCACATAGCGCTACTAAATAAGATGAATGCATTAATTCTGTTATTGGGCTGCTCAGCAGTCCCTCCACTCTTGTTGGAATTTTAACTGATTTTTCACATTCCTTCTTAGATTTTTATGTACTGTTTAAAATTTTTACTATGAATATGTAGTTTTACTTAGACATAAGAAAAAAAGCTGTTTTTATTCTGAAAAGATATTCAGGTATTCAAAGGAACAAACACCTAGTCTAATAAAATAATTCTAAATATAACAGCATCTTGGGTTTCCAAAGGAATATCATCAGTCTCTGCACTTGAATCTGCTGCTGTAAATGACCAGGTATCAGCCATTGTGGGGAGAAGGAGATACCTACACAGATACACATAAATATAAACACATAAACCTAACAGATGGATTTATAGAAATGCACCTATATATCCATAACTAGACAGGAAGGTCTAAGCGATGTGTACCCACAGGCTGACAGTAGTTGTGTTTGTACAATAGGATAATTTGGTGTATTTGCATTTGTATCATTTTCTAAAGTGAGTTCATAGCTTTCATTAGAGTTTCAAACACATAGGTGATTGCCCAAATAGTAACATCTACTTTTCTAGACCTTCTTGTCCAGATAGCTGGTCTTCCACCTTCATCTAGAAAAAAATTAACTGTGTCCTAATCTTTCTGCTACTGCTGATGCTTAATCATTTTCCTTTTAATGTTCTCTTTCCTCTTTTCAACAGAAAGCATTAAAATCTGATCCCTCTTTGAAGACTCAAATCATATGCTGCTCCTTCTGTTTTATGAATTACTGCCAAGTCTCTTCTTCCTCTCAATTCTGATAGCACTAATTATTTAATTTTTTATTGATCATGTAATAATGTTTTGGTTTTATTTTTTATGATAATATGTGGCATTTTTCCCATCTAGATGGCAAGCTCACTATAGGTAGGAATGACCTCTTAATGAAGCCTCTAGCTGTGTTCCTTTCAGCCCAATATTTGAGATATGATCTGATTTCTCTAATCTGGTCAGGGAAAGAAACCTGTGACATCTGGAATATGGAATATTTTAAATGAGATAGGAACACTTTATTCTCAACTTATTGGAAAGAGTAAATGTTAAACTCAGTGTTTATATTATCATTTTCCTCAGAACTCATAAAGCTATGGGAGAAGAGTATGTCTTTCATATCTGAGGACTTCACAGAAATATGCATATTTAAGACTCGAGGTATGCAGACGTGCCAATAAAGTTTTAAGATAGATCACCTGAAAGACCATTTTTAAGGGTATCTTTAAGTGATTCAAGATAACAAAAAATTCTAAAGAGCAGGAATTTCAAATTCGTCTTGTCTAAATCCAAATGAAAAACAAATTCTCTCTCACATATGGCTGCTGTAATATCATCAGGACATAAAGCTTTAGGTGAGTGAACATGTTTTTAGAATCACTATGTAACATATAAGTAAACAAAACTATTCAATTTGTTCATGAGTCCTTCTAATTCTAAAATATAGCCTAACCTACAATTTCCACTTTACCACTGGGACCTCGTCAAATGTAGTAGTTAAGAACATAAGCTTTGGTTTCAGGTAAATCTAGGTTGGAATTTTATGGGACAAATAGATTAATCTCTCAAAACTTTACTTTTCTCATTTATAATATAGGCTTAAAATATTGCCTTATAGAATAATTAGAAAGATTAGGAAATATAATATATTTGTAAAGCTCTTGACTCTGCCAGGAAGTGACAATGCAATGAATGCCATCTATTCTTATTAATATTACTAATCTTTTTTAAGTCTAATCACCTCCCTCTGTGCTGCATATACTTGTTAAGTATGATGCATTCTGCCCTCTAAGTATGACCACTGTGCCTCTCCAGCCTCTCACCCCTTTCACTGCTTAGTTTTCTGCATCTTCACCTTAAAATAATACCCATCGTTTCCCAAGCTCATCAGGCTGTTTCAAGCCTTCTATAGTATGTCATACTCTGTCTCCTCTTAACAGAACACCCCTTCCCTTTGATAGTCTTACTCTTCCCTTTAAGGGATTCCTTTCTGAAGAATTCCTACCTTCACAATGAACCCCTAAAGATACTTGAGCTTATTCATTCTTCTTTATGTTTCTGGTGCCTTACACAGTGCCTGGCACAAGTAGATTTTAAATAAATGTTGATTAAATTTTCAACTGAAAACAGTGTCATTGTCCAAGGCACTATATGAGTTCAGAATCCTAAATTCCTCAGTATCTCCCAGCATTTGAAACAACATGAGACTAAAATCTAGATAAAAGTAAGAGCTTTTGAGTCAAATACATTAGTGCATATTCTTTGCTTCCTATATAATTTGAGGCAAGTCATTTAAACCATCTTTCTGAATCTACAAACTGGGGTTATTTAAAGTTGTCTAATAGGATTGATGAAAGGGAGTAAAAGAAACCGTGTAAATATTTAACACAGAGCTTGGAACATTCTAGATATTTAATGTAATGCTGTATTGCGCTGCTGCTGTTATTGTCATTGTCATTTCAGTGAAATACTTCTTACCATTATGCTCATCAATATTTTTACTATCAAAACTTCTCACCATCAGGAGTCAGGAAACCTATTGTAAAACGACCTGAAATGGAAAATGTTAAAGCATGGAGTCTGCCTTTCCCTCTGCATGGGGATTTAAGACACATGGAAAGATGCTAAATGGAAGGCACAAAGAAATTGAGGAGTAGAGAGGAGGTATGCCTTGGTGACTGAGAACAGTTAATAAGAGCAGAAAGTTGGAAAATGAAAGGCACAGTGTAGAATCAGTTAATTGTCTCTTGATGAGAGTGATTTTTACTTGGAAGCAACTAATGAGTGTGCAATACAGTCCAAAAGATTAGATTGGAGTAAGATCTCAGAAGGTCCTGTACAGCAGATTAAAATAATTAGAATCCACTGACATAATGAACCATCATTCAGACAAATGATTTTATTAGTTTCCTATTTCTGCACAGTAACAGAAATAACTTAGTAGTTTAAAACAATACCCATTTATTATCACACAATTTTGTAAGACAGAATTCAGCACAGGATGACTGGATTCTCTGCTCAAGGTCGTACAAGGAGGAAGTCAAGGTCAGCTTGACCTTTATCTGTCAGTTGGTTTGGACTTTTGTCTGGAGGCTTGGGCAAAGAATCTGCTTCCAATTTCGTTTAGGATGTTGGCAGACTTCAAGTTCTTGCAGCTGTACAACTAAGGTCCTGTTTCCTTCCTGGCTGTCTGCTGGGGTTTACCTTCTTCTCCTAGAAGCCACCCACATTCCCTCTCTTACGGCTCCCTCCAACTTCCAGGGCAACAATAGAGCAACGGGTTCTTTATGTGCTTCCAATTTTTTTGACTTCATATTCTACTACCAGCCTGAGAAAACTGTGCTCTAAAGGGCTCATGTAATTAGATTATCCCATTTAGATAATCTTTACTAATTACACCTGCCAAATCCCTTTTGCCACATAAGGTAACATAATCACAGGAGTAACAATAGGAGGCTAAGGGCGTGGAAGTTATCTGGAATTCTGCTTAGCAGCCTCGTGAAGTGGTTCACACCTATTACCCCAGGACTTTGGACGGCCAAGGTGGGAAGATCACTTGAGCCCAGAAGTTTAAGACCAGCCTGGACAACAAAGAGAGAACATGTCTCTCCAAAAAATATTTTTTTCTAAATTAGCTGGGCATGGTGGACACACCTGTAGTCCCGGCTACTCAGGGGGCTGAGGTGGGAGGTTTGATTGAGCCGAACAGTTAGAGGCTGAAGTGAGCTGTAATCATGCCATTGCAGTGCAGCCTGAGCAACAGAGCAAGATCTTACCTCTAAAATATATATATATATATTTTATATATTTATTTATTTTGTGGTAAGCTATATATATATAGCTATATATATATATATATATCTCATTGTGGTAAGCTAAGCAGAAGGCTATATAGTCTTCTACAATGATCCTTGTAATGAGGTACAGGATTGTAAAAGAAAGATCCTAAATGCTTGAGGACCACTCAGGAGCTATTTTAGCAATTTAAGCTGAACTGTTAAAAAGTTCTAGTTAGTTAGTAATCACAGTTTGCTATGCACTATTCCTTATTTATGATTTTAACTCATGGAATCTTCACAGTGGCCTTATGGCATAGGTGCTATTATTTTTCTTATTTAACAGTTGAAGACATTGAGGCTTAATGAGGTTAGGAAATGTGCTCAACTTCATACAACTTATATTTTGTAGATCTAGGAATTAGACCCAGAAAGACTGACTCCAGAGCCCAGGATCTCAACTATCATGCCATCTAGCCTCCCTTTGTTGCAGGCTGAAGACCTATGGCAAGCATGAAGACAAAATGATTGGCACCTTGGTTCTGTTTGAATCATCCTCATATTACAGATCTCCACTCTGGTTTACTTTGGGTATTAAACACACACCATATATTGTCTTTTGCTGGATAATTTTGATGAAACATAACTCATTCAATTTTCATAGCACTAGAATTATCCCAGTATTAGAAATAAGAAAACAGAGTTTGGTTACATGTCTCGTATCTTGTTTCAGATCTCAGAGCGATGGGATAGCAGGTGTAGACTTTGAACTCCAGTTTGCGTAACTTTAAAGCCTTTTTATTACACTGTATGATTAACCTCAGGACGTTAGGCACAGCATGTTCAAAGCTCTGAGAAGCAGAAATATGTACTAGCGATAAGCATGGAAGCTGATACCACATTAATACTACCTGTATTAATACTACCTGTATTATTACTACCTGTATTTGAAGTCCAGTTCTTCTTACTTGTCTGTTCTTACTTGACCTCAGTTTCCTAATTTTTTTTTTTTTAAGAGTATTAATTTTTTTTTTTAATTGCATTTTAGGTTTTGGGGTACATGTGAAAAACATGCAAGGTTGTTGCATAGGTGCATACGTGGCAGTGTGATTTGCTGCCTTCCTCCCCTTCACCCATATCTGACCTGTTTTACAGTGACTCTGTGAAAATTAATGGGTCATTACAGGTAACACTCTCAGAACAGTTCCTGGTACATAGTAAATACTAAAAAATTGTGAACTACTAGAGAGGTCTGGGAGAAATGCATGGTATAGAAAACTATGAATTAGTTTTACCTGTTCTTTGTGTTATTTGTATGATTTAAAGTTGGTGGTACTAGGGAATAGGGATGGTTAAATGATATAGCATAACGATGTTGCTCAGCGGGGCTAGCTAATTAGGCTAGCGGTGAAGAGAAACTTAATTGTGAGTTGAATTTTGAAAACCTGGAGGGCATATAAAAGTAGCAGAAGGTAAGGGGAAAGTGCTGTATGTAGGTCACTTGTGAAAAGGATCATAGAAGGCGGCTTGTGCTCAGGACAAATGAAGTAGACTTTTCTGCTTGGAATGCAGAAGATAGTGAATAGTGTATCATAATTTTTGGCAGATGGTAAAGGCTGAAGCAATGAACACATTAAAGCAACTTATATTTTTGTATTTATTTGTTCATACATCTAATTATTTATTTATTTGATAAGCATTCATAAAGCTCCAAAGTACATGATGTTATTAAAAACACCAAAGTTAATTACACAATTTGCCTTTAAAGAACCTATAAGCTATAGAGGTAACAAAACAAGTAAATAATTATAATTGAAAGTGAAAAGTTGCATGAGTCATGAGTGAGGCAAGGATGAAGTTCTAATGATGTTCACAAGACAAAGAGATTCCTTCAAGCAGAGAGAAACTGGGAAAAGTTTGTGGGGATGATGGTAAATATCAAAAAGGGAAATTGATGGAAAGATGTTTAAAATAGGAATTGAAAGGTGGCATGGGGTTTTGCCTTGGCCCACCAATGTGTGAACAAACATGGACTTTCATTAGAGAAATCATAGTGACAATGGAGGTTAAAAAGCACATAGGTGAGACACTGGGGATAGAATTGATAGAAGCTGACAACTAAATGCATTTTTGGCATAAAAAGGAAAGAGAAGTAAAAATTAATTAGAGTTTTGGCTTCAATGGCTAGGAAGTTGGTAGGATTAGCAGAAACACTGAATACAAGAGTACATTGGTAGGGAAAGAAATAGATTTTTGTTTTGCACAAACTCTATTTTGCTTACCGGGTAGCCCAAATCACCTAGAATGTAAGATAGCCTAGTTGAATTGGTTCTGCTGGCAGAACTTATAGCTACTGCCTGATGTGTGAGGAAAGGAGTCACCTGACCTCCAGATTGGCTCTAGACTAGTGGTTTTCATCTGCGTTCTGTAAGCTCTTCGGTTATGTGGCAGTGCCTCAGAGGCAAGATGGCCATGCAGATAATTAAGGTGAAAAGGGAAAGTATTTATAATTATGCCAGAACAATTGGTGTAAACCACGACTGCTCTGGAGCAAGGGGGCTCCAGGTTTTTCTCTCCAGAGGCCACAGGAGAAGGATAGGGATAACCAGACAGAGGCAGTTATTCTTGCAGGGCTTCAAATCCTTTGCCTCAACCAGAGCAGCTCTTCTTTCATGTTTTGCATGGGTTATGGTTCTGCAAAAACATAATTTGAAAAATGGTTTAGATTACCTTAAGAAACATTGAAAACCATTGGTCCAGGCAATAGTTAAGGTTCTCAAACAAAAAGGTGGAAATGGTGGATGTCTGTTTTTCTGGGGGAGAAAAAAAAAGAGGACTGCTTTTTTTTTTTGTTCCCCTCTAGCTCACAAGGAAAGGAGTGTTAAAATATTATGGTAGCACATGTCCTTTTTAAATTACAATTGTATTTTTAAACAAACCATTTGTTGGTGATGCAACTGTAAAAGACATCTAAAATTATCACGTCTATATTTGATTCATAAAATTGCATGTTATAAACAAACGAATAGATTCTTCCAGACTGTTTAAAATTCACTTGTGAGTTGTGACTTTGTAAGTCAGGTTTCATCCTGGATCACATTTGTTTTTTTAAATAACGCTGTGAAAATGAACAATTTTAACAATAGCAGCAAATGTGGTGTTATAATCAGTTGCTGAAGAGCATAAGGTTTCCTTTTATAGTTCACGAGTGTTTAAAAGGAAAGGTATCCATGTAACATGTGAATGCTAATACAAAGACCTTGAAAAATCCATAATATATAAGAACTAAAAATTCCACAAAAATAAGCAATGAAAAATCATGCTCTAGATAATTATTAAATTGATATTAAAAATTAAATTCCCAGATTTTGTTTTTTCTATATTTAATTTCATTGAAAATCTGAACTTCACACCAGAAAAAAAATGAGCTTTTCACTTAGGTAATTTTTAACAGTTTTTAGATTAATTATATTTGATTGGTGGCATGACAGATGAAGTACTACAAATAATTTTATTAACTACTTTGGAGTTTTAAGTTGTAATTTTGTGTTTATGTTTAAGGAAAGTCAATTTAAAGTTATGGGAATAATATTGTACATATTTCTCCTTCTCCTCTTACTATTTTATCTTTTTTTTATTTTAACATTTACTAAGTTTGTTATGTATTTTTTTCTCAAATATCTCTTTGGTTTTCAAGTTAGGCAAAAAGATAAGTACCATTTCCCCAAATTGAGAGGCTATTTGTGACAGAAATTCCTTTCTAGATCCATCAGGTGAAGAGTCTTTTTCTCACAACTCCAATCCATGAGTCAATAATCTCTAGAAGTGTCCGCATTCGCAATGTTATATTTATTTTTTTATAAGACACTACACTTAGAGGTTTTAGAGTTAAGACACAGCTCCTGCCCCTAGGATGCACACAATTCTGTGGGAAGACAGAGAAGTTGAGAAACAAACAGGCAATTGCATACGATGCTGAGTCACGATAGGTACAAGCACAAGATCCCACAGAACAACAAACAAGGATCTCCTAACTTAGCATTAGGAAATAAAGGAAGACTGGGAAGGGAATGTCTGAGCTGAGTCCTGAAAAACAGTGAAATTCCTACATAAAAATCTATGGAAATAGGGATTCGAGCATTTTAGCAAATTCAACCTCATGTTCATACATTCTCACATCATTGGAAAGGTGGAAGTGGAGAATAGACTTTTTTGAGAAAAAAAAAGTTCTCCTTAAGCAGCTGTCTCCATGCTGGAATCTGCCATACTGAGACAGCTACATTCTGATAGGAAGTAAAGGGAAGGGTAAGGACAATGTTTTAATGGATCACACTTCAAGGAACATGAGATTGAGTAAAATACTCAAGCAGGGTCATGACTTTAAAAGAAGTCAGAGGTCAGGCTGGGTGTGGTGGCTTATACCTATAATCCCAGCACTTTAGAAGGCTGAGGTGGGAAGACTGCTTGAGCCCAGGAGTTGGAGATCAGACTGGGGAACATAGTGAAACCTCATCTCTACAAAAAATAAACAAAATTAGCTAGCCATGTACTTGTGGTCCCATCTACTCAGGAGGCTGAAGTGGGAGGGTTAAACCTGAGAGGTTGAAGCTACAGAGAGCCAAAATCATGCCACTGCACTCCAGCCTGGGCAATGAAGCCCAGGCTGGGCAATAGAGCCCTTGTCTCAAAAAAAAAAATTTCAGAGGACAATATAATGAGATCTAATTTTCAGTACACGAAGGTACAAATGCAAACATTTTTACATGGAACATTTTTTTTTCTTTAAACCAACTGAATTCAAACTCCAAACTCCCAACTTATTAGAATGATTTGAAAAATTATATCTCAGTCATTTTTGAATCTCTTCACTCTGTCCTAAGCAAAGTTCTTAGATCTTACATAGCCCAAGGCTATGGGGAGCTCTTTGGTTACAGGATATTGGGTCCGTACCACCTACCATGAAGAAATCTCTTTTCCAAGTTCATGTTCCACTCAGGTTTGGCAACTGCTGCTTGACATGAACATCTTTGTGTTTGGAGAAGATGAGAACCCTGATGCCTGGAATCCTGTCTCTCTAAATGCACCAAACTCCCTTTGACGTCTTTTCTTCTAGGATGCAGCAAGATTGCAGGGTATAACGCCTACTTCTTGCTAGACTCTCAGACCACTTTCCTTTACCCAGACTTTGAGAATCAATCCCAGAGTCTCAGAGCTCCCCAAATGCTCTTGCCACCTCCTTTTCCCCTGGCATATTTTTTTCTTGAGATCTAGTTTTAAATAAAAGGCAGAAAGACCTGTTAACATTTCACTGCTTCTGTTTGACTCTGATCAAATCTTTGAGGCCATAATTAGAAAGCCTGGCTGCCTGCTAGTAATGAGGGGGAAAGAAATATAGAATCAGAACATGTACAGTTTAACCTTCCTAAAGGCAAATTATTCTGCCTTTAAGAGCATGGTCCATGGGAAGGATAAACCGAAGGAGGTCAGTCCCAGTTAGCAAAGTTGGGAAAGTGCCATGGTGCCCTGGGCCCTTGTGGTCATCTGCACAATTCATGACATCATCTTGCAGTCTTTAGCAAGCCTGGAACAGGTTACCAATACTTGACCTGCTGTTTCTTGAAAACAGTCTGTCTTTCAGGTTTTATACTTTATGTACTTGAAATCCCCAATGTTTTTGTCTCTTTCAAATTGGCAGACTTGGTTTACCACTTTGGAATTATGTTCAAAGTTAGCTCATGTGTTCTCCAGGTGCCCTATATTTCAAAAACAGAGTTGGATTCTCCACATGCCCATGGGTCAGAAGTGTATACTTCGTTTCCCTGCTGCCAAGGATACCTGACTTTTTTCACCAGAATTGTTGTCATTATTGACTCTTGTTATTATTAATAGAATTTTCCACTCTATGGCAATTAAGGTTTTAAGACTTTTTCACTCTATTATCACATCTGATCCTCATGAGAACCCTGAAAACTAGGACAAATGTTATTATCTATGCCCCCTATAACTATTGTCTTGATTAGAGCCCTTAAAAGCAGTAGGCTCACTGAAGACTTGTTGATAGAAATTTAAGTTGCTAAAAACGTATTCCAGATAACTAGAATAAATTGTACCCAAAGCATTTATATCTTATTTTAGCTGAGGACAAATTATTGCACAGTATCTGAGGCATTCACATACTAATCTATCCAGAACATTACAGAAATTGTCACAAGATTTTTGAAGGACATTAGTTATACACTTTACCCTGAATCAGATTACATGCCTTTGATGCCAGTTAAAATCATGGCGTGGTTGTCCTCTGTGTAACAAAAGGATCACTATGAACTTTTTTCTTGTTTCTTTTCTTTCCTACCCTCCCTTTTTACCCTCCCTCCTCCCTCTCTCCCTTCTTTCTTCCTTTCGTCTCTCATTCATTCATTTCTTCATTATTATGCTTTATTCTTTTCCTTTCTTCTTCTTTCTCTTCATTCCTTCTTATCCTTTCCCCTCAAGCACATATGAAAAACATCATTTTCTACTTCCAAAGGTCTAAGAAACCTAAGCAATAATAATCTCTAAAGAACTCATTTGCATTAATTTACTTAATCAAAAAATAAACCTATAGTTATATACTTAGGACTTACTAGGGTAAAAGAATTTTAATTTATTGTTCACCTATTATGTTTCCGACACTGTGCTGAATTTTTAAATTTATTTTATTATTTAAACCTCACAACCACCCTTTGAAATAGATATTATTGTACTCAGTGAAACTAAATATATTTGCTAATTTTATATAACTAGAAATTAACAGAACCAGAATTAAAAATTGGTTTTTGAGGGACTCTAATGTCAATACTTTATCATTCCAGAAGTATATATTAAAAATGGTTAAATTCATATTTGGAGCAGAATGATAGAACATAGAATGTTAGAATAGAAAATGACTTTAGAGGTTTCCTTGAATATAAAATGCTGTGCCTCTAATATTCTCTGCCAAATTATTGCCCACTTTCTACTAAAACAGTCTGGTAAGGTGTTGGATTATTTTCTTTCAGAGTTCTTCCTTGTTTTGAGCCAAATTATGTCTCTCTTTTTTTCTCTGTCCCGTGCTTCGACGCCAGTTTTCTCCTGTGTATAGAGTGATCATATGTCCTAGGTTTCCTGGGACAGTCTTTGTTCATACAGGCTTGTTGCCCCTACAACATTAATATTGTTCCCCTTTAACTCTCAGCAATGCCCTATTTTAGATGACAAATTATATGTCCACCCACCTATGAGGACATATAGATTTAACAGTTTTCCAGATATTTGAGGAAATTCATCACGTCTCTCAACTCCACTGCAGGCTAAGTATTCCCAGTTGATGTTTGCCACAAATTACGAGTTACCCTCAGTCCCCTCACTACGTTGACCATAATTGCATGGACATTTTCTAATTCAGATCTGTTTAACTTAGGCTTCATGAACCCTTGGGGAGTCCATGCAGAGAGTTTGAAATATTATGCAAAATGCTGCATGTAAGAGCGTTATGTTTGTTTCCTGGGGCTGCTATAACAAATTACCACACCAGGTAGATTAAAAACCACAAAAATTTATTCTTTCATAGTGCTGGAGGCCAGGAGTCTGAAATCAAGGTGCCAGAAGGGTTGATTCCTTCTGGAAGCTTTAAAGGAGAGCCAAACCCATGCCTCTCGTAGCTTCTGGTGGCTTTCCGCTGTCCTTCGTGTTTCTTGGCTTGGGGCAGCACACTCTCAATCTCTGCCTCCGTCTTTTCGTGATCTTCTTCTCCGTGTCTCTGTGTCTTCCCCTTTGCTGTCTCTTATGTGGACACTTGTTATTGGATTTAGGGCCCAGCTTAAATCCAGGATAACCTCATCTTAATATCCTTAATTTAATTATATCTGCAAAGATTCTATTTCCAAACAAGGTTATATTCACAGGTACTGGAGATTAGAACTTGGATATACCTTTTTTGGGGGACATAGTTCAGCCCAATATGACATATATGCATTGTTCTGAAAATTGATCCATAGATTTTCTCATACCATAGGCAAAAGTTTAATAATAATTACTAATCCAGATTGTCACTAACCTGAATACAGTATTCTAGGAATCCTTAAGAATAGTTGCTACTGAAGTTATGTTGCTTGGCACATAGTAGACAATAAATATTTCTTTCACAAGTGATTGAATCGAATGATTTAATCAATTTAGAAGGTAATCACTTCTTCCTAAAAATTTCTTATGGCAGACAATGGTTATTTTATATTCATTTTTGAAGGGTGAATACTAATGATAATTCAAATTGAGTTGATTTATGATTATAGCTACCTGAAGTCACCCACAGTTCAGGCAGTCAGCATAAGAGGAGAATCCTCTTGGAAATGAGACTTTTTACTTTCCTTCTCTTATGTGGTTCAGGTGGAAATTGATGACGATTAGGTTTCTTTCCCTTTCTCTATTTTTTTTTTTTTTTTGAGATGAAATCTCACTCTGTCGCCCAGGCTGGAGTGCAGTGGCACGATCTTGGCTCACTGCAACCTCCGCCTCCCAGGTTCAGGCAATTCTCCTGCCTCAGCCTCCTGAGTAGCTGGGATTACAGGCGTGTGCCACCACGCCCAGCTAATTTTTGTATTTTTAGTAGAGACGGGGTTTCACCATATTGGTCAGGCTGGTCTCGAACTCCTGACCTCGTGATCCACCCGCCTCAGCCTCCCAAAGTGCTGGGATTACAGGCATGAGCCACCATGCCCAGCCGAGGATTAGGTTTCTATCCACAAAACACATCAGGTCTGCTTAAAATGCCAGATTACTGTGAGAAGGAGGCATCTGTCTCTCTCTTTTTTTTGCATTGGTCTCTGGTGTCTCTGGGTTTAGACCAGGGATGTTTTGGGCTCTTGCATTATTCTTCTTTCTTCCTATGAGAAAAATAACTTAGTGCAGTTGTCTCCACTTTATGGCAAAAACCTAACTGAGTAAGGCAGCACACCTTTTGAGAGAGTTTTGATAAAGTCATTCAATTGACAGTTACACCCCAATTAACTCTATGCTATATGAGACATCTTCTTTTACATTAGATGTCCAATTGTGTGCTTCCAATGTTCAAGATTCTTCTCTTCCAATTGGACTGAATAGGGGCCTGATTTTAGTAATTTAATTCTATTGGATTTGTCTTCTGACACTTAGTAGTTTATGCCTTCAGGAAAATCAGATTCTAGAAAATAATTTTAGTTTTTTGTTTTCCCCCACAGCTGAAAATCAAGAAAAGTAGAAATAAGAGGGTGTCAGCCATTATAATTTCAGTTATAATTGAGGGATTCTTGCTGACTTCCTAGTAATATGTAGATAGAATTCTTGTCTTTTTTTCCCCATATCACCTTTTTTATTTTCTGCATAGCACTCTTTTCTAGCTTTTCTAGGGGCACAGTGCAAGCTGTTTGGTGAATCTGCCATTCTGGGGGCTGGAGAATGGTGGCCCTCTTCCACTAGGCAGTGCCCCAGTGGGGACTCCATGTGGGGTTTCCCACCTCACATTTCCCATTTGCACATCCCTAGCAGAGATTCTTCATGAGGACTTTGGCCTCATGAAGTGGAAATCCAGGCATTTTCATACATCCTCTGAAATCTAGGTGGAAGTTCCCACCTAGAACTGAGGTTGTTCCAACCTCAGTTCTTGACTTTTTGTGCACCCACAGGCCTAGCACCATATGGAAGCTGCCAAGGCTTGAGGCTTGCACCCTCTGAAGCAACAATCGGGCTATACCTTGGCCCTTTTTAGCCCCGGCTGGGACTGGAGTAGCTGGGACACAGAGCACTAAGTCCTGAGGCTGCATAGTGCAGGGGGACCCGGGGCCTGGCCAACAAAAGCACTTTTCCCTCTTAGGCCTCTGGGCCTGTGATGGGAGCAGCTGCCACCAAGACCTCTGACATGCCCTGGAGATATTTTACCCATTATTTTGGCAATTAACATTTGGCTTCTCATTATTTATGCAAATTTCTGCAGCAGGCTTGAATTTCTCTCCAGAAAATGGTTTGTTGTTTGTTGTTGTTGTTGTTGTTTTCATTTCTAACACCTCATTAGGCTGCAAATTTTCCAAACTTTTAGGCTCTACTTCCCTTTTAAATGAAAGTTCCCATTTCAGATAATCTCTCTCAAGTTCAAAGTTCCACAGATCTCTAGGGTAGGCACAAAATGCTGCCAGTTTCTTTGCTAAAACATAGCAAGAGTGACCTTTGCTCTAGTTCCCAAGAAGTTCCTCGTCTCCATCTGAGACCACCTTAGCCCAGACATCATTGTCCACATCATTATCAGCATTTTGGTCAAAACCACCCAATAAGTCTCTAAGAAGTTCCAGACATTTCCACATCTTCCTGTCTTCTTCTGAGCCCTCCAAATTGTTCCAACCTCTGCCTATTACCAAGTTCCAAAGTTGCTTCCACATTATCAGGCAACTTTATAGCAGTGCCCCGCTCCCAGTACCAATGTACTGTATTAGTCCATTCTCACACTGCTATTAAGAAATACATGGGACTGGGTAATTTATAAAGGAAAGAGATTTAATTGGCTTACAGCTCCACATGGCTAGGGAGGCCTCAGGAAACTTACAATTATGGCAGAAGGGGAAGCAGGCACCTTCGTCACAAGGCGGCAGAAGAGAGTGTGAGCGAGAACAGGAAAATGCCACACTTTAAAACCATCAGCTCTTGTGATAACTCATTCATTATAATGAGAATAGCATGGGGGAGACTGACCCCATGGCCCAATCACCTCCCCCACTACCCTTTCTCTCCCTTGTCACATGGGAATTATGGGGATTACAATTCAAGATGAAATATGAGTGGAGATACAGAGCCAAACCATATTAACCACAGAGTGTGGGGGGAAAATTATGTGGAGGGAGAGAGGTCAGTGGGACCCAGATTATAAAGGACCATGTAAATTGTATGCTAAAGATTTGGGAGAAGCAGGAAGTAAAAGCAGCAGCAGATCTGTGCTTTACACAAATTATTCTAGCTGCTGCTGTATAGAAGTCAAATCAAAGTGCTGGGGAAAAGATGAGAAGCACAGAGACTAGTTAAGAGACAAGTTGTATTTCTGTTGGAGGAAAAGCACCACTGAAGGGGAAGGAGGAGGCTTTATTGAGCAGGATTCATCTCCTCACACCTCAGGAGCAAGATCTAGTAAAGCAATACCCAAACAGCATGCACTGACCACATGGCAAAAATATTTTTTCATCTTGGTAGGCAATGACTGAAAATAAGAACCAAGTTCCGGCCCTATATGACCTTGGTATGTGCCCAGGGGCACTGCTTTGCACACCTCTGAGCTTTAGCTTCTCTTTCTATTCTGGATGAACCACATCCCTCAAGCTGTGCAACCAGGCAAGGGCCTAAGGGGAAAGACCCAAGATTGCTGTAAAATGATGATGACTTTACAGAAAAAAGGTAGCAACAACATCTAATAGGATGACTGGCAAGCATGGAGAGATGATTTTGCTCTGCATTTCCTTCAGCTTTTCGTTCCCTGTCAGCTGCAGAGGCCTTTCCTTGCTGCCTCATAAAGCTCCCTTTAAAGCTGGACACGAGAATCATTTTAACAAGAAACAGATGGTGGCCAGGCCAGACAACTTCATCCACCACAGTAAAGTCATGACCTCCCTCTTGCCTTCTGGAAGCATCTTTCATTTAGGGTCATCACTCTAATATAAGTCAGTGAGAAATGGTCATCAGCTGGTTCCTAAATGCGAGTTCTGGTGGCTTTGATCACTCCAGGAGGCACTAGGATTGAAGACCAGCTACAGGAAGAAGTTCCAGATACAATCGCTGCTCTGTGAAAGCAGTGTAGACCCAGAGCTAGGATCCAGCTCAGAGTCTACACTCTGAGCCACCATTTACCACCTCAGAAGCTGCAGTTTCAGAAATTAAGATTGGTCCTCCACAGGAAAACAATGAATGCCATTTTCTAGGGAACACTGGAGAAGTTTCTGGAGTTGACCCAATATTTTCAGTCTGTCTTGTGCTCCTGCTCTACTCCATGCTAGAAGATGATGATGGTCAAACTAAGTACAGGTTTTCACATGGGCAGATGGGCAGAGCAGAAAGTACAGTATTATCGGAAGTGAAAGTTGTGCAATGAGCAAGGTGAGGACCTAAAATGTCCTCCACAAGTCTGCCAAGCTCAGCCCAGCTAGTTATTCTTTCTTACTTTTTTTTTTTTTAGATGGAGTCTCTCTCTGTCGCCCAGGCTGGAGTGCTGTGGCATGGTCTCGCCTCACTGCAATCTCTGCTTCCCGAGTTCAAGTGATTCTCCTGTCTTAGCCTCCCGAATAAGTAGGATTATAGGTGCCCGCCATCATACCTGGCTAATTTTTGTATTTTTAATAGAGACAGGGTTTCATCATGTTGGCCAGGCTGGTCTCGAACTCCTGACCTCATGATCTGCCCGCCTCAACCTCCCAAAGTGCTGGGATTACAGGTATGAGCCACCATGCCCGGCCACCAGCAAGTTATTCTTATTTTTATTATTTTTTTTACATTGTGCATTCCTTGTAATTAGCAACTGTGTCTTACTTATTCAGCTTCATCAGTATCCAACAGTTGCATTTTATTGACAGAATGGAAAAATGTGAAAGCCTATCAGGTGAAGTGCAGGAGATGCCCCTTCTTGTCTCAATGGAATTCTCAAATAAGATGGATGTAAAATTCCTTAATGTTTATATCCTCCTGCCAAGGTACCAGTTGTTTGTTTAGATATATGGCTATAATTCAACAATCTTGTGAATTCCATTTAGTCCAAGTATCCGACAGATGAAATAAATATTGTTGTGGACTTGAATGCCAGTGAGGATAGTAGGGTTTTGAGGACTAAACTTTGACCTTTTTTCTCTCTTGCTCAAATTCCTATCTAAGGGGCCTGGGGAGTCATGCCCTACAAACCATAAAATTTCATCAGATGGGTTTTATGTAACCCTATATAATGTGGTTTACATTCCAACCTGATTCTGGCATAACATCACATGAGGGATAAAGAAGGAAATAGAAATATTTTACCCTAACATATTTTGCTTTGCCATATTTTGAAATGGCCCTGCAAAGCCATCTTTTGTAAGGGAAAATTGGCATCTGTAAAGACTCTCTATTAACATAACTAAATCTTCCCCCTTCCAGGCCCTCCCAATCCTGAAGAGCTTAACTGAGAGTCTAGCACATTTTAAAGGTCTGAACAGGAAATATTTGCCATCTATTGTCTCTAAAGGTGTCCACCTATGAGACTTCACCTATGTAATAAGAACCTTAGTCTCCACAACCCTTATCTTAACCCAGACACTCCTTTCTACCAATTCCAGGTTTTTGGATAATAACTTAACTCTTTTGACCAATTGCCAATAGGAAAACCTTTCAATCCACCTGTGACCTGTAAAACCCACCCCACCCATGCTTACCCCCTCCCTACGCCCACTTCAAGTTGTCCCCTTTTTCTGGACTGAACCAACATATACTTCATATATACTGATTGATGCCTTATAGCTTTCCTGAACCATATAAAATCAAGCTGTAATCCAACAGCTTTGAGTGTATGTTCTCAGACCTCTTAAGACTATGCCTTGGGTAATGGTCACTCACATTTAGCTGCAGATAAACCTTTTTAAATATTTTACAGTTTGACTCTATTCATCAACAGTTTTCAAAGCCTTTTCTGGACTCATTTTCAAGTAAGGGGATTATTTACTCAAGGGTCGTTCTTCTAAGTGGAACATTTCTGTTCAAATACATTTTTTCCCCTTAGGTTGGCCCACAGAGTAAAAAGAACTCACATTGCCGTTTTATGATTGCCCACCACTGTCAATATTTAGTGTCTCTCCGACATTAGCACAATCCTAGATGTGACTATTTTTTTTTCTCATTCTGTTCTCTGAAATTAGAGTGTTAAATATAACTGAGTTGTTATAAAAGGTTCTCCAAATTTAAAAAGACTTTTTTATGGCCTGCTAAGATCCTGGATCTCCATTCTTATGCTTTTTGAGAGAAGCTTCTCTCCTTGTTACTTATCAAGAAATTGACATTCTGAAATTATCTTATTTGTCCTTTGTAAGACTCATGTTAAGCCCCAATTTGACAGGGTTTACCAGTGGGAAATAAAAATAAAATTCTAAGCTTCCTAACTGACTGAATGGATACCCTCTTGGCCAAGAGAACCCCAGAGAAATACTGCAAGCTGATTTCAGGGCCATGACTAAATGAGAGATCAGGTAAGCATTGTATCCCTTACCTTACCAACGGTAATTAGGTGCTCTTCCCCCAAGTGCTAAAAAGAAGCCAGCCTCTTCAAAAGACTACAAGCTTATCTTCCCAGGTACAGAACAAAGACAAGATGAGATTAATCTTCCTTCACCCCTTCTCCAAGATGTGTGCTTCCTCTATTCCCTTTTCTTCAAATATTCACCTTATTCTATATAAAATGTAGATTTACTGGGCACTAAGACTAGTGCTACCTTTTCTTCTTTTAATGAATATGTATTAATGTGAAACCTCCTGAAAGCGTCTTTGGAAAAAACAGCCACAGATGCTTCTGAGGCTTGCATTTTTCCCAGCTGTGCTCTCAGGCTGACTCAATAACCATCAATGATTAGAGGCTTATGCCTCAATCACTCATTTTGGTTGTCTCCAGGATGTTAAAAAATAATAGTCCTAACTATTTTAGCAAGTTGATATGGAAAAATGACAGTGTAAAGAAGCTGTTTGGCACTCTAATAAAATTTAAATATTCTTTAATTTTTCTCAGCACTTCTCAGAAACCTAGCTATCATAGATTTCTGCAGTGATTTGTGAAACTGGCTATTGGAGAAATAAGGATTGTCAACTCAGGGAAAGAATTGCCTACTGAATATGTTTGTTCAGGGAGGGTGTAGAAACAGGATTTTTAATAGGTATCTTGGTAGGACTTTCTTCTCCCAGCTTTGTAGATCTATGAAAACAGCCCAGAACCTTAACCCTCCAACAGTGGGACACAAAAGCACCAGATGAAGAGCTTTCCATCAGAAAAGTTCAAAGCCTGTAGCTTGAACATTCATCTCTACAGTCTTTGTTCTTTCCATTTTTTCTTCCCTAAAAATAATTAAAAGCAGTAACATTTCAATGAATATACTCATAGATATTAAAGAAAATAATTTAGTAAATATTTAAATGTACTTTATTCTATAGGTGCATACTATTCTATTGAGTATATAGTAGCTCCCATAATTTTTTTAAACATCCTTGCCTTAGTGAAAATTCATGTGTTTTGCTATTGCAAACAAAAATACTTCAATATCTACATATATGTTCTTACATACTAGCTCTTTTGTGTGATTTTTGAGCCACTTGTAAACTTATTTTAAGTTTTATTAGTTATTGCCTAGATTTTTCATAAAAATTGTACCAACTCCTATCTTTTACAACCTTGCCACATAAGTAACAATTCTGACATATTATCATCGATATAGTTTAAGAGAAATGGAGACTAGATCCAGAAGAACATTTCTCTCATATTAGAGTTTCTAAAGGAGAGACTAGAATAAAGGAGAATAAATAATAAAAGATACAATAAACATATCCTCATGATTTTAGAGTGAAAAAGAGATTGCCTAAAAGTAAGGAGAATCACCCCACATCTGACTTCTTGGCTGTGATGTAGGTTGCTAGAAAACAAAGTCTCCAAGGTGCTAAAGAAAAACTATTTAGATCTTAAGAGTTCTATGCTCAGCCAAACTATCATTCCAATCTAAGAACAAAATGCTCACATTTCTGTGGCTGGGTCAGTGTCTGCCCTACTATCATTGTGAGGTGGAAAACAGAGAAGACAGAGGTAGGAAAGAATACCAATAAGTTCAGAACTGAGTGTTTGCTGTTCCCCTTTACCTCTTATACCCTAAGAAGTAGATGATTATATTGAAGAAGAAGAATGAGGAATAAGCATTCCCCTAGGCATTAATACTGGATAACCTTCTAAAGGGAAAGGTAACTTAGTAGAAGGATGGCAAGACAGGAAGCTGAGGCTATATTTTAATATGTATGCGTATGTGTATCCCAGAGACTATCTCCTGTTAGGCATGTAGGAAATAGGGTATAGGTTTTCACCTTCTTATGAGATATATTTTATCTGCTGTAACAGTTATTTATTGCTGTGTAACAAATTACTCCAAAACTTAGTGTCTTAAAACAACAACCTTTCACTATCTCACTGTTTCTGTGGATCATAAATTTGGGTGTGGCTTTGCTGAGTGCTCTTACTTAAGGCCGCTCATAGGGATGTAATCAATGTGTCAGCAAGAGCTGTGGGCTTATCAGAAGGCTCAGCTAGGCGATGGTGTGCTTCTCAACTCTCTCACGTGTTTGTTGGCAGAATTTAGTTTCTCACAGGCTGTTGGCCAGAGGCCTCCCTCTCAGTCCCTTGCCATGTGGCCTGTCCATAAGGAAGCTCAGCATTTGACAAATGACTTCCATCAGATTGAGCAAGTGAGAGAGCAACAAAGGACAGAACTTAGAGTTTTTTTATAATCTAATTCTGAGAATATCCCATGCTATATTCTCACTAGAAGCAAGTTGCTAAGTCCAGCCCACACTCAAGGAGAGGAGATTACACAAATGTGAGAATACTGGAGGCAGATGTCAATCACTGGCAACCATCTTACCATCTGCCTACCACACTTGCTACTGTAAGCTTCTATTCCTAGGGAAACATAAGCATCTAGAGAAAGTAAGAAGAATCTGAGGAGTTCAACAGAAGAGAAAACCAACAAACCAAAGAGCTTATATCAGAAGGAAAACAATAGGTTAGAGAGAACGGGGATTTAAAATAAGCTTAGTATCTTTAAACAACTAAGAACAGACATTGGTAAATATAAAGCAGGAAACGAACATTTATAAAAATGACCAATTGCTTTTGAAAAATGTGAGAGCTGAAAGAATCCCACATGTGGGATTTATATCAAAACGAATACAACTGAAAATGAAGGTATAGGCTGCAAGAATTGATGGACATAACTAACAAAATGACAGAAATGGAAAATATAAGAGAATACTTGAGAGATTAAGAAAGTATTCATACTTGATTAACAGGAATCACAGAAGAAAAAATGTATAAATAGAAGAGAATAAGTATTTGAAGAAACAATAAGTAAGAATTTCCCTGAATTGTTTCTGAAAGTGTAACCCAAATGCTTCCTCAGTCCTCCTACTGAGTCCATAAAACATTTAGAATTCTGTAATTAACTGAAACTACCTAAAGTGAATTTTGTTTTCAGTAAACAAATCCTGGGTAACATTATGATAATTACTAATAGAATACAAGAGAATAAACAACTTCAAGATTTACATAAGAAGAGTTAATCTATCCAATGGAAGGCAGAAAAGGAGAAAAGGATTAAAAATAGAAAACACAAAATAAGATAGAAATGTAACACTCTTGAAATAACAGTAAATATGATGAGTATAAACTTGTGTTATTATGAAGAGCTGTGTAGTAATATTAAATGAAAAGAATTGTACATACACCTTGTCACTAGCAGTCCTACTTCTTGGGATATATCCCAAAGAAAGTTTCACACTGAGTGACAGAGAAGCATGTGTAAAGATGATTTACAATTATGTGGTGACTATAATTTTAGCACAGTGAATTAGATTTTTGGAACCAAAGAACTAGATTTTTCAAGAGCAACACGGAGAGTAGAATTTTTTTTTAGGGTTTCTGGAAAATTTTATTCATACTTCTGTAAAAACTGCAACCAGGACTACCTCTGGTTAATCACATCAGTTTGGATGGGTTACCCTTGCAACATTAAAGGCCACAAATTAGAAAGCAATACATAGCCGTGGCAAAGGGTGGACTTTAATGTTTATTTACAGGATGCTGCAAGATATGAAATTCCACAGAGAAATAAGAAACTGGGCCGGGCACAGTGGCTCACACCTGTAATCCCAGCACTTTGGGAGGCCAAGGCAGGCGGATCACAAGATCAGGAGTTCGAGACCAGCCTGGCCAAAATAGTGAAACCCCATCTCTACTAAAAATACGAAAAAAAAAAAAAAAATTAGCCTGGCCTGGTGGTGGGCACCTATAATCCCAGCTGCTTGGGAGGCTGAGGCAGGAGAATTGCTTGAACCCGGGAGGCAGAGGTTGCAGTGAGCTGAGATTACGCCATTGCACTCCAGCCTGGCAACAGTGTGAGACTCTGTCTCAAAAAAAAAAAAGAAAAGAAAAGAAATAGGAAACCTAGTCAGAGGACGAGCTTCATATAGTATGTTCATTTGGAACTGTTCAAGTATAGTTTCAGTGTAAAAAGTGCTACAATAACAAACCACATTTAAAAAGAGTTTTTAGTAGAGAAACAGTAAGACAAAATACCAAACATAGCACACAACAAATGCCTCAGCTACATGATCTAAAAGTTCCAGGAGTCCTATCCTGAAATTGGAAGGTATAGCCTTCAGAAGTAGTTTCTGGCACAACATTTTGATCTTCCTCTTCCTCTACAGAGAAGTACTTCTGAATTAAGCTTAACGAAGCCTTATACACAGATTCATTTTCATGGTTTTGTGGAGCTTCAATTTTGTCTAAGACTCCACATTCTTCGATCATTATACTAAGTTTCTCAGTTTCACCTAGTTTCTCAGCAGCCTGAAAGATATTTGAAATGGCATCCAGGATAACCAGAATAATCTTGGTATTTTTTGCAGTAAAAAGGTTCATCAACAGTAGAATTTTTTAAAAGTAAATCTATAGAGTAATAGCTACACTGATGCAAATTAAAAAGAACTCATGGATAAAAGTAAACATATACAACTACATTATATAGCAGTCAGAAATTATAAACTAGCAATACCTGAAGTAGCATGTTGTCATGGTTAGCTGTTGCCGAGTAGCAAACTACTCCCCAAACATCATGACTTAAAACAAAAACCATTTATTATCTCACAGTTTTGTGTGCCAGGGATTTGGGCCAGGCCTGCCTGGATGATGCCTTTATTCAATATAGCATTAAATGGGGTCACTACCTTGTATTTAGTAGCAGAAAGTTTGGTCTGCAGCACACAAGACAGCTTCACTCACATGCCTGGTACCTTGGCAGAGAAGGCTACAAGATTAGATCCAACTGAGGTTGTCAACTAGAATGCCTACATGTGGCTACCCCAGCATTGCCATTTTAGGGTAGGTAAACTTCTTACATGCATGGTATTTCAGGACTTCCAGAGAGGACAATCTAAAACAGTAGAATATGCCAGTTTCTTAAGTCCTGGGATCTGAAGCAAGCATGGTGTCAATTCTGCCATATTCTATTACCCAAAGCTCTCACAGAGCCCACTCAGAACTGAGGTAAAGAACTTGCATCTACTTCTTTGTGGGAGGAGTGTCCATGAATTTGTGGCCACTTTTGATCTGCCACACATGAGTTAAGACACACAGTGCTGATTAAGGAAGAAAGAGAGAAGGTCTATAGTACAAAAATTTCCACAGTCTGTATATTTTTCAATAGTACATATATGTCCAAGGCCACATATTAAACACAATAGGATGGAAGCCTATAAATATAAAGGAAATATATTGAGGTTTGAGGACACAGAGGAAAATAAAATAATATAAAGCTAGAAGGGCCTTGTATATACCAGTTATAGCTTTGGATTTCAGAGCATTCATGTAGAGGGGAAGAAAAATACAAGAAAAAAAAGGTATAATAATTACTTTCTTAAATCAGAGGGCTATAACTTTGGACTGTGCCACCTTATCACTCATTAATTTAATTTCATTTATAATTATCTTCTTTCATAAATCTATTTATATACTTAAATTTGTTGTTACAAGATTTTTTCTTAGTATATTTGAAGATAACGAGATCTCTCTTATCATACTCATTTTTCCTCTTGAATATTTGAATCACTTAGAAGACAGAGAAAGTGTGGGGGATGTATGTGTGCACGAATATACGCATAGTGTGTGTAAGAGCTGGGGCAGTATTTATTATTTCATCCTCCTTAATTGTAGACTTGGCATAAAAATCTGCCAACGCTTCTTCAGGGTGAGGCTCTACTAGCTGTTGAAAGACAAGAAAATCCTCCTATTTCTAATTTGATTTTCACATAATATTTTGGCATTTGGCTACTAAATTCAACTCTTCTCACTTCCCTAGCTCCAAAGAGGTAACTCTTGTATTTCAAAAATAAATTTTAAGGCTCCAAATGTTAAATGTGAACAAGTTTATCAAACAAGAAACATTAATTTCTATTGTTTGGATGTTGTTCATATCTAAGAAAAAATCATAACTATATAGACAGTCTTTAAGTATTTTAAATTTAAAAATGAACAACACAGTAAGTGAATATCTGAGTAGAATTTGTTCATCAATAATTTATCAGATATTTCCGGCTCAGTCCCTTAAGCACTTGAAAATAAGGGAAATGAGATTGCTCAGAGTCAAGCAGTTAGAAACATATCAGGGGAATATGAAAAGACACTGCAGAGAAGAAAAAATGACTTACACATCTGCTAAATTTGACAAGTATTAGACTAAAGACATTAATGTAGTAAAAAGACATGTCAGCTGAGAGTTGGTCAGCTGCAAAAGCATAGAAAAAGGAGATTCTCAAAGACACATTAGCACATAATAAAAGAGAAACATCAGAAAGTAATAATAAATAGGATGTATTTAACACATGTATATTTGACTACTGAAATCTATGACATATAGTTTAAAAATCTTAATCTAGGCCAGGCGCATTGGCTCATGCCTGTAATCCCAGCACTTTGGGAAGCCTACATGGATGGATCCTGAGGTCAAGAGATTGAGACCATCCTGGCCAACATAGTGAAACCCTATCTCTACTAAAAATACAAAAATTAGTTGGGTGTGATGGCACATGCCTGTAATCCCAGCTACTCAGGAGGCTGAGGCAGGAGAATCACTTGAACCTGGGAGGCCGAGATTACAGTGAGCCAAGATCACACCACTGCACTCTAGTTTGGTGGACAGAATAAGACTCTGTCTCAAAAAAATAAAAGTTATGTTTTAAAACAAACGTCATGAAATCATGGGTGTTTAGGGTTGGGAAGAACCTCAAGGTAATCTGGTCTACTTTCTCCTTCATCCATCCTAATAATTTCTTTTTGGAAGTATCCAAATTATCTATGGGCACCTTCAATTTTTGCTTCATAAGCTATCCATTCCCCTCGGTATCCAAGGTACCAATGTACCATTGATTCTGTTAGTTACTTCTGGCCCACTTTAAAAGTAGCACACAGAAAACCAACATTTATTTACTAGTTAGATGAATTGTTTGCTAAAACAAATGGGAAAATGATTGATGTTGTTAGAAGTAAAATGCTCAGTGCCACAAAGTGGAACCAACACCCAGGCAAAAGTTTTCTCAGCAAAGCAATTTACTTCTATAAAAGGGCGCTTCCTGCATGCAAGGCGGAGGCAAGGGAGAGTGCACAGAACAAAGAGCAGGAGTTTTTTATCCCTAACGCAGACCCTGTTCCTGTGTCCTCCCACTCTGGGCTGGAATCAGACAGCACAATCTAGGCTAATTCCAATTGTTGACATCATCAAAGGAGCCAAGGGCGGGCTTTTGAAGGGAAGGATGGATACATAGGTGAAGGGAAATGCTTTGGTGTGTTTGGGCACAGTAGAGATAGGGAGGGCTGATAGATGAATGGGTAAGATTACTTTTTAGAATAGAACAAAGAACCAGAAACTGAAACCCTTTAAAGAGGAACTATTTGTTTTTCACAACAATGTAAATAAATATTGAAAGTGGGGATTATTTGCAAACACTAATCTAGAGTTCTGGATTTGGATCGGCACCTCAGGGAGAAAGGATGCAATCTCTAGCACCGACTCTAGATTCTTTATGGCTTCTTTCCCTTTGTTAATAGTGGTGGCATTACTTCAGATTGAGTATAGGAAGGTACTGGTATTGATGAAAAGTGAAGGATTTATCACATCATAAAAGGTTATATCAGCTTACTTATTTGTTTGCCATTACCTTTATGAGAAACATGGTGCTACTTGTTTTTCATAATAATCTCATCCAGTTTCCATAATGTCCCTTGGAGATATCTCAGTTTTACAATTAGACAGCCTTGGAGATGTCAAGGAACGTATCCATATGGGGCTTGAATTTGAACACAGTTCTACTGCTTCCAAATGTCAGGGGACACACTCGTTCCCATGTCAACATTCTCTTACTCAGGATCCTATCACCAATGCTTGCCTCTCCCTTTATTCTTCACTGCATGCCTTCCCTACCCCCACAATCTCCTGCCTCTTTTGTTTTTATAAGGTCTATTACAATTCATGCTAATTTTTAAAACTCATGCATTCATTGTATATCCACTGCAAAAAAAAAAACTTAGAAAATACAGAAAAACAAAAAATTGCCCAATAAAGTAAAACAAAGTGAAATGCTTGAACCATAATTCCACTACCTGGAAATAGCCATTATTGGCATTTGTAATATTGATACAACATTGGGTTGCTCCTGTTTTTCTGAACATATTAATAAGTGGATATTCTATTATAAAACTGGCTTATATCTTATATTTTATCATCTTTCCATTTCTGTAAGCAGGCATCTTCACTATTCTGCATATTTGCATTTTTAAAAGCTATTACATTAATTGAATTTTATATCAAATACCCCTGAATTTACTACTTTTAAATATTATTTGTTTTTGAGTATAGAATATTTGCTCATTATAAAAAATAACTAATTATAATAAACATAACATACAGCAAGGAAAGTCTTGGTGAATGTAAATCTGATTCTTTATTCACTTCTTTCAGGTGAAAGAGAAACCACAGCTTGATGATAACTATACAAAAATATGAGGCAGAAGGATATAAAAATTTGAAGGATATGCCAATATCCAGAATTCACTTAATTTTTATTCCAGCACAAAAAAACAGAAGACTGGGAATTTTTGTTGAAGGGTAATGGGGAAGTGAAATTCTGCTTTATAATAGATCTTATGATTGCATTGATAGATTTTATCATTTTTTTTTACTACTTATGTACCAAAACGATGGGACATTTCTTGAGGCAACTTAGCATGCTTTTAACTTATCTTTGTTTCTTCTTTATGTAATATATTTGGGAATAAATAAATAACAGTAGTAATTAATATTAATATGTAACCATCTTATTTCTCAAAAAATTAAATAATGAACACAAATATCACACAGTAAAGAATGATCTTATTTCCAAGAATGAAAATAAAAGAGAGAGAGAGAGAGACACAAATACACATTCAAACACAGGGAAGAGTAAGTAACATGAGAATGATGATTCAAAATATTCCTTCCCTAAGAAACATATCTCCAGAGAGAAGAAAAAAACAGTTCAATTGAGAAATATTTTAAATCAGGCTGTGCAAGAAGTCATTGTTCTGATATCGAACAGGTCTACACAGGACCCAGACTGAACTGGTTGACTTAGGCAGTCCTTTATTATCTTTAAATAAAATGTTTAAAAAATTGAAAAATATCTAAATGAATGCTTTATTGCACCTCTATTAAAGCCAAAGCAATCTTTTCAGAGCCTTGAGTTTAACATAATGAAATAAGTTACTAAAATTTTGTTTCATGTTTGATGAAACCAAAATAGTAAAACATCAACATTAATGAGAGCATTCTCCTTAGCAGACTTCGGGCATATTTATTTACAATGTATCAAGCTGTTTATCCATAGCACACATTTATCTGCTTATTTAGCTCATTAAGAAAAATGCAATTTGATTTTTATCCTTCATACATTAAGATTGTTGCTCCCATTTATTTCAGATGATGAAAGATGTCTACTGGCTGGATGAACAAGATGAATCTTCCATTTTTATGCTTTATAGTTAGAGCTTTATGATTAGAGAAAGAAAAAGACAGAGAAAATACACAAAACACTAGACTTGCAGAACTCAAAGGGAAAACAGAACTCTTCAAAGCCAGGAACAGAGAAATTTTAGAACAAAATGCTAAAATAAATTGTAAGGAATTTAAAAACTATTGTAAATATTTACAAATTATTCATAAAATAGTGCTTTCTTGCTGGTAAGGAGAGAAACTTACATTTAGCAGTTTTTTATTCCTCCTCTCTCTGATCTGGTATGATTACACATACCAAATATACCCGCAGCTTGCAAAAAAAATTTTATGAATAGTTCTGCTTAAAATATTACTTCAAGTTGTACAACATAAAATTTTAAATTTGGAACACAGTATTCTATGGAACAACACTGTCATTAAATATTCTGAGGGGAAAAAAAAGGATTGCATGGTTAAATTTTCAGAAAATGCTACATATATTTTATTCTTGGAGATTTATGACTGTATTTTTCTTATTAGGATTTCAATAAATATGGCAGCAAAATTTTGATAAATCTGGCAGTGAAGACTTTGTATAACCTATTATTTTCCAAATTTATTTAAACAGGAAGTCCCTTTTAAATTTAACGTCTTATAGAACAACTGTTTAAAGAAAAAGTAATATATTTGAGAAAATTCTACTGTAGATTCATTATATTTACATTACTTACAACTCTAGACCTTTGAGAATTCCCAAATTTATAAAATCCAGAAATTATACTAAGAAACAGATGTTTAGAGATTAGCTAGGCTACCTAAGTCACTTGCTTATCAAAACCAACATCACAACCCATAAGACTCATTCATGCTAGATGCCTTCATTATAATATTTTTATTTCTACAGATGTTTGTATCTCAGAACATATGGTGGTAATATTTTTATTCTCATTAAAATTGACTATTATGGATTTTTATGGTCACTGATAAGTAGTTGAAACACAAATGATAAATCTATGATGGTTAAAAATTCAAGATATAGTATAGTGACTAAATAGCTGTATGACCTAGTTATTTAACATCTCTGTGAGTCAGTTTTCACATCTACAATTTGGGATTATAGTAGTTCCCACCTTCTAGAGTTCTTATAGTATTTAAATAGATGCTTGTTAAGTTTTCAGAACAGCCCCTGTCATATAGTAAGCACTGCTTAAGTGTTGCTAAATTAAATACACAATTTTTTCTCCATCAGTCTTATGTCATAGCATAGATGTCATAGATTTGGATTTTGTTAACTTTGAATAGCCATTCTTGCTCCCCATGTGTTATATGAAGAGGAAGAAGAAGAGAAGGAGAAAGAATACTTGTCCTGCCTACGATAGCAAACACATCAACTGCTCTGCATCCACAAATTTGAGAAAGTTTTTATTTTTGACATTTGTTTAATCTGGTTTGTTAGTTTAAATGCAGGTTATCTTGGGACCACATGTATCAGAAAGTAAAGTTGGAATTCCTAGGTGCCATTTAGATTACCGGAATCAGAATCAGAACCTATGAAGGTGTTTTTCAGAAATGTTTGCTTTTTCCAGCCTGTTCAGGTTCACTCCATCAGTTTTCCCAAGTAACATAAATCTGAAAACCAGTGCTTAACTAACTAAGGAATCTTTCCCTCCAGTCATGAGAAGTCTCAAAAGTACAGTGTAGGGCTGGCCGAACTACTCCGTGTTATCTCAGGGTTGCAGGCACCTTGCATCTTTCTGTTCAGCCCTTCTGAGTGTGTGTGTACTTGTTGCTGTATGGTCACAGGGCATTGCTCTTCCTCTGGGCATCGTGCTTATATTACAGGCAGGAAGAATAGAAGGCCAAAGCGCAAAGGGAAAAAGCTTTGGTCCAGGTGAGCCTGCTCCTTTTTTAAGGAGTTTGCCTAGAAGCCTCACTATACAACTACCAATTATAATTCATTAACCAAGCCTAGGGCACCTTGCCACTGTTCACCCTTATCTCTAAGGAAGGACAGGAAATGCCATCTTGTAGTTGGGCACATTTTTATGCCCATCAAAACTGGAATAGACTCTTTGGCATACTCTACATATCAGATTTTAAGAAACTTTGCTCAAGCATCCACTTTTTTGTCTATAGAGTTCACTTGGACAAGACTGCCTTTTACCACTTACCTATTTCACAAGCTTCTTCTCCTTCAACGTTCAGTACAAGTTATTTACTCTTCTGAGAAGTATTCTCATCCTACCCTGGGCAGACTCAATCCGCTTCCCTTATTTAATATTTGTAATCCTCTATTATAGCATTAGCATATCTATAACCCAGTAGATTGAGATCAGTTTGAAGGCCAAGATAGATGGTTTATGTCTAGAGGCCAACTACAGCAGTGGACTCAATCATTGCTTAATAAATGTTGATGGAATGAATGAATGAACAAATGAATAAGTAAAAATCAGAATGAACAAACAACTAAGCCTATAAATGAAAAGTGGAACCATTAATCTTTTGGATAATATCCAAAAGATAACTATTAGAATTAGACTCTGCTATTTGGCTTTAATCATCATTCAGAGAAATATCTGCCATAGATTTGGGAAACTATTACATTATAAAAGTAAATGAAAGTAAGGAGTAAGACAGTACAGAAAATACTTGATATACAAAAGTACGTGAACTCCTCTGGTTGAGGATCTATATTTATTATCTCTGTTGCTTTACCCATGAAAGGCTTGGTTCAAAGCAAGTTTTTAGTAAATACTGAATGAATATTGTATTAAAAAGAAAAGAGAATATGAGAGAGTTAGCAGACTGTTTTTATCTGGTAAAATTCCAAGCATTACACTATTAATGTTATGGTTGTGAGTGAATAATTTTAGGGTACAATAGATAAGTAATTAACAGTAGTAATAATTATTGCTCAGAATGATGATATGTAGGAAGCTGGTATTTTTAAGTTCTTTTAAGATATGTGGAGTATCTGCAATGATCGTTGATGCTTAAGCTTTGCATTTTTATAACCATACGTGTAATATATAACTATAGAATTTTAAGAAATAATTTTATAATTACATACTGCTAGATCTAATTATGAAACCAAAGCCTTCACTCAGAAGTATATTTTGTGAGAAATTTTTTCCATCAATGAAAAAGAAGAGGTATTTCACTGATTTTGTGTATAATCAAGATATTTATTTTTTAAATAGAATTAAATTGATGATATTAATTTGCTCTGTTAAATCTGATTTGGGGCAGGAGAATGCTGGGACTTGGTCTCCTTGTAAGAAAGGCTGGCTTTATGTGCAGGGAGGTTACGTTCTCTTTAAACATATCCAGGCCCCAGACCTGGGGATTCCAGCTCCTAGAGTGCCTAGTCCACTGCTGAAACCAGGAAGGAGTATAGACAGAGAAATAAAGCTCACTTTATTTTTTTTCTGTTCAGAGGTTGATAGGGAAAAGAAAATGGAAGCCAGAAGTAGAAAATCAAGGTTTCCTTTTTTTCTTAAATAGGAATCAAAGAAAAAGGCAGGTCCTAGAAGTTGATGGAAACAGCAAGGCATGTGCCTTTCCCTGTAACCTACTGAGGTATGCTGGAACACAGCCAACTTGTGATGGCCTCACAGTAACATGTGATGGTGGCTCCCACTTTCCTGAGGCTTAAAGCTTCTGAGCCACAATGTATCACCATGTATCACAAGTTTCATGTATCACAGACACTGAATCAAGGACCAAGGTGACCAGGCAAGAAACGCTAAGGGTAAACAGCCAGACCAGTGAACCAAACGAAGAACCCAGCAGACTCAGCTGCCAGCATTGGCCGTGTGTGTTCGCAGGGGCAAGAGGATCAGGGAAGGGGACAAAGGAAGAGGCAGAGGACATCACACCCAAGGACTGCTATTTATACCACCTATAAACCCCTCACCTCCCATCTCCTCTTTTAAGAGGACACTAGCTAATGAAGTGTATCATGCGACCAATCAAGAGACAGAACATTCTTTCAGTGCACTGTTTACATTTTTGAATCACATTAAGTACACCAGTTTGAATTTTTAATCCCCTTCTCCAAACTAATCAACAAGAAGCTTTCAGGAGGAATATTACTCATGGTCTCTGAAGATCTATATTGTAGTGAGAATTAAATTTGAATTAAATTCACCATCCCCTCCACCCTAAACATGCAGGTTTACATAAGGCATTACATTCAAGCTTAAAGATAGAAACATATAAAAGCACTGGGAACAACACCAGATTTACATTTTACCAGGAATAATCCTGGTCAGGAAATTTTTGTATATGAATCCATTATGCATAAGAAAGCAAACTCTGTGCCATCTGAGAATGATTCTGCTGAATTGGGTAAAGACTTTGAAGACTCAGAACAGTAATACTATCACATCTTGGAATTTATTTGTTTCACTTAGTAAGGAGAGGATACCATTGCTTTGGATTTTATAGGGTAGATACTTGTGAAATGAAAAGATGCTTAATTTTTTTTGTCTTTGGTTTTTAGAAGAAATCAAAAGCAAATTAGGCAGGAATGGAATAAAAAGAGATTTTGGCACCTGTGATCCCAGCTACTGGGTAGGCTGAGGTGGGAAGAGCGATCGAGTCCAGGAGGTGAAGGTCACAGTGAACTGCAATTAACGCCACTGCACTCCGGCCTGGACAACAGAGTCAGACCTCATCTCAAAAAGAAAGAAGAGATTTTGGCCAGTGTTCTGTGGCTCACACCTATAATCCCAGCACTTTGGGAGGCTGAGGTGGGCAGATCACCTGAGGTAAGGAGTTCGAGACCAGCCTGACCAACATGGAGAAACCCCATCTTGACTAAAAATACAAAATTAGCCAGGCATGGTGACACATGCCTGTAATCCCAGCTACTTGGGACACTGAGGCAAGAGAATCGCTTGAACCTGGAAGGTAGAGGTTTGCAGTGAGCCAAGATCGGGTCATTGCACTCCAGCCTGGGCAACAATAGTGAAACTCTGTCTCAAAAAAAAAAAAAAAAAGAGAGAGAGAAATTTTGATGAGAAAGGCACATCTCTCATCATATATTCAAAAACATTCTTTATGTGAATAACATATGACACCACTATTCTGTATCCTCAAGGAATTAATAATCCAGTTGAAAGAAATTGTTTAAGAAAACAAACCTGAAATCATCATAGCAAAAGAAAACAGGAACTCAAAAGCTTAGTGGTTTGTCAAGGATTCATTGTAAGATTATTAAGTTCGAAGAAGAGTTCAGTATCAAGGAAGGCTCTAAAGATTATACAATAGCTTAATTAGGAAAAAAAATAAAAGAGCTTGGTGTAGATGTGGATAATCAGTACTTGCAAAAGCAAAATAAATAAAAATGAGGAAGGAAGGAAGGAAGGAAGCAAGCAAAGGAGAATTTATGGATAATCCTGAAAATCCAGTGCTGTAGTTGGCAACAGAAATAAATAACAGATAGGTAATATAGATGTAGATCAAGCTGTTCCTAAAGACCCCGAAAGAAAAGTTTATTCTTTTTTTTTTTTTTTTTTTTGAGACAGGGTCTCATTCTGTTGCTCAGGCTGGAGTGCCATGGTGAAATCATGGCCCACCACAGCCTTGACCTCCCAGGCTCAAGCAATCCTCCCACCTTAGCCTCTCAAGTATCTGGGACTATAAGTGTGCACCACTATATCTGGCTAATTAAAAAAAAATTTTTCTTGTAAAGACAGAGTCTCAATATATTGCCTAGGCTGGTCTCAAACTTTTGGACTCAAGCAACCCTCCCACCTTGGCCTCCCAATGTGCTGGGATTACAGGTGTGAGCCACTGCACCCGGCTGAAAGTTCATTCTTTTGGGGAGAAATATTAAAGACTCATTGTAGGTTCTTAAGCAAGAGAGTAACACTCAAAATAGAGTTTTAGGTGCATTTGCCTGCGTCAGGATGGAATGAAGGGAGAGGGGCAGATGATTAGCAAGAAAGTACAGAGGGTGCAATTGAACTCAGTGTGGGGATTGATACAGAAGCAATGAGAGAAAAAGGAGAAAAATTAAGAGAATTAAAATAAGGAATTGACAGAACACAATGACAGAAAAATCGAATAGCCTAACTGTTAGTCCTGTTTCCCTAGGATCATCCAATTTATATCTATTGGATAATTATTGATAATGCTCCTTCCACTTGGATGATAAATTATTTAGTCATCTTATATGTATTGAAGAATAGTTTCAGTTCAGGCAGCTGTAATAATGGAACTGCCTTGAAGTTCCTCCAACAAATGTAGGGAAGATAGCCAACAAATATAGGGAAGATAGGCATTCAGAATGAAGCAGAATTTCATTGTAGACCTGATTAGAGGGCGAAGTAGCAGGATTTCAAAGTGTAAGTGCCCAACAGATGGTTGAGACAAAAGACAAACAGATGCACATTCCAGAAACTTCGATTTTGCAATCATCTACATCTTTTGTAAAAGCCAGTTCATACCAAGCTCTGCATATTCATTCTGAATATGAGGCAATGAATCAAACAAGGGCATTGATGACATCCAGCACATTCTATCAAAGTCAATATACCATCAGAGGTCCAGAGAAGGAGTGGAAGACTACCATTCAGGGTAAATACTCAATAAAGGTCCAACTGAAGGAGTCCAAAGCTTTTTTCAACCTAACGTTCCAGCCCGTTTTCCACTATTCTCCCTCCTAAATATTTGACTATATCCAGATTAATAGAGTCACTGCCTGGTATTAATGGTGGATTCCCCTTCCTCCTTGCCCTTGCGTCTTACTGTACCCTCCCTCCACGTGTCCCCCTTCCCTTCTGAAAACCTACTCCTTGCTTCTCCTCCTGCCCATTTCCTCCCTCTACTTTAATCCCACTTAATTTCTACTTCCCCATGAAGCTTTCTTGACGACACCAACACACATGCACACTGTAGCCTATGACCTCATAGCATTTGATGTCTTTACGACTAATTAGATTTTAATTTAATCATACATTTGCACCATGACATCCATTTTTCTGTGGTTTTATATGCTCTGTAACTCCTTATTGAACCACTCTATTATTTAACTCTTAATGCACATATCTACTCTCCTCCAGGTTATATGCTATATTTCTCTGTATCTTATAACTCTTGACTTGGTGCTAGTCCTTATTTCTCAGAAACGAAACAAAATATTTTCTTGCTTTTTATGTTGATAAGTGAATTCAAATCCTATTACTAATGCATTTTCAGAATATTACTTTAACATTTACTATGAACTAAGTCAGTTGTATCCTTTTCCATACTAATAAGAATCACAACAATATCAAGAAGTCCTAGTGTTTGGAGACATTTGACACAATATATAAATTCCTTCACTTGTTTGGAAGGCATTTTTTTTTAACTGGAAATATAATACTAGTACTTTTTATATTAAACATCATACTTAATCTGCTCTTTAATGTTGTATAATACAGTGTAATGAGGTAAACAGAAAATAGTTTCTAAATTTAGAGCTTATATTTCACCAAACTAACAAGGGTACAAATCGATTCACCTACCCAAAGTGGCAACAGCACTGAGTCAGGGTGTTATTTCCTTCCCTATTCTTTGTGAATGTACTGACGGTGCTTATCGCTTAATCATCAGACAAATGCAAGAGCTTTCGTCTGTCACCCATGTCTACTGGTGCTACAAGTGAATTTACCACTAGCAGCCTCATAAGTTGTTACACAGAATGGCGCCTCTCTGTAATAACACAGGAAGTGTGAAAAAGGGTTGCTTCCAGCTTTACAGAGAAATCTACTTTAAGGTGAATATTTACAATGAATAGAATGGCAGGATTTAGACCACAATATGTCTTACACATGTGATTCAGAAATTTATTACAAAGGATTTCATTGAATTTTCAAAGGTAATTCTCAAATTCTGAATGTAGGTGTTTCTTGCATCATCTGTTTAATCTAAGCTTCAGAATATAGACTGTCATGGGAGACAGCCAGTGTAGATAAATCAAGAAATTAAACTTCATAAGCTTCATCAACAGCAAGTTCCATAGAAGTAGGTGTAATTTACTGAACATCCATCCATCTTTACCTCCAGAAACATGAGTAATGTCCTTAGGTTTTTAATTTGCACTTAGTCTATATGTTAAAAAGCTTGTGTAAGTAGCTAGAAATTAAATGAGCAGACATGTATGCTTTAAATTCAAATAGTGGCATGGGAAAATATTTTTACTATAATAAATGCATCTCTGATGTTTGCAGGGGAAATTGAATAGTATTTTATTGACTAAGATCAAACAATCCCTAATTACCACCCAGAGGCACAAAGTAAAATTCCAGCAAGTAGAGGCAGCATTAGGTTGCATCACATAAGCAGGCACTATTCTGGTATATGCTCAGGCATTTCCTTGAGGAGCTAACATAAGTTTTACCAGAAAGTCCATCTCACCAAGGCATTGTATTGCAGGGTCTCAGTTGCCTTTCTCTGCTCTCTCCGAGTTTGTTTTTTTCTTACAATTGAGGTTCAGTCAATCTCAAACAACTGGAAAACAGGAAATAGAAAACAGGTAGTTCTGGTTAATTGAAAGGCATAGATTTTTTCCCAACTTTTTATGAAATATTAATAAAATCTGTCAATCCATTATCAACATTAGTAATTCCAATATTCTGAACACAAATGAATCTTTTTAGCATGATTCTTATGTTCTGAACATATAACTTGTCAAAGTGACCTCATTCCCTCATGGATAAAATATACAAGTCTTACCCCAAGACAGTCGGGGCTTCCTTCAGGATCTGACTTTAGCCTACATTTCCTGTGACTCCCCACCACAGGCCCTAAGCTCTAGCCTTATAAATTAGCATCATTTGCTGAGTATGTTGTGTCTTTCTCATCCCTGTGGCTTTTCCCATGGAGTCAGAGTGGTTTTTCAGACTACAAATTTTGTGGTTTCACCTCTCACTTCAATCCTTCAATGTCTTCATTGACATTGTCCACAAAGTCTTCCCTGAACTGGCCCCACTTGTCTCTCCAGTGCCAGCTTAGGTCACTTCCATCCTCATTGTTTATGTCTAAACCATGATCATCTTTATACACAGGAGATTACACAGTTACACTTCAGGGCCGTTAGACATGACATGGCCTTTGCCTCTTTATGTTCCTCCTTCTCAATATGCTACCTAAGGTATTAACTCTCCTACCATCCTCCAGGCTTTAACTTAAATGTTACTTCCTTAGGAGGTATCCCTGCTTTCCTCTTTTCTCCACCCCCAAGTCAAATCTCCTTACCAAACATTTTATTGCACTTTTAAAAGACAGTTGGGATGGAAGTGACCTAATCTGGCACTAGAGAGACAAGTGGGGCAAGTTCACCCTTCAAATAAAATGAATAAAAGGTGTATATGAACAGAGACTTTATCTTTGCTCACTCTTGTACTCCTGTACCTAGCATATGGCTTGGTCCATAGTAGCTTTTTAATGAGGATTTGATTACTGATCTCTGTTGTTTCTGTTATCTAGAACTCCTTGGTGAAAAGCTATTCATTTTTCAAGACACAACTCAAATGTTACCTCCTTAGACAAATTACTCTGGGTATCTCCCTTAGCTTTTGAGACTACTTTTTTCCCAGAAGCACATTATACAAGTCATCATGGGCTGTGATGAACTTCTCTTTCAGCATGAAAGTTCTTTATGTTCATGTCCATCTCCTTCAGTATGGCTATCTTTGAGGAACAGGATTGTGATTCATTCATTTTACATGACCAAAACCTAGCATGGCACATATATATAGTGGGCATTCAAAACCTATTCTAATTAATTAATATGTTCTTGAGTTTCCCAATCATCACATTAACATTTATATGTTTTTGAATAAATGCAGTGGAAGAAGTGGAGCAAAACAAGAATAATGGGTGTCCTGAATTTAGTTGAAGCTTTGTCATTAAGTAACTGAAGGAAAAACGGGTAGCCTCTCTGAGATTCAGATTCTTTATTTATAAAACAAGAAAGATATCAGTGATGATTTCTGAAATTTCTTGTTGGTGCTTAAAAATGGTAACTAAAATAGTAAATGTAAAATGTGTAAGATATAGGACTAATTCAAAATATGTGGTAAACTTAAGCTTTCACAAGTAAATTTCTAATATTATTGTTTAATTTTAAAATGCTCTTTCTCCTAAAAGAAAATTTGGAAATATGTTGATGAATTAGAATTTGAGGGTTCACTGAACAAAACTCCCTCAGATAGCAAAACTCCCTCTATTCAGTATACTTAGTATACACTAAAATCCTGGATTAACTACCGGGAGCAAAAAAAAAAAAAAAAAAGGACTCTTGGTTTATAGCCTGGCATGTAAACAGCTTAGAAGTTTTCACTCCATCCTAACAACAAATAAGAGGCTAAAAAAAATCTGTAAAATCAATAACCTTCTTAGATTTATAGAGAAGTAAGGTCACAGGTTAAACTGCTGTCCCAAAATTGGAGACACAGACAAATACAAAGAATAACAACTTACTTGAGCACAAACAAATCAAGAAAACCTAAAGTGTAATTGATGAATTGCCAGAGGCTCCATGTGGATGGGTCTGAGAATTAAAGTTTCCTGGGGGACTCAGTCTTAGGTGGGACCTCATGTTTTATAAGTTTTAATTCCTGGATCCTTATTAGGTTCTCACGGTGATTATAGGAGAAAAATTCCTTTGTGCTTCTGATAGAGAGAAGGGAAGAAACTTTTTGAAATATACCAGTACCTTCTGTTCTTAATAAATTCTGCCCTCAGGAGAAACCATTTAACTAGTTGCTGAAAATTAAAATTGCTGGAGTTTTATCAGCAACTAACTAACCTGGGGGAAGAGATGTACCCAACTCTATCTGGTCTTCCATGTGGAAGAAGGAAAATGCCCAACTTCATCTCACTCTAGTTATCTTGTCCCATCTAAGTTGGGGGAATGTGACTGAGAAGCATGTGCGAAGTTCGCAGCCCAGAGAGACAAGCTTACTAAAAGACTGAGACCTATTAACAGGATTATAGAACACTTCTTTTACCCCACATCTTGCCATCACATTAATAAAGACCTATTTATCACAGATTCCTTCACCCAGGACTTCATGATCAGCTATCAAGAAAAAATTACAAGGCCTACTAAAAGGCAAAAACCACACTTTGCAGAGACATACCAAGCATCAAAACCAGACTTAAGACATGGTAGGAATGTTGCAATTATAAGACCAAGAATTTAAAACCACTTTGATTAATATGTTAAGGGATGTACTGAATGAAGTAGACAGCGTGCAAGAACAGGTGGTCAAGATAAGCAGAGAAATACGGATTTTCTAAGAAAGAACACCCCAAAATGCTAGATATTGAAAAACAACAACAGAAATGAAGAATTGCTTCAATGGTTTTAGTAGACTGGATGAAGCTGAGGAAAGAGTCTCTGAGCCTGAGAACATGGCAACAGAGATCTAACTGAAAAGCAAAGAAAACAGACTGGAAAAGAAAAAAGAACATAATATCCAAAAACTGTAGAACAACTTCAAAAGTGTAAATACATGCAATGGGGATACCAAAAGAAGAATAAGGAGAAAGGAAAATAGAGAAAATATTTGAAACAATAATGATTGAGGATTTCCCCAAATTAATGTCTGACACCAAACTGCAATTCCAGGAAGTGCAGAGAACACTGAGCCAGATGAATGTGAAAATATATCTATACCTAGGCATGTCATCTTCAAACGACAGAGAATCAAAAATAAAATTTTGAAAGAAGTAGGGGCAGAGAAGGGAGAGGCAAAAATAAAAATCTCGCCTTACCTATTGAGGAGCAAAGATAAGAATTTTGTCTAAATCTGACTTCTCCTTAGAAACAAGGAAAGTGGGCTGGACATGGTGGCTCATGCCTGTAATCCTAGCACTTTGGGAGACTTGGGTGAGCAGATCATCTAAGGTCAGGAGTTCAAGACCAGCCTGGCCAAAATGGCAAAACCCCATCTCTACTAAAAAAAAAATAATAGAATAAATTAGCCAGGCATGATGGTGTGGTGTGTGCCTGTAATCCCAGCTAGTCAGGAGACTGAGACAGGAGAATCACTTGAACCCAAAAGGCAGAGGTTGCGGTAAGTCAAGATTGCACCATTGCACTCCAGCCTGGGCAACAAGAATGAAACTCCATCTAAAAAGAAAGAAAGAAAAATGAAACAAGGAAAGCAAGAAAAGAGAACAGTAAAATATTTAAAGTGTTGAGAGAGTAAAAATCCCACCAACCTAAAATTCTATACCCTGTAGAACTGTCCTCTAAAAATGAGAGAGAAATGAAGACTTCCTCAGACAAACAAAAACTGGAATTTGTTGTGCCTTGCAAGAAATGTTTTTAAAAGCTCTTCAGCAAGAAGAAAAGTGATATAGGTCACAAACTTAGATGTACATAAAGAAGAGCATTGTAGAGGAATAAGTGAAGGTAAAATTTAAAAAACTGTTAATTTTTATCATATTTAATTGATCTTACAGATAACAGTTCGTTAAAAATAATAGCATAATTATATTCAGTTATGTGTATTTGTTCTTTCTGTGTGTGTGTGTTACACACACACATTTATAAGGATAGATATATGAAGTATATGTGTATATACACATATATAATTAAAATAAATGACAACAATGATACAAGAGACAAGAGGGAGGACTTAGAATTATTTTGTCATTATAAGGTATTTGTACTACCTGTAAAGTGGTATAGCATTATTTGAAAGTGCACTTGGAGTAATGGTAAAGGTATAGTGTAAATTTTGGGATGACCACTAAATATATTTTGTTATTTAAAAAGGTACAAGTGATACATTAAGAAAGGAGAGAGAATAAGATCACATCAAATGCTCAGTTAAAACCACAAAAGGCAAAAATAAGTGGAGGACAAAAATAAAATCAAATAACAAGCATAGAAAATTAAAAAACAGTAACAAATATGGTAGATTCTAATAAAACTGTATCAATAATCACTTTGAATGTCAATGCTCTAAATGTACCAGTTAAAAAAATAAAGATGGTCATAGTGGATAAAAAATATAACCCAATTATATGTTGTCTACAAGAAACCTACTTTAAATATAAAGACAGATATAAATTAAAAGTAAATGGATGAAGAAAAATATACCATTCTAATCAAATTAAAGTTGAAATTAATATATTAATTTCAGGCAGAGCAGGCTTCAGAACAAGGAAAGTTATCAGGGATAAAGAAGAGCACTACATGGGTAAGCACAGGCATAGAGTTAAAAAACAATTTTAATTATTGGAAGGGAACTACATAATGACAAAAGGTTTCATTCTTCAACAAGACATAGTTTTTAAATTTGTGTCTAAATAATAATAGAGAATCAAAATATATGAACCAAAAACTGATAGAACTGCAAGGAGAAATGAACAAATATACTATTATAGTTGGAGGCTTTAATGCCCTCTGTCAGAAATGAATAGATTCAGCGGGCAGAAAATCAATAAGGACATAGTTGAACTGCATAACACTACCAATCAATTGGAAATAATGCACATAGATAGACTACTTTATGCAACATCAACAGAATACACATTCTTCTCTAGCTCATATGAAACACTCAACAAGACAGACCATGTTCTTGACAATAAAACACACCTTGACAAATTTTTAAAAACACAAGACATATGCCAGGCACAGTAGCTCATGCCTGTAATCTCACAACTTTGGAAGGCCAAGGCAGGTGGATCACAAGAGGTTGGGAGTTTGAGACAAGCCTAACGAACATGGAGAAACCCTCTCTCTACTAAAAATACAAAATTAGCCAGGCATGGTGGCACATGCCTGTAATCCCAGCTACTCAGGAAGCTGAGGCAGGAGAATCGCTTGATCTCAGGAGGCAGAGGTTGCGGTGAGTTGAGATCGTGCCTTTCCACTCCAGCCTGGGCAACAAAAGCAAAATTCATCTCAAAAAACAAACAAATAAACAAAAAAACCCGTAAGGCATACAATGTCTGTTGTCAGGCAACAATGGAATTAAACTAGAAAATTAAAACAATAGAAATGTAGATAGCTGGAAAATACAAAAATATGTGGAGATCAAGCAATATACTTCTAACTAACTCATGGGTCCAAGAAAAAAAATCTCAAGAGAAATTTAAGTGAAATGTAAAATATAGCTTATTAAAACTTATAGAATGCAGCAAATGCAGTGATTAGAGGGAATTTTATAGCATTAAATGTATATAATAGAAAAGAAGAAATATCTAAAATCAGTTTTAGATCATCCAGTTTACAACACTGAAGAAGAAAAACCAAAAAAAGAAATACAAAGTAAGTAGAAAAAAATAAAAATAAGGACACAAATCAATGAAAACAAAAAAAAAAAAATTGATAGAGAAAATTAATGAAACAAAAAGATGGTTCTTTGAAAAGTTCAATAAAATCAATAAGCCTCTAGACAGGTAACTGAAAAAAAAAGCATAAGCAAGAGAACACAAATTACTCATATCAGGAAGGAAAGAATTACTACAGCTCCCATGGGTGTTAAAATGATATCAAAGGAATACTACGGGCTGGGCTTGATGGCTTATGCCTACAATCCCAGTCCTTTGGGAAGTCAAGGCAGGAGGATAAATTAAGGCCAGGATTTGAGACTAATCTAGGCGAAATAGAGAGGACTCATCTCTACAAAAAATAATTCAACAAAATATCTGGGTACGGTGGTGCACACTTGTAGTCCTAGCTACTCAGGTGGCTGAGGTGGGACGATTCCTTGGACCCAAAAGTTTGAGGCTTCAATGAGCTATAATCATGCCACAGCACTCCAGTCTGACCAACAGAAAAAGACACTATCTCTTTAAAAAGTTTTTTTTAGTTAAAAAGAAATACTATGAACAATTCTAGTCTCACACACTTGATAGCCTAGGTGAAATGGACCCATTCCCTGAAAGATACAATCTGCCAAAACTCACACAAGAAAAAACAGACCATCTGAATAGGCTTATATTTATTTTTAAAAAATTGAATCAATTGTTGATAACATTCCAAAACAGAAGGGATCATGTGCAGATGGTTTTACCATAAATTTGACTAAACATTTAAGAAAGAAGGAATACTAATTCACTGCAAAGTTTTTTAGAAGATAGAAAAAGAATGAATACTTTCTAACTCATTCTGTGAGGCCCAGAATTATCCTCCTACCAAAACCAGACAAAAACATTACAAGAAAAGGAAACTAGAAATCAATATCTCTAATTAACATAGATATAAAAATTCTCAATGAAATAGCTAATCAAGTCCAGCAATGTATAAAACAAATTGTATGCCATTACCAAATTGACTTATCACAAGTATGTCTACTGAAAATCAATCAATATAATTGATTTATATTAACAAGCTAAAGAAGAAAAATCACATGATTATATCAATAAATGCAAAGAAAGCATTTGACAAAACTCAACACTCATTCATGTTAACAAATTTCAGTACATTTGGTCTAAAGCAAAAATTCCTTAACCTGATAAAGAATATTTACAAAAACTCTACAGCTAATATTATATTCAACAGTGAGAAACTTGAAGTTTTCCACTAAAATCAAAAGGAAAGCAAGAATGTCCCTTTTAACCACTACTTTTCAATATTTTACTGGAAGAGCTAGCTAATGCAACAAAGAAAGAAAAGAAAACGTATACAGATTGGAAAAAAATAACTAAAACTCTCTTTGTTTGCAGCGGACATGATCATCTATATTAGTCTGTTCTCACGTTGCTATGAAGACATACCTGAGACTGGGTAATTTATGAAGAAAAGAGGTTTAATTGACTCACAGTTCCACAGGCTGTACAGGTAACATTGCTGGGGAGGCCTCAGGAAACTTACAACTATGGTGGAGGGTGAAGGAGAAGCAAGCACATCTTTCAATGGTGGAAAAGGAGAGAAAGAGAGTGTAGGAGGAAGTGCTACACAGTTTTGAACAACCAGGTATCGTGATAACTCTCTCATGACACAGGACTAGGGAGATGTTGCTAAACCATTCAAAACTACCCCCATGATCCAATTACCTCCCACCAGGTTGCTCTCCCAACACTGGAGATTACAATTCAACATGGCCCCTCCCAAATCTCATATACTTTGTATATTTTTAAACCAAACATGACTTTCCAGTAATCCCACATGGTCTTGACTCATTCTAGCATTAACTCGAATGTCCAAGCCCAAAGTCTCAGCTGAGCCAAGGCAAGTCACTTCTGCCTATGAGCCTATAAAATCAAAAGCAAATTAGTTACTTCCAAGATACAATGGGGTTTCATGCATTGGGTAAATGCTACCATTTCAAAAGGGAGAAACTGGCCAAAAGAAAGAGACTACTGGCCCCATGCAAGTCCAAAACCCGGCAGAAAAGTCATTCAATCTTAAAGCTCTGAAATAATCTCCTTTGACTGCATGTCTTACCACCAGGTCATGCTGGAACATCCTATGGCCAATCCCATGGTCTTGGGATATTCTGCCCCTGTAACTCTGCATGGTGCAGCCCCTTCAGCTGCTTTCACAGGTTGGTGTTAACTGACAGTGGCTTTTCCAGGTGCATAGTGAAAGCTGTCAGTGGATCTACCATTCTGGAAGCTGGAGGACGATGGCCCTCTACTCACAGCTCCACTAGGCAGTGCCCTAGTGGGGATCTTGTGTAGGGGCTCCAACCCCACACTGCCTATCCACATTACTCTAGTAGAGGTTCTCCATAAGGGCTGGGCCTCTGCAGCAGACTTCTGCCTAGACATCCAGGCATTTCCATAAATCCTCTGAAATCTATGTGGAGGTTCCCAAAGCTTACCTCTTGTCTTCTGCACACCTTCAAGCCTAATACTATGTGGAATCTGCCAAGGCTTGAGGCTTGCAACCTCTGAAGCAGTGGCCTGAGCTGTATCTTGGCTCCTTTTAGCCATGGTTGGAACTGGAGTAGCTGGGATACAGGGTGTAATGTCCCAAGGCTGCACAGAGCAGTGGGGACCCACAAAACCATTTTTCCCTCCTAGGCCTCTGGGCCTATGATGGGAGGGGCTGCTGTGAAGGTATCTGAAATGCCCTGGAGACATTTTCTCCATTATCTTGGCTAGTAATATTCGGCTCTTCTTTACTTACGCAAATTTCTGCAGCCTTGAATTTCTCCCTAGAAAATAGGTTTCTCTTTTGTACTGCATGGTCAGGTTGCAACTATTTTAAACTTTTATGCTTTGCTTCCTTTTTAAATATGTTTCCATTTCAGATCATTTCTTTCTTTATGCAAATGAGCATAGGCTTTTAGAAGCAGTCAGGCCACATATTGAATACTGCTCCTTATAAATTCCTTTTGCCAGATACTGTAAACCATCTCTCTCAAGTTCAAAGTTCCACTGATCTCTAGAGCAGAGGTGAAATGCTGCCAGTTTCTTTGCTAAAGTATAGCAAGAGTGACTTTTACTCCAGTTCCCAGTAAGTTTCTCATCTCCATCTGAGACCACCTCAGCTTGGACTTCATTGTCCATATCACTATCAGCATTTTGGTCACAACCATTCAGCAAGTCTCTAGGAAGCTCCAACCCTTCCCATATCTTCCTGTCTTCTTCTGAGCCCTCCAAACTGTTCCAAACTCTGCCCATTACCCAGTTCCAAAGTCGCATCTACATTTTCATGTATCTTTATGGCAATACCTCACTCTCGTACCAATTTTCTGTATTAGTTTGTTCTTGTACTGCTATAAAGACATCCCCAATACTGGGTAATTTATGAAGAGGTTTAATTGACTCACATTTCAACAAGTTGTAGAGGTAGCATGGCTAGGGAGGCCTCAGGAAACTTACAATCATGGCAGAAGGCACTAGGTAAGCAAGCAGGTTTTACCATGGTTGAGCAGGAGAGACAGAGAGGGATAGGGAAGTGCTACACGCTTTTAACAACCAGATATTATGAGAATTCCATCATGTGACAGCCACTGGGGGAGTGGTGCTAAACCATTAGAAACTACCACCATTGATACAGTTTGGCTGCGTCTAGGTTCCCCACACAAATCTCATCTTGAATTGCAGTGCCATAATCCTCATGTGTGGTGGGAGGCAGCTGGTGGGAGGTAACTGAATCATGGAGGCAGTTTCCCCCATGCTATTCTCATAATAGTAAATTGTCACAAGATTTGATGGTTTTATAAGGAGCTTTGACCTTTGTTCGGCTCTTATTCTTCTCCTTCCTGCTGCCATGTGAAGGACATGTTTGCGTCCCCTTCCACCATGATTCTAAGTTTCCTGAGGCCTCCCAGCCCTGCAGAACTGTGGTTCAATTAAACTCTTTCCTTTATAAATTACCCAGTCTCCAGAATTTCGTCCTAGCAGCTTGAGAAGGAACTAATACTGTAAATTGTTACCTCGGAGAGTGGGACACTGCTGTAAAGATATCCAAAAATGTGGAAGCAGTTTTGGAACTGGGTAATAGGCAGAGGTTGGAACAGTTTAGATGGCTCAAAAAAAGATAGAAACAAGTGGGAAAGGTTGCAATCTCCAAGAGACTTGTTGAATGGCTTTGACCAAAATGCTCATAGTAATATGGACAATGAAGTCCAGGCTGAGGTGGTCTCAGATGGAGATGTGAAACTTGTTAGGAACTATAGTAAAGGTCGCTCTTGCTATGCTTTAGCAAAGAGACTGGCATCTTTCCCTGCTGCCCTAGAGATTTGTGGAAATTTGAACTTGAGGGAGATGATTTATGGTATCTGGCAGAAAAAATTTCTAAGTGGCAAAACATTCAAGAGGAAGCAGAGCATAAAGCCTTGCACAAATTGCAGCCTGACGATGTGATCGAAAAGAAAAACCTGTTTTCTGGGGAAAAATTGAAGTTGGCCGCAGACATTTGCATAAGTAACAAGGAGCTGAATGTCAATCACCAAGACAATGAAGAAAATGTCTAAAGTTATGTCAGAAACTTTCATAGCAGCATCTGCCATCACAGGCCCAGAGGCCTAGAAAAATTCACCCTAGGTCAGTAATAACTAATAACTCCCCAGCATGTGACTGACCCATTTTTTTGAGTCAGAGTCTCGCACTGTCACCCGAGTTAGTGCAACCTCCACCTCTTGGGTTCAAGTGATTCTCCTGCCTCAGCCTCCTGAGTAGCTGGGATCACAGGCTCCACCACCACGCCTGGCTAATTTTTTGCATTTTTAGTAGAGATGGGGTTTCACTAGGTTGACCAGGCTGATCTCAAACTCTTTGCCTCGTGATCTGCCTGCCTTGTCCTCCCAAAGTGCTGGGATTACAGGCATGAGCCACCACGCCCAGCCTAGTGGCCCATCTTAAAAGCAGACCCTGCACACCTCAATTTAATTGACATTGGGTATGGTAGGACTCAGCCCAAATGGCAGATTCATGAGATAAATAAATTACTTTTATTGATTTAAGTCACCAATTTTGGTATGAAACAAGAGATAACTGGCACATATTTAAATCAAACAATACAAAAATGTATTTAATACAGTATACGATGTAAACTTGCTTACTTAAAGGTGTCTATTAAGGAATATTATAAAATGGAGGTTAAGATCACAGATGTAGAAGCCAGGCTGAGTTTGAATCCTAGATCTGCTACTTTTTAGCCACGTAATATAAAGCAAGTTACTTAACCTCCCTGTAACTCAGTTTCTCATTTTAAATGGAGATAATAATTGTATCCACTTCATAGAGTTGTGGTCAGAATTAAATGAGTTCCAGTTTCCCAAATGGGTCATAATATTCATTATAACCAAGCCTTTGTAGTAGATGTTCCTGCACCTCACCACTCCTTCATTTAGGTCTCAGGTTAGCTAGTCCATTCTCTAAGAAAGTTTTGACCTCTCAAGTTCAGATGTGCCTTTTTTTTTTCTTTTTTCTTTTTTTTTCTTTCCTTTCCATTCCTTTTTTCTTTTCTCCTTCCTTCCTTTTTTCTTTCTCTTTCCTTCCTTCCTTCCTTCCTTCCTTCCTCTTTCTTGCTTTCTTTTTTTCTTTCCTTCCATGAATGCACTTTCTTGAAGAGGACCTAAAGCAATGTTATTTATGACTCTACATCATACCAACATTCTGAGAAATTGCCCTTTCACATTTAACATTCACATTTGAAGAAAAGGTGAATCCTTGAGGACTAGTCTGACAGACAATGGGAAAGGGCAGCTTGGGTATAGTGGCTCATGTTTATAATTCCAGCACTTTGGGAGGCCTAGATGGGAGGATCACTTGAGTCCAGGAGTTCAAGACCAGCCTGGGCAACATAACAAGACTCCATCTCTACAAAAATAAAAAAAAATAGCTGGGCATGTTGGTGCATGTCTGTGGTCCCAGCTACTTGGGAGGCTGAGGCCGAAAGATCACTTGACCCCAGAAATTTGAGGCTACAATGAGCTATGATCATGGCACTGCACTCCAGTCTGGACATCAGAGCAAGACCCTATCTCAAACAAACAAAAACACAGAAAGGGCAAATTCCCTGCTGTCTTCAATGTCACCTCTCTTCTCTGGTCACCAAAACTCTGCTACTTCCCTAAACTTGTTTGCCAGACTCTTTTTTTTCAAGAAGGAATAACTCCTAAGGGCTTTGAAAATTCTTCATGGAAACAGATTTGAAATACATCTCAGCATTTCAATGAAAATAACCCACCTGGTCTAGATCTCAATAGATGCATCATATATTAAAGCTGAGATCGCTATTGTATTAACATAAGAAAAAAATCTTACCTACATATTCTGTGGACTGTATTTTGAGGTTGGGATACTTTATAATCTCTTACATTGTGATAATATCTATTCTTGATTTTGAACCAAGTTAAATGCAACCTCATATGCAGGAGGCATATAAGTCAATGGCAAAAAAAGAGGACATGAAAAGAGAAGTTGGAGTAGAAGCTCACACAGCCATCGGGAAGTGTGAATATACTGCCCAGAATGGTTCCAGTAAAAGTCAGGAAATGATCCTCAAGTCAACAAAAGTTTAGAATTACATACTGAAGCTTGTAAGACTTTAGCCCCTCCAGTTTGGTCAAAAGTATCTTACGTTTTCTGTTGTTTGAGTGAAAATAATTCCTGGCTTCATTACATTTAAAAAATTCAGCTAAAAGTCATAAAATAAAATAGCACAAAATTTGAAATGTAAAAATTAAATGGCAGTATCGTGTCCAACACAACCCACCCACTTTCATTCTCACCTTCTTCCATGGCCATGACTCCCTTCATTTTCATTCGTTTATTCAATAGATATTTATTGAGGAATCACCTTGCACAAGTCAAAAGAAAAATCACAGTTAACTCATAAGGGGAAAAGAACTGAAATACAGTGTAGGGAAACAGTAGATGAATATACAAGATCTATTAGAGGAAAAATGTTAATACGGTTGACTTAATGAACACTTTTTATGTGCCATGCACTATTCTAAACACTTTATTAACTACTTGGATCCTCACAGGGCACCTATGAGATAGATACTGTCATTGCCTCCATTATACAGGTGAGAAAATTAAGGTGAAGTCGAGTTGTATACTCAAATTTCTAAAATAATTTTTTTTATTATATGCTTTGGATGACAGTCAAGTTAAGTGTTTTGCTCCAGAAATATTTTTCCGGGGCGGGGGGACTATACAGAGGACATTGGAGTGATTGGATTTGAGCAGAGGTCAGCAACCTTTTATTGTAGAAAACCAGGTAGTAAATATTTTAGTTTTGAGGGTTGAGGGGTCTCTGTTGTTTAGGTTTGCCATTGTAGTGCAAAAGCAGCTGTAGGCAGTATGTAAACAAATGACTGTAGGTGTGTTCTAAAAATACCCCATTTAAATGTGTTGAAATTTTAAATGTGTTTTAATTTTTACATATCACAAAATATTCTTCTTTTGATTTTATTTCAACCTCTATTAAAGGTAAATGATTTTTAGTTCACAGGTCATACAGGCAGAGAGTTGGATTTGTCTCATGGGCTGTAGTTTGCTGGCCTCTGATTTAGAGAATATAGAATATGAGTCCCATTAAATGATGAATGGGAGTTTTCCAGGCAGACAAAGCCATTCCAAATGAAGAAAATAGCAGCTGGCAAAGACATAAGTAGGTGAGCAGGCTTGACTCTTTGGAAAAGCCATAAATGGCATCATTGTCACTAAGTGTTGGAGTAGGTGGAAGACACCCAGAAGGAAATGGAAGGATCTCCTGTGGGAATTTGACCTTCACTGTGTAGGCAGTGGGAAACCATTGTGGGTTTTGTGGCATAATGAGGTTTGCATTTTGGAAAGTCTCTCTGGCAGCAAAGTGAAAAACTGATGCTAGTATTCCAAGGCAGAAGAAAAAGAAAACATTTAAACAATTTTGGTAGTGCAGCAAAAGACCATATAGATGCACACTGCTCACCTCTTAGTTTCTTCGAGATTTCTGTTTTCTTCACAGATATTGTGTCCTTTCCTGACTCAGAACCATTGTAGATGATATTCTTCCTTCCTGGAATTTTTTTCTTCTCCTATATCACTTAACTCATTTTCATCCTTTAGGTTTTAGTTTTAATATCACTTCTCCAGGAAAGCCTTCATAGACCCCACCACCACCTTCAGATCCAAATTCACAGCCTTGTGAGACACAAAAATAGGACTTGTACTTCTCTTTAGCTGCAAATGCATAACATTTGCTCAGGGTCAGTCTTCTGTGCTAGCCTGTAAAGCCACCTGTCCACCACTGTATCCCAGGGTCTTCCACAGTGCCTACTTCAGAGTAGATGCTCAGTGGATATTTGTAGTGATATGGGGTTGAAAGAAAGGATACTTACCAAGCAGCATTGACTTGAATTTTTTGATTTAATGGTTGAATGAGGAATAAAATAGGACTAAGGATAATTCCTAGATTTGGGTGACAAAATAGTTGGTGGAACACAGAGAGAATTGAGGATGGAAGTTAAATTTGAGGCACTTACGGAAACATTGATTTTGAAATGCCTTTGGAACATCTGAGGAGACACGTCAGGAGATGTTCTGCCTCCTCCTTACTGGGCTAAGATAATCATTTTATATTTATTCTTGCAATAACCCATTCCCTGTTGATCCTGATTCCTGTTCCAAACTCTTCCCATCTAATATATGCTAAGATTTAGAGTTCCCTTCCAAAACCTTCACTTCCATTATGCCATCCCCCATCTTTAAAAATTGGTAAAGAGGTACTTCAAAAGTCACATTCTCAACCTGGAGTCCAAACCCCCTTCAGTTATTTTTCTTTCACGATTTTGCCTTGTTTCTCATGATTCTCCAACACAAATCTTTCCTGGTCAGATTGGCAATCTCATCTTACTCCAACTTTCACCGTTCCCTTTTCTGTCTTTACTTGTTCTGCCCCTCTGTCTGGAATTCTCTTTTTGGCCAATTTAAAGCTCATCTTCTCTATCAGCCAATTTAATTTTTATCCCTTCCTTGATATCTACATATACACTGCTCTCCCTTCTCTGAGTTGACCTAACTCATATGGAGTGCTGTTCCTATAATAATAATGCTTTTACTGGTTGGGGAAGTTTGACTCAGTCTCTCATGTGATTTCATGTTATCCATGCAACAACTCTTCCATTGTAGTTATTAACTCTTTATAATATTAAGATTCTGAAACTTTGAAAATTTAATTTTAACTTCACTAAAGAATCAAAATCAATAAGTAGTAGTTCCAGGTCTGACTCTCTATAAATCTCACACTGCGCTATGTTGGAATGGAAGAAAGTATTTCTTAATTTAGGCTTATGAGAGGTGAGTTTCTCACAAGAAATTTTTTTTCAGAGATTCAATATACTGTGATGGGCACTGGGTTCAGAAGCCCAGCATTTGGATTGACCTTGCCTAGGGGAGTGACCATGGGGAAGTCATGGAGCTTTCTTTGACCCTTGTCTACTCGAATCACCTGAAAAATAAAAAAGTTTTAAAAAATTTACCCAGATTGTCTCAAAGAAAAGAGAAAGATGAATATCTGATAACATTTTGACAATTGTGAAGCAGTAGACATACAAGTATTGCAGTTATTTAAAGAGGTCTGGAGTAGAATTTCAATGCAAATAAAAAGTTTAAAACTTATACATAAAATAAAGTTGAAGATAATAAGAAGTTGTCAGCAGGAGCACTCACCAAAGAAAGTAATTTAGGTACTTACTGAGGATTACCAATGTACACATGGATAAGCTGAAATGAGTGAATGATTAAAAAGGTAAATGTTTATGGTCCATGCCCTTAAGAAAATTTCTTTCCTAAGGCAAATACTGTGTATGTATATACATGCATATGTGCAATATATGTAATTAAAATGTGTATTATATGTATATATAATTTGCTTTGCCAATTTTCAACCTTTGCTATTCTAGAAATCGGTAGAAAATTGATCATATTTTAACTTATTTTCTTATATACGTTTCTTCCTGTATTCATCATTGTAGTCCTAGCATCTAACATAGAACTGTGCATATCAGTAATTAATTTATGTGGAAAGAAGGGAGAGAGAGTGGGATGAAGGGATGGACATGAAGAAGGGAGGGAAGGAGGAGCAGCAAGAGGAAGAAAGAATCCAGTTTACTGTATGAATGCTTGAATTATCCTTGGAAAATATTCTCAACTCAGGACAATTTTCAAATTCTAGAGTCACAGTGATTATCTGTCTGCAGGTCTTCCTCTTCCTCTCCACGTAGCTATTACTCCCTTATCATCTTCTTTCTTGTGTCTTTTCTTCTAGTTCCTTTCTTTGTTCATCCCATATCCTTGCTGATGAATCATCTAAAATGACCATAATTTTTGTTTTTATTTTATGTATTTTTTTTTGAGACAAGGTCTTGCTCTGTCACCCAGGCTGGAGTGCAGTGGCACAGTCATGGCTCATTGCAGTTTCCACCACCTGGGCTCAATAGATCCTTCTGTTTTAGCCTCCAGAGTAGTAAGCATGTGCCACCATAGCCAGCTAATTTTTCTAGGTATTATAGACATAAACTCTTACTATGTTGTCCTGATTGTTCTAGAACTCCTAGGATCAAGCAATCTTCTCACCTCAGCCTCCCAAACTGCTGGGATTACAAGTAGTAATCACAGTGAGCCACTGTGCCTGGCTTAAGATTTTTATTTAATCAAAAGTCAATTAACAATATATTGAAACCATGGGAACACCATACTAGCCAGTGAAATTTCAAGATATGCTTTCCTGACTGAAGACTTTTCAATAAGCCTTGTCAAACAACCCCTAAACATGTGGTCTAGTTAAAAGAAAAAAGAAAAAATGCTGAGCTGTGGCATCAAAGAGTCTCAGTTTAGAAAAGCCCTCTCCTACTTTCTAGATCTGTGGCTTTAGATATGTCATCCAGTGTTCATGAGTCTCAGTGTCTCATATAAAATTCAGGTAATATTTCCTACTAATAAGAGATTTTGGAGATTAGGAATGGTGTACATCAACCATTTAGCATAATACCTGGCTCATGGAAGGAAATAAAAAACATTATGTATAATGCATGACTTTTGGTCAAATGAATATTACAGATATTATAGGTAATAATTGCCCAGTAATTTAGAAAAGTGACATACAATTAGCTACTACTATTGCCTGAGAATATGGTAAAAACAGTAAATATTAACCAACTTATTGAACACTAGATATTGAATGTATTCCCAAAACATATGAAATAAGTAATAACTATGACTTAATGATGATACTGCTATTGGTCAGAGTTTTTTATTGGTCATATTTTCACACCTGATTTATCCCACTGGTTGAGGGAGTGTATTAGTCCATTCTCATGCTGCTGATAAAGACATACCCAAGACTGGGTAATTTATAAAGGAAAGAAGTTTAATTGACTTACAGCTCAGCATTGCTGGAGAGGCCTCAGGAAAATGCAAATCATGGCAGAAGGAAAAGCAAACATGTCCTTCTTCACATGGTGACAGGAAGAAGTGCTGAGCAAAGAAGGAAAGTCCCTTATAAAACCATCATATCTCATGAGAACTCACTATCACAAGAACAGCATAAGGGTAACCTCCCACATAATTAAATTACCACCCACCAGTTCCCTCCCATGACATGTGGGGATTCTGGGAACTACAATTCAAGATGAGATTTGGGTGCGGACACAGCCAAAGCATATCAGGGAGTGACATAAAACAGGGTCAACCATACTATTAAACAAACAAACAAACTAGTCTGAAGATCTTAGAAAAATGCTACAAACAATTAAATCTAGTGAATAATAGCAACAGCAAGCTCTTGAGAAATTCTCTTGATACGTAGAACAAACTGGGCTGTTGTAAAATAGCAAAGTTCTGTGATGGTTCATCCTTATAAGGCTCACGTGAAACCAATAGGAAAGCAAGTGCATGCATACTGGAAAGGGACATATGGATGAGGTGTTGGGGCAGCACTGCTCAACCTGTCCTTGCATGAATTCCAGGTAAGGTCGAAGGGCTAACAGTAGCCTTTCTCTTAGAAAATGCCCCACAGCTCCCCAGAGAGAAAAATCCATGTTTTCTGTTTGCCTGTTTAGTGTGTATATCTATTTTGCTACTGACTTCCTGAACACAATCTAAAAGATAGTGACTCTGAACTCATAATGAATTCTAGAAATTAACTTTTGTTCGTAAAATTACTATCATGAAAACACTTCAAGAAATTCCTAAAGCACAGTCACTTCTCATTCAGACAATGGGTTTATCTACTCTCTCAAATCCTGAAACTCTTATTTATCTTTTATGGCTCTCATAAACCCTGATGCTGTCCCTGTGTGAAAGTGTACCTGTGAACAATTCTTTGCCTAATATCTCTTCCACTGTTGCATGTTGGTTTTCTCTTAGCTTACTGACTGTGCTCATTATAATTTTCCCCTATCACATCACAAGCTATAGGACAGCTGAGCTGAAAATCCTCTCTTTAACTGGAAGCCTAAACCTTTCAGGACTCTTTTTGCTACTCTAAACAGAACTGAATTACAGAAATGGAATAAAACTGATCTTATTGCATTACTGACTACCCTTCTTAGTTAGGTGCAGAACCCTCCAAATCCCACCATAGGATATGAATGAACTGAGCAGCCAAGCATATTTGTAAGAGCCAGGGCTTAGGCCACTTGAAAGTTTCTAATATCTCTCTTCAGTGAGTTTGCATAGTTTCTTACAAACAGAGCTATTTCTAAGCCCTTTCTACCCCACAGTGAGTTCACAGGAGGACAGACATTCCTTACTCAATGCCAGGCCCTTAAGGAGACTTTAAAGGTTGAGTGTGGTTACCTTGTTCATAGGACTGACGGCATCACATGTTATTTATAAGATTGATTTGTATTTATGTAAGCTCTGGTGTTAAAACTTAAATATTTAAACCAATCCAATTGGTATTTTTTTTCCTCAGAGCTACAATGCTTATGGCCTATAGTGGCACATTGAGACATAAAGAATCTATAGTCACATTATAAGCCTGAAATGTGTGCTAGATAATGTTTTTCTAGGAGTCTCAAGGTTTAGGTAAGCTCTGTCAATTGGTTTGCAATTTCTCCCTCCTTGCTCTTTCCTCCCTTTCTAACTTCCTTAACTCAAATGACACTTGCATTAATCAGGAACGTTTGCTTTATAAAATGGCTTTCAGTTTTTCTAACAAATATTTTATTGTGTGTAGTGCTATTCTAATATATCTTTTAAGGTTTATGGGGAAAAGAAAGGCTAAGCAGTCCCTGAATTACAGGAACTAAGAGTTTTAGAAAGAGTGTCAAAAAAAGAAAGAAAGAAAAGAAAAAACAAACATGAGAATTATCTACTTCAGTCACTTGGCTGAAAGTTTTGTGAGAGGCCTTGTCAACCACACTAGAAATAAAGCAGTGATCTATTGTCACTGTCAATGGTCCATGTGTCTGCCCTCTGTTGACCAAATCATCTGGAGAAAGGCAGATGACTTGTCCCAGTTCTATTACTACCTGAGAAGGTTGGCACTGTGAGATGAACTTTTGAGTGCCAGGGCTGTAACATGAAGTAAAAACCACAGGAAACATTACATTGGGAAGCTAAAAGCTTTCTAACAATCCAAAGCATGTGCTTGTAACCATGAGTGTGATTTTATGCCTTGGAACTAGAATAAAGCAAACAAATTAATAATAAAAATACTGACCCTTTTAACAATAAGAGTAATAATGACACCAAGTAAAACTTGCGAGCTGACTTTTTGCTAGTCACTGAGCTAAGTGCTTTACACATATTATGTCTTCTCTTGTAATCCTCACATCAACTTTATGAGATACTATTTCCATTGTGTGGATAAAGAAGCTGAAGAATTGAACAGCTAATAAATAGTAGTAATAGTAGTTACAGTGACAACAATAACAGTAGTAAACATTTCTTAAGGATCTTATGTGTTACCTAATTTAATCCTCAGTAACAAGCCAATTAGATATGTTCTAGAATTAAAAACTACACATGAGAAAACTGAAGCATAGAGAGGGTAAATAAATTTTCCAAGGTTACTAAACAAATACATGGTAGTGCTGGGATTTGTACTCAGGCATTTTGGCCTCAGGATCAAGGTCACCAAGAATTATGGTTAAGGATCAAGTATAAGGCCACCAAGGTGACTAAGCATTATGGATCAAGGTCACCAAGCATCATGCTCTACCATTCCCCTAGAAGCAAAAGATAAATAAATTAGATGTTGTACATCAAAACACAACTCAAAACAGTTTTCTTATTAGTCTACTTCAGTGATGGAACTCAGTTGATGTTAGGACAAACATGATGGTATACTTCTGGTTGCTGAAGCTCTTCAAATATGCCATGTATGGATTAGCTAAAGAGACCAGCTTATCCTGATTTGTTCAGGACTTTCCCAGTTTTAGCACTGACTGTACCACATCCCAGGAAACCTTTCAGTTCTGGATAAACTGGGAAAGTTGCATGATGAACATTGCTTAATTAGTAACCCTAGTCCCACCCCAATATCATTTCCAATTGGACATTACCAAGAAGAGAATTAAGACATTTATTGTAGGAAGCCAAGCAAATATACCATATCCTAAGCCTCCTGTTTTGGCACTTAGCAACTTTGCAACTTTCAATTCCTCCAACTCTCATGCCTAGAAAAGACTCAGTGAAACTGGATTAATATTAAAGAATTCATTGCTGCTAAGAAAGAAATACATGTACCATTCAATTCTTCCTGATGTTTTCTCCTCTGTACCATACTCCACCAAAGCCAGCCCCCAGCTCATCTGGGCAGACAGGACAGATCCCTAAAGACTGTGACCTTCACTAAGAGTACAAGCTGAGTCAACAGGGTTTTCTGCCAAAGGACCTCTTACCTCTGGACAGCCTCAGAGAACAGCATCCCCAGTTAAGTTTTTTATGTTTCATGGGCACTTACAAAAAGACTTATTTCTAGCCTTTGAAAAAGCCAGTCTTGCCAGCAAGTGTTGGAAAACATAAACATTTAGTGGCACATCGGCATCTGGTAAATTTTGACAGAAAATAGAATAAATATATTTGGCAATATCAGTAACCATTCTTAGTAAATGAAGCCTTGCTATCTTGAAAATGAAAATTGAAACAATTTTAAAGCACTGCATGAAAATCCATATTATGTTAAAGCAAGTCTGACCTGCTCAGTAGAGTCACACATTCTCACACAGCATTTCTTGAGTGCCAATTATATGCTCGACACTACTCTAGTAGCTTAGAAGGATATAAATCAGTAAGACAAAATAAAAAACACTGAAAAGACTGTGTACGAAGTGCCATAAAATAAATTACCTCTGACATGGAAGCTTTGGAGTAAGAACTGAGTGTACTAAGCAGACTAGGAAGAGAAGAGCCTTCTAAGCTAACAAATGTCATGTGCAAAGAAAAGGAGCTTAGATGGGCTTGGTGTTCTGGAGGAATCTCAAATCATTTTCTGTGGCTAGGGTATAGCATGAGAGAGAGGGGCTGTAGGTTATACTGGAAATACAAGTAGCTTTTAATATGACTTTTGATAGGTTTTTATATATGTGTCAAGAATACAGTGGACATACAGTAATAATTTTGTTAATGGTGATGCTAATTAGTAACATTTATTGAGCACAAACTATTTTCTAGGTACTGTGCTACAAGCTTTACTTGCATTTTCTCTGGTTGGCACAATTAACCTATTACTATGAGAAATATGCTTTCTAAAACAAAAATAAAAATACTATTGGGAAGAATGGCAATATTTACATTCTTGCCAATCTCTTTAATATCTGTCCTAAATATAGCTGGCTCTAATATCTATGTCTGCCTTAAAAATGTGATGTTTTTCTTGAAGTTTATCTATTTGTCAGGTATTGGGCTATATGCTAGACAGCAAAAGTATGATCATGAAGAAACAGATGTGATCCTTCTGTTCATGGAGCCTGCAGTCTACTGAAAGATGCAGTCCATCAGCCACAATTGTACCAATAACTTTTTTTCTTTTTTGAGACAGAATCTAGCTCTTTCACCAGGCTGGAGTTGAGTGTGGTGGTGCGACCTTGGCTCACTGCAACCTCCGACTCCCAGGTTAAAGTGATTCTCCTGCCTCAGCCTCCCGAGTGGCTAGGCTTACAGGCACGCGCCACCATGCCCAGCTAATTTTTGTATTTTTAGTAGAGACGGGGTTTCACCATGTTAGCCAGGGTGGTCTCGATATCCTGACCTCCTGACCTCATAATCCACCCACCTCAGCCTCCCCAACTGCTGGGATTACCTGAGCCACCGCGCCTGGCCAATAACTTCTTAACTTTTACTACAATAACAGCTAGAAAGGAAAAGTAGAGGATGCAGTGAGAATATCTGACCAAGGAGAAATGATCTAGAAGGAGGAATCTGGAATTGGGTGATTTGCAGATATAAACACAATACAACCTTCAGAAAAAGGGGAAAATATATCTTCAAATTTTAATTTAAAATATTCATTTTAAAATAAAAGTTATTATTAGTAAAATCACATTGAAACCATCAGCTACCAGATGGAAGCCTTGGATTCTGCGTAGATTCTTGTCTATGAGCTAGCAATTAGACATTTTGAAAGACATTAAACCATGACGTGCCAAAGATTTGTGGTTTTAAAAGCAATACTGCCAGGCTGCAAAATTTACAAAATTATATTGTTTTGTATTGCTTCTTTTGACTGATATGTCCCCAAAAGCAAGATCTGGAAATTTTTTCATTTTCGTTATTGCAGTCATGGAAGAAAATTTTAAAAATTACGTACATTTTTAGCTTCTTAAATTTATATTAGATTTTTTCAAGTGGACTAAAGTTTATTAGCATATTCTCTTTCGGGGATCAAATGTTGTTTTCTGAGTATCAACAGTGACAATAAAAGGAGTATGCGGAGATTTTGGAAATGTCAACACTCCTTCTGGATTCTGAACCAGGAGCCAGAGATAAATGAGCAAATCTATAATGTTAGACTGGCAAGCACAATGCAAACAGGTGGGTTAAAATATGCTTCTGCTGCTTCCACTTTCAAATCTAGGCCTAGAAACCACCTATAGACTTTCAGAGCTTAACTATAGCCCTCCTGACCACATGGGAAACCCTAACCTGCCTCTGTAGCGCCAGGAGCAGAACAGAATGAGGGAGGCCTAGGGAGAGGAAGATTTCGAAAAGCCAGGTGGGGTCTGGGCCTAGCAAGCAAGGCCTGGGGCCCTTTTTTTACTCTCACCAATGGGTACCTTTTCTTCTTCTTGTCCTCCTCTTCCTCTTCCTCCTGTAGGAAGAGGCTAGTGGACAAAGAGAGAAAGGACTGAGGGAGGAACTTAGGAAAAGGAAGGAAACTTGCTCTCTGCAAATAAGATGAAACTTAAAATCAGGATCTAGGAATAAATAATAATTTCTCTTTGTAATTTTCTCAATCGCTAGTAAGTTAGAAGCAAAAGAATACACAGGAAGCTCTCCAAAGAACTGAACTTTTCTGAAATATAGTTTCCCTATCTATACAATTGGGGTGGAGGGTGGTTAAAGTAATATTAGCTCAAAACCAAACAAATGAATTGAGAGAATACATGCATACACATTATTCAAACAAATCGTTACTCAAAAAAATATTCAATTTTTTGTTTTGGGATGGTCATGCTCTGTCACCCAGGCCGGAGTGTAATGGTGCAATCTCGGCTCACTGCAACCTCCTCCTCCCAGGTTCAAGCAATTCTCATGCCTTAGCCTCCTGAGTAGCTAGGATGACTGGCACAGGCCACCACGTCCAGCTAATTTTTTTTTTTTTTGTATTTTTAGTAGAGACAGGGTTTCGCCATGTTGGCCAGGCTGGTCTCTAACTCCTGGCCTTAGGTGATCTGCCTGCCTCAGCCTCCCAAAGTGCTGGGATTATAGGAGTGAGCCACCACACCTGGCCTTAATATTCAATTATTTCTTATTGATCACAACTTTGTTTGAAGGTTGTCAACAGGTACAATGTTGCCACCAACAGTAAAGAATGCACTGTATTCAGGTTCCCAGAATTTTCACTAAAGTTCCTAGGGATGAGTAGTTCTTAAAAATATTCCTAAATGTTTCTGTATCTTTTTCTTTCCCTTTCTTTTTTTTAGGGGAGTGAGGGGGAGATGGATTGTCTAGAGATCATGCTTTTTTTGTATTAAATGATGAGAATAATTTTAAAACTCTCTTGGGAGTAGATTCTTTGTGTCATCTATGTGAAAATACTTTCTCTGTTCACAAAATCCCCAATTAAAACCTGATTCATCAAAATTCAGCCTTAACATCAGATTTGAGAAATGCATGAACTAATCTATATACTTGCAATTTAGAACTTAACTAAATTACTAATAGAATTCTGAATTGAGGGCTTTTTACAATCTAACAGTAATTTATTACACCCCAGATATCGCTACGAGGGTTGCATATATTTTACAAAGTAAAGGAAACTCCAGGTTGAGGTTCTCAGGTAATTATTTTAATAAGTGCCATAGTTTCCAAACACGCACATAGTAAAAATTAACTGCTTATCATGATTTTAGACATCTTTTTGTGGTTTTAAAAAATTTGTGATTTTCTTTAAAATATAACCATGTGGCTTTAATGCACTACCAGTTTATTACAACTTTCACCAGTTCCTTAATATACTTTAATTGCATCTTAGACACCAACCCCCACACCACCTTTTTTCCTTTCTTCCTTTCTTCTTTTCTTTTCTCCTCATTTTTCTGATTCTTAGTCTATACATTTTCCTCAAACACATTTTGGCAACAGTGTATTAAATATTTTAAATAATAGAAAAACAATGGTGAGCTTATGAAGAGAACAAAAAAGTCAGTATAGGCCTGGAGGAAAGCTGGGATGCATTTCCCCCGTTTTGCCTCAAATACATACTCTCTTTTGATTTTTATTCACATAGAAACCAATAAGTCTATTTATAAATGTCCATACAGTGCGTCCATCCTCAAGAAGAAAAAAATGCTCCTTTTCAATTTTATTTATTTACTTATTCATTTATTTTGAGACAGGGTCCCACTTTGTCACCCAGGCTGGAGTGCAGTGGTACAGTCTTGACTCAGTGTACCCTCAACATCCCAGGTTCAAGTGATTCTCCTGTCTCAGGCCCTCAAGTAGCTGGAACTACAGGCATGCACTACCATGCCTGGCTAATTTTTGTATTTTTAGGATAGACAGGGTTTCAAACTCCTGTGCTCAAGCAATCTGACCTCGTTGGCCTCCCAAAGGGCTGGATTACAGGTATGAGCCATGATACTGGGCTGGCTCATTTTTCAGTTTTAATTATTGATCTTTGAGCCCATTGCACCATTGATTCACCTGCTGTATATCTGCATAGATTAACTAGAATTGCTGCCAGCAAAAGATTTGTTTACAGGCTTACTGTGTAAAGCAGAGGTTGGATGTAGTCTAAAGTTGTGTTGGTAGTAGAATCCTGCTTTTGTGTCTACTCAGAAAACCTTTCTATCTCAATTACCAACATAATTGAATTTTAGCACATGTAGCACCAATTAGTGCCTTCAATATGGTCATACTGCTTTGTTCCATCCCTTCCTTCCCATTCCCTTCCATCTCCATATCAGAGAGAGGCAGATGTTTCCAGATTCCTGCTGTGTATCACAGCTGTATTAAAAGGCCCCAGCAAATCACTAGTTTGGATATTTTGGCTCCACAGTTTATCTTTTGCTATCATCGTTGTGCTCCTAACACAATTTGGGCAATAGCTCTGCCAAATTCTTTGGGTGGGGGAGGGGTGGGTCTCTTTGTTTGTTTTAATTAATGGATTAAAAAACCTCTTAGTAATATTAAGTCTAACTCTCAAACATGTTTGTGAAAAGACTGTTTATAGCTGTTAAAGGATCTAGTGTACTGATATCATCTAGCCAATATTACAATGGAGCAATATGGTATGCTTCTCTAATCTAAATTCACTTTTAAGTGTGTAGGAGACAGAGAGAAAGAGACATCATTTGATTTTTGTCTTCTGTCCTCAGGATGAGTTTATGGCTGTGAATGAACATTAAATGAAAAACGCGAATCTGTTGTTTCCCCAGTTATCTAAGTTCTCAACTGCCTAAGTGGGAGTATCTTGTTACAGTGAGCGTGATCTCCATTTATAAACATACAGTACATTTTCTTTTTCAGCATGGTCCTGAAGTGCCTTCCATGCAAGCCAGCTATCACCTGGTGCTTAACCAAAGAAATAGAGCTCTATTCTAAGGCTGGAGGAACTATTGTATTTAACTTACTGAAAGACAGTACCATGCTATATTTGAAGGTCATATTCAAGATCATTATTTATCCTATTTTAATTAAACTTCATTTTGTTTGTAAATACAGGGTTCCATTCGGTCTCCCAGGTGGGACTGCCATGGCTAGCCTGGAACTCCTGAGCTCAAGAAATCCTCCTGCCTTGACTTCTGAGTAAATAGGACTAGAAGTGCACCACCACTTTGTGTGTGTGTGTGTGTCTGTGTGTGTGTGTATAGAGACGAGTGTGTGTGTGTGTGTGTGTGTGTGTGTGTGTGTGTAGAGATGAGTTTTTGCTTTGTTGCCCAGGCAGGTCACAAATTTCTGGCCTCAAGCAATTCTCCTACCTTAGTGTCCCAAAATGCTAGGATTATACCACACCTGATACTTTATTTTATTTTAAGCACTAAGTTTAAAATTTATTCTCATGTGACATACTGCTATGTTGCAAATCCATTAATTAGTGGTCCACACCATAATTTAGCTTAGTATAATCTATAGTTTTGTGATGTAGATTAGAAGAAAATTACAGTGTGAATGGGGAAAAAAGAGATGGGTTGTTATCATTAAGGTGCCAGTAATATTTCAGTTGCCATATTATGGCCAAAGTAAGATGTTGAAGACAATTACTAAATTGAGACCAGGCTCCAGTGAAAATCTACGATTCACTGGGATCTAAATCAGGGACACTATGGATTTTGGTTTAGTGAAAGTACTTAAAATGGATGAATGCTTAATAAATGGCATGGCTACTTGTAGAATTGAGTTTTAGGTTAATAAAAATGATATTATCTGATTTTAATATCTATGCAAGCATCCTCTTTTTAATTTTCTTCTTTTTTCCTCTTTTGCATTTTTATTAATGATGCTCAAATAATATATTGCAATGTAAGTATAAAATTTAATTTGCATGCCACAAATGGAGAAAAAATTTCACTAACCTTTCTTTAAATATAGTGTAACATTATTTATTGTGGAACAAAATTATCATTTAGATGCATTAGTTAGTTAATGTACAGTTAAAAAGGGTTAAATAAAAACATGTAATAACAGCAGTAATTATAAACACTTATTGTATGAGATTGGCACTGTGATAAGTGCCTTCGTTACATTATGTTTATGTAATAGATATTATTTCCTAAAGTTTACAAAGTAGATATTATTAACTATTATTAGCACCCTTTATCAATAAGAAAATTAAGGTATAAAAAGTTTAAAAATGTTTCTAAGAACCACAATTAGGAAATGAAAGCCAGTTCTTACTTTCTCTAATTTCAAAGTCCAGTTAACTACTGTACCTCAACACAGACAAGAAAATTAGAAATAGACCCAAATATAGTTCTTGAATATTTGATGATGATGCTCATCAAATTAGAAATGGATCAGCTTCATTAAAAAGCCACACAAGTCATTACTTAAGTCACATATTATTTTCATTCTTTCATTCTTAAACTGGCTCACATTCCTCTGTCCTGCTGCCTTAAAAATTAATATGGTAACTGTTTTAGTCTTGACTACTTCTTTTGTTGTTATTGTGAGGAATAGTGAGAGCTAGTCTTCTCTGCTTCACAGTTAGGCACCAGGTTTGCATTGCAAGAGTGCAGACGCAGTGCTTGGAGGGACAGAAGGAGGTCCAGCCATCACGTATTCATCAGCTGCAATTGTGAATCTAACCACCATCCTGGTGCTCAGTCTTCACAATCAGCCTCCACCACTTCATCAGTGTTTCATTTGTAGCACTCCATTCTGTCTTCTGACCCACCAGAATCCTGAGACTTCTTTGCCAAGGTCACAGATCATTATTTTGTTGCTAAAGTAAGTGAATACTTTACATTCTTTCCCCAGTTAACCTAGCACCATCTTTAGCTATGATAAATATTTCCTCCTTGAATATACTCTCCTGATGCCTTTTTTTTAAATCCTCATAATTTCCTATTACCTTCTTGGCCATTTTTTTTAGTTTTTCAACTCTTATCTTATGCATGTATAGGTTACATGCCTACAAGGGACGTTTTTATACCTTCAATCTCACCACAGAAGTTGAATTAGAAATGCCCACATGACCCCAACCTGGTCAAGTAGAGCAAATTAAACTATTACAGGATTTATGTAGGTAGCAGCCATCAATGAAGAATTATGTCTTTATGCTGGCAGTGAGAAGGATGTTAGCACAGTACTGCTGGGGTTCAAAAAAATGAGACCAAGTCAGTGAAAAGTAGACAAAGATTCAGTCCTGATTAATTCACTAAGTCCTTGAATCCAGGTGGGTCTGAAGCCTGAAGTATACTTTTACGTTTTTTCATAACATGAACCAGTACATTTTCTTGATTGTTTGAGGGAGGTTTTATTTCATTTGCAAATGAAAATCTTTGATGACAGCATACTTCCCTCTGCCCTATCCACCTATCCCCGATATGTGCTTATATGCTTATCTCCACACCTGTCGCCCTTCGTTTGGACTGCAAGCTCCATAGGAGTAATATTCTATTGGAGATCTTTGTTTGGATGTCCACTGGCACTAGGCATTCAAAGTCCACTTCTATTCACCCAATTTCCCAACTCAAAACTTGAGCATGATCTTTGACTCTCTCCTCTCCATAGCCCACCCTCATATCCAAATCAATCAACCAGTCCTATTAATCCACTCCTAAATTGTACCTTGTGCCAACTAAATGTGTTCATTCTCACTGCCCGACAGAGGGTACACTACTATTTCTTGGCTGGATTACTCTCATAGTGTAACTGCCTTCAGTCTGTCCTTTGTGTTTGAGCCATAGTGACTTGTCCAAAGTACAAATCTCACTATCACATTCTGTTTAAGACCTTACATGCCTCCCCTTTGACCACAGAGTACCATGAACCCAAATTCTTCAATGTGGCTCGTAGATTTTTATCATCTTCTGTCTTCTGACCTCTCCAACCTCAACTTCTGTTATTGCCTCCCCCTACGCAATCATCTCACACACATCATGCTACTTTTAATCCCTTAAATGGGCCATGCTTTCTCTGTCCTCAGGTACTGCCTATGCTATTTCCTCTGCTTTAGAATACTCTTCTCCACTGCTACACCTGGTGGAATTCTACACATCCACAGGAAAATTTCTTCTCCCTGAGTTTTCACTCTTGTAGGACAACTTCCATGACTGAATGGAATGCCTTCTTGTGTGTCTTTAGCTCCTGAACCACATTTACACATTGCTGTTTTAGTTGTCTATTTGTTATCATTGCCGATTTCTATCACCCACTCTGAATGCAAACCACTTTAGAACAAGGATCTCAGTGCCTACAGTGGTGCTGCTTCATGTAAATGAGTAAAGGAACAGTGATTGGATAATCAGTTATGCCATAAAATTGGCATAGGTTGAGTTTTCTGCTTACATAACAATATAAGCCTCTCTCTGATATTCCAAGCAGCTCAGGCAGGAACAAAAGTAAAACAAAAAAAAAATTTAATCGAGTGTTTTGATAGAGGAATTTTATCTCTTTCTTGAGACTTTTTCACTTTCCTAAACTCATTTGATTGATGTTACATGTAAAATTAAGGAAAGGTTTATATCAAGAAAAACGAGGGCATGCCCTTAACTTTCCAAATCTATTTTATTATCAAAACACAGACCTTTTCACCCCAGTTTACATATTCATTGTTAAGCTTAAAATAATAAAATCACACAAGAGTTAGGTTGATAGTTCATGAAGAAAATTATGCTGCTCTGTAACTGACTAGGTGCTTTAACAAAATATCACAGTGGAGAAGCTGACCTGACAAGCCCTGATGTGAGGAGAAAACTAAATATAGCAAGAAAAGAAATAAAGGACAGTCTAGAGAGAACCCAGGTTTCACAGTAAAATAAGACAATCTCCTTGCTTTTCCTGACCTCTCCTCACCCCACCACCAACACACATGGCCTGTTCTTAATATATTACTTCTTGGTTACCAAGTACGGTTTCAGTAGTTGGGTTTCTTGGCAAAATAAAGCATCAAACATAAGAAACAGAAAATGTAGCAACAAATTAGCAAATTACTAAAGCCTATCTTCTGTGAGTCTACTTTTTCTCCCCATCAATGTATTTTTCATAAAAAAAGTCAAAGGAATATTTTAAGAATTGAAAACTGATTAGATTGCACTTCAAACCTTTCAGCATCTTCCCATTACCTTTGGGATAAGGCCCTAAATCCACAATATGCTTATTAGTCCTACACAGTCCACCTTCTGCTGGCTGCTGTGTTGATCAAATGTCCCTTCCCTGGTTTCTCTCCATATTCTGGCCAATATGGAAGAATTTTACTTTTTTGAAGGCACCATGCTCTTTCGTGGCTCAAACCTTTTGTACATGCTGTTATCTGCCTAAAACAGTGTGACACCCACCTTCCTATACGCTTAATTAAGTCTTATCTACCCATTAAACCTCAGCTCGTTTCTCTTTCTCAGTCTCTTCTAAGCTATCAGAGTGGCTTATGTCACTTTCACCTTGGCTACTCCCTACTAATGACCTTGACCCTTTTTAGATATGCTTATCACTCTTAACAATTCCCTTATTAGATTATAAGCTCCATGAAGACAAAGATTGTGTCTGGTCATTTTCATTACAGCTCTATTAACTAGCACAGTGCCTTACAACTACTGGTGGTTAATAGATGTTTGTGGAACCAATAAGTGCATCATCAGGAGGAAGGGAATTAGACAGGTACGTAGTTCACATATCAGCTGAGCTTGCTGAGCTCAGTAATGTTTTGTCATCAATTGCTTTCGCAGTAACCAAGTCAAATTTTCTAAACTGTGTTTCAATACATCTTGTCTCATGGCTCACTAAAAATGTTGTTTAAATTTTACATATACATATAAATGTCTTTTAACAGCTTTTCTTCTTTGTTACTAAATATTCTTTAGCTACCAAAAAGCATGCACTGACAACTTTAAGACCATGTAAAATCACTAGTCCTGGATGCTCAAAACCTTTTATAATTGTGGTTACGTAGCCCATCTCAGAGGTATGTCAGTTCTCTTCTTCCATATTATTGGCACTCCTTAAGCACAATTAAAAATCTTCCTGTATATTTCTGCTCATCATTCTGTGCAATAGCTCTAGTTTCTGATAGCATATAGCCTCAAATAAAAGTATCAAGGCTCACTTGAAAACCAGCCTCACCAGAGAAGTTTAGGAAAAAGGTTTTGTCTCTGCAGATATATCAAAGTAGTAACTTTTAATCAATTACCTCATGCCTGCTAGACATCTTCTTGCCTTATAGGAAGGAGTCCAGTTTCTTAAGAAGCTGCAAATCTGGTTGGGTTAGTCCCAATTTCCAGCCTGGTCCTTTTAATTTTAATTTTTAAAAACTAGTTATGTAATTTTAAAAAGTAAAGTAAAGCTTATATAGAAAATTTGGTTTATCTGTTTTTTCTAATAACCTACCTCTTTATTTTTTCCAGAACATTTTTGTTCAAATTTATCTTCCAACTACTCTTTTAGATTTTTTATTTATGTTTCTTTATTTTTTAATTTCCAAGTGCTAGCTTTTGTTTATGAATCTTCCTTATTTCTTCCTACTTTTATGTAATAAATTTCTTTTTGTTTCTCTTCAATTACATTTTTCACAAAATTTTCTTCTGTTCCTTTCATTATTTTTGTTTAAATTGCATACTGCTTAGCTTTATCTTACTTTTCTAGAGAGTTTCCTCTGCTGATTAGTGATCACTGGCTGCCCATTCATCTTTAAGAACAACTGAAAAGCTGACTGGGAGTTTAGTGTCTAAAGGCAAACTTGTTCACTCTGGGCTTCACCATAGTGTGATCCAGATGGGCTGTTTCTTCGAAGAACTAATATGAAAACTGTCAATATCTGCAGATTTCTCCTCTTATACTGGCTGGTTATTCAGGGAGAAGTCATACAATGTCCTGCCCAGAAGTAATAAGAGACTAACTACTAGCTACTCATCGCTAACTAAATAAGTCAAAAAAAGTCCGCTGTTTATATTAGAGTTTTATTTTGTTTGCCTATATCTATTGTGATACCTTTGCCTTCATCTGTATATGATGCCACTAATTTTTGACCTTTATAGAAAATAAATTAATCCTCTGCTAGAGTATAGGGAGTAATTTTCTGACTGTGAGGAATATAGGAGTGAATCGGGTTTGAGCTGCTATTTACATAGGTTCTTGAACAATCTTCCTCTTTTCAGATCCACTTGTGCCCTACCCCGCTTCTAACTGTTATTTCCAGTTACTGAGCTTTGCTGGTTTTTATCATCATGACTAGCCTGTTTCAGAGGTTTCTACTGCTAAGCTTCAGCTTTCTCTGGTCTTTAACATCTGTCGTCTCTTGTCCATTTCACTTCAGCTTCTAAAACTATCACCTTTTTCCTGTGTACATTCTCATTGTTGGCTTGTGCCATTTTTGAGATCCTTTTATAGCCACTTTAGTATGGTTTTAGAGAAAATATAGGAGTTTCTGGTCAATCCAACATATTAATCAGAACTTTGTAACTTGATTCTTTACATGAAATTTCCTTAGCTTCATACCAATAAATACTTAATTCTGGTTAATCCAGTTCCACTTAAAATATTCTGATTCCAAAAAGTCAGCCAAGGACAATCTCATAGTTATTTTTAATATTTTTCTCTAATCAATAATCACAGCACCATCATAGCTTGTCCATGTCAGAATATGCTTCCCAATATCATGACTAAAATACTCAGACACTAACACATTTCTAAATAACCCATGGGTCAAAAAGGCAGTCTCAAGGGAAAGTTTTTAAATAAAAACATTGAACTAAATGAAAATGAAAGTAAAACATATTGTACTTTGTGGGATGGTGTTAAAATAATGCTAGGAAGGAAATTTATAGCACTGGATTTTCACATTGGAAAAGAAGAAAACTTTCAAGTTAACAATATGCCCCCACCTAAGGAAACTAAAAAAAGAAGAGCTAGATAATCCAAATACATCAAAGAGTATAATAAACATAACAGTAGAAAGCAATAAAATTAAAAGCATAAACATTAGGAAAAAAATCATTGAAACAAAAAGTTGTTTCATTGAAAAGATTAACAAAATCGGCAAAACTCTAGCAAGACGGACCAAAAACAAACAAACAAACAAACAAAAAACCCCAGAGGGACACAAATTATGAATTTCAGGAATAAAACAGGGGTTATTACTACAGACCCTGATGACATCAAAAAAATAAAGAAATTCTACAAATAGCTCTAGCCACATATATTTGAGTACATATGTTCCTCTAAATGCAGACATTACCACAATTTACTAATATAAATTACATCATTTAAATATTTTTATAACTGTAAAGAAATTGTATTTGTAATTTTACAATGTCCCATAAAGAAACCTCTAGGCTCAGGAGGTTTCACTAGAGAATTTTACCAAACATTTAAAGACATAATGCCAACACCATACCTTCCAAAAAACAGAGTAAGAGAAAGTACTGATAATTATTATATGAAGCCAGTATTACTCTGACAGCAAATCCAAAGACAGTACAAGAACAAAAAATAAAGAAAGAAAACTAGAGATCAATATTCCTTATGATACAGATTTTTTTAAATCCCCAAATGAAATATTAGTTTACCAAATTAGCAAACCAAATCCAACAATGTATATAAAAATTATACACCATGGCTAATAGAATTTATTTTAAGCAACAAGGTTACTTTAACATCCCAAAATAAGTTATTGTAATCCACTATGTCAACGAACTAATGAACATAATCACATGACCATATCAATTGAGGCAGAAAAAATGCTTGACAAATGTCAACACTCATTCATGGTTAAAAGCTCATAGAAAACTAGAAATAGATAGTAAATTAGTTTGCTAGAGCTACCATAACCAAGTACCATAGTGAGTGGCTTAAACAACTGAAATGTATTGTTTTCACATTTATGGAAGCTAAAACTAAGATCAAGGTATTAGCAGGGTTGGCTCTTCTGGAGGGCTATAATGAAGAATCTGTTGCATGCCTCTTACCTAGCTTCTGGTGGTTTGCCGGCAATCTTTGGCATTCATTGGCACATATAAGCATCTTCCTGATATCTGCCTTCATCTTCACACACTGTTCTCCCTGTGTGTTTTTCTTCAAATTTCCCCTTCTTATAAGGACACTACTCACATTGGATCAGAGGCCTACATTGGATTAGGGGGCCCTAGTCTAGTATGACCTCATTCTATTTTAGCTAGTTCAATCTAAAATACTCTATTTCCAAATAAGATAACATTCTGAGAGACTGGGAGTTAGGAGAATGTAAATTTTTTGAGAACACAATTCAACCTGTAAGAGAAGGAAACTTTTTCAACTTGTTAAGATACATTTACGAAACCTACAAGAATGAATACTTTCTCTCTCTGAGTGACAACAAGACAAGGATGTTTGTTCTTACAACTGCTATTCAATATAGTACTACAAATTCTATTCAATATTAAAAGCAATAAAAGGAGATAGTAGGCATACAAATTGTCCCTATGTATAGATGACACGATCATCTACATTAAAAAAAAACCCTCCAAGTTCAGCAAGGTCAGTGGATACAAGATCAATAAACAACAAAATTCAATTATATTACTGTATATAAGCAAAGAACATGTTGAAACTGAAATTTAAAATATGATACCATGTAAAGTTGCTCAGAAAATGAAATACTTAGGTGTAAAGCTAAGATAACATATACAGGACTTGTACACTGGTGAAAAACACAAAATGTTGATGATAGAAATAATATTTTTAAATAAGTGGAGAGATATACCATGTTTATGAATTGTGAGACTCAATATAATAAAGATGTCAATTTTCCTGAATTATAACTTGTTTAACATGTTTATTGCCCATTTGCAGTATACATTTGATTTATGTTGTATAATGATCTTGCATCCTGTGACCTTACTGAACTGACTTATTAACTTTTGGAGCTTCTTTTTTTTAAGTAGATGATCATTTAATCTATGAATAGAAACAGATTAGTATTGAAGATCGTTAATAATTATAATTTAATGCAATTTCTATCAGAATTCCAGCAAGATTTCTTAATAAACATGAACAAGATTTTTCTAAAATTAATATGAAAAGATAAAGGAAGAATTGCTACATCAATTTTGTAATTCAAAATAAGAGGATTCACTTTCTCCAATTTTAAGATCAATTGCATTGCTGCAGTAATCAAAACTGTGTGGATATAATGTGAACTGAAAGATGTTTAGAAACATAGATCATTGGACCAGGTCAGTGCACTCAGCAATATCCCACACAAGTACAGCCAACAGATTTTTGACTCAGGTACAAAAACAATACAATGAAGAAAGGATAGCCTTTTCAACAAATGGTGCAGGAGCAACTGAATATCCATGGCAAAACTTAACCTAAATCTAAACCTCACACCTTACACAAAAATTAACTCAAAGTAGATCACAGATTTAAATGTATAATGTAAAACTTCAAAATGTTTTTAAACAGAGAACTTAGGATAAAATCTTTAGGACCTAGGCTTGGTAAAGAGTTCTTAGACACCATAAGCATGTTACATTAAAAAGGATAAATTGGACTTCATCAAAAATGTAAAACTTCTATTCTATGTAAGACCATATGAAAACAGTGAGAATACCACCTGCAGACTGGGAGAAAACAGTTGTAAACCACATATCTTACAAAAGACTCATATCCACAATGTATTAAAAAACTCTAAAAACTTGAAAATAAAGACCACACACAGTCCAATTAGAAACTGGACATGAATAAACATCTAACCAAGGAGCATATACAGGTGTTGTTAAACAAGCACAGAAAAATGTTTAACATGAATAGCCATCATATAAATGCTAATTAAGAACATGAGTACCATTACACACCAACCAATGCAGCTAAAATTAAAACTAGTGACAATGCCAAATGCTAGTGAGGATGCAGACAGATTGAAACTATCATATATTGCTAACTGTAATACAAATTATACAGTCACTTTGGAAATTACTGTGCCGGTTCCTATTATTAATAATATATTAATTTCTTGTTACTAATTAAATAATAATAATGTTAGTAATATGTTTAAAATTAAAAATCTAATAATGTACCCTAGTGATTACATTGTTGAGCTTTTTAGCCCATAGAAAAGAAAACAACATGTTGATAGCTACTTTATTTGTAACAGCCAAAAACTGAAAAAAACAAAAATGTCCCCAAATTGGAAAACACATAAACAGACTGTAGTACATCCATACCATGGAATACTACTCAGCACTCAAAAGGAACAAATTCTTGAATACATAACAGTTTGTGTTACTGAAACACCAGCGGTTCAGTTTAGGTCTTGCTGCTTGCCACATAAAACGCCAATCACTGAGACAATTATTGCCAAGGCAGAAAGCTTTAATCAGGTGCTGCAGCTAAGGAGACAGATCAGTCTCAAATCCATCTCCCCAACCAACTAAAATTAGGGGTTTATATAGCTGGGAACAAATGTAACTGTGTGTGAGAAAACAGGAGCTTGGGAGGGGTAAGTAAGCAATCATGATGAATGAGTTGCCTAGAGTCTCATTGTCTGGATGTGATGTTCTGGTGATTTTCAGTTCTTCGATACCTATTGAGAGACCTGGGAGTCCTGTCCTGAAGAAGGGACTCCAATAAGACAAATATATGTTTCAGACTTTAAGACCATAAGGGTCAATTTCTTTCTTTTTTTTTTTTTTTTAGAAGGATCAATTTCTATGTTTATCAAAAAAGACCTGCCTATGGGACTATTGGGTCGACTTTCATTTGAATGAGTTTCAAGGACATTATGTTGAGTGATAAAAGACAATCTCAAAAAGTCACATACTATATGATTCTATATCTATAACACTCTTAAAATTATGTAACTGTAAAGATGGTGACTAAATTAGTGTTGTTCAAGGGTTTGAAACTATGGTGAGAAAGATGATGAGTAGGAGTAAATAGGGATAAAATAGTTCTGTATTTTTATATTCAGATGATAGCTAAATAAATTCAACACACAAAACAAACAGACTGAAGACAGACATAAAACTCTATACATACATTGTACTGATGTCAGGTTTTTTTTGCAGAATTTTACAAGGTTATTCTGAAATTCAGATGAAAATTCTAAGAAGTTAGAATAGCTTAAATGATTCTGGAAAATAATACAATTGAACGACCTGTATGACATAATTTCAAGGTTTCTATAAAACTTTAGTAATCAAAACCACATGATACTGCATTAAGATTAACATACAAATCAATGCAATGGAAGAGAAAACAAAAATCTCAACAAAGGAGTCTGAGTAATTGAATGGTGAAAGGACAGTTTTTTTCAATAAATAGTGCTGAAACAATTGAATATTTCTATACAAACAAACAAAATCCTTGACCCTTATCTTATATCAGATACACAAATTACTCTGGATGATTTTAGGCCTAAATGTACAAATTAAAACTAATAATTCTAGGCAAAAACAAGGACAAAATCTTTGTGACTTTAGGTTATGCAAATTTTTTAAGTAATGCCACAAAATGTATAAATCATGAAAGAAAAAATTGTTAAACTGGACTTTATTAAAATTATAACTTTTGCTTTTCAAAAAACACTGTTAAAGAAAATAGAAAGGTAAGCCAAAGGCTAGCAGAAAGAATATGCAAAACACACTCCTGGAAAACATTTGTGTCTAACTAATAAATAACTATTACAACTCAACACCTAAAAGACATAAGTCTGAAAAAGTAACATACATAAGGATTTTAATAGACATTTCTCAGAGAGAGGCATATGAAGGCAAATGAGCACCAAATAAAATTATTCAACATCATTAGTCTAAAATCAAAAAGAGTAACAATACCAGATGTTGATAAGGATGTGGAACAACTGGAATACCCATACATTGGTGGTCGGAATACAAAATGGTGCATTCTCTCAAGTAAATACATAGAAATAAGATTACTATATTTCACTTTGAAAATACAGTAATCTTATTTCTATGTATTTACCCGAGAGAAGTGAAAACATAAGTTCTCATAAACATTTATGTTCATATTATCTGAAAATCAGAAAACAATTCAAATGCCCAAAACTAGTGAATGGATAAGCAAATTGTAGTATAGCCATACTTTGGAATAACTACTCAGTAACAAATAGAAACAATCTACTGATATATGCAATAGTATTGATGGATCTCAGAAGCCTTATACTTGATGAAAGAAGCCGGATGTAAATACTGCATGATGTGTATTTCCATTTATTTGAACTTCAAAAAAAAAGTCATGACTACAGATATATATTATATTATATTTTATATATATATATATATATATATATACACACACACACACACACACATACACACACACATAAAATTTGCAATGTCCAGAGGCTGGAGATTAGGAGAGCCAACAAGCTGCAAAGGAGCATAAGGAAAGCTTTTAAGTGATGGAAACTTTCTATACAATGATGGTCCTGGAGTTACATGACTGTATGCAGTTTCAAAATTCATCAAATTGTACACTAAATATAGATTAATTATATGACATTTAAATTATACTTCAATTACATACACACACACACCCAACATATTTATATTTGCATTTATTGATAGCAGTGCATAGGGAGGACGGGATTGGAACAAAGACTAATGGCAGAGAAGTCACTTAGGTCATTGCAGAAGTCAAGGTATTCTGGTAATCCTGAAATAAAGCAGTTGTAGAGAGAATGGGAATAAAGAGCATGGAACTGATGTTAGAGATGTTTCAGAATTAAACTATTACACAGAATTTGCCAGCCCTTTCTCTCTCTCTTTTCTCTTTCTGGTATAAATAAGAAATCTCTCAGCTCTGTCTCAGACCTTTGATTACATACAGTGGTGGTATTTATAAGGAATGGACAAGAAAGAAGGAGTTTGGATATCTATGTGCCTAACATAGCCATTCTCAGTAAGTAGTGAAGGATGAAGGTTGGGCAAAATCACCCATAAGCTTTTTTCATTTTACGGTTACTTCATCAGTTCCCTGCATCAGGGAATTCTGGCACAGATTATATTGGAAGAGGTTGGTTTGAAAACATCCATACATGATTTTGATTCAAGCTCACTTCCCTAACACCGTCAACTTTTGTCTTTAAAACTTGAGTTGAGAACCATTGGTATAAAATCCTGATAAGATATTCCCAGGTGAAAAAGTAAGATCAGTTTTTAGATTGCTGAGTTTTCAGAGGTTGCAAAGAATTCCAGTTGGTATGTCTGCCAGGAAACAAAAATACAGATGCAGAGCTCAGGAAATTGATTAGCGCTGATGATATTAAAACGGAGGTCTTCAATGTGCCGACAGTATTTTCAGTCACAGAATTTGAAGAGATTGTTAAGGAGATTATTAAGAATAGAGGTAAGGATGGAATGCAGTAAATTATCTACAATCAAAGGGGAAGATAAGGGTTAGCAAAGGAAGCAAGTAATAGTGGCAAGAGAAGCAGGGGGAGAGCCAGAACAGTGTGATAACATATTTAGTCAAAGACAGGAGCTAAAGTGTAAGCCAAAGAGGATTAAATTCACATGTACTTGATTTACCATAAAAGAATTCTTCTGCCCACATCTCTTCTATATTAATGATGAAAGTGAAAGATCTTTTGAGATTTTTAAGGACCACATGCATTATTTGGATAGAATTGAATGTGTAATAAAGAATAATAATTATGGCATTAAAAAATGATTTAAACTAAGGTATTGATGCACTCAGTTTCATATCTGTAATTTATTTCCCAAAACATGATTGATCACTGTGCTTTCAAATAGAGAAAGAACAAAATGCTGTCAATTACATTTTTGGTTATTTCAATTTGAACTTTAATTGTAAAATGTGGTTGTGTCATTTCTAAACCAGTTTATAAAGCATTACTTTGACATAATTATATAATGGTATCTATCAGTCACCTCTTGTACAATTGTTCAATCTCAAACTTAATGTACTGTAACAATCAGTAGCCTATGCTGGCCAGGCGCAGTGGCTCATACCTGTCATCCCAGCACTTTAGGAGGATGAGATGGGTGGATCACAAGGGTCAGGAGACCAAGACCATCCTGGCTAACATGGTGAAACCCCATCTCTACTAAAATACAAAAAGAAAATTTGCCGTGCATGGTGGTGTGTGCCTATGGTCCCAGCTACTCGGAGGCTGAGGCAAGGGAATGATTTGAACCTGGGTGGTGCAGGTTGCGGTAAGCTGAGATTGCCACTGTACTCCAGCTTGGCAACAGAGCAAGAATTCGTGTCAAAAAAAAATTAACAACAAGTATAAAATACAGATAATGAAATTTTCAATTTTTTAAAAAAATTGTATTATTAATTTATTTATTTTGAAACATGGTCTCTTTCTGTCACCCAGGCAGGAGTGCAATGGTGACATCTTGGCTCACTGCAACCTCTCTGCCTCCTTTACTCAAGTGATCCACCCACCTCAGCCTCCCCAGTAGCTGGGACTATAGGCTCATGCCACCATGCTTAGCTAATTTTATTATTATTATTATTATTATTTTTGTAGAGTCAAGTTCTCACTATATTGCATAGGCTGGTTTCAAACTCCTGGACTCAAGTGATTCTCCTTGGCCTCCCAAAGTGCTGGGATTACAGGCATAAGCCACCACACCTGGCTAAATTGGTAGCATATTTCTGAATTTACTGAAGCTTAAAAGTGTACTAATTCTTTTGGAACGTCCAGTGTATCTTGGAATATTTTTCCACACCACTTTTGTATCAGTCTAAGTTATGCTACAGTACTAAAATATTAGTGGCATGACACAACAAAAATTTATTTCTTGCTCATGTAAGTGCAACATGGGTCTTAGGGGGCTCTGTTGATTACAGTTGCTCAAGGTCCCAAGCTAATGGAAACTCCTTCTTAATATATGTCCCTGCAGATGACTAAACAGTGACAAATAGATGTGTAGTAAATTAAACACTAAGTTCTGAAGCATTTACTGGTCACATTTCAGTGCCCCAGACCAGTCAAATGCCCATCCCTGTTAAAGGAAATGAGGATTGCAATTGTAGCATATTCCTGGAGAATCCGAATACATGTGAATAGCCCTAATAGCTTCTAAACAACTCCTTTTCTGTTCTTCAGATATAGCCCTCTTGCATGTGTTATATCTCCTAAATTATCATCTCTGAAATTCCTCACATATATACTTTTTCATTATATTTGGTGATATTTTCTCTAACCTGTTCTCCACATTTCTGACTTTTTCTGTTGCACTTATTCCAATTTTTGGGGGGTTGCTTCTAGAATATTTTCCATCATAATAATATTTTTGTCTACCTTTAATTTCTTGAGTGTTATAAGAATTATTTTCATTCTTTTACATGGTCTCATGACCACTTTTTAATACACTTATATGACCCTTTTGATTTTTTAAATTTGTTTCTTTTAAGATAAAATTGTTCTTTACAATTCAGTACTATGTAGAACTGTATGATTTAACTATCCTTGTGTTACCCAACTGCCTTTTGCTCATGTTCCTTCCCTCTGTCTTGCTTGCTTTCAGTCTGTTTTGTTCTCTATTTCTTTTCAGAAATAGGTCCCATGATAACATCTTTCTGAATATTACTGAACTTTGAATGGTGGTGGGACTTTATGTTGAAAAGTTTGTGGATTTATTTCAAACACTACTCTCATCAAGTAAGTTATTTCCTTCACCCTAGGAGCAAATGTTCTCTTAGATAATTGTTAAGTGTAGCAACCTGGATCTAATAGTCTTTTAAAAGTTTTTCAATCCTCCTTCCCACTGGGTTATGTCCTTTGGCAGAGAAGCTTTATCATGGACAATAGAAGTGGCGTGTGCAAAACCATGGTTTTTCCTTTCAGTGCTCCCTGTTTTATAATTCTGGGGTGTCAAAATTGACCTAACGGGGTATTTTAATTTAAAAAATGCTGTTTATGTCCTCTGGAATATGATAATTTGGGGAACTTATTTCTGCATGTACTTTTTTTCAGTCTAGGTGTGAATCATAGCATGAGGTCAGGAATTATAGCAATGTCTTGGTATCAAAGAAGATTTTTAAAAATTTGTCATTATTTATTATTTTTAATAGATTTTGAGGTAGAAGGGTGCCGTAAAATTTCCTGTAACTCACTGCATTAGACATTTTCACGTGTGTGTGTGTGTTTATATCTTCTTCACAAGACAATGACCTACTGAAGGCAGAGCTGCTCCTTATCTCTCAAGAACTGAACGTAGTAGGAGCTCAATAAATATTTTTGAATCAAACTGAATTTAATTTCTATATGTTTTATTGTCTAGTTTTTGTCACAAGGGGGATCAAGTCATTATGGAAACATAGTGTATCTCAAGATACCACCACCACTAGAAAGCCACATCAATGCATTTTGCATTGTTTTTGGAAGAGAATCATCATTTTTTGTTGCTGGAAGCCAACAGATTTATGTTGCAATTCAATTTCTAGTGCTTATAATAAATTTATTTCAATTCTACTAGGCAACTGAAAAACAGAAGCATTCCAAGGGGTATTATCAACCACAATGTTAAATAAAAGCCTATCACTTCAAGTCAATAGCTATAGGAATTCAATTCGGCATGTATACCTATACCTATGCATGTATCAGCACTTCTCATTGTGGTTATACAAGTGGTACAGACTCACTTATGGCCAAGCATGGAAGAAGTTGGAGAGTTTCTTTTCTCTGATATTTTAGAGTTCTCCAGAGAAGTACAACCAATAGCATAGTTCTGTTATATGAAATATATAGATAGATAGAGAGAGTGAGAGAGAGAGGAGAGAGAGAGAGAGAATGAGACACAAGAGAGAGAGGTGGAGGTGGGCAACAACTTCAAAGCATGCAGGGCCCACTGGAGGCTGGAGACCCAGAAGTATTGTTGTTAAAATCTAAAGTCTAAAGAAATCTAGAGGTGGAGTGGTAGAGTTTTCTCTTCCTTGGGTGACTTTAGTCTTTTCTTTGGCCTTCAACTGATTGTATGAGGATTCTAATATTTTGGAGGGTAATCTGCTTTACTCAAAGTTTATCTATTTAAGTGTTAATCACATCTAAGAAATACCTTCACTGCAACAACTAGACGGGTGTTTAGCCAAAAACTGAGTGCCACAGGTAACCAAGTCAACACATAAAATTAGGTACCATACCTGGCATGCTTAGAAGAATCACAGATTAGCGTCAATAGACCTGGCTTGAAATTCAAGTGCTGCTGTGTCACATAAAGTAAACAAGAGGATTCTGTGCTATTTTATACTATATAAAGTGTCCCCCAGAGAGAAATGCAGTGGCCAAAGTTTCAAGTGGTCGTCTTTGTTGTGGTATCCAGATTTATTCTGCTTAATGAACATGTTATTGTAAAAAATTCTTGATAGCTTAAGACATCCAGAAAGTAGCACATTTATGGAAAATGGCAACATCATTATTGGAGCCGAGCCTGCCTTTATCATCTTAACTCCCTCGCTTGAGATGATGGATAATTTAGAACTCACCCTTGTGTGTGCTTTGGTTAAATGTTGAGATTTATAATGTTTCATAACCAGCGTACAAAATGAGTCTCAATTTCACATAAGCTGAATGAAGAGTAAAAATCAAGCAACAAATATTAGGATTATCCTTCCATTACACCCCCTTTGAAAAATGACACCTTGCTGCCATATGAAGGGTTCTCTAAGCTTTAATACTGAACAGAGATTTAAAAGGATTAACATCAACCACCTTCCAGTAAACACACAAAATGCATTTCAACATCTAGTATTTCATCTTTATTTGAGTACTTTCAAATTGTAATGCTCTAGTCATGTAGAAAGACTGGTTGGCATCGTCTATTACTCTTCTCACGAAGTTATTCACAGTTCTGCACTGAACTTTTTTCAGCAAGTTTTTCAGATCTTTTGTTTCAGCTGCTGGTTTTTGTCTTGCTTACATTAGTTAGTCAGATTTATGGTGCTGTATGCAGGGGTTCCCACCATGCATGTCATTATTACTAATGTGTCTCCCTTTAGCAAACCATGTTTATAGCTTAGCCATTTAGTTGCTTTGCTCAACTCTTTGAATTCCTAGGACTTACACCTCACTGAAATAGCACTTCTTATTGCCAAGGCACTTTGTAAAACACTTGACTCTATTTTCACGTATACCTATTTTTAGAGCCCACAGTGGAGTTGAACAGACCTGTGTCTTGATTGTTTATTTTGCCCAGACATTTATTTGGAAGATGTTCATTCTTTTTGGGCTTCCACAGATGCCCCATTTGTTCATTCAGCATCTTCTAGTGCACCAAATATGGACATGACCAGCTTGCTCACAGATGAAATAAAAGTTAACACTTTCTTATCACGGAAATGGTTGCAATGTTGGTCCTGTTAATATACAAACTTTTGCTTTTAGTTTTCTCCAGCTGTGCGGAATATTACCCTTGCCTTTCAATGACAAAGTATTTCTCATAATAACTTTCAAATGAGTGATAATGACTCACTCACTACTGCACAGGAAAAAGTGAAATGATTTTATTATCTTTAAAATAAATAATTACTGATGAGAATGATGATGCCATAAGCCAGTTTCTTTAGGATGCCACAGATATAGTAAAATTTGAGGGATGCTGAAAACCTGCTTGCTTCAACATATCTCCCCATTGACCTGGTCAGTACCTCATATAACATTTCGGGCTATTTGACATGTAAAAAACTATATTCAGAAACTAGCATAGGTTAATATTCTCATCCATGAATGTATTATGTCACAACTTCACGAAGCATTCTATGATGTCTTCAGACACAGTATAACTTCTTAGAACTTTTTGAGTTACCTAAATTTACAATTTTATGAAACTCATTACATAATTGGAGTTTTTGTATTTATTTATATTATGTCTATCTTATTCAATTTGACTGTAAAGTCCTAGAGGATGAGGTAGATGTCTGAAGTTTTCTTTAATATGCTCCACAGTAAATAGCAAAGTATTGTGCATAGTGTGGATGCTCAAAAACCTGTTGAGTAACTGGAAAAAAATGACATTAAAGGTGATTAGCTTATTGGTTTAGCTAGGGAAGGTATAGAGATAAACATAATATGATGGTAAAAAAAATCTAGGTTGCTATTATGAATGTTAGTTTCTAGGCAAAATGATAAAAATAATTTCTTGAACTAGAACTTCCAGAATGGCAGAGTAAGGAACTTGCTAAATATTCTCCATTAAAAACAAAGAAAATATTATTAAAATTATCAAAATTGAACATTTCAGAACTCTAGAAATTAACCAAACACATACAACAAAGTAGAAAAAGTTTAGCAAAATGACTAGAATTTTATAACAAAAATAGGGTCTGTGGCATTTTATTTTGGGGATATTCCAATCCCAAACCCAGGTCCATGGCATGGTAGCTCTCCCAACCATCAGCCTTATACCCACTGGAAGGAGCTGATCCATTTTGGAGCTCTGCAAATGACATCATTCCCCAGAGTGTTATCAGTATTTCACTATACTCAGAGTCCTCTGGAATAGTCCCATTTCCAGGGGACCATTGCTATTTAGCCTGACTTGGAGTTCAGCTCAACAGAAAAGTCTCATTTTCAGGTCATTGTCAAAAACAAGTACAATTATATGCAATAATTACAACTGCCTAAGGCTGCAATATCAGTTGGCTAAGAATTTGAAAGGAAATCTAAGCAATAACACAATCCCAAAGGATTTTGAAAAGCCTCAGTCCATTACTGGAGCTGGAGAAGTCCAAGTAGTTATATGCCTATGAATGCACTCAGTAAAGACTGAATGGATCAGTGGTTATTTATTCATATCTGGTGACCTTGGTGAACTGTGCAAGCAGGAAGTGAAAGCTATTGCAGACATGTAAACTGATTAAACTTAGAAGGTGCACCTTCATATACACAGATCACTTAGAACAATGTGGAAGATTTAGTGGCCCAAGAAAATCTTTTGTGCAATCATTAACTGATCACTAGGCTATGCTGACCTGGGTTGAATTCAATAAATACAGATTTTAAAGTACAAGTAATGAAATAAATTAAATAATTTATAGAAAAATAAAAAGCAAAGATTTCATTGGCTACACACTGTAGGGAATAGATACTCTACAAAATTAATCTTGTTAAGTCAGTAAATAAACAAAAATAGCAGCAGCAACAACAAAACAGCACTAACAAAAGGGAGTCTGATTCCAGAATTGCTACAATATACAGACAATTTCCATTATGCAGAGATTTCACATATTTGAATTTCTCTACTTGCTAACATTTGTTTGTAACTCCGAAATCAATACTTGAAGTACTTTCACAGTTGCTCACATGACTATAAATGTACAGAGTGATGAAAGGTTTGAGTACCCAATGTACAAGTCCTTAGCTGAGATCAAAGATGACACTCTCTGTCTTCTTGTTTTAGCTCTCAGACAGAAATGGCCACAGGATTAAGACAGTAGTGGGGCAGCCTCAGGCAAGTCACTTAATAATTGTGAATCTTGTTTCCTCTTTTGCGAATCATTTTTTAAAAAGTCTACCAGGATAAACTGTTTTCAGTTGTTAAAATTCTAATCTATGTGGTATACATAATATGTGTGTGTGTGCATGTATGTGTGTATATATATACACACACATACATATACATATATACATAGGTACATATATTTCACAGGAGCAATAATACAATATTATCTAATTCTGTAATTCAGCATTTGCAGTAACTTTATAGAGCATAACTACCATAAAGAGAATCAACTATATTATCTAAATTCTTCCTTTCAACAAAAAAATCAGAACATGAAAATAAACAGGAAAGTATAGCACAAAACAGAAACAAACAAACAAACAAAACAGTCCACAGAAGCACTCTTCGAGGGAGTCCAGATGTTCCACCAAAAGAAACCACGTTAAACCACATTTAATTAAAAAAAAAGTCAACAAAGAGAGAAATTATAAAAACACAAACCAATAGCTATTTTGGAGTTAAAAACTATAAGACTGAAATGAAAAATTATGTAGAAGGGTTTAGCAGAAAATTTAACCTGGCAGAAGAATCAGTGAACTTGAAGTTAGAAGAAATAATCAGTAAACTTACATATAAATTAATTGAAATTATCCACTCTTAGGAATAGAAAGAAAAATGAATGGGGAAACATTAACAAAGCAACAGAGAACTGTGGGACATCATTAAGTGTTCCAGAATATGCATAATGGCAGTCCTAGAAGGAGAGGAGTGTGAAAAAGGGATAAAAAGAAAAATGTTTGAAGAAATGGTGCTCCAAAACTGTTTAGATTGATTGGAAACATTAATCTACAAATCCACAAAACTCAATAAACAACCTTTGAGCAGGAAAAACTCAGAGATCCAATCCAGACACATCATAGTCATAGTGCTGAATATCAGTGACACAGACAATATCTTAACAGCAGTAAGAGAAAGTAACTAAAGTGCTCCTTGATAATATTAATAATGGATTTCTCACAGAAACCAATAGGAGCAGAAGGTGGGTTAACATATTCAAAGTGTTGAAAGAAAAAGGTGTTGATCAACATTATATATCTAACAAAACTAATCTTCAAAAGTGTATTAGTTCATTTTCACATTGTTATTAAGAAATGCCTGAGACTGGGTAATTTATAAAGGAAAAAGGTTTAATTGGCTCATAGTCTTGCATAGCTGGGGAGGCCTCAGGAACAAATAATCATGGCATAAGGTGAATGGGAAGCAAGGACTTTCTTCACAAAGTGTAAGGAGAGAGTGAACAGGAAAAGGTCCTTATAAAACCATCAGATCTTGTGAGAATTCACTCATTATCATGAGAGCAGCATGGGAGAAACCACCCCCATGATTCAGTCACCTCCCACCAGGTCTATGCCTCAACACACAGGGATTACAGTTTGAGATGAGATTTGGGTGCGGACACAGAGCCAAGCTATATTAATCCACCTCTGGCCCCTCCCAAATCTCACACCCTTCTTACATTTCAAAGCCAACCATGCCTTCCCAGCAGTCCTCTAAAGTCTTAACTCACTCCAGCATTGACCCAAAAGTCAAAGTGCAAAGTTTTATCTGAAACAAAGCAAATCCCTTCTGCCTGTGAGCCTGTAGAATCAAAAGCAAGCTAGTTACTTCCTAAATACAATGAAGGCACAATATTGGTTAAATGTTCCTATTCCAAATGGGAGAAATTGCCCAAAACAAAGAGGCTACAGACCTCATGCAAGTCCAAAATCCAGTGGGGCAGTCATGAAATCTTAAAGCTCCAAAATAATCTCCTTTGACTCCATGTTTTACATCCAGGGCATGCTGATGCAAGAGGTCAAAGTCCATGGTTTGGGGCAGCTTCACCCTTGTGGTTTTGCAGGATACAGCCCTCCCAGCTGCTTTCACAGGCTGGCATTGAGTTTCTTTGGATTTTTCCAGGCACACATTGTAAGCTGCCAATAGGTCTACCATGCTGAGGTCTGAAGGATGGTGTCTGTCTTCTCACAGCTCCCCTAGACACTGCCCCAGTGGAAACTCTGTGGGGGCTCCCATCCCAGGTTTCTTTATCACACTGCCCTAGCAGAGGTTCTCCATGAAGGCTCTGCTCCTGCAACAAACTTCTGCCTGGACATCCAGGTATTTCCATATATACTCTGAAATCTAGGCAAAGTTTCCCCAACCTCAATTCTTGACTTCTGTGCAACCACAGGCCCAACACCATGTGGAAGCCACCAAGGCTTGGGGCTTGCATCCTCTGAAGCAATAGCCTGCGTTGTGTGTTGGCCCTGCTTAACCATGGCTGGGACATAGGGTGCTAAGTCCTGAGGCTACACAAAGGAGCAGAGGAGGACCCTGACACAGGAAAACATTTTTCTGTCCTAGTCTTCTGGGTCTGTGATGAGAGGGGCTGCAGTGAAGGTCTCTGACATGCCCTGGAGACATTTTCCCCATTGTTTTGGCAATTCACAAATATCTGCCACCAGTTAAAATTCCTCCCCAGAAAATTGGGTTTTCTTTTCTATTGCATCATCAGACTGCAGATTTTCCAAACTTTTATGCTCTCCTTCCCTTTTAAACATAAGCTGCAATTTCAAACCATCTCTTTGTTAGCAAATAAAACTGAATGCTTTCAGAATAAATCAAGTCATGTCTTGAATGCTTTGCTTCTTAGAAATTTCTTCTGCCAGATACCCTAAATCATCGCTCTCAAGTTCAAAGTTCCACAAATCTCTAAGGCAAGGGCAAAATGCCACCAGTCTCTTTGCTAAAGTATAGCATGTGTGACCTTACTCCAGTTCTTAAAAAGGACTTCATGTTTGTCTGAGACCATTGTTCAAAACAACTACATAAAACAATAATTATGAAATAAGCTTATGAAATATAAGCATTTAACTTGTGTGCTGTTCATAGCACAAAGGAGGAAAGTGAAAAGAAGCTTTATTTGAGCAAAATTTTAATATGCTAGTGGAATTAATTTAGTCTTAATCTGAGGTATATTGTTTTAGGTTAAAATGCACATTGTAATCTCCAGGGCAACCACCAAGAAAAAAGCTCTAAAAATATAGTTTAAAAAAAAAGAAGAAGAAAGTGAAACAAGATGGTGAAATAAAATGATCCATTGATTGTTCCTTCCTCAGGAATATCAAATTTTATCAACTATCTGCACACAAAAAAGAACCTTTGTAAGTACCAAACATCAGGTTAGCAATCACAATACCTGGTTTTAACTTCATATTGCTAAAAGAGACATTAAAGAGGGTAGGAAAGACAGTCTTGAATCACTTGTAAACCCAGAAAAATTGAGAAAGGTCTCAGTTAATTTAGAAAGTTTATTTTGCCAAGGTTGAGGACATGCCCATGACATAGCCTCAGGAAGTCCTGATGACTTGTGCCCAAGGTAGTAGGGGCACAGCTTGGTTTTATACATGTTAGGGAGACATGAGACATAATTCAATCCAGAAAGGTGAAGACAATTCAAAGCAAGGTCCCCTCACTGGGGACATCCAGGGCCACAGGTAGGTGAGAGACAGATGGTTGCATTCTTTTGAGTTTCTGATAAGTCTTTCCAAAAGAGGCAATCAGAATATGCATATATCTCTGCAAGCAGAGGTATAACTTTGAATAGAATGGGAGGCAGATTTGTCCTGAGTGGTTCCCAGCTTGAAAGGACCCAAGGTTTTTTCCTATCACATTTCCTCTCTTTTCTTTAAAAATATTTTGGAGAAAGCATTTTATAAGAAAATGAACCTCTGGTCTCAGGTTTCATCTGATCTCTTATGGCTAGGACAGTTTATTTCTAGGTGGATAGGTCCTAAAAGCTAATGTTTATCATGTTGTAAAGTCTCATGTCCTGTGGAGAGAAAATAGTGGGGAGGAAGGAAGAAAAAACAATAACAAACAGAAGAACTATCCTAGGAAAATTGGTACATGTCACATTACTCTGAAGTCCATACATTAGTAGGCAGGTAAGAAAGTGACTTATGTAGGTAAATAGTTTACTGTTACTTTCTTCTGAAGCTGAAGTTGTTAAACTTCAGTTCCTAGGGTTTTAAGAAAGTACAGCTTAGTATTCAATGACTCCAACTTAGGAAAAATGAAAAAAAAAGAGGAAAAAAATTGAAAACACGCTTTTGAAGACTTGTAGCCAAGAAAAATTAGAATTTGGTCCAAATTGTAGAAAATAATAAAAATTGAAAGAAAAAAATTAGACAAGATTAGAATCTAACAACAGATATACAATCATTTTAAAATATATTTTTTTCTCTGTCTCCAGATTCCAATTTTACTAAAGACAAATCATGGTAGGACTGGTTTGCTTATTACAGTTGGCCTCATTATTTGTATACAGTGCAGCAATAATAATTTTTTTCCATAGGCTTTTAAATTGGCTTTGATGGAACTTTGTTCCATAGGAGGATCCCAAATAAGACTTTTCAAAGCCAAGCCCATCCATGTATTTGTGCCATCAAATACCCATGAGTTAAGTGAATTTTCTCTCCTCTTGAAGTTCCAAGATAAACCTCGGGCTTCTGTGTCTGTCAGAAAGTAACATTCTTTACTTGCCACAGGTAAGAAACCCTGTATAGGGACTATGTACACAAAATATGAGGCCAGTTTTTCCAAAGGGCTTTATTGGATTCATAAGTTAAGTTCAGTTCCTTAAATGAAAGCACATCATTCTTGACAAAGCCTTGGTAAAATAACCTACTTCTCTAATTGTGTCCTTACAGATGAAAACAGATTCTTATTGCACTTATGCAAATAACTTATTGCTATAAGTTAAGAATACTTGCAAATAGTTTTCAATTTCTGGAGAAATGAGGTAGAGAGAAACAAATATGCTCCAAATTCTGTTCATAGGAGTATACTAAATTGTTAAAAGTTGTCAATTGCTCAAATAGTTTTAAGACTCAGAAAACAAAACAAAGGATCAACAAACATTTTAAGCCAAAAGTCAAAAAGATTGGTTCAGTTCATGCAGTTAATTCCTATTCAACTTGATAGTCATGTACATTTTAGCTCTCCATCAGTCCTAGAAGTATTTTCTCTATTCTGACGTCACAATCTCCAGTTATTGGAAACCTGCATTTAAGATTGCCTGTTAGAGTTTTTATAGCTGATTTTAAAACCAACTTCTAAAGAGAAACAAAACAAGACAATTGTCCATGGGTGAAAACAAAGTTTTAAGGCAGCCATAGTTAAAAGACACAATTGACAAGGAAATTTGTTGCGTCTGTGGCACATAATAATTTTAACATAGCAACTATGATTATGACTGATAATTTACACTAAGTTAAATCAGAATTGCAGGAGTTTCCTATAATTTTGGAACACATACCAATAATATATTTATGCAAATACAGCCCAAAGAAAACCAAATACCGTTTCATATTTCACAAATGCTTTCTGTATAATTTTTGTACCAAATAAGCCAAATTATGTCATTTTTGAATGTGAAGGAAGCTAATGTCTTAAAGGATGAATTAGGTTAGTAAAAAACATAATTTATAATTTGATTTTGGGAAATTTGCCCAATATAAAAAGTTTAAAACATTTCATATTACAAAGTAGAATTACAGGTTATTGTAAAGACATTTATTTAACTAAAAGTGATAATTTAGGGATTTTTAAAAAAGGTGAAAACCTTCATTCTTTGAGAGAGGTGACTTAATTTTCTGAACAAGAAGCTCTAATAAAAACAGTATGAAGCGAATTGCATTTGTTTTTCAAAATTATGTAAGCCATCTGTAAAATTTGATCTTGATTATAAAATATCACTTCCATAAGCCTTTTATAACCCTTATAACCTTTATTAAGGAATTGGCTAATGCTTCAAGAAAACCTTGTTAATCTGATATAGGGGTCCATATACTAGTTTTGCTTCAGTGTGCCTTTGAAACTAATTATTAACTTATAGAGGAACTGAACTTATTTTATCTTTCAAAATCAGCTCTTACAATCTTACATACCCACCTCTTCCACAATAGTCCCTGGGCCTTGAAGAATTGAATAGCTTTACTTGGTTTACCCTGCATTTCAGGAATACAGTTTATTTTGATTAGCATCTTCTATGGGGCCTGACGATGAAGCTTTAATTGCTGCCAGTGTCTAAGATTTAGCAGGACTTGGTGTCCTTTTTAGATCGAGGAGTTAAAGCCCTGTAACTCAATGTTACAAGGACTTTAAAAACACATACAGGAAGATACATGGATGTAATAACCGTAATTTAAAAAAAAAATCTGTTTTGTTTTCCTATGCAAACCAAAACTTAATAATTATATGACAACTTAATTATATTAAAGTTTTTGAGTTTTTTTAAATACATGAATTCTCTTATTGTGTCTTACACCTACTGTTCATGATATGCTCAGACTTTCTAGTTTGTCCTGAATATCCCCCCTTTTAAAACAACCAGTTATATGATTTTTGGACTAAATTTACCACAAAGATTCTTTCTTTTATAAAATTATTTTGCTTTAAGTTTTTTAACCTCAAAAAAATACCTCTTTATTTTTATAACTTTCTTTACATCTTGTTTATTCCTGGTTCATTTTTACCTTGCTTTATGCCTAACTCTTAAATAAGCTTTGAATTAGACAAAACTTGTTCATCTTTTTTTTTTTAAAAAAAGGGCACACTTCGTTTTAGCAATAATGTTTTTCTACAATATATTTACTGTCAAATATCAAAATAATGAAATGTCTGTTATTTAATTTAATATAACTTTATATTCTAAATTATGAACCATTTGTCTACAAGTATTTATCCCATTACATTTGCTTAATCATTTTATTTTGTTTACCTAGATTATTTATTAAAGCTGTGATAGTCATGATTTAAAGTTATGAAACCACCATTGAAAAATTATAACTGAGACAGTAAAAAGAGTTGACCTGACTCCATTTTGCTTTTAACCTCCAAGCTGTTCTTGTTCATTCCTGAGCGTAGGCCAAACTAACTTTGGGAGGAACTTACAGTTTAGCTTTGAAACAAAGACAATAACAGTCTCCTAATTGTGAACCAGACTGCCTAAAGCCACAGTATTAGAAGTTATGGTAATCTTACTAAATTCAAGATGCAGCTATTTTTCATTAAACCCATATCAATGTCTTATATATTAAAAATTACACTAGCAAAGATCATTCTGATTTAAGCTGGATTTGCAGTTTTGTAACCCCTATGCAAAATTTCAACACCTTATAGAATTTGGCAGAAACTGCCTCACTGGATTTCACACTTGCACAGGCTCTGTAATGCCTTTGTTTTGGCCAATTTCTCCCATTGGCATGGCTGTATTTACCCAGTATCTGTACCCCCATTGTATCTAGGAATTAACTAGCTTACTTTTCATTTTACAGGTTCAAAGACAGAAGGGACTTGCCTTGTCTCCCATGAAACCTAGGATTGTGGATTTTTGGGTTAATGCTGAAATGAGTTCATACTCTGGGGGACTGTGGGAAAGGCATGATTGGTTTTTGAAATGTAACGACATGAGATTTGGATGGGCCAGGGGCAGAATGATATGGTTTGGCTCTGTGTCCCCACCCAAATCTCATTTTGAGTTGCATTCCCTTTTATGTGTTGTGGGAGGGAACTGGTGGGAGATAACTTGAATCATGAGAACTATTTTCCCCATATTGTTCATGGTATCGAATAAGCCTTATGAGATTTGATGGTTTCATCAGATTTGATGGGGGTTTCTGCTTTTGCGTCTTTCTCATTTTCTCTTACAACTTCCATGTAAGAAGTGCCTTTTACCTCTCGCCATGATTCTGAGGCCTCTCCAGTCATGAGGAACTGTAAGTCCAATTAAACTTCTTTCCCTTTCCAATCTCAGCTATGTCTTTATCAGCAGTGTGAAAATGGAGTAATGTGCTTTCTTTTCTTTTCTTTTAGTCATTTTTCTCCCATTTCAGAGGCCTTGTTCCTTAAAATTTATGGTTCCCCTTGGGATTTGACCAAGACAGAAACAAACAAACAGTTAAGCAAAATTAGCAATTATCACACAAATTATATGATTCACATGTGCTCTAAGGGTAAGCAGATATTAACACCAGCTGGTTGTTAAATGCTAACTTTAGTCATTTAAAAGGAATTTGCAAGACAGAATCTCGAACCAGTTTCTTACCTAGTGGTGGATCTCAGGCTGTAGACTACCCTCTACCATCCTAGTAGCATGAAAAAAAAAAAAAAAAAAAAAAAAAACCTCATATCTTTCCTGTTGAAATCGAACTCAACTCCATAAAGGAGTTACCTGCCATCCATATCATGGAAGCAGGAGAATTTGCCTTCCTGTAAAACTCCAATAAAAGAGAAGTTGTACCTCAAAATAAACTTTCAATCTTGACCAAATCTGGGGAAATCAGGGATTCTCTGGAGGGGGTGCTCTCAGACCTCAGCAAATTGTCCTATTGGTTTGAGCTCATGCTGGTACCAAGCACCTATAGGAGATTTTTCAAAGGTCAGAGGCATCTCCACTCAGAATCCCTCTGTGGTTACCAATAATATAAACTCTGAAAATTTGAGACAGGTCTCAGTTAATTTAGAAAGTTTATTTTGCCAAGATTGAGGACACACCCATGACACAACCTCAGGAAGCCTTGATGACATGTGCCCAAGGTGGTCAGGGCACAGCTTGATTTTATATATTTTTAGGGAGACATGAGACATCAATCACTAAATGTAAGAAATACATTAGTTCAATCTAGAAAGGTGGAGGCAACTCAAAGCAAGGCTCCCTCACTGGTGGTTTCTGGGTCACAGGTAAGTGAGAGACAGATGGTTGTATTATTTTGAGTTTCTGATAAGCCTTTCCAAAAGAAGCAATCAGAATATTCATCTATCTCTGTGAGCAAAGGGATGACTTTGAAGAGAATGTGAGGCAGATTTGCCCTGAGCAGTTCCCAGCTTGAAGGAGCCCAAGGAATTTTCCATTGACACACTGATGCCACCCCTCCCCTGGCAGCAGCTGCATGGTGTGGAGAGAGAATCTGTGCACTTGGTGGAGGGAAAGTGCAGTGACTGGGCAACTTTGCAATGAACCCAGTGTTGCCTTGTCACAGTGGAAAGCAAAACCATGCTGAACTCAGATAGTGCCCACCTTGGAAGGAGCTTTTGGACTAGCCCTAGCTAGAGGGGATGCACCCATTCCAGTGGCTGGAACTTGAGTTTCTTGGCAAGCCTTGCTGGTTCAAGCTCTCTGGGGTCCTAAGTGAACTTGAAGGAGGGTCTAGGAAACAAGGTCTGCAATTCCTAGGCAAGTCCTGATGCTGTGTTAGACTTATAGCTTGTGGACTGGAGTGGTTCATGACCTAGTGAGATACCGACTTGGTGGGAGTTGGTGAGTCAAGGGAGTGCTTGAAACATCCCTTCCCCAACACCAGGCAGTGCAGCTCACAGCAATGAGAGTGACACTTTTCTTTTATTCGAGAAGGAAAAAGAGTAAAGACAACTTTGTCTTGCATCTTGGATACCCTTTCAGCCACAATAGGATACGACAGCAGGCAGAGTCATAAGGCCCTCATTCCAGGCTCAAACTCCCAGACAGCATTTCTTTACATACCCTGGGCCAAAAGGGAACCTGACCCATTGAAGGGAAGGATCCAGTGTTGGCAGGATTCATCACCTGCTGACTAATAAGCCCTTGGGACCTGAATAACCAGTAGTGATATCCAGATAGTATGTCATGGGTCTTGGGTGAGATTTTGAGATGTACTGGTTTCAGGTACCAGCTCAACTACAATGGAGTTGAGCACTGAGTGAGCTCTTGGGATCCCTGAGTCCAGGCCTAGGCTCTTGAAGAGCATTTCTTGACCTGTCCTGGGCCAGAGGGGAGCCCACTGCCCTGAAGGGTGAGCCCTGGGTTGGCAGCAATTACCACAAGCTGACCAAAGAACCCTTGGGACTTCAGTGAATATTGGAAGTAGCCTGGAAGAACTCCCCATGTACTGCTGATGGTGGTAGCCATAGGGAAAGTCTCCTCTCCCTGTAAAAGGGAAGGAAGAGAAGAAAGGTCTTTGTCTTGTGATTTGAGTTCCAGCTTGGCTACAGTAGAATAAAACACCAGGTAGATTTCTAAGATTTTTGACTCCAACCACTGGCTCCCACACAGCATCTCTGAACATCCTCATGGTGTGGGGAACTTGCCCTTAAAGGAAGGATGTGAACCTGGCTAGCTTCAGCACTTTTTGATAGCAAAGTGCTAGGGCCTTGAGCAATCATAGGTAATAGCCACATAGTGGTTACAGCAAGATGATGCAGGGCAGTTCCAGTGTTGGTGACCACACTGGAACTTGCATCACACTAACACTAACCCTAGCTCTAGATGTCTTAACATAGGGAGAGAGAGAAAAATGACATTTGTTTGGGAGAAAATATAGGGAAGAGAACAAGAGTCTCTGCTGGGTCATCCAGAGAATTCTTCTAGATCTTATCCAAGATCACTAAGGTGGTACTTCTACAAGTCTGCAAGAACCACAGCATTACTGAGTTTGGGGCCCAAATTCCTTTGAATACCTGGAAAACTTTCCCAAGAAAGATGAACACAGTTTGTCAAGTCCAGATGGCAAACACTACAATAAACACCTAACTCTTCAGTGTCCAGCCTGAAAATCATCCAGGAAAACGTGGCATCACAAACAAGCATGAAAATCATCGAGGAAAATGTGACATCATCAAATGAATTAAATAAGACACCAGGGATCAATCCTGGAGAAACAGAGATATGTGACCCTTCAGACACATACCTGTGTCTGAACATAGCTGTCTTGAGGAAACAAAAAAAAAAATTCAGATAACACAGAGAAGGAATTCAGAATTCTATCAGATAAATTTAAAAAAGGGATTGAAATAATTAAAAAGAATCAAATAGAAATTCTAGAGTTGCAAAATGAAATTGACATACTGAAGAATGTATCAGAGTTTCTTAATAGCAGAATTGATCAAGCAAAATAAAGAATAGTGAGCTTGAAGCCAAACTATTTAAAAATACACAGAGGAAACAAAAAAATTAAAAAATAATTAAACATGCCTACAAGAACTAGAAAATAGCCTCAAAAGGGCAAGTCTAAGAGTTACTGGCCTTAAAGAGGAAGTAGAGAAAAAAAGATAGGAGTATAAAGTTTATTGAAAGGGATAATATCAAATAACTTTCCAAACCTAAAGAAACATATTAATATTCAAGTACAAGAAGGTAATAGAACACTAAGAAGATTTAACCCAAGGACTACTACCTCAAAGCATTTAATAATCAAAATCCCAAATGTTAAGTATAAAAAGAGGGGGTCCTAAAAACAGTTAGAGAAAAGAAACAAATAATATAAAATTGAACTCCAATACTTCTGGCAGGAGGCTTTTTTTAGTGGAAACCTTACAGGCCAGGTTTGGGGCCCAAAGATGAGCATAGGTTGTAAAGTCCAGATGGCAAACACTTCAATAAATACCTAACTCTTCGGTGTAGCATGACATAGTGGCTGAAGGAAGAAAACTTTTACCCTAGAATAGTATATCTGGCAAAAATATCCTTTAAGTGTGAAGGGGAAATAAAGACTTTCCCAGACAAACAAAAGCTGAGAGATTTCATCAACACCATAGCTGTCCTGTGATAAATAATAAAGGGAGTTCTTCAATCTAAAAGAAAGGAATATTAATAAGCAATAAGAAATCATCCAAAGGTACAAAACTCACTGATAATAGTAAGCGCACAGAAAAACACACAACAGTATAACATTGTAACTACTGTGTATAAACTACTCTTATAAGTAGAAAGACTAAACAATAAATCAATTAAAAATAATAACTACAACTTTTCAAGATATAGACAGTGCCATAGACATTTAAAAAACAACAAAAAGTTAAAAAGTTAGGAGACAAAGTTAAAATATAGAGTTTTTCTTTCATTTGTTTTCTGATGTGATTGGTATTAAGTTGTCATCAGTTTAAAATAATGGATTATAAGATAGTATTTTCAAGCTTCATGGTAAATTAAGGTAGTATTTGCAAACTTTATGGTAACCTGAGGTAACCAAGGTAATCTAAAAATATACAATGCATACACACACACACAAAAAAACAAAACCACAAGAAATTAAATCATGTTACCAGAGAAAATCACCTTCACCAAAAGGAATACAAGAAGGAAAGAAAGAAGCAAAGATCACAAAACAGCCAGCAAAGAAATAACAAAATGGCAAGCATAAGTCCTTATTTATCAATAATCTTGAATGTAAATGGACTAAACCCTTCAATAAAAGACATAGAATGGCTAAATGAATTTAACAACAACAAAAACAATGAAAAACAAGACCCATTGATTTGTTCTGTTGCCTGTAAGAAACACACATTACCTATAAATATACACATAGACAGAAAATAAAGGGATGGCATAAAAGCAGACACATAGAATAGAAAATCTAGAAGCAAATATATATATCTACATTGGATGCATTTTCAACAAAGACACCAAGAACATACATTGGGGAAAAGATGGTCTCTTCAATAAATGGTGCCGGGAAAACTATATATCCGTATGCAGAAGAATGAATGTATATGGCCCTATCTCCGGCCATATACAAAAATCAAATCAAAATGCATTAGACATTTAAATGTAAGACCTCAAACAATGAAATTACTGAAAGAAAACATTGGTGAAACCATCCAGGATATTGTTCTAAACAATTTTATGAGTAGTACCCACAAACATAGACAACCAAAACAAATATGAAAAAAATGGGATTACATCAAATTAAAAAGTTTCACAGTAAAGGAAGCAGTCAATGAATAGAAGAGACAATCCATAGAATAGGAGAAATTATTTGCAAATTACGTATCTGACCAGGGATTAAAATCGGAATATATAAAGAGCTCAAACAACTCTATAGGAAAACATCTAATAATCCAATTTAAAAATGGGGAAATCATCTGAATAGACACTTTTCAAAAGAAGACATAAAAATGGTAAATAGGCATATGAAAAGGTGTTCAATATTATTGATCATCAGAGAAATACAGATCAAAACTACAATGAGATATCATCTCACCCCAGTTAAAATGGCTTTTATCCAAAAGACAGGCAAAAGCAAATACTGGTGAGGATGTGAAGAAAACTTTGTACACTGTTGGTGGAAATGTAAATTAGTAAAACTGCTATGTAGAACAGTTTGGAGAAAACTAAACACATAGCTACAATAGGATCTAGCAATCTCACTGCTAGGATCTGGCAATCTCACTGCTAGGGATAAACCCAAAAGAAAGATCAGGATATTGAAAAATTGAAAAGATTATCTGCACTCTCATGTCTGTTGTAGCACTATTCATAATAGTCAAGATTTGGAAGTAACCTAAATGTACATCAATAGATGCATGGATAAAGAAAATATGGCACATATACACAATGGAATACCATTCAGCCATAAAAAAGAATGAGATCCTGTCATTTGCACCAACATGGATGGAACTGGAAATAAGCCATGCATAGAAAGACAGACTTTGCATGTTCTCACTTATTTGTGAGAACTAAAACTTTAAACAAATGAACTCATGGAGAGAGTAGAAGGATGGTTACCAGAGGCTGGAAAGGGTAGTGGAGAGTGAAGGTGATATCTGGCTCTGTTTCAGCACCCAAATGTCATCTTGAATTGTAATCCCCCTGTATTGGAGGAGGGATCTCATGGGAAGTAATTGGATCACAGGGATGGTTTCCCCATGCTGTTCTCATAATATACTGAGTTCTCACAAAATCTGATGCTTTATAAGGGGCTCTTCCTTCTTTGCTCTGCTTTTCTCTCTCTTGCTGCCTTTTGAAGAAATATGTGTTTGCTTCCCCTTCAGCCATGATTGTAAATTTTCTGAGGCCTTCCCAGCCATATGGAACTGTGAGTCAATTAAACCTCTTTCTTTTATAAATTACCCAGTTTCAGGTATTTCTTTATAGCAGTGCAAAAACAGTCTAATTTAGGAGGTGGTAGAGATGGTTGATAGGTACAAAAAAATAGAACAAATAAGACCTAGTATTTTATGGTGCAACAGGGTGACTATAGTCAATAATAATTTCATTGTACATTTAAAAATAACTAAAAGGGTAAAATTGGGTTGTTTGTAACACAAAGATAAATTTATGTAACACAACCATAAATGCTTGAGAGGATGGGTACCCCATTTACCATGATGTGATTATTATCCATTGCATACCTGTATGAAAGTATCTCATATACCCCATAAATACATGCACCTACTATGTATCCACAAAAGTTAAAAATTTAAAAAACAAAGGAAATAAAATAGCACACTAGAAAATATTTACTTAACAACAACAAAAAAAAAGAAACAGAGAAAAGAGGAACAAAAAAGACATGAGATATTGAAATAGCAAAAAGGCAGGTTGTAAATCCTATTTTATCAATAGTTACATTAAATGTAAATAAATTAAATATTTTCAAATAAAAGACACAGATAATCAGCTTGCATTGAACAACAGAATCTAAATATATGCTGCCTATTAGAGATGTATATTAAATTCAAAGATACAAATAGGTTAAACCAAGCAAGAGCTGGAGTGACTATATTAATTTCAGACAAAATAGACTTTGGGACAAAACGTGATACTAGAGCCAAAGAGGTATATTTGATAATAATAAGAGTCAGTTCATCAGGAAGATATAGCAGTTTTAAGCATGTGTACCTACAACAAAGCCACAAAATATATAAAACGTGAACTAATAGTATTAAAGGGAGAAACAGACAATTCAATATTAATAGTTGATGTTGTTAATATTGCATTATCAATAATTGATAGAATAACTAGAAAAAAGTATTTTTTTCCTGTAGTAAATGTCTGAAGATCATGAAAAATAATTTCTTGAGGGTGAAAGAAAAAAAATCATGGTTACATGGCAGTGAGGCTAAGAGAGAAGTTAAATCAATTTTCCAAAATATATCTGTAGATCTTCAATATTATTTAAATATTATTTTAATGCTCTTTAATAGTTGTCAATTTTTGTTTTACTATTTTAATAACATCGCATTTTACAATTTTTTGTCATTTTCTTGCCTTTAAAGTCAACAAGATAGTTAAAAGTACATTGTTGTGGCAGTGCCTTTTCCTCTGAGATAATTTTTAAATTCAAAATGATACATAAATAGCAAGTTGCATGGAGAAAATATAAAAAAGAATGAAAATAAAAATGATGACCATAGTTCTATAAATACTGGCCAATTTGAATTACTCTGCAATACACCTTTCTGTAGTTAAATGCTTGCATAGACTATAGTTATTTTCTTAGAATAAATTCCTTTTAAAAAGTTGTTATAGAAAGAGTTATGCCCACTAAAAATTTTTTATACACAAAGGCACATTGCACTCCCAGAAATAATAAATCAGTTAATATTCTTTTTGAAAAAGTTGTATTACTCAAAAAGCTTCATTTTTCAATTAGCTTTCTGACTCTGCTTGTGCCTTCAACATTTTCATAATGATTTTCAGCTCCTTAATAAGGAAAGCATGCTTGATACTGTCATGAACATATTTAGCACATATAGAACCACACAGGCCCTGCTGACATGCCTTTATGTTTTGGAGAATCTCATAAGAACTTTAGGACTCACAGCACGAACCCCTCGAAGTCTGTTTGTACATATGCCACATACAGATTTTGGTGCTTTCCCAACCTTCTTGGTATGAAGGTAAACAACTCTATTACCAGGGACTCAGGATAGCCTTGTTTTGTTAGTGGCTGTAGTATAGAGAAGCCTAAGATAGTATGTCAAATGAGGACCATTCTGAGCACCTCTAGACAACAACCCTGGAAGAAGGAAAAGCATGAATTGGTTAATACTTTGTCATCAGAGTGTAAGAATCTATTTCCTAATAAAAAGAATTTAGGATAGTCAGCTGAATGGATTATCCATTAGTTTATCTATTATGATATAGTGGGCATTTCAGTCATTCATTTAATAAATGAATATTTGTTAACTGCCTGCTATGTGTCAAGATGGTACATACAATGATTTACAAAATAGACATGGACTTTTCAAACTTTCACCTTTACACTACTCTACCAAATATTATGATGACTATCTACAAACATATTTCTTTTTATACATTTGGACTGTTTTTGAAGAAGTCCCAAAAGTGGTGACATATTTTCTAACATCTGAAAGTGCAGAGTTCATGTTGCCTGCAAACACTCTTCATTGGAAACTCTATGAATATTGAAAAGACTCCCAAAGACAAACCAGAGGATGACTTGCTTTGCTGGGACAGGAGTAAAGAAATCTGGTTTATGCTTACTTTGAAACAGTCTTCAAGAGATCAAAGTAAATGAAAGTTGATTTGATGTGTACATGTGAACTAGGATAGTCATAGACTTTCAGAGCTAGACAGACTTTAGAAATACTGACAAAAAGATGGGAACAGTAAACACTGGAGACTACCAGAGTGGGGAGAGAGGAGGAGCTATGGGTTGAAAAGCTGACTACAGGGTATTATGCTCACTACCTGGATGACCAGATCATCTGATTCTCTAATCTTCAGCATCATGAAATATACCCATGTAACAAACGTACCTTTGAATCTAAACATACCTTTGAATCTAAAATAAAAGTTAAAATTATTTTTTAAAAGAAACCTTTACATTCAATTTTTTTATTTTGCATTTTCACTGTTTTATTATTTATTTATTTTTTTTTTTTTGAGATGGAGTCTTGTTCTGTCTCCCAGGTTAGAGTGCAGTGATGCAATCTTGGCTCACTATAACCTCTGCCTCCTGGGTTCAAGCGATTCTCCTGCCTCAGCCTCTTGAGTAGCTGGGATTACAAGCATTTGCCATCATGTCCAGCTAATTTTTTCTGTTTTTAGTAGAGATAGGGTTTCACCATTTTGGCCAGGTTGGTCTCTCCAACTCCTGACCTCAAGTGATCCACTCCCTTCAGCCTCCCAAAGTGCTGGGATTATAGGCATGAGCCACCACACCTGGCCAAGACAAAAAAATTTAAAGATGATCTATATAGTCTCATGGTTGAAAATTTTGGAAATGTAATGGTAAGACAGCACCTAGAAAAACCTAAAATTTTCCTAATTTTTCACTATGCTATGTAACAAATATCAGCAGTCCAATAATTATTAATCTTGAAAGGTGTTTTATTATAAAATATAAAAACTATTATATAACTATGATACATACAATCTTAAAAGGTGTTTTTTTTCTTTTATCCTGTCTAATCATTAACTGATAATAAATAAGACTGAAATCTTAAAACATACCATACCTTGTCTCTTTCTAGAGAAAATGCCAAAATTTTGAAAGAGCAGCTCAAAAACCTTTTCTCTGACATTGTTCACATCATAAAACTTTAGTGATTTGTTAGAATCTACATTAATATAATAAATATTACTTTGGCGATTTCAAAGAAACTGGAGAAATTGTTTTGAAACTCAGAAAGTCTTGTTTTTGGCTTTTGAGGGTTCCCTAATTTTGGGGTACAATTTTTGTGTTTTACAATGGAAACAATTAACTTGGAAAAAGGTTGAGGCTCTCAATACAAATGAAATTTCAGTGATCATTAGTAATGAACAGTAACAGAGACAGCTGCTTGCATTATTTTGAAGAATTGTAATTCATGATTTAATAAGAAGCAAATCAAGACCCAGAGAATGAAAAAAGTACTTCTAGTGATCAGAATTACCAGACCTATGATTATCTATATAAAATTAGTTATTAACAGAAACTTCAGTAAATTAGGTGATTTTTGAATCACCTAGTTCAGTGCTATAGCAAACATTATAAAAATAACAATCTAAATATGTTGGTATCTTTGAAACTCTCTAGAAGATTTATCACTTATGAAAGACATTTGCGAAGCTGAAATTGGGGAAACATCAAAACCTGTAGAACTTTAACAATAAAATAAATCTTCATTGGCTTCAATGTGGAAGACCTTTCCAGAATGCTTGACACCAACTTTATAGGCCTACAGACCAAGATCATTAGAATTTACAGATGTTGACTGAGTAAATACTAAAAACCTCAGCTCTTCTTGCAAGGACAACTTTCCATTGAACCAAAGATTTAAAGTGAAAGAAAAAATAATGGAGCCAGATGTGGTGGCTCATACCTGTAATCCCAGCACTTTGGGAGGCTGAGGCAGGTGGATCACCTGATGTCAGAAGTTTGAGATTAGCCTGACCAACATGGTGAAATCAAGTCTCTACTAAAAATACAAAAAATTAGCCAGGTGTGGTGGTGCATGCTGGTAATCCCAGCTACTTGGGAAGCTGAGGCAGGATAATCACTTGATCCTGGGGTCAGAGGCTGCAGTGAGCCAAGGTCACACCACTGTACTCCAACCTGGGTGACAGAGTAAGACTCTGTCTCAAAATAAATAAATAAATAAATAAATAAATAAATACTTTAACAATACTCGTCAATAACCAGTCTCTTCCAAATGAGCATATTTTACATAAAATATGTAATGCCAAATGATTGTTAAGTCCTTGACTTGTCTTCATAGAAAGGAAATTTTCAATTTTATCCACTCACCTATCTGTTCTTTGCTACTAGCTATATTAGCTTCCTGTGATTATAACTAGTTTCTTTAAGAAGTTTAGAAAACATGCTGCTTTTGTTAATCTTAGATCACTGTTTTTTAATTTTTTTTCTGGGATATTTACTTTATGGTGTTCATTAAAGTTATCTCCAAGTTCTGGACAATGGTGTGATTGAACTCTTGCCCCGCTTATGGCTGGAGGGTACTGTTACAAGATCTTTGTGGCATCAATTTTCTGGCCAGAAACCTCTGTGACCATGGGGTCTTTGCCCAATTTCTTGTCTTTCATTCTGGAAAAATGAAGTGTGCAGGTAAGTGAAGGGTGAACAACATGAAGATGAGCTTTAATGAGTGTTACAGCAGCTCAGAGGAGACCCGTAGTGGGTAACTCCTCTTCACAGGCAAGTCATCCATGAGTGTTCAGTTCTCAGCAGGGAGGAGGCTCAGGAGTGGCTAGCTCTTCTCTGGAACTGGACTCCAATGTTGGCAAGTCTCAGTGAAGAGAAGACCCCGAAGGGAGTGACTCCTCTATGCCCACAGGTCATCTCTGCAGCTCTCAGCCGAGAGGGCAGGTCTTCTCTGCATTTGGTCGTCCAGTCATCTTTCCACCATCTTCATCCTCTAGCCATCCTCTGCCCTGCTCTGACTGAGCCTAGGGCTTTTATGGACCTCGGAGAGGGAGGAGGTGCATGCTGTTTGGTCTGTGGGCCTGGAAGAGGCACCACAAGTCCCCACTCCCATCAGCAACCTAGTTCCCAGCCTTCAGGCTCTCCCTGGCCTGAAGGTGGGGTCTTATAGGACCCAACCCCTTCCACCCAGGCCTTTGCCTCCTGCTGCCATTCATAGCCCAGGTGCTCAGCTCCAACCCCGCTGGGAGATCAGAGTGGGCACTGGAGAGGAGAGAGGCCAGGCAGTGGGAACAGACACCCCAAAGTCAGCAGGGACACTGGTGGGGAGCCTTCCTGGCCAGAGGATGCAGGCTACAGAGATGCCCAGGTCCTGTGCCTGGGAGGACAGTGGCAGTTGCACCTGAGAAGCTCCCAGCCCTCCAAGTGAACAGGGAAGCTGCAGTCCACAACCACAGTCTGGGCAGAACCTCAAATAATAGAAAAATGTGATGAGACAATAAGAATATTTGAAAAGAAAATTTATAAATCATGACAAAGAAATTGAAAGGAAAACAAATCTATTAAAAAATAAAAGCCCTTTATACTACAGAGGACTTAAATAAACAGAATACTAGTAATGAAAAATATAATCAAACATAGGTTGATAGATTGGAGTAAAACACGTATACACATGCACACACTCACGTGTGGTCCACTTTTGTTAGATTTATTCCTAGAAACTTTTTTGTTTTAGTTGATATTATAAATCATTTATTTTAAAAAGAATGGTTACTGTTTATACTAGAATATTGAAATGTAATTGGCTTATTTTTAAATAATCTTTATTGAAATGTGATTTACATATGAGAAAAATACTCCTATTTTAAATGTCAAGCTCTGTGAGTTTTGACAAATGCACTCACCAATGTAACTATAACAAGATCCTGAGACCTTTAGAAATTAATCAGCCTACCAGCTCTGGGTAACCACTGATCTGCTTTCTTCATTTTAAATACAATTGATCTTTTCTATCATTTTATTTAAAAGGAGTTGAATCTGTAGACCAATTGGAAAAGAATGGACACCTTAACATTAAATCTTCTAATTCACAAAAATGGCATATCTTTCCATTTAGCTTCTTAACTTTCTTTCAGCAGTGTTTTATAATTTTTAATGTGCAGGATTTGCACATCTTTTATTAAATAGATTGTGAAGCATTTTATACTTTTGATGCTATATGATTAATATAAATTAAATTTAAACATCAAATTGTTTTTTGCTAGTATAGAGAAATGCAACTGATTTGATGTTTTAGCCGTGTATCCTATGATTTGCTAAATTCACTTAATACTTCTCACTCCAGAACTCCCTATACAGGTACGTAAGCCTGCTTGATATTGTCCCACGTGTCACCAAGACTGTCCATTAGTTTTCAGTCTTTTTTTTCCTTCTGTGCTTCAATTTGGATTCATTCTATTATTATGTCTGCACAGTCTACTTTGTTCTTTATCCCATTCTGTGAATTTTTTATTTCATTCACCCTGTCTTTCATCTCTAGACATTTCATTTGGCTCTTTTCTGTACTTTTCATTTCTCTCCTCATTGTTTCCTGGTTTCTTTTTAAATCCCTGAGCATATTTATTAAAGTTCTTTAAATTTCCTTGTATGCTAGTCTATCCTCTCTCACATTTCTTGATCTGTTTCTATCAATTGATGCCTCTTCTGATTATGCTATATAATTTTCTGCTTCTTTGCACATGTAGCAATTTTTTATTGTATGCTAGACACCATGAGGTTACATCATTGAGTCTTCTGCAATTTGATGTCTTGCTTCAAAGAATGTGCTTTGTTCTAGTAGGCAGCTAACTTACTTGAAGATTAGTTTGATCTATTTAATTCCTGTTTTAAGCATTTTTATGGCATGTCTAGAGTTGTTTTCATTCCAAGAATACCTTGGTTTTTTTTAACCGAGATATGACCTTTCTGGGGTTTCTACTGAATGCTTCATTGATGACTGAAGAAAGTGCACACTGGTTAGTCAGAGCTCAAATGTTTCCCTACCTTGTGAAAGATCTGAGAATTCTTTTGCAAGGTAGCTAGATTATGGGAGGGACTATGAGTTGTCCCACAAAATCATTTTTTCCCACTTGCTCAGGAAAAGACCTTCAAATAATATTTGGGCACATGGTTATTTGGGCACAGTTCTTTGCCTGACTGCATTGAGTTTTACCCTTTGCATGTACAACCTTGTACTCAGCAAACACTCAAATGGTCTCAATGGCAACTTCTTAATAGCTTTTTCTTGTACAAAATACTGTTTCACAGTTTCCAGCTGTCTCAGTTTTTTCTGACTTTTTTTAGCCTTCATATATTGACTATGAGTTTGTCTATTTCCATTGAACATACCCTTTCTAACAACATCTTAATATTTCTTAACATGAATGTTCCATTATTCATTTAGTTTAGTTACCAAAGATGAACTTTTAGGCCCTGTGTCAAAAATTATGCATGGACTTACTGCAGTCCATTTCACGTAACTTGGAATGTGCTTACTAAATGACAGAGCCTTAAAAGTTATAGACTACTTTTCTCAGACTCCTCTATGGTTCAGGTTCCAAACAGGCTTAGCTTTCAACGAGCAGATATAATCATTTATTGGACATGCAATCTGGTACTTCTGCCGTTTCTGCTAGTGAGCTTGGTTGCAGCAGTATTTGTTATTTATGAAACAGAAATTACTGAACCTGATGCCTTGCTTCAGAATAACTCTCATTTCATGCCTAGCTTCAGAGTAGTCTTATTTCTATAGACTCAGCATAAAGTCTTTTTTTTTTTTTTTTTTTTTTTGAGATGGAGTCTTGATGTGTCACCAGGCTGGAGTGCAATGGCGTGATCTCGGTTTACTGCAATCTCTGCCTCCCAGATTCAAGCGATTCTCCCACCCCAGTCTCCCAAGTAGCTGGGATTACAGGCGCATGCCACCACACCCAGCTAATTTTTGTATTTTTAGTAGAGACAGGGTTTCACCATGTTGGCCAAGATGGTCTCAATCTCCTACCTCATGATCCGCCCTGCCACAGGCTCCCAAAGTGCTAGGATTACAGATGTGAGCCACCGCGCCTGGCCATAAAGATTGTTTTTAAAGTCCTTCCAATAATTTGTAAACACTTGATTTCCTGAACTAAATTATTTTTAGCCTAAGCTAGCCAAGAGTAGTGTCTGTCATCTGTAACTAAACACAGTGCAAAGGAATTTTGAAACAGAAATTGAGGGCTGCATGCAACAGAAGCCATATATTTTGCATTGGCTTAGCAATCAAGTGGAAGATGAATAGGACTCGCATGTTGCATTCTGAAACAATGATGAACTTTGTTATTTGATGATAAAAATTAATACAGTTGTTCCCTGTGGTGCCCTGGATAGAAAAGTAAGTACCAACAATGACTGTAGCATTAGGGTAAATGGTGGAACAACACATAAGATTGATGTGTGTTGATTGTCTTTTTCACTTTTAAACAAAATTCCACAATAATATTCATGTAGACAGTCTAACACCAGCCAGCCAGAAGCTCTCTGCCTAGTTCTACAGGTAAGTTGACTGAGATTACAGTAGTGTGATTCCTTGAAGAGTTAAGGCCAACTGTTTTAACCCTAACACTGAAGCGGTTGTTAGTAAGTCTAAATCAGTCATTACAGCGAGAGATAGCAGTAACAGAAGCCATACCAGGAAGCCAAAAGCCTACCATCAGAGAGGACTTTATCATAGCTAAGGCCCCAGTGACACTGCATGATTCTCATTTTCCTCTTTTTCAAATGAGAGCTTTTATTCTGTTAATCCCGTTCCAGCTGCACCATGATAGGTTGGAAATGTTTGGGGCAGATTGTTTTCTTTTTATTTTAGCAATTGCCAGACCACAAGACTACACATAATCTGGAGACACTGCAGTGATGTCTGTGTGGGATTTTGGGGCTATCTCACAAAAGGCATGACTGGGTTCTATGTGTCAGCAGAAGGGTATTGTTGAATATTGGGGTAGGCAAATGGCTAGATTGTGGGAGGGACTATGACTTGTCCTGCAAAATCCATTTTTCCCACTTGCTCAAGAATAGACCTTCAAATGTTAATCGGGCACATAGTCTCCAAGAATAACAACTAAATCTTACAGTTTCTTTGAATCTAGGTGTGGCCTTGTGCTGTGGATAGGTGTTGACCAATGGACTGTAAGTAAAGTGATGTGAAGAACAATCTAATAAATGTTCTCAGAGGGAGAGGGCTTCTTTTCCCTTGTCTGCTAACTCATATATGGAGCAGATGACTGAAGCTGGAGCAGTTGCACTGGACCACAGGTAAACCCCACATACTGAGGGTGGCAGAGCAAAAAGACAGACAGATCTCTGAGGTTCATGGTGTTTTCATAACAGGAATTTACATGAAGGAGAAATAAACTCTATCATGTTTATAAGCCACTGTTATTCTGGGTTTTTCTGTCAATTATAGCTGAAACTACCCCTATATTAATAGAATTATTTTCTATATTTTTAATATTACCAAAAAATGTTTCAACAAAAAAACATGTCTTTAAAAAATGTATTTGTGTACACATTATAAGCATTATTTTTTGGGATATATTCCTATTTTTTAGGATAGATTCCTAGAAGTGAAAGTCTTGACTAAATGATGTGTTATTTTTATTTTGAAAGATACTTTCTAATTGCCTTGCAAAACTGCTTTATCAGGTTCCACAAAAAGAGTATGAGAGGAATTGTTTTCCTATATCTTCTATATAGGTTTTTGCTGATTTTTAAATTTATTATATTTGAATAGATAACCTTATGTACATATCTCTATTATGAGTAAATCTAGGAATCCTTTTTTTCACATATCTTTTTTGGCCAACTGTTTTCTTCTGTCTTTTGACAAACTTTCTATAAATTGTTAGTTTTTCTTGCTGATTTATTCGTATATTCTGGTATTAATTATTTTTAGTTGTATGCTTGACAATTTTTTTTAAGACTGCTGGTTATTGTGTAACTTACTTGTGATGGCTTTAACTAAAGAAGTATTTATATTTTGGTATAAGTCCCAACATTTTCCTTTCTGGCTTCTGGATTTTGCTTCTAAGCAAAAAACCTCTAAAGGTTATGACATTATTTTTCTATATTTCTTCCAACATACTCTCTTGATTAAAAATTGTTTCACTTTTTAATGTGTCTGGGATATATTTATGCAAGGTATGAGTTAGAAGTCTAATATTTAATTCTTTTAAATGAATAACCAATTTTCCCATTGCCATTTATTTAATAATACTTCTACATTTCACTGATTTGAAATGCAAGTTTTATTATGGCTAAATTCTTGAATAGGCAAAGATCTATTTCTTGGTCTCTGTGTTTTATTGATCATCTGTTTCTATGCCAATCCCATGCTTTGTGAACTCCTACAATTTTGTAATGCATCTAGATACCTAGATGGCAAATCTTCTTTTCCAAAAACATTTGGATATTCTCATTTATATACACTTCCAAATGAACTTTGAAACAAATTTTTATCTACCCAGCTGAAGAAAGATTTTTAAAATATGGTAGCCATTCCATAACTTTTAGAAGTCAATAAGTGCTTTTTAAAATGTGTATGTTAACTATGATATTAATATTTGAAAAAAAATTGTAGCTAGCCAATTGGAAAGTATTTCAGAATAACGATGTTATTTAAATCCATATATTGTTGATATGTTTATACAAATGAAATTCCTATAACATTTACATACAGGTTCACAATCTATGAAAATAATTCCTCAAAATTTTTTAGTTTATTATTCCAAAGAAAAGCAAATCATCTTTCCTCCATAACTTAGCTGGATCCATATTTAGACAAAGAATTAACACAACCTCAATTCTCTTTACTTTTCTGCTATTTTCTCTTTTTTTGAGATAAGGTCTTGCTCTGTTTGCCCAGGCTAGAGTGCAATGATGCAATCATAGCTCACTACAGCCTCAGCCTCTTGAGCTCAAGTGATCCTCCTACCTGAGCCTTTTGAGTAGCTGGAACTACAGGTGTGTGCCAACGTACCTGGCTATTTTCAAAAATTTTTTGTAGAGATGCGTGTCTCACTATGTTGCCCAGGCTGGTCTCGAACTCCTGGTTTCAAGTGATCCTCCCTCGTTAGCATGCCAAAGTGTGGGATTATAGCATAAGCTACTGTGTTTGGCCCCCAATTCTCTTTTCTATATGTCCAGATGTTTTAGTGCATATTGAATGGGATTAGAAAATATAAATGTTCTCAGTTTCCTTTGGACTGATAAGAAACCGGCAGAAACTGAAATTTCTGTTTTTTTCTGATTTTTTTCAGTGAATATATTGGTATTGTAAAATAATAAGCTACTGATATTGTAATCTAATAGTTATTATGTGGACAGAAAGACTGTGACCTTAGATTCATGTTGCTATACTAATAAGAGAGATGCGTAGAACTGTTAGTAAAGTCGGTGAGAAATGCAGAATCTGATTATTCTTTGGTTATTATTTCCTTTTTTATAGACACATAGCATCACTGTTTATCCAGCTCCCATTTCATAGGTTCTGTCTTTCACACTACTTGGTTTTTTTTTTCCTCAAATTTTAGCTGCAAAGGCTCAGGATAGTTGAAATCAGAAATGTATCTGAACTTTGCCATGTGCTAGAGGAGAAAAAAATCACCTCTTATGACACTCAGGACTGAAAAGTTGAGCACAGACCAGCAATCCAAACAAATTCCTCCCTTATGGTGATTCTGCCTTGGGATCCTTAGTACAGTCTCCTGCTTGCAGATCTTAGTTGGAAAGAAATCAATGCAACCCGTAACAATATTGGGGATAGACATCATTTAATCCAAAACAGCCCGAAGAGCTCAATGTTATTTTTACTCTCATTTTATAGATGAGAAGATGAAGCACAGAGAGATTGGGCAGTTTGACTAGCATCACACAGTGAGCAGATGGAAAGGAAAAATAGACAGTGTGACAAAAAGATGGGAAGGATTAGGAAGACAGTGTGCCTCAGGGTCTGCACTCCTAACCACCACTTTGTACTGCTTCCCAAAGGGACTGGGGAAAGAGACTGTTGAATAAGATTCCACGTGGAGATAGAACTGCACACCAGGCTGTATTTCTCTCTCTCTCTCTCTCTTTTTTTTTTTGAGACAGAGTCTTGCTCTGTTGCCCAGGCTGGAGTGCAGCAGCGTGATCTCGGCTCACTGCAACCTTGACCTCCCAGGTTCAGGTGATTCTCCTGCCTCAGCCTCCCGAGTAGCTGGGATTACACATGACTGCCACCATGCCCAGCTAATTTTTTTGTATTTTTAGTAGAGACAGAGTTTCATCAGGTTAGCCAGGCTCGTGACCTCAGGTGACCCACCCGCCTCGGCCTCCCAAAGTGCTGGGATTACAGGCGTGAGCCACTGCGCCTGGCCACAGGCTATATTTCTTTTTAGGAAAATGACCGTCTGACTAACTGCATCCAGTAAGGATATTATGGGAATCACTATAATATTTCAGAAGTGTTTCAGACTGTGTTATAAAGCATATATGTGTTAAAATTATAATATCTTATAAATCTTAAAATTGTATGTATCTATTTATACTAAACCATCTTCCTGGAAGCATACATTTCAAAGGAGCATTTACTCTTTATTTGCCTTTGAGTGCATCAGTGAGTGCTAATCTGAAACCATAAAGTTTGTCCAATTGCAACAAATACAACTGCTTTCTTTTTTACGAATGAATTTGTGACTTGATATACATATACCCTTAGGCAACTCCTATAAAGCAGCAGCAGCAGATTATTTCAGAAAGATGCGGACAGGTGTATATGGGTACATAGGACATCAGTATAGTTTCAATCACCTTTTATGGCCTAAAATTTTAATATGATTTTTGAAACAAACTATTATACAGAAATTCTTGCCAATAGATCCAACAAAAATACTTGAGCAGTGAGTCCAGCTAAGTCACTGCTTTACTTCACTTTACTTAATTAGAAAATAATAGTAGATAGTTGGTTTAGGGTGAAGAGTTATTTTCAGTTAAAAAAAACTCATTAGTATGCTCGTCTCACGTAAAATCTCTAGAGATAAGATTAAGAACACGTTTTCTCTTATCAGGATCATTATATCCTTTTCCTAAATGAAGCATTTGTACCACAGTGAAATTTCCCCCCTTTTCCTTAGATACCTGTGGGAAAAAACTTCTAAATAATGCATTTGTTTTGGCTCAAAGACAAAATCGTGGGTAATCTGAATCTCTCATCAGTTTCACAAGTCTCTGTAGATTAGCTCTGTTTCCTCAGCAAATTTTCTTTTATCACAATGAAAATTTGGGCAAAAATGTGTTTATATTTTCCACCACTAAAATAATGTTATCTGAAGGGCCCACTCTGTGGTATTCAGGGTACTTTTCTTGTATTTTAGCACTAGCAGTTTAGGCCACAACATGAATCAGGCTATATACTATTTGGGCTGTTTTAGAGCTCATTCTAGGGCAGTCTGTTCAAGTCAAGACCACACTATGATTGGATCTTTCACAAAGTTCATAAAAACTCTCTTGGGGTAATATTTTAGTGTGGTTAAATACCAGCAACCATCTTCCTTACCCAAGCTAGTGATCTCCAGGGACCTACATGATCCATTTTTGTGGTCCAGTAGCAAAGACCACCACTGACAGAAATATTTCGTATTTTGCATGTACTTGATTTATGCCCTCTCTTCTCTCTTTCACAAACCATTTTTCCTTTTTTTTCCTGGCCTTTTGCTTTATTCTGTTTCTTTCTCCCATAATCAACATTCAATATTCTTTTAATATTTAAGTGTTCAATAATAGATCCCTGAAAGGAAATAACATTCTATATGTTATTAAAACTCTTTGTAAATTCTGATAATCTACCATGAATTCAGTATTCTATGTGCCAGGCTGTGAGCAAATTTTTTTTTAAGGGTCTTAAAAAGAAAATAAACAACATAGTAAGGATACCAGAGAAAAGAAAATTAAAGAATACTTTTAAACATTATATGCTAATGAGGAATTTTAGAGAAATATGGAATTCATAGGAAAGGAAAGAGAAAAACAACTGTTATTGCATGAGCCCAGGAGGCAGAGGTTGCAGTGAGCTGAGATCATGCCACTGCACCTCATCCTGGGCAACAGAGCAAGACCCTGTCTCAAACAAACAAATGAAACAAAACAAAACAACAGTGACAACAGCAGTAACAGCAAAACCCCCAAAGCAATCATTAAACACCTTCTATGTGCCAGGTACAAAATTATATATTCCTTGTAAACCTGTATATGAGAAGCAGCTCACGTATCTTAAATAAAACAAATTTCAATAATGGAAACTCATTTATAAAAAAGCTAATTAAAGATCTACTAATTTTATGGTATTTTATTAGTGATAATGAAATACCACTTCAAGTATTAGTAAAGCGTCTCCTGTCAACATAATAAAGACGTCATGGGACGTTACACTTCTGATTAAATGTTAAGTCTACTGTTCCTTGTGAACACCTGCATGAGGCAACTGATGATCACAGTGTCTATGCTAAGGTACTTTATAGAAGAATAAATACCTCCTGGACCACCCTGGGTTTTTCTTCCCATTTCACTGGTCACTGACTCATCATTAACTTTGTTGATAAGTCTGGTGTCAACTGTAGATTTTGAGGTGCCCAGGGCTGAAGTCTAACAGCATCTTTTCTCTTGAAATGACCTTATATATCACTCATATGCTGATGAGCCTCAAAATGTCTATCTCTAGCCATTACTTTTTCTTTAAGCCCCCTGAGTCTCATATTTAACCATCTGGTTGACATCTCCATCTGGTTGAATAATTAACTGCTCCCAATCTCTTACAGATGAAACTAATTTCTTGATTCCCATACCCAAGGTTGGGGGGAAGCCCATTCCATTCTGAGTCTTCTTTGACTCAGTAAATGGTACCACTTTTTATCTGGTTTCTAACCCCAAAACTGGAATGAGCCTTGGTTCCTTCTTTCCTCTTATCCCTTGTATCTCATCCAGGAATTCTAAACTATTTTACCTCCAAAATATCTATCATGGTCCTAGTCCAAGGCAGCATCATTTCTTTCATGGATTACTGCAATAGCTTCTAAGTTGGTTTCCCTGCTTCCTGCATTCCAACCATCTATTATTCACATAACAGCCAGTGGTCATTGTGAAATTCAAATCAAATGATATTGTTTCCTTGCTTAGAATCTTTCAATGCTTCTCATTGCATGTATCTGATAATTCAAATGCTGATAAATGCTCCCAATTTTCCAGGTTTTGTTAATCTACTACAAACAATGCTCCCATAGCATCTCTATATTTATATCTATGATTAAAAAGATCAAAATCTTTCTTCCATCTTTTTCTACATTTACATCTTTTCTCATATTTTAGGGTTTCTACCTCTTTAGGATACATTTTCAATAGTAGAATTGCTAGATTACGGGGATCTATATATTTTTAAGATTTTAGTATATACTGATAATATTTAACCAGCATGGCATGTCATTGTTCTGTCTTCTCAAACATAGTTTTGTTTTTTGAAACATCCTGCTACAGTAGTTTTAGCCTCGTCTGTCAAAGCATTGGAACACAACTACTAAGTATGTTATCTGTCTCTTATTCTATTATTTGCTACTCTGGAGACAGTTTAGTAGTTTGAAAATCCAAGGGACAAATGTATTTTCATATGAAATGAAAATTTGTATACAAGAAAATGCCCTCACTTTCTGCTCCTTATCTGGCTTCTACTACAGAATTTCAACCACTTGCCCTACCTGTATCACTGACAGCTTTCTTTGTCTCGAGTTCATAAGGATGTTCTTATACACCAGGACCAAGGATTCTGGTGATATTTGACAGGGTATGTTCCCATTCTTTTTCTGCAAAGAAGTTACATTTTTTAATCTTTTTTTCTTTAAAAAAATTAATATAGAGTCTGATCATTAGTTACAATGTTCTTTTAGGTAGTTCCCTGAAGATAAAGCAGAAACTTTTACTTTTAGGAAAATCTGTTTTGTCTGCATATGCCACCTCTTTCCATCTGACTACTCTGCTATCTAGAGTGTCAAAGTGTTCTACAACATCTTAATAAGCTCATTCTCTTGACCATTCACTGTAATCCCCCAAGTCACCCATGATTAAGTTTATACTCTGTTGAGGAATCCATCAGTTGATGACCATTCTTTAAAAATGTAATTGGCTCCAACTCTGGGTGTAGTGCTTTAATGCTGGTATATGTTGCAAAAGCATGCAAAATGGTGAGGTCACCTGAAATAAAGCAGCTATGAACGGGTATACCAATTTTACATTATAATTTTACATATATATATATATATATATCCAGCCAAAGTCCTCACCTGCTAGATTAGTGGGAAGTCCAGTATCTTCACATGGTCCAAGAAGGAACATGGAGGTTGGTAAGTCTGATCTCCATATTCTAGAAAGACAAAATTGGGACTGCCTTTGGTTCTAACTGCTTTATGATCTCAGAGGTAATGCTGATGGGCAGTGGTTCTGGAGTCCTTCACAGCAGCATAGATTTTTCTCCCAAGCCAACCTTAGCATAGGGCCCTTCAGGACCCTTCAGGTTGGAGCTGTTAACTGATAACTTTTTCAGGCCAATCCTTTAAAATGTCAGCTGACTAGAGAGTGTCATGATTAATTCAGGTGCTCATTTATAAACTAAAACCGTTATGCCCTTTCCTGCACCAAGGTGTCTCACCACAAGATTTTAGGTAGCTATTGTTTTTCTATCCTGGAAACATAAAGGACTCATCACACACTTTTTGTTTTAAACACTACTATAGGGTAACCTGGGGTGCCCTACTGCAATACCAACCTACCTAGGATTGCAATTCTGATTGCCCTAGGGAGCCATATAATTTTTTTATACCCTATGAATGTGCAGGCCTGCACATACACACAGATCAAAGGCAGAAAGAGCCACAAAAGGAATGATTTAAGGTGGCCTACCCTACTAAAATCAGCAAGGTAACTTTCTGGTTATAGGAAGGAAAAAGAAAAAACAATCCAATTTAAATCTGCAGTGAAGTATCTTGCAACATAACAAATTGAAATTTGACAAATAAAAATCAATGTGTACTCTAAAATCTTCAAAGTGGGCAAAGTCTAATAAAAACTCTGCTCTTGTGCCTTAGTACAGACTTCAGAATAGAGTCAACGATGTTCTTTTTCTTATAAATAAACTCGAAGTTTATTTGATTCTCTAAATTAAATAACTTCCATAGCAAAGGAAGGTTTAAAATGTCTGTTTACTTATTCACTGTGGATAGCTAAGTGGCTTGCTTCATAAATGCCAATTCAGGAAAAGTAGTCACTTATAGAGTGCAATCTTAGGTTACATAAACAATCTGTGCTGCAATTCGTGTTGAATGAATTAAGATATGAGTGTACTGGCAATATTTTGCATAAACAATGCATGTCAGACAAAGATTCAGCAAGCTGTATTATTAATCTGCTGCCCAAATTCCTTAGTTGGAAATGTTCTTCAAATTATTTTTTGTGTGTGCTAAATGTTTTGTTAACATAGAAATATGTGTGCTTTACTTTCCTCAGAAGGTCCATGTTTTTATCTAAAAAAAAAAAGTCTGCCTCACATTGTCTCATGAAGAAACTGCATTGTGCTTTTTATGGTTTGGGTTAGTCTGCATAATGATAAAAAAAATACATTTACATGTCTATATGATATCTTAGAAATTAAAGTTAATATAAAAGTTAGATATTTGTTTTTAAAACATGACAAAAATCTTGTGTCTGACCTGGGTAGAGTGACATCTGGCTGGTAGCACTTTCTCAAATCACAAAGACAAGGCAACCTTTTGTTAATTCCAGCTTGGCATTTTTTTTAAGACAGGGTCTCACTCTGTCAGCCAGTTTAGAGTGCCTTAGTGTGATTATCATAGCTCATGGTAGCCTCAGACTCCCAGGCACAAGTCATCCTCCCACCTCAGCCTCCCAAGTAGCTGGGACTACAGGTATGTGCCACCATGCCCGGCTAATTATTTTATATTTTTTGTAGTGACAGGGTTCTCCCTATGTTGCCCAGGCTGGTCTTGAACTACTTGGCTCAGGCGATTCTCACATCAGCCTCCCAAAGTAATGGATCATAGGCATGAGCCACTGCACCAAGCCCAGCTTAGCTTTTGCCTGTTCCCATGCCAGATTCATCCCTCGGACACATGGAAAAAAGTGGAAAAAATCCAAGAGCTAGATATTTCACTGATTTCGCAGATGGTTAGCTATTGGATAGCACAGATTTTCTTTTCATGTGAGACTGAATGCTAAATGGTTGGTTGGACTTAATATAAAAAAAGAATTCATCTTTTCTATTCACTTACTCTTAATACACATTGTCAAAAATTCCACAAAATCTCAGTTTCTGATGAGTAGAAGATGAATTCCACTAGGGAACAGGACAGAGTTAATATCCTTTTATCAATAAAGAACCAAAGACCATAGACTATTTTATTTTTTTAAACATATATATAATTGAACTTTAGATTCTGGGGTACATAAGCAGATCATGCAAGATTGTTGCATAGGTACGTACATGGCAATGTGGTTTGCTTCCTCCATCCCCCTGTCACCTATATCTGGCATTTCTCCCCATATTATCCCTCCCCAACCTCCCCACTGCTCACTGTCCCTCCCTGTTCCCCACCAACAGACCCCAGTGTGTGATGCTCCCCTCCCTGTGTCCATGTGTTCTCATTGTTCAACACCTGCCTATGAGTGAGAACATGTGGTGTTTTATTTCTGTTCTTGGGTCAGTTGCTGAGAATGATGTTTCCAGATTCATCCATGTCCCTACAAAGGACACAAATGCCTATTTTTTATGGCTGTATGGTATTCCATGGTGTATATGTGCCACATTTTCCTCGTCCAGTCTATCATCAATGGGCATTTGGGTTGGTTCCAGGTCTTTGCTAAACAGTGCTGCAATGAGCATACATGTGTATGTGTAAAAACCAACACTATAAGAAATGTTAATGCTAACATTAAACTAAGAAGCTAATTTGAAACATTTGAAAATATACACAGAATAAAAGGGGAAATGGTTACAGATTAAGTAGCAGTGCTCAAATACAAAGTAGTAATATGTTGAGCATGACTAAAATGCAAATTAAAACTGAAATGGTAAGTAGATTTAACTCTTATTTATCTTTTTTTGTGTGCAGTTTGGAGGAAGAAAGGCAGTATTGGGCATTTGGGTGGTGGCCATTGAATTCAGGTAGCAAGCAGTCACCGTGTACTTTCAAAGATGGAGAGTTATGAATGTCTATGGGAGTCCTAAATTGCTCCTCTACTGGAAGCAACAGAGACTCCTCCCCAATCATTCCTGGCTGACAGATTTTGTTACCATACTTCAGAAAGGGTCATGGTGATTTTATGATCTCTTTTAATTAAGTTTAAAGCATCACTAAAAATAGCACATTTCAACGAAAAGATTGAGTCTTCCTATTCTTAAATTGACAAATTACTGGAGTTCTCTCAGGAATTCTACATACTGACTTAAATGACTTATAAGTAACTCGATCTTATATTCTTATAAGTAACTCAAATATTCCAGCACTAAGCATATTTGCTCCTTTCTGTTCTACTCCTGCCAATCCCACACAAAGTAAGAGAGCTATGAATTGAGCATTTACTAAGTGCCAGACACGGCGCTAAGTTGTTCATATGTAATATCACTTTATTATTCTCACAGCTATATGTGATGAGGACTGTTACTACCCTAAATTCACAGACATGGAAAATAAGGATTAAGATGGTAATAACTTGCCTAGAATTGCACTGTGGAGCAGATGTTTCCCATCTCAATTACATCATCATTATCCAATCAGTTGAACAAGCCAGAAACCTAGTTCTGTCTCTTTCTCTTCCACCTCCAGCCTTGAGTCAGTCATTAAGCCTTGCCAACCTTTCTAATGTTTCTGGAATCCATCATTTTCTTTTCATTCACTGTCACTGCCAAGCTCAAATTTTAACCATTTTTTTGTCCTAAGGGGAACAATAATCTCCTATTTGATTTCCCTATTTCTTGTCTCTCAGACTCTAATCCTTGAACCATCCTGATATTTCCTTCTTTCTTTCCTTTTTTCTTTCCCTTATTCTGTGAAGCCTTCCTGAATATTCTGCCTTATAATTCCTTCCCAAGTTTAGTTAGTTGCTCATTTCTGTACCAATAGAACCTAGATGTTTTATTATTATAAAATTCAGGCCGTTGAAGCACAGATATCTGAGTGTTTCTACTACCAGACTGTTTGTTTGCTCCTACTATCAGTGTGTTCATGTCTTATACACAAGACCCCATCTCACTGACAACTTCATTCACTCATTCATTGATTCACTCAACATTTATTAATCACCCACCTTATGCCGGGAAATTATTTATTTTTAATAATAATGATGATGATAATAGCTATCTTTTTGATAACATACTCAACAATCCTATGAGGTAGGTATTGTTATCTTTATTTACCTTGACGGAACTGAAGCTAGAGGGGCAAAAATACCACTGCAAGGACACAGATCTTGGTTATATGTCTGGAACAGTGTAAAGGCTCAATAAATGTTAGCTGAATTTAGTTGAAGTTAAAATTAGAGTGGATAAGCACTTAACAAATTTTGTCTTTTCCAAGAGGCTAAGAAAGGTAGAATAAATTTAGTGGTGGTTGAAAAACCTGGACTAAATGTCAGACACATGTAAGATTCGCAGCCCTTGCTTGGTCACTGGTAAGCTACATGACCTGAAATAAATTGCTTACTTCTGTAAACCACAATTTAAAATCTGTAAAATAGATACTATGAGTACTACTTTAAAGGGCTGCTATATAAATTAAATGTGCAAACACGTGCAAAATGCTTACTTAGCCATCTGCTGTAAAGTAAGCCCACAATAAATATCAACTATTATCATAATGACTGCACAATATAATAGGGACCAATAATAAGCTAGTCAGTGTAGAATTATTAATTTTCTAAGTTAGAATTATCAGTATCATTATGTATTTTTATCCAGTATATTTGTTTTTGTTATTATTGCTATTATTGTTATTTTTGTGGAGAGCCAGTAGGAAGTACAGCATGAGAGTGGCCACTAAACACGTATAGAAGTGTCAACTGATGAATTCCTCTAGGTTTTATTGTCTTGATATTTGAAACTACAAAATATGGATCTGAGGAAAAAATATCTACTAACTCCTGCCACTGAACATTATCATTTACATGAAATAGGCCTACTTTAAATGTTTTATATTTTAATCCTTCTTTCATAGAATTACTTTATCAGGAAGACTAAATAAGAATGGAAGTAATTACTGAGTTATGAAACTAGGTTAAATGTCATAGAAAACATTTTTTACACCTCAAGTTAACCATCTCTATTGTGATTGAAATAAAGAACAAAATGTTTAAAAATAATCCTAGGGACTGTCCTCTCAAGGGAGAGAAGAATTTCAAGCATCTCTGAATATGAAGGAATTTTTGGAACGTAGAGAAGACTTTTAGCTAAAGGATCAATTAACCAGAACACAAGCAAATGTTGGCATGAGGAGCCTATCTGCCTTCCTTGTGGTTTCTGTTGTGATGTTAGAAACAAAATGGCTCGTTGCTGTCTGTGTGATAGGTGAGTGGGCATGTGGCCCTTCCTCCTTTCTTCCCATCAGGTATACTCAACTCCTCACTAGTGGCCAGTTTCTCAATGAGTAAACAATGCCTGCTTCTTGACACACATTCCACAGGCAAGCCAGATTTTAGGAAGAGGTAAAATATTCCAAAAAAAGAAAATCACAGAAGACCAAGAAGCCACAAGAGGGTCAGGATTGTGGAGAGTGTTAGTGGGAACTTTGCCAAAAATTCACTGCAAGCTTACTCAATCTTCTCTTTCAGTAAACATCCTTAGGATGGAAGCATTGGATGGTGGGCCTCTCCAATAATTCCCAAACAAATATATTGAGCCTTTTGCGGTTTATAGTGTGGGGCTTTATTTTGCTGTATCATCTGTGTATTTTTTTTAATGTTGTATTTCTTTTGGTTAATCTTCCTTCCTCCTGGGAAACAAAACGTTCTGCAATAACAAACACTGTCTGTGGTAAGTCCCTAAAACTCCAGTGCAACAGATTGCAAAGCCTGCTGTCTATTTCAAATAGGCTTGTATTGTTTCTCTCTTAAGCTCCTCATTTTCATGCCTCCAACTCTATCTTACATATGTGTCATTTTTCTCTGGTCACCAATCACCAATTGCTCCTTGCAAAATATGCTTCACTATGCACAGCAAATGTGTTCTCCAAACAAAATTAACAACCCTGGTTGGCCTGTAGAAATGTATTGACATTCCAGTAATTTAAAAACTGAGTTATTTTTTGTCACTGCTTCCCTTATGTCCAAGTCTGTAAAAAATCTTCTAAATATATTTTTAAATTATGAAGTATTTTGAACTCAAAGAAAGCTGTAGAGAAAAACATAACTATTTGAACACAGTATTTCATCTTGGATATACTAGTCAGACTTTATTAGAGGTACTTTTTACTCAGTAGAAATTCACTTATGAGAATGCAGAATGCAGGAAATTAATTAACTGATTTCTAGACTCACTGAAAAATCCAGATGCTCTTAAAAGACAGTACCACAGTACCTACAGGTGCAAAGCAAATTGTACAGTACAGTGATTGACTCAGAGAAGCACTAGGGAATGAAAGGGACTCTGGCTATAGTGGCTTTTGTCCCAGTTTGCCTAGAGCCAAATCTGACATATGCCTGTTGTTCTGGCTTAATTATCGACACCATGCCTATCATTTTCAATGTACCCTAATTCTGACAATAAATTATATGGTTATCCTGAATGAAAAACTGGATGGCACATGTTATACCTAAAGAAAAAAGAGCTTTACTTGGCTCTTGCTTTTTCTTTTTCTTTCTTTCTTTCTGTTTTGTTTTGTTGTAGCGACAGAGTCCCACTCTGTCCCCCAGGCTGGAGTGCAGTGATGTGATCTCAGCTCACTGCAACCTCCACCTCCCAGGTTCAAGTGATTCTCCTGCCTCAGCCTCCTGAGATTATAGGTGTGCACCACCATGCCCGGCTAATTTTTAGTAGAGACAGGATTTCATCATATTGGTTAGGCTGGTCTCGAACTCCTGACTTCAGGATCCACCTGCCTCAGCCTTCCAAAAGTGCTGGGATTACAGGCTCCCAGCCACATCTGTACTTTTTCAAAAGAAGCCAGATCTAGACTTTAGGTAGACTCCTCCAACATTTAATGTTAGCTAAGTTGTCTTACTTTTCTTTGGGGTTTTTTGTAAGTCAAAACTTACTTGAATGGCAGATTTCCCCATGTATCACCAATGGTCTAAAACTTCTTTTGGTCTAGAACTTCTACATTTTCCATGCTTCTGTACTACCATTTTCTTGTTCATTTCATCATTTGGAGTGCCTGGCTCCACTTAGGATATTCATGTGTACATTGGAGTTCAGGTTAAACAGGTACTATTTGAATGCTTCTAAAGGAGGCATCCATCATCAGTTAGGACAAACTGATTGGAAACAGAGTGAGTGATAAACTCAGGCTTTAATTAACTGATTTGCTGACATCTGTATCTACACCATTTTCCATCGCCAAAAATAACATTCACTGAGCAAGTGCTGTGTGCCAGACACTAGTCCAAGTATTTAGTCTACATTATCAAGATGTTACTCATCACAACAATGAAACGGCATTGACATCATGATTCTAGTTTTAAATGAAATTAAATGGAGGCTCCGAAAATCTATATGATTAGACCAAGGTCACATGGCTAATAAATGATTGAACAGCCAGGATTAACACATAAGTCCTTCTTACTCCAAATCCTGTGCTCTATCCACTGTACTCATATTCTTTGCTAGGCAAAAATTGACAACTTCAGCATTTACCTTTTTCTCTTATGCAAATATGTTGCTCCAAATTGTAGGGTTTCTATCGATGAAAATATCTGTTGAGAAGTTAATGAATTTAAAGGATAAAACAATAAGTGGTGACAAATGACTATGGATATTTATTTAGCAATGTCAAGGTAGATTGATAGTTCTAGAAAACACAGCCTTATTACTAAAAATGACAGATTGTTTTCTGCACAATAGAATAACTATGTGATATTGGTAATTGTCTTTGGCAAGGTACTTTAGAAGCAGAGTATGAAACAGGGATTCTTACAAGTATTTTTTTGAGGAACTGCTCTTATGGGAAACCCATACGGGTTGAAAACAGCAAGATAAGGTAGGGGAATAGCTAGGCAAAAATGAGTTTTTAGATGTCTAGTCTCCTGATCTTGTATGGAATTCTAGAGCCTAGATTGTGTCACAGAGGCTCTCCTGCCTAGAGGCAATTGGCTCTGTGTCCCCACCCAAATCTCACCTCGAATTGTAATCCCCATAATTCCTGCCTGTCCAGGGCAGGACCAGGTAAAGGTAATTGGATCATGCAGATGGTTTCCTCCATGCTGTTCTCATGATAATGAGTGAGTTCTCATGAGATCTGATGGTTTTATAAGCATCTGGCTTTTCCCCTGCTTGAACTCATTTTGTCCTGCCACCCTATGAAGAAAGTGCGTTTCTCCTTCATCTTCCACCGTGATTGTAAATTTTCTGAGGCCTCCCCAGCCATGCGGAACTGTGAGTCAACTAAACCTCTTTTCTTTATAAATTACCCAGTCTCTGATATTTCTTCATAGCAGTGTGAGAACAGACTAATGCAAGGGCTAAACTGCCATACCTCTGTATCATGAATCTGAGGCTACCTGCCTCCTGTGCATCTCTAAAAACCAAGGCATAAACCTGGCGGTCCTGCAGAGGATACAAGTGTGAGCCTTTAGCAGCTAATATCTACACAGCCAGGTAAATGGAAAGTGGAAGGAGGTGGATATAAGTGGAGAAGGAAGTATCTACTGATAGCATATGCTGCAGCTATTATATGGTAAAGATTTGAATACAGTGCTGTCTATTTATGATTTTTTATTTCATGATATTTTAAAGAAACTATTGTTTCCTTTACAAGGTTGTATTTTCTTCTTGAATAAGTGGTTTTCAAAATTTGCTGAATTCTTGTCTCTGGTGGCCAAATTTTCCCCTCCATTTTAGCCCCAGGGAAATATATCATAAATAATAAATGTGCAAAATAAATTCTCAGACCCTGATTCCTTCCTTTTAAACACTATTTATTATCACATATTACAGTACAATAAAACAACTCAGCCAGTCTCTTGGAAATTGTTATATTTAGCTATGTCATATTACATAAATGCAAAAAATTGCTGTCAAGTGTAGAGAAAATTGTTCCTCATTTTCCTTAAGAAGAAGGTATCCTTACAGGAGGAAAAGCTTTATAAAAATAATACCATAGAAATCTTTATGTGCCTGTTTCAGTGACAAAAATTATATTAAAAGTAATAGGCCGGGCGTGGTGGCTCACGCCTGTAATCCCAGCACTTTGGGAGGCCGAGGTGGGTGGATCATGAGGTCAAGAGATCGAGACCATCCTGGTCAACATGTTGAAACCCCGTCTCTACTAACAATACAAAAAATTAGCTGGGCACGGTGGCGCGTGCCTGTAATCCCAGCTACTCAGGAGGCTGAGGCAGGAGAATTGCCTGAACCCAGGAGGCGGAGGTTGCGGTGAGCTGAGATCGCGCCATTGCACTCCAGCCTGGGTAACAAGAGCGAAACTCCGTCTCAAAAAAATAAATAAATAAATAAATAAATAAATAAATAAATACAAGTAATAGTTACAGGATCTCTAATGAGGATTTTGTTACGTTTCACACATATTATCTTAAAAGCATACTATATTATAATGACCATTATAATAACCAAGCTCATTATAATGAGCTTTTTAAATTCAGAAGTCACATCTTATGCGTATTTTTCTTCAATAAAAAGCAAAGAAGCAGATAGTTAATAAATGCTCTGCTATATTTTGGTAAGACAAAATATTCGCTTCATGATATTTGATTTTTTTCAAATTGTCACCAATCTCTCTGCTTCCATAAAACCTTTGAAGTAGAGGGCTGCAAGACTGTGAGAGATTCAGAAGAAATTGTGGGGAGCCAGTTGTCTATTTTTGGTTGTACAGGTAAAACTGGCGGTTTTCACAAAGAGCATGAAGAGAGAGCCTCTCAGCAGGAAAGTTTCACAACCCATCAAGGGTGAAGAAATTTTTTCTTGTGTTAACCATTTGTGGGATGCAAAATTCTAACTTGAGGCATTTTCTTGCTTAGGTAAACTATGCAGATTTTTCTGTTTTTTGTCAGATATACCCAACACCTCAGAAATACAGTCTATATTAAAATGTTTTCAAGCATAACCTTACAAATGAAGTCTAAAATCTAAAAGTTTTTTTATCCAGCTTATAATAGACTATAAACATATAAATTTGCCCTTATGAAAAGTTAGTTGAAGATTTCATGTTCACTAAATGGGCCTTTCACTGTAAGTCAAAGGCAGCTTTCTATATTCTCAGTATATTAGTCCATTTTCACACTGCTATAAAGGACTACCTGAGACTGGGCAATTTATAAAGAAAAGAGGTTTAGGTTGGGCATGGTGGCTCACAATTGTAATTCTAACACTTTCGGAGGCTGAAGCAGACAGATCATTTCAGGTCAGGAGTTTGAGACCAGCCTGGCCATTATGGCAAAACCCCATCTCTACTAAAAATACAATAAATTAACCAGATGCTGTGGCGTCCCTGTAGGCCCAGCTACTCGGGAGGCTGAGATGGGATGATCACTTGAACCTGGGAGGCAGAGGTTGCAGTGAGCCAAGATTACACCATTGCACGCCAGCCTAGGTGACAGAGTCAGACCTTGTCTCAGATTAAAAAAAAAAAAAAAAAGAAGAGACGTTTAATTGAATAACAGTTCTACATGGCTGGGGAGGCCTCAGGAAACTTAAAATCATGGCAGAGGGGAAGCAAGACACATTTTAAAAGGTGACAGGAGAGGCAGAGCAAGTGGGAAAGTGCCACAGTTTTAAACCATCAGATCTCATAAGAACTCACTCACTTTCATAAGAACAAATCTGCTCACATGATCCAATCACCTCCCACCAGACCCCGCCCCTGACACGTGGGGATTATAATTTGACGTGAGATTTGGGCTAGGGCACAGAACAAACAATATCACTCAGCGTTAGATTTTCAGAGTTACTGCAAAGTTTAGGAATGAAGAGAATAAAGATCCATATTATGACTCAAATGCACCCCAACCATCCACCCCTAATATCTAATCCTCATTATAATATAATCAGCAGACCAGAAAGTGTTCAAAAAGCAGACAAGCAGATATGTCCATTCTTTCTGCAAGATTATTGTTTCTCATGTTTTTCTTTAGAATTCAGATTGTGTGTGTGTGTGTGTGTATACAATAGAATAAATATTGTTTTTCTGAAGACTAATTATAATGACAATATAGAGAGGATCTAATACAATGTGTACCATTAAGTAAGAATATCATAGTTGGTAACAATTATGTAACCCTAATTATAATTTATCAATGACTCCTTGTAAATGACTCCTAGACTTTGCGTTATTATAACTATTATCACTTGTGTGGGCAATGTCTGTAGACCCTTGAAAGGTAAAGAATGTATCTTGGGCCGGGCGCAGTGGCTCACGCCTGTAATCCCAACACTTTGGGAGGCCGAGGCAGGTGGATAACGAGGTCAAGAGATCGAGACCATCCTGGTCAACACGGTGAAACCCCGTCTCTACTAAAAACACAAAAAATTAGCTGGGCATGGTGGCGCGTGCCTGTAATCCCAGCTACTCAGGAGGCTGAGGCAGGAGAATTGCCTGAACCCAGGAGGCGGAGGTTGCGGTGAGCCAAGATCGCACCGTTGCATTCCAGCCTGAGTAACAAGAGCGAAACTCCGTCTCAAAAAAAAAAAAAAAGAATGTATCTTGTTTGACCTTGTATCACCTGTAACAAGTATGGCTTTTAAAACATTATAAGTACTAAATAAATATTTTAGAATGCATGTTGATAAATAATTGGTACATAAAATATTATTAGGCTTAAAATATACCAACTGGGAGAATTATTTAGATCACCTTAGGAAATGCTTCTTGTAGAATTATCTTCCATTTCTGGGTAGCATTACAAATCTCTGAATCTAGCTTTTTCTTTTGGCCAGTGTCTTTCAGTTTGTCATATCCCAATTAACTCAGGCTGTATGACCCCATATAGCCTCACAACTTAGAATGCTGGACCACTTGAAATGGACCAACACCTGCTCAAATCCAACACCTGTTCACAATATCTCTAGAAATTATGCTACATATATCCTGAGTTTCATCCTGCTTAATCCTACTTGATACTGGTTGAGCCAGCTAATATGAATATCTGCTCCTCCAAAATTCTTTTCAATGATGCCCTTCATTGCAATTTCTAAACTTTTCTTCTGGCTTTTGATATGTAATCCTGAAACACACTTATCTATCCTTGACTGTGTCTTCCATTTTGTCTTTTCCTAACATTCCTGTATTTGTTACATGGACTCCTTCACAGAATTCCAGTGGATTCCTTGCTATTAACCCACCATTCTTTATGAAATGTCTCTGTCGGATATCTGACTTTTTCTTTGGGAATTGTGCAATTGAGTCTTCATCATAGGAGTGTCCTTCCTATAAAAATAGTTCAATTGGAAATCAAACATCAAATTGACAGTGTGGTAAATTGTAGAGGAGGATGGCCACAGTCCTTTTTCCCATAATTGTGGGCATACTTCTTAGCAATATCACTTTGCCACTCTCCCCATCAAGAAGTGAAGTCTAATGGAATCAACCCAAATGTCCATCAATGATAGAGTGGATAAAGAAAATGTGGTACATATACACCATGGAATACTATGCAGCCACAAAAAGAACAAGATCATGTTTTTTGCCAGGACATAGAAGGAGTTGGAAGTCATTATCCTCAACAAACTGACACAGGAACAGAAAACCAAATACCACATGTTCTCACTGAACAATAAGAACACATGGACACAGGGAGGGGAGCAACACACACTGGGGCCTGTCAGGGGGCAGGAGGAAGGAGAGCATCAGGATAAACAGTTAATGCATGTAGAGTTTAATACCTAGGTGATTGATGGGTTGATAGGTACAGCAAACCACCATCACACACATTTACCTATGTAACAAACCTGTATATCATGCACATATATCCCAGAACTTAAAATAAATTTAAAATTAAATTAAAAATAAAAAGAAGTGAAGTCTAACAGTCCTTAACTTTCAGCTCGCCTGTAACTTGATTTGACCAGTAAAGTGTGGTAGAAATAAGGATAGAGGACTTCTGAGCTTAGGTTCCAGGAGACTTTATAGCTTCTGTTCTTACCCTTTCAGAACTGTGCTGAAACTGTCACCTGAGGAGGCCTAATCTAGCCCCTGGAGGATAAGAGACCTCAAGGAGCAAAAAGGACCCTCCCCTAAGGCCCCAAGATGAACCAGCTGACAGCCAACACCAACAATCAGAAATATGAGTAAGGCCATCTTACACCATCTAGTCCCAACTGAGTGACCAGATGATTGCAGTTGCATAAATAACTCTAAAAACAGCAGAACTGCTGAACTGAATTCAGCTCATCCTGCTAACCCACAGAATCGTGACAAATGAATTAAACTAGTAAATTTTGGAATGGTTTGTTACATATCAATAGATAATAACTAAAACAATACATAATCGATAATACACATGGTTTTTCAAAGAGAGACAACCTTTTTTTTCTTTAATCAAATCTGGAAATGTATTAGTCCTTTTCAACCTATGGTGCTATTTAATTGCTATGTACAATGCATACCTAACATTTGTGAAATGTTTTAAAGTTCACAATGTACTTTAAAGTCTATTCCTTTGATTCTGACATCCACTCTGTAGGAAGGAAGCAGGGCAGGCGTTATAGTCATTCTCAACACCTAGATGAAGAAATTGAACTCAGGATAGCATAGAACTACACAAAGACACATGGCTGCAGAGGTCAAGTCCAGGGTCATGACCCAATGCTCTTTACTTTGTTCTGTGCTGTCTTGCAGGCCCCTCTGCCTGGATACAATAATTTCATACCTAATATTGGCAAAATTGGATTAAATCTAGGTTTGCCTTTACCAAAATTCTTGATTCTGGAATTTTTAAAAACCCAGTCCCTAACATTACCAATGTTCAGTTTTCACTGTTACTTTTTAAGAAAATTCCATACCCATGTGTGTTTTAAGTAAAATTTAGCTTTGAAGTTTCTGATTCATTTTCAATTAAAAGTTTTTTAGCAATATTTCTTTGATGTTCAGTAATGACTTTGAACCATTTTATAAGCCATTTGCACCTTTTATCTTTGAATCATCCAGTCACATCTTGCCAAGGGAACTCAAAATGGTATTTTACACTTTTTATATTAGGTTCAAAATGCAATGTATTTCTAACCTGAGTATGTTGTTGCTTCTTTCACTGAAGGAATTGTTTACTGTATCTTTTACAATCTGGTTTTCCTTGAAAAGAGGAAATTTACTTCATGTGAATTTCATTCCTACCTGAGGTTACTATAGTCAAAATGAACTTTTGGGAACTTATTTTAGATTCTAATAAAGTGGTAATTGATAAACTGCAAAAGCAGACATCAATATAAACACCAATTTTGAGAAACATACATCAAGGACAAAATCTTAAGTAAAGAACCTTGAGCCAGCAAGGCAATATTTTTTTAAAAAATTACTTTTAAAGAAAGCATTATCATAGCTTAATTTATTTGTGATATATATTAATTGTTCCATTAAAATGAAAGGTACTATTTCTTTTATTTATCCAGAACTAGAAAGCACAAGTAACATTGATTTTGTGCCTAGAATGATTCTTGTTACATTTTCTATTTAATACTTATGACAGCTCACTAAGTATGTATGTGTTACCCCAAGTTCGTAAACAAGGAAATTTATACTTAGAAATGTCAATTACTGAACCCACATTCTATCAGATGCCCTATGTTTGTTATTAAAATGGCTTACATGAACTTATGAAATCAGTGAATCTCTAGGTCTTATTTTCCTTATATGTAAGATAACATAAGTTATGCATATTGCATGGATTTTGTGAAAAAAATTCTAACCTATAATATGACATCTGTACTGCTGTCATTATTAGATATTTCTAAAGAATCCATTAGTCAAAATTATTCTTAATTTGCTTTGGAATAAAACTCTGCTTCCAGTTGGGTGTATAAAACCCACAGGAAATTGCAAAATTAATACTTATTAGTGAGGCACACAATGAAATTTTATGTTGGGGAACCAAGGGAAATGGCTCAGATTTCCTTGGGGCAACCTCTCCCCGCAACCCACTCTATATTGAGGAAGAATGTCACAACATCACACAGAGTAACTGATTCCTGTGCTGAGAAGTCTTGCCCTAATTTCCATTAGGAAGTGAGGAGCCAATTAAATCGTTTGAACGAGCTTCATTTATACCTAATTGAGATATATGACATGAAAAGAAATCTTATCTTCCATTTAGAATATTCTAAAATGTTGATTCAAATTGGTAGATAATAATAGTTATGAATAATAATTGTTAGTTCACTTGTACATCATTAGGAAAAAAACTTATGAAACAGATATTTAATGTCTATATTTCTATTTTCCAGTTGTGGAAATTGAAGTAAAAAGACCCTGAGTCTTGTGGTCACACAGCTATTAAGAGTCAACCTTAAATAATCTGATATTACAAACTTCATTCCAAATTTCTCTGCAATTTGTAAACTCAAGGCCCTTGTCAGGATATATACATTGTTACATGCAAAAGATCCTGCAAATCATAATGTATAATACCAGTAAAAGCTATCATTTTGCCCAAAAAGTATGAAAGTCAATACAGGATTTTAAAGATATAGGCACAAATTTGTAAACTGTAAACTACTTGCCCATTGAATCAAAAAGAAAAAGAAGGAGGAGGAGGAGGAGGAAGAAGAGGCCAATGGGGTGAGAAGGGGGCACAAAAACGAGGAAAATTAAGAAAAAAAGGATGTTGACTTTAAAAATTTTTTTCTTTTTATTATTATTATTATTTTTTAATTGCATTTTAGGTTTTGGGGTATATGTGAAGAACATATAAGATTGTTGCATGGGTACACACATGGCAGTGTGGTTTGCTACCTTCCTCCCCATCACCTATATCTGGCATTTCTCCCCATGTTATCCCTCCCCAACTCCCCACCCCCTGCTGTCCCTCCCCTGTTTACCCCCTACAAACCCCAGTGTGTGATGCTCCCCTCCTTGTGTCCATATGTTCTCATTGTTCAACACCCGCCTATGAGTGAGAACATGCAGTGTTTGATTTTCTGTTCCTGTGTCAGTTTGCTGAGAATGATGGCTTCCAGCTTCATCCATGTCCCTACAAAGGACACGAACTCATCATTTTTTATGCCTGTATAGTATTCCATGGTGTATATGTGCCACATTTTTCCTGTCCAGTCTCTCATTGATGGGCATTTGGGTTGGTTCCAAGTCTTTGCTGTTGTAAACAGCACCACAATGAACATTCATGTGCATGTGTCCTTATAATAGAATGATTTATAATCCTTTGGATATTTACTTCCTTTCCTTCTTTCCCCTAAGTAGTTATTAGATGTTTAGTAAAATACATTTATGAGATTAATTGTAGACTAATTCAGATAGCACTACTTTGAAGACCATACTTAAGCATATACCTGGGAATGATTCCTCTTTCTCATTTTCACTTACTAGACTAGCTTTTTTTCTCTATGTGTCCTCTGTTTTACCTGCCTTACTTTTCAGAATGTTAGACTATCCCCACCTACAAAAAGACGGAACTACTAAGTCTATAAATCAGAAAAGAAACAAATACTGACAGAGTCACTTTTAAAATTTTATGGTCCAATAAAACCATGTCATTCTAGAGGGAAAAGACATTTGAATATTTATTATAACTGAGTATACAAGATAATGTAGTACAAAGTATTTGAAATAAACAGAACTGGCATCTTTGATTCCACCACCAACCGCCTTTCTGATCTCGGGTGAATTATTAAACAGTCAACCTCATCATCTTCATGAGAAAAAATAGAGTTAATAAAAGCATACCTTTCAGAATTTTAGAAGTACATTCAGAAAGATATAAAATATGTCCCAGAAAATCGCCTTTCGCATTGCAGGCAATCAATAATTTTAGTCTTTCCTTCCTTCCTGATGATCCCCTTCCCCTTCTTTCCCCTTTCATGTCTGGATCAACTATGTCAGGGAGAACAAAAATACTTATGGACCTCTGGGTTCAAGATGATGTGAGACTTCTTCATGTGAGACTTAATAAAAATGGATTAACCCTAAGTCTTTATTTTATTAGATGCCCTGAAAGACCAAAACTGGCTTTTTCTGGTTTCTGTGGGTCTCGATTTTCATAAAAATTATTAAGATTCATTTGTAAGATGCAAAATTAACATTTGTATAGTTCAAGAATTGCAGAACTTTTGAATTGGAAGGGATATTCAGGAGAAAAGATATGAATAATTCAAACAATCAATAACTTGTGAGTGCTTATTATGCACTAAGATTGGCGGTTTCTGTCCTTGTGAGGTTTATATTTTAGTGGGGCAGGTATACAATGTTCAGTTTTATTCAGCTCTTGTGCCCAAGAAAGAGCTGGTATTGACTCAGTGGTGAAGGGAAACCTACCCAAGAAAGTTTCATTTAAACAGTCACTTAACCACATGAAGAAATCATCTGTATGAAGGATGGAAGAATTATGGACAAGAAATCATAAGTGTAAGAGATTCAGAGGGAACAATTTTGGCCTGTTTGAGGGACCTCAAGCAGATTACTTAAACATAGAAAAGGCAAAAGTGGTAAGACATGAAGTCAGAAAGGTAAGCAGAGGCGCACTGTGTAGGGTCTTGAAGACATGGAGATATTGCTTGGATGTGTGTCCACACTCAAATCCCATATTGAAATGTTATCCTCAGTGATGGAGGTGAGACCTGGTGGAAGGTGATTGGATCATAGGAATGAATTTCTTACAAACAGTTTTGCACCATCTTCCTTGGTACTGTCTTCACAATAGTGAGTAAGTCCTCATGAAATCTGGTCATTTACAAGTGTGAAGCACCTCCCTCCTCTCACGCTTGCTCCTGGTTTCACCACGTGGTGTACCTGCTTCCTTTGTGCCTTCTACCATGATTGGAAGTTTTCTGAGTCCTCCCCAGAAGCAGATGCTGCTATCCTTTCCGTAAAGCCTGCAGAACCATGAGTCAATCAAATCTTCTTTTAAAGTAAATTACCTAGTCTCAGGTATTTGTTTATAGCAATGCAAGAACAACCTAACACACGTGGTAAGTAGTTTGAGTTTTATCTTATGTGCAATGGGAAGCTGTTGGAAGACTTTGAGCATGAGAGTGACAGACATAATTTATAAATTTAAAAGGTAACTCTGGATGCTGTATGGAAAATAGATGGTCAGTGGGCAAGAATGGAAGCTGGAAGGCCAGTTAGAAGGTATTGCTGTATTAAAAAGTGAATTTATTTAATTTATTTAATTTTTTTAAAAAGTAAAGATAATCTAAGTGCTATTAACACAGTGGATGATTTTAGTGCTGGTTGGAAACATCAAATTATTTCAAAAAAAATTATGTCGGTGTCTCTGTATTGCTGATAGGGTTCACAAACATTTTTTCTGCCTAATGGGTAATTTGGCTATCCCAAAATTGCTGCTTCTACACATGTTCCAGCTGTAAAAGGGTAGCTTTCTATGTGAGAAGATGTCTTCATCAAGTTTCCCAACTGCTAAAGCATATGATGTACAATAAAATGGCAACATGAAATAACTGTATTACAATATCTCTTTAGGAGTAAAATCTTATAGTTGCCTTAAACCTTTTAAAAACTAAATGTAAGAAAGTGCTATTTATGAAAGTCACCTAGGCATTCTGTGATTTAATCCAGAATTAAATCTGTTTTATATCGACTCCAAGTGTCTATGGTCACTTGCCCTTTAGCATGAAGTAATTGGTTATATCAAGGGATGTTATAAGAAGCAACTCAGCACTGCCGGTATTGTAAGGATGTTTTTGAGGGTGTTAATCATTATAATTTACATACAGACCTAGAGGAGAAGTTCTACTCTGACATTTTTACCAGAATATTTCCTGAACAACAGTTTTATTTTTCATCTTATGAACACTATGAATTCTATATTTGCTTGTGCATTCTTTTCTCATCTGGCTGTTAAAAAATTTTTAGTATCAAATGTATGACCCAAAAAAAAAATTAGAAGAATATCTGCATGACATTAACACTGGCAAAAAATGTCTTCAACAGGACACAAAAAGCACTAGACTTAAAAGAAAAGATAGATAAACTGGACCTCATTAAAATTAAACTTTCTGTTCATCAGAAGATATTATTATGATAATGGAAAGACAAGTCATAAGTGAAAGATGATATTTCTAAGACATATATCTAGCAAGCAACCCAAGTTAAACACAGACAAGAGACTAAAAAGAAAAAACCATTTCACAAAAGAAAATACCAAAATGGCCACTAAACATGTGAAAACATACTAATCGTTAGTCATCAGAGAAATGTGAAACAAAAGCACAATAAGATACCATGACCCACCCATGAAAATGGCTAACATTAAGACTGGAAACACAAAATCACTTGAAGATATGAGCAGTGGGAACTCTTTTATATTGCTGATCAAAGTACAAATCAGTATAACAACTTCAGAAAATTACGTGGCAGGACCTACTAATCTAAAATACTATGCAGTAATTCCACCCCTGGGAATATATCCCCCCCAAAAAAGTGGTTTTATTCACATGTACATGTACAAAAATATTCATAATAGCTTTAGGCCAAAACTTGAAACAACCAAATGTTCAACCATAGTAAAATGTATAAATTAACTGTCATGTGTTCATGTAACAAAACGCTACACAAAAGTGAGAGAAAAATGAATCTCACAGACATTCTGTCGAGCAAAAACAGTCAGACGCAAACTGTATAATGCCATTTATATGAAGTTAAAAAATAAGCAAAACTAACATGATAAAAGTCAGAGTAGTGGTTACCTTTAGAGGAAAAATAAAGATGACATCAGGCTGAAGCAAATGCTCTATAATTTGATCAGGGTAGTTATACATTTATTTATGTGAGAAAAGTCATTGAGCTGTACATTTAAGATTTGTGCACTTATGTAAGCAATTATGCTTTAGATAAAAAAAGAAATAATGTATGGCTTTTCTCTTGGGGGATTTATATGGCTATATAACATGTGTTTGGTATAATGACCTAACACTCTAGCTCCATTAGTCCTTATTTTCCTTTTCATCTTCTCTCTTACTTATTTTTAATCATTTTATATTGCTATTATTTGCGTAATAGCATCTTCCTGAGCCATCTGAAGTCCTAGTTAGAACAGGTTATAAATAAATACAAAAATATCTGAATAAAAGTTCAAGTGTTTCTAAATTGGACATCAGAAGACTTTGAATCACGAGACTCAGATTTTCATTTTCATTCTGACTATACTTATTAAGAGTACAATTTATGGAGAAATTACTTAAGATAATATCTACTTGACCTGTTTGTTAAAAGAATTAAATAAAACAGCATATCTAAAAGTATTTTTCAAATTGGGAAGTGATGTAAAAATTACATTTAAAAGCATCTAATATTAATCTAGGAACACAATCTCCAATTAAATAATCAAACTAAAAGAAAGTATATTTTCAGAGGGAAAAAACTGGCTCAAATCTATCATTTCTGTCTTTTCTGAGATTATTTGTTATATTAAATGTGCTTTAAAACATTTTTGTTATCCATGTTCAAATTCTGCCCAAGTGAACACCCACATAAGTTTATATGCTTGAGAAATGTCTGGTACACCCAGGATCGACTTGTATGAAGCTATCAGAGGAGAGGATCTATTTGCCCATCAAAAAATTATTCCAGTCATGCAAAATATTTTGTTATTGGGATATAAATCTACGATATACTAAAAATCAAGTTAAGTTTGTAAAGTAAATTCAGTAAAATAAAATTTATGTTAGCCTGTCTTTAGATTGAAAAATTAAAGAGAGAGCACACTTGAGTCCAGGAGTTTGAGGTTATAGTGAGCCATGATTATGCCACTGTACTCCAGCCTGTGCAACAGAGTGAGACTCTGTCTCAAACAAAGAAACAAAAAAAGAGTGAGAGAAATGTAAGAGCTGTTTTCATCTCTCCTTGTGCAGATAAGCAGTTTATGGAGACAAAATAGGTGCTATCAGATCTTCCCAAAGGAGTTTCTGAATAGTAATGTTCTGACTCTTATGTATAAGAATATCAGCTATACCAAGTGATTCTCTCAAGTTTCTTTTTAATTTAACACATTTCTGAACACATTCCAAATAGTTTCTGCCCTCAGATATCCCATTGAGATTATTCTCATCAAGATAACCTGGGATTCTCTTGTTGCTAGAATCCAACATCTTAACTCATCTCACCACTCAATATTGGACCCTCCTCCCCTCCTCCTCTTCCTCCTCCTCTTCCTCTTTCTTCTTCTTCCTCTTCTTTTTTCCCTAGAAACAGAGTCTTGCTCTGTTGCCCAGGCTGGAGTGCAAATTTGGTGGTGCTTATGTTCTCCTCTGCATCCCTTTTATTCTGTCTCCCTAGGCAATTCAGTCATCTGAATGCAAACATCATATGATAATGACTATCAAACCTCTAACTTCAGCCATGATCTCACTCCTGAGCTCAAAATTTATGTAACTCTCTACTTGACATCTCCACGTAGGTTTTCTGTAGAGACTTCAAAATCAGTATTAAGTAGACTTTATCATCTCTCTCCTAACCTGTTCCTGTGTCACTGCTTTAAGTGAGCACCTTATCACCCATAAAGTTGCTAACATTGAGAATCCTCTGTCAACAATTTCTTTCATGCAACAGCAAGTCCTGTCAAATTTATTTGTTAAGTAGCTCTGCAATCCATTCATTCTATCTCACTTCTTTCAGTGACATAACTGCTTGTCTGCAATCAATTCTACTCAAAACAGCTAAAGCTGATTATACCTTTTCCTCACTTAATACTCTTTATCACTGCTAAAGACTTACATTCCATAATTCCCATTAACTACTGCCATCATAGCTCTTGAAGAGTTATTTTTCAGAAAAATTTTCTTATCAGTGCAACAATTTTTATAACACATTAAATAAATACACTCTAAGCAGTAATATTTAGACATTAAATTTTCAGGCAAAGATGACAGAGAAAGAAAAATTTGATGTGAAAGCAGTTTTTGAATGACATCTTGTTTCTCACTTACAGAAATTTGTTTTCATTGTCCAAGCAATATATTTTTTTCATATGTAAAAATTGTTTGTATACAGTGATTTGAGGTGGAACACATAATAACATTCTTCATTTGAAGTAACGGAAGTTTTTTTCTTAATTAGTGACTTGTCACTTAGCAGCAGGATTTATAAGAACAAATGAAAATCATTAAGTGAGAGTAAATTGTATGCTTATTGCTTTCAAGATAAATTCTAAGCTTCTTAACATCACTTGAAAGATACATGACCTAACCCCTGCTTCATCTGACACCAATCCCCATTTCACATTTTACTTGCCAGTCATATGGAGCTACAAAAATCTTGTACCAACTCAGGAGTTGTGTTTCTAAAAAGCACAGGGGATGGCAGAACTAAGACTGGCATGACTGAGTTCTCGCATATGATAGAGGGTTCAGGGAAAACATTAAATATATTTGAGATCTGCATACCACTGCAAAGAGGTATTTTAGAAAGCATCTACTTCTAGAACAAACTGGATCAACAAGTGACTATTCTTCTGATCCCTTTTCTTGAATTCTTTTTGAAAAATTATGGTGGTATTATGAGCTAACAAGGCAGAATATTTTACATATTTCGTTATACCAACTACTTTCATTTAAAGTTTACACACCAACCAGCCCTTATTGGTTTTAAATTGAAGTGAGTTACTCATAAATGTTGATTTTGTAGATCTGTGCCATTCACCCTGTATTTTGTTGATCACAAAACTCTTCTTAATGTCAATGCTGTTGTTGTTGTTTTTTTTAATTTTACTAATATTAGCCTGAATGTATTTGAATGGATGCAGTAGCTAAAAACTTTCTCGCCGGGAGCGGTGGCTCACACCTGTAATCCCAGCACTTTGGGAGGCCAAGGCGGGTGGATCACGAGGTCAAGAGATCGAGACCATCCTGGTCAACATGGTGAAACCCCGTCTCTACTAATACAAAAAAATTAGCTGTGCATGGTGGCGAGTGCCTGTAATCCCAGCTACTCAGGAGGCTGAGGCAGGAGAATTGCCTGAACCCAGAAGACGGAGGTTGCGGTGAGCCGAGATCGTGCCATTGCACTCCAGCCTGGGTAACAAGAGCGAAACTCCGTCTCAAAAAAAAAAAAAAAAAAAACTTTCTCAAAGGATCCCCTTAAATGAATGTTAGTCACAGGATTGTATTGACATCTCTCTGGCTGCTTTGCAAAAACTGAATGCTAGCATATAAAAGTGGAAAGAGACTACTGTGGAAGCTATTAGAATACTTCAAGCGAGAGATGGTAGTAGTTGCCAGGGATGGTGGCAAGGAGATGGAGAGAAATAGAACACAAAGGTTTTAGAATAAGCAACAAAAATGGGGAAGACTAGAAAACAAAGGTCAGGGTGAGGGAGGTAAGGAATCAAGAGATCTGTCTTGGACATATAAATTTTATTTGCCTGCTAAACATGCAAATGGAGATTTTTAAGCAGACAATTGAAAATTTGGAGCAGAAGATGTAAATTTGGAAGTCATTTCTATATAGCCATAAAACTAGATCCCAAGGGAAAGAGTGCTAATAGCTCAAAATGATTTCATATTCAAGCCATCAAAGGAATTAAAATGAATAGAAATGGACTCAACAGTGGATCAAATATCAAAAGAAGATGGCATAAAACAAGACCCTATTCCAGACTCCCTCCTCTCCAACTTACTCATGAAGGATTTGCATACTACTTCAAGTCTTTTCAGAAGGAACTAGGCATTAAATAAATAGCATAAACAATTTGTTACATGATGTGTGCCTTCTTGCCATGTCAAACAGGAAATAAAACATTCTTCTATCTACTGATCACATATCACTGTGGCTTTCTAGAAGTGCCCTCAAATAGCATGTCAACCTGAACTTATTACCAAGCTCAAAACCATTTCACCAAAACCAAAAGTCTTTGGCATGTTTATGACATGCAGGGGGATAATTATTAGTAAATACACTTTGCAGAAAACCCATCTAGTTGTAGTTCAGTATATTGTGCAGTTAACCCAAGTTTTAGAACTACAGAAATGCTGTTCTCCTCAAAACAAAATATTCTAGAAAAACTATATTAAAAGCAGTTAGATAGCAGAAGCTAACTCCTTCTCTTACAACCTCTTTAGCCATACATCTCTTGATACTATGGGGATAGAGCTCTTATTCAGGATTTGCAACATGATCTCTTGGAAATTTTATTTTTTAAATATTCATACCCAAGCCTTACTCTTAGAGATTCAAACTTGGTGGTTAAGTGAAAAGAGTATTCTGAAAAAGTTCTTCACATAATTTTGCTGCTGATTCTGAGTTAGGAATTTCTGCTCGATGGCAAGGACCTCTGAGGTTTCAAGGTAGTGAACATCTGAGATCCAGAAAGGTTTTTAGTAAGTTTCTTTGCTCTGCTTGCCCCATTTAATTGCCTTCAATCCACCTGTGAATGTCACCGTTTAGTCTGAATAAGAACTCAAGCCAGGTTCTTTAATTTGTATAACAAAACAGATAAATTTGTCAAATATATGTCTAGCATTTTATCTAAAACAGATGGATCTCCTCTAACAATTAAGAATAACAATATTTTAGGCAAATACAATGACTGTCATATTCATTGCTCTCTCAATTTGTTCAAAATCTACATTAGTCAATAAATGCAAAACAGCGATGATACAATGTAAGTGATATTCTCACCAATCAATCTAAGTTTCTCTTCCTAAATTATCAGAAAGTCAAATTTCTAAACTGTTTCACCTTTGATTACTATTGCTTCCTATGGAAAGGCCTTCCAACAATGTAAATTTTAAACACTAAGCACTCAAGTTTTATGAAGGTTTATAAAAGAAATAGCTTCTGCTATTAAAAACTATTAAGGAGGCCGGGCGCGGTGGCTCACGCCTGTAATCCCAGCACTTTGGGAGACCGAGGCGGGTGGATCACGAGGTCAAGAGATCGAGACCATCCTGGTCAACATGGTGAAACCCCATCTCTACTAAAAATACAAAAAATTAGCTGGGCACGGTGGCGCGTGCCTGTAATCCCAGTTACTCAGGAGGCTGAGGCAGGAGAATTGCTTGAACCCAGGAGGCGGAGGTTGCGGTGAGCCGAGATCGCACCGTTGCACTCCAGCCTGGGTAACAAGAGCGAAACTCCGTCTCAAAAAAAAAAAAAAAAAAAAAAAAAACTATTAAGGATACTATCTACATGACAAATTTCACCTCAGAGTAAAAATCCAAGGAAAATGTATCTGATATAAATTGATATGCCTGATTTCATTTATAAAGAGAATGATTTCTACCAAGAACTACTGCAGTAAGTTTTATGTGCCACTGTAGTAACCATTTCTAATCAAGGCTTTCTGGTTCAAGCATCCTTCCAGATCATTTTATTTTTTAATCTTTGTTTTAATGATGCTATGGTGCCTATGGCTTTTATTATAAGTTACTTCCAATTATTTTTGGAAAGTAGATTGATTATTAATAATAAAATCTATCCTGGATTCACTCTCTCATAAAATCAATATTTGTTTATTTTTAGTTATTGAGAGAACACCTCCAAAAAGTGTAGTGTGAAGATTTTCTAAGTTAAATAATCAAAAAACCTGCTTTTAAAAAAACCACCACCAACAAAAAAAACTTAGTAAGCATGTCCTGCCATGACAAGGGTTTTCTTTCAGGAAGTTTATATTGTGGTTAAGGATTATGACTGCTCTTTTAGCATCTGGAATAGAATTTTGTGAGCTCCTCTTCCTCTTTTCTATAACATCACCATTAATGATATTTAAGCACCTCCTATGTGTCAGGGACTGTACCAGGAGCTTTGCCTGCAAGCTTATCTAATCCTCACAACAAAGTTGAAACTGATCCTAATAATGTACCTATTTTAGATGAGGAATATGAAATTTTAAAAGGTTCAATATCTTTCCCTCAATACATATTTTTAAATAAATGCATAAACTTGTGCAGCTAGATATACGATTAGGAGAAAAAAAGTATGGAAATGCTGCTTCTCTAGATGCAGGGATAAAATCTCCCCTGCTGCTCTCAGGAACTTGGCCTTTATTGATCTCACTGGAAATCAGAAAAATGGCTTTGCTTTTGCCCTTTTGCAATGGGCAAACAATTGAACCTAACACATTATATGGTTGACTTTCTTTAGTCTGAGCTTTGACTTTTCTATTTACCTGTGTTATGTTTAACATCTAAATAAAGGCTTAGCCAGTGGTAGATCCACTGACCAAAGGATCAGGTAGATAGAGTTGACTGTCCCAAGATTCTTAGCTTCCTAGTAACAAGGGATCATGGGCAGCATTCACCCAGCTGACAAACTGACCACGCAATGTCCCCAAAACTGATCTCTCACAGCACTTTTTTCTGTTACTGCATACGAAGAGGTAGCCATTATCTACTTACCATGAGGCATATAGTTTACTATAGCCTTGAGGATATATAATACAGCATTTTACTCATATATTTGACTAAAGTGTTCCAAGATTAATTAATAAAAGAGTTTATTGATCCAATACATTTTATATGGAAGCACTGGATTGGAAATCAGGAAACCTGGTATATAGTGCTGGTACTTATTCTAGTGACATCTGACTCTAGATAAGTCATTTAAGTGCTCTGAGTCTTAGCTTCTTAACTGTGCATGAGAGAATTTTGTTAAATTGTTTTGAAGGTCTCTCCCAACTCTGAAAATCTATGAAGTCACCAATCTCTCTGATTTACTGTATCAAGCTATTCTTTATTGAGCTAAACTTTTACTTTATGTAATCTTCTCTAATTTGGAAGAAAATAATTGAAAGTCAACAGGCCAAAGTAAGAAAGTGCTTTTTTACAGCACAAGGATAAATTTAAGCATGATATATTCTCACATGCTTCATCCAGTCATTCATGAGACTTTTCTTTATTATTACTCATTTCCTTAATTGACTTTAAATTTGAGCATTCTGATACACGGAGATGAGGTCAAAATAATCACTGATGAATTTCCTTTTAAAAATGTAAAAAACTGTTTCCTATTGTATCACACCCTGAATGAGGTCATTATTTCCAAGTTACCAGATCTTAACACACTGCATTTATTTATCTAAGATTTGTAGTTATAGACTGCTCTCTAAACCTATAAATATTTAACATAATATTTCCTTACAGATGTTTAGGAAAAACAAGCCTTTCCTTTCTCTAATTCTTCAATTCAGTGAAATCAGCTCTGTGCTGAGAAATTCTACCATCACTTGCTTCCAAGCCCAGGGAAATCTGTGCTCTTAAAAAAGAAAAAATATCTGAACCTCAATTTACATGTTTATTCCACGAAAAGTAATTTTCTACTATTATTCCTACTTATCGTATTATTATCCTGTATTTTAGTTCAATTTACATACAACCATGCTCATTCTAAATTTTATGTTAACTATTTTAGAGACATCCCTGCCTACAATTCTTTCCTTATTCCAAAAATGGCAATAAGCCAAGCCCCACTTTCTTCTAACTTAATTTTTCCAGACTTCTTAATGGCTATGTCAATTTCCTGTCATTGTTCTCCTATAGGATTTCCTTAGTCCCCTCCTGATGCCTTTGTTGGGTACACATTTATACTGAAATTGATAAAGGTAGGGAAAAGTCATCAACACAGTCAGAGGAGAAGAGACTTATTCATTATGACGTAACTAAGCTGAAAAGCACAGCTAATGGACTATTTTGGTAGCATGACTTGAGATGCAGAAGCCTTTTAGTCGCTGGAAACGGTTGCCTCTAAATGGCACTCCCAAGGTCAGGAAGGAAACATGACATCACTGAGGAGCAGCTGTGTCTGAAGTAGTGAAAAGAAGTTTCAAGAAGCCCCTGTGTTTCAAGGTACATTAATCATGACTAGTTGGTTAAAAGATAAGAAAAATACAAGGATTTAAGGGCAAATTTAGAAAACTCCAAGTAAAAAAAGTTTGAGTTTCATTTTCATGTTCAGCGAACTCTTAACCTTGGCAGAATGTTTCTTAATAAGCATTATTGTTTTTTCATTTTGTAAAGAAAATAAGTGATAACCATTTTCTTCTCACCTGTGAGTTGAGTGGTCCAGTTTCTCCCTACAGAGTCTAGTGTGAAAATTCAGATACTTAGTTCACATTTATACGTGTGTGGATTTGGACAGAAAAGAGGAGATATTGAGCATGAACATTTTGAAACACAATATTTTTAAAAGTATATCTTTATTAGAGAACCTCCACATAGGATTTAAGGAATCCAAAGAACCCAATGTTAAAACATGCTTGAAAACTATTACTTTTCCTAATTATTAAGAGCTTTATTCAAAGTAGACAAAGTTTTGCTATCAGTCCTATTCCTTATGACAATCTAGCTGTTTATTTTTATTTAGAAACTATGCTGAGCAGCAATATGTTGTCAAATTAATGAATACTATTATCAACAATAATATGTATGTTAAATATTAATATATATGTTTATGAAAATGGTTAACTTTAGGCTTGTTTAAAATTGCATCTCTTGAATGGAGTATCTTAGTTTCCTATTGCTCTGTTGCAAATTAATACAAACTTAGTAGCTTAAAACAACACAATTTTATTCTTTTACATCCCAGAGATCAAAAGTCTAGAGTCCAAGTGTCAGCAGGGCTGCATTCCTTCTGGGGATTTCGGGGGAGAAGTTATTTTCTTGCCTTCTTTGATTTCTAAAGGCTGTCTTCATTTCTTGGCTCCTGACCCTTTGAGTCTGTGCTTACATCTTTTGCTACTTTCTTTGATCTCCTATCCCTCTCTTATGAAGTTTGTAAGTATATCAGACACACCCAGATGATTCAGGATGATCTCTCAATCTCAAAATCTTCAATTTAATCCATCTGCAAAGTCTCTTTTGTAGTATAAGATAAGATTTATACATTTAGGAAATTGGAATGTAGACATCTTTGGAGGACCACTTTTAGCCTAGCACAATAAGATGCATTTACTCAACAATATACTTTACAAATCCTGGTCTTAGTGGAAGATGATCGTCAAAAGTCAGTTAAAATATATTTGTAAGTAGAAGTGACACAAAGATTTTATATGGTAACAACATTCTAAAAGTGGCAATACTGGGAATTAATTAAATATGTGACAGAAAAACACTGCAGCAAGGAAACAACAGTCCATCAACTTAAGAGGCCTAAAATGGTAAAGGAATGATAAATATAATTAATCTTATCTGGGATTAAATTGGAAATTATGGACCTTGCAATTGCAAGCTTTGAGTGAATAAACATAGATTTTGTTAAAGTTTTAAAGAAAAAATTTCCATCAACAAATCAACAAATGAACAAATTGTGATATATCTATACAATGGAATATTATTCAGTCATAAAAAGAAATGAAATACAAGCTACAACACAAATGAAACTTGAATATGTTATTGTAAGTCAAAGGTGTCAGACACCACAAAGGGTCAAATTCTGTAAGATGACTTTTATATGAAATATCCAGAATAGGAAAATTCAGAGACAAAAAACCGTATTAGTGGTTGCCAGAGGATTGACAGAATGGAGACTATGGAGGGATTACTTACCCTTTTCTCATTTAGAAAAACGTGCAGCAGCAATCGCTGTCAGCACAGTACCCTGGGTGGGGGGGCAGGGGGCGGGGAACAGGTAAAGGGTAATGGATACAGAAATTATTTTAAAAGTTTTGAAACTAGAGCAATGTGATAGTTATACAACATTGTGAATGCACCAAATGCTACTCGATTGTACACTTTAAGATGTTTAACTGTATGTTATGTGAATTCCATCTCCATTAAAAAAAGAATTCTAAAGAAATCTCAACATGACAATGTTCTTAACAGTATTGTGTATATAATCAGTTCAATAGTAGGTTCAAGAGAGATAAGGAGAAGTATAGAAATTAATCCCAAAAAGTGGTTTTTGAGATTAAAATCCTGGATCAGATAATGAGTGACCTCTGCTCTAATTTCAACTAATCACAAATTAGCCATGTGACTCTAGAAAAAATCACGACATGTGTGGACTCATTTATTGATTCACAAAATAAATAAATCAGATAATTTCTAACATTAAACTTCAAAATTATATTATTCTTTTGCACCTTCTGTTCACACTAAGCTAGTTTCTTTGGAATACAAAAACAATTAAGAAATTTTCTGTCTCTGAAATTCACATTTCAATGTAAAAACCAAATATGTTGTTTTCTAACTATTTGAGTACATCACTTATGAACAAACTTGTTTACTGTCACCAATGAATGGAGTGACAGACGCACACACATAGACACACACACAGATACACAGAAAAAGAGAGGATGAAAAAGGATGTATGAACACCTACCAATGGTTATATCTGGATGGTGAGATTACAATATTTTTGTTGCTATCTTTACTTTCTAATTGTTTTTTAAAAGAACATATATTATTTGTGCAGGAAAAATACAAATCCTGCTAAATTTGTCTCCATATTTCAATGTTGCAGCATGTCTAAATCTGCAGTTATTAGGAATTCACAGTGATCTGAATACACACTAATATTTTCAGGAACAAAAGAAAAAATTTAACTTAAATAGTTCAATAAAAGCAAAAGGTTATATACAAGAAGATATTCATTACAGCATTATATTTATAACGTTTCCACATTGAAAGTTACCTCAAGATCTCAAAAGAGAGTAGTGGCTTAATACAAAATCTAATATCTTTAAAGATTATGAAGTTTTAAACATGGAAGAAGGAGTTTGTTTATTCCTATTGTTCAGCTTTCCTCATTCCCTCAGGTCCCTTTGTTGTCTTCCAAGGCTGGGTTTATTAGATTGGTGTGAAAGGGAGCATCCTCCTCTGTGTTGGCTACATAGGGGACAACATATTAAGCACAATGTTTTAACCATGCCTGTGCCATGTGATTCTCAACACCATGTCTTCATCTGCCCTGCTACATGAGATCAGACACAATCTTCACTAGAAAAAAGAAGGCCATTAGAGTTCAAAAATGTTCTGGAACATTTTACTTGAGTCAAGGAATCACTGACAAGATAAAGTTTTAGAACTGCATGGACCCATTCACCCCACTTGATAGATAAGGATAAGAAATACAGAAAGGAAAAAAATCACTTTGCCTACGGTTACTCATTTGGGTCAAAATTGGAGGCTTACTCCAGTTCCAGACCTAGGCCAAAATTCTTTTTACCATACCACCAAAACTTAATCTTTACCAGATGGTATAAAAATCAAACCAAAACAAAGCAGAGCAATCACTTGAAAAAAGATCAGTGCAACCAGTTGCATGGCTTAGGTAATTATTAAGCATGTTATTGCTATGTTTGTTAAATGACCAAATATGGTTCAGCATGAAGATACAATTAAGTTTAGGAATTGGGAAATAAGACAAGATTCTTGATTTAATTTCAAAGTTTTCTGCTGTAATCATTCTGAATTTTCAGAGATTAGAATTATTGCATCCTAAACTCTATTAAGATGTGTGCCAAGTCAATTTCCATGTGCCTCAGTGGTATGTGACCATCACTCCTTGATATTTTATATATATGGGATTGTTCCTGTCCTTTCTTCATCAGTCTACAGAAAGTTCCTTCAAAAAATAACCTCAAACTCATCGTCTGAGTCAGTGGTCATCCTTAAAACAGAACATCCAGGGGATTTCATATTCCTTGGCCATTTTCTGGGCCATTATATTTTTAAGTAGGTTATCAAGAGCAAACAGGTAGTTAGGAAACATTATAATGAACATAAGAGCAGGCAATTAGCAGAGGAGACAACTCTCCTCTAAATCAAAGTGCTTGGTTATTAAAGAATTTGCTGGTGTGTCTTTAACTTTATAGGCACGTACTTGAATATACAGAATCTAACCAAAGGAATAATCTCTGGACATATCAAAGGAAAGGTCTCTGGGCATATCTCTAGTAGCAATGACACTGATTCTCTTTACATGTGTTTCTACAGTACCCAGTTGGCAAATTAGCACCAAACTTTCATAATTATTTTGTCCAAAGCCAAAATTGGATTCTGCCAATAAATAAATTTAGCAAATATATACTTGGCCTCATATTGGTGCTTTTAGGGAATATTCCTTTGTTTGACCACAGATCCTTGGCTCAAAAAAATTTGTGTGCTGTTATTGAAAATTCACTGTAATTCATTGTTTTCTCGAAAATTCGTGACTCTCTTACATAATACAGGTCATGGAAATTGTACTTGTTTCACTGACGAAGCTATGTCCTCTCATTTTTGTTAATGTCTACTCAAATATGTATCATTTTATGCTTTTTCGTATGCATTTGCCCTGCTTCAGACGTCTCGAAGTGTTGGTCAACTGTTTTCTAAAAAACAACAATAATTAGCATTTGATTATTTAATAAGTGATAAGAAAAGTATAGTTTCTACATAAACTATTTTAACCTAAAGTAGTTCCAAATGATATAACTCTAAAATTCTAGAGTTCCGGTCAATGTCTTTCCATTTACATGAAAAGGAATCTGGGAGGCAGAGGACACATTTATACTTAATCCACTTTTGCAACACTCCACACCAATTCCCAGTTCAGCAAAATGTTCAGCATTTTTGACTGTATTAAAATTATTGCAGTTAACTTCCGTATGCTTCAGTGGGGTGTGACCATCACTGTTTGACATTTATTGGGTTGGAATGCTTAGTTATAAAGATTCAGAATTATTTGTATCGCCAAACCTGAAATTATTTTAAAAATAAGGCATAGTTATAATTTTTTTATAATCTTTAGGGTGTTAGGAAGTTATTCAAATTTGACTCTTTGTTTTGCTGACATATAAGCACAGATTCACAATTTTCCAAGGATACCACATAAAACTAATGATGTATTCAGCCATCGAGCCATTGCTCAATACAAATTAAGCATTTACAACTAACAAGGAACAGTGCTAGACTTTTAGAATACCATGGTGAATGAGACATAGTCCCTGTCTTCAGGGAGATTATATTTTAGAAGGAAGATAGCACGTAAACTGATACAGTAGAGTAGGACAAGCTATTATGACATGATAGACAAGTGTTATGTACATAGTAATTTCTATGAACTAAAGCGTACATAGAAGGGTACCTAACTCTGTCCTCACCAATCTGGAAAGGATTCTTGCAGGAAGTGACATGTAAGCTGGAACTATAGGATGTGTAGGAGTTACAAGGAACAAGTGTCCCTGTCGGTGTGTGCATGAATGTGTAAGTGTATGTGTAGAAAGAAGCTTTCCTGGAACTGAAAGTAGTTCAGTACACTGGAGCATAAACTGGCTTGTTGTAGTGTGTATGTGATAGGGTGAAGGTTAGAAATCGAAAGGCTGAACCAGGCTAAAGTTCTTTCTGTTCTATACCAAGAAATTTGAACGTTATTATGGGGGCAATAGGAAAGTGGAAGTTTTTTTCCCCCATTTCTTTTTTAATCTTTCTAAGAAACATTTATTATTGTGGCAAAATGCATGCAACATAAACTTAACATGTTAACTATTTTTAAGCAGCTCAGTGGTATTAAGTACATTCACATTGTTGTGAAACCATCATCACTATCCATCTCCAGAATATTTTCATCTTGCCAAACTAAAGCTCTATAAACACTAATTCTCTCTTCCCTGCAACCCCTAGTCCCTTGGAATTAAGATCCTACTTTCTGCCTACAAATTTGACTACTATAGATATCTCACATAAGGAAGATTATGTAATATTTGTCCTTTGTGACTGGCTTATTCCAGTTAGCATAAATGTCTTCAACTTTCATTCATGTTGTTGCATGTCAGAATTTTCTTCCTTTTTAAGGCTGAATACTATTCCATTGTATACATACCACTGTTTATATATTTATTAATTAATGAACACTTGTGTTACTTCTGCTTTTTGGTTATAGTGAATAATGCTACTATTCACATGGGTTTACAAATATGTTTTCAGTTCCTTTGTGTATATATCCAGAAGTGGAGTTCCTGAATCATATGGTTACTATTTTTAATTTTTTGAGAAATCACCATGTTGTTTTTCACAGTGGCTACATCATTTTATATTGCCAAAAGCAATGCAAAAGCATTCCAAATACTCCACATCCACACTAATGCTTCTCATTTGCTGCTTTTTCATGATAGCCTTCCTAATGACTATAAAGTAGCATCTCACTGCGTTTTTTTGTTTGTATTTCTCTAATGATTAGTAATGTTGAGTATCATTTCTTGTGTTCAATATCTTTTGGATAAATATCTATTCAAGTCCTTTGCTCATTTTTTATTTGAGTTTCTTTAATGTTGAGTTATAAGAATTTATATGTATTTTGGATATCAATTTTTTTATTATACTTTAAGTTCTGGGGTACATGTGCAGATTGTGCAGGATTGTTATATAGGTATACACGTTCCATGGTGGTGGTTTGCTGTATCCATCGCCCCATCATCTACATTAGGTATTTCTCCTAATGCTATATCTTCCCAATCTCCCACCCCCTTCTATGCCTCCCCTAGCCCCCACCCCCCAGACCCCAGTGTGTGATGTTCCCCTTTCTGTGTCCATGTGTTCTCATTGTTCAACACTCACTTATGAGTGAGAACATGCAGTGTTTGGTTTTCTGTTCTTGTGTCAGTTTGCTGAGAATGATGGTTTCCAGTTTCATTCACGTCCCTGCAAAGGACATGAATTCATGCTGTTTTATGGCTGCAGAGTATTATATGGTGTATATGTGCCACATTTTCTTTATCCAGTCTATCATTGATGGGCATTTGGGTTGGTTCCAAGTCTTTGCTATTGTGAACAGTATTGCAATAAACATATGTGTGCATGTGTCTTTATAATAGAATGATTTATAATTCTTTGGGTGTATACCTCATAATGGAATTACTGGGTCAAATGGTGAAACTGAGTTTTAATGAGCTGAAATGGGTTGTCTGAAATGTCTCATGTTAATACAATGAACGATAAAGATGGCCTAGAATTAGATCATTCCACTCACCACAACCAACTGCTTATTCTGTGTCAGACACTGTAAAAGGCACTGAAGATGAAAGATACATAAGATGTGTATTGTTGCCCTTATTTGTTTTGGATTTCCTCCCATGTTTGCAGGATTTGCTCTTTGCTTTGCTTAAGTGGCTAAGGGCGGTTCTAAACCCTAGAACATCACAAAGGACCACTACATTCCCACTTAGCTGGGTGGTCCCTGGTTGTTTTACTCTTCACTTGACTCTATAAATCCCCAACGTGCTACAGGACTTGGGATGGGGCCGACTCATTCACATGATAATACCCGCCAATCCACAGCTTCTAGGAAAATAAAACATTCTAAAGTCAATTTCTGGAAATTTTTATTACACTGTCTGAATTGTGATGCTTTGTATGAGGTAAAAGGTAGCAATTAAAATTTGTTAGGTGAGTCTTAGGTTGTTTGCCACTGATCTAGATTCTATACACTGAAAATAGAATGTAAAACTTATTATTTATCTTAGAATCTACTCTTAAAAAAATGAAAACATTCCCAGTCAAGGGTTACTTACAGTGTGCACTGATTCACATGCAGTTTGGATACATGATCATGGGAACAGTTTTATATATCCCTGAAGTAAAAACCATATTATGGTCCCACCACTGTTCCTAGAAAAGACAGTCATGTGGTGTGTTAAAAAAAAAAAAAAAAAGAAAGAAAGTCTTTTTAAAATTCAATTAAAAGTGATAAGATATAGCTATCAATTCTAAAGAAGGTTAATTTTTAGGCAAAGTGAGTTAAAAAAAAGACATATCAATCAAAGATTGCCAAGGTTTATCACCAGCCACAACATGAAATTGATTTTATAAAAATTAACCCACTCAGCAACAATTTAAATAGCATTTTGGATTCAATGACTTGTCACAGTGTATGTCAGTAGCTTTTTTCCTGAGAATCTGGTATAATAGGATAACAAAATAAAAATTCAGTTTTCATCTAATGATCACTTAGGCTTCAGAGTGCGGGAAATAAGTACTAAAAAAACTCTCTGGGGTTTAAAGCATAGACTGTCTTAGGCTATGAAGTACTAAAGTTAGCAAACCACATTTTCACATCTTCCTTTGTAGTGAGAACTGAAAATGACACAAAATCCATTCTGTGATAATAATATCTTTCAGCTTTTCCATTATTCCCTAAAGATCCAAATATCTGTCATTCTTATACTGCTAGAATCTCTTCACCAAAGTAAAATTGAGAAAAGTATCTGTGTCCCAGTTTCCACTTTACAGTATTGCACCTGTCAATCAGACCCACCCACTACCACAAATCAGTTGTTAGAGGTTTGCAAAATGAATTGAGTCCCCCAGATAAGAAACAGTAAATAATGTACGTAAAATTTCAACACATGAGGGTTTTGAGGGTGTTTAGATCCTGAATTTCTTATGATCTACATGGAAGGGTATGCAAACTACACAATGCTAGTCACATCAAAGTAGCAGTGTTTGCTGGTGGAGTTATCCTCAACCTCAGAGCTGGCATTTGCTTTCATGTCAAATCTACTAAGGTATTTTAATACAATTGTCGACATCTTAAAAATAAATTCCAGGTTTTATTACAACTTATATAAGTAATGAAGGAAAATATTTAAATTGTTAGTTTGGTTAGATGTCTAAAAAGTGATATGCTAAACCCAAACCCTCCTCATAATTAAGGAATCAAGGAAAACAAAACGAAGACAAGTATTACGTTACTCTAAATTTTTCACATTTTACAATTATGGTTACCTTTTTGAAAGACGTAGAATATATGGGAGATCAGTCTGGGAGAAATTCAGGATTGGAAATTATCAGATTTGTGAATGTTTATGCGACTCCAAAAATTGAAAAAGAAATGATATTCAGAAGTTTGATATATTTACTAAATATGATAAAGCTAAAGTTTGAAGGAAATTTCTACTATACTTTGGGAAAATCGGATAGGATAGAATAAGAAAAAAATTGACACAGGTTACTTGGAGAGATTTGAGAAAAGAATATACTAAATTTTTTAAATTATATGAAAATGTAAAATAAAATGCTCAGCAGGTAAGCCTGATGCCAGTTCAATATGTCATAGACTGCTGGGTTAGATTTAAATATAAAAGACTATTTTAAATAAGGAGTAAAACCCAAAATATGAAGAGCTAGATAGAGATATCAAGGTGAGTTTAGTAGTAGCAGTGTAGGTGGCAGGTAGGGAAAGAATGGGAACATTAAATAAGTTAGGAAACTGAGTCAACAGGCGAGTTAAGACAAAGTGTTAAATACTGAGATCAAGTTAAGGAATGAATAGTCATTTGTTCAATAATTGTTAAGTGCCAGGTGCTTACAGACATTATCTTGTTTAAGAAAATATACATACTGAACTCTGCTTGCAAGCCTAAAGGTGTTTCAAAGTGTGGGTTTTATTTCGTTTTGGTTTTTCGGAGATGGAGTCTCGCTCTGTCAGGCAGGCTGGAGTGCAGTGTCAAGATCTCAGCTCACAGCAACCTCTGCCTCTGCCTCCCAGGTTCAAGCGATTCTCCTGCCTCAGCCTCCTGAGAAGCTGGGATTACAGGTGCCCACCACTATGCCTGGCTAATTTTTGCATTTTTAGTAGAGACGGGTTTCATGCCAGGCTGATAATGAATTCCTGACCTCAGGTAATCCATCCGCCTCAGCCTCCCAGAGTGCTAGGATTACAGGCATGAGCCACGTTGCCTGGCCCCAAATGTAGTTCTATTATTCAAGTATGATGAGGCAAACAGATCAGGAGATTATTACTATTGAAAAGATAGTTTCTTACAGTTCCCAAGAGGAAGGGGCATACCACACCACATGAGGGGCCACATGAGGAAACATCAGGGTCAGTCAGGAGGCAGAGGGAGTGGAAAGAAAATGTGGGTAACAGCCTTTATTATTGTTCCACAGGCAGAAATGGACAGAGCAGGGTGGGCTGGCTTAGGATTGGTTGGAGTAATTGTATTGGATTCTGGGGCATAAGGGCTATCTCTAGTTGTCTGGTACTCGGTAATAGGATGATTAGAGTAGGAAAATAGTGGCTTAGTGTAAAAATCTTGACAAAGAAAGAGTTTGGGATATGGGCTCTTGCTTTGTTGGTTTTCATATCTAAGAGGTGTCTTGAATAAATGTTTGCTATCTCTAGGAATTAGCTAGCCCCAGGAAGGGCAGTCTTTCCAGAATCAGCAAGGTCCAGATGTGAAAATATCCCACCAAAACCAACTATGAACCCAGACAAAAATATATAAAATAATTTGCTTTAGGCATCAGACAACAGGCAGTACAGGACTATGGTTGCTGAGAAAAAAAGTTGAATCCTATGATCACACTAACTTACTGTTAGAGGCAATTTCTAGTCCACAAACAGAGGCTGGCCTTCTTACTGACTGAGCAGACATAGATGAGAATTTGGGAGACCAGGTCAGGTAGAATTTGTGGAGTAGAATACCACAGTAAAGGTAGTTAAAGGGGGTGGGACAGGGAGAATGGTTGGTCAAGACATGCAGAGGGCTCTTATAAAATCTTCAGCTGATCTATACATGCGTGGAATGAAATTCATGTCTGAGGGGGAAAAAAACCCATCAGAAAACACTTGGCTTGACAGTTTCTGGACTTTACTCAGGACTAGAAGCCATTTGCATACACACCAGCAGAAGTAGAATCATCTCATAATACAGAAGCCACAGGCTAAAATCCTCAGAAGGCACCAGCCTTAGAAATAAGGCTAAGTTGATCTTAGACTAAATACTATGCTGGGTCCTTAATGCCAAGGCTCAAAAGGAGCAAACTGATCTCAACTTACTCTATGCCAGAATAAATTCCAACATGAATTAAGGGACTATGACAAAATCTAGCACTTGACAATGTAAAATTCACCATGTCTGGCAACTAATAGAAAATTACCGGGCATACAAAGAAGCAGAAAAATCATATTCATAACCAGTAAAAATAGAATCAATCAAAAGAAACATTGCCATAATAATAGCAGTGATACAATTAGCAGACAAGACAATTCAGTCACTTAAAATTTTTTTGACACATTATATTTGTATATTTTTAGGGGGTATATGTGAAATTTTTTACATGAATAGAACGTGTAATGATCAAGTCAGGGAATTTAAGATAGCCATCACCTGAGTATTTATCATTTCTATGTGTTAGGTACGTTTTAAGTCCTCTCTTTTACTTATTTTAAAACTACAATACATTGTTGTTAACTACAGTCACTCTACTCTTCTATCAATGACTAGAAATCATTCCTTCTATCTAACTATATATTTGTATCCATTAACCAATCTTTCTATCCCTTCTGGCACCCATATACTCTTCCCAGTCTCTGGTATCTATCATTCTACCCTCTACCTCTATGCAACCACCTTTTTTGCTTCCACCTATGAGTGAGAATATGCTACATTTGTCTTTCTCTGCCTGGCTTATTTCACTTAACATAATGACCCCCAGTTCCACCCATGTTGCTGCAAATAATGAGATTTCATTATTTTTTATGGCCAAATACTATGCCATTGTGTACATATACTACATTTTCTTCACCCATTCATCCATTGATAGACACTGGGATTGAGTCCATATCTTTGCTATTTTAAGTAATGCAGCAATAAACATGGAAGCACATGTCTCCTTTTGATATATTGTTTTCCTTTGCATAAATACTCAGTAGTGGGATTGTTGGGTTGTATGACAGTTATATTTTTAGTTTGTTGAGAAATCTCCATACTGTTTTCCATAGTGGCTTAACTAATTTACATTTCCATGAACAATGTATAAGAGTTCCCTTTGTCCACATCCTTGCCAACGTCTGCTATTTTTGTGTTTTAAAAAACAGCTTTTCTGAGATAAGATGATATCTCATTGTGGTTTTGGTCTGCTTTTCTCTGATGATTAGTGATGTTGCAGATTTTTTTCCTATACCTGTTGGCCATTTGTATGTCTTCTTTTGAGAAATTTGTATTTATGTCATTAGCCCATGTTTAATGGGATTATTTGGTTGTTTTTACTACTGAATTGAGTTCTTTGTATACTCTGGATATTAGTTCCCCGTCAGATGAATAATTTGTAAATATTTTCTCATATTAAAGATGTTGTCTCTTCACTCTGCTGAATGTTTGTTTTGCTGTGCAGAAGCTTTTAGTTTAATATAGTTCCATTTGTCTACCTTTATTTTTGTTGCCTGTGGTTTTGAAGCCTTAGCCATAAAACCTTTGCCTAGATCAATGCCCCAAAGAGTCTTTGCTTTCATTTTACTCTAGTTGTTTTATAGTTTTAGGTCTTACATTTAAGTCTTCATTCCATTTTTTAGTTGTTTTTGTATATGTTGAGAGATAGGGGTCCAGTTTCTTTCTTTTACATATGGTTATACAGTTTTCCCAGCACCATTTACTGATGAGCGTATCTTGTCTCTAATGTATGTTCTTGATGGCTTTGTCAAAGATTAGTTGGCTGTAAAGAAGTGGATTTATTTCTCTGCTTTTTATTCTATTCCATTGGTTTAGTATCTGTTTTTATATCAGTACCATAAGGTTTTGATTCCTATAGCTTTGTGATATATTTTGAAGTCAGGTAGTGTGATACCTCCAGCTTTGTTCTCTTTCCTGAGATTGCTTTGGCTATTCTGTCTCTTTTGTGGTTCCATATAAATTTTTCTATTTCTTTGAAAAATAGAATTGATATTTTAAAATTGATAGGGATTACATTGAATCTGTAGATCGCTTTGGGTAGTATTATCATTGTAACCATATTAAATTTTCCAATCCATGAGCATGGAATGCCTTTCCATTTCTCTGTGTCCTCTTTAATGTCTTTCATCAGTGCTTTGCAGTTTTCTTGTGGACATTTTTCACTTCCTAGGCTAAATTTATTCTTAGTAATTTTAGTTTATTTTTATAGCTATTATAAATGGAATTGTTTTCCTGGTTTTATTTATGGCTATTTCATTATTGGTGAATAGAAATGCTACTGATTTTCGTATGTTGATTTTTTTATCCTGTAACCTTACTGAATTTATTTACGTTAAATTCTAAGAGTTTCTAAGGGAAATCTTTTTAGTTTTATAAATATAAGATAACATCACCTGCAAAGAGGGACAAGTTTACTTCCTTCTCTCTAATTTGTCTTTTTAATAATTTGTCTTCTATTTCTTTCTCTTGCCTGATTGCTCTGGCTAAGAGGTCTGGTACAATGCTAAATAGAAGTAGTAAACATTGGTATCCTTGTTGCACTTCTTAGAGAAAAGGCTTTCAGCTTTTCCTTATTCAGTATAATGTTAGTTGTGGGTTTGTTATATATGGTCTTTATTATTTTTGAGAAATGTTCCTTCTATGCCTAATTTGTTGAGAGTTTTTGTCATGAAGTGATATTAAATTTTATCAAATGCTTCTATTGTATCTGTTGAGATAATAATATGGATTTTATTATTTATTCTATGGATGTGATGTGTATTTATTGATTTGTGTACATTGAACAATCCTTGCATTCCTGGTATAAAACCCACTTGACTATGGTGTATTTTCTTTTCCATGTGCTCTTGGAATTGGTTTGCTAGTATTCTGTTGTGGACTTTTGCATCTCTGTTCATTAGAGATGTTGACCTGAGGTTTCTTTTATTGTTGTGTATTTTTCTGGTTGTTATCAAGGTGATGTTGGCTTCCTAGAATGAGTTAAGGAGAATTCTCTCCTCTTCAATTTTTTGGAATAGTTTTAGGAGAATTGGTATTAGTTCTTTCTTGCATATTTGGTAGAATTTGGCAATCTACCAAATCCACTAGCCTTGGGCTTCTCTTTTGGGGACACTTTTTATTACTGATTAACTCTCATTATTGGTCTGCTCAGGTTTTCTATGTCTTTCTGTTTGAATTTTGGTAGGGGTATGCTTCCAGAAAATTATCCTTTTCCTCTAGGTTTTCCAGTTTGTTAGTATATAATTGTTTATAGCAGTCTCTGATGATAATTTGTATCTCTGTGTATCAGTTGTAATATCTCCTTTTTTGTGTTTGATTTTTTTTTTTTTTTTTTTTTTTTTTTGAGACAGAGTTTCGCTCTTGTTACCGAGGCTGGAGTGCAATGGCGTGATCTCAGCTCACCGTAACCTCTGTCTCCTGGGTTCAGGCAATTCTCCTGCCTCAGCCTTCTGAGTACCTGGGATTACAGGCACGCGCCACCATGCCCAGCTAATTTTTTGTATTTTTAGTAGAGACGGGGTTTCACCATGTTGACCAGGATGGTCTCGATCTCTTGACCTCGTGATCCACCCGCCTCGGCCTCCCAATGTGTTTGATTTTGATTATTAGTGTCTTTTCTTGATTAATTGAGCTAGTAGTTTGTTAATTTTGTTTATTTTTTCATTGATTCTTTGTAATTTTTTTAGACTCTTTTATTTAATTATGCTGTAATCACTATTTCTTTCTTTCTGCTAATTTTAGGTTTTTATTGTTCTTGCTTTTCTAGTTCCTTGAAGTGTATCATTAGATTGTTAATTTGAAGTCTTTCTACTTTTTTGATGTAGGCATTTAATGCTATAAACTTCCCTCTTCACACTGTTTTTGCTCTATCCCACAGGTTTAGGTAAACTGCAGTTCCATTTTCATTTATTTCATGAAGTTTCTATGTCCATCTTAATTATTTCATTGACCTAAAGGTTGTTCAGTAGTACGATGTTTAATCTCCATATATTTGTATATTTTCCAAAATTCCTTTTGATATTGATTTCTAGTTTTATTTCATTGTGTTCTGAGAAAATAATTGACATGATTTTGTGGGTTTTTTAAATTTGTTGAGACTTGTTTTGTGGCCTAACATATGGGGCAATATGGAGAATGTTCCATATGCTGATAAAAAGAATGTATACTATGCAGTTATTTTGTAAAATATTCTGTAGATATCTATTAGGTTCATCCGGCATAAAGTTCAGTTTAAAACCAGTGTTTCTTTTTGTTTATTTTTTGTCTAGATAATCTGCCTAATGCTGAGAGTGGGGTGTTGAAATCTCCCAGTATTATAGTATTGAAGTCTATTTCTCTTTTAAGTCAACTAGTATTTGCTTTATGAATTTTGGTGCTTCTGTGCTGAATGCATACATATTTAGAAATTTTGTACCTTCTTACTGGACTGATTGATCACCTACCATTATATAATGACCATCTTTGTCTCTTTTTAAATTACTGTTTTGACTCATTAAGTCTGTTTTATCTGATACAAGTATAGCTACTCTTGCTTGCTTTGGTTTCTGTTTGCACGAAATATATTTTTCAGTCCCTTTATTTTCAGTCGATATGTGTCTTTACAAGCAAAATGCATTTCTTGTAGGTAGCATATAGTTGGAACATTTTTTAAAAATCCATCTAGCCAGTCTATCTTTTAAATGGAGAATTGGTTTGCATTCCAAGTTATTTTTCTTATATGAGGTTGTGTTTTTGTCATTTTGTTAATTGTTTTCTGATTACTTTGCATATTCTTTGTTTATCTTTCTTTCTGCCTCTCTCTTAATGTTTGCCATTGTGGGTTGATGATTTTTCTGTACTGGTAACATTCTAGTTTTTTTCTCTTCGTCTTTTTTATGTTTGCTTAGCCAGTAAGTTTTATACTTTCACATGTTTTCATAATGGTCATTGTCATTCTTTCACTTCCAGATTTAGGGCTCACTTGAGCATGTCTTGTAGGGCTGGTCTAGTGGTGATGAATTTTCTCAGCTTTGCTTGTCTGAGAAAGACTATTTCTCTTTCATTGATAAAGGATAAATGAAGATAAATTATGCTGAGTATTGTTTCTCGGTTGGCAACGTTTTTTTCTTTCAGCACGTGAATATATCATTCCATTCTCTCCTGGCTTATAAGATTTCTGCTGAGAAATCTACTGTGAGTCTGATGAGGATTCCTTTATAGGTCACTAGATGCTTTTCTCTTGCTGTTTTTAGATTTTTATCTTTATCTTTGAATTTAGACATTTTGACTAGAATATGCCATGGGAAAAGACATTTTTACAGTGTATTTGTTTGGAAATATTTGGATGAATTAAGAGGTTTTCACCTATTAGTAGGTTTCCTAACCATTTGTTCTCTCTTAATCTTCCAGGATACCAATAATTCAAATATTTCATCACTTTAGAGTGTCCTATATGTTATAAAGGTTTTGATTGTTCTTTTTTCTTTATTTTTGTCTGACAGGGTTATTTCAGAAGAAATGTCTTCAATTTTTGATGTTCTTTTTTCTACTTGATCTAGTCTATTACTGAAACTTCTGAATATATTTTGTGTTTCATTCAATGAATTCTTCAGTTCTAGAATTTGTTTTTTTTTTTTAATAATATCTATCTCTGATAAAGTCCTCATTTATACACTAAATTGTTTTTCTGATATCTTCGTTTTTTTTTAGAACTCTTTATCGCACTCAGCTTCTTTACTGTGAAAATTTTGAATTCTTTTCTAGGAATCTGTGAATTACTTTTTGATTGGGATCTGTTGCTAAAGAATTATCATGTTCTTTTGAAGGTGTCATATTTTCTTGCTTTTTCATGCTTCCTGTATCCTTATGTTGATATCTTCACATCTGGTGTAATAGTTATTTCTTCCAGTATTTTTGAATTTGCTTTCATAGAGAAGGCTTTTTCCTGAAGATATATCTGTGGTACATGCAGTAGTGTAGTCTTTGTGCGATTTCTTCAGCTGTAAGCAGCATCAGTGGAATCTGTTACATTTTCAGTGGCATAGGATGTGGTTATCAGTGAAGACTGAGGTGAAGTTTTGCTGAGGAATGGGTTGCCAGATGGGCAGTCTTTGGGCCCAGTGGTGGCAGCGGAGGGGTGAACATATCTGCCCTTGGGCTCCAGGGCAGCAAATGCTGGCACCTGTGTTAGTAGGTCCAGAAAGTCCAATTCTAGAGATTCTAGGTAGTTTACTTGGATGCTAGTAGGGACAGCAGTGGGCTGTGTGGGTGGGAAGATTCTTCAGCCCCTAGGCAGCCAGCATGACATAGGCAATTTCAGTGGTAGTGGTGGCACAACCCTCTGGATCTTCAACTGTGCACACTGGTGTTGGAAATAGCTGCCGTGGGCTGGGTGGGCCTGTCTCCAGCCCCACAGGTGTTATGTGTCAGTAGGCATCAGCTGTGGGGAAGCGGCATGGTGTGTAGACCCAACTTCTGGTTCCTGAGAAGAATGCTCAAGTGCTAATGGTGGTGAATGGGTCTGGGCAAATCCCTGGACCCTGGACTGTATGCCCTGGCCTGGGTGAACATAGCCAGGCCAAGAAGGCTAGTCCTCAACCTATCTAATGGTGTTTGCATCCACCATAGATGGTAGGTATGGATGGGACAATCCCAAGCCCCTCAACAGAATCCCCAAGCAAGGGATGGTAGCTGCCATACTACAGCCCTGCTACTTGGAAAGGCTGGGCTGCCTTCAGTGGCAGTAGGTTCGGTTGATGGGTGAAGAACATGCATGTGTCTCAGACTTTAGCCCCAGCAGAGCTTAGCTCCCTAGTGGCTGTGGCCCATACCACATTCATGCCTCAGCCCTGATGGTGTTAGCTCATGCCTCACTTGTGCCTCAGCCCTGGATGCGGCAGCCTATGTCTCACTTGCTCCTCAGCCTGGTGGCAGCATCCTGTGCATCATTACTGCCTCCATCCCAACGTTGTTGGGCCCCAGGAGAATATGCAATTTGAAATAGAAACTACCCAAAATGTAGTACAGAGAAACAAAAGGTAAAATCAAATTTCCAGAACTTTGGTATAATATCAAGCAGCATAATATATAGGTGCCAGAAACAAAGAACAGGACTGAATTGTATAGTATATTTTTAAAGATGTAAAGGCCAAAAATTGTCCAAATATGATGAAAATTATCTCAACAATCTCGACAAAACCCAAAATAATAAATATTTTTAAATAATGGCAAGGCATATCACAAGGATATTTTTGAAAATGAGTGACAAAAGAAAAAGTTTTAAAACAGTTGGTGGTGGAAGAGGAAAGCAACAAAATTATACACAAAGCATTAAGAATTAAATCAGATGTCTCACAAGAAATTATGCAAGCTAGAAAGTGGTGATGACTTGGAGTACCTTATCCTCCCCTCAAAAAAAATTTCAAAAATGTAATCAAAATAAACATTGTACTACAAGAAGTGTTAAAGAAAATTTCTTAAACAGAAAAAAAGATACTCTATAGAAATTTGGATATGCACAAGACTAAAGAAAAACACAAACAATAAGTACATGGGAAACAAAAATGCTATCTTAAAAATAATCCTAATTGAGATTTTAGAACTCCACCTGACAATAACAATGATACATTTTTTGTTTTTAAGCACACATGAAGCATTCGCCCAAATAGACATATTCCAGACTAAAAAATAATTTTCACTATATTTAAGAAGATTAAAATAACTCAAAGTATATTCTATGACACAATGATATAATACTAAGGGACCGATCACAGAAAGATCTTTTAAAAATGCTTAAATATATGGATATTAAAGAAGATACTTCTTGATAACCCTTGGGTCATCAAGAAACAAACAGAAGGGAAGTTAGAAAACATTTGAATTGACTGAAAATGAAAACAAAACACAATAAATGTGCTGTGGTGCCAAAAAAGCAGAACTTAGTGAAAAATTTATAGCATTAAATTTTATGTGTAGAAAAAAATCAAATAATTTCAACTTTTGCCTTAAAAAACTAGAATTAAAAAGAACAAATTAAACCCAAAGAAAATGCAAAGAAAGAAATAATAAAAGTGGAAGTCAATGAAATAAAAAATCAACATTAAAATAAAAACGTCAGTAGAAACTAAACCTGGTTTTCTGACAAATTCAATAAAATTGACAAGTTCTAGATCCAATAATCAAGAAGAAAAGGAAAAACTGATGGATTACCAATATTAAAAATGAAAGCAAGGACATCACAAGATCCTACAAATATTAAGAAGGTAGTAAAGAGATACCATGAACAACTTCATATTAACGTGTCCTGCATCTTAAAAAGAAACATTCAAGTTTCTTGAAAAATGTAAACTATCTGAGCTTGTTCCAGAATAAAATAGATAATAACCTGAAGAATTTTATACATATTAAAGAAAAATAGTTCATGTTACCAAACTTTTCGACAAAACCTTCATAATCAGGTGGTTTTACTAGTGAATTCTACTAACTATTCAAAGTTGAAAAAAAAGTCAATACTATGCAAGCTCTTACAGAGAATAAAAGAGACTACTTCTCAATTCACTTTATGTGGCCAGCATTATCCTGACACCAAAACCAGGCAAAAACATCACAAAGAACAGTAAATTAATATCCTTCATGAACATACATGTAAAAAAAAATTCTTAAAAACTTTAGCAAATCAAATTTAACTATAGATAAAAAGAGCAAAGCAAGCTGGGTGCAATGGTACAAGCCTGTTGTCCCAGCTATTTGGGAGACTGAGGTGAGAGGATTGCTTGAGCCTGGGATTTTCAGGCTGTTGAATGTCATCATCATGCCTGTAAATAGTCACTGCACTCCAGTCTAGGCAACATAGAGAGACCTCATTTCTAAAAAATAAAAGCAAAGAACAATATGTGATCAAGTGGTATTGGTCATAGGAATGATAGTTTGGTTTAATATTTTAAAAAATCAATCAGTATAGTTAAACATATTAGTAGGCCAAAAATAAAATGCTATATAATAATGTTCATAAATATAAAAAAAAAGAATTTGATAACATGCAACATCCAATCATAATAAAAATACTCATAAAACTAGAATAGAAGAAAATTTTTTCAACCTGATAGAAGAAATTTTCAAAAATAATCATGTAACTAACATCATACCAACTGATGAAAAACTGAATGCTTTTCCCCTTACTATTGGAAACAAGGATGGATGTTCTGTACCCTGTTGTTCAACATTGTACTGGAGGTTTCAGCCAGTGTAATGAGGTAATTAAAAATAAAAGGAATATTGATTAAAAAGAGGGGAATGAAACTGACTTTATTCATCAATGACAGGATCTTGTACATAGAAAACAGTATGAAGCTACAAGAAAGAAACTATAACTAATAAGTGAGTTCAGCAAGGTTACATATTATGAAATCATTATAAACCACAATTATATTTCTAGATGTTTCCAATGAAAAATTAGAAATTCTAAGTAACAAAAAATTCTACTTATGTTATATGTAAGACATGTACATTGAAAACTATAAAGCATTGCCCCCCAAAATGAATGAATACCTAAATAAATGTAGAGCCAAAGAGCCAAAACATGCTCAAAGATCAAAAGTTGCAGTAATTTAGGATGTCGATTCTCCTCCATTGAGCTATATAATCAGTGTAATTTTAATCAAAATCCCAGCTTTAAAAATATTCAACAAATTATTTCTAAAAGTTATATGGAAATGCAAAAGACCTAAAACAGCTGACATAAACAGGACAAAATATCAAGACTTAATACTACTTGATTTCAAGGTTTACTTGTTACTACAGTAATAAGACAATATCATATTGACAATGGAAGAGATATAGATTGAGGCAACAGAATATACAGTCCAGAAATATTACAAATGTGGAATCAATTGACTTTTGACATATCTGCTGAGGTAATTCAATAAAGGAAATACTAGGGGTTTTTTTTCAACAAGTGGTATTGGAATATTTGGATATCCATAAGCAAAAAGAAATTAGCTTCAAATGTTACCTAACACTATTTATAAAGCAATAATTCAAAATGGAGCATAAGACCTAAATATAAGAACAAAGACTATAAAGCTGCTGCAAGAAAATGTAAGAAAAACTCTTTGCGACCTTTGGTTAGGCAAAGATTTCTTGAGTAAGACACAAAAAGCCCAAACCATAAAAACTGATAAATTTTCCCAAATTAAATATTTTCTCTTCAATGGACATCATTTAAAAAAATGAAAAGGTAAGTGAAGATTGGGAGAAAATTTGCCAAACATAGGTGATAAAAGATTTTCATCCAGAATTTATAAATAAATCTTAAACCAATAATAAAAAGACAACACTATTTTTAAAAATAGGCAAAAACTGTTTATAATAGCAAAGACATTTGATTAACCTAAATCCCCATCAATAGTAGAATGGATAAAGAAAATGTGGTATGTATATGTCATGGAATACTATGCAGCCATAAAGAGAACAGAATCATGTTCTTTGCAACAACATAGATGGAGGTGGGGGTCATTATCCCAAGCAAATTAACACAGGAACAGAAAGCCAAATGCCACCTACTCTCACTTATGAGTGGGAGCTAACCAATGAAAACACACAAATATGAGGAGGGGACCAACAGACACTGGGGACTACTTGAGGGTAAAGGGTAGAAGCAAAAAGAGGATCAGAAGAAAGCACCTATCGGGTACTATGCAGATTACCCTATGAAATTATCTGTATGCCAAATCCCCCACGATACATAGTTTACCTATATTACAAACCTGCGCATGTAAACTGGAACCTAACAGTACTTTTTTAATTCTTAAAAATTAAAAAGTTATACTGCGCAGAAGCTTTTAAGTTTAATTAGATCCCACTTGTCTATTTTGGCTTTTGTTGCCATTGCTTTTGGTGTTTTAGTCATGGAGTCCTAAATTAATAAAAATAAATAAGATTTTAAAAATAAAAATTTTTAAATCGGGCAAAATATTTGCACATTCAAGTCACCAAGGAAATATACAAATGGCACATAAGTACATGAGACATGTTCCAAATAGTTAATCATTATGGGAATGTAAAGTAAAACCACAATAAGAGCAGTACACACTCATGGGATAGACTAATTAAAAAAAAATGTTGATGCCAAGTGTTGGGGAAGACAGGGCTCATGTATTGCTGTAGGGAATGCAAATGATACAGCCACTTGCACTTGCTATATGATCCAGCAATCTTGCTTTTAGGTATTTATTTATGAGAAGTGAAAATATATTCACAAAAAAACTTGTATGCAAATCTTCACAAAAACTTGATTCGTATTATTCCAAAACTTGAAACAACACAAATGTCCGTAAACTGGTAAATGGATAAGCAAATTGTGTTACAGCCATACAATATATTACTACTCAGCCACAAAAAAGCAATACATTACAGATATATGCAACAAAATAGATTAATCTCAGAAATATTATGCTAAATGAAAGAAGCTGCACACGAAAGACTATTGTATCATACCGTATGATTTCATCCGTATACAATTTTTGAAAAGGCAAAACTGTAGTGACAGAAAACAGATTAATCATAGCAGGAACTGCTGTGGAGGCAAAGGGTTGGATGGCGTGGGCAGGAGACCATCTTCGGGGTTGATGGGAATGTTCTGTATTTTTATTGGACTAGTGATTACATGGGTGTATATATTTGTCAAAATTTTTTAAATTATACACTTAAATTCTTGACTTTTATTCTATGTAAATTATACTTCAGTAAAGATGACTTTTTTGTTGTTTGTTCTGAGACAAGGTCTTTCTCTGTCACCTAGGCTGGAGTGCAATAGTGTGATCTCTGCTCGTTGCAGCCTCTGCCTCCCGGCAATTGCTCTTGCCTCTGCTCAAGTGATTCTCCCACCTCAGCCTCCTAAGTAGCTGGGAAGGACTACAGGTGCATACCACTATGCTCAGCTAATTTTTACGTCTTTTGTAGAGACAAGGTCTCACGCTATATTACCAGGCTGGTCTCAGACTCCTGGGCTCAAGTGATCTTCCCACCTCAGCCTCCCAAAGTGCTGGAATTACAGGTGTGAGCCACTGTGGCTGGCAATAAAGCTAACTTTTAAGAATAAATGTACTGTCTAAAAATCCCTGAGATTTTCCAAGATTATCTCATATGAAAATGTAAGGCGAAAGATATTTAAAACAATGTGAACAAGCCTCTAAAAAACTTGCAGAAATCATAAAAGAGAAGACTATAAGAATGTGAGACAAAAGGAAATCACAGAGAATTGAAGTTACAAATAGGAAACAAATGAGTGGAGATTTTTGGTAAACTCTTTAGAATGTAGGTCTATTTAAAAATGATGGGGAATGGAGAGCAAAAATAAATGATAAAAACAGGGAAAACCAGGAAAAGAGAGAGTGTGAATGTGAACAACCCACATTGTCCCTAGACGACAGGTTTGTAAAGCTGGTTCTAAAGCCATTTGCTTGCATATTAATTATGTAGAGATCCCAGAGGCAGAGTATAGATTCCTCCATGTAGATAGTTCTTGCGCTTCCCTGAAACAACAGAACAAGCTTCAGAGGGCTCCCTCTCTACCAGCTAGCAGTAGAAGAGGGGCAAATCAACAATGCCTAACTGCTTTACAGTTGAATGGGGTTCTGTGAGTGTTTCAGCATTAAAAGGAAGAAACAGTCACTAAAGAGCAAACTTCAGATTCTACCTGCCTGTGTTGAAGGGTTGGAGGAAAGGAATGCTTTGCTGAAGAGAAAAGATGTGCAAAAATGGAAATAAGGAATTTCAAAATCAGATATGGTAAAGGAAAGGGTAAAAAGGAAGGAAACATGAAAGGGCTTAGAGAGGAAAATAGGAAAAATATTTTGGAAAGCATTTTCAAAGGAGGTCTATATTTCCAAAATAAAAATAATTGGTCTTGAGGATGAGCTCATTAAGATCATTAACTAGTTTCTGAAAATAGAAACCTCAAGACAAAGCAGAGACGTCATGATGAATGTCTCACCTACTACACAGACGGTGAAAGGTAACAGGAACTCTGAGTGGTGGTGAGAGACAGCCAAGACAGAGGTTGGAGGTGGCTAGCACTGCAGGCATGGAAGAGGGAGGCAGGCAGGAAAAACAACACGAAGTTTCCCAATGACCACAGTAAAAGACTTTTGGAACTAATTGTCACAAATTCTAGGTAGCAGGGTGAGGTGAAAGAGGGCTTAGAAGACAACCAGACAGCTATAGTTACAAAGAAATAGTCTGGAAGTTCACATTCTTTTCTATGGCACGTGAATATCTCAACAACGTTCATACTCTCACATCTTGCCAATTTCTTCCCACGCCTGTGAATTGTCCGTTCAGTGACACCCAAACTCACAAGTGTTTGTCCCTTTACACTTGCTATTTTGCCCATTGCCTTGAATATTCAAGGCATTTTCCTCTCAATTGTCACCTTTTTGGAAAAAAAATTCCCAAATGTTATTTCATTACTCCAAATTCATTACTCCAAACAAGTAATTCTCATTACTCCAAACAAGCTTTTTGAGTTACTATAGCTCTTCCAATAAATATCATAATAAAAAACATGCCTCTATTGAGCATTTATGATGTTCTGAAACTGTAGTTGTTGCTTTATTCATGTTATTCCTGATCTTCATTTTAAAAAAACAATAAGATAAGTACAATGGTCTTCATTTTACAGATAAGCAAACTGGGTCACAGGGAGTTTTGTAGATTACCTGAGGTAACACACCTAGTAATTGTTAAGAACTGAGCCCAGATCTGTCCTGCTCTAGAGAGCACATTCTTTTCCATTTTACTGAGGTATTTTTCTCACCTTTGCATTAGACTTACAAATTGTAATTATTTTTTTGCACATCTGTGTCTTTTACTAGACAGTGAGCTCTTTCAAGTTGAGACATGACAATTCATCTGTATCTTTCCAATGCCAAATATAGTACATACTCCGTCTTCAGTAAATGTTTGATAATATATGAATGAAGAATGAATGAATAATACATAAATAACTGAGAAGTCTCCATAGCGAGCATGAAAACAAAGCAGTGGATGTCAGTTATATAACCAAGGTATGTAATGGTAGCAAACTCTCAAAATCTAATTCAGTGTTTAACTCATTTTAAAAACAGATTTAAAAATAAAGCACACAAATGTGTAATATGTATAAAATTCAAGACAATGTAAGCCACTTTCATATAAACTTATGCTGCAGTCTGACTTGTTTAAATTCAGACCTTGGCAGAAAATGTCTCCTGCCACATCTGTGCCTACATCTGAACTTCAATGTAAGGTGTCCTTGGTTTTGAAGATGATTCCTTTGCATGTGTGCTTGATATTTCTACTCCTGTGAAACTCCCAATTGTTTACATAGCTATAAATGACAGTGACAGTGAAGTGAATGACTGGGGCAATTGATCAGAAACTTAGGAAAATGTAGTGGTGTGTTTTATCCAGGAAAATAAGTGTAATTCTTCATGTAATGTGAATGAGGACTAGGTTTTTTGTTTTTTTTTTTTAATAACAAATGAGTAGCAAGCAGTAGCATATGGTAAGCTGTATTCTGGTTTGCAATATTCACCTCCTCTTTCTCTGTAACATCAAATATATCAGTCCAGTGCTGTTTTCCATGTAGTTTTTATATATTTCTCTGCCTTTTTGACTTTGGGCTTGAACATGAGACTTTCCTTGTCAATGGCCTGTGAGAAGACATGGGTTTTGGAGACATCATGTGTTTCTACCAGCTCTCTTGATCTTCCCTTCCTGCTATGACAATGCCACGTCCACAAAGGGACTGAAACAAGAAGACATGCGGTGCTGAGCCAAGCAGAACCAAACAAAGTCACGGCAGCTGCAGCCAACCCATAAATGCTGACATATCACTTGTCCAAAAAAATCAAAGTTTGTTTTTGTGAACCACTGAGATTTGGGGGCTATTTTTCACTGCAGCAAAGATAACTAATAGATAGGGATTTACTGGAAATAAAAGAGCAGTATTATGTTGCTTCCAAAAGCAGGAAAACTAGCCTACTCCGCAATGTTGTATGAAATTTACTCTTGGGTCCCAAACAAGCACTCCCTGTACCCAGAGTTTCAAAGAAATTACTTCAGTTCATCTCTCTATCAGGACTTTATGCTACTTCAAGGAGACACTGAATTTAGTTCCTTCCTTGCTCTCAAATGACAGTGTACAAAAATCAAAACCAAAACAAACAAACAAAAACCTCTGCCTTTTACCACTTGCCAAAAAATACCAGCGCATGTGAATTCATGCAAGCGGAAAACAGTAGTGGTTACCAGGCCACGGGTCCTGCAAACTGCCACATTCTGAAGCTATCCAAATACAAGCTAGGGCACCCTGTTCTATCCTCTTTTTATATATGAGAAAACTGAATCCCAGAGTGATTACTGTGGTAAGTTTCCATGCCCCTGCTGTGAGAAAAACTGTTCCCTCAAATTCATACGTTGAAGCTCTACCCCCAGTATGTAAGAATATGACTGAATTTGAAGACAGTGTCTTTAAAAAGGTGACTTCATGAAAATGAGACCGTTAAGGTGAGCTCTAATTCAATCTAGCTGTTGTCTTTATAAGGAGAAGAAATTTGAACACACAGTGAGACACCACAGAAAGACCATGTGAGGACACAGTAAGAAGGTGGCCATCCCCAAGGAAAGGAGAGAGGCCTTCAAAGAAACCAAATCTGCTGACACTTTGATCTTGAACATCTGGCCTCCAGAATTGGGGGAAAATACATTCCGCTGTTTATATCACTCAATGTTTGGTATTTTGTTATGGTAGCCCCAGCAAACTAATACAGTCAATACATTTTTAAGTAGCTAAGATGAATTTTAAATTTAATCTACAAAACTCCAAAGCTTCATTATCTCCACAACTAGTAATTGCCTGCCTCTTCTTAACTAATACTGGCTTATTACTTGTGTTTATCAGTGTAGAGGTAGGAGCCTAATGATAATAATAACTAAACCAGCATTTATTGAGCACTTACTGTGTGTTACAGTGCGAAGAGTTTTGCATGCAAACAGGCTGAATCAGACTATGAGAAATGGGTAAGCTGCTAAGAAAAGGAAGTCAACTGCCATTCCAAGTCCTGCTCACAATTTCAGACTCAGTTTCTCAGTTCTACTTTCATTCAGAAAAATTCACTGACTCTAACATGGATACTCGTTCTAAGATTTCCTGTGGGGTCCTGTGTTTCTTCCTATCATGATAATTATTCATCTTTTTAATTGTTTATATCTGTTTCCATACTGGATGCTTATTTTTTAGGTATTTAAGACTGTGTTTTCACTTCTTTATTCTCACTACCTTGCAGACTCCCTGGTACTTTATAAGCATTAATTATTTTTTGTTGTTGTTCTTGAGTTGTTGCATTATAGCTCTTTGTTACCATTTGTTACCAAAGAAAACTGGCAATGAAAGATGATTTCACTGACTTTAAATTATTTTTTTAAGTAAACGCATCATACCAGAATGAGTAAAATCTTCCTCTTTTATTCAAAGAAGTGCAGCCCACTTCAATGAGTGCCAAATATTTTTGAGCAATGTTGGGGAAATATTTTGTGGAGCTGCAAAATGTTATGAGTCAGAGAAAAATAATCTTGTTTTCACCATATTTTTACCACATGTGGAGACTTTGGTTGTAACATGTTTAACTTTCATTTAAAAATCTATGGTCACTACTCTAAGTTAGGAAGCAAGGAGTGGTAATGACAGAATTTTATTTTATTTTTCATGAGCTAACATAGCTTAATACATAGATATTCATGCTTGGATAAACACTTGATGAATGAATGACTGATGGTAAATATCAAATATTTCCTTGCTTCTCTTTTGGTATCATAATCCTCTCCAGTGATCTCTATTTCTTTACTTTTCTTCACAAAAGATCTTCTTAAGTAAGTTGCCGCTTTCACTCTCTCCGTTCAACCACTGCCAATTTAGTTTTGCCCCACCCCAAGTAGACTTCCAGTCTCACCCCTGCACTGATATCTCTCCCGTGGAGGTAATCAATGACTCCATGTTGTCAAATCCAATGAATATTTTTCTGCCCTCATTTCTCTTAACTTTCCAATGGCTTTTGACGTAGTTGACCACTCAACCTTTCTTGAAATATGTTTTATCACAGTCATATCTCTTCTGGTTGCAAGTAATAGGAACATTACTCAAACCAACTCATGTAAACACAAAAGGAATTTATTGGCTCTTTTATCCAGGAAGTTCAAGGAATGGTGCTAGTTTAAGGCACCATTGGCCCTAGAGGTTCAAACAAATATTATCAGAAACCTATTTATTTTTCTCTACCTCTCAGCTTACATTTCTGTTGTTATCTTGGTTTTTAGGCAGATAAACCTCACATGGTAGCAAAGATGGCTATTGACAGTTCCAGACTGTTATCAATCATCCTTCTCCTTCCTGGTCTTAATAAACACACACACACACACACACACACACACACACACACACACATGCCTCTTTCCTGTGAGTATCAGCAGAAGTTATGGAAAGGCTTTCACTGAGCAAGTCTCATGCCATGCCCAACTGAGAGCAGAGACTTGGGGAGGGTACTGTTTGTTGGGAAAGCAGCTCCACTTAAACCGTATGGATTAAGATGTAAGGAAATACATTTATCCTACACAAAAAGAAAACACACACTCATACCATAACACTGTAACACTCCCCTCTTTTGCTTTTCTTTTGTCCCTGTCTGCTTTTTCTCAGTATCCTTGGTTGTCTTCGGCTCTAAGTGTTGGAGTAACTGAGATTTGTACTGGGTCATCTTTTGTTTTCTGCTCAATCTCTGTTCCCCACTGTTGTCTAAAATGCTTCTAAATCCCCAGTTTACATCTACATGGGAAGCTGCTGACTTCCCATGTTTATGGCTACAGAAGCAACTTCTCCCCTGAGTGCCATCTGACTGCTTATTTGAAATAAGCAATCAGATTTCCACATGAATATCTAAATGTGTTTCAAATTTATAATGGTGTTCTTGCTTCCCCCACAAACCGATTATTTGCCTGAGTCTGTAGCATCTTATTAAATGGCGTCAGCATTCATCAGTTGCTTAATCCAAAAATGGAGAAAACATGTATTCTATTTTTCTTTCAATTCCCATATCTAATTCGCCAGCAAATTACATGATTTATGACACCAAAATATATCTCAAATCCATCCTTTTATCCATTCACCAACACTGCCATCACCATATCTAAGCCACCCTAATTTATCACTCAGACATCAGCAATAGCCTATTAAATTACATTGTCTTCTTGCTTCTACTCTTCCCCTTCACTAATCCAGTTTTGTACTGAGCAATTGGAGTGATCTTTCTGACATTTGTTACTTCATCTTTTTAAAGTTTTCTTCACTATATCAGAGCCATGCTGGTCTCTTTTCAGTTTCTCCAATAAGCCAAGCCATTTTTCCATTTTTTTTTTTTTTTCTCAAAATCTTTGCATTTGCTCTTTCCATGGCCAGGAATGCTCTTCTCCCAATCTCTGCACTTTTCAGTTCTTAGCTTAAATAGCCTGTTCTTAAAGAACCTTTCTTTGCCACTTGTCTTAGTCATCTTGGACTGCCATAACAAAATACGACAAACTAGGTGGTATTTTGTGTCAACAACAGGAATTTATTTCCCATAGTTGTAGGGGCGGGAAACGTTTAATACCAAGGTGCCACCAGGTTTGGTGTCTGCTCTGGTAAGCACCCACTTCTTGATTCACAGACAGCAGTCTTCTCACTGTGTCTGCATATGGAGGAAAGAGTGAAGGAGTTCTATGAGGGCTCCTTTTTTGAGACAGAGTCTCACTCTGTCACCCAGGCTGGAGTGCAGTGGTACTATCTTGGCTCACTGCAACCTCCGCCTCCCGGGTTCAAGCAATTCTCTGTCTCAGCCTCCAGAGTAGCTGGGATTACAGGCACCTGCCACCATGCCTAGCTAATTTTTGCATTTTTAGTAGAGATGGTGTTTCACCATCTTGGCCAGGCTGATTTTGAACTCCTGACTTCGTGATCCACCTGCCTCAGCCTCCCAAAGTGCTGGGATTACAGGCATGAACCACCACATCTAGCCTGAGGTCTCTTTTATTTGAGCACTAATCCTATTTATGAAGGCTCTGCCCTTATGACCAAATCACCTCACTAAAGACTCAACTCCAAATACCATCACATTGGGGACTGGGTTTCAGCATATGAATTTTGGGGCACGTAACCATTCAGTCTACAGGACCACTCTATAAGTTTATTTTCTCCTTAACTTTCTTAATTTATTGCCCACTGGAAAGAATGTAAACTCCCTGAGCATACAGACTTTTAACTGTTTTGTGTATCACTAAACTGTCAAAATCTTCAACAGTGCTTAGGCATTAAAAATCTATTTGAATGAATGAAGATCCCCATTTATTCCCCTCATGGCATTGGTTACAATTTGTCAGTTCCTTTCTTAATTGTTTACTTGTCCAGTGGCTGTCATTTTTACTAAAATATAATCCCTACGAAGGCATGGAGATCTCACTCTATCTCCTAGGCTTGATTCAGTGCCTTGTACTTAGTGGACACTTAATACTGTCTTGAATGAATAATTGAATCAATGCTTATCAGTGATTGCTCCCTGAACTTAAGCAGAGATCATTCCTAAAAATATTTCCTTCTTGACTTACTTCAAAAGAAGAAATCAAATCATACTAATTATACCACACATAGGATGCCTATGTCTTGGTCAACATTTTCCAGTTTGAAATAGGTAATTAAACTGTTAATCATCACAACTAAATTTGAATATGGCTGAACACAAATTCTGTAAAAGGGCATACAAAGGCCCTTACAACCAGAGTCCTGCCTTCTTAGTCTCTAGACTATAAACACCCCTTTCAGTATTCCTTAGTCTTCACCTCTCAGCATCATTTTTATATATGTCATCTTCATAATAATGTCATTTCTTTCATTTCTCCACCTAGATAATTTCTATTTACCTTACACATAAATTTCATTCTACAGAAGCCCTCCCCAAATTTTTGCTTTTCTCTCTTCATTTTCACAATATTTTACATATTCTTATAACCTTTATTACACTGTATTCATATATACACACATATGTGCAAGGGTGTGTGTGTGTGTGTGTGTGTGCGCGCGCGCACATTTCTTATCTTTTAACTTATGTATCTTTCTCCCCTCTTAGATTTTGAGATTCTCAAATTCTGGTCTTTGATTTACTCATTTTTTTTTTTTTTACTTCATACAATTACTGTGTAACTGTATGTGGCATATAGTTGGTCCCAACAAATGTAGGTGAATGTGGAATTAATGTTGCTGTCAAATTTTATGCAAGATGAATCACTGATATTTCTTACAATAAAATTTGTTGTTGAAGAGGCAAAAATACCATCAACTTATATTTTTATTTCATTTCTGTTTTTTTCAAGCACTTCTGCATCACATTGATATGTATCTCATGACATATATAATAATAAATTATCCTCATATCAGACTGAGGCAAAGTCAGGTTAAATTATCAGTCTATGATCAACAACTAATAATTGGCATTAAAGATAAAAACTTGGGTCTCCTAATTCCTAGCCACATAATCTTCCAACTGTACCAGGTATTTGCTTTCAAGTTGGATTCATAACAGAATCATTAACACTTACACTGATTCTATAGTAATTCTAAAGAAGAAAAGAGCCAATGCAAAAGAACAGAAATCATAACAGTTTCTCAAAAAAAAAAAAAAGAAGAAGAAGAAGAAAAGGATTACCAAACAGGAAAAATAATGCTAAATTTTAATAACAAAGAAAAAATTCATATAGTTTTTGCTTACAATAGCAGCATTAAAATTATACTGTTGTGAAGAAAGTGTGATATAATAGGTATTCTATTTTTTGTTCATGGGAACAAAAAGTGATTTAAAATATCCTTTGGAAAGTAATTTGGCTGTATTTATGAAGAAATATAAACCATTTAGATACCTCATAAACCCTCTTCTTTGAATCCATTTCATGGTAATAATATAAAAACTAATTTTATGTGCAATAATATTTACAACAAATTATACATCATTGTTCAAAATAGTATTTGAAAATTATAAAAACTAAATTTCCAACAATGAGGCATTATAAGTGATTTGAAATATGAGTAACAACATTTAAAAAATTAATTTTAGTAAGAAGGAAATCCTTGTGTTAATTTTTAATGAGATATAAAGTAATATGTTTCAATAATCTCATCCTTTATAAAATATTCATAGAATGAATCAAAAATTTTTTAAAATGTAAATGGCATTTTTCTTTTGTGGGTAGAAAATAGAATTTTTTAAAGTATTTATTTGTGCAGTAGAAAAAATAAAGTAAAAAATATATACTATTTAATCTTTTTCAATACAAAACAAGCTATAAAACACCACAGCAGCTTAGGTTCTAACAGAAACTTTGAAGTTTTAAAAATAATAATAATTTTCCTTTTGTCTAAGAAATTTGATTGCTCATTGACACTGTGGTCATTTCCATGGGAAAAAGATGGGTTAAATTATGGAGCTAGAAGGGCAAGTCAGGGGTTTTACTGGGACACAAGGAGGCCTGAGGCCATGGAAAAATAGATAAAGATTTCTAAGCTGTAGTGGAAGGCAAGCAGTCATCTCCCCAATGACCTTAGATGACATCAGAATGAAATTTTCCAACTGAGTTATTAATATAAACTATTCTTTGTCTCTTTTCTTACACATTGCACCTTCTCCTATCTTTACTGGTATTCATATTAAACCTTCTAAACTTTCTATGTAGTTCATTTTTGTAATTTCCTAGTACACCAAATGACTGGTGCTTATCACATAGTAAACTCTTGATTGTTTATTGAAATGAGTTTACCTAATTCAATTCAATTATTAGGTAAATTTGATTCAATAATTGTCTACTACTTATCTGTGACTTCAATATAGTTTAAAATGAGGAGAGACTGATGATGAAAGCAGACTTTTAGGAAGGCAGATGTGGTATGTTGCATGACAAATTCAAGTTCAGAAAAGCTGGATTTAAGTTATGACTATAGTCACTTAGGTATGAAGGGCAGCATGGACACTGATCAGTCAAAAGTGGGGCTCTCTGAGGGCTGAAGCATGAGTTCTAGGGGGTGGGAGGTTGCAGGAGGGCCAAATGTAACCCATTAAGTTGCTGGATCATGTAAGGTTGTTGCGGAGGTTTCAGGAGAAACAACAGGGTAGTGGGTACTTAAGGGCTCAGGGCAGGGGCCAATGAAAGTGTTTGAACATTTCAAAGTCCGTGCAGCCATATGAATGTACACCACCTGATATCTGCAATGAACAGAAAGAACGGTTATAAAGAGCACTTGAAGAATATGAATTAGGAGAACGTAGCAATGGGTTAGAAAATGATAATGTAAAAAACGAAAGTATTAAAGAAGCTTCTTGCATGTGTTGGAGCAACTACTGTACCTCTTAAAAAGAAGATAAACACAGCCAGTTTTGATGGTAAAAAAAAAATAGGATTGGTTTCAGATAAGCTTAAGTTAGATGATAGTAGGATATCTAAGTGGGACTAGTCAAAGGAAAACTGGAGATATATGACTTAAGGGAGGGACTAGTCAACATATTAAATAGAAAGTAACTTCCAACCAGAGGTGGTAATCCATAGAGAGAAATCCACTAGAATTTGAAAAAAGGAAAAGGAGAGATCTTCAAACCATCATTGTCAGCAAACTGACACAAGAACAGAAAATCAAACACCACATGTTCTCACTCATAGGGACACAGGGAGGGGAGCATCACACACTAGGGTCTGTTGTGGGGTACTAGGGGAGGGACAGCGGAGGTAGGGAGGTTGGGGAAGGATAGCATAAGGAGAAATGCCAGATATAGGTGACAGGGGAATGGAGGCAGCAAACCACACTGCCATGTATGTACCTATGCAACAATCCTGCATGATCTGCACACGTACCCCATGTACCCTAGAACCTAAAGTACAATAAGATATATATATATATAATAGACCTAAAAAAAAGAAAGAGTCATAGAATGCTCAAATAAGGAGCACTGAATAAGTGATTTTCTTCTTTCTATTTTTCTGAAGTTTCCATATTTTCTACAAATGAATGATAGTTATGACAGAAATGATAGTTTCCACCCTATCATTCCTTTTATATATGGGGAAAATATTTACTTTTGACATTTGATTTTATTTTTACTAAATAAATTATCTAGAGCACAATACCTCAGAGTGTAAACTAAACTACAGGACTGGCTAGTTAAAATTGTTTTGTTGTTTCAGTCTGGATGAATCAGGACCTCAGTGGTCAATGCCCAGGAATCTGCATTCTCTACAACCTTGCTAGGGGATTCATGTGCACACTGGTTTGTAAACCAATGACCCAGAGCACAGCAGCAGGGCCTTAAGAACATGTCCTTATCTCTTTTTACATTGATGCTAATCAGTGTACATTGCTTTCATCTGCAGCTTAGGGCTTTTCTCTGCTTCACTGAGCACAGAGCTTTCCTGAGCTCCCAAATTCTTTGTAATATTTCTACTGTGGTCTTGCTTGAAAGAGATTACTCAGTAAACCATTTTGGTTAATGTGTTCCAGGTAGACTTAGATAAATCAATGGCACCGTTAAAATCTTTCACCTTTTTTAAGGACAGAGTTTTGGGTTTTCTTCAGGACGTCATTTTTTCTTAAGCCTTCATTTGGTACAAACTGACTTCTTTTTTTATTTTCTCTATCAATAATGGTGCAATAGGAGGTACAAAAGCAGCCTATCATACAGAACCATGTATATTGAAACAATAAGATGACCTTGAAGTGGAATGATGTCTACCTACTTTTAAAGAAAAACTGAACAATGTTTAATAACTTTATAGACACACACACACATATATACACACACACACACATTGCACACAGCCTTTGTTTCAGTGGGAGCAAAATTAACAAGATAAGAACTTTTTTTTAAGAGTTAAGATAGGTCATTAAAACATAGGTAATTCCTGCTTGGGAAATAAAAAGATTTAAATTCAGATTTTTTTAAATGGATCATTAAAAAGTATAAAATCATCCTCACTGAGAGAAGGTGGCTTTAGGGACATGGTTATTGCACTGATTTTTTTTTTAAATTAGATTTTTCCTTTTTCTCCACTCAAATGGAGATACTTATTTGAAGATTAAAACACTTTTTTGAAATTGTATAGTTTAAAACTAAAGGGCAGTATTAAAATCATATATTGACCTATGCTAACAAATAATGTTAATGGTTACTTTCTCACATCGATGCCCTCTAGCAAGATCAGAGACAAGGTTATATATTCCCAAACGAAACCAGTTAGCTTCAGTATCCAGCAGTGTGGTACTAATGAGGCTGAGGTCAGGGTTCAGTTCCAAAACAAGCTGGTTAGTGTGACAAGAGCAATGGCCTCAGCAACCTGGCTGTGCAAAGCATGAGCGGCACCTGGGGATTTCTATTTTGTTTTGTTTTTGATTTTTTGTTTGTGTTCTGAATTTTGGGGCCTTAGTCCAGACATACCAAATCAAAATTTTTGAGAGTGAGGGAAGGAAGCTATACTTCTAAAGAAATCCCCAGGTAATTCTCATGCCAGTCAGGATTTTGGAATCAATAACTTCAGAGCCAGCCCAAGCAAGAGGCAACGCAGCATGACTGCTTGCTGGTCTTTGCAATTCAAAACTGCAGATTCTAAAACTGCATCAATTGAGAACCCACAAAATCTCCAGGGAGTTTGTCCTTTGCCCCTCTGGATTGGGTTCTTTTGAAGAGGCCATGAATTCAAGAAGATTTGAAGCTTTAATGATAAAGTTTTCTTAAAAATAGACCTTCTACATGCCTCTTTTCATGAGCACTTCACCAAGATTTTAAATGCTGACAGAACTCACCTTGCCCCACAAACACAAACACATGGGAGAAACTCTCGCTTGCCCTTGGAAATGAACATTGATTGCAAATTCAACCTTCTGAAATATTCCACTCTGAGAATAGTGATCATTCTCTCTGAACATATCCAGATAGGATCCTGAAGGAATGATAGAGAAAGGGTATCTTCTCTGGAAAACTCAGAAGGTTTTTCATGGCTAAATTATTTCAAAATACAAAACTCTAGTCTCTAGTCAAGACCAGAAGAAACCAGGGTGGTCCTGAGGGTGATCATGTGAGACCATATGGAATGACAAATCTATGTCTCTGTTGAGGATTCAAGTTAGAATAGAGGAGAAGGGCTCTTATGCAGCATGTACAGGATACAAAAACAGCAGGTGGGCAAAATGAAAAACCTACCAATAGAGTAGGAAAGAAAATATGAGCAAAAGACATGAATTTTTCACATTCTAACCAACTGTGCAGGCATAGTATATATGCAATCTATATGTATTTGGTATATTTTCAAGTCAAATAGATAAAAGAAAATAGTTCTCAGAGTTATACACAAATGCACTGAGATGGAAAACCCAACTTACCTTAAAAAAGCACAAAATAATTTTTTGTTTTCAGTTTCAAGGTGATGTTTTCATTTTGAGGTTTAGAAAAGCTCAATTTTGAAAGTTTTAAAAGTTTTCCCCCATCTTTGAAGTTTGACATTAATCTCCTTTCTGTCACCAGCAGAACCTTCAGACTCAACTCATTGGCTCAGCAAACACTTTATTAAGTGCAAATAGCACATCCATTTTCATTGTCATCTAGCATACTAAACTCAAACCCGATGAGGTCTGCCTTTGCAAATTTTGAGGACAGTAATTGACATGTATCCACCATCCCATCTGTTACATATTTGGACGATTTTTTAAAAAAGAAAGACTTTCTTTCAATACGTTCGAAAGACAGAACGGGCCTGGGAGAAAAAGCTGACACAGATACATCACACATTTTGAAAGTTGCCACGTACCTTTGCTTCTCGTGGGTCAATACTTTTAAAACAACATCCTTCTCTAGAGAATCTTAACATTAAAGGAGTTTCCACTCTGTTATTAGAGCAAAATAATGGTATAAAAGAGTCTCTTGCCTGAATAGTAGGGTGCTTGACCTGTCAGGCTACAAAGAGAGAAGCTTGGTTACTGCCATTTTGAGATGGTCAGCCAAACGGTTTTACAAAGAAGAGGAAACTGTGGGTAGATGAAAGTTCTTTCTATAAAGTAGATGTTACTACAGTGCATTGTGGTTATACTAAGTATGCCCAAAGGATAAGGAATTCAGGTGTGAAGTTGTGTGGCAGGAGTTGCAAATTAATTAAGCTCTGTGTTTGGGGTTTTTTCCTTTAGTGTGCCGTAGTAACATGCCCGTGGCTCCAGGGAACTTTATGACTAAGTTGGAACAAAGCACTCATGCCTCATGTTAAATGCAGCAGAGGAGAGATCATTAAATGTTACTTGGCAATTAATTACCTGGGATACACCTTTTTTTCACAGCTTTGGTTTCAGGTATGTGAGAGAGTTGAAAACATTTAATTGCACCTAATTTGTTGCTGTAGTTTAATCATATGCCTAAGCATTGTGATAATGCCTGTAACCCATGTGAAGAATTTGGAAGGGGCTTCATCTGTGACACCCCCAGAGGAAGGAATTTTTTTTATGTTGTGCAATGATCATACCTGACCTTTGATCCACTTCCTTAGAAATAAAGAAAATTATGAAAACCTACCAAATATGTACTAGATCCAGAACATCTTGGAAAGAAAATCCTTCCAACTCTTTCCTTAATTAGATGCAGCCACTTTCCTCCCTCCTACTCAACTATTGGCCCAAAACCTGAAAGAAATTTCTTCCCAGCTGGAAGCGAAAAGACAGATCGAGCATCTGGCCAATTTCAGTGTATTCTGCTGGTCACTGTTATTTTCAATCACCTGAAATCTGATTACACCTCCCCATCTTGCTGACTTCTTGTTTTCTAGACCTCTAGTTTGATCACTAATTTAAGCATTTGTACCTCCTGGCTTGAAGATACTCTTCTTGTTTTCACATGCTCTCTATTTTTTTGCCATAACAGCACTAAAATTGCTTTATTTACTTGTTTAGTGTCAATTGCTTTTTGCCTGTTTTCTCTCGCTAGAGACTCCCAAGAGAGGGAAGGGAATGTGTCAGTCTTATTGACTGTGAAATCTCCAACATCTATTTCTAGGTCTACCACTGAGTATTTATGTACTCAGTTGAACAGGAGTGGATGAATGGATGGATAGATGGCTAGATGAGAACCTGACATCTTCTAGACTCTATTTTGGATTTATTTATTTATCTCCATTGGAGTTCATAACAACTTCAGTACAGTATTTCTTATGTAACTCAAAATACATGACATATTTTAGGCACTTGCCAAAGGCCTTCAGTACATAGTGGAGGCAAAAAGAAGTTAAAAGCATTTAAAATCTGCTAAAAATGCTCGAGGTGAATGTAATATGAGAATAAAGTCTGAGTGGTATTTAACCAGATGGATGATTGTCAATGAAACAATGACAACACATAGCAGGACTGAGGATCATACATTTTGAGAGAGCTGTTCCTGGTGACACTGCCCCAGAGACAACGGGTAGAATGGATAGAAAATGAGTATCATTGTTTTGCAGATCAAATGGAATCAATATCTTCCACTCAGCCACACACCCAAATGCATGAATGAAGGACCAGGCATAAATAAGAGCAAAGTGGCAACAGTAAGCCTTTTAAGTCAAAAGCTTTAACTGGACATAAACCAATGTAGAGAGATGACAAAGGGGTTTTGCAGCTAGGATAAGATTTCGCTTCCTCTTCATAAGAAAATTTTCAAGGAGATAATGCCCAAATTCATAGAAAACTAAAGTTTAGACAGGCTTATTAACCTGCCCCAGGTCACATAAAGATAAATGTGTGATTTATACTCTAATACATGCTGTTCTTCCCAGGAAGAGTAAATGGCGTTGTTTCCCCTTCAGTTCTGGCTGGTTCATAGCAGAAGCCTCAGGACCACTGTTGAATCGAACTCTGACTAAAGCAGGATCCATGGGAATGGGTAGAGGGCAGGATGAGTCTGCTGGGAGATGGCAACAGGGAGGGGCAGTACACATTCCATCTGCCGTCCCTGAATACGTTACCTCATCAAGAGAGCTTCCATACAGTGTTTCTAAGGTGTTTGGAAATTTTAGGACAAAATAAGCTATATGAAGAACTACCAACAAGTTTAGTATAGACAGGAAATCTGATGAGGTATTTCTATCTAAATAGACAAATTCACATTTTATGAGACTTTATGAGGATACTCTGTGTGGGAAATAAAATGAAGTATTTTGCCAAATTTTCTTAATTTTTATTAATTATATAGGAGAAGGTACTCAGAACAAGTAAGAAAGCATAAATATCTTTAAATAGTTTAAATATTATTTCTCTACCTTCTTTGCCATTTCCATTTAAATAAAATGGTGCATCTGATTCCATATCTTTCTCAATATTCTTCCATGTTTTCTATATTCCCTGTGGAATGTAGAAAGAACATAGAGAAAGATATGAAATCAAATGCATACATATACACACATAGAATATATCATTTGTTTTTTAATTACATTATCATTTATCTACCTATCTGTGACTTACCTATGTCCCTCAGCATCTTATATTTCTCATGTAACATTATATAACATCCAACAGTATAAATATATCATAATTTATTCTACCATTTCTCTAACGATGGACAATTCAAGTTGTTTCTAGTGCTTTGCCACCTCACATAGAGCTGTAATAAACATACTTGTATACATGTGGCATAGCTTTATGCATAAGTGCATTCATTTTTATAGGATAGATAATCAGAAGTAGGATTTCAGTGTCAAAATTGTGTTCATTTTTACTTTAATACATATTACCGTATTACTCTCCAAAAGGATGTGGTAATTTATGCTTCCATCAGCAATATGTGAAAATGACATTGCACCAGCACTTAAATGTTACAATTTTCTTTAATGTTTGCAATTTAAAGAACTAAAAGTGATATCTGGTTGTTGTTTTACTTTGCCTTTTCCTGACTATGAACATAATTGAGCAGGTTTTTATGTTTTTAGAAGATCATTCCAGTTTCTTCCATGAATTGATTGCCAGTGTTTTTAATACATATGTATATATTTTTTAATAAATCATTTTTATCAGTTTGTAGGTGCTCTTTATATATTCAGGAAGAGTAATTCTTTATGTCATGTGCACTGTGAAAACATTTCCCAGTGAATCATTTGATTCTTTACTTTGTTTATAATATCTTTTGCCATAAAATTGTATTTTATGCCAGGCGTGGTGGCTCATGCCTGTAATCCCAACAACTTTGGGAGGCCAAGGCAAGCGGATCAGGAGTTAGAGGTCAGGAGTTAGAGACCAGCTGGCCAACACGGCAAAACCCCGTCTTTACTAAAAATGCAAAAATTAGCTGGGCATTGTGGCAGACACCTGTAATCCCAGCTACTCAGGAGGCTGAGGCAGGGAAAAATGTTTGAACCTGGGAGGCAGAGGTTGCAGTGAGCAGAGATGTGCCATTACACTACAGCCTGGGTGACAGAGCAAGACTCCATCTCAAAAAAAAATGTGTATTTTTTTACTTTTATGCAGTTAAATATGTCTCTCATTTTTGGCTCTGGGTTTCAAGTCTTAAGCAGTAAGATCTGTTCTTCTCTAAAACTATTTTTCCATGACTGTTTCCCTAAAATTTCTTATACTATATACGTTTTATTTATTTTTTATTTATTTATTTTTGTTTTGTTTTGTTTTTTTTGAGACAGAGTCTCTCTCTGTCACCAGGCAGGAATGTTGGAGTGCAGTGGTGCGATCTCAGCTCACTGCAACCTACACCTCCCGGGTTCAAGCAATTCTCTTGCCTCAGCCTCCCAAGTAGCTGGGACTATAGGCAAGTGTCACCATGCCCAGCTAATTTTTTAATATTTTTAGTAGAGACAGGGTTTCACCATGTTGGCCAGGATGGTCTCTATCTCTTGACCTTGTGATCCACCTGCCTCAGCCTCCCAAAGTGCTGGGATTACAGACGTGAGCCACCGCACCCAGCCAATGTTTTATTTCTTACATTTAAATTCTAATTCAGTGCTAATTTTTTAGCTTGCTTTCCTTTCAGATGGAGTAACCAAAAAATCACTATTGATTAAGAGATCTAAAAGGAAAATAAACGTATTCAAATCATTAGAAAACAATGAAGAAGGAGGTGGAGGGCAAAGGGGCACTTACATGAGGAAGACATATTGAACCCAACCAGCTTATGCAAGCGTGCCCTACAGGTGCCTTAAAGGACATTGAAAGCATATGCAAATCGTATCAATACTGTCTGTCTCTCTTTTCTTGACTCAATCCATAATTGGTATTTCTGATGCTATTCTCTTGCTCACTCCTTACTACCAATAGTCTTACATCTAGTGGAATAATCTGTCTCAATACCTTAGGTGTGGCATTGATCACACTTTATGGGCAGGTCATATACAGAAGTGAATTTGGCTAGCAAGAGCATGCCCTGTCTAAATTAATCAACTTTCCATCAGCTCCTGTTGATAATTGCTGCACAATAATGCATGCTCTGTGTTGCCAGATTGTTTATTTATGTATTTACTTTTACTGTCTCCCATGTTTAAGAAAAGATTTTTTAAACAGAATTTTAAAATATTGATTTTTATGAAAATGTCTAAGTTTTAAACATTACCAATTAATTTTAATTAAACACACACACTCTCTCTCTCTCTCTGTCTCTCTCTCTCTCTCTCTCTCTCAGCATATGAGCCAAACAAAAGACGTCTCTGGACTTTAATTCTTTTCATGAGCTGTCACTTTGCAACTCGGGGGTACTCTAAACCCTACTGGCTTGAACATGATAGACACACTCTGCCAGATTTGTTATCTCTTACAGGAACACTATTGCCCAATCTAATGAATTAAATCTCAAAGTCCTACCCTAACTTTCAATATTGTCACTACTTGAGCCTTTAACCTACCTTTCCAGCCTTATCTTCCACATAGTGACACCACAGAGCTTGTGAAATTTAGTGCCTCTTGATATCTAGCAGAATTTCTTACACATGATATACCCAATAAACATTTGTACAGTGACCAGATGAATGGTTCTTTAAATAATGTGTTGGCTGTTTTGGGTATGGCAGTCAGAGAGAAGATTGGCTTGACAGATGGACTTTAAATTGGGCAGAGCCTGCAATAAGGATGAAAGAGTTTGAACATTATTCTACAGGAAGGATATGTAGTAAAACACATACCTGACTAAAAATTAGGAAACCTGGGTAATAATGATACAATGGACTTTGGGGACTTAGGGGAAAGGTTGGGAGAGGATGAGGGATAAAAGACTACACACTGGGTACAGTGTATACTGCTTGGGTGATGGGTGCACCAGAATCGCAGAAATCGCACTAAAGAACTTATTTGTGTAACCAAATGCCACCTGTTCCCCAAAAAACAATTGATATTAAAAAAATTTTTTAGGAAGACTGGGTTTGAATCTAGTTCTCTCATTTCAAAATTGTGCGGTCTGAATGAGGGACTTATTATTGTTTAATTCAAATTTCTTCATTTATAAAGTGAGCAAGTTGAAGGTTTTTCATTTTTGTTGTACTTAGGTGAAGAGAAATTTGAGGGATGGAAGTCTTTCCAAAGTAGTATCTTAGAAAGATAAATTTGAGATAAAAGAAGATGAGAAGCAAAAAGAATATTAAGATAGCAAAATCATTTGTGAGATCATTGCCCTGGTAAAACTATGAAGTGATGGAGCTGAAACAACAGAGGCAACATTAAGATTAAAGACAAAGTGGATGTAAGCAACTCTATGAATAAAGAATTTACAGAATTTGGTATCCAACTTTAGAAAGAAGGAAAGGAGGACTCAGGGAGCACTCTGGTTTTGACATTAGGACACAGAAAATACCTTGAAGCCAAAGACAAGTAGTAGATGGTTAATAAATATCATGTTGGGGTATTTGTTAATAATCATGCACAGTTAAATAGAAGAAACACTAAATGCAAAGTGAGCAGAAAATGTTTCCTCCATCTCTGTAATTCATCTCTGAAGAGCATCTTCAAGCAAAATGACTTTGAATAGTAAAATGTTTCATTCTGGCTTCCATTTCTGCCTGAGTTAGAAGACTTCTATTCAATAAATACTCTCCAGATCTTGGACTGAGGCAGAGCACCCTTATAAATACATGACACCTTAATCATGTCACCTGCTTAACCATGTTTGTCAAATACATTTTGGGTTTTTTCAGATAAGAAATGCATCAAGACAAGAGATTTTAAATGCAACATAGATCATTTTCATTATAATCTTTTCTTTTTACCATGGCTGCCTATCTCCAGCTGCTTTCCAATCAGTTGGATTTGGGTAGCAAAAATATTGGTTTGAAACAGGAACGCAAATGGTAAGAGGAGATTGTGAATTCAATGTTATTTTATAGCCTATGAAACCTTTGCAAAAGACTCTCTAGAACCATTGTTCAATAAAATAGTCACTAGCTATGTAACTACTGAGCAGTTGAAACGTGGTTAATCTGATCTGAGATGTGCTATAAAGTGTAAAATACACACAGAGTGAAATTTCAAAGTCTCAGTATATAAAAAAAGAAAGTAACATATGTCTTAAATGAGCATGTTTTGTTTATTTCATGTCAAAATAATATTTTAGATATATTGGGTTCAATAAAATGTGTTTTTAAAATTAATTTTACCAGTTTGCTTTTTTATATTTCTCTTGTTACTTTTCTTAATATGGTTCTGCGAAAATGTAAAATCAGATATGTGCCTTATGTCTGTGACTCGTATTTTATGTCTATTGGATGGTGCTACTCTATAAGGCTTATTCAGAGCTGAGGGCTAATTATCATGGCATAGGAGATGCCATTTGCCAAAATTTTTTAAATTTTGTCAGTCAAATGATCCTTGCCTTCTATGTTCTTATTTAATTAATTCCCACACCCTAGAGTCTGAGACTACAAGGGGAAATTAGCTATTGATATCATGCAGGAAGAATCACCTTCATTCAGGTGAAAGATGAGTAGCTCTGTTTTGATCACATGGTAGATGGTAGTACATTCAGGAAGAATGTCTAAAAGGGAATTGGCAATATGAGACAAGCTCAGGAGTGAAAGTAGGACCTGAGATGCCAAACTAGGTGAACTGAGGAAAAAGACAAAGGACTCAACTAGGCCTTTGTTTAAATGTCTGCATCTCCCAATACTAGCTGTTTGGTCATAAGCAAATATGTTTTTCATTGCTGAGACTCATTTTCATGGTGATAAAGTAGGAATACTCATTTCTCTCCCTCAGGAAATAGGACTGAGCCCTTATCAGGTGCCAGACACTGCTTAGGGGCTAGAAATGCAATGATGAACAATGATGCCCTCCAGAAGCTTTGATCTAAGGAGGGGATATGTGCAGTCATAAACTAGTATCAAAATTGCCATAATCTGTGAATACTGAAGAGCAGCAAATCTAGTCTTGGGAGTCAAACCTATCCCTCTACATCCTGTTAAGTTATTCAGATTTTTATATTCAGCACAGTTACCCGTCTTTGGGGAAGCCTTCATGTCATTACTCCACACCCGAGGCTCTGAGAGGTGTTTACCTTTTGCCCCCTGTGCACTGTGCACACACTTCTACTAGCATCTATGAGCTGTAGAGTCAATATCCTTTCTCTCTCTCTCTTTCTCTGTCTCTCTCAAGTAGTTTCCTTAAGATTGTTAATCCTTAAGGGAAGGAGCTGTCTTTTCTGTCTCTAGACTGTCAAGACACTTTAGGTGTCTCAATTAGAGGAGGTAAGACTTAAAGCCCTGACAGTAGATAAGGGTTGAAAGATGATAAAGAACTCAGAAAGGGCTCAGGATTGTTCTTTGGGAAAGATCTCCATTTCAGGAGAAGAGAGTTCTGTGTCATGGAACTTAACAGAATATCCCAAAAAGACATTTTGGGATTCCAAGGCAAGCAGACCACTTGAGGTCAAGAGTTCAAGATCAGCCTGGGAAAGATGGCAAAACTTCACCTGTACACAAAAATACAAAAATTAGCCAGGTGTAGTAGTGTGTGCCTATAGTCCCATTTACTCAGGAGGCTGAGGTGGGAGGATTGATTGAACCTGGGAGTTGGAGGCTGTAGTGAGCTGTGGTCGCCCCACTATACTCCAGCCTGGGTGACAGAGTGAGACTCTGTTTCAAAAAAAAAAAAATGAAAAACCAAAAAAATAGAGTGGCAAACAATCCTATTACACACTTCAGAGAGAGCAATAAGAAGGAGATCACAAAAAGACTTTGGACATGGCAGTTGCATTACATTTATTACTTGAATTCAAATCAAAATACCATAGAATAATGTTACCAATTATTTCTTCAGCTTTAGCAGTGGTAAATCTTTGTTTTCCTATCTGCAAGCATTACGAAGATCTGAAGAAACAATGACATTCTTTTGCCAAATGACAACAAAATTCATTTGAAGGCTGGTAGATGACTACGTACAAGTTAATATACAATGAACTGTAAGCTCGAGGCAACATGGGAAGTTGGTTTGAGTCATAGCATGACTAAGCATTGTTAAGAAAGTAGCTTCCACCTCTTTTTTAAAGTTATTTGTAGCAGGCGGTTAAGCACAGATTCAAGGGTATGAGAACCTGGAATAAGCATACATCTTCTCTTCTTCATAAACTCCATTCTGACCCAAAGATCTTCACTCATTAAACCAAGTGCTGAGGTAGAAGAAAGAGGCCTGAACTCACAGAGGACTGAACTCACAGAGGCCTGATTTTGAGTTCTGGTTTGGCTACTATCGAACAAAGAGCAAGTTACTTCTGAGGGCCTGTATCTCTTTATGTATAAAATATATGCTTTCCTAAGAGATTGTAAGGTCCTTAGAGCAAGTGCCAAGCTTCATTTCTTTTTATCCTCATTCTCCAGCATAGCAGTTTCATGTAAAGTGGAAACTGAGTAAGAAGAAATTGAAAATCAGTTTAGAATTCTGGTTTTAATATTTAATATTTGAATTTCTGACATTTACTTTGAAATGCTTTTTGACCTCAGATAATGGCCAGATATATTTATTGAATGCCATAGCATCAGCAAACTCTGGCCCAGAAATCGAATCCGGCCCTCTTTCTGTTTTTATAAAGTTTTACCAGAACAAAGTCATGCACATTCATTTACATATTGAAAGCTAGCTGCTTTCAAACTACAACAGCAGTGTTGAGTAGTTGTAACAGAGTCATTTCAGCCTGCAAAATCTACTTACTATCTGGTTCTTTATAGAGGAAGTTTGCCAACTCTTGATGTAGGCTACTGAACTCTGAATGCCAAGAATGTATGTGGGATAAGGTCCTGGTAGGACCTTGAACATAGTGCTAAACCCATGTGCATTCTTCCACTGGGATAATACAAAATCTGCCTTGCAACAGAATGACTTTAGTGACTTTAGTGATTGGTAAGCATACTTTTCTTTAATGACTTCCTTTATCTCTTAAATCTGCATGCTCAAGAAAGCTGCCAGAATAGAACACTGAAAAGTAAAAATCAACCTTCACTCTTAAGCACCAGTACTCAATATTGTCTTAAAAGTAGGCCAAACAGCACATGTAGCCAAAGGTTTTTTTTGCCTGCCTAACTTTTCTTCATGCTCAAGGTCTATGGCCTCAGCAACTCTAGGAAGCACTTCTAGAAACACACCTGATATATTTTAATGCCTGACTCTTCTTAAGACTATGGGATCCTCAATGGATCATCTTTCTACTCCTGGCACACACCACAGTGCTTAGCATGGCATTCGATAGATGCTCAATACTTTTGGACCAAATTGAACTAACAGGTGGCATTCTTTCTGGATGAAGGCATCTACCTTGGTCTGAGTTGTTGAAAGGATACCAAATCCATTGAAGTCTTTCTACAAAAACAGGAAGTAAATACTAACTTCCCCAGCGTTTTTTTTTTTTTTTTTCACAGTAGTCCTCACCATTTTCCAATTTGATAGTAAAATGAGAGCAAAATGGTACAAGGGTCAAATATGTGTGGAGCACCTACTCTGCACAAGGCAAATAGAAGTAGACATAATTCCCTTTGGTCTCATGATACAACTATTTTTCCTCAAATATTCCCTAGAGGTCAATTATCATCTTTTATGCTTAGAGGATAGAAGCCTACCATTATTAATAACGTGACCAGACAAATGCATACGCTGAACAGTAGTATGAGGAAGAAGACCGTCAGGGTCCACACCATGCAGTCTTCATCCAAAGGCATCAAGATAAAACAGCAGTTGCCTCAATTTGAGTGGGCAAAGTATATACCAATTAATGATGAGATAACTGGTTCAGATAAAAGCTTGTAATTAATGAAACATTAAGGCACACACAAGAGGAACATGGAAGAATCAGGAGCCACACAGCATGCCCAGAAGCAATCTTCCAGTTATGTGGCCGTGTTTAAATGCATTGCTAATTTCTGAGAGCCTGCCATTTATAATAGCACTGAAATGAATCACAATGAATTTATGAATGTGATTCTGCATCGCTCATTATGCAAGCTCTCTCCTGGGGAATGGAACCATCCTGAGAGCAACTCCTAATAAGCAGAAATTAAGTATTACTATCTCTTGCCACTAGGAGGAAAAAAATATTCATATGTTTGTCAGGGGAGGGGTGGGGTGGTGGATAATTTGGTTGTACATAAATAGTGCAAAGGGAGAGAGATAGGCATCTATATTAACATTTGTGGCCTGAAAAACCACATGCCCTGTGCACAAAGCCAGGAGCCCTCTTACACAATAAATAATTCAGAAACCCCACAAGTGCCTGGCTGTGCGGCCTGCTTCCTGAAAGCTGCCTCCTCTGCTAATCTTGGAAAAAGCCATGGATCAGCCTTCAGCTCAGACAAAATTCCTGCTTTCCACCTAAGGATTATGTCCAAGGCCCTCATCCAGGATACTTCAGGAGGAAACCAACACAATCCTGTCATTGTTTGTGTTATTTATAGCTTATTGTTTAAAACAAATGGAAATGACTGGACTCCTTGTGTCTAACTTAAGATCTTATGCATGAACTCAGCAGGCACTTTTACTGGGGCAGATTTAAAAAACAAATTCAAAATATTGTACACTGTTCAAGGGAAATATGGCAAACCAGAAACCTCTCCTTTCTGTCGTTCTTCCCCTTGTCTCTCCAGTGTCTTCTTTGACATTCACCTGGAGGAATTTTGATGAAAGGCCGATCAGCTTTATGTTTTCAACTAGCTCTCAGTATTTCTGTGCAAAATTGAAAGAAGCAAAAAGCCCACGTGTCCCATTTGATTTATCTCTGACTTTAGCCTGATTTGTGTGATGGTAAGAGATTTACAAAAAAGATTAATGAGACATAGCCAATACATAATGTACAAGCTACAACAGTGTGTAAATTGTAACATGTCATCAAAGGCAGTTACTTTATGACTTAGAGGAAGAAACCCATGCCCCAAATCTATCAAAGCTACATTTTGGAGTTGGTGGAGTGTTTTGTGTTTGTTTCTCAGACTTCAGCCCATTCACCTCAAAAGCCTTATCTTTTAGGGAGGCTTTAGTCAATAAAAAGCATTGATAAGCATATCAAGAAAGATGGACAAACTAGGATTCCTTCAAGAACCTGAAGTCAATACTAACAAATGCATTTTAGTGTGAAGGGTGATTTCTGCAAACTTCTAAAACTATTCAAGGTTATTAACACACACAGATGAATACCAAAGTGCTATTATGTTATTTGCTGTACGATATAAATGAGATCAAGTTTCCCTGGGCCTTGAAAATGCATGTCCCACCTGAAATGGCTCAATAAATCTGCCATGTAGACAGCAGGTGTTCCTATCCCTTGCTCTGACTCCTCCACATATCACCTTAAGAAGAACAGGCAGGAAATGTCCTTTTATATTGATATTTACTAGTTCTGCCCAATGCTTATTTGCCTCTAGGGGGCATTTCTAAAGACTGTAAGGAAAAGTATTTCAGCTATTACGGCTGTCAAACCAGATGGCGCAGGAATAGATATTAGATCTAATGATAAAACCGCAGAAAGAAAAAATCACTTTGGGCAAGTCAGCTTTTCTTACCACAAGAAGAAAAACAGTCAAACTGGCTTTTAAATTAAATTGAATTGGGGGATGGGGGGAAGTATATTTTAAAATTATATCTTTAAAGATTTTTATATAGTTAACTCTCCTGGATAGGTAGTCTCTGACTTTTGACCTAGAACAAATGCCATAAAAATAAAATAAGTATTATTAGAATGATCTCAACATCAAAAGTTACAATTACAATGGTCACATTAATTCATAGAATAGCGTGGAAAAGATTCAACTTTGATGGATGTAGCCTTCCATTTTTTAAGGTTAGCATGTATTTGGAAAAGAAGAAACATGTTGCAACACTCAGAAATTAACTATTGTGTATCAAAAGAGATACTCTTTTGAATGAATTATTCAAAACCCTCAAATCAGTAGTATAATTTAGTGTTACACCGACTTTATTTTTTTCCAGGTTCTGTTTCTCAATCTATTAGTTCTATTGCATCTTCCATTACTTTTAATTTCTCACTTTGTTCTTCTTTAGTATGCTTTATATCTTCATAAAGTCTTTTATCTTCCAGCATATTGCAAACATCAATTAACAAAGCTACTCAACATCCCTGTGTGGGTAGAAGTATTCTATATTCTTGTTTTAAAGCTGGGAAAAGCAGGGTCAGTGAGGTGAGGTGACTTGGCTAACCAGTTAGTGGCAGAAAGTAGTCTCTCAGTTTATGACACCTGGTTAGTTAAATTAACTAACAAGACATGATAATCTCCAAACTCTAATCTTTCCATGGCTGTACATTATGTGGAATAAGGATATCAATACTGATGTCAATTTGAGAAACCAGCCACAGTTTTACAATACAAATCAACTTCTGCTTTCAAAACAAAAAACCAAATTTCCATTGAAAAATTTCAGCAGCCCTTCCATGTATTAGGTTGGTGCAAAGTAATTGCAGTTTTTGCCATTAAAGTAAGGCCAAAACTGCGATTGCATTTGCACCAACCTAATTTATCAATCATAATTCTTATTTTTCCGTGGGCAACTTAGCATCTAAAAGTGGTTTAGTGAGGACAAAGTTGATTTACTAAACTCTGTTAAAATGTCAAAAAGAGATGAATTTTATAAAGAAAAATATAATGAAATTGAAATTAACCTTTGCTTATAATAAAAAAACTACCATTAATTGAACTCTTGAGCTGGTTCTACGAGTTGATGCCTATGTGCATTTTCTCACTTGATGCTGACAATCCTGTCGGGGGAGGACTATCCTTGTGCACACCTGAGAGAGGAGAAAATAAAGCACACAAAGAGTAAAGTGGATTGTTCAAGTTCACATGGCTAGTAAGGGAGTCCAAGCTCACATCCAGATATTCTGTCTCCTGAGTCTGCGCTCTTAATTGTTTTCACAGTAATTATCCCATTTTCTGGATGAGATGTCACTTGCCTTTTCCTTCACATTAGAAACTGCACATTTGCTCTGAAACCAATACGGTGAAAATGTATATTGTGCCAGGAGCAGTACAGAGCATATTAGAGTAAGATGCACCTTTCTCTTCAATGATTACATGTCTTTTGCCAGATCAGAGACTATGTTTTTAAATTATTACGCCCATATTTTCATTTTGAGGGTAGTGACTAGGTCACCTTTTCCCCCAAATCTCCCAAGAAAGCCCCACACATTACTAGACACATAGTAGGCACTTTTTTCAGTTTGATTGGATTTGATGTTTTCTTTTTTATTTGCTCCTATTGTCCTTCTTAGATGATCTTGAAATTCTGAGTGTCTTTTTTTTTTTTTTCACAATTCTTCATTGTAATAACATTGGAAAATAAGATGACTCCATGTGTAAGTTAGAATTTCTATGCTTCCTGGAACCATTCTTGCATCTTCCTGAACAGCTCCTGTGAGTGTAGAGGCCAGTACCACAGTTGAGAATGTGAAACTGGAGCAACATGGCTGAGACCAGTAGGAATCCCTTCACCCTCCTCTTTCCTTTCTACTCCTCTATTCAGATGGCCAAAATAATTGTCACCTTTATTTAAGTGTTTAAATTGAGTTTGGCATTGTGCTCAGAGCTTTATGTGCATTATCTCCTTTACTCCTTCCCTGAACCCTATAACATGAGACTTTTATTCTCATTCAAGCAGGAGAAAACTGAGCCAAAGCATTAAACAGCTTTCCAAAGATGGCACAGCTGTAAGTGTTGGTGCAGGCATTTGGTTCAGGCAATATGACTTCAGAGCCCAAGAGTACAATCTGTACATGATTGCCTCTTCACCTGTGAATTTCTGTAAAATATTTAACTGATAAAGACATTTATACAGCAAGATTATTTTTACAATATCTTAGAGTAATTAAAGGTATTATACGCATTATAACTAATGTCTAAAGCAAACACTAAAAAATAGCCTCTGAAACAGCACCAGATTTTCTCTTTTGTAACAAAAGTTCATCGAGCTGAGTTTCGTTTGAAGCTGTGGAACGAAGGTGGCTATACAGAAAGCCTCATAGTGCCTGGGAAGAAGGGGAGGGAATAAGGTCACCTTGGCTGGCATCTCAAAAACAGTCACAGACAGGAGAAAGCTGATCTCGTATTTTCAAAATTGATTCTAAACTCTTTATAGGTGGCTCCTACTCCCTGAAAGAAAAATGAAAAAAAAAAAAAAAAAGGGAGGGAAGGTGATTTAATTCTATGAATCCAAGATTTGTGGGTTCAGCACATTTGCAACTAAAGAGATGGCCTTTACGACTCCAGGAGAGGTTTGAGCTCAGCTTTGGTTATCTTTCCCTTCTGAATCGCTGTGTAAACTCCTGGGGAGCAGATGAAAGCTGCCTTGCAAGACAAAGGCACAGGAGTGTCTTCTTTTCTCTATCGGCTGGCTGGAAGAAAAGGAACTCTAGGAATCCTTTATAGTTAACTATTAAAACTAGTCATTCCTTTCTGCTTTTTTATAAGTTCTTTTTTAACCTCAATCTCTAAGAGCTATCAAGCAATAAAGGTGCTCCCAGGGTGAGCAGGAAACACCATGGTGGCTCACCTTATTCCCTCATCTTTAAAGCCAGCATCCAAAACCACAGCTTCAAAGGAAACCAGCTTGCGTTCTTTTGCCAACAAAGATCTCAGGATTGGGTTATGTTTTCAACTTCGGCGTCTGACCCCAAAATATAAGGAATTCTTTGGGGTCTGTGGAAGAAGGTAGGGATTAAAGAGGGCTGAGAGGTGTCTGAGATGCTTCATCTTCCATCCCAAGACCATTATCTATTGATAGAACCCTGCAGCTCAGGATGGAATTACCTGGGACAACAAAAGAGATCAAGGGATAAAGACAAAGAAAAGTAGGGGGAGGTGGAACCAAATGAAAACAGAAATGTGGAGAGGGGACTACAGAGAAAAAAGAAAAATATGGAACTCACTTCAGAAGAGTTACAAGTATGGAGAAGGCAGAAGGATGGAAAAAGAGAAATATCTGTGATAACAGTTCACAGTGTCAATGATTCATGCTGGGAACTGGCCAAAACCAATCATTGTCCAGGGGATATATAATAAACATTGAGGGTTCAAAGATGAGTGAAGCTTAACCCTAACCCTAAAAAATTCACAGTTAAGGTGGAGAGATAAGCCTGTAAAAAATAATGGCTATACATACTTTAATGTTATTCATAGTTGCACCATTTCTTTTGGTCCCTCAAATACAGCAACTTTGATTCCAGGAATGGGCTTTTGCACTTGCTGGTTCTTCTGCTTGGAATGCTCTACCTTTGCAGGGCTGGCTATGCTACTGGCAGCAAATCCATACGAGTCTGCAGCAACCTCAATTTCTGCCTCCCCAGAAAAGAGAATTCTTCCAAGGGGCATAAGGCAGAAGAAGACTGAGGCAAGTTTTAGAGCAGGAGTGAAAGTTTATTAAAAAGCTTTGGAGTGGGAATGAAAGGAAGTAAAGTACACTTGGAAAAGAGCCAAGCGGGAAACGAGAGATCAAGCGCACAGTTCGATCTCTGGACCTGGGGTTTTATACGTTGGCACGCTCTGGGGTCTTCATTACTTCTTCCCTGATTCTTCCCTTGGGGCGGGCTGTCCTCGTGCAGTGGCCTGCTAGTGCTTGAGAGGAAAGCATGTGCAGTGTGTTTACTGGAGTTATACGCATGCTCAATTGAGTTACTCTTCTCTTACCGGTCAAATGTCCCTAGAAGCCGTCCCTAGAAGTGGTACATGACTGGAAATGTCATATTCCAGTTAAACTGCCATTGTGTCTCCTAGTGGGCATGCTCCAGCCTGCTCGCTCAACACCTAAGATCTTATCGAGAAGCTGCTGATCACCAGTTTAGGTGTTTCCGTTTATTGGGAGAGTGTCTTTCTACGGCACTGGCTGCAATCAGTTAATACTTTAGAGAGACAGTTAACCGTCTGACCATCACCTGATGGTCGCCTGACATTCCTGGTGTGTGCGTGTGGCGGGGAGAGCCCTCTCCTGCTCTGCTAATGTCTGACTAGCTACCTACTGTAACAGCTACTTCCCATTATTCAGGTCTCATCTCCAATCATCTCTCCAATCTAGGAATTCTTTATAATTAACTATTAAAATTGGTCATTGCTTCTTGCTTTTTTATAAGTTATTTTTTAACCTCACTCTCTAAGAGCTAGCTATCAAGCAACAAAACTTCTCCCGGGGTGAGCAGAAAACCAAAGGTGGCTCACCTTATTCTTTCCTTTTCTAAATCCAGCATCCAAAACAACAGCTTAACATCTCTCCAATCACCTCTCTCCCCAGTAATGGGACTACTTCCCATTATTAGAGTCTCATCTCCAGTAATCTAGTTGAAGCAGCACACTTAATCCCTTTCTACATTAACCTATTGCATCCTCTTCAAAAGTCATTTCGCACATCTGAAATTGTTTTAATTTTTAAAATTTCTTTCCATGTTTAAAGGCTATCTTCCTCTGCTAGGATGCAAGCTCCTTGAAAAAAGGAACTCAGGCCTGGCACAGTGGCTCATGCCTGTAATCCCAGCACTTTGGGAGGCTGAGGTGGGCAGATCACTAGAGGTGGGGAGTTAGAGATCAGCCTGACCAACATGGAGGAACCCCATCTCAACTAAAAATGCAAAGTTAGCCAGGTGTGGTGATGTATGCCTGTAATCCCAGCTACCAGGGAAGCTGAGGCAGGAGAATTGCTTGAACCCCGGAGGCAGAGGTTGCGGTGAGCCGAGATATAGCGTCATTGCACTCCAGCCTGGGCAACAAGAGTGAAACTCCTCAAAAAAGAAAAAGAAAAAGGAAAAGGGGACTTAATAAAAAGTAATTGATGAACTGCTTAAATATTTATTGATTATTTGACTAACATATTGAAACTAAAATGTTGTAAAAGAGGTAAGTGTAAGAAATTATGAAAGATTATGAAAACATTAAGGAAGCCTTCTCAGCAGAGGTGATTTTGTTGCTGTTGTTTAATATTTAAGGCTGAATAGGTATTCAATACATGGGCAAAGGAAGCAGAACATCCAGGTGAAGAGTGCATGTAATGACAGAGTCACAAAAGAACCCTGCTCCTTCCTGGGACCCCACTTCATTACCCTAGTCAGAAAGTAACTTTAGGTAAGTTATCAGTCTTCTCTGTGCCTCAACTCCCTTACCTGTAAAACGAGGATTCATTCAACTCACGTCACATCTACCTCATGGGATCAAATGCATAAATTGGTTAGAATTATGTAAGTGCTCACAAATGAAACCTATTATCATTATGAGCAGGTGGTGATGCAGAAAAATAGTAACACTGTGACAGCCCTGTTTTTATTCTAAACACACACATGTGCAGATGAACCACTTTAATCCATACAGATTTATGAGGAAGGAACTATTATCATCACTATCCTACAGATAAGGAAACTGAGAAATAAGTTAAATAATTTACCCAAAGTCACACAGCAGTTACTAGCAAAGCTGGGATCTAAATCTAGGAAGTCAGGCATTTGAATCTTGGCTTTCACCATTGTGTTATGCCACCTCTTTGAAAACCTAATTTATAAGGATCTTGTGAGGATAAATGAAATAAAGTATGTAAGTGACTTACCATAGGTCCTGATATGTATTAAACACTCAATAAGGGTATTTATTTTTTAAAAAACTGTTTGCAGGGCAATAGAGCTATAATTAGGATAAGTCAATATTTAGAGAAAACAGTTTCTGTGGATTTTCTGGAAGATTCAAAAGAACCCAATGACGACAATTAGGGAGCATATCAGCAATAATTGGCTGGCTGAATTACTGCTGAACAAGCAGTAGAAAGGTGGAATAGCCATAATCACTTGCTTGACCTTGATTTCTGGTGGGAGTACCAAAGGCCTCCTGTGCATCAATCTTTGCCCAGCTGTACTTCCTAACTAATTAATTTTAGAAAGATTTAACTCAATTAATTATAAAGTAATGGTTGTCACTTCCAGCTGCCAATTTATCTATATTACATAGTGTAGCTAATTAGTTAGCGTATCTTTTTCTTGGAAACACATTATTTGCCTATCTACATTAAATTATGTATATAAACCCTGTGAATAAGTTATACATTATTCTGCAATAAATGTTAAAACTAGTTCTTTTTGTAACTACGCACCTGAATGACAAAGAGAAAGCACGTTTAACATGCCTAATCAAGTTAATAAATAATCAGGCAAGCAAACTTGACAAGAATTCCATAATGGAACCTTATAAAGGTCTCTAAAATGCTGCGGAAAGCCAGCCAAAATCCTGGTATTGTGGTACTCTCGAGACTCTTGACCATGAGGAAGATGGAATCAAAGCAGAATTAAAGGTGCAACTCTATTTATTCCGTGTAAATGGTTAGGCAGCCTCAACACAAATGTGAAGATCTGTATTTTCTTTTACAAAGAAGTATAGAGGTGGAAAGGTGTGATATCTTTCCTCACCCATCATAAATGTCACGGCTGACGTTCCTAAAATGAAAGACTAGTTAACAAGAGAAAAGTGTAACAAATTTATTTAATCAAAGTTTTACGTGACACAGGTGCCTTCAGAAATGAAGACCCAAAGACCCAGGGAAAACTGTTTTTATGCTTAGGTTTGATAAAGTGGTGTAGAAATGTGATTGGACAAAAGGGAGTCATCTAACTCTAATTGACTGAGGAGGGAAATGCAGCAAGATCTGTCCATTCAGATTCTTCTTGGACTCAGTGTAGCTTTCTTTCCTCCTCAGTATGGGGCAGGATCACTCTGGAATGAAGGTCTTCAAAGAAGAAAGCAGAAGAGAGAGAATGACCTTTATAGGTTTATGGCTTGCTTTGGAGAAGAGGAGTTCTATTTTTATGACCCTCCTTGGGAAACAGGAATTCTTATTTCTATACTCCCTTTGGAGAAGAAAGAGGGATGGGAGACAGAAGAGCAGAGGAAGGTCAGAGAGAACTCGCTTCTGAGGCCCTTCCAATGTCCTTCAGTTCAAAGTACTCAGCATGCCAAGATATCTTACTTTAGGGTGTCATATTCAGAATCCCAACAGAAGCAATTATATTTCTTTGTCCCTGCCTTCCTTTCTTCCCTTCTATCTTAAAAGAAAAGGTATCTCTCTTATCCAAGGCTAAAACCTTCATCAAAGCTCTTAATCTCGTTCCCCCCCACCTCCCCTGAGACTTTACCACATAAACATGTCTGTTTTCTTTTGTGTTATCAATTGCTGCCTCGCTCTACCCTTTCTCAGCCTATAAACATCTTGTATCCTCCTGCTTCTGAAAATAGCTTTCCTAAGGCCTGTCATTGCCACCACCAGCACCACTGCAAACTACTGCCCTGCCCTATCCCTGCTGCTTTCCTTATGCCAAGGGGAGTCTCAAGTCTTGTATCCACTTCTTTATCTATAAAAAACCCTTTTTTTAAAAAAAGAGAGAAACTGCTATACTCTGCCTGGACTTAGCACTTTATTCATAATCCACATAAACCCCTTGCACAGTAAGTACCCAACCAGTATTAGCTGCTGCGGAGGTTGTCACTGTCAATTTGAGTGGTAGGAAATTATACAGTATTTCAGAGTGCAGCCTCCAAAATCAGACACTATAGCCCAAATCCTGGCTCCTCCTCCTTCTAACTGTGGGACATTAGGCAGTCTATGTAATTTCTGAAACTTTGAATTCTTAAATATAAACTTCAACTCTTCATAAAATTGAGAGAAATAAATCAAAAGCAGTGACACATATAAGTGCTCCCTACTACTGTGTCCACAACATGGTAAGTGCTCAAATATGCTTTTTAAATATATAATATGACTCTGCAGGTGCACAATTTTTATTTATTTTTCTCCCTTTTATAAGTATAATAACTTTTCTTTGGGAAATGACTTTCCCCACTGCTCATTCCAAGAGGTTGGGCCCCATCCCTGACTTCAGAGTTGAAGCATGTGACTCAAGTCTGGCCATGCAAAGCACTGAATCTCCTTTCTAGGTATGTGACTCAGACATGGCCACTGAATTGTTCTTCTGGGCATGTGACCTGGGCTGACCAGTCAGAGCACTGAAGTGCCTTCTGAGCCCATGTGACGTAGTTTCACCAATCAACAGAATTCCACTGTTTTGGTCTCCTTGTTCAGTTCACAAGGGGGACTTTCCTGTGTTTTCATCAGAAGGAATTCCAGAATTTTTGTAAGAATTATCAGTAAGATATATTGTCTCCTTCCTATCTAAATGGGTGTGATATGGGAAGGTTCTGGAGCCATCTTACCATCATGTTAATCTGGAGAGGTCCACCCACAGAGGTGCAGAGCTAATCCAATAGATCTGACATTGCTTGAGGCCCTAAATCCAGCCATAACTGAGGCCTGCCTTGCCCTGTACTTCTCATTCATTTGTCAGTAAATGAATTTCTGGATTAAGCTAGTTTGCGTTTTTTCTCACAGCTGAATGGCATAAATGCTTATCATGGTTTAGCATAGTAACTGTTAGAAGGTAAGTAAGGACCTATTTTACAGATCTTATCCTGGGGCTCTAGTAGAGTTCAGTGGATGCTCAAAAAAAAAAGGTATTGTACAGAAGAGAAAATACTCTGTTTATGGTGAGGCGGGTATGTTCTACACCCATGCCTCGTTATCTTGCTCACTGATTCCAAAGGCTGATCTGAAATCATGGCCACAAAAGGCTGCAGGAAAAAAAATGTTCCTTCACAAGTAAGTTCATACCTTCCCTGGGACCAAGAAAACTGCATTTGAAATGTCATCTCTTCCAGCTGTTATAAAAGAAAACCAATAGCTTATTTAACAAAGTACTTAATTGAGCAGACTAGATCACTATGTCAATAAGCATTTTCAAACAAGATAATTCCTCCCCTGACAATGGCGAATTGCATGCTTCTGAAGTTAAAATTACTTCCTTTGTGACATTATCTTTCAGGACTTATTATTTTCTCCAGAAGCAACAATTTCCCAAGTTTAAATGAAAACCAGTGACATGAAAAAGCATGAAAAGAACAATGAAAAAAATTCACTTTTAACAAACTTTTCAAATTTCATAGGTTTTTTGGGAAATTGAGAGACACCAATAAGATGGTCCAATCCAGGTAAACTGCCTAGAAATAATTTAACAATCTTATAATTGGGGGAAAAATGTATTTCTGTTTCCTCTGCTGGACATAAGGATGAAACAGGAGAGAGGCAGGGCATGGATAAGTGAAAAGAACAAAGGATTCAAGGAAAACATGTATTTAGCTGGAAATCTTGGGGGCAGCCCAGGGAGCTGAGAAATGAAAGACGTTAAGCAATGTATGTGAATTGCATATGTGAATTGAAGGCATTCAAACTGAATGTTTAAAAAAATGTTATTTTGATGCAGATGGCAACAGAAGTAAGTTCTGAGAGAAAACTGTGCACTCCATCAAAAGCCCTGCAGGCATATTCCTATTCCTTCTGTTGCTTTGCAGCACAGGAACCCAACAAAGAAGCACCGGAGCCAGTTAGAAAATCACGGCAACCAGTGTAACTGCCATGGAAAGGCCCTTCCCACATTGGCACATTTTCCAGGCCTAAGAGGGTTTTCATCAGTGAAAGGGCTGTTGCTGAACAATGAGCTTGCTCCTTACGAGTGAGAAAGGTTGTTGACTCTTTAAACTGGCATCTGCAGCTGCTGGTCCTTAGAGTCTATGCTAGTCAGAGCCCCTCCTCTTTCTTGTAAAAGCTTGGCACTATTTTAATTATTTTGTAAATTTTATCCTCCATTAGCTCTATCATTCTGGGATATAAAGGGGAGTAAAAAGCCCTCTAATTTGAGGATTCATTAAGCAGCTGTTGTTACTTAGTTGATGCAGTAGCTGCCTAAAATTTGCTGGTTTGTTGAATTAGTACAAGAAACTATAATATTCCAGCCAGACTGGTTTTTGCTTGTTTCACTCTGAGGTCAAGCTACTAGAAAACAGAGACATCCAGCTAAAGAATACACCAATACTTTTTTCTCTCCTTAGAAGAGCATTCATTCACTCAAAGATTATGGAGCTTCTCTTTAAAAGAGCTCTTATAATACTGCACAGTTGCCATTTCATGGAGTATACTTTGCCATGAGAAAGTTTTTTCTCTTGACGTGAAAAAGGTGAGAGATTGGCCCCTTTTAAAATGTTCTTTTTATTTATAATCCACATACATACATTCCTTCTCTCTACTTATTATTTCCCAGATTTTAATGAACAAAGAAGAGAAGCAAATCATTCTTCCAAACTGCATAGCCAGACAGTATTATCTCCACTCTGCATGCTGGGCAGAAAGTCAAACATGACCATAGAGGATAACCTGTGAGAAGTGTGAAGTCGGGCAATATCTCCCCTCTACTACTACAGAGTTTGAGATGAGTACCCAAGATCCCATCATAGCTGACCTTCTCCCTTCCTCCTATTGATGAACAGAAGAATTATTTGGTCAAAAACTCCATAAAAAATGATTACCCTTCTCCTTCACTCAGTCTCTCCATGTGATGAAAAAGTTGAAGAATGCAGTTTATCTGGTTGATTTTTAATAGAGAAATCTAAGGCTTTGTTTAAAAGGTATACATTCTCTTTCTGATTTTTAAATAGGTGAAAACAACATCCGAATATTGTATCTTGAGCCGTAAATGCTAGCTTTCTATAAATAAAAGAAATCAGATTCATTTGTGAAGAAAAAATTGGTTTCAGGGGCAGCCCAGGTAAGGCTGAACACCACACAGAACAAAACGTTTTCTCTAGACTTCAAATGTTCATCCTTACAAAAGATGCTGAAATGAGGACTCAACCAGGGAGCTGGAATTCTCTCCATTGGTGAGAAATTGGCAGCAGCTACAAACTGAAAAAAAGAATTATTCTATAGTTCCTGTCCCCAAAGGTCACTCTTGGCCACATTTTGTCTCTGAAGAGAGAGAATTGAAATATTATTTGTTCTTGTGAATTATTTTTTGTTCCTTTATTGAAATTCAATAGAGTAAAAATATCGCTGCCCATTATCCCTTGCCTGTCAGCTCTACCTGGGCTGAGGTGGTGGGAAAGGACAGGAAGAGTTGTTACAGATGTTTAATAGAAGAAAGCCCTTTTTGGAATGTGTTTGCATGACTCATAAAGAACAGTTATTCTTAGGTTTCCCGTCACAAGAGATAAAGCTCTTTGTCCTATAATACAGCCTTCTACTTAAAAGGAAAACCCAAGGTTCATTCAAAGCTAGAGTCCAATAATAAGCTCTCATTATAGTACTTGTCCCAAACCCCTGGAGTTATATTGTATCACTCTTTGCAAACCTGGAGTGCAATGTAAGATTTTATTCTGTTTGGCTTTTTAATTTGGCAGGTTTTTGTCACCTGGAAGAAACAATAGGCTCTGCGTAATATGCTAGTAATGACTTTAATTCAGTCACAGCAGTCATTCATTTAGCAGTACAATAAATATGATATGCTATATAGAAAATTCATCATCTTTTTGGATCACCTTTGCAGAATCAGATCTTATATAATTAGACCTCAATCTAATATTTATTATGTTTTGGATAAGCCTGTCTTGATTCCCAGAACCAATAAGCCAATAACATACTGAATCAATTTACTAAAGGATAGCACCACTCTTTGATGGATCAAATAGCAAGAAGTCAATGGAGACTAAACTGACTTCATTGAAATTAAAATATATCTTCTCTTCAGGTTGCTTCTGAACCAGTTTCTTGCACATTCTTATATTTCTCTTCTTTTGGATTTTTTCAGCTCACCAATGTAGCTTTTCCCTTTGATCATTTATTCTAATCAGATTTTTATTCTTTCAACATTTATTAAATGTTTATTGAATACTTTATTTGTGCCAAGCTCTATGCTTGGAAAAGTGATAGAAATTCTCAAATATAGAAATTCTTCAGAAGGAAAGATGAATAAGAATTTTTTTTTTTTTTTTTTTTTTTTTTAGACAGAGTCTTGCTTTGTCGCCCGGCGCCAGGCTCAAGTGCAGTGGCGTGATCTTGGCTCACTGCAACCTCCGCCTCCCAGGTTCAAGCAATTCTCCTGCCTCAGCCTCCTGAGTAGCTGGGACTATAGGCATGCATCACCACGCCCAGGTAATTTTTGTAATTTTTAGTAGAGATGGGGTTTCACCATGTTGGCCAGAATGGTCTCAATCTCTTGATAGTGATAAGAATACAAGGATGGAAAGTTCCAATGAAGCTGTGAACCTAGAGAATAGGTACCTAGATCTCTCTTGATTCAGAATGTGTCTTTAGTAAAGGGTTACTACTCTGTCTCATAGAAAAGTAGTGCATATATAGGCACATGTATGTATGTGTGTATATATATATGTATATATATGTGTGTGTGTGTATATATATATGTATTTAGAGAGAGAAAGAGAGAGAGAGAGAGAGTCAGTGGAAGGCAAGAAGAGAATAATCCTTATATGTGCTCTTTCTTCTGTTTGAAAAACCCCCCAAACGAATTCCTCCTGGTCTCTTACGTCTCAAGGAGCCTTCTGTGACTGCTTCCCTATCCAATCCCCAAGTCTGGATTGGGGCCAGTTTCCTAATACGCCTAAAAGCACCCTGAATTTACTCCTATAGTACTTCAAGTAGGATTAAAACTGAATGCACCCAATGACTTAGGTGTCCCCAGAATACTGTTTTATTTTATACTGCCTACCCCTGGAGTCTCTATTTTCACTGATAATGGTGAGAGGGGAGGACACTTGTCAATTAAAGATAATTCAGCCTCTCTTAATTTAAAACAGTCTTCTTTAAGAAATTCTTCTGTAAGTTTAATGCTCAAAACATTCCTTATCCTTCATTAGGGCTGTACGTGTTTTCTCAGAAGGAAGGGGCTTCCCTCATTCCCTCTTCCCGGAGATGGCATCTTGAAGAAGGGGAATCTCATTATGCATATAGTGCTAGGATGGTGTTATTTCTAAATTTTGCCCTCTGGTTCTTCATTGGCCTGAAAGATACGTCTATCATCTCATTGTGTCACTAAGTGTCATATGTAGGTGTCCCCGAGGTGTGGCTAATTCCTGTCTCTTGAATTCTTAATTGGTGTTTTGTAATCAAATATTGGGTATATATGAAAGATATTTATGTATATATACATATACACATACAAATATTAAAAATGATGCAACTCTCATTTACCTACCACCCAGTTTTAAAAAAAAAAGTTACCTTTGCTAATGCTGTCTCTCATATGTCTTTCATTTTACCTAGTTCTCTCTGTTCAGGGGAGCATAATTCTAAATTTTGTTTTTATCACTCCCTTGCTTTTCTTTATAGTTTTAACACATATGTTGGCACCATCAAACTTATTTTTTTCACTAAACATCATGTTCCTGAATTCATCCAAATTGTTGTGTGTAACTGTAATTTATTATTTTTTTCTCAAATACATAGTATTTTGTTAGGTAAAAATGTCAGAATTTGTTTATTGCTTTTATAATAATGGGCATATGGTTACATTCTAGGTTTTTTTGTTTTTGTGTTTTTAAACAGTATGTTCTGATGAACATGTAAAAGAATGTTTCTAGAATATATACCAAACAGTGAAAGTGCTATATTAAAAGGTATGCATATTTTCATCCTTCTCGAAAATGCTAATGTTTTTTCACAAAGTTGTTGTACTGATCAACAGTCCCACTATCAGTACACAAGGGTTCCAGTATCTCCACAGCCTTATCAATACTTGTGACAGTTTAACTTTTTTCCTAGTTAATAGATATAAAATTATAACTCATTATGGGTTTAATTTGCATTTCTCTGATTGCTGATAGCATGAACATTATTTTCTAAGTTACTGTTATTCATGATACCTAATCTGTAAAGTTAAGTCTCTTCAAGTCTTTTGCCAATTTTTCTTTTATTTTGAATTTTTTTGGGGGGGGTGGGGTATGGGTAGTTCTTTACACTTTTGTTATACAGCCATTTTGCATTACATGTTTTGCAAATACATTTTTAAATCTGTGCCTTTTCATTTTCTTATGGTATGTTTTAATTTCTCATTTTAGTGTAGTTAACTTTGTCTATACTCTAATTTAGCGGGGGGGGATTTTAACATCTTATTTAATATATATTTCTGAAGACATAGGGTATCTTATATTGTCTGCCCAATGTTTTCTTTATTGTTTTAACTTGCACATTTAAATCCTTGTATTAACTTAGAAATGATTTTTTGTAAGCTGAGGAATAAGAAATTCAATTTTTTTAAATATAAAAACTCAATTGTCCCAGCGCTACTTAATGAAAAGTATGTTCTTTTTCCAGGGGTTTGCAGCGCTGGTCCTGTTATACACCAGTGTTTTATCCTGCCAGGGATATGTTTCTGTGTACCTCTTTCTGTTTCAATGGTTCATTTGTCTATCTCTGTACCAATATCACACCACCTTAAATATTGAAGCTTTATTAGTCTAGATATGTGATGAAGGATGTTCAATCATTAATCTTTTACTTCAGGAAAGTTCTGGCTGTTCTCTGGCGTTTCTTTAAATATGAAATTTAAAATTAATTTGCTAATTTTCACAAAAAATACCTGTTGAGATTTTAAACTTTATATATTTATAATATTAAAGGTGGGAATTCACCAAGACAATATATCTCTCCATGCAAGTCTCCTTAATGTCTTTCTGTACAAATTTATTTTTTCTATTATGGTGTGATACATCTTATGTGACACTTATTTCTAGGTACTTAATATTTCTTGAAGATATTATAATTGGCATATTATTATTAGTCTGCTGTGCTTAGAAAAGTAATTGATTTTCATATTTGATTTTGTTTTCAACAACATTGCTAAACTTTATGATGCAAATAATAATTTTTTTTCTTTGCAGTCCTTATATCTTTTGCCTCTTTTGCTTGCCTTATATATTGCCCCTGGACACAGAGTTGAATAGGAGTGGTCATAGAAGATAGTCTTGTCTTATTTATAATCTTAAAGGAAATTTTTATAATATATTAGTATTAAAATGTTTTCTGAGCATTTTGTTTAGATCCTATTTATCAGTTAAAGTGTACTTTTTATATCTAACTTATTAGATATTTTTATCATTAACCAATGTTGAATTTTATTAAAAGGTTTTTTGTGTCTTCATTGAGATAACAATCTAATTTTTTTCATTTAAAGTTTTCATATTAAAAACTACTATGACTGAGTTTCTAATGTTAAACAAAGCTTACATCGCTGAAATAAATCTGAATTGTTCAAGATACATTAACCTTTTAATACATTCCTGATAGATTTTGCAAATATTATGTTTAATATTTTTGGATTCATGTTGGTAAATAAGATGTTTTTATAAATTTGCCTTTCTCTTCCTGTTCTTGTCAGGTTAAACTCCTCAAAGTTAACTTAGCTTGTTGAATTAGTAAGATGGGACGGGTAGGTTCTCCTTTTCTATTTTATATTCCACACAGATTTTGTGTAAGATCAAAGCATTTTTTCCTTGATTGTCTGATAAAACTTGCCTATAAGAGCGTCTGGAACTCCTGCTTTAACTTACTAAATCTTACATTTTTCATTACTGATTCAATTTCTTTATGGCACTGTTTAGGTGTTCACTTTTTTTTTTTTTTTACAAAAAGTTGTGAATAGCTGCATATTTCTACAAACTTTTCCACATTTTCTAACTTTTCCAATCAAATTGTTTATCTGATTTTCTTATTTCTCTGTAATCTTGGTCACATCTCTGGTTATAGCCTCTTTTTCACTCTTAGCATTGTTTATTTTGCCTTCTCTCATTTTCCTTGGCCAAACTTGACAGACGTTTCTCACTTTTATCAGTTTTTTTAAAAAGATTTAATTTGGTTAATTTTTGACATGATTGTTTTCAATTAAATTTATTTCTGCTGTTTGTTAATGACTTTTCATTTTTAAGGGGTGGTTTATTCTGTTATTTTCTTTTCAATTGTATAAAATGGGAGCATGTATGATCATTCATCTCATCCTTCTTTATAAAAGGACTCTACTTCTCTGCTCATTAATTTTGGTCTGAACTCTGTAACTTGTGTGGGAATGAAATGTAAACCAGAGGGACAAGATGTCAATTCTTTAACTACCAATTCTGAGCACAACTCTAAGGAGATATTGTGAATTGGCAGCACAAAAGCTGGACTTTCAACCTGGATCATGCACTGGGAAGACATTAGAGCAAAACTCATCCTACTTAAACCTCTAGCAGAACTATAGCTGAGCCAACATTCTGTGTAACATGAGCAAGAAATTAATTTTTGTTGGTATAAGAGCTCAGCATTTGAGCCCATTTGTTACTATAGCAAAGTTGATTAAAACAAATCTTAGTATCTCAAAGACAAGTACTCCTATAACAATTGAAAATCTGTGTCTTGACTTTGAGGCCAAGAGACAAGTTGTAAAGACACTATGATCAGAGGCTGTAAAGATGATGACTCATGGCATGCAATGGCAAAATATTTAGCAAACTGTCACCTTTAATAACTTGGAAGGCAGATAATAGATCTACCTATTAAAGAGTGGCTTTGGAAGAAGAGGTTTAGCAACAGAATATTACTAATGTTACCTTTTCCTCCAAATTGTCATATGAGCTCAGAGAAGAATTGGGTTGCTTTGCAAGCAAGGAAGAAAGAGAAATTAGAGTAACCAGAAATTCCGAGGACTGCAGGATAGGAATACACATTTTTTTTTAATTAGTAGAAAATAACTGCTTTGAGCAACAAAATCTCTGATTAAGACACAAGCCCAAATGAAAGACATTGCCATTCATATTCTTTGTTAAAAACTCTGAATGGTTTAAGATGACTCCTAGAAAACCATGCCAGTTAGACAAAATGACTTAAAAAAAAAAGATATGCCAAGAGTTTCCTTGACACTGAGTAGCTCACATTATTTATAAGTAAGTCTGGAGAGAAAGGCAGATTTCCAAATAACAGAGGTATAGCTATTTGCATATGTTGCTGATTAAAATCAAATCATTGAAACAACAATCATGTTTTTCAGAGAGCTATAATGCCAAAAGTTCCAATAGCCTGGATTAAAATAGAATGTAACTGTTAAAATATAAAAAAAAACTTTTGGGCTACCAGCTTTCTAGAAGAAGGGAGCAGGCTTAACAAGCTGCTCAGCCCTCAGAGATGCATATTATTCAATGCCCTTTTGAAATGTGCTCAAGAAAGAAAATAGAAAATAACTCTTCTGGAGAGAAGAACCCAGCACCATGGAATACCATAGACTGGGCAAAATCAAGGCCTAATTAAGTAACATTTCTTATCCTCTTTACAATGGGAGTAGTTGTTGCAGTAATTGTTCACTATCCCATGATTGTGTATTTGAGGGAAGTGCCTTTTTATGTGATAGATCTCTAGATCTTCACTCAGTGGAGACACTATCATGAGACCCTAGGTATTGACCTTGAATCTGAGATTGGATGAAATATTAGGATTTCTTCATTAGGGAAGGGAGTTAATATATTTTGATTATAGAAAGAAAAAAACTTTTTTTTTTAAATTTAGATAGCAGACAATAGTGTATTTCTTTGGAACACACCTCAATCTGTCAACCTCGAGCTTGGGCAGACTGTATTTAACAATGTACCAGTTCCGGGGAGAAGCTTTAAGGTACAAATGAGTTTTCAACAGCTATCTGGTTTTTCACCCTGCCCTTAGAAACAAGAATACACTGTTCCCCACAGCAGTTCCTTCAACCTGGGTCTTGGAATGAGAAAACACATGAAGCAGAACTGCAGGACAGAGCAACACTGGGGCAGAGCAGTATCTGACTTATATCTAACGTGAAAAGGAAATACATTTTTGTCAGTGTAAGACACTGAGATTCATGGTGGTATGTTACTACAGCAAAACTGACTGAAATAGATGCTTAGTTCATTAATTTTCTCATCTTTTTTCCTAACAAAAGAAATTAGGGTTACAACATGTATTAGTCCGTTTTCACACTGTTATAAAGAGCTACCTGAGACTGAGTGATTTATAAAGGAAAGAATTTTAATTGACTCACAGTGCCACATGGCTGGGAGGCCTCAGGAAACTTACAATCATGGCAGAAGATGAAGAGGAAGCAAGGCATGTCTTACAGGGCAGCAGGAGAGACAGAGAGCAAAGGGAAAAAGGGCACTTTTAAATCAATAGATCTCATGAGAACTCACTCACTATCATGAGAACAGCATGAGGGAGAACACCCTCACGATCCAGTCACCTCCCACCAGGTCCCTCCCTCCACATGTAGGGATTACAATTAGACATGGAATTTGGGTGGGGACACAGAGCCAAACCATATTATAGCATTTTATCTAAGTACTGCATTAGTTGTATTCCACAAGGCTAATAGGTAAGATATTCATAAACATTCAGTTCTAAATATTTACTAATTTCCATTTTCACTTTTTGTCGCTTGTCCAATTTAAGTGAGTTTCCTAATGTCCAAATATTTGACATAGTTCTATTTATTTATTCTATTAATTTTGAATTTGATCACAGCTTACTAAGAAAATTGGCCCATGTAGACCAATCCTTTGAAATGTATTTAAGCTTTTATCAGAACCCAATAGGAGTCAATTTCAATAAATGTCTCAAGTGCAGTAGAAAGAATGTATGTTTTCAGTTTTTACATGTAGTGTTGATTGTATTTTTAGTAGCTCAAATGCAGTAATTGTAATGTTCATATCTTTTGTAGCCTTACTTTTGTATTTCTATCTTGATCAATCATTACTGAAGCATATCAGTTACTCTGCAGTGAGTAATTTATCTATTGCATATTGTAGTTGTACAATACCTTAAATTTGTTTTGAGACTCTGTTATCCATAAAACATCAGCTTTGGAATGTTAATATCTCCATGGAAAATTGAAATATTTTTCAATTTACAGTGACATTCTTTTTCTCTAGTAATGTTTGTGCCTTAAAACATATTTTTCTGATATTGAAAATTGCTACATAACTTTCTTCTACTCTTATTTATTTTCAATTCTTTGGATTCCAGCTTTCATTTTGTTAATCCCAAATTTTCTAGATCTTTTTGTTTGAGAATGCTCTCCTTTACCATATAAGCTGGAAATTTTTAAATGCAGATCGACCATTTTTGTATTTGGCTTGAGCATTTTTAAAATAGCTAAAATATTTTGGTGATTTCTACCATCAATTTTGTACTGTGTATTTGTCCTGCATTTGTTATGCTTGTATCTTATTCTGTTTTCTTTCAGATAAACTGAGTACTCATTTGACATTTAATTTTTTTTATTTCTGTTACTTTGGAAGCCATGCATTCTATTTATATTCTAGAAATTTTACCATATTTCACTCATCAAAGTCTAAAGACAATTAATGTTTTTATTGCCTATCTAAATAATGCAAGGACCTTGGAACACCTAAATTACTTTCTCCCAATTTTAATATTGGTATTTTAATTCCATTTTGGTTTTTGTTTGTTAGGATTGGTTGGCTGAATATGCTAATGGCCACAAAGAGTATTGCCAAAGTTTTGGGGGTGTTATTAAAACAAAAATTAATTTTTTATTCATGTCACAACTTGATGCAGGCTAGGTGACTCTGGTAATTTTTCCCCTCCTGATATTTTAGGAATCTGGGCAACTCCCATTTGTGAACTGTTTCTGAATTTATTTTCAACCACATAGAAGGGAGAGAGAAAATGTGGAGAACTCCTATTCTCCCTTTAGCAACCTTGGACTGGAAAAGAAACATCACTTCTCTTCACATTTCCATTGGTGAGAACTCAGTCACATGCTCCCAATGGACTTACTAGCTCTAATTCAGGTTACAGTAAGAGTCCACTGGGACTTACTAGCTCTCTCTCTGTGTAGTCTGTTTCCCAGAAAGAAGAAATGTAGCACTGACTGGTTCAGACCATATTGTTTTAGTTCTGTTTAGTTAACATTTGTCTCTATTAACTCATTTATTTACTTTTTACATTTTTAAATTTATTATTCTTCTTGCCTCTTGGATTTGCTTTTTGGGATTCCCTTCTTTTTGCCTAAAGGACATCCTGTAGAATACTGCAGGTCCATTAGGAAAACTCAGTTTTTATTTGTTAAAATATCTTTTTAACCCTTATTCTGGAAATATCATTTGACTGAATATAGAAAGCTTGATTTATAATTTTATAGTTTTCTTTTTTCAATTTTTAATCTGTTCTTATAATTTAATCTTGGAAATAAGATAATTTTCTATTTTTCTTATAACTTATTGAAGATGCTTTTAACTGCCTTTTGCCTTTCACTATTGTTCTTGAGAAGGTATCTGTCAATCTAGCATTACTCCAGAGAGATTCTGTTTTCTCTCTAGAGGCTTTCAAAATCTTTTTATTTGGTGTTAGGCAGTCTGTGATGTACCAGTGTCTCTTTAATTTTTAAAAACTTTCAGTTATTATCACTTCTATTTCTAATTGTTCTTGTGGGTTCTTTTTCAAATCAGCTTCTTAAACTAGTCTATTCTGCTTTACTCATATTTTTAAATCATTTTCTTTTCTTTAAACATTTTGAGCATGCCAGGAGCTCAGCTGAGCTAGAAGAGAGAGCTGAGCTGTTAGGTGTCTGAGTAGCCAATTGTATTAGTCCATTCTCTCATTGCTATAAAGAAATGCCTGAGACTGGGTAATTTATTAGACAGATTTGGGTTGCAGAAGACTGGTGAGAGTAACCATTGGCCCATGTAAAGTACACATGTGTATCAGAACAGATTAGAAAGCTGGAGGTGCTCCCACAGCCTCTCCACCAATGATCATGCGTCCCACCCCTTCCCCATTCTCCAACTGAGATGCTTCCAGTCATAGGCAGAAAGCACTAACGTGCTTTCCTGCCTCTCTCCTCCTCTCTTTCTTTCTCAATCACTTATTGAACATCTATTATGCACCAGGCACTGGGATAGATATAAACATGAATGAGTTTCAGTCTCTACATTCAAACTGTTATACATTCTTAAAGACAACAATACACCAGTAACAATAATGAAAGGCACATGTGTCAGGAAACAAAGGAAAAGTCAGACAGAATACCCCACGTGTAGGAAGGATAGTAAGTACCCTAGTGTTTGGGGCAACAATTTGTCTGGGCCCTTGAGAAACGATCACTCTGGTTACCCTGACTGGAATTTGTATGACATTAGGAATGCAGTTGTGATTACCAATGATGTGTCAGTTTCTACAGGAATGAACAGTTGGAGTCTTAACAATGTTTGCACCTGCCAATTCTGTAAGATTTCCTCTAGATGATTACAATTTTTCTTTTATTCCAGTCAAGATAAAATTATGCAGGTCCTGTTAGTCAGAAAATAACCAGTCATAGACAATCAGCTGCTAACAATTTCCTAACTTCTTCTGATTCTGATATCATAAAATACAAAATGAGAAATTTGACTTTTATAATCCTGTAGGATTCCAAGGGCCAACTTCCTTATGGTTTTTCAAGTTCCTTCTTTCATTAAGAAAAAAGATTACATTAGACAAAATAAATATTCAGGTATAATCTGAATGTTTTTAGATTCAACCCATGATTCTCTGATATTTTCACCCAGTGTCAAAACAGGTGTTAAGAGCTTTTCTTTTCTTATGTCACTCTAGAAAACCTCAGTGGGAACCTTAAGCATTCTTCCTTTAACGTAGAGCAAATGTCAAAAATCATTTCCAAAAGTGAGCAGTTTACTCAATTCTTCATGATGGAATGGGTTAAATTATTCTACTGGATAAAATAAATTACAATAAAAATGCTCTTGAAATAAGAAAAAAATAACATCTCTGTTAATTCATTAATACTTCTGACTTTTAAAAATCAGTTTTAAAGAATTTCTACATTCATTTATTTATTTGCTTGAGACATTTACTGAATGCCCATTAGGTAAAAGCTACTATAATGGAAAAATATTATTGTATGTCTTTAAGAAATCCACTAGTATAGTGTTTTCTGTGCTGGCCAGGCGTGGTGGCTCACATCTGTAATCTCAGCACTTTGGGAAGCCGAAGCGGGCAGATCACTTAAGGTCAAGAGTTCGAGACCAGCCTAGCCAGCATGGCGAAACCCATCTCTACTAAAAATACAAAATTAGCTGGATGTGGAGGCAGGCACCTGTAATTCCAGCTACTTGAGAGACTGAGGCAGGAGAATCTCTTGAACTCAGGAGGCAAAAGTTGCAGTGAGCCAAGATCAGACCTTGCACTCCAGCCTGGGTGACAGAATAAGAGTCTGTCTCAAAAAAAAAAAAAAAAAGTGTTCTGTGTCCTAAAAACCATTGACAGAATAGTCACTAAATTATTTTATTTGTTAACTCTGTACTCCAGACATGGTAATAATCTGTATTATTCATAAAAATTTTTTCTAATGAAAATATAATGTAAGCCACATATTTAACTTAAAATATTCAAGTAGTAATTTTTTTAAAAGAAAAAGAAACAACCGAAATTATTTTAATGTTTTATAGTTCAAATATTATCATTGAAACATGTAATCAATATAAAAATATTAAAGACATTTTATATTCTTTTGTTTTACTAAGTCTGAAATTTAGTGTGTGTGAATATTGATTGTCAACTTGATTGGATCGAAGAAATCAAAGTATTGTTCCTTGGTGTGTCTGTGAGAGTGTTGCCAAAGGAGATTAACATTTGACTCAGTGGACTGGTAGAGGCAGACCCACCCTCAATCTGCCTGAGCACCACCTAATCAGCTGTTAGCACAGCTAAAATAAAGCAAGCAGAAGAAGATGGAAGAGCAGACTTGTTGAGTCTTCCAGGCTTCATCTTTCTCCTGTGGTGGATGCTTCTTGCCTTCCAACATCGGACTCCGAATTCTTCAGCTTGTGGACTCTTGAACTGACATCAGTGGTTTGCTGCAGACTAAAGGCTGCACTGTTGGCTTCCCTACATTTGACGTTTTGGGACTCAGACCGAGACACCACTGGCTTTCTTGCTCCTCAGCTTACTGACAGCCTATTGTGGAACTTCACCTTTTGATCATGTGAGTCAATTCTCCTTAATAAACTCCCTTTGACATATACATCTATCCAATTAGTTCTATAACTCTAGAGAGCTCCGACTAATACAGTGTGTATTTTACACTTACAACACGTCACAATTCATATTAGCCACATTTTAAGTATTCAGTAGCCAGATGTAGCTAGTGGCTAGCATATGAGACAGCTCAGGTTTAAAACATGGATGAGTTGGTAAAATTTATATTGTTTATAACACAGGTAGGAAAGAAGAAAATATAGTGATCAGACAACAGTTTATGAGAGTCAGGGAGGGTTATGCACTAAATATCTAAAGAAATTGAAAACAACAACAACAAAAGTAAAGGCTGTGTATAAATATCAAGTTCAGCTTCAAAAATAAACATAGATCCCTTTAAGAAACTGAAACATTTATACAGGATTATTTTTGTTTATAATTTGCGTCAAAATATTTTAGATTGCCTTGTTTACAGAGTGGAGAGTTCTTAATATAATAAGTCATCACAATAGCAAATGCCATGACTTTTTGTCCTTGCAGAGAGGAAATCCTATACTACAAGGGGCTGCAGGACCTCAGGGTGTGACCTTGTTATTCTGTAGAACATGCCAGTTAAAGTAGTCAACGCTTCATTCAGAGCCAAAATAAAAATAGTGACTGCCTTGGTTGAACTTTGTGTGTTTAGAGGAGGAAGTCTGAGAATAGAGAATATATTTCATCAAATCACAAACTACATTTTTTTAACGTTATTTTATTTAAGATTCAGGGGGTACATGTGAATGTTAGTTACATGGCATTGCATACTGGTAGGGATTAGATTTCTAGTGTACCCATTACCCAAAGAGTGAACATTGCAACCAATAGGTAATTTGGCAGTCCTCACCCCCTCCCACTGACTCCCTTTTGGAGTCCTCAGTGTCTATTATTTCCATCTTTATGTCCAGTTGTACCCATTGGCAAACTATATCTTATTAAGCACCTAACATATTCAACTCACTTTTTTTTCTCTAGGACATGTAGTTTGATAAACCAGTTACACAAACCAGTATCTAATCCACAACTAATCAGAGTACTTCAGAATGCTATCCATTATTTTTGTTTCCTTAGGGAGAGTTCAAGGCTGAGAATAAATCAAGTCCCTTTGTGGTAAGCAGCACATCAGCCTTTAATGAATACAGAATCATTGGGAAAGGAGTAGTACACAGAGGTGAGGAAAATGTAACCTGCACTGTGTATTTTTAAGCAAAGTCAGACAAATAGCTAAAGATATCAGAAAGTACTGAAATGTGATACAGAGTGGTAGGACCCAGGGACATTGATTTATGTGAGCCATGTGACAAGGAGGATTTAAATTAAAATTGTTTGAGTATTGAATCAATCATCCCAGCCTACCCTTGGGCATTCTTATTCACACCTTAGAGTGTACCTGAGACAGTACTTTTCATTCTCAAAATACGTTCATCATTAGCTTGTTATTATTATTCTATATTTAATGCATTAAATATAAGATTTAATACTTAATCTTATTAAAAAAATAAAAATCATGCCCAAAGTACATTTTGGTATTTTGAAACACAACCTAAGAATCTATTTTCCAGTCATTTTCCTGGAGCTAGCTGGATCACAGATTCAAGAATGGCTCTTGGAGATCAAAGGTTTCAAACCATTCTAATTTTGTGAGGGTAGTAAGTCATAGTCCACGATGGGATCTGGATGCAACATTGCTAAATTCTACTGCATCCTGAATAGAGTGTGAAATAATTGCCAGTATCATCCATATGGTTCCCAGTGAATCTTAACTGAATGCCAAAACCCAGAGGTTGTTTGCTGAGCAGGTATAAGATAAATGTCACTACCTCATCTATGCAGTAGCCTCCCAGGCTGCTATGATACATTAGTAGTGTTTGACTTGTTCTCATTAAAAACAAGAAAAAAACAAAACAAAACTTTATACAGTTTATGGTGGTATTCCAGGTACCGGGCAGCATGCAGATTGCAAAGTAAGCCCAGGCTTACACCTACCCCATCACCCTCTCACTAATTATTCATCAAGCTTATTTCCCAATCTGACTCCTCATTTCCATAACCTATTTTCCTCTTCACCTTTCTACCTCTCTGCTCTAGTTTTTAATGTTTTTCCTTTCTTATTCTCTAACGCAAAAGTACATTATGTCCCTTGATAGCATATTTTATCTATTCAGGTTAATATTATTAGACTAAAACATTCCTCTTTACTACCATTGATCCCTAAAGCAATCCTGAAATGGCAATCCATTTAAAGCAGAACTCCAGTCTAGATGCAAAGGCAAGAATCCCCCAGCTACAAAAGGGGTACAGTTTTCATGGTATTTTCAATTCATGTTATTCATCTTAGAAGCTATGGAACCTCTTAAGAGCCTTTAACTGTATTTATAGTGTCAGAGAACATTTAACCAAAAAGGCAATCTCTTCCTTTACATTTATGTTAAATTAAGTATTTGGTGAAAGTAACAGCCCTGGACAGGGAATCATGTTCTCAGGTGCACATTTCTAACTTGATATTGGCTGCGGGCTCATAAGCAATTTACTCAAATTTTCAAAGCCTTGGTTCCCTCATCTGTAAGATGGGAATAATAAAGTGCCTACATTAGTATCACTGTGCGAGCAAATGACACAATGCACAGTTCCTTGCACATAAGGAAGACTCGAGAAATCAGTCACGCTATTATTTTTATCATTAAGAATACTTTAGCAGAAGGAATTTTGTTCTTTGCAGGGACATGGATAAAGCGGGAAACCATCATTCTCAGCAAACTGACACAAGAACAGAAAACCAAACACCACATGTTCTCACTCATAAGTGGATGTTGAACAATGAGAACACATGGACACAGGGAGGTGAACATCACACACCCAGGCCTGTCGGGTGGTGGGAGGTTAGGGGAGGGATAGTGGTGGGTGGGGGGTGGGGGGGATAGTGGAGGGACAGCATTAGGAGAAATACATAATGTAGATGACGGGATGATGGATGCAGCAAACCGTCATGGTATGTGTATATTAATGTAACAAAACTGCATGTTCTGCACATATACCCCAGAACTTAAAGTACAATTAAAAAAAAATACATTAGTATTTACATAATGAAGTCTTCACCAACTAAAAAATAAATCTCCATGTGGTTAGTTCACTGTCCAAAATATAGGCTGGAAAAGAGAATCAGAAGGCAGGTGCTGGTTTATGAAACTACAAATCCCAGAGAATAACAAACTGTGATGGATAGTTAGGTGATTAATAAACGTAGTTTGTGATTTGACTTGGGGACTCGGAGAAGAAATTCTATTTTGATTATCCCAGTTTGAATGGGAAACACAAGATAAATGCTCCCTTCTTTCCCTTTATTTACCAATTTAGCACATCGAATGTGGTTGATAAGTTCCATAAATCTATTTTAACTTATTGGCGTCTCCATTTTAGTCTCTTGACACCTCTGTGTCAGAAAGACTAAATTATTAGATCTTTAAAGTTTCCCTCAGTTGGGATTTTTTTTTTTTTTTTTTTTTTTTTTTTTTTTTTTTTTTTTGAGATGGAGTCTCGTTTTTTATTGCCAGGCTGGAGTGCAGTGGCACGATCCCGGCTCACTGCAACCTCCGCCTCCCGGCTCCACGCGATGCTCCTGCCTCAGCTTCCCGAATAGCGGGAACTACAGACTCAGGTCACCATGCCCAGCTAATTTTTGTATTTTTTAGTAGAGACGGGGTTTCACCATGTTGGCCAGAATGGTCTTGATTTCTTGACCTTGTGATCCGCCCGCCTCAGCATCCCAAAGTGCTGGGATTACAGTCTTGAGCCACCGCGCCCTTCCCAGTCGGGATTTTTCTAATTGCATCCCTCCGGTGTCATTAGGAAGTTCCCATGTTCTCTATTTTTCATGTCAGCTGTTAAATCTAAGGCATGATCCTATTCAGATTTGATATTTTTTTGCAAGACTACCTTAGAGATGACGCACTGTTCCATCGGGAGGCACGCTGTCTCTCTTTTGCTTTTATAAGCTGCAATTGATGCCGTAGTCTGGATCCCTAATGGGGATCACTGGGGCTGGGAAAGAATGATAAAAATACTGCAATTCTAGCATTTCTTCATTTATTTCTTAGAATATTTCTATCATGAGAAACTTTCCCTTGCCTATCATTTTGTTACTTAACGGTGCGATTTAGGAAACATAGGGTAAATGCTTAATCCTTCTCCCTATTTTTTAAATTCTAAAAATAATAAGTTGATTCTCCAGCATTCTGAAGCTAGTACATTTTGTTGGCGGTAGGCTTTCTTTCTTTCTTTCTTTGGATAAGTATTATTATGAATCTGTTGATTTAAACATATTTAGTATTGAAGTCACTGCAGCTTGCATCTTTATTGATAATCAGATTGCTCCATCTTTTTATAAACTTGCATTTATTTTAATATATGGATACATGCCCAGTTACTGAAAGAATAATCAGACAAAAATCAGTAGATACAAAGAAATTGTAAAAATAATGACTAACAGAGTTTACATAGTCTTATATATAAAACACTGCTCAAAAAACTATAGAATATATGTTTTTTGCTTGTATAATTGGAATTGTTTTGTTTTGCCAGTGGATTTCTTTAAGTTGACTCCTGGATCTTTTTAACACTACCTTAATCTTGTTTAATAGCCTCCTCAGTAAAATGTTTCCAACTCATCTTGTACATTTCCTTTCCCTGGAATTTTGGTTTGTTTTAGTGGGAAATAAAAATCTGGCCGGGCGCGGTGACTCATGTGTGTAATCCCAGCACTTTACAGGCAAGGCAAGCAGATCACCTGAGGTCAGGAGTTCAACATTAGCCTGGCCAACATGGTGAAATCCCATCTCTACCAAAAATACGAAAATAAGCTCAGCGTGGTGGCGGGCACCTGTAATCCCAGCTACATGGGAGGCTGAGGCATGAGAATCGCTTGAACCCAGGAGTCGGAGGTTGCAGTGAGCCTAGATTGCACCACTGCAGTCCAGCCTGGGTGACAAGAGTGAAAATTCCATCTCAAAAAAAAAAAAAAAAAAAAAAAAAAATCTGAATGTTAGAGGGCTTATTACTCTTTGGTTAATCATGGTTTCTAGGCCTTTTCATTAGACTAAACTAGGAAATATTTTTAAGATAAATCAGATCAAAATCTCTACTGTAGCTTCCAATTTAAATTCAAGGCTACAGGTTTTTTACTTAACCTCTTCTATCTTATTTCTGTGTCTCCCTTCTCCTATTCTGAAGATGACAATCCTGGCTCTCAAGGACACAAGGATAACTGAATTAAGCCATCACATAGCTACTCATTTGTCTGTTTCCAGATTATCAGACAATAGTGTTAGAATAAAATACCTACACTGTGACTTACAATATTATTCAAGTCACATTACTGGGTTTTAAAATCATTTGGAATATTTTTTCACCGTGTGGCTATAACACACACTGAACATACATTTGTGGTTTTTTTCAATTAATAGAGATATTTCAATTGAATTGAGTTTTTAATTTTGTGAAATATTTATGAGGTTTTAAAATCAAATTTATCGATCCAATATATTTAAAGAAATCTAACTTTTATCCCTATTCCCTCTCCTCATTCCTTCCACTTTCTAGAAGTAACCATTTTTCTAATAGTATGAGTATTTTCCTTTATTGTTTCATTTTACATAGCATACTGGGAAATGTAGCACATGTTCCTCACCTTGCTTTCCTCACTTCAGAATACATCCTGGACATAAATTCATAGTAGTATAAGGAGATTTTCCTCATTTTTTATAGGTACATAAAACCCCACTAGATGGTTGTGACATGGTGTACTCATCCAGTCCGCTATTGATTTACACTTAGGGAGGTTCCAGTCTTGCTAGAATAAAACGTCCTTCAATAAAGATCTTATGCAAATGACTTTTTCAGTTTATGCTAGTGTAACTTTGGAATTGATTCCTGGAATTGAAATTGCTAGATCAAAGGGTAAAATGCATTTGTAATTTGTTAGATACAGTCATACATCACAATGACAGGGATATGTTCTAAGAAATGTGTCGTTAAGTGATTTTGTCATTGTGTGAATATCAGAGTGCACTTACACAAACCTAGATGGTATAGCCTACTACTTACCTAGGCTATATAGTATAGCCTTTTGCTCCTTGGCCTCATAACTGTATATCATATTACTATACTAAATACTGTGTGCAATTGTAACACAATGGTAAGTATTTGTGTATCTAAACATAGGACACGTATCGTAAAAAATACACTATAAAAGATCAAAAAATGGGCTGGGTGCGGTGGCTCATACCTGTAATACCAGCATTCTGGGAGGCCGAGGTGGGTGGATCACTTGAGTTCAGAAGTTTGAGACCAGCATGGCCAATATGGTGAAACCCCGTCTTTACTAAAAATATTTTTAAAATTAGCAGGGCATGGTGGTGGGCACCTGTAATCCCAGCTACTTGGGAGGCTCAGGCAGCAGAATCACTTGAATCAGGAGGCAAAGGTTGCAGTGAGCCAAGATTGTGCCACTGCACTCCAGCCTGGGCAACAGAGCAAGACTCCATACATGGTACACCTGTACACTGTAAACAGCACTTAGCAGGAATGGAGCCTGCAGGACTGAAAATTGCTCTGAGTGAGTCACTAAGCAAGTGGTGGGTGAATGCAAAGGCCCAGGACATTACTGGATACACTACTATAGACTTTAAAAACATTGTACACTGAGGGCACACTGAATTTATTTTTAAATATTAAGTAATTGAGCTGCAGTGTCATGACAGCTATGATGTCACCAGGCAATAGGAATTTTTCAGTTCCATTGTAATCTTATGGGACCACTGTCACACAGGCAGTTTGTTGTTGATCGAAATGTCATGATGGGGTACATTACTGTATCTCCAAACTTTCGGCCATAGGCATTGTACCATTTTGCATTCACGTTGTCAGTATATGACAGTCCCTATTTTCCCACAGCCATGCTGATAGAGCCTGTTGCCACACTGTTGGATTTCTGCCCATGACATAGGTGAGAAATTGTATCTTGGTTAGTTTTTTTGTTTCTCTTACTATGAGCCAGTTTGAACTTTATTTTATATGTTTAAATGCAATATACATTGTATGTTTTTGAAGTATTCATTTATCTAACTCACTTTTATTGGTCTTTTCTTTCTCTAGTTATTGAAATATTAGAAAGGTTTGTGAGATTAACTGCAAATGTTTTTTTCAGTTGTCATGTCTTGATCTTGCAAAAATTTTATCTATGCATTTATGTGTGTGTATGTATATGTGTGTGTATGTGTGTATATATTTATATATACACACAGAGAGACAGATACACACATGCATATATATATGCACATATATACACATACATATATGTGCATATATATATACACACATATATACATATATACACATATATACATATATAATTTACATTTGTTGCTTTTGGATTTAGAGTCACAGTTTCAAAAGTTTTACCCACTTCTATTTATAGAGAAATTCACCCATATTTCCTCTCGTATTTGTATAGTGTAATATTTTTACATTTAAATCTCTTATACATGCACAAGTTATATTGGTATATGGTTTGAGGAATGAATCCAATTTTATCTTTTTCTATAAACTGACCAGTTATTTGGACATCCTTTATCTTACAAGTTTGCCTTTTATCATTTGAGATGTCATCTATGGTATACAAAATAATGGCCTCTCAAAGATGCTCATGCCCTAATTTATGGAACCTATGAATATGTTTACATGGCAAGGGGAAATTAAAGGTGCAAATGGAATAAAATGTGTTAACCAGCTGCCATTAAGGATTATTCAGGTGGACTCAATGTAATCATAGGCTCCTTTAAAATTGAAGAGGGAGTCAGAGGAGGAGGTCAGATTCAAGGAAGAGTTGAAGATGCTGCTGTCTTTGAGGATGAAGGAAGAGACCATGAGCCATAAAATGCAGGAGGCCTATAGAAACTATGAAACGCAAGAAAATGGATTCTCTCTTGGAACTTCTAGAAAATGTGTAGCCCTCTAGACACCTTGATTTTAATCCACTGAAGACTGCTGGAGAATTGTGACCTGCAACACTGTAAGACTAATAAATCTGTCTGCTTTGAGTCACTACATCTGTTGTAATTTGTTATGGCAGCAATAGGAAACTAATATATCATCTTTATCATAAACTACATTTAGGAATTAATTTGGATTTACTTCTGATTTTCTATCTTATCCCATCAGTCAGTCTGCTTTTCCACATGCCATTCAAGACACTGTTTTAATTACAGAAATTTTATTATAGATTTTAACATCTGCTGAAGATGCTACCCTCCCCCTTTCCTCTCTGGAGATTTCCTGGCTCTTCTCACTTATGTATTATTCCAAATGAAGGTTACAATCAATTTGTCTGACTCCAGGAAAATAAAAAGAACTTGATGACATTCTTAGGAACCAATAATATTTTTCAGGAAAAGTTCATGCTTACTTTATGATAGAGGCTCAGTGACCCTAAAAGTGATTCAAATAAGGAAACAGGAGTACCTAGCATAATATTACATAGCTGTAGAAATGAGAAAACAATTACTTGGAAGGCATATGCAAACAAATACCTTTTTTATTATCAGACTTCTTAAATGCTAAGTAAGCCAATCACACTTAAGAAAAAAATATAATTGGACCACATGATTAAAAAGTCCAAATGAAGTTGGGTGCAGATACTCAAATGACATCAAAAACAGGTAGACACAGGTCTCCATTTCTGGTTCCTTTGTTCCACACTGTTGTCTTCCTACTTAAATGTCCTGTCCATGAACAGACATGCACTTGACCAACTTAGCAACTCATGAGGAAACAGTTCCTCTTCCTCAACAGTTCTTGTAAAAGTAAGAAAAATAAATCTCATTAGTATAACTTTCTTCACATATTAACTCCTCAGCCAATCACTATGGCCAAAAGAATAAAATAATCTGATTGTACAGTTCTAGGTCATGAACCCACTCTTTAAGATGTGGATGGAGTCAACGCTTCCTAACTCCAGAGGTGAGAGTTAGGGAGAGGGATTCCCCAGAAGGAAAAGCCAGAACACTATGATGTGATTAGAAAAAGGGTGACTGGATATGGGAGAGGTGCAAAGCACCATTATGATCACTTAAATGGATTTGTACCACATAAATACACATGTAACATGTAACATGTCACTGGGTGATGCGGGGGTGGGGGAAAGGAGTAATTAAACTTGCTTAGGAGCTGATTAACTGTTAAAATTTAAAGGACACACAGAAGTCCCTGTTCTGAATTTAGATAGAGGTGTAGCCAGTCTTAGCAAACACAGGCTGCAGAGTATCTGGCTTCTGAAGGAGAGCTGGTGCCTTTCCAGCTGTGTGCCCTGAGCCAGCTTGGCTAGTCTACTAGATTCATTGGAATGAGTTTCAACCTAGTGCAGTTAAAATTCAAAATAGGATTGGAAGATGTGAATATAAAGTGTACTCAGGAGAAAAATCTGTCTGGCAAGGAAGTACAGAAAGATTTCAGATAGTTATATTTAAGAAGAATCCTAAAGATTAATAATCTTCTTTCCAAGTAAAGAAAAAAGTCTAAGAATCAAATTACATATCTATGATTACCATGAAGATTACCATAGCCTCAGTTTTTAAAAAAATCACCATCTCCTACCTAAAACAAAACTCAGAAGTCTTTCCAAAATTTCTGCTGGGGGCGGGTAGGAGCTGTTTTAGCTAATTCACTATTAGGTAGAAGATAATAGTATCCTAAAATGAGAGGTTGCAAAGTCCAGACAGGTAACTTCAAGGAGTGACGGGCATTAGGCAGGAACTGGACGCCCCTAAAGGATGCCTGTCTTTTCACAAGATTGTCACCAAGAAGGAAAGTGGGTGTGGTTTCAACATAAAAAAGAGAAATTTACTGGAGAGCCTCTTAATTATTAAATATTGGCAAATAATGGAAATACTTAAAAACTTGTTTGGGCCACATGAAACCTTATCTGCAGACTCAATTCCTGCCCTGGGCCAACAATTTTTTCCTTTTCCATCTTTGCCTTAATCCTTCGAGGAATTCATGCATTTTAAAAGAGGACAAAGATATCCTTAAAAAGCCTCTGAATAGTAGATTTTCAAGCAATTCTAAAGTAAAGAATATGAGACTTTTAGAGCACAGCACATTTTCAGCACCCTTAAATCGGGTCATGTAGACATATTTTTAAACTCTGCCTATTTGTATTTTATGCCTAGCAAGATAACGTGGCTCTGCATTAGTTAGGCACTCTTGGCTGAGAGTTAGGGAGACCTCAGATGACCTAATTTTATAAACAACCCCCCGATTCTCCCAGATCCTACTCTTTTTTGTTTTTTTTGTTTTGTTTTGTTTTGTTTTTATTTATTTATTTTTTTTATTGCATTTTAGGTTTTGGGTTACATGTGAAGAACATGCAAGATTGTTGCATAGGTACACACATGGCAGTGTGATTTTCTGCCTTCCTCCCCATCACCTATATGTGGCATTTCCCCCCATGCTATCTCTCCCCAACTCCCCACCCCCCGCTGTCCCTCCCCTATTTCCCCCCAACAGACCCCAGTGTGTGATGCTCCCCTCCCTGTTTCCATGTGTTCTCATTGTTCAACACCCGCCTATGAGTCTTTTCTTATTTTTTCACCTAAGGAAAAGACCATTTTCAACCTTTGTTCAGCAGTCATGATTCACAAGTCAACTCTTTTGCATGGTTTATTCCATAAATTAATTCATTGACCCGCTTGTTTGTTTGTTTGTTTGTTTGTTTTAAGTGTTTACTGAATACTAAGCCCTGTTCTAGGTGCTGAGGATAGAGCAGAAAGTACAATACGCAAGAGTGGAATAGAGACATTAATAAAGAAGTAAGTAAATCAGCAAATAAACAATTTCAGAGAGTTATAAGTCCTATGAATAAAATAAAATAGAGTGGTTTGGGAAAATTACATGTTTTGAAGGGTGGACAATCCATTTTAAACTGAGTAGTCAAAAAGGCCTCTTGCAGGAAGTGACATTTAAACTGAGACTGAAGGATACAGAAAAGCTAACATGGGATGATCTGCAGGAAGACCATTCCAGGAAGCAGAACCCTACGGTGGAAGAAGTATGAGTTGTTCTGGGAAAAGGAGAAAGCAGGTGAGGATAGAATACTGTGAATGAGAAGAAAAGAGCAGGTGCAACTGAGCTGAGGAGAGAGGGGCGGACAGCAGGCACTTTATGTGGAACCTGACAGGGAAGGGGCTTGGATTTAGTCAGAGTTCAATTCAAAGCCAGTGGAAAGTTAAAAATGGAAAAACTTTGTATAATTTACATTTCTGGGTGATCACTTAGGTCTCTTTGTGAAGAATGGATTGGAGAGCAGCAGGATAGAGGTAAGGAACCCATGTTTCAGGCTATTGCTAAGTGCAGGCAAGAGGCAACAGATCATAATGGCTCACACTAGGATGGTATCAGCAAAGCAGGAGTGGAGAGGATAAATTTAGCATTTTTAGAGGAAAAAGCCAATAGGATTTTAAATACGTCTATTAACCAAAAAAGAAGATGAATTAATAAAATAAAGGAGGGAGGGAAAGTGAAGGAAAGAGTTGCTATGTTCAAGTTCCTTAGGAAATGCAGTGTTAAAGAAATGTACTTGTGTGTGGGGTGTGTGTGTGTGTGTGTGTGTGTGAGAGAGAGAGAGAGAGAGAGAGAGAGAGAGAGAGAAATATCTACCAAGACTAGTGGCAAGGGGAATGGTTATTTTGGGGAAAAAAAAAAAAGGTCACATTTTTCCAAACTTACTTGAACATAAACATGAAATCATTTTATCCATAAAACGTCTTCTCTTGGGACTTTTATACCCCAAAATATACTTTGCAAAAACATTTGTCAAAGTTTAATTTTCAAAAAGTTAAAGGCATAGTGTTCATGTATTCAACTCATTAATTCGGGAACCAGCAGATGGTAAAACCGGTTCAAAGAGCATTTGAAAAACTGGGTATCTACGTGTAGTTGAATACATTTGCTAGGTTAGACACAAACTGATTAATATCTTCCAGGGCACTAATCTCTGTGATTATTATTTTCTATTATGTGGCTGAGAAATCATTTGTATCTACACTGACACTGTTGTCCAAGTGTAATGTTTAATAGTATCCTGGTTTAGAAGACAAATTGTATGTTTTGTTTTAATTATTAAGTGAGCATGTAAACTAACAAAATTTATACTTATAATCAAGAGTAAAGACCAAGTCCAACAAAGCTACATTCCCTTAAATAGGTAAATAATACTTGGCTAGGCCTATTAAACAAGTGTTTCCATACAACATAAAACATTGAAAACACATGTTGGCCTCCCAAGTTTGTGAAAATGTTTTCTTAATATCCACTCTTATGATCATAAATAATCTCCAAAGATTTTTTTTATTTCTCATGAATAGACACGCATCCAATGATTACATATTGTGTTCTGGCCATTTCATTTACATATATACAATACTAAGTGTTCACTTACTTGAATGCATAGAGCCATACAGTGTTAAGGAACTACTAATGCCAGAGAATTATCTTTCATGTGGAAATCTGTATAATTTTGAAAGGGTTGCACTTTCAAAAACGTCTATGTTATTTGCTCTTTCACCCTGAGCCTACAAAACCAAGCCCAACAAATTTACCTCCATGAGTTTCCCTGTAGTACCTAACACTGTGGTCAAATTTCTTTCTTTTTAAGATCTCTATAATCTGTTGACATTCCTGGGCTGCCAGAAAGTGACCTAGGGAAGAGTGAGCTTCTCTTACGTTTTGATGATTTTTCCCTGCAGGACAATTATGGTAATCATCCCAGTAAGACAGCTCTTACTGTGGTGTTGAGCTATTTAAGAAATATCAAACGTATTAAATATACCTAATCATTTCTGGCATCTATAAAAAATTTTGTGATTCCTCTCAGATTCTTTGGGAAATCTCTGAAATCGTTTTAAGTATAAAAGATGTATTTATTTTTCCTTCCCCTGAGTTTAGGGTTTGATCTTGGAAGGCAAAAACAAAAAAGTTCTCAAAGTAGATGTGGTCATTTTATTAACATAAGATCATGGATACCTGAAAAGAATAAATCGTGGAACTTTGGCTATTGATTAATCAGAAAAACAATATACTTTGTTAAATATACAATTGTAAGGAAATAATTTTTTTAAGTAAGGAGTTTTTTCTGTTTTATTTAAATAATAGTTTTACATAGAATATCTGTTATCTGAGTGAAATGTACAAAAAATAAAGGATAAACTTGTATTATGTTTGTAAAGAGCAGAATATGCCGACACACTCACCATTCTGAAAAAAAGAAAACCAAGTCTAGTGTTGTATAAATATAATAGTTAGCAGTAAAGGATCCTTAAGTATCTTTTTTAATTAATTATTTTTTGAGTAAGTTCCTCAAAACTATATAAATTTTAACATATTTTATGACTTCTCTTTTAGGTTCATGATTTTCAGATATAGTAAGAAGCTTTCTACAACTTTCCACATCCACACAAAGTTTGTCTCTCGTTACCCTCTTTCATATTTCTAACAATCTGACACTTTCCTTTGGTCAAAACTACACTCTTTTACCCTTGATAAACAAAAGCACAACCATTACCTTGGTATTCAGTCAAGCTTCTTTGTCAATATTTTTCGTAACATAATCCCGATTGCCCCTTAATTGTAATTTTTAGCTAGATTCACTACTTTTTCACAGAGAGAACTGGGATATAGGAAAGAATTGATAACTATGTGTCATACACAAGCATGTTAGCATGCGTACTAGTAGAGCTTATGAATACAGAAGAGTAAGAATCTCTGTTGAGATAGTATAGTACCACAACAGCAACAATTCCTTTCACACTTTCTTAAAGTGGCAAAAATAAAGACATATGTTAATATGATTCAAAGATATGGCAACTCTATAAAATATATAGACAAGGGACAACATTTTACATGTATTATACATATATACGTACATATATGCACAATACATGTAAACAATGTTTGGTGACCAATGTTTTAGTATTCTGTCATGCTTTACAAAATTAATTAACTTAATTTAATTTCAGTTGAATGATTTAAAATTAATTATACATTTAAAAAATTATGTTTGGGGCAGGCACGGTGACTCACGCCTGTAATCCCAGCACTTTGGGAGGCCGAGGCAGGCAGATCACAAGGTCAAGAGATTGAGACCATCCTGGCCAACATGGTGAAACCCCTCTCTACTAAAAAGACAAAAAAATTAGCTGGGCGTGTTGGTGTGTGCTTGTAGTCCCAGCTACTCAGGAGGCTGAGGTGGAAGAATCACTTAAACCAGGAGGCAGAGGTTGCGGTGAGCCAAGATTGCACCACTGCACTCCAGCCTGGTGACAGAGCAAGACTTTGTCTCAAAAAATAAATAAATAGATAAATAAATTATGTTTAAGCTGATGTGCTACAGAACCCAACTATTATTTATGTAAAAACATTTGTTAAAAAATAATTCAATTTAGTTAAACACATAATTTTACATTTTACTTAGTTTTAAAAATTGTGTAGAAATAATGTTGGCTTATTTGATTAGTAAAATAGTTTAAGAATGTTAAAAAGTTCAGATTAACTAAATTTTTGAAACCCCAATGTTAGACACAGGGAAGGGAACAACACACACTGAGGCCTGTGGGGGTAGGCTTGGGGAGAGGGAGAGCATCAGGAAAAATAGCTAATGCATGCTGGGCTACATACCTAGGTGATAGGCCGATAGGTGCAGCAAATCACCATGGCACATGTTTACCTATGTAAACCTGCACATCCTGCCAATGTACTCGAGAACTTAAAAAAGAAACCTGAAAAGCCGTAAATAAAATCATTGATAATGTTGACTCAAACAAACAAACAAAAACTCCAAATGTTATATAGAACACAATGTAGGCTGGTATTATGCTCTATGTTACTAAAGCCAGGAAAAAGACACATAGCTGTTTTTTTTAAATTATTAAACCAGTTTTGATCCAAAGAGTCACCTTAATTATTTGAACTTAGACTATTAATTAAAATGTAAAATGTAAGAAATAAAACACAGAGACTTCAGGTATATCATATATATGTATTCATGAATCTCTATCAACCAATCAGAACAGAGTTCCTATATTGAAAAACTCTATGGCTTAATGTATTACTATCCTCTAGCAATAAAAAATATTTCACATTCACATGAAAAAATGGGCTCCAGTTTTAGTAGCTAGAGACATCTACTATCATTTATTTGTATTACAGATCTACAGTTTGCATAGAGTTTGGCAGGGAAGACTCCATGCATTGTCATTTGGGATGGCTTAACTGGGGTATGGAAGATCCACTTCTAAGAGATCTTGCTCACATGGCTGAAAAGTCAGTGTTAGTTGTGGCTGTTGACTGTGACATTGATGAGGGCAGAGAGCTGGGCCCTTGGTTTGTCTCCATGCAGGTCTGTCTACATGGGTGGCTGGGGCTTCCCCACAGCATAGTAGTTGGTCCCAAGCATAAAAACAATTGTATTGTCTTTTATGACCTAGCTTCAGAAATTCCACAGTGCCACTTATACCTGAGTACAAAATCTGCTCCAATTTAAAAGTATAGAATATAGATCTTGCTCTCAATGTTAAGAATGTCAAAGTCATGTTGTAATAACATGTTGGAAGGTAGATATGGTAGTGGCCATTTTGTGAAAAATAGAATCTGTCAAACGAGGTAAAGACTTTTCTCAAATACAGTCACACAGACACACAGAGAGCTTACAGCTCTCATTCTACAACCTCAGCCATGGGTCAAAAGAAAAAACAGAACACAGAAAAACTCTTGTCCAGATATTGTAAGTTCTTCTCCCTCCCAGAGGAACTAAAACATTTTCTCAAATAATTTGAGTTCACAAACAGGCAATCAACCAAACAGAAAAGGCTAACAAACCAGATTATCTGTCCTCTCCTTCCACCACCCAACTGAGATCTTTAAAAGATTAGACGAGAAAACCAGATTTCTCGTCATTCCTGACACCAGTGCTTCTGAACCACTAAGAGTAATTGTTAGCTTTCATGAGTAAAAGTTGCCTTAAGTGCATCCTCCGAAAAATAGTGTATTTGGATTTCACAATTTAGCCCAATTTTCACAAATGATATTTTCTAACAAGAATCCAGTCTCAGCAAATATGATTTTTAAACTAAAATCTCTAGTCAATACAACTATCTAGTCAATTAAAAGCTAACAAGAAATAATATTGATTCATTTAAAAATTTTTCTTCCATCTTTATAGTGGTTGATAAGTCTTTAGCAGTGGACTGCAATAGCTGGAGTTTGGGTATGAATTCAAATACTAGCTCTGCTCCATGTGTTATGTGTTCTTGGGCTCCTCTCTAGTCCTTGTTTTCATCATGGGCAAAATGGAAATAATAATTATACCTCATAGGCTCACATGAGTATTAAATAGGAAAACTTAGTAAAACATTAATCATGGTGCTCAGTGCAAAGTAAACCCAATAAATACTCTTGTTACTATAACTATTACAATACTATAGTAATATAATATATAATGATGTATATGTGTTATATAATAAATGTATATATTATACTAGAAATATTTATTTTATATAGATATATAGTATAGATTTATATTATAGTTATATAGTAGTATATATTAATAGTTATTTGTATAAAACATGTCATACTATTAATATAATAGAGTATATTATTATATATACTATATATTATAGCATTTATAGAATTATATATAGTATAAATGTAGTTTTATGTACTATATACATAACTAATACCATATATGTCATATATGTACTATGTATAAACATATATATTATGCTATATATATACTACACATATTACTGTAACTACAGTAATATAACCATTACTATAAGCTAATATGACATAAAAAAGGCTACCTGCCAATTTGACTCTATTTTAACTTGGATGTTCCAAGAATTAAAGGGATAAAAATGAATCTCCACATACTTTCAATATTTCAGCCATGAATTTTAGAAAACACACATTCCCATCCAATGCCATTTTTTTAATCCAAGCATACATGTGGTACATTTAAGTTGTGCTTTTATGTGAATTTGAAATGCTTTGGGTTTCAAACTGCTTCAGAAAAACACCAGTTATTTTTGCTGCTAGGAGTTGAGGAATCCTTTGTATTTGAAAATATACATTAAGATAAAGACTCTTATTTGATGTGTCTGGCATTCACTTGTTCCAGAAGTCAATTTGGGGTGTTAACATTTGCAGTGCCATAAATGCAAGAGTGAGCCCCTACCCCATAGGGAGCTAAACAGACAAGTAGATGTCTAGCCCTTTCTTTTTGTAGTTTCCTCCTGCCCTTATGCCCAAAAATGTGGACACATGCCTCCCCAAGTAAATGCAGCATTTTTGAAACTCCTCTCTTTGAAAACTGTAGACTCCCATATCTCAACTGCCTACCTAGGATCCATGGCCATCGAGTGAATCCTAACGAAAGCTCCCTCCTCTGAGGAAAACAGTTAATGGCTTCATATGTTGCAACTCCATCACTAGCTTATCCCCTTTATAATACAGAGCTCTGGATCTCTATACAAAGAATGCCCAGAATAAATATTATGATAATAGGAAAACGAAGACCAAGCATTTTGAAGGCATAATGTCTTCTATTTTTGAAATATGAACAACTAAACTGAGAGCACCTCATTTTCTGCTCAAGAAGAGTAACAAGAAGTACCCTCATTTTCTACACAAGAAGGACGACTAGTGGTCAAAAGATGTACTTGTCTCTTGATTTTTCGTGCCTTGAATTCATAGACTCATATATTTGCAATTAAAATTGTAGATCACTTACTTTAGGTTTATCACTGAGGAGAACAAGCCCATGAAAAGGAGAAGTAAATTAATTATTCAAGGTTTTCTGTTTAGTGGTAGATCTAAGTCTCTTTCTAACATATAGCCCCTCTTAGGTCTAATTTTCTTTGGTTGTGAATATGCAGTAGGAAATAATTAGCTCAAATTCCTTTGGTGTTATCCAGAAGAATTTGGTTCTCGTGCAAAGACAAGCTGCAACCACTATGCTTAAAAACTGGGAACGTTATGATTTAGTCTTCCTAGAGAATTTTAGTAGTGATTTGTCGTAATTACTCTTTTTTCTTTTTTTTTTTGAGATGAAGTTTTGCTTTGGTTGCCCAGGCTGGAGTGCAATGGCACAAAATTAGTAGTGATTTGTCGTAATTACTTTTTTTTCTTTTTTTTTTTGAGATGAAGTTTTGCTTTGGTTGCCCAGGCTGGAGTGCAATGGCACAATCTCTGCTCACTGCAACCTCTGCCTCCCAGGTTTAAGCGATTCTCCTGCCTCAGCCTCAGCCTCTGGAGTAGCTGGGATTACAGGCGTCCGCCACCATACCTGCCTAATTTTTTGTATTTTTTGTAGAGACAGGATTCCACCATGTTGGCCAGGCTGCTCTTGAACTCCTGACCTCAGGTGATCCACCCACCTCGGCCTCCCAAAGTGCTGGGATTACAGACATGAGCCACCGCACCCAGCCAGTCTCTGACTGGTTTTGAAGCCTCTTGAAAAGAAGTAGGTGTTACAAATTTATTTTGGTTGATAAATGTGCATTGAAAGTTCTCCAACTGAGTTATTGTTGACCAAGTAGATGGAAACTTGGAATGATGTACCAGGAGTAAGCTCACCATCCTCCTATCCACATACCTAAATATCTCAAAAACCGAGTCGCCAAAGCCCTACATTCCTTAGACCATGACTAAATGTTAACACTTTTGCCCGATTGTATGTGTCTAGAAATAAATATGTACCAACAAGTTCATAATTTTTAACTAAATTTAATTGTGCTTTGGAAACTTGGAACAGCTAGTAGATAATGACTGTGTTTGGAAGTGATTGTTTTAAATTCAGCACTTAAGCAAAGATCTCTGCGAATCATCTAAGCATTTGCTTTTCATCACTCCATCAAAGTGTTTCTTAATTTTAACACAAATGGGCCTGCGGGCAGAAGACTCCTACACAAGAGGGAAAAAAACTCTTCCTAGACGTGGCTAGTATAACAACAACACAGGGACATAAAAGGAAGGAGAACTAAGAAATATTATCTTGAAAGTGAACTGACTGAGCTGAATTTTTAGCCAAGCAATGTGCAGGAATGAAGTAATTTTGGTTATTTCTAACCTCCTCTTCAAAGATGCTCCAAATTTCACATCTTCTGGTGTAGGCAGTGTCTCAACAATGCTCCACAGTAACCTTATTCTCTGATACACCAACACATGAAGAAGTTTTGGGAGATGAATTATTTATGATGAACTTCGAAGATTGCAGGATTTCACAAGGTTTAAGTTGACAAGAGGCAAAGAATCTCCTCAGGAAAAACAATCACATATGAGTAAAAGTTAATGGTAGAAAGTAACCATGGTTCAGACTACCTCTTCTGTGAAAGTATTTTCTTGTATTCTCAATGAAAAGTGCTCTTTTTCTGATTTGACTCATCAATCTTAGTCGCTACAAATTCCATCGAGTGCATAAAGGGTGAATTCTGTGTCCCACATGAAGTTGCATAGGTTGTAAGTGGTCGTAGCACGTACTTACTGACTTATTCAACACTTGTGAAGCACTTACGGTGTGCCATGAGCCATGCTCGGTGCTGAAGTTACTAAGAAAGTAAAAGTCGAATAACAGAGCCAGATTTTTAAAATCCTAATACAATGGTATATGTGTTTTGATAATGTATTATCCAAATATTTATTAAGAAGAAGATAATATGTCCCAGTTTGCCCATCTTACACCTGTTGTGCCAATGGAATGATTAATAGCATTCTGGTTTAGATGGCAAATCATATACTTAACCCTATTTATTAAACAACTCACACGTGTCAAGCACCAGAAATACAAGAAAATTTCTCCATTTAAGGAGTTGAATATCTAGTAGAGAAAATAGACAAATAAATAATTTTAATACATGTGATAAATGTTATATATTATAGATACATGTAGAATGCCTTCAAAGTTTATTTGTAGCATATTTGTTCCAGACCAGGCACCAAGAATACCTTTCAGTGTCCGAAATGGCAGGTAATCTTAAATGAATAAAGGAGTTAAGTGAAGAAAAAATGTTCCAAATACAAGATGTAGTTGCCAAGGCAAAGGAACAAGAGAGGGTACAGCAATTTTCAAGAACTAAAAGCATTTGATCTGTCTGGAACATTGCCTGCAAGCAGGGAGGAACAGGAGCTGGAGCTGGAGGGGTAATAGCTAGATCATGATGGATCTCATATGCCAATTTAAGGTCTGAACTGAATACTGAGGCTTGAGACGTTACTGGTGCATAAAACACTGGGTCACTTTAACTATAACATGGAGCACAAAATAGAGAGGGCATGAGTACAGAGAGATATAAGCAGATGTTTTGGGGTGAGATTTACATAAAATCTCTTTAAGTGACCCTAATTTGGCATCAGCTTTTTTTTTCTCTCCTGCATTTTATTGCTTTTTGCTTGGAATAGGAATGTGATGGCTGGATTCCAGCAAACATCTTGTGACCTTGAGGAAGAAAGTGACATGTAGTGAATGAGCAAGGCAAAAATAAGAGTCTCGATTTTTACCACTTTGTGCATTCATCTTACTAGTTATAGATCACCTACATTTGCACTACCCCATCCCTTTTACTCTCCTTCCACAGAGTGAACCATGATCCTCTAACTGGTGTGCATCATCCCATAACTACTTATTTTATTGCATATGAGTCTAAAATAAATGTATCATCTTGCATTATATTAATTAGGATGTATACTAAGCTTCTATAACAAAGAAATTCCAAAATATAATGGTTCAGAAATTCCATGGCTCATGGAGTCCAGTGATAGGCTAGCAATTCAGGCCAGATATCTTTACCCACATGGTTAGCCAAGAACTATGTTTCCTCTCTTGTTTCTTCATCATGACCTTGGGTGTCCTCATAGCTGAAGTTGACATTCTTGCATTCTAGCCATTGGAAAGGGAGAAGAGAGGGAGGGGTGGATGTGCAGCTCCTTTCACATTTATGGATATAACACTGAAGTTGTACACATAATTCTGTTGACATTATATGGGGTAGAATTTGACTCATGGCTGCACCTAACTTCCAGGGAGGCTGGATAATGTCTCCCAGTATGACCATACACACTGCTGAATCTTGGGCAATGGGCTCTTCTCTCACTGAAAAGAGAAGGGTAGTCAGGATTCTAAGCCACAATTAGAAACCTGTAGGTTTTTAACATTTATATAAATGGATTGCATTGTGTGTATTTTTCAGTAATCAAATTTTTTACATTTGCTATTGCATTTTTTACATTTATTCCTATTGTTACATTAAATAAATTTTACTCATTTTAATAATTACATTGAGCTCATTCATGGATAAATCATACTTTATCTGTTCAGCTACTGGTAGATGAGATATAAAATTCCAGTAAACCCATCTTCTCTTGTAGTGTTGAATCAATACAGAATCAGTCTTAGCATGTGGGAAATTACATTTTAAAATGGTGGCTTCCGAGTACACCACGAGACAAGCCATTCCAGAGGTCACATAATAGAGAGGTTTACTGGCCAAGTTAAGATGCTCAAATCACATGGCTTTTTAAATCAATATAAAGCATAGTGAGGAGAAAAGGGAAAGATATGGCATAAGTTAATACAGCTAGGATAGGATGCAAGCAAGATAAAGGGACCATGCAAGCTGAATCCTGTGTCTCTGTAGCATCAGTCTTTCCTCCTGATGATGGGGTTGTGAGGACCAGAGTCGAAAATTTTGAGGCAAGGGGGCTTCAGATAAAAGGTGGCTAAGCCAACATAAATTCTTGCTTGATTGAAGAGATCCAGGGGCAATTAACCTGGCAAGCAAGTATAAACTTTTAATTCCTTTTCCTGGGCAGAGAAATTGTAGGGCCAGAATGGGTATTGCCAATGGACCACCGGTTTAAGACTTCATCACTACTGACTGCTGCTTCATACAGATCATCAATATTAGATGCTTCGGTGCCTCATCTCTATTTAATGAATTATAAATATTTAGATCCTCTTAATGCTTCTTTCCTTTTTATCTGTGTTTAGCATTCATATGCTCTAATTATCCATGTCTGTCATCTTATAGGTTACTAATTTATATATAATTAAACATATTAAATGAGTTTCAATTCCATTTGCATTTCTTATCTTCTGCAACACAATGGAATATTCTAAAATAATATGAAAATACATAGTGTAAGTTGGGGCAGATGAGAGGAGAGCCTTTACCACTAACTTCATGGCATGGCCAAGAATAATTGTCAGACCTCTTCCAAAATGAAAGAAGAGATGAAGACATGCCTGGTTTCTTTTTTCAAAATCACCCATAAGGTAAGTCATTTTACCGCTCCAAGTGGTAACTGAAGGGGATATAGAGAGGGCAGGAAGGTTATACAAATGCAGATAGTTCCACTTAAGAGACAACATCAGGAGTGTGGAGTATCTCCCTCTCAAATGAAGCTGGAATTCACAGATGAAGAGCCCAAACATTACCGTTATAACCTACAAGGCTGGTATCAGGGAATGTAACTTACATACTGCAGAGAAGTGGGTTTCATAATATTGAACTCCATAATTAGGCTGACTTACTCACAGTCAGTGCTGGACCAATACAAGCTTCACTCATGGGGAAAAGATTTTCATGACTGAGATTAATACAGCCAATAACCTTGAGAGTAATTGGGAGCAGTGTCAGTTCCCAGATATGCATGCGCAGTTCCACATCCTAAATCAATAGTCAAGTAATTCTCTCCTCATCGGGGAGGAGTGAGTGAGGGTAGATGGAAATGAAGCATCTGGAGCAGAAAAAAAATGTTCTTCCTGACAATTTTCAGTTTTTATCTTAATCTACTGGGTTTAACCAGTAAATGTATGATCAAACAGGGAAAAGAAGATCATTCTATTAGGGTAGCCCTGTTCCTATGTTGACAAGACCTCCTGCCTAATACCAACCATTACTCGTTTGGCTTCTTCTTGGAAGTACTGCTAATGTAGAGAGCACCCTCCAAAGTCAAGTGTAGAGTAAACTCTCAAAAGGTTCTGAACACGTCAGAGTGGTACGTTAGTTACGTTAGCTCCAAGGCCACTCCATATCAATGCTGAAATTCACTCTTTATCTATTTCCCATTACAAATTGCTCATGAGAAATTAATATTCAAAGATTAAAGATATCACTGTCAAAAATCAAATTATTTTGCCATTGTGACTTGAAGTTGAAATAAATGAGAAAGGGGAGTTTAAAGGGCAGCCTAATTTCTTATTCTACTCAGTCTATCAGTAAAGGGGCTCTTAGCAGCACAGAAGAATTCAGTCTTTCAGAAGTTACATCTTGGGCTGCACTCTCAGAACTAATTTAGTGGTTTCAAGGTCTCAAAATGTGCATAATTTTAATAACATGTCTCACTTACTAAATGGCCTACAAGATTAATAGGACATAAAATATTATCCCAGCACCTGTTTCACACCTAAAAGATATAAGAAGAAATAGTATCTACTAAATTATTTATCTCAGGCAAAATTATGTTCCTCAAACTATTTTTAGTATCAAGCATCATAGCAAACCCCAATGATACCTGAGATTAATAAAATAGAGAGAAAATCTTGGTTTCTACTTCATCAGAATGCTAATAAATCTATGCCACATGTTTAGTGTCTACAAACTGTGAATTTAAAATCAAATGGGAAAGATCTCCTAGCAAATGGTTAATGTAGGTCTATGCATTCGCCATTTTTGGGTATCTAGGGGTGGGAAGCTTGGTTGGGAAAATTTATTTATGCTTATTGTTTTGTCTCTCAGACTGTGGCATTTAAGATATTGCAGCCTTACTGCAATGTTTGGAAATTTTAATGGTGGCAGCCTATGAAGCCAATTTGAGATGCCTTCTTTCCTGCCCAGAATATTCAAATGCTCTTAGTTTTTACTTCATCTTTGAGCCCCATGTTTCTGCTATTCTAGTGCTGCTTGGAGGATGGCCTCTGCCTAATGAAAGATCTGCTCACTGCTCACTCTTGCAAGCAGACACATCGATCCCAGTGCCCTCATAGGTTTTCTAGTGTTGCTTGCTGTAGAATTGCTTAAGGCTGTCATAATTGGCCTCCTGGGGAGGGTTTTCCCCAACTCTCTAAATTCACTCATCCAAGAATTTGCCCTCAGCAGATTCCTGAAATGAAGCTATAGTTGTTTCCTAAAATTGTGCCCCTAGGGCCATAACAAAGTACAGTAACTCAAATTCTCCTCAGAGAACTGTCTATTCTTGTGTGTGTGTGTGTGTGTGTGTGTGTGCGCATATGCACGCGTGCACACACACACACACACGAGAATAGACAGTTCCTAAAGGAGAAATTTCCTAAAAGAATTTCTCCTCTTCTATTTAAGTCAGCCTACCTTTCAGTTTGCATGTGTGTGCGTGTCTGTGTGTCTCTGTGTGTGTTTTACTATGATGCCATATGTCTCAAGCCTCTCCAATTTACTCTTGAATTCCTAACCAAACCAAACTAATAAAGACATCTATTCTCAGCATGAAATTCTGTGGTTGTCTTCCTATTTGGTCAGTAATAATTTCCTCAAGTTCTTTACTTAAATTCCCTCAAAATGGCCTCTCTTTCTTGGTTCCTCGATCCTATTTGGTTTAAAAGTAATAACATCTACCACAGATTGGGTTTCAATTCTGGTATGAACTTACGTTATTTTTAAGCTCAAAGCCAATATGAAAACATGATGAAAAATGTTTAACAACTGTCTGGCGGGAGAAGAATCCTGATTTGTAGGGTTTACTGATTTCAGTAGTGTAAAAATTATCTGTATGGCCAATTTCAAGCTACCAACATGTCATCAACCACGAGAAAATTACTGAAGATTTAGTAATCTGCTTGTATAAGCTCATGCAAGCTGGACTTCACACACAACTGGGTGACCTTTTCACCCATGACAAGCCATATAGCCAAGATATCCAAGATTAGTTTTTCTCAAGTTCTCAACATTTTATTCATTTTTCTTGAAGGAATTTGAGACAGCAATCTAGGGCTACATATATGGGACTAATTCTAAAAGTTTAAAACTGGAACCTCTGCTGGTGTTCAATAATTTATGTGGAACTCGGTAATGCCTTGCAGCTTAAAATCAACCAGAGACGTTCTATCAACATTGGCTTAAAGATTTAACCCCGCCTTAGCCTGACACCCAATATTTGATCCAGGTGTAGGATCAAGTCAAGATGCAGCAATTTGCATTTTCAAGGCCCCATCATTTGATTAAGATGTCACCTTGGCCAATGTCTTTGCTGAAACTTGCTGAGCAGTTGCTTTTGCTAAAAGAAGGGAGGGCAGGACCAGATGATGTATGTTTAAGACCTCTGTGCAGTCCTTCCTTTCTAAAATCAGTCACAATCGTGTGGGTAAAGCTACATTAAGAAACTCAGTAAGGTAAAAATCCATCTCTGGCCATAGCCTAGCACAATATATATCATTAAAGCATAGATCTACCCACCCTGCCCACACTGAAAGCTTCTTTATTTCATATGTTCTTTACTTTCACAAAGTATATTTCTTGCTTATTTCTCAATCTTGGGATTCAAGAGGCCCAATAAATAGCATACATCTGTACTAACCCATTGAAGAAATGAGACAAAGGAAGACGGTAGACAAACATCAAAATATCATCTTTTTACTGGTGAAACTGAACTGAAAAATATGACTTACATGTGTGGGCAAATGGGCTTCCTAATTCTGAACCCCAGAACCTAAGACACAGGCTGAGGTCACCTAGTACAGTCCTCCCCACACCAACAAGGCAGGACTAGCCCCTATAAAACTTCTGGAAAGAAGCAGAGCATTGCACCTTCAGGCGTGGAGGCACTCTCATAAGAAAAAGAGAGAAAGAAGTCAAGCCAAGCAGTTTCATTTCCTTATATCAAATTCACAAGTAATTTACTCTTCTTCCTCTGGAGAAGAAAACAAGAGAAGTTTCACTAGTCAATGTCTCTCTAATGGAGCAAAACATCATCATAAGGGTTTTAACTTAATCATAAACAAGTCATTGCTTCCCAATTTTTCCACTATTAAAAACAATGTTGCAGTACAAATCCTTATACCTATCTCCTATGCCATGTGCAAGACTATCCTTGGAAATATACCTAGAAGAGGATTTGCTGGGTCATATTATATCATGTGATAAATACTGTTAAATTGCTTTCCACAGTGGTTGAACGAACCAATACTTCCACCATTAGAATATAAGTTCCCATTGATCTCTATCCTTGTCAAGGCTTGATGTTGTATTAAAAAAAAAAGACTTTTTTTTTTAAATTAAAAAAATTAGGGTACAAAATGGTATCTCAATATAAAAATGGCTTTACTTTGTATTTCCATTTTCCTGATAAAGTTGAATTTCTTCTGTGTTTACTTATCATCAATATTTCTTATCATATGATTTCCCTTTTCAATTTTTTGCTTGTATTTCCATCATTTTGTTTGACTCCTTACCAATTTACAGTGGGCCTTTTTCTTTCTTTTTAAATTCTGAAAGCAAATCTAAGATCGATAATATGTGTTGCAAATCTCTCTCTTTTTTGTATTTTCTATCTGTTTTTCTCCCTATACTATAGGTTAGAATTTGGTGGGGGAGGGTGGTAGGGTGGAGCTGAGCTTTATTTTCCTGTTGACTTATTTACTCTTTTTCTGTATCTAAACATCTGTTTAATTCATCAAATTTTAAATATCAGCCAGAAAATATTATGGGAATAAGAAAAAGAAACTTCAAGGCCAGGCATCGTGGCTCATGCCTATAATCCCAACACTTTGGGATGCTGCGATGGGCGGATCACTTGAGGTCAGAAGCTCAAAACTAGCCTGACCAAGATGGTGAAATCCCAACCCTACTAAAAATACAAAAATTAGTTGGGTGTGGTGGCACATGTCTGTAATCCCAGCTACTCAGGTGGCTGTGGCAGGTGAATCCCTTGAACCCAGAAGGCAGAGGTTGCAGTGAGCAAAGATAGCACCAATGCACTTCAGGCCTGGGTGACAGAGTGACTCCCTCTCAAAAAAAAAAAGAAAAAAAAAGAAAAGAAACTTCATAACAGTCAACTTTGTTCCTTGGCCATAAACCTCTGGATCTACTTCCTTCTTTAAATTCATCTTTCATTTAGCCTCCCCTAACCTCTAATTCCCCAAGAATTTGTCTCCATCCCTAACTTATTTTATCTATTCTGAAAAACGAAGTCTCGAAGTTATCTAAACCCTTAGGAGTTGATTTGAGGACTATTTTCGTATTTCCAAGCAGCATCTCAAAATATTCACTCACCAAAAGGGAGGATTTTGCTGTATGGTGGTCAACAGCAGGTTGGTCTGGACTTGCCCAGAACCATGGGAAATTACAGTGCTAAAAGGAGAAAGTCCACAGCAAGTCAGGACAAGTTGGTTACCCTATTCTTTTACCAAGAAATAACATACATATTTCATCATAATTACTCTATCTGGCTTTTTTAGGTAAATTTTTAGATATGGAATGACTAGATCAAAGTGCATTTATTGCTTAAGAATTTTAACAGGTATTGCAAAAAACAGCTTTCTAATATAACTGAATCTATTTTTAATCCCATAGGCATCAACAATAGTTTCCAGACATTTTTAATGAGCCAGAATAGACTCGTCAGCAGCATCAGAGAACCGGAGTATACTGGAGACTCTTCACATTAACAGATGAGGACACTGAACAGGACTGTCCTCCATATTTGCAGGACGTTTAGCATCTCTGGGTAAACAGAACCCTCTCCCTCCACTCCCTACTTACACATGCCTCTCACTGTGACCATCTAACGAATGTCTCTAGTGGCTGAAAACAATACCTTTCCATAAAAACACAATGTATATTGCACCATCTCCAATAATGCAAAGGTATTTAGTTACCAGTTTTTCTGTACCAAGCACAGTGTTAGACACTGTAGATCTGAAATAAATTTTACAAAGTTACTGCCTTTAAAATTTACTTGTTTGGAGGAGACAAACATACAAACAATACTTAAAATATCTATACCTTTAACTTTAACCTTTCCAAAACAGTTACACAGTTTTAGTACACTGGAGAAAAAAGAATAATAGATATTTTTCCTTAATAGTTACAATAGAGTATTAGAGTATTTCTCTTCCAATTCCGACTCTCAAATGTCTTAATTTCCTAGAAGATGTGTTTTGCACTATGGCAATTATATCATTATGAATCAATTTGACAATGAACTTAAATTTTTAAAAATAATTCAAAACTTCAACATCTATTGTATCAAAAATCATCTCTATGGTGTTGCTGATAATGTTTCTAATAGTGGATCGTGGGCTCTTTATCAAGTAAGTAGCTTTTATAGTTATGAAGTCTTATTATAAACCAGAGGAAGCGGGTCACAGTTCAACTCACTTTTCAAACAGGCCAGAAAACAGGGTTGAGCATCTCTGTAGGTCTAACACATTCACACAGAAGTTGCTAACACAGATTGGAAAAAAAAAAAAAAAAAGATAGCCCACAAAGGGGTAATAACACAAACCAACAGAGTGGTTAAATCAGAAAAAATGAAATCAGCGTGTGATTTCATTCTTCACACTATTTGAAGTTTAGACATTTTCATCACTGCTTGTCCTTTCTTTTCCTAAAAATGGAAACTCCTGTAAAGCTGGGTTTCCTCAACCTCCCTAGAGCATCTAGCCATGAAATCTGTGACCACTAAAGGGGTGAATTGAAACAAAGAAAACATTTTTTGCCAGATTTCGTGAGACATGTCTGTTCACACTTACGACAACTGTAAGAGAGACCATCCATTGAGCGTTTATTATGGCAGACATGGGCTGGTGCTTTGTACATATCATCTCATTTAATCCTCATAGCAGCCCTGCAAAGTCTGGGGCACAGGTCTCAATTTACACACAAGAATACTGAACTAAGCTCTGAACTATGGCTCAGAGGGGAAAAATAGCTTCCTTAAGGATGTTTAGCTGACAAGCAGAGGAACTAACATTCAAACTTGGGACACCCTTGCTCCAGAGCCCAAGTTCTTTTCTCTAAAATTAAGTAACTTAAATAAATGTAACCCCCCTCAACAGCATCTTGTATGTTCTTGGTCCTCAGACACACTAGTAAGATTGACGAGCCAAGTCGCAGCAGTATTGTTCACTCGCTCTCTACTGTCCATTTGAAACACATTGCAATAAAATAATGGAATTTTTTTAAAAAGAGAGAGTCAATTGAATATTCTAACTAGATGTGGCTGATATTTCCATTTCAACCCTTGTACTTGGTAATAATTCTAAAATATACCGCTCCCTTTCCTGTGAGGAAACACCACCTTTCTTTAAACAATTGAATCCTTCTCTAATGATTCTGAAGTTTGGTACCTCAGGGACACTGTCAGAAACAAGTTTTTGTTTTTTTTTTGCCCCAAACCGTACTTGTAGAAAGTGTGGGAGGTTGGCCTTCTTACACTTAATCCTTTAATAATAGATTTTTCTTAAATTTGCTTCTTTTTTCCAAAAGAAGAGTACAAAATAACAAACTGCCTAGGGGCATTAAGCCATAAACAATTTTAACTAAACATTTCATAGGACCCCAGATTGTAAATGCTTATAATACTCACATTCTGGTCTTCTATTTTTAGACCCTATTCAGAAATTAGACTCACAGGCATCACCTTTGTTAAAGGATTAGGTTGTCTATTCTCAGCTACCACCTTCTCTCCTAATATGGCCAGTTTCTTTGAAAAAGCAAGAGCAGACTCAGCTACAGATGGATTCGTACACATCCATCTTTGCTGAAAAAACTAACAGCTCAATGAGCACATACTTCTTGTGTTCTTTTAACATATGAAAAATTCTATTAAATATTTTTCCATCTACCTGGCATGAAGCCATTAGGTAAACAATTCAAATCAACCCACATTTATCAAAAACCAACCTGCCTCAGCAAATGCCTACCATTGATTCTCAGTGAGTTTGAAGGAATTGACAAAATAAATCACAAACTGCTCTACAGCCCAGTCAGCTGGATACGCTGGGCAGGATTAAGAAAATGGGGCTAGCCAGTGCCATTGTTTGAGATCGGTAACAACCTCATTGAGTATTTTGAGGGACGCTCCAAGGTCCCACCAGAGCCAACTTCTCACTTACCCGGTGTGAAAGTCCCACCAATAAAGTTGACTCTCCTGAGACAATCAATAAAGATGTATTTGTTGAATTTGTTTGCTTCTCTGTATTTCTCTAACTAGATTAGAAGCTGCTTAATAGCTGCATGAAAGGTATTCATGAGTGTTTGCCTAATTAATTAATAGAACGTATTTATATCAAATTATTTCTAGAAGACCTTGTTAAAGTGTTATCTGGGGAATGAGGGACACCTGAAGCCTCATAGTTTCTTTCTTTCTCCCACTGTAGCTTTTGAGCTCTTGACTCCTCAGAGCCTTAGAATCTCATGCTATCTCTTTGAGTTCATTTCTTCCCCGAGCCCCAGAACTGACAGATCAACTATTTCAAAAAGCAGGGAGGGGCTGGGCATGGTGGTTCATGCCTGTAATCCCATCATTTTGGGAGGCTAAGGAGGGCAGATTGCCTGAGATTGGGAGTTCGAGACCAGCCTGACCAACATGGAGAAACCCCATCTCTACAAAAAAAACAAAAAATTAGCAGGACGTGGTGGCACATGCCTTTAATCCCAGCTACTCAGGAGGCTGAAGTAGGAGAATCACTGGAACCCAGGAGGCAGAGGTTGCAGTAAGGTGAGATCGCCCCATTGCACTCCAACCTGGTCAACAAGAGCAAAACTCCATCTCAAAAAAAAAAAAAAAAAAAAAGCAGGGAGGAGGGACAGCCATGGGTGGTGGTCAGTTTGACATACATAATGTGTGCCTAGGGCTACAATTTGCTTCTCTTTCCCTTCACCTTCTAGTCTTTCACCAAAGGTTTCCAGAATTCTTTAAAATAATTAACAGAGAACCAGTCTGCATGAACACATCGTCAGAAAAGCACCAAGGCTCAGTGTCACGATTCTATTCATTTTGTCACAAACCCTAACAACAACACAAGAAGGAATATATTATCTCATGCCACACTGGAGAAACATAAAGGCCCAGAGAGAGAGGTTGACTTGCTCACCTAAGGCCACACAACAGGCAAGTGACAGAGCCAGGCTTTGAACCCAAGACTGTCTGACTCCAAAGTCTTCTGCACTTCTTGCCATTTGGGGCCAATGCCTTGCCTAAGTCTCCGTTTCATCTGTAGCTTGAGGATTTCATATTAGATAACTTTGAGTGTTCTTCCCAGCAAACCCTTCAGAATCTGTGTTCCATCATCTCATTTTCCAACACTTGAACATCTGTTTGACCCATGACAAAACTGAGGCCCAGATAAGTGAACTGACTCGCCTAAATTCAGTGGACAACTCATTGTAGTCCCTGGCCCAGAGTCTAGGTTCCAACATCCGTCCCCAGTCTCTTTTCCATCTGACATCCTTAGCCTGGCCTATCAGGCCCTAATGTTTCTGGCTTTTCTTAACGCTATTTTCCCCTTTATTTTTTACAGTCTGACCATAACGATTGCCTGGTCTACCTATCCTAACCCCCTGTTTCCATCTCCAAACCTTTGAATCGGGGTATTCAACACCAGCTTATTATTTAGGTCTCAGTTCAGATGTCACTTCCTAAGAGTAAGTTTTCTTAGCTACCCCCTCCTCTACCCCACACATAGGATTGCCAAATAATATATAAGAACCCAGTTGAATTTGAATTTTGGATAAACAATGAATCAACTTTTTTATAAGTATGTTCCAAATACTGTATGAAGCATAATTATACTAAATGGTTTATTGTTTATCTGAGATTCTAATTAATTGGTGTCCTGTGTTTTTATTTGCTGAGTCTGGAAACTCTAGAACACTTTCTAATGAGATTTTTTTTATTGTTATACACTCTTAAGAGTACCATGGGCTCATCTTTCATAATTGTTAATGAAATTATAAGTAATAATTTTTTATGATGCTTTGCTTACAGATTGTTTCTGTGCCACTCTAGACTTGCTCCAAAACTGTGTCTATTTTGTTAACCATCTGGAAAGGGAAGGGAAGGGAAGGGGAGGGGAGGAGAGGGGAGAGGATGGGAGGGGAGGAGAGGGGAGGGGGGGTGGGGAGGAGAGGAGAGGAGAGGAGAGGAAAGGAAAGGAAAGGTAAGGGAGGGGAGGGGAGGGGAAAAGAAGGGAAAGGAAGGGAAAGGAAGGGAAGGGAAGGGAAAGGAAAGGAAAGAAGGGGAGGGGAAGGGAAGGGAAGGGAAGGGAGGGAAGGGGAGGGGAGGGGAAGGGAAAGGAAAGGAAAGGAAAGAAGGGGAGGGGAAGGGGAGGGAGGGGAGGGGAGGGGAGGGGAAGGGAATGGAAGGGAAGGGAAAGGAAAGGAAAGAAGGGGAGGGGAAGGGAAAGGAAGGGAAGGGAGGGAAGGGGAGGGGAGGGGAAGGGAAAGGAAAGGAAAGGAAAGAAGGGGAGGGGAAGGGGAGGGAGGGGAGGGGAGGGGAGGGGAAGGGAATGGAAGGGAAGGGAAAGGAAAGGAAAGAAGGGGAGGGGAAGGGAAAGGAAAGGAAAGGAAGCGAAAGGAAGTGAAAGGAAGCGAAAGGAAGTGAAAGGAAGCGAAAGGAAGGGAAAGGAAGGGAAAGGAAAGGAAAGAAGGTGAGGGGAGGGGAGGGAAAGGGAGGGGAAAGAGAAGAAAGAGTGAGGAGAATAATTGTTATCTCCATTTTCTCCTTGGTTAGTGAGAGTTCACATTCATATGTGCATAACTTATCGTGATAGCAATAAACGAATGCCTACAACAGGCATTTAAGCCTCATTGAACTAGAACTCAGGCACTGCTCATATATACAATAGCTTCATTCCTTCTTTACTCTCTTCTCTCCCTCTTTTACTTACCCCAGCATCTACTGACGTTCTTGGAAATATCTTTATTTTTAAGAGAAAAAAAGATGAGTTTTGGTGTTGGGAGACAGTGCTTCACAAATATTTTCATGTTTCCTCATGATCAGAGCTTTATGAACAAAGAACACTGAACAGAGAACGTTTGATTGGGTATCAAATGTGTTCGTCCATTTGGGCTGCTACAAGAAAGTACCATAGATCAGCAGCTTACAAACAATAGAAATTTATTTCCCACAGTTCTGTGGGCTGGGAAGTCCAAGACCAAGGTGCCAGCATAGTCAGTGTCTGGTTAGGGTATCTGCTTTCTGGTTCACAGATGGTTCCTTCTCACTGCATCCTCACATGGTGGCAGGGTGAAAAAAACTCCTTCAAGCCCTTTTATAAAGACACTAATCCCATTCATGAGGGCTCCACCTTTATCTTCCAATCACCTCTCAAATGCCCCACTTCCTAATACTGTCACCTTAGGATTAGGATTTCAGTGCATGAATTTTGAGGATACACACATATCTGGACCATATCATCAAGCCTCAAGATAGAGACCTCAGGATTTTTCTGTCCCTGAAACCATTTGTTTACAGTCTAGGGTGGTAAAATAAAAACCCTCCTCTCTTCTCCACAAAAATAATTGTTTTTTCCATTCCAGAGTAAAGTCTTTCTTTCTTCCTCTTTCCAGAGGAAAATATGGATGAATGTCCCATAAACTTCCAAACTTTATAACTTCAGGGTTCCTCTTCTGGGGAACCAACACCACTGCACATGCAGTGACATCAATCCCTCATCGTGCTGCTTTGTGAGAACTGGGGCATGCAAAATCTGGTCAGATATAACATTATGTATATATTACACACCTCAAACATGTGTTCATGCACACATACACACGCAAATGTGTGTATGTGTGTGTGTGTAGATATACAAACATATATACATATTGTGGGAGGCTAACTTTTTAACTTGTGAGTAGGGTAATAGCTCAGATCTTTCACAGTTTGGACTTAACATTTTCTGTGTACTTGGCTTGGAGGAAAGAGGAATAGGTAGTGTGAACTAGTGTGATTTTATTTCCTATCCAGATACTTTGAGGTTGGAGGTCACACTAAACTAAATTGCCCCTAAGAAAGCATTGTGAGACATTAGGCACATGTAGGACAGTGTCTTCCAGGCTTAGGCTCAGGCAATACATTTATCATTGAGCAGCAAAAGATGATATTCTCCTATGTCTGTACAAAAGCCAGACCATTCTGGTTTCTCAAAACAGAACAATTTTGGCACATTCACATATAGCATGTTTGAAGAAGCCATTTTTTTCCCCAGTCTTTTACAGAAAGACCAGGAATGTATAAAGACTAGGGGTCTTGCCTGTTGCTTGCAAATTTCTGGCAGCCCTGACCTCCCTGGTTTCTGACCTGTCACTTGTCCATGAATTCTCTCTCACTCCAGAGTCCCTCTTGGTGATTACTGCCTTTGGATTTTGTTCCCTTTGACTTTACTTCTCCTGGGGCTATGGAATCTTGAGTGTTCCCTCCTTGGCTTTAAGTACTGCATTCCACAACTACCACCATTCCAATGCTATATCCTGCTTTCACCCCATGCAGAGTGCAGTGCCCTGGGCATTGGCCTGTCCAGAGTGAGGCACTAGACAGAAATTACTGAGTGAGATTGCGTGTCTGGCTAGCAGTGCCTTGTTAGGTGACCAAGGCCAAGTCACTTACCTTGCTGAGCTTCAGTTGCCTCATTTATTTAATCTAGCCTCAAGAATTGGATTAAACAATCATTAAAGAGGCCATTGTTATACCTCAGAGATGTTGAGTTTGACAAAACAAATGCAGCTACTGTTACTTTAATACGCAACAAAAGCAAGCTGCATCATGAGATTTTCACTTACATTGGGAAAGAGGGAGATTCCAGGAGAGTGAGCAAGAAAAATAATAGCAGAGAGAGAAGGAAGTGCACCAAGAAAGAACACCAGTGTTTCAAACCACATCTTGAACTGGCCATTTCTTCTGTCCACTTGGATAGATTAAGTATAGTCATTTGATTTCTCAATAGTTTCCCTTAGGCCCATCCCCAACTTGCCTTGAGGAGTGAATTGGCTCCATGGCAACCAGAACAACAATACCCGAGAAAAATTTTGCAAAGTTTAACCCAAGAGAAGCAGTGCCAAGCAAACACTAAATATTTGCAACAGCATTTTATTCTGCCCATGGTAATTCCCTGAGTATATGTTGCAAGAGCAATGCCCTCTATCCCTCTTCTAAATACCCTCCTCACTGTGTTCCATTGTAGAGGGATCTTAAGTCATATAGACCCCCAAACTCTGTTCTACAGAACATCAACATCTACAGAAATAAGTTAGTATATATTCCATGGATAGGGAAAGGATTCTGTGATAAAAGATGCTGAAAAATGCTAAAGTTTTTGGGATTCACAATGCATATTAGTCCACTAAAGAATCTGAAAAGGCTTTCAGAAAAAAACGTGCATAATTTCTCTGGGTTCCTTATAGGCTATTAGAGCCCTAGAACTCTTCCATTTCACAGGAACATATATTTTGACAAATTTTATTGTGGATGCTATATTAGTTTTCTAGGGTTGCTGTAACTAATTAGCATCAAGTGGGTGGCTCAAAACAACACATATTTATTCTGTCACAGTTCCAGAGGCCAGAAGTCTCAAACCAAAGTGTTGGCAAGTCCACACTCCTTCCAAATGCTAGGAGGGAATTCATCCCTTGCTTCTTACAGCTTCTGATGGCCCCAGGGTCTCCTTGGCCTGTGGTTGCACCAATTCAATTCTGCCTCCTCTTCTCTATGTTTCTCTTCATTTACCAGAATACATGCAATTGCATCTAGGGCCCTCTCAGAGAATCCAGGATAAGCTCCTTGTCTCCAAATCCGCTTAAAGTCATAATTCCTCTTAATACGTAAAGTTACATGCACAGGTTCCAGGAATTAGGGTGCAGACATATGTTTTTAGTGACCACCACTTAACACACTACAGATGTTAATTGATAAACATCAAAATAATACCCTCAACTTGATTCAATTTAATTCTACTACTCAGCCATCATCTGATGAGCCTATAGTATGTGCCAACCACTGTCTTAGGCCAGATCATAAAATGATTCAAAGCCTAATTATTACCCTTAAGCAATTTACATTCCAGTGGTGGAAATGGACATCACAGTAGATTAATGCTTTGCAGAGTGATAGGGGCTTATAAAGTTATAATCAAAGCAGAAATGAGGAAGGGATTACTTCTTCCTAAGAAAGTAGGGAGAGCTTTCCAGAGGAGGAGATCATTGCACTGAGATTTGAAGAATGATTAACAGTTCCCCAGGCAAAGCATCAAGGGACTCCAGGTGGAGGAAACACCATGGCCAATGTTTTGAACCATCTTGAACTGGCCATTTTCTTCTGTCCACCTGGATAGATTAAGTATAGTCACTTAATTTTCAAGTTTCCCTTAGGCCCATCCCCAACTTGCCTTGAGAAGTGAATATACAGAGCATGGTGATAGAGGAAACTTGTGATGACAAAATGAAAAAATGCATGCAAAGCTACTAGCACCGTACTTGGCATTCAGTAACATTACCTGTTTTTCTTAAACTAAAGAGGGTAGAAGCAAGAGATGAGGCTGTTTTGTATGAAAAAAGTCATAGTTTGTTTTTTTTTTTTTCATTTTTTTGTTTGTTCTTTTTTGCTATAAGAATGTTTTAGATGGCCGCTTAGGAGGAACTCAGGAATGCAGCTCTGAGAGAAAGCACAGAGGGTGAGTGGACGCCGTATTTCCAGACTGATTTTTACTGCCCACAGACCAGGAGATTCACACGCAGAGCAGCCACACGGGTCGCCAGTGCCGCTGGTTTGAACGGCGCAGCCGCTGGGCCGGCACCCTGAGGCAACGGCTCACTGTACAGAGTGAGAGAGTCTGAGTCCCCTATAAGCCAGCAAGGGGAGCTGAAACGGGGAGCCAGGCCAGCGCCACGAATCTCAGAGCCACGGCTTTAGCCAACGCAGCGGCTCCGGAGGCAGATCAGATGAGACGGTGTCCCCTCTTACCCAGCAAGAAGACCTGAAACGGAGTGAAGACAGGAGTTTCCCGAGCAAAAAAAAAAAAAAAAAAAAAAAAAGCGCCACTGCAAACACAACTGAAACCGGGACGGTCCAGCTCTGTGGAGGAGGGGCGTTCTCCATAGGCACCCTGCTGTTCCCAGGGCAATCTACCAAGGCAACCCGCCACTACAGAGACTCCGTCACTACAGGGGCGGGCCAACATAGCGGAAGCAGTTCTAACTACACCCAGAAGTTCACACGGAAGCTGGGTGGAGCCCACAGCAGCTTAGCGAAGCCTCTGCAGCCTGAGTGTGACTAGGCTGCCACCTTGTGGGCAGGGAAAACAGCAACCGCACAGGGGAACATCATAAAACTGTAACTCCCTGGGACAGAACACCTGGGGAAAAGAGCAGGGGGTTTATGAGTTCTGCCACAGCAGACTTAAAATTACCAAAATCAGAAAGACAACAACTACAAAGTCAACAGGTGGATAAATCCACAAAGATGGGAAGAAACCAGCGCAAAAAGGATGAAAACACCCAAAACCAGAACACTTCTCCTCCTACAAGGGATCACAACTCCTCACCAGCAAGGGAACAAGACTGGATGGAGAATGAGTGTGATGAAATGACAGAATCAGCTTTCAGAAAGTGGATAATAAGAAACTTCCGTGAGCTAAAAGAACATGTTCTAACCCAATGCAAAGAAACTAAGAACCTTGAAAAAAGACTTGACGAAATGCTAACAAGAATGGACAACTTAGAGAGGAATATGAGCGAATTGATGGAGCTGAAAAACACAACACGAGAACTTCGTGAAGCATGCACAAGTTTCAACAGCCGAATTGACCAAGCAGAAGAAAGGATATCAGAGGTCGAAGATCAACTCAATGAAATAAAACGAGAAGGCAAGATTAGAGAAAACAGGGTAAAAAGGAATGAACAAAGTCAACAAGAAATATGGGACTATGTGAAAAGACCTAATCTACATTTGATAGGTGTACCTGAATGTGACGAAGAGAATGAATCCAAGCTGGAAAATACTCTTCAGGATATTATCCAGGAAAACTTCCCCAACCTAACAAGGCAGGCCAAGATTCAAGTTCAGGAAATACAGAGAACACCACAAAGATATTCCTCTAGAAGAGCAACCCCAAGACACATAATCATCAGATTTACCAGGGTTGAAATGAAGGAGAAAATACTAAGGGCAGCCAGAGAGAAAGGTCGGGTTACCCACAAAGGGAAGCCCATCAGACTCACTGCAGATCTCTCAGCAGAAACCCTACAGGCCAGAAGAGAGTGGGGGCCGATATTCAACATCCTTAAGGAAAAGAACTTTCAACCCAGAATTTCGTATCCAACCAAACTAAGCTTCATAAGTGAAGGAAAAATAAAATCCTTTGTGAACAAGCAAGAACTCAGAGAGTTCATCACCACCAGACCAGCTCTACAAGAGCTCCTGAAGGAGGCACTACACATAGAAAAGAACAACCAGTACCAGCCACTCCAAAAACACACGAAAAGGTAAAGAGCATCAACACAATGAAGAATCTGCATCAACCAAAGGGCAAAACAGCCACCTAGCACCAAAATGACAGGATCGAATTCACACATAACAATATTAACCCTAAATGTAAACGGACTAAATGCCCCAATCAAAAGACACAGACTGGCAAATTGGATAAAAAGCCAAAACCCATCAGTGTGCTGTATCCAGGAAACCCACCTCACAAGCAAGGATACACAAAGGCTCAAAATAAAGGGATGGAGGAAGATTTACCAAGCAAATGGACAGCAAAAAAAAGCAGGAGTTGCAATTCTCATCTCTGATAAAATAGACTTTAAAGCAACAAAGATCAAAAGAGACAAAGAAGGACATTACATAATGGTAAAAGGATCAATGCAGCAAGAAGAGCTAACGATCCTAAATATATATGCACCTAATACAGGAGCACCCAGATACATAAGGCAAGTTCTTAAAGACTTACAAAGAGACTTAGACTCCCACACAATAATAGTGGGAGACTTCAACACACCATTGTCAATATTAGACAGATCAACGAGACAGAAAATTAACAAGGATATCCAGGACTTGAACTCAGACCTGGAACAAGCAAACCTAATAGACATTTACAGAACTCTCCACCCCAAATCCACAGAATATACATTCTTCTCAGCACCACATCACACCTACTCTAAAATTGACCACATAATTGGAAGTAAATCACTCCTCAGCAAATGCAAAAGAACGGAAACCATAACAAACAGTCTCTCAGACCACAGTGCAATCAAGTTAGAACTCAGAATTCAGAAACCAACCCAGAACCGCACAGCCTCATGGAAAATGAACAACTTTCTCCTGAATGTTGACTGGATAAACAATGAAATGAAGGCAGAAATAAAGACGTTCTTCGAAACCAACGAGAATGAAGACACCACATACCAGAATCTCTGGGACACATTTAAAGCAGTCTCTAGAGGAAAATATATAGCAATAAGTGCCCACATGAGAAGAAAGGAGAGATCTAAAATTGACACCCTATCATCAAAATTGAAAGAGCTAGAGGAGCAAGATCAAAAAAACTCAAAACCTAGCAGAAGACAAGAAATAACTAAGATCAAAGCAGAATTGAAGGAGATAGAGACACGAAAAACCCTTCAAATAATCAATAAATCCAGGAGCTGGTTTTTTGAAAATATCAACAAAATAGACAGACCACTAGCCAGACTAATAAAAAAGAAAAGAGAGAATAACCAAATAGATGCAATAAAAAATGACAAAGGGGATATCACCACAGATGCCACAGAAATTCAAACCATCATCAGAGATTATTACAAACAACTCTATGCACATAAACTAGAAAACCTGGAGGAAATGGATAAATTCCTGGACAGCTGCCTCCTCCCAAGCCTAAACCAGGAAGAAGTCGAAACCCTGAATAGACCAATAACAAGGTCTGAAGTCGAGGCAGCAATTAAGAGCCTACCACCCCAAAAAAGCCCAGGTCCAGATGGGTTCACAGCAGAATTCTACCAGACATACAAAGAGGAACTGATACCATTCCTACTGAAACTATTCCAAATAATCCAAAAAGAGGGAATCCTTCCCAAATCATTTTATGAGACCAACATCATCCTAATACCAAAACCTGGCAGAGACTCAACAAGAAAAGAAAACTACAGGCCAATATCCATGATGAACATAGATGCAAAAATCTTCAATAAAATACTGGCAAGCCGATTACAACAGCACATCAAAAAGCTTATCCACCATGATCAAGTAGGATTCATCCCGGGGATGCAAGGCTGGTTCAAAATACGCAAGTCTATAAATGTAATTCACCACATAAACAGAACCAAAGACAAAAACCACATGATTATCTCAATCGATGCGGAGAAGGCCTTCGACAAAATTCAACAGCCCTTTATGCTAAAAATCCTCAATAAACTAGGTATCGACAGAACGTATCTCAAAATAATAAAAGCTATTTACGACAAACCGACAGCCAATATCATACTGAACGGGCAAAAACTGGAAGCATTCCCTTTGAAATCTGGCACTAGACAAGGATGCCCTCTCTCACCACTCCTATTCAATATAGTACTGGAAGTTCTAGCCAGAGCAATCAGGCAAGAAAAAGAAATAAAGGGTATTCAATTAGGAAAGGAGGAAGTCAAATTGTCTCTATTTGCAGACGACATGATTGTATATCTACAAGACCCCATCATCTCAGCCCGAAATCTCCTGAAACTGATAAGCAACTTCAGCAAAGTCTCAGGATACAAAATCAACGTGCAAAAATCACAAGCATTCCTATACACCAATAACAGACTTAAAGAGAGCCAAATCAAGAACGAACTGCCATTCACTATTGCTACAAAGAGAATAAATTACCTAGGAATACAACTAACAAAGAATGTAAAGGACCTCTTCAAGGAGAACTACAAACCACTACTCAACAAAATAAGAGAGGACACAAACAGATGGAGAAACATTCCATGTTCATGGTTAGGAAGAATCGTGAAAATGGCCATACTGCCCAAAGTAATATACAGATTCAATGCTATCCCCATCAAGCTACCAATGACCTTCTTCACAGAACTGGAAAAAACCACCTTAAACTTCATATGGAACCAAAAGAGAGCCCGCATAGCCAAGTCTATTCTAAGCAAAAAGAACAAAGCGGGAGGCATCACACTACCAGACATCAAACTCTACTACAAGGCTACAGTAATCAAAACAGCATGGTACTGGTACCAAAACAGAGATATAGACCAATGGAACAGAACAGAGGCGTCGGAGGCAACACAACATATCTACAACCACCCGATCTTTGACAAACCTGATAAAAACAAGCAATGGGGAAAGGATTCCCTGTTCAATAAGTGGTGTTGGAAAAACTGGCTAGCCATATGCAGAAAGCAGAAACTCGACCCCTTCCTGACACCTTACACTAAAATTGACTCCAGATGGATTAAAGACTTAAACATAAGACCTAACACCATAAAATCACTAGAAGGAAACCTAGGCAAAACCATTCAGGACATAGGCGTAGGCAAGGACTTTATGACCAAAACACCAAAAGCATTGGCAACAAAAGCCAAAATAGACAAATGGGACCTAATCAAACTCCACAGCTTCTGCACAGCAAAAGAAACAGTCAATAGAGTGAATCGGCAACTAACAGAATGGAAAAAAATTTTTGCAGCCTACCCATCTGACAAAGGGCTTATATCCAGAATTTACAACGAGCTAAAAAAGATTTACAAGAAAAAAACAAACAAGCCCATTCAAAAGTGGGCGAAGGATATGAACAGATACTTTACAAAAGAAGACATACATGAGGCCAACAAGCATATGAAAAAATGCTCATCATCACTGGCCATTAGAGAAATGCAAATCAAAACTACATTGAGATACCATCTCACACCAGTTAGAATGGCGATCATTAAAAAATCTGGAGACAACAGATGCTGGAGAGGATGTGGAGAAATAGGAACACTTTTACACTGTTGGTGGGAGTGTAAATTAGTTCAACCATTGTGGAAAACAGTGTGGCGATTCCTCAAGGACCTAGAAATAGAAATTCCATTTGACCCAGCAATCCCATTACTGGGCATATATCCAAAGGATTATAAATCGTTCTACTATAGGGACACATGCACATGAATGTTCATAGCAGCACAGTTTACAATAGCAAAGACCTGGAACCAACCCAAATGCCCATCGATGATAGACTGGACAGGAAAATTGTGGCACATATACACCATGGAATATTATGCAGCCATTAAGAACGAGGAGTTCGCGTCCTTCATAGGGACATGGATGAACCTGAAACCATCATTCTCAGCAAACTGACACAAGAACACAAAATCAAACACCACATGTTCTCACTCATAGGCGGGTGTTGAACAAGGAGATCACATGGACACAGGGAGGGGAGCACTATACACGGGGGTCGGTTGTGGGGGAGTGGGGGGGACAGCGGGGGAGTGGGGAGTTGGGGAGGGATAGCATGGGGAGAAATGCCAGATATGGGTGAAGGGGAGGAAGGCAGCAAATCACACTGCCACGTATGCACCTATGCAACAACCTTGCATGTTTTTCGCATGTACCCCAAAACCTAAAATGCAATTAAAAAAAAAAAAAGAATGTTTTATTAGGCCAAACTACTTACTATGAAAATGATTTAAAATGCAGCAGAAAGAGATGTAAAGACTCAAAGAAGTGCGTAGTGACAATGGCTATCAGACACTAAAGAATCCACACTGCTTCCCCACTTTACCTAGAAAGGAAGCTTCTAGGCTACCTCCTCCTCAGCACCAGACTGTCCTAAACTTGGTATACCATTCTGATCAGCTTGGACTTCACCTCAAAGGCCATGGAAAATCATTGAAATGTTTTAATCTGGGGAATAATGTGATTGGATTTTTTGTAATAATGTTTTTGCTTTATCAGATATGCACAAATGGAAAAGATTAAAATTTGTATTATAAAAAAATCTAGAATTTACATTTTAATGGCAAGATTCTAGAGAACAAAGTGAATAGGAGCAAGAAAAAAGCATAATGCAGGACATCCCCCATGAAGACAGCCATGTATGTGGCACAAGAACTACCCTGCCTTTAGGGTTTTACCCAAATGTCTGGAGCCCTGGTCATCACCCACCACAGTTACAAACTCTCTCCTTTAAGGAAGTGAGGCCCACATTTAGTTCATATCCACAGGCCTTAGTTAGATGAGAGTACCCAGTAGTCTTGCACTGGTATAAACACTAATACATGTCATCTATTTGAGAAAATAACAGATACATTGAACATATATAGGTACTAGTATAAATGTTTCACCAAGTAGCCTTCTTTTAAGGTATGCATATTTGTGTCTTTCTGTGTATCCATATGAACATGGAACAGGGCCACAGAGAGGAACTTAGAGAAGGTTCCATAAGAATGGGGTTTCGAAAATTATGTATGCAAATAGAAATAAAAACCAGCAAACTTCATCCAATAGGCGGTTATTTAGTAAGAAAAATAAGGGATTTAATCAATAGCTAGATGATTGGTTGACTGAATTTATTTATTAAAGCAAACAAACACACACACAATAGTCTGCAGATGCTTCCATGGTAATTGGGGAGTAGTTGCATCACTTACATGGGACTTAGAGTTTTTGGTCATGCCTCAGTATATGCTCTCAAACGCCTCAAGGAGCAGTGCTATTCCCAGCATTGGCAGCCTGGCACGTGAATGGCACTTTAGAATGCTTGTTTCTAGTAATAGTCTCCTCCTCAATGAACGACCTCATTTTGATGACACTGGCATGTTGGCCAGGGCTGAACTAGAGCTGGGTCTGTCAACCTCTGTTGCCAAGGAGACATTTCTCACCTGGTAACCTTCATTAACACAGGCCTGGAGTTCACAAAGTTAAATTTTGATAGAAAGAACTGAGTTTTCCCATGAGTCCTGGGGTGACCTTTTAGGTCTCAGCTCAAATTTCATTTCCTCGGAGATCTCTATTCCGTCTAAAATTGCCCCACTCCGACTCCAGTTTATCTTTATTACACCTAGCACAGTATATAATATCTGTGCTATTCACGTTTCCTTGTGTTTATTTTTACTTTCTCATCTTCTAATAGAATGTAAATTCTCAGAGGCCAGCACCTCCTCTGTCTTGTTCAACTTTATAATCCCAACACATAGAATAGGACCTAGCATGGTTGTTAGCCAATAAATATTTCTCCAATAAATGAGTGAATGAAGAATAGAATCAGGAAATAATTAAACTGATAAAGGGGTCAAAATGGATGCTATAGGAAATAAAAGGTAATGAAATATTCCCTTTTAGGAATTGGATCAACCACTTCAGAATAAGTAACTTAGCACAGAAAAATATTAGGTGTAAATGGTCACTCATAGAATAAGCACTCACTTGAACTTTCTGAAGGAGTTCCCCCAATAACTTTACCTTTAACATTTAGCAACTGCTCACATTCTGTTTATGAGGAAAGTTTTGTACGGGGAAGAGCCAGACTGGATCTTTCAAGACCTGATCCTCATAATGCAAACAAACTTCTAGGGGGCATTTTTCTAAAAAATGAAAGGAAGAGTTCCTCTTACTTGTAAAAATGACAGAGGTTAAACATAATTGCTTGACTTCCATAAATAAATGCATATCATACTTACGGGAACTGAAAAAAGAGTAAATTCTGAATTGATTATTTAACTATGATCATAGGAAGCAGTGAGTACTTCAAAACAAGTCCCCAGTTTCTGACGTAGAAGAAATAGCCTCTAGGAGCCTGACATTTTATGAATAACTGTGTTCACACAAGTGACAATTGAACATCATGGAGCTGCACAGAGGGAGAAGGAAAATAATGGCACAACTTGCCCTAGGGAAAGTAATTTACGCCGAGAACAATTCTAGATTATACTTAAAATATGCTGTGGCTATCCCAAACATGAGACAGTAGATAATTACAGCTAGTCAAGATTAATAAAAAAAAGTCATAGAAGATGGACTTCACTTCTATTTTTATGAGAGTTGCTTGTGTCTCTCCTGATACTGTACCCTTAAGCCTCTGAACCTGACCCTGTCTTCTGGGATTATGCCTAAAGGCTGGGTCCTTGATCAAACAAGTCAGGCTTCAGACAATTACAGCGGGAGCTCAAGGTTCTTTCACAGGAATTTAGCAAGGCATTTAACCACTTCTCATGAATAGTTGTAGGCAAAATGAAGGCAGGTAGACTGTGGGTGTCTATTTGGATTCATTTCTTTGAATAAATCCACTCCATAAAATATTAAGTAACACATTAGGTGTCAAAACATGGAGAGAGCTACAGTACAGAACCTCAGCATTCTGAAATTGACCCTCTTCTATCCAGTATGTTTAACGAATATATAAATGAAGGCACAGACAACATGTGTATCAATCTCGCAGACACCGGAAAACTAGAATACCTTCTCAGGTATTAATTAGCATTCAAACAGCTAGCAGAAGGGTCAAAACTGAACAATTCAATGCTTCACTTTAAGGGAAAAGTTTAACTGCAGGTTAAATAGTACAGATCTGACTATGCAACAGTTCTTAGAGAAAAAAGAGTTTTAATTACCTGCAAATTTCATATGAACTAGAAGCAATGGGGTTTGTAGAAACAAGCATGCATTCACAACCATCGAGGACTGCAATTTCAAAGCTAAATAAGGAAGCCTGGCTTAATTAATATTTTTGAGTGAACAAACAAAGGAACAATTTAATACATGAGATAACTAAAAAATAATTTTAAGGCTTTACTGGGCAAAACTGGTCATTCAAAGAGTTGTATCAAGTATTTCTTCAGAATTGTAGCTGTAAATATTCGATAAGTGGCTTTACAAAGTAGTAAACTCCCCAAAGTTGGCCTTATAAAAGTAAATGGCACCCTACCTTACAAAGAAGCTTTGAATTGTATGAGGAAATTGGGCCAGATGACTTCCAAGGCTCTCTTCACCTTAGGATTCTCTTGAAAATTTTTTCACTAAGGGATGATAGAGATGACATCCACAAGAGAAACTCTTTCTCCAAACCAGAAGGGAATCTGGTAAGCACTCTTCTTCACCCTAGGATGGAGAGAGAGAGAGAGAGAGAGACAGAGAGAGAGAGAGAGAGAGAGAGAGAGAGAGAGAGAGAGAGAGAGAGAGACATCATAGGGGTTAAGTTACAATGACCCAAATAAAATTCCAGCTCTTCCACCATAGAATTGTAAACTTTGAACATGTTAGTTATCTCTTTAAGCACAGATCTTCTCGTCTATAAATTGGGAATAACATTATTCACTAGACAAGATGGTGTCCTGACAGAAGAAGATAAAGAATATAGCATCTAGAATTAACTAAATGTGCAATGGCTAGTGTTCAAGGTGAAATCTATGTGTTCAAGCACATGTTAAGGCTGACTGGGTCCCTGAGGGCAGTTACTTGTCTCTTGTCCCGCCCTTGTAGAAAAATACATCAAATGGCATTTACTTTATAGGCTGTACAGCCTATTATAGTTATGTCTTTCTTTGCCACTAAGATTGGTGTAGCTTTTCTCATTTGCCTCTTATAAAGGCCTTGATCTTTAAAACATAAACACACACAAAGAGACAGAGAGAGAGAGAGATTTTTTGAAACCCTGAAGTTAACTTTATTTTGGAAATAAGTGTGCTCACCAAGTCAGGCCAGTCACAGATAAGCATTTCCCTCAATCATTTACAATTAAAATTTCCTCAAACTAAGATTCAGACTATATTTGCAAGGTCGTAAAGATATGGTTTCTCTTGGGCACACAGATTTTGCAATTCAGCAAGTTTCAGAGGAATACCTGAAAGTTAATAACACCTTGGATATACTTTTGCATTTCCTTTGCATGAGCATTACATTTTGAAAAACAAGAATCACCATGTTTGACAAAATGATTGTGTTTTTGAAAAATAGTTTCTATCAAACATCTCACAAGCACTTCTGAGATCATTTTCAGAGTGAGGCACTCCTCTTAAGGTAGAAATATAGTAAGTTGTCTCTAGAAGAGAAAAACTAAATTTCGCGTACATTGACACAGAGAGCCACAGAGGGGAAGATAAACAGCATTGCTATCCAGCTAAGCAACTGCATGGATCAACACTGCATTCAACTCCCCTCTCGTTACTCAGAGACTGTTTTGGGTGTGAAAGTCCACACTGTTCTGAAATTTTAGGTAAATGGAATCAGCTGTCATGGCAGAAACAAAAGACAAGGAAACATTTGTTGGCACTGTGCAAACACTGTGTTTTCTAATATAATCCTCAAGACAAATCTATGAGGTAAGTTGCCTTGTCCTCATTGTAAAGATAAGTTATTCGAGGCTTACTGAGGTTAAGTGACTTTTTCAAACCATGCACTTTTCAATATTTCTTAACCATTGTGGTGGATAAGCATAAAGAAAATTTCTATTCTTAGATTCATTACTGATTTTTTCCTGCTGTGGAAATAATTATTTTACTTTGCCTCAAACATCTTTGGGTCTATCAGGTACTTCTCATCCACATTTTTATTTTAAAATCAGGACTAATGCAATTCCATTCCTAGATATTTACTCAAAGAATTGAAAAGAGGTACTCAGATAAGTACATGTAACTCATGTTTACAGTGGTTCAATTCACAGTTGCCAAAAGGTACAAACAGACTTTATGTTCATCAACAGATGAATGGATAAACCGACATTGGGACATATATATTCTGTTGTGTATATACACAATACAATTATACAAAATATAATAGTACCTAGCTATGAAAAGAAATGAAGTACTGATACATGCTGTGATGTGGCCATATCTACAAATCATGTTGAATGAAATAAACCAAACACAAAACATCACATATTCCATGATTCCATTTATGTGAAATACTGTATCCAGAACTGATAAATCTACAGAGACAGAATGTAGATTGACAGTGGTCAGGGCTGTAGAGGAGGGGGTAACAAGAAAAAATGCTTAATGGGTAATGGATTTTACTTTGGGGTGATGGAAATGTTTTGTTAAGAGGTAGAAGTACATGGTAGTTACGCTGAATTGTCCAGCTTAAAATGGCTGATCTTATGCTTTATACATTTCGTCTCAATGAAATTTGAATCAATTATAAATTGATCTTTTAAAGTCAGGACTAATGACATTTCGTCCAAGATTGCTGCTCAGGGCTCTCTTTTTTTTTTCCTTCTTTCTTCCTTTCTTTTTGAGGTGGAGTCTTGATCTGCCGCCCAGGCTGGAGTGCAGGAGAGATATCCGCTCACTGCAACCTCCGCCTCCGTGGTCGAAGTGATTCTTCTGTCTCAGCTGGGATTGCAGGTGTGCGGCACAGTGCCCTGCTAATTTTTGTACTTTTAGTAAGGACGGGGGTTTCGCCATGTTGGCCAGCCTGGTCTCGAACACCTGACCTCAAAGTGATCTATCCGCCTCAGCAGCTGAGGGCATTTCCTTTGTTGAGGAAAGTAATAGTGATGATCAAGTTTGTAATTTCCCTGTATTAAATGCCTAGAACTCTACAGCCAACAGATGGCGCTCTAGTCCCAATTGTTACAGAAGTTCTCTGCCCATCCCCAAGCAAAGGGTTGCTTCCATCAATGAAAAGAGAATAAACACTTACGCTTTAACTTTTTCATATAGCTAGAAAAAATGAATAACACTTCTTAATTCCTTTCAGAAATTACTTTCAACTCAATCATGAAGTTAATATTAGGTAGCAACTTTTAGAACGATAGTCACACTTGAAAATACTATGTGGACAAAAACAGCAGATAGAATTTTAAAAAGTAACAGTTTTGCAAGCAGATGGACGTGGATTTTAACTTAAGCCCTACCATTTTCTAACTGTGTGCCCTTGAATACTTTGTTAAATCTCTTTGAATCTCAGTTTCCTCTTCTGCAAAATTTGGACAATAATACCTACTTTTGAAGGTAGTTTGTGACAATTAAAAATAATTAAGTAGGTATTATTTTGACAATAATACCTACTTCTGAAGGTAGTTGTGACAATTAAAATAAAAAAAATAGCTGTATCTTTCTGAGTACCTACTATATACTAAATCTTTTGCTAAATGTCAAAACATTTAGTATATGGTAAGTACTCAAAAAGATACAGCTATTCTAATTAGTGACAGAGAACATACGAACATACAGGTAGGATTTCTCTGCCTTAGATCACATGTGTTTAAATGAGTCTGAAGCATCAGACATCTATTTGTAAATTCTGAGTCAGCTGGAAGTGTTACATGGTTATGCTTTCTCTTTTTAATTTTCTTTTGAGACAGAGTTTCACTCTTGTTGCCCAGGCTGGAGTGCAATGGTGCGATCTTGGCTCACTGCAACCTCGGCCTCCTGGGTTCAAGTGATTCTACTGTCTCAGCCTCCTGAGTAGCTCAGATTACAGGCATGTGCCATCATGCCTGGCTACTTTTTTTTGTTGTTGTTGTATTTTTAGTAGAGACGGGGTTTCTCCATGTTGGCCAGGCTGGTCTCAAACTCCTGACCTCATAATCTGCCCGCCTCAACCTCCCAAAGTGCTGGGATTACAGGCATGAGCCACGGTGCCTGGCTTGGTTATGCTTTCTCTAAACCAATCATTGAAGTGATGCCATGTTAATATAGCAGAAAGTTTTTAATATATTTTTAGGTAGAGAGAAAAATCAGATTATAAAAAGGTAATATAGTGTTTTGTTTTAAAACAGTATATATCTGGTAAGATATAAACCAAAATGTTAAGGTTAGTTACCTCTGGTTCATAAGACTATAGTTTATTTCTATATTTTTAATACTTTTCTGCAATAAATAAATATTCATTTTTCATGACAGAAATTTCATGTAATAATATGAAGTCAAACATATATCAAATATTGATACTGCAAAAATTTTCTTTTGTAAACCAAATGAATCCATAGAAGGACCACTCTCAGAGCTCAAACACACTGCTCCAGGGCCCTATTTGCTGCTTAAAATTAGCAGAAAAAGAAAAACCAAGCCCAGCTATGCTTCTCTCTGCCAGTTTTTCAAGTCAGCATATATAGAAGTATCTAGAAGATATACAAATGATTAGGAAGCAGGAGGTTCAGTCAGCCTCATTATTTAGGATCACATCAAACACATCCTTAAAAATTCAAAAAAAGACTGATTTCAGTATTTCTTATTAACTTTAATTCATGAGACAAGGCCTTTGTATCAATTCTTAATAAATTTAGGAGTATTTGTGAAAAATTTTAAACACAATATGCTTTGGCCAACAACCCCACTTCTTGGACTCTGACCTATAGAAAGACACATTTATGTACCAAGTTTCATGGCCAAGAATTATACAAGAAAACGTTGTTTGTAAGAACAAAGATTTCCACTAATGGGAAAAAGATTTTAACATTATGAGACATTTATATTATGAAACACTATGCATCTGCTAAATAGAATGTTATAGACTTCTAAATATGAACATGGAATGAGCTCTTACACATATTAACTGTAAGAAAAATAAGCAAATTCAGCCAGGTGCAGTGGCTCATGCCTACAATTCTAGCACTTTGGGAGGCTGAGGTGGGTGGTTCACAAGGTCAGGAGTTCGAGACCAGCTTGGTCAATATAATGAAAACCCACCTCTACTAAAAATACAAAAATAAAAAATAGCCCGGTGTGGTGGCTCATGCCTATAATCCCAGCTACTCGGGAGGCTGAGGCAGGAGACTTGCTTAAACCCAGGAGGCAGAGGTTGCAATGAGCTAAGATCACACTACCACACTCCAGTCTGGGCAACAGAGCGAGACTCGGTCTCAAAAAAAAAAAAAAAGAAAAGAAAAGAAAAGAAAAATAAGCAAATTCAAGAACTATTACCCCCAAAAATCTTTTATGTTTTAATAAAACTGTGTGTATATATTTGTATATTTATATATATAAATAATAGAAATATTGAAAAGGTCTAGAAAGATAAATACCCAATTATTAACAATCATTATGTCTAGGAAAGGTAGTTTTTAAGACTTTATATTTTCTGAATTGTTTTAATTCCTTCACATACACACACTTCCATTTATAAACTTGAATTCAGTTAAACTCTTGGCAGGGATGGGAGACACTGTGTCCATCTAGGCACAAAGACATAACTGATAGCTCAGACTGGTAGGAGAATCAATTAATTCACTAATTCAACAAACATTTATTGAATATTTACAGGGTGTCAAGCCTATGCTAGAAACTGTAGGTGCAAAAATGAAAATAGTAAGACACAGTCTTTGGCTTCAAATTTTCCAGGAAGGTATGCATAACCCATCAAAAAAAAATTGGGACTCTCACTTGTTCATCTTATATGTTTTTTATAAAGTTAGTAGAAATAACGGTTTCTTAGTGTTATAGAAAACAGGCAATAATGAATCATTAACAATGAATCAACAGTGGCTCAAGCAAACATCTTTATGATTTACATACTTAAGATTTGAAGAATTGATTCCTCCCTACCTCCTAAAATATACCCTTCTCCTACCCCTAAGCAGAGTTGATGTCAAAATCTCCTTATTGTGAATCCCACGGAGACAGGAGCAGCGATGCAAGCTACGTGAAGTCTAAATCCACGGTTACCCTCTGGGTAAACCTGTATGACTGCAGCAACAGAAAAGACCACAAGATGGCAGAGTGGAGACGAGTCACGGCGCTTATAGTAGGCTGACGCGCTACAGCCCATGGCATCCCCGTTGCCCTGCCAGCAGCAGAGACTGGGAAGGGCTTTGCAGTTCTGTTAAATGTAGGGCTCAGAGCAAAGAACAATGTTGCCACCACTCTAGTGCTTGCTCACATCTCTTGCGTTAGTCTTTTATTTAGTTGTTTTTACCATCTGAAGAAAAGAACCATGTTCATCTCTTCTTCCCATCCCAGATACTCATACTCATCAAAATCAATCATATCTTTTAATTTTAGTATGACTGAGTGGAATTTTTAAATTGGATAAGAACTCCCTAAATTTGAGGATGAGGTGCTTCATGCATAGGGAGGGGGCAGAAAGCAGATAGATTGGGACCTGGTGGGACAAAGAAGCACAAGTCCATATTGTCATAAGGTTAGGCCCTTTTCATGGTGTATGGGGACTAGGGTTGGGAAATTATTTCCAGTAGAGTTGTGTGAGTAAGGCCAAAACTGTAATTTCCCAGACATTATACCTGTACATTCAGAGAAACATAGGTAAAGATGCTGAGTAATGTGGAAGTGTACATTGGTGCTGCTGTTCTTATTTAAGCAGATAAAGTATCTACATAACCTATAACCCAGCCATTTTGATCCTGGGCATATATCTCAAATAAATCCTCACACAGGTTTGTAAGCATATATGCACAAAGATGAACAAAGTGGTTTGTAGTGTCCAGCAACTGGAGGTTACCTGGGTGCTCATCATTGGGAGAGTAGGTAAGTAAGTAGTGGCTTACAGATATTTACAGGACAGTGCATAAAAGGGCAAATGGCCAAGCAGCACATATATTTGACCTGCTGAAGTGGTGGTGACCAGGATACCTCTTGGAAACAGAAGGAGCAGACATCTGGGACCTCCAGTATTGTCCTATCATACTCTGAGACAGTGCACAGCAATCTGGCAGGGCCAACTGTCTGACTCTAGGAAAAGGACATTGAACCTTGAGCTAGGAGGTTTGAAAGTTATGATTGAGGTGGCATTGGCCTCTTTTGAAAAGCAAAATCCCAACGGTGCATTTTGAGAAAACTGGGAATTTGTTCTTAAGATAACTTACATAAAAAGTCGGCCAGGCATGTTGACTCATTCCTGTAAGCCTAGCACTTTGGGAGGCTGAGTGGATGGATTGCCTGAGCTCAGGAGTTCAAGACCACCTTGTGCAACATGGTGAAACCCGATTTTTACTAAAATACAAAAAATTATCCCATTGTGGTGGTGTGGGCCTGTAGTCCCAGCTACTCAGGAGGCTGAGGCACGAGAATCACTTTAACCTAGGAGGCGGAGGTTGCAGTAAGCCGAGATCACGCCACTGCACTTCCGCCTGGGCGACAGAGCAAGGCTCTGTCAAAAACAAAAAAGTCAAAAGTAGAATAATTTATAATGTATGGTATAGACACAGAGTCAAATTGATTGACCAGAACAAAATAGACAGAAAGAGAGCACACCTGTGTACTAAATGTACAAAAATACAGAAGCTTGACATTGCCAAACATTGGTAAAGATTTGAATCAGTGGATATTGATACACTTCTGATGGAAAGGTAAATCAATGTAATTGCTTTGGAAAATAGTCTGACACCTTCATATTAAGTTAAATAGTCTACATGCAAAGACCAAGCAGTTCTGCTTTTAGGTACCCTAGAACACTGGAAGAATTCTTGGGCATGTATGCCAAGAGAAATGGCATGTATGCCAAGAGAAATAAAAAACATGTATCACAGTATCCTCTGTATCAGCAAAAATTAAAAAAAAACTTCCAATTTCCAACAACAGGAGAATGACTAAATGAATTATAGAATAATTATACAATGGAATATTTTTCACACCTAAAAATGAATGAACTAAAGCTACTCACAAGCATAGAAATACATTTTAGAAACATAATGTGGAATGAAATAAACAAGTCACAGAAGATGACATAAAGCATCATACAAATAGAACGTTCAAAATCAAGCAAAAGTATACAATGTTATTGTTAGAGAAATATTTACTAAAAAGAACTAAACTCCTTCTAAAAATGTAAGAGAATGACAAACATAAAATTCAGGAGAGGAGTTAGTTACCTCTAAAAACGCAGGCACAAGCTGGGCTTAGGGACAATCACATTTCTAGAAGGGCTGACTGAGTCTTAGTGCTTAAGATCAGAGATGGAGTCACAGATAGGTCTTATATAACTTACATAAATGTTATTGTGGTTTTTATACATTATTATATTAAAAATTTTATCATATTTATTAAAAGCAAAAAATAAAATCCAGACATTAATTCCAGGATGTATTCAGACGTGTTTAGCAGTTCCCTTTTCTCCTGTTTTTATTTCCTTTAGTACTTCCTTAAATGTACAAGCGTTAATCATCATGCATGCTCTTCAGATTCTTTCTCATAGGAAAGTATTCATCAAAGAAGGATGGGGTAGATTAGGAGAAAAAAAAAGGTAAATAAAGAACACTTCCAGGTGCAATAAGGCTCTGAAGAATCAAGCTTTGATTTGTCACTATGGTAAAGGTGAACCTCAGAGGGTAAAAAGAACTTCATTTTCTCTTTATATCACTTTGCCTGATTGAAAAATTCCACATACATAGGTTTTAGTCATCCAAACTGGCCTGCCAATTTAAGGGTAGGTTATAAGGTCCTGCCATTTATAAAATTTTAACTTGCAACAAGATATCTCTGCTAGCCTACAGAGTAGAACATGGGGAGATTTGTGCATTATTGATTTGTGTGTCTGCTGCCCATAATTTAACAAAACTTATTTAAAATTCTGAGGGACTATTGAACAAAACATGCTTGTCTTTGGATAACAGAACATTTAAATTCTCATTTTAAGTACTTAGCCAATTAATTTTTTAATGTTTGACACCTTAGACCTTTGTAATTTTGCAAAGCCCCAAAAATTTGTATTAAAAGCAATTCAGCTAACTTTGTCTTTTGTATAATATCGTTCTCAGCCACATTTCTTACGTCACGTTTTTCCTGAGTACCAGACTTCTTTAGTAGATGCTGAGGAATGAAAGCATGATATAAAAGAACACATAATTTAGAGTGTTAGGACATGAGTTCAAGTCTGATTTACTTACTAAATAGGTCAAATTACTTAGCCTTTCTGGGCTTCAGTTTACTCATCTAGAAAATGAAGAAAATAATTGTATTTGTCAAGATTTTTCTGTGTGTATAATTCAATTCAATTTGTTCACCAATTCAATTCAAGATCACTTAAAAAGCAAATTCAGGAACATCACATTGCTGGAAGTTCAGTAGTCAATGCAATTAGATCTAGAACGTCATAAGCCTCTTTCACATCCTTATTCAAACAAACTCTCATCATTTGGTGGGAAAAAACTATTTCTAATTGACCTAGAGTCACATTCTTCCAGCGTAGCAAATTCAGGAGGAATTTTTTTAAAAGGCTAATTCTCTCACCCAACATCTGATTTTTTAATGCTCATTTCTAAGCCAATTACTGCTCCAAGAAGGATAGCCTGTCATAATTGGACCACCTGAGATCACATGCTCACCCTTGAGAACAAAGCAGTAGATATACTAATTGACAGACTCACCAGGGCCACTCATTTTGGACAAAAGCAGATGCCCACAGCAGGCAGAAATGGTGTACAGCTAAAACTATCAGCTTTCACTACAGCAGTGATTTCTCTAGCTCGATTATCTCCCAGTACCTGGTAAAACAGGAGATACATTTCCCTTGACAATGAGGTCAAGTAATGATCAAATACATCCTTAGTCCTACAACACAAATAAATGGAAAAATATTCCATGCTTATGAATTGGAAGAATCAATATCCTCAAAATGGCCTTAGTGCTCAAAGCAATTACTGGGTATATATCCAGAATTTCAGTGTTACAATTACTGAAAATTTGAGACCCGCACTTTGTATATTGTAGAATACATTACATCTTTGGTTCAGGTGATTTTTTTAATTTAAGAAAAGTATGAAAATATTCAAGGAGAAAACATAAGATCCTATTAAAGTGAGTCATCTGTCCAAGACAAGTCATTTATTGTGTAAAATTTGAAAAATTGTTATTCTTTACAAAGCAAATTATACAAAAATGAAGGAAATAAATATGAGTTTTATGTTTAATATAGATTTTTTTTGAGAAATGAAAGTAATCATAAAATCTCCAGTGACTTTAAGTGCCCACAATAAACTCAATATCTCATTTTCTATCAAGAACTCAATGTGCTCAGGGTGTGAACATGTCATGATTGCTTAGCTTAATGGGTGGGAAGTAAATGCACTCTTTACTAGAGGGAAAATTTTTTCTAAAGATCATTGCAACATTTATAGAACTAAGCACGATTTTGTAAAATTGAATGGTTGGAAGTGACCTGCAAAGTTCATCAAATCTTTACTAACGCTTTAGAATGACAATCAAGGAAATATTAATAACTACCTTGAAATAGATTTTTAAGATGTCTTGCAGGGAGAGCCTCTCTGGGGAATCTAAGTTTCATACAATAAATCAAGATCTATCTTCACCTCTTTCCTTCAGGTTGCCGGGAAATAATTGGATTACACTACAGCTCCCAGGGCAGTGGTTGTCAAATTGGATTATTCATCAGAATCACTTGGGAAAATTCATAAAATACAGACTTCCTGTCCTACTCTAGATATACCCAACTAGGGTCCAGAAATTAGTCCTTTTTTTTTTCTTTTTTTTTTTTTTCCATATTCTACCATGCTGTCAAGTTCAAGAAATCAGTCCTTTTTAAAAGCCTCTCTGAAGTGTCAGTCTGTAGCTACTTTGATCAATGCACTGGCTTTGGGGAATCAAAGAGTTTAGGATTAAGGTGATATATATATGTGTGTGTGTGTACGTGTGTGTGTATGTATGTACATATATTATTTAGGGGATACATGTGCAGGCTTGTTACATGGGTATATTGTGTGTTGCTGAGGTTTGCAACCTGAATTGTCCCGTCATCCTGGTAGTGAGTGTAGTATCCAATAAGTATTTTTTTCAGTCCACACCCTGTTCCTTCCCTCCCGCCTCTAGTAGTTCCAGTATGTATGGTTCTCATCTTTATGTCCATGTGTATTCAGTGTTTAGCTCCCACTTATAAATGAGAATATGCAGTATTTGGTTTTCTGTTGCTGCATTAGTTCGATTAGGATAATGGCCTCCAGCTGCCACCCATGTTGCTGCCAAGAATGTGACTTCGTCCTTTTTTATGGCTGTGTAGTATTCCATGGTGTATATATCCATATTTTCTTTATCCAATATACCATTAATAGGCACCTACGCTGATTCCATGTCTTTGCTATTGTGAATAGCACTGTGATGAACATACAAATGCAGGCATCTTTTTCGTGGAATAATTTACTTTCCTTTGGATATACACCCAGTAACTGCTTTGAGCACTGTAGCCATTTTGATGATATTGATTCTTCCAATGGACGAGCATGGAATATTTTTCCATTTATTTGTGTTGTAGGACTAAGGAGGTATTTGATCATGACTCTAAGATGTCATTGTCAAGGGAAATGTATCTCCTATTTTATCAGGTACTGGGAGAGAAACAAGCAAGCTGTTTTTTCTTTTCTTATTTTTTCTTTTGCTACATGGTCTCACTGTGTCATCCAGGTTGGAGTACAGTGGTGTGATCACAGCTCTCTGCAGCCTCGATCTCCCAAGCTCAAGTGATCCTCCCGCCTCAGCCTCATGAGTAGCTGGGACTAAAGGCATGTGCCCCCACACCCAGCTATTTTTTTTTTTTAATTTATTCAGGGAGACGAAATCTCACAATATTGCCTAGTCTAGTCTCAAACTCCTGGCTTCAAGCAATCCTCCCACCACGGCCTCCCAAAGTGCTAGGATTACAGGCATGAGCCACCACTCCTGGCTATGTTTTTTAATTTTTGAAGTTCTAACTATATGAAGAAAGTCTGTGACTCTCTATAATTTCTAATTTTACCTTCGGAATATTAATATTAATATTCTGAATACTGACCATTAAAATACTGATCTCAGAATCCAATTCTGAAAACGTCTACAGGCAATAAATTTTCTGTTGCATGCTCTGGATGTTTGAAAGTACACAAAAAGAGATGCAATTATCAAGAGAAGGAGAAATAATAAGTAGACAAGCTTCCCTCATTTCATATTAGAGAGAATTTCCTGAATTTATTGAGAGTGGTTCCATTCTTTCTGAAAAGGTTATCAGTTCACATCCAAATGAGAAACTTTATGAAGTTATTTAGTACGTGATGCTGAAGAAGTTTAAAGAGATCAAGCCATATACAAGGTTTTTTATCCTGCTTTTTTCTGTTTGCATTACATTATAAACATTTTCCATGCAGTTATAATTCTTCACATATATGTTGGAATGTACATGGCACATATGAAGATGCATATACATAATCTATATACAAATGCATCAAAATACTAGCATGTTAGCAACAGTGGGATTAACAATAATTTTAACTTTGTTCATTTTTGTGTTTTTCAACCTTTCTATAAAAATATATGTAAATAATTAAAGAAAAATACATGCTCTATAGCTTTTTAAAAGAAAGAATAACAGATTTTGCATTTTTTCTCAAGGCTGGTAAAGCATAAAATATCTTATACATCAAAAAATAAAGTATAAATCTTTACCTAATAGGGAAAGTTTCCAGGAGAAATTAGGAAGGACCATTTACTATTTCTAATTGGAATTTATATCCAGAATCAGCCCCTTAATTAAGGGAGAGAAACAAGCAAGCTGTTTTGACTTTTATATCCAGAATCCATTTATATCCAGAATCACCCCCTACATTAATTCTCTTTTAGTAATTTTCTAATATTTCTAATAGGATGTATTACTTTATAAACAAGAAAAAATGATTTTTAAAAACTTGAAATAATAAGACTTTTGCATTAAAAGGAACTGTTTAACACTAGATTATTCTGTTACTGGAGATACAACACCATTACCTCTCACTCTTACTCTGTTATTGTATTTCTGGTGTGGTTCTTATATTTTGCTTTTTCTTTATCATGGAGTTCCTCTTTTTAGGATCTTGGCACAATTCACTGGGGTCTGCTCCAGAATAGAAATCTGTGCCCTACACTCAATAGTATCCATTCTCAACAACCCTAACTAGACAATCTCATAAGAGGGTGAATACTTACCAATCACTTGCATAGGAGGCAATCACTTGCCTCTTTTTCTTTTTCTTTCTTTTCTTTGAGACAGAGTCTCAAGTCTCTCTGTGTCATCGGGGCTGAAGTGCAGTGGTGCAATCTCCACTCACTGCAACCCCTGTCTCAGGGTTCAAGTGATTTTCCTGCCTCAGCCTCTCAAGTAGCGGGGATTACAAGAATGTGCCACCATGCCCAGCCAATTTTTGTATTTTTAGTAGAGATGGAGTTTTGCCATGTTGTCCAGGTTGGTCTTGAACTCCTGACCACAGGTGATCTGCCCGTCTCAGCCTCCCAAAATGCTGAGATTACAGGCGTAAGCTACCACACCCGGCCCTAGAAATAGCACTTATTTCTGATACCAAGCAACAGACTTAATATATTTACTGGAAACACTTCAATATGCTGAGATTCACTGAATGCCCCAGGTAAGACATGGCTGATAAGAAGTACTTATTACCACATCCAAAAGGATAACATACAGTTTCATCACCAACACCGCCACCACCACCACCATCTGTTTTGCACATTGCTGCATCTCAAATACAAAGAAGAGACACTCAATGATTTTCTGCAAAGACTCACCTGGCAAGTAATATACGTTAATATGAACCATCTCCCACCCATCTTCATGAAAGCAATTGATATAATGTATGACTAACTAGCTTTCTCATGTAATTCATTTATTTATTCTAACACTTTTAAAGTATCTACTCTGGCACTTACCAGCTAACTGGGGAAGGAAAGGGAGAACAAGAAAAAGATAATCATGACAGGCAGATTGGGATGCAAGACTAGACCAGGTAGTACATATTTCAGCTGTTTAGCAAAGGAACTGACTGGATGTAAGACCCATCACTGTTGACCCCTTGAGCAGCTGGGACCATTCACTCCTCTGTTCCTCAGCTCAGCCTCCCATGTGTCACGGCAGGGGAGAAGCCCTTCAAACAGCTTCATAACAAAGATTCAGTGCTTTGTTTATCTGAGGGCAACATCCTACCACAGTTCCAGTGATAACAGACCACACAAGAATGAGAAGCAGCTTCCTGTGCTAGATAAAACCAAGTTCCCGATACCTGATCACATCTGCTTGAGTGAACTGACAAAGGTTCTTTGCTTGGCCAAACTTTAATCAGGCTTTCGAACCTTCTCCTAGGCCCATCTGTGCACTTTCTTATAAAATCCAGTGTTAGCAAAGAGCCCTCTTAAGTCAGCTTAGCAAGGATCTCCCCACTCTCAACATCTGATCACCCTTGATATCTGATCAGGTTCTTCAACCTCCACCATCCCGCAGGTGCTGTTTGATCACCCTGGCCTGTCTTCAGGAAGAATCCTGTTAGGTCAGTTTAGTCAGAATCCTCCCTACCCCAGATGTTTCCCCTAGTAATTGTCCATCCAGTACCCCACACCTTGTTCTGTGGCTATAAATTCCCACTGGCCCATGCCGTATTCAGAATTGAGGCCAATCTTTCTCTTCCAATGCAAGACATCTTTGCAGTGGTCCCTGTACCTATCTCTATGGTCCTGATAAAGGTTTTCTTCCCATGTTTTAACAAGTATCATTGATTTTTTTTTCTTTAACAGAACTCATTATGACAATTAGAAGGCAATTACAACTCAGTGCTAATCCAGTCATCTTCTATTGGTGAACAAAGTATGGTGGGCATTTTCTCACTGGTTTCTGAAGGGTATGAATGAAGAAGGAGGGAGATGGATTCCTGTATGTGGTGCATGCCTCTCAGGAGATATTTGGAATAAAATTGTCTGTGTAAGTTTAGAAAAATGCATCTATTCTAGAATTTCTGAAACTTTTACTGAGGAAATGAGGAATGTTACCAACAGTTCATCTAATCACAGATAATTCAAACAGTGGTATTCTCACCTAGGAGTTCTGGAACTTGTTGCATTTTCAAACAGAGAAAAAACTCTAAATGAGCACTTTCAGCTTTAGACACTATATTATTTAACCTAGGCTATCTTGTTTTCAAGTTTTATAAGTTTAAAAATAAAAAACTTTGCATTCTAAGTCACCAAAAAAATTAAAAGAAGAGAAACTGATTAATGAAGATTAAGGACATCTGGCATGGTTTTCTGTTGGAGACAAAATTTAAATTAAGTCTCACAAAAAGGGTGAGACTCAGACAAGCGGAAAAGAGAAAGATAAAATTCCATGCCAAGGAATGGAATAAGTAAAACTTTGAAACCATAAATTTGCACACTCTATTCAAGAAAGCATAAGAGGAGTGCAAGGAGATAAGTTTGGATTCATAGATGGCACTTTGGGAGAATTTTGCTTTAATTTTTATTTGATTCATGTTTTACAAATATGAAATATTTTAAGCTTATAAAGAAATCCAGAAAGTATAGTATTGATAGTATAACAGGATGACTATAGTCAATAATAACTCAATTGTACATTTTAAATTAAAAGAGTATAATTGGATTGTTTGTAACTCAAAGGATAAATGCTTGAGGGGATAAACACCCTATTTCCATGATATGATTATTATCCATTGCATGCCTGTATCAAAACATCTCATGTATCTCATAAATACATACACCTCCTATGTACCCACATTTTTAAAAATTTAAAATAAAGTTACATAACAGAAAGCTATGTGTCTATCACAGACTTTAAATAGATGTTAAAATTTGGCATTTGTGCCTGTGCTGGACATTTTCAGCTGGAGGCAGGCAGTAGGTTGAAGAAATAACACAACACCACGGGGCCAGCATGAAGTGTTTTCTTGGACTCTGAACTACACTCAGAGATTGGGAGGGAGGGAGGGAAAAGAGATGTATAGCAAATTCCCCAGTTAATCATTTTTAACATTGTATCATTCTTAAATACTGATACATAGTGGAGGTAAGTAAAAGGCTGATACAAACTTTTAAGTTAAAATATAAAATAGCAAAGAAAACTTTTACCTGCTGCATCTACACAAGGACTACACTCCCAGAACCCATACCAGACCCTCCCCATAGGAATACACCTATTTCTCTCTTTTGCTGTTGATACACCTCTGTGAAGAAAATATGAGATGTTCTCTTTCAGGTCATAAGGGCTGACTGAAGTAGTACTATTATATGGAGCTTGGCATTCTAAATACTAAAATTATACTGTTTGCGACTTGAATGTCATCCAATTAGTCCATTAAATAAGAATGAGCAGAAACCAGGGAAGCTTCTGGGGTCTTTGGAGGCAAGGGAAGACTGCCCCCACTGAATAAAATATAAAAGAATGGTAGAAGATAAAAAGAATGTTGCATTTTGGTTTTGTCATGAGTCATATGTGTTCAGTTTACCAGTTACTTGCATGAAGTTTTAAGTGAGCAGTGCTAACCCTTGGTCTTCTCCCTCCCAGAGGAGGGCCCAAGTCTCCAGGATGACATGAAGGGCAAGGAGGGAAATCCAGGCAGTGGGCTGCTCAGATTGCTCTAGTCCTGGGCTGGCTTACTCATGGCACCAGGCAATCAAGCCTGAGTCTCTGTCTCCTCCTTTACAGTGTCCCTTAGGCCCTGCTGTCAACCATGCAAAACAGATTATACCACAAGAAAACACAGTCACTGCTATGGACGGAGTGTTTGTGCCTCCACTTCCCCTTCCCCAGTTCCTATGTTGATGTCCTCACCTCCAGTGTGATGGTAGCAAGAAATGGGGTCTTTGGGAGGTAATTTGACTTAGTTGAGCTCAAGAGGAATTAATGCCCATATAAGAAGAAGAAGAGACCTCAGAGCTTCCTTTCTCACCATGTGAGGACGCAGCGAGAGGACAGCTGTCTGCAAGCCAGGAAGAGCCTTCCTCAGAAACTGAACCGGCCAGTATCTTGGTTTGGGCCTTCCAGCCTCCAGACTGTGAGAAATTAATATCTGTTGTTTAAGCCATCCAGTCTAGGGTATTTGGTTATAGCAGCCCAAGCCAAGACGGTCACAACATTTGTTAATGATGAAAGAACCCCAGAAGTTATCCAACTCTCAGTCTTTGAATCACAGGGATCGTAGTGTAACAATTAAGATTATGAGACCTAGTAGTGCCTGAGTTCAAAGACCCAGCTCTGCTACTTACTCTGTGTCTCAGAATCTCCTTTGTAAAATGGAGATACTTTGTCACTTAGAGAACTGCTGTGAGAATTGGGTAATACGTAGAGTATATTCAGATCAGTTCTTGACATTGTGTGCTCAGTGCTGGTTTTATTACATATTTGTATAAAAAACAAGAACCATTCTACTATGTATTTCTTGTCTTGTATCCTCTCAAATTCCTACCTGGTCTCATTCCCTTGGCAATCTTATCAGTTTACCTGCGTTCCTGTCCGCATTAGGCATGTACCTCCGCCTCCCCACATTTCCAAGACCTTGTAATTTGTTACTTGATGGGGTGGTCTGATGGCCTAAACTGCCTTATTTGGTGCCCTTGCTGTTCTTCCCTGGTGATAACTCTGATAGTAATTGGTTTTCTCCCAAGCATGTGTAAAACATATCTAGAAGGTTTACAGCTAAAAATACTAACCTCGTTCTGTATATTTTCTCTTGCACTAATACCCCCGGTCAACACTGAAACTACCAACAGTTTATTAATGTGAACTGGCAACCTCAGTGCCAGCTGCAGTTTCCCTTCTAAGAGGCATTTTTCTAGGGCTTTTACCTCTAGGATGATCCAATGGGGAAAAGAGAGATAAAGTGGAGGAGCAATTTTAAGAGAACTATTCAGAGAGCATGGCTTAGATGGGTGAGAAACAAGAACCTGCTGCTGCATTACACAAAGGATGAAGAGAATGACTGTCTTGGAGCAGGGCTCACACTCATTTCTTGTGGACCTCCTGCCACATAACAATCCTGGATACTTAGAAGGGCCTTCTCCCCTTAATAGACAAGACTAAAGCAGGGGAAGCCTAATGGGAATATCTTTCATCCTGATAAAGGTGATACTAAACTGAATTAGTGGGGAACTTCCTTGTGTGAAGGAGATACATATTAAGTTTCTGTGGTTAAATTTATTAAAAAATGAAAAAATAACCATCCACTCTATCTTAAAGAAACCCATTTGTGTTGAATTAATTTCTTTGTAAATTTCACTTTGCCTTTTTGAGGGTACAGCACAGCTTCTCTCAGAGATTGGATCTTCTTAATTTAAATTGAAAACACTAATTTCATATATGTTGTATATATCATTATTTTGCTCCCAAACACAGTTTCTATATGGGGCTGAAAAGGACAGAGAAAAGTCAAGCCTGATTGTATACACTTTGGAATCATCCATGCAGAACAAATAATTGAAGCCATGAGAATAACTGAAATCTTGGAAAAGAGAGTGAAAGTGGAGAAGAGCAAGTCATCAAGGGCAAAGTCTTAAGAACCCCCAAATGTTTTCGCAGGAGAATGAAAAAGAAGTGCTCTCATAGGTGAGAGAGTAATTAACCAAAGATGTAGAGAACAAGAAAGAATTGGAGCTGAGGACAGTGTGTCACTCCTGTAATTCCAGCCCTTGGGGAGGCTGGGTCGGGTGGATCAATTGAGCTCAGGAGTTTGAGACCAGCCTGGGCAACATGATGAAACCTCGTCTCTACCAGAAATATAACAACAACAATAACTTAGCTGGGAGTGGTAGCATGCATCTGTGGTCCCAGCTACTTGGGAAGCAGAGGAGGGAGGATAGCTTGAGCTCAGGGGGAGGAGGTTGCAGTGACCTGAGATGTGCCACTTGCCAATGCACTCCAGCCTGGGCAACAGAATGTGACTCCATCTCAAAAACAAACAAAAAACAGTAATTGGAAGAAAAACGTCAAGTAAGGAGGGCTTGGACAATCAAGTTGATTGAGGCAAAAAAGAAAATGGAAGTTGAGAAAGATCTGGATTTACCTATTGGGAATCTCTTGTGATCCTCAAAAATTAGTTTCAATGAAGTGCTGGCAGGAGATACTCTATTACAAGAAGCTGAAGAGGGTAAGACGATTCTGGTTCCATGAAATAAAAAGATAGCTCTGGACATAGATCTATGGGCTCTGCTCATAGATTCTGCCTTCCTCACCCACGGGGCTGCAAGTACTGCCTTCCTTTCAGTCCAGCTCCTCTGCTGAGCCATCCCTCACCCAGGAAACAAGTACATTGGGATTTTCTGGAAAGGGTTTTGGCATTGGTGTGGGATCCATCCAGGTATCCAGGATTCCAGCAGCATGTTTGCAGTGGGCTGTGGCCTTCTCTCCAGCTCCCATCCTTTTGGCTCCCACACTGTCACTAGGCTTCAGCTTTGACTTTCGGATTGACATTGCTATTTACCTACTAGCAGAAGAACATGCCTTGAATCCTATCACCTCCTGTACTGGAAGCTGGCTCACTGACTAGCCTTTGCAGAACCTTCTTCAAGGGTCTGAATTTTGTTCCTAAGCCCTGGTGGGGGGTCATGGTCCTAAAGGACTAACTTCACAGAATGAAGATACTGTCATTCACATGACTTCAGTTTTTATCACCATTTCCTAGAATTGCCTGCCACCTGCCCAAACCACAGGATTGGTCTTACATGGAGTTTGGCCATCATTTCTGTGGCATATAGCATATTAATGTAAAAGAATCCTCTCCATTTTCTCCTGACTCACATGATCTGTCAATCTGCAGTTGTACCACTCTGGGTGGCCTTCAGTTCCTTGGCTTGTGTTCTAGCTTTTGAAATTGCCTCCCAAGCTTTTCCCTCTATGGAGATAGCCTGAACACTCCTCTCTGGCCTATAAACCCCACCCTACTTCCAAGACACATAAAAACATGCACATGCAAAGGTGCAGACATGTACATATACACAACATTTGATTTTAGATGATTCTTTCATTCCTAAGGGTCCCATCAGTTGACAGAGTGATGGGTCTCCCAAAACTCCACCATCTAGGCTAAACCCCAACTATTGTTTCCCTAATCCCCCAGGCTGAGTAGAGAGAATCAGATACAGCATTAGTTTATATCAACAGGAACCTACTGTTTAGGTAAAGAGAAGCAGCAATCTCACTGTAATTGGTGCTGGGAAAAGACACAACCAGCCACTGAATTAAATTTGGGTAAGTTCATTTTAACTTTCATGTCAATTCTTACAAAGTTCTAGCAATTACAAGACAAGAAGTCTGACAAATCTAATGTTTTAATTAGAAATAAAGCCAACAAACATAAGAAAAAAGCTCAGCATCACTGATCATTAGAGAAATGCAAATCAAAACCACAATGAGATAACATCTCATGCCAGTCAGAATGGCGATTATTAAAAAGTCAAGAAATAACAGATGCTGGCGAGGCTGTGAAGAAAAAAACGCTTTTACACTGTTGATGGGAATATAAATTAGTTACCATTGTGGAAGACAGTGTGGTGATTCATCAAAGAACTAGAAAAAGAAATACCATTTGACCCACCAATCCCATTACTGGGTATATACCCAAAGGAATATAAATCATTTTACTATAAAGATACATGCATATGTGTATGTTCATTGAAGCACTATTCACAATAGCAGAGACATGGAATCAACCCAAATGACCATCAATGATAGAGTGGATAAAGAAAATGTGGTACATGTACACCACAGAATACTATGCAGCCATAAAAAAGAACAAGATCATGTCCTTTGCAGGGACATGGATGGAGCTGAAAGCCATTATCCTCAGCAAATTAACACAGGAACAGAAAACCAAACATTGCATGTTCTAACTTGTAAGTGCAATCTGAACAATGAGAACACATGGTCACAGGGAGGGGAACAGCATACACTGGGGCCTGTCAGTGGGTGGGAGGAGGGAGAGCATCAGGAAAAATAGCTAATGCATGTAGGACTTAATACCTAGGTGATGGGTTGATAGGTGCAGCAAACCACCATGGCACACATTTACCTATGTAACAAACCTGCATGTCCTGCACATGTATCCCAGAATTTACCATAAAATAAAAATTTAAATAAATAAATATGATGTACATTTATTTTAAAACAAGACTTTAAAAAAAACTATGGAGTCTGGTTGACAAGGAGTGTGGCAGATATACTTCAAGAGCAATCAGAAATACAGTTTCTTAAAATCCACTGATCTCTAACATTCCTTCTAGGTCTTACCTAGAGACCTTGAAAAAATAAAATTATTCTAGTATCATTCAGAAGTTTCCAGTTCAAATTTTCCTGTATTGTCTCTTTTTTCCAATAGTTGATGCTTCTGCCAGCACTTCTGAGAATCTCTTTCCTGCGTCAGAGAAATATCTTTTGAAAGACAGTAAATGACTAAATTAGTAAGATGATGGGTTAATAAGCTGATAGTCTCTTACAATTTCTGTGGCAGGTTAAACGTGATGAGGACTCAATGTTGGATCAAATTTCAATCAAGAATCAAATGCGGGGTAATTTAGCAAAAAAGAAAAACAATCACCCTTTTTAGTAACTCTGTAACTAGCACTTTCATTATGTTACACATTGTGGTAGGCACAATAATGCCCCCACCCGCCCCAAATATCCATGTCTAATTCCCAGAACCTGTGAATATGCTATCTCAGATGGCAAAGGGGACTTGCAGATGTGATTAAGTTTATAGACCTTGAGATGGGGAAAGCATCCCAGATTATGCACACAGGCCCAATCTAATCATAAAAATCATTTAAGTGAAAGAGTCTTTCCCAGCTGTGTTCAGAGAGAGATTGAATAATTGAAGAAAGGTCAGAGAGATGCAACAGTGCTAGCTTTGAAGATGAAGGAAAGGGACATGAGTCCAGAAATATGGGTGCTTTCTAGAAGTTGGAAAGACAAAGAAGCAGCTTTCCCCCTAGATATCATTGAGGAACACAGTCTCACTCACGCTCACTGCTACCTTGATTTCAGCCCAGTGAGACCTGTGTTGGACTCTTAACCTACTGACACTGTGAGATGATAAATTTCTATTGTTTAATCCACTGATTTGTGGTAATTGGTTGTATCCACAATAGAAAATTAATGCATATATTCAATTTTTTAAGAAACGTATAGTCTGCTCTCCAATACAAACTCTGCCCAGAGGACTAATACCTTGCAAACTCTGTGTATAAATACCTTTCAAATTTTTACTAACAATTACATATTTCATTTGCATAGTGTTTATCATGTACGATAGTCAGGCTATGGGTGAGTATTCCCATTTAATAGATGAGGAAACTGAGCTTTAGACTGTAAAGTGCTTGCTCAAAGTTGCAGAATTGGCAAGAGAGTGGTCAGGATAGAATGTTAATTCTTGTCTTTCGACTCTTTCAATCTTTTTTCCATAGCACCAACTCTGTCCCTAGCATGATTTTATATGACCTTATACCAACAGTTTAGGCAGAAGAAACAGATACAGATACCATTGTCTTTATTTTATGGATGCAAAATTGCAGAGGAATTAAGTGCCCAGTAGTGAAACCAGGACAAGAACTCCTCACATTTAACTTGTAATCTAGAACTCTTTCTGATTTGTACTGCCACCTATAAAGTATGGTGTCTATGCCTAGGTTTAACACATGCAGGATAGTTAAAAGAGAGAACATATTGTTTAAATAAAAACAAACATGACTTAGTAGTGACTTATAACAAGCTAGTTAATGTCCTTGAATCTCAGTTTTCTCATTTCTAAAATATAAACAGTATACCAGCTTGACATAATTACTGAAAGGATTTGTTCAATTTTCAACAATAATGAGAAAGTTGCATTTAAACACAGCTCCTGGCATATATGAATATGTAAGCAGATTGTGTCAGGGTATCATGTCAATCTCCAGACAGCTTTCTGTTCTTCCTCATAGACAAACAGGATCCACATTTTTAATCCGTCAAAAGTCACTAAATACTGGCTCCAATCAAACTAATAAATCCAACCTAAGAAAGAGGTAAGGGGAAAATAAGATGTTCCCTTCATTATGATGAATGAATCTGTAGTGATCCTTTTGCCTTCTTGAGTCCAAAAGGAAAACTTACATGAATGTGAAGCATTTAGTCTTCTGGGCTTCTGATAATTAGAGACACAAGAAAAAGTGAGCCTTAACCTCATGAACCTTTACAAGAAAAATGCAATCATGTTCAAGTCTGTTCCATTTGTATGGTCTCTATCAAATCAAAATTAATGGGAACAGAGAGCCCCCAACTTGAACAGCGAGCTCCTAAAATGCTAGGAAAATCCATTTTCACAATCATTTAAAAATACATTACTACTTGACATAACTCTAGAAGGAACTTCTGTGGCTCAGCACAAACCTACCCTCTTGAGATAAATACAACATTCTATAAGTAAAAGACTTTTTTCAAAAACAGAAAATGATTAATTTTTTACACAAACTTTTTTTAAAAAAGAAAATGACTAACTCTGCTATGATGTAAAGTTCTGATTATTTGGGGTATTTTTGTGTTCTCATAATGAAGACTGCTAATATTATCTTATCTAGAGCAATTTTGAAGAAATACGTATTTCTTTACCAAAAATAATTCTTCATAGATATTGTCATTTTGGATAATAACAAGCAGATAAAACATTTTATAAAGAATTATTTAAACATTTATTATTTATTACTCTATGATTTTCCTTTGTGATATAAATTAAAGAGAGATTAGGAGTGTATGGAATATTTTACTTCTTTGAGTATATGGATCATGAAATCCAGCCAATGCTTTTTCTTCCCATTAAACATTGAAAATGGGTTATTAAAATAGACACACTGATCATATCTACCAGCCACTTCTCAAGTCCTTGTATCCTCATGATATATATTAAATATATATTCTTGTATCCTATTGAGTAATAAGAAAATGTCGTAAGTAAAGCTGCATGACTGAAATGAACTCAATATAAAATCAAGGACTCTCAAAATTAGATAGAAGTGTCAGCTCTCATGGGCTTCTTCACTTGGGTATCCTGAAAGTGATTTTAACTCAACATTCCCCAAACTGAACTCAACATCCCCTTCTAGCCTTCTCCAACCTACTCTTCCTCTAAGTTTTTCATTCTGAAAAATATAAATAGTATACTAGCTTGACATAATTATTGAAATTATTTGTACAATTTTCAACAATAATAAGAAAGTTGCATTTAAACACAGCTCCTGGCATATATGTAAGCACATCATGTCAGGGCATCATGTCAATTTCAAGACAGCTTTCTGTTCCTCCTCATAGAAAAACAGAATCTGCAACAGTCCCACCTCCTACCTCTTCACCCTGGTTGTGAGCCTGGGAGTTGGTTACTTTTTCCCCTCCCTCCTCACAATCAGCAAATTGCTACATCTTGACAGTTACTCTTTAAATATCCCTTAACTCCAGACAGAACACCACCTCCTAAGTCTATGCATGCAACCTCTGTCCCTGGATACTAGAAATGATTTCTTAGCTAATCTCCTGCTCTGCTCTCATTTCTTTCTTCCCCCATTGACACCTAGTTTCTTAACTATCACTCATGAGACTGCTGTACTCAAAATTGTTTTCTTGTATCTCATGCCTTATAAGATGAAGACCATACACCTTAGAATGGCATAAAATATTTGGTTGGTGTAAAAGTAACTGTGGTTTTTGCCATTACTTTAAATAAAACCTTCCTTGCTTAGATCCTCCGCCCCCAAAAACTTATATTTTTCTGGTTGGAGATAAGTGTCCCAAACTTGGCCATTTTGAACTTCTGGAAGTTTGCTTCAAATGTCACATGCTCCTTCACAGCTCTGCACCTGCACAGGTACTGTCCTTACCCACCAAAGAAGCTGCCCCAACTTATCTACCAATAAACTCCTATTTGTTCTTTAAAAGGCTCTCTTTCTTTCTAAGAAACCTATTCTTTCTAAGAAATCTGTTCTTTCTAAGAAACCTGCTTTGCTCCAAAAGGCACTCTTCTCTCCCTGTACAGCATCCATCATGCTGACTTGACTTGTCTGTCTCCCTCGTTAAATGATAAGCTCTTTAAGGGCTTCTTGTTCTTAATTGCTTTCTGATGAATGAATGGTTCTAGGCTAACATTTTCCTTTGTCAAATGAGGCAATTTAGCTCCAGAGAGGTTGAGCAACTTGCCCAAGGCCACATAGCTGAATAACAGACAAGCCATCCAGGCAGACACCACAGGCCTTCAGATGCCAGCCTCGTAATTACTGTCTGTATCCAGCTGCTTTCATATTTGGCACAATCATGTCTTACAGCAACACCTTTTCCTGAGTTTTCTATGTTTATTAGTGAACTATTAATGTTAACTCTACTTTTTTTTCACCAATACCTTGATTTTCCCTTGGGAAACTACCTTTTACATATTCTCAGTGCCCATAATTAAAACAGGGCTGACTTCATACCCTGACTCAGAAAAAGATAAATGACTAAGTGCTGCCCAATGAGAGTGCTATGTCCCCTGAATGAATCAGAGACAATGAGTGTCAGGCCAGGACTTGAGAAAGAAAAGCTCTCTTTCCACCGGGCTATGAAACTGACTGAGAGAAGAAAATCAGAAAGAAGTCAAAAGAGAGAATAACACAGAGTTGAGAGATTTCTGAAGAAATTGAACACCTCCGGCCAGTCATTTCATACGCCAATATGGGGCAGCTTTGTCAGGTGTTGACTTGGCTAAGCTACACTCTATCTCTCAGAATCCCTTTTGCTATAAATGTCTGATGACAGTGGAACACAAAAGACATTTTGCATGGGATTCAGAAAGTGGAGGTAAAGGCAGTCATATTGTTTTTATGTCTGAACGGGCTGAGCAGGGGGACCAGGTTCTGCCACAGTGCATGTGCTTCGTCAGTTAGCTACTGACTTTCCTTTGTTGTTGTGAGGCAACAGCCAGATTTATACCTACTCCACCTTCCCTCAGATTATCTTATACTTTCACCAGCTCCTGGGCCAAGTGCATGTTTAGCTTCATGACAAAGGGTGCTATCTGTCCTTCTGCAGGAAGGAGTTGATGTGGTCTGGAGATGGTAAGAGACAGACCAGGTTCCAGTCCAACCTCATAGGTCATGTTCATGTCTTCACTTTCTCTCACTTATATATATCCCACTTTCCTACCAGGCAGCTAGCTCTGAAGTCTTCACGTTCCAGCATCAGAAATGAAGACAACAGCTTTATGGGAACTTGTTAACTAACCAACTTTCACAATTGCATAGATCAAATTCTTGTAATAAATCTCTTAGTGTGTATGTGTGTGCGTGTGTACCCAGACACCTTTGATTGACTGAACCCTTCTCTGATTGGACCCTGACTGATAAAAAATATTATCATTGGTCTTTTTCATTACACAGTTAATGTTTAAATCAGTGTGGTTTAAGTTTAAGCCAGACAGAACTTGATTTCTGTCACTTGCCACTAAAAAATTACTATGCAGGATTATCATATCTTGACTAAGCAACGTGATATCCTGAGGGCAAGATCTGTGCTTCACTTCTCCTTAAATCCCCAACATGCAGCAAAATGCCAGATACATAGTAGGCACTTGATAGACACATGTTGAATAAATTAACAAAAGGCTACAGAATAAAAAGTTTCTCTAGGGCATCCAGAGTTGAAGCCTCACACAATGTGAAGCACGTGGAAGATGAAAAGCAAGATGAGAGGAACCCCATGCCTCTGGAGAAAGCCATGAAGATCCTGGGTCTGAGGAACAGCTGGGCTTCCCACTTGGCCGCCTGGAGGAAGGGGCAGCACATGTCTGACAGCTCATGTTCATCACGAGCACAACAGGTGTCCTGGGGGCAGCCAGCCCTCGCACGGAAGCCAGCTTCCTGTCACTGCTTCCTGACAGGGATTCACTAGATGTATGTAACAGAAGTGGCACAAGAAGGCATTTTTTTAATTAAAAAAATTTGAAAGCTTATAAGGTTCCTAGAAAAGGAAGCTTCTGAGAAAGGTGATTTCACAGTAAGAAACCCCATGAATCATTAAAAGGATTTATAGCTGAGATAAAACAGAAATGTGAATCATTCTTTGTGCTTGTCTAGAACACTTTAACAGAGCCTAAGGAAGTAAGTGGTTCGTAGGAACCACAAAGACAAACATTTCTCAACAGAAATCTTCCAAATGGTTTGACTGACATTCAGTATAAGTGAATCAGGCAAAGAACCAATTTATTTCCAAGAAAAAGCCTTCTCAGAGAGAAAGATGTGACAAACACATTGAATATTGAATCAAAATGGCAGAGGACAGGCTAATCATAACCCCCAAAGACATCCAAGATCTAATCCTGGAACCTGTGAATATTACCTTATATAGAAAAAGCACATTTGAAGATGTGATTAAACTGAGGCTCTTGAGATGGGAAGAGTGTCCTGGATTATCCAAGTGGACCCTAAATGTAATCACAAGTGTACTTGTAAGAGGGAAGAAGAGGTAGATTTGACTATGGAGATGGCAATGCGAAGAAGAAAGATTTGAAGATTCTGGCCTTGACAATGAAGTAAGGGGCCATGAGTCAAGAAATGCTATTCTAGAAGGTGGAAAAAAATGTAAGGAAAGGGATTCTTCCTGGAGCCTCTGCTGGTGGTGGGGTGGATGGGGGCTCATGGTCCTGCCAACACCTTCGTTTCACCCTCTTAAAACTTATGTTGGACTTATACTCCCCACCCCAGAACTGTAAGAGAACAAAGTGTGCTGTTTTCAGTCATCATGTTTGTGATGATTGGTTACAGCAACAATAGGAATCTCATGTAAGGGACCAGGCCCCAGAGCCGCAGCTTACTGGATATAGAAAAGAGGAAACGGTACTGGACATGCGCCTGTTTGTAAGCAGGATGCTGCAAGACCAAAGACTTACAGAGAAGAGTCCAAACTGACTCCACACCCCAAAAGGTACCCGTCTCTGCAGAGATAACAGAATAGTCTGCAACCTCCTGCCCCTGCCCCAAAAGAAACCTCTTCTCTACATCAAGCATCAGAGAAATGCTTGATGGATTTCCTGGATCCACAACCATCTACTCTCCCAAACTTTTTCTGGTGACCTTGGTATCTGTCCCATGAACTTACCCCTTGCTTTCATCTCTATGCTTGGCTCCTTCTAATCGACATTTTACTCAGCTTGAAGGTTTCTTTCCCTGACTTGACTTTGGAATACTTTCTGACTGGTCCCATGTCTCACATCCCCAGTGGGGATATGAGAGCAGCTCACCTTCCATATTTAACTAGGGTTCATGGAATCCCACCTCGAATTATCAGCCCAGCTCACCTTAGTTTCCTATGAAGAAGGTGTAGTGGAACAGAAAATAAACTGGCTCTGGAGCCAGAGAGAAACAAGATTTTAAAACCTGGCTCCACCTCTTGCTAATATGGATCCTTAGCTTCCTCAAAGGTTAATTTTCTAACCTACAAACTGGAGATAATACCTTCTTCACTGGGTTGCTATGAAGATTAGAAATAATGTATAGAAACTGAGTATCCTGCTCAACACGTATTACTCAATAGAATCCTGTTATTGTGATCATAAATCGAGTGGTTACTATTATACTTTCAGTTGATAGCGTCTCTGTAACACAGCCCCTCCCTGAATCTACTTCCCCTCAGTGGTAGTCTCCATTTAGGCATCTTGAATACAACTCTTTTTTCTTGCTAGGAGAAGCCCAAGCTCTGTATCAGTGAATCATATTCGATGTAAAAATCCAATTTGGGTTTCTTGTCTGACCATCTGGGTTTCCAAGAGAACAGAATGTAAAGTTAGACATTCTGGATTCAAATCCTAGTTCTGTTTCTGCTTTCAAGTTATGGCACTTTGGACACATTATTTATCTTCTCTGTGCTTCAGATATCCCATTGTAAAATGGAGACAATAATAGTGACCAGCAACATGATAGAAAATTGTGGGAAGAAGTTGAACAGACACTTCATAAGAGAATATATTCAAATAGCACAAAAAGTAAAGAAAAATACCAACCTCATCGATCACCAGTTCAAAACACAATGAACTACCGCTACTGAGCAGAATAGCTAAATGAATATGACTAAGTCTTGGTGGAAAAGGGGAACAATTGAGATTCCCCTACACTGCAAATGAGTACAATACCATCCTGAGACCTGGCAAGAGGGTTCATTCTGGACCTGGTCTACCTCACCTCATAGAGTAAGAAGCCCATGGAGCCAAACGAATGTGGCAACTCAGAACCCATACTCCTCCTTCCTTGGACTAAGTCCAAATACAGAACTCCAGAATTTCCTAATTGGGCCTCTTCCCTAGACCTATTTTTTAAAGGCAGACCACATGGTTTGTATGTGTAAATCTTAGTCCAAGGGGTGGCCAAAGAGAGGTGGCATAGACAGAGCCTTCATATGCATATTAGGCTGGTTGCAATGTAAGACATAATAAACAGTAGGAAGGAAGAAAAGCAAGCCTTGCACTGGGGGAGAAGGGATGGCGGTCCCCATGCTGTGCTGCGACTGAGGGTAACTAGCACAATCACCATGAACAATGGTTTGATAGGATCCACTAAAGTTGAACATGAATATACCACATAGCCCAGCAATCTCACTAGATATATAACCAATAAAAGTAAATATCAAACTTTGGGAGACCAAGGCAGGTGGATCACTTGAGGTCAGGAGTTTGAGACCAGCCTGGCCAATGTGGTGAAGTGCCATCTCTACTAAAAATACAAAAATTAGCCGAGCATGGTGGCAGGTGCCTGTAATCCCAACTACTTGAAAGGCTGAGGCAGAAGAATCTCTGGAACCTGGGAGGCGGAGGTTGCAGTGAGCTGATATCGTGCCACTGCTCTCCAGTCTGGGCAACAGAGCAAGACTCTGTCTCAACAAACTAACTAACTAAATAAATAAGTAAATTTGTTTCATACATGTGTAATACACATGCACATATATTGTTAGACAGAGTAGTACCACTATTTATTATAGTCAAAACCTAGAAATAACCCAAATTTTCTTCAACATTAAAGTGTACAAATAAATTGCAGTATAATTACACAATGGAATACTAACAGCAATAAAAATGAATGAACTGCTACACACAACAGTGTAGATAAGACTCACAAAGACAATATTGAGCCTAAGAAGTCAGATATAAATGAAAACATCCCATATAATTACATTTATATAAAGTTCAAAAACAAGCCAAACTAATCTATGTTGACAGGAGTTAAGATAGTGATTAACTTTGGGGTGGTAAGGGGCACCTCTAGGGTGCTGACAGTGCTCTATTTCTTGATGTGGGGTACAGTTATGTAAGCATTTTCGATTCATAAAACTTCACTGAAATGTACATTTAGCATTTATGCTTGATGTCATGAGACAGAGTAGTCATATACTCTAGTCTCAATGGGAAGGGAGCTCAGGGACTCCCACCTCTACTCAGCATGTGAACCAATTGCCCTTGGATGTCTACCCAGAATCTACAGGGGAAGGATTTACACCCTTTCTGTGTGCTTCTGTTGTTATGTGTATTGTTTCATTGTGATTGTCAGCTTCCATAGGTGTCTCCCTCAATGTACCACAGGCCAGTTGAGGGCAGAGACTGCTTTTTTCATTTCTGTCTTCCCCATGCTTAGCAGTGTATCTGACAAGTGAATGATTCTCAATAACTCTGATTCAAAGAATGAGTTCCTGACCTATAACAAGCATGTAATATATGCTAATCCCATCCCTATCCATCTCTTTCTCACCTCATATTTTTTTCTTTCTCTCTTTCTCCAGTTTTTCATTCTAGCCAGGGGAACCTCTATTAGACAGCAGCCTTCTAGTCTCCTCTGATAAGAACCATTATTAACAGTCTAAAATGAAACAGTGACAGAGTCCATGTCAAAGTGTACCCCAAGTACATATCATGATTTACTCTCTAATCAGACAAAAGTTTCCATTGAAGAAATTCACTAATTTGTTGCTTAAGCATCAAGCACGTGCAGTTAATGGGACCTTTCAGGTTGGTAGGTATAGCTTCCAGAGAATCATCGGTGTTATGTGAAGTGGAAGATCAACAAATTCAACAGCTGATAACAACACAATGCACTTCACCTGAGGACAAACAAATACAACTAAGGCGCTTTATAGGCTGTCATGAATGACCTACAAAATGACCCCAACAGGGGAAGGAGGAACCTGAGAGAAGAGCTCAGTATTGGATGAGCACTTGCTTATGGTGCACAAGTACTAGTCTGCAATTCTTTGCACATGGCACATTGTACATTAAGGTGTAATTGGCTGAAAACAGCATTAAGTTCTAGGATTTTTTTTTGTATAGAAATACCCATATGTGCAAAATGACATATGAAAAAAAGTTCATGGAATCATTATTTGGAATAGGGAAAATTAGAATCAATTGAAATGCTTATTGTTAACAGAATATTCAAATTATGGTACTGCGATTTTATGAAGTAATATGTAGTAGCTATTAAAAGAGCATAAACTGCCTCTATATGTATTGGCGTGGAATGATAGGAAATATCCAAAGATGAAACACTGCAGAACTATATGTAATTTCCAGTTACATGAATTTTTTAAATACAGAAATATGTTTGTAAAATGCATAGAAAAATATCTGGAAAAAATTATACCCAACAGTTCACAGCGATTATATCAGAGAGGAAGAGTTAGAGAATGAGAAACAGAGGCAGGAAGGGAAGAATAACATTTTGCTTTTCTTATTTATATTTCTGATTTGCTTAAATATTTTATAAAGAGCTTATACTGCATGATAAGGCTTTAAATCTTTAAGGTATTAGATTACTTTAAAAACGAGTTGGAAGCCAGGTGCGGTGGCTCATGCCTGTAATCCCAGCACTTTGGGAGGCCAAGGTGGGCAGATCACAAGGTCAGGAGTTCAAGATATCCTGGCCAATATGGTGAAACACCGTCTCTACTAAAAATACAAAAATTAGCTGGCGTGGTGGCGGGTGCCTGTAGTCCCAGCTACTAGGGAGGCTGAGGCAGGAGAATCGTCTGAACCCGGGAGGTGGAGGTTGCAGTGAGCCAAGATCATGCCACTGCACTCCAGCCTAGGCGGCAGAGCCAGACTCTGTCTTAAAATAAAAATAAAAAAGGAAAGAAGAAAAAGAAAAGAAATGAGTTTGAAATAAACTCCAATGCTTACCTTGGATATTTATTCCATCTTCCTATGTATCGACAATTTCTCTAACTTAAAATAGTGATAATAATTACTAGTTCGTGGTGTGGTAGCAAGAGATGATCTGTGTAAAGCTTTCAGCCCAGTTCCTGATACTAATAAATTTATTTGTACAGGTAGATTATTGTTGTTTTTGTGATAAAGTATGCCAAAAATCAGTGGTTTAAAACAATGACCATTTATTATCACTCATGTAGCGATCACTTTGCTGGAGGTTGGCTGGAATAAACTCGGTTTATCTGGGCTGCTGTCTTGAGTTTGGCTGGCTTTACACCCCCACATCCTCCTTGGATCAATGTGATAATCAGAACATGTCCTTATGGTGACAGCAGAAGCATAGATGGAGCAAATATGCAAAGTCTATTAAGGAATAGGTTTAGAATGACACGCTGTAAATTCTACCACATACGAGTGGCCAAATATGTTTCAAGACCTATCTCATGGTAAAGGGATATAGAAATACACTTCACTAAGAGTGACCAACCATCTCAGGTTGCCTGGGACTAGGGGGCTTTCAGAATGCAGAAATTTCCATAATAAAACCAGGAAAGTCCTGGGTAAATCCAGACTGGCTGGCCACTCAACATCTTTCTCTATTTAGTGAGATGAATTTCAAAGTTACCCAGCAACGAGTATGGAAAGGGATACAATCAAGACTCAAGGCCAATGATGCAATCCACCACACCTTTAATACTGTCATATCACAGTAACTAGAAAAACAGGCAAACAGTAAGTGGTCAAAATTAATTTTGGTGGATTGATTTTAAGTTGGCCGATCAACATCAGATCCTCCAAAACTCTCCATCAACAGAATATTTCCCAGAATAGACTCCTCAAATAGAAGGGTATTAAAGATGTCAATAATCTATGCTGATCACCTGCCTGATGCTATGCCCCAGATCAGACAGGTGATAAGCATAGATTATTGACAAAGCATAAGACTCTTTCAAACCTAATTCTTTTTAAATTTTTTAAATTTTTAAATTATACTTTAAATTCTAAGGTATATGTATAGATCATGGAGGTTTCTTACATAGGTATACACGTCATGGTGGTGGTTTGCTGCATGCATTGCCCCGTCATCTATATTAGGTATTTCTCCTAATGCTGTCCCTCCCCAATCCTCTATCCCCTGATATTCCTTCCCTAGCCTCCCACTCCCCAGGCCTCAGTGTGTGATGTTCCCCTCCCTGTGTCCATGTGTTCTCATTGTTCAACACCCACTTGTCAGTGAGAACATGTGTTGTTTGGTTTTCTGTTCTTGTGTCAGTTTGCTGAGAATGATCGTTTCCAGTTTCATCCATGTCCCTGTCAAGAACATGAACTCATCCTTTTTTATGGCTGCATAGTATTCCATGGTGTATGTGTGCCACATTTTCTTTATCCAGTCTATCATTGATGGGCGTTTAGGTTGGTTCCAGGTCTGCTATTGTGAACAATGCCAAAATAAACATACGTGTGTATGTGTCTTTATAGTAGAATGATTTATAATCCTTTGGGCATATACCCAGTAATAGGATTGCTGGGTCAAATGGGATTTCTATTTCTAGATCCTTGAGGAATCACCACACTGTCTTCCACAATGTTTGAATTAATTTACACTCCCACCAACAGTGTAAAATCTTTCCTATTTCTCCACATCCTCTCCAGCATCTGTTATCTCCTGATTTTTTAATGATTGCCATTCTAACTGGCATGAGGTGGTATCTCAGTGTGGTTTTGGTTTGCATTTCTCTGATGACCAGTGATGATGAGCTTTTTTTCATGTTTGTTGGCTGCATAAATGCCTTCTTTTGAGAAGTGTCTGTTCATATCCTTTGCCCACTTTTTGATGGGGTTGTTTGTTTTTTTCTTGTAAATTTGTTTAAGTTCTCTGTAGATTCTGGATATTAGCCCTTTGTCAGATGGGTAGATTGCAAAAAAATTTTCCCATTCTGTTGGTTGCCAGTTCACTCTACTGATAGTTTCTTTTGCTGTGCAGAAGCTCTGGAGTTTAATTAGATTCCATTTGTCTATTTTGGCTTTTGTTGCCATTGCTTTTGGTGTTTTAGTCATGAAGTCCTTGCCCATGCCTTTGTTCTGAATGGTATTGCCTAGGTTTTCTTCTAGAGTTTTTATGATGTTATACATCATGTTTAAATTTTTAATCCATCTAGAGTTAATTTTTGTATAAGGTGTAAGGAAGGGATCCAGTTTCAGCTTTCTGCATATGGCTAGCCAGTTTTCCCAAAACCATTTATTAAATAGGGAATCCTTTCTCCTTTACTTGTTTTTGTCAGGTTTGTCAAAGATCAGATGGTTGTAGGTGTGTGGTGTTCTTTCTGAGGCCTCTGTTCTGTTCCATTGGTCTATATCTCTGTTTCAGTACTAGTACCATGCTGTTTTGATTAAAGTAGCCTTGTAATATAGTTTGAAGTCAGAAGTCAGGTAGCATGATGCCTCCAGCTTTGTTTTTGTTTTTGTTTTTTGCTTAGGACTGTCTTGGCTATGAGGGCTTTTTTTTGGTTCCATATGAAGTTTAAGGTGTTTTTTTCCAATTCTATGAAGAAAGTCATTGGTAGCTTGATGGGGATAGCACTGAATCTATAAATTTATTTGGGCAGTATGGCCCTTTTCACAATATTATTTCTTCCTAACCATGAGCATGCAATGTTTTCCATCTGTTTGTGTCCTCTCTTATTTCCTTGAGCAGTGGTTTGTAGTTCTCCTTGAAGAGGACCTTCACATCCCTTGTTAGTTGTATACCTAGGTATTTTATTCTCTTTGTAGTAATTGTGAATGGGAGTTCACTCATGATTTGACTCTCTGTTTGTCTATTATATTGATGTATAGGAATGCTTGTGATTTTTGCACATTGATTTTGTATCCTGAGACTTTGCTAAAATTGCTTATCAGTTTAAAGAGATTTTGGGCTGAGGCAATGGGGTTTTCTAAATGTACAATCATGTCATCTGCAAACAGAGACAATTTGATGTCCTCTCTTCCTATTTGAATATCCTTTCTTTCTTTCTCTTGTCCAATGGTCCTAGCCAGAGCTTCCAATACTATGTTGAATAGGAGTGGTGAGAGAGGGTATCCTTGTCTTGTGCCAGTTTTCAAAGGGAATGCTTCCAGTTTTTGCTCATTCAGTATTATATTGGCTGTTGGTTTGTCATAAATAGCTCTTATTATTTTGAGATACGATCCATCAATACCTAGTTTATTGAGAGTTTTTAACATAAAGAGTTGTTGAATTTTGTCAAAGACCTTCTCTGCATCATTGAAATGATCATGAGCTTTTTGTCTTTGGTTCTGTTTATGTGATGGATTACGTTTCTAGATTTGTGGATGTTGAACCAGCCTTACATCCCTGGGATGAAGCCAACTTGATCATGATGGATAAGGTTTTTGATATACTGTTGGATTTGGTTTGCCAGTATTTTATTGAAGATTTTTGCAAATCTGTTCATCATGGATATTGGCCTGAAATTTTCTTTTTCAGTTGTGTTTCTGCCAGGTTTTGGTATCAGGATGATGTTGGTTGAATTAGGGAGGACTCCTTTTTGTATTGTTTGGAATAGTTTCAGAAGAAATTGTACCAGCTTCTCTTTGTACCTCTGGTAGAATCTGGCTGTGAACCCATCTGGTCCTGGACTTTTTTTGGTTGGTAGGCTATTAATTGCTGCCTCAACTTCAAACCTTGTTATTGGTCTAGTCAGGAATTCGACTTCTTCCTGGTTTAGTCATGGGAGGGTGTATGTGTCCAGGAATTTATTCATTTCTTCTATATTTACTGATTTATTTGCATAGAGTGTTTGTAATAATCTCTGATGGTAGTTTGTATTTCTGTGGGATTGGTGGTGATATCCCCTTTATCATTTTTTATTGTATCTATTTGAATCTTCTTTCTTTTCTTTTTTATTAGTCTGGCTAGCAGTCTATTTTGTTGATCTTTTCTAAAAACCATCTCCTGGATTTATTGATTTTTTTGAAGGATTTTTTGTGTGTGTGTTTCTAACTCCTTCAGTTCTGCTTCGATCTTAGTTATTTCTTGCCTTCTGCTGGCTTTTAAGTTTGTTTGATCTTGCTCCTCTAGTTCTTTTAATAGTGATGTTAGAGTGTCGATTTTATATCTTTCCTTGCTTCTCATGTGGGCACTTAGTGCTATAAATTTCCCTCTAGACACTGCTTTAAATGTGTCCCAGAGATTCTGGTACATTGTGTCTTCATTCTCATTGATTTCAAAGAATATCTTTATTTCTGCCTTCATTTCATTCTTTATCCAGTAGTCATTCAGGAGCAGGTTGTTTAGTTTCCATATAGTTTTGCGGTTTTGAGTGAATTTCTTAATCCTGAGTTCTAATTTGATTGCACTATGGTCTGAGAGACTGTTTGTTATGATTTCCATTCTTTTGTATTTGCTGAGGAGTGTTTTACTTCCAATTATGTGGTCAATTTTATAATAAGTGTGATGTGGTGCTGAGAAGAATGTATATTCTGTGGTTTGGGGGTGGAGAGGTCCATAGATGTCTATTAGGTCCTCTTGGTCCAGATTTGAGTTCAAGTTTTGGATATCCTTGTTAATTTTCTGACTCATTGATCTGTCTAGTATTGACAGTGGGGTGTTAAAGTCTCCCACTATTATTGTGTGGGAGTCTAAGTCTCTTTGTAGGTCAGTAAGAACTTGCTTTATGTATCTGTGTGCTCCTGAGTTGGGTGAATATATATATTTAGTATAGTTATCTCTTCTTGTTGCATTGATCCTTTTACTATTATGTAGTGCCCTTCTTTGTCTCTATTGATCTTTATTGACTTAAAGTCTGTTTTATCAGAGACTAGGATTGCAACCCCTGTTTTTTTTTTTTTTTGCTCTCCATTTGCTTGGTAAATCTTCCTCCATCCCTTTATTTTGAGCCTATGTGTGTCTTCGAACAGGAGATGAGTTTCCTGAATACAACATGCCAATGGGTCTGGACTTTTTATCCAATTTGCCAGTCTGTGTCTTTTGATTGGAGCATTTAGCCCATTTACATTTAAGATTAATATTGTCATGTGTGAATTTGATCCTGCCATTTTGATGCTACCTGGTTGTTTTGCCCGTTAGTTGACACAGTTTCTTCATAATATCAATGGTCTTTACAGTTTGGCATGTTTTTGCAGTGGCTGTTACTGGTTGTTCCTTTCCATATTTAATGCTTTCTTCAGGAGCTCTTGTAGGGCAGGCCTGGTAGTGACAAAATCTCTCAGCAATTTCTTGTCTGTAAAGGATTTTATTTCTCCTTCATTTATAAAGCTTCGTTTGGCTGGATATGAAACTCTAGGTTGAAAGTTCTTTTCTTTAAGGATGTTGAATATTGGTCCCCACTCTCTTCTGGCTTGTAGGGTTCTGTCGAGACATCCGCCGTGAGTCTGATGGGCTTCCCTTTGTGGGTAACCAGACCCTTCTCTCTGGCTGCCCTTAGCATTTTTTCCTTCATTTAAACCCTGGTGAATCTGATGATTATGTGCCTTGGGGTTGCTCTTCTTGAGGAATACCTTTGTGGTGTTCTCTGTATTTCCTGTATTTGGATGTTGGCCTGCCTTGCTGGGTTGAGGAAGTTCTCCTGGATAATATCCTGAAGAGTGTTTTCCAATTTGGTTTCACTCTCCCCATCACTTTCAGGTACATCAATAAAATGTGGATTTGGTCTTTTCACATAATCTCTTATTTCTTGGAGGCTTTGTTCATTTCTTTTCACTCTTTATTCTCTAATCTTGCCTTCTTGTTTTATTTCATTGAGTTGATCTTCAATCTCTGATATCCTTTTTTACACTTGATCAATTCAGCTGTTGAAATTTGTGTATGCTTCAGGAAGTTCTTTTGCTGTGTTTTTTAGCTCCATCATGTCATTTATGTTCTTCTCCACTCTGGTTATTCTCGTTAGCATTTTGTCTAACCTTTTTTTCAAGATTCTTACTTTCCTTGCATTGGGTTAGAACATGCTCCTTTAGCTTGGGGAAGTTTGTTATTATCCACCTTCTGAAGCCTACTTCTGTCAATTCGTCACATTCAATCTCCATCCAGTTTTGTTGCCTTGCTGGTGAGGGGTTGTGATCCCTTGGAGGAGAAGAGGCACTTTGGCTTTTGGCTATTTCAGCCTTTTTTGCGCTGGTTGCTTCTCATCTTCGTGGATTTATCTACCTTTGGTCATTGAAGTTGGTGCCCTTTGGGTGGGGTTTCTGAGTGGACATCCTTTCTCTTGATGTTGAAGCTATTTCTTTCTGTTTGTTGGTTTTCCTTCTAACAGGTGCCTCTGCTGCAGGTCTGCTGGAGTTTGCTTGAGATCCACTCCAGACTCTGCTTGCCTGAGAAATACTCTTAGGGGCTGCAGAACAGCAAAGATTGCTGCCTGTTCCTTCCTCTGGTAGCTTCATCCCAAAATGGTACCTGCCAGATGTCAGTCAGAGCTCTCCTATATGACATGTCTCCAGGATAGGATACATGGGGGGTCAGAGAGCCACTTGAGGAGGCAGCCTGTCCCTTAATAAAGCTCACTGTGCTGGGGGATCTGTCGCTCCCTTCAGGGCTGCTGTGCAGGGATGTTTAAGTCTGCTGAAGTGGAACCCACAACCGCCCCTTTTCCCAGGTGCTCTGTCCCAGAAAGTGTGGGCTTTATAAGTCCCTGACAAACTGCTGTCTTTTTTTCCTGAGATGCCCTGCCCAGGAAACAGGAAATCTATTTGACAGTCTGCCTGCAGAGGCCCTGCTGAGCTGCCATGCTGGGCTCCACCCAGCTGCTGTATAAACTTCCCAGAGGCTTTGTTTACACAGGCAATGTTGAAATCACCTACTGGAGCCTCTGCAATGGCAGGCACCCTTCCCCCACCAAGGTTGACCATTCCAGGTCAAGCTCAGGCTGCTGTGCTGGCTGTGAGAATTTCAAGCTAGTGGATTTTAGCTTGGCATTGTAGGCGCCAGAGGGAGTCTTCAGTTCTGTGGGTTGTGTAGACCACGGGAAAATCATAGTATCTGAGCCGGAGTGCCTGAGTGCCTGGGAAAGTCCCTAATGGCTTCCCTTGGCTGGAAGAGCGAGTTCTCTGGCCCCTTGTGCCTCCTGGGTGAGGCAATGCCCCACCCTGCTTCGGCTTGCCCACCTTGAGCTATTTCCACTGTCTAACCAGTTCCAATGAGATGAACCTGGTACCTCAGTTGGAAATGCAGAGATCACTCGTCTTCTGGTGCATTCTTGCTAGGAACTGCAGATCAGAGCTGTTCCTATTCAGCCATTTTGGTGGAAGTACTTAATTCTAATTTCATTTGACAGACAATAAGCATCAATCTCTCCAAGACCAATGAAAATTGCTAATATCAATCTCCTTTCCTTCTAGGAAGAACATTTTGCTTATTACAGTCTCTTATCAGGGGCAGGTTGTCTGACTTCTAACCATTGGCTTGTACGTGATCATCAATATTTATTTAGCCCCCTCAGCTTTACTAATCCTTTCAAATGCAGGGACCCGTTGTGGGTGTTTGCTCCCAGAGGTTAAATCCACAGAGCCAGGGGGAGCTCCACTCCGCCTGTTGTTTCCCTATACTCACCACTTTCCTCTTCCTGTTTAGACTGCATTTCTCCTCTGAAAACAAATCCTTATGGATAAGATCAATGTACAGGCACGAATCACAAAGATTTCTCTCAATTTACAACCATTTTCTTTATCTAAAGTGCGTCAAAGAAGAAAGCCTATTAAAGCCTGCAAGTGTTAGGGCTTTTAAATTAAAAAAAAAAATTTAAGGAAAAGCAGGACTCTAGACATTCTATAATAGGAATGGGCAGCTAAAATACACTTTGTGTTCATTTTCATATGAACTTGGAGAATAAAACAAAGAAATACTAACTTGCTAATGAAAACATGCTCAAATGAGAGAGCCAACTGGAAGATGACTGTCAAAAAAAACTTGAGGGTCAAAATGGTAGATAGTCTCAAAACTTTAAGGAAAATCAATTAGAGCCTAAGTGACCTCTGGAACAAGTATCTAGCCACTAACCACTCTACAAATTCCAATTTGGGTGCTAGTAACAAGTGAATTAAACTGCTTAGAGCACTATCAATAATCAAGAATGTATAGTTTACATAGATTACCTTAAATTGTAATCAATAATTTTAAAGGGACCCAGTAATCAGTTTCATTACACTCTACCTAGATTAAGTAAGGAAGGTCAACTAAAATATAAAGGCCTTTTTAGCTGCCCATCTTCCCTCACAAATGGGTACTCTCCCAACTGACTCTGACACTTATACAGCCTGTAGTTCTGAACACATCACCTGCTTTAGGAGACCTAGCAGCAATTCCATATGAAGAATTAAGATGTTGTTAATCACTTGGGCCTTATAGAAATTGACAATGTCTTTGCCTTGCCTGAGATTCCAGCACAGCTGAGCACCCAGGAGATTCCCAGTTGGCAAATAGTGAGGGCAAAGAGCAAGTGGGTCCCCAAGCTGAGCTTCCCCTGGGTCCTTCTTTTGATCCACTGGCTTCCCAGCCCATCTGTTTTCATTCTTAGTTTAATTTGATGAGGCAGGTGGTCAAGAAGCACATCATTGCAGATGTCAAAGGCATGAGGCAAATGAGAATCTGTAATGTTGCTACCTCAGCCTTTCTCTAAGTTATCTCAGAGGGCATTATGATTACAACATTAAACCGGGATACCGAGTTTAGGGGCAGCTTATCAGTTAACCATGACATTCCATGAAAAGGGTGAACCAACCAACATTTTATTAGAACAGGCTGACTAACAAACAGGGAAGAGATAAGACAAAGTGACAATGTTCCCTTGGCTTTTCAAATTATCCAGGGAATAAAAGAAATTGCAGGGCAAATATCCATCCTGAATTAAAAGCTACTCAGGGGAAGAGAAACAAAGGAAAATCTATTATGCCATAGAGAAGATCTCCAGAGACCTAGGGCAATTTTTAAAAATATGAGCCAGTGATTAATGACTTGGGATACAAAGGAATGCCTAGGGAGTTAGAGGTTTGTAATTTTATTTCCTTCTGGGAGTAGCAAGTACAGAAGGAGAGGAAGCCACCTTATTAATTAGAAGATTGGGGCTAAAGGAAAAAAGAGAAAATAAAGTTAATTTAAGGAATCTTATATAGATGATGGCAAGTCAAATACAGTCTTCATAGAGATAAGAGTGATAACTAACAGTTACTGAGTGCTTACTATATGCCAAGAACTTCCAAGTGAATTCTATTCTGTAGTGCAGGTACTACCACATATCTTATCAATTCTGAAACAAAAACACATGCACACAGATTTTAGACATACGCATCATTTTCTATCCATCATATCTTTATCTATGTATATATTTTTATATAGGATTTATGTCACCTTACAATCACTATGGGCCAAAGGGCAGGCATGATGTAATTCTGTCATCGTCTATGAACACGTAAACTCATATTACCTTCACTTCAGCTGACTTATGCACATCATTGGCTCTGTATATGCCAAGTTTAATTGCTGTTTAAATATTTTACACTATGACTCAGTATTTAAACTAAAGGTTATTTGACAAGCATAAGAATTGAGCAAAGATGTGACTTTAAATTTGGTATTAGTAAACCAAATACTCTTTATAGGAAAGAAATTTCATCTTTTTCTCCAAAGCCACAACAAAATGCTTTATGGGGCACTAAGAAATAAAAGTATCAATAAGTAAATAAAGTTGTGCTTCATTTTGTTCCTTAGATATACGTAAAATAATTATCTATTACATAACAAGCAATTCAAGTAAAGGCAGGGATATATGCAAAATAGTTGTCTATTTCATGCCAAACAATGCAAGTGAAGGCAGGGAAAATTGCCAGATCCTCATGAATAGATTAATGACATCTCCAAACTCAGAGAGACTGATTTGACTAGCTTGAACATGAGCCTGATTTGACTGACTTGTACATCATTAGCAGTGTCATGTTTTGTTTTTTCTTACTGATACATAAAATAATGTTGCATCTCTTGTCTGATGGCACTTGGATTCAATAAACTAGGGTATTGCCACATCTTTTATTTTCAGATGAGAAAATCAAGGCAAAGGTAAATTAAGTTATTTGTCCCAAAACCCACAGAAAGTGAACTTTTTAGAGCTATTTAAAATTAGTTCAGTCTGATTGCAGAAAGGATTTTAATCAGTATGATAAACTAAACAAAACATGGAAAGAAAGTTGGCATAATCTTTTGAAAATTTATGTCAGATCATGGTATTTCTCTTTCCAATAAATTTTCATCTCACATCAAGTAAAAATTGAAGTTCTTACAAGGGCTTACCAGGCCTTGCAAGACCTGCAGTCCCCTTCCCACCTGTTCGCCACTACCTCTCAACTTCATCTTCTTCTGTTCCCTTTCTTTCACTCTACTCCAGTCCTATTGACTCCTTGCCCTCCCCATGCCACACTAGCAAGTTTGCTCCTACTTCAAATATGCTCCTACCTCAGTGCCTTTGCACTTGTTATTCTCACTAGCGGGAATGCTTCCCCACCACATCTTCACTTGGTTCACTCCTCATTCCTTCTGTTCAAATGTCAGAGAGGCCTTCCCTGACCTATGTAAAAGTAGCAGAACTCTGCTCCATCTCATGCCCTGTCTATTCCCTTTAACGTGTTTTATTTTTCCATAGTATATTACTAAATGAAATATTATATATATGACTTTTATCATTTTTTTGTTGATTGCAACAATGTAAGTAAGCTTCAGAAGGCAGGACCTTTGTTTTATACATTCCTGTATCAGTGTAGACAGTAGGCATTCGATAAGTAAATGAAAAAAAAATGAACGCATCTTCCTCTGACAAGGTCATTCCCCTGTCTTTCCCTTCTGTTTTATCGTCAGTTCAGAAAATTATGCAAATTGAAATCTATGGATTATTATTGCTTGTAAATCAGTAATGCTGTCTTTCATACCATATGGGAGATTAGAAAGGGTTGACACTCTTATGATAGACTGTTTCCAAATGCAGATTCCAGAGCTAGACTACCCAGATTTTAATGCTGGCTCTACCACTTGCCTATACAATGTCACAAAAGTTGCTTAACTCCTCTGAGTCCTCGTTTCCTCACCTGTAAGATTGAGGAAACTGTCCTATAACCTGTAATCATAGGTAGTGTAGGCCAGAAACCTAATAATAGTGTAGGACTTAAATCTGAGAATTCTTATGAGGATTAAATTTAAAAATATGGCGCTTAACAAGTGCTAAGTATGAAATCAAACAATAATTATTTTTTGAGATGGAATCTCACTCTGCCACCCAGGCTGGAATGCAGTAGTGTGATCTAGGCTCACTACAACCTCTGCCTCCCAGGTTCAAGTGATTCTCCTGCCTCAACCTCCTGACTAGCTTGGAGACACATGCCACTATACCTGGCTAATTTTTTGTATTTTTAGTAGAGCTGATGTTTCACTATGTTATTGAGGATGGTCTTGAGTTCCTGACCTTGTGATCCATCTGCCTCAGCCTCCCAAAGTGCTGGGATTAAAGGCATGAGCCACTGTGCCCAGCCAATAAAATAATTATTTTTATTGGCAAATTATTTCCAACCTACCTAATAGAAATCATTAGGGTGCAATTCTTCCCCCAAAGAAATTTGCAATGCTGGAGACATTTTGGTTATCACAGCTAGGGATGGGGTGCAGGATGTTCCTGTTATCTAGTGGGTAAGAGGCCAGGAATGCTGCTAAACACTCTATAATGCACAAGGGGGTCCTTCACAACAAAGCATTATCAAGCCCAGTGTCAATAATGTCATTGATGAGAAATCCAGGTAGAGATTATTTGTTTCAACATACTGCACACTTCAGTGTTCCAGAATAAGTAAGACACGTAAAGGGGAAACATTTTTGTAAACCACCTCCACTCCATCTGTCATGTTTTGAAATTAGCTTAATGATACAAATATATGCTCCTATTACCCTCCTCTAGAGGCCTGGCCTTAATCTCTCCATACACTATTTTCTTTTATGATTTAACACAAAAGCGATTCGGATGTTGCTGTCCAGACCTCAGGATTTCTAAGCAATTGTCCTCGAAGATTCTTGTGTTGGCCTTTTCAGTTCTGCATCAGTCCACTAGAGGGTAGAGAAACGCTATCAATCATTCAGCATATGGGTGCCTGACAGTTTTCAGTAATATAAATCTTATTAAAGTGCTAAATTATTTCTGGCTTATAAAATAAAAACTGCCCAAGATAGATTTATTAAACACCTCTATATGTACATAACATTAGAGGCTAATTCACGTATTTTACTCTGTCATCACCCTCAAACTCTGTAAAGGATAGTAGTAATTTAAGTCGATATTATATGTTAAATGGAGACCTAATAAATGGTCACTGATGATATTATGACTATTATGATGCTGTTATGAAAATATGACTCTATTGGAAGCTTTTTTGATGAAGATTTAATCATGCTGTGAGTTAAATTATATCAAACTGATTTAAATTATTTTCCTCACTAGGAATCAAGCAAAAATCGAGTGTAAATTGAAATTTACAAATGAACTCCTAATTGGAATAAATAGCATTATTTTGTTGAACCCTGAACCAAATGCAGCCCAAGGTATAAATGCTTCTTGTCTTAACAATATTGCATTAGGATGAACCTGAATGACTAAACAAATTATAGCATCATCCCCAACTGTCTAGATATGTCTCAATTCCAAACACTCAGGTTTGAAATAAAGGCACTGTATTAATCTGTTTTCATGCTGCTAATAAAAACATACCTGAGACTGGGAAATTTACAAAAGAAAGAGATTCAATTGATTTACAGTTCCTCATGGATGGGGAGGCCTCACAATCATGATGGAAGGAAAGGAGGAACAAGTCATGTCTTACATGAATGACAGCAGGCAAAGAGAGAGACAGAGCGCTTGTGCAGGGAAACTCACATTTTTAAAACCATCAGATGTCGTGAGACTTACTCACTATCAAGAGAAAAGCATGGGAAAGACCTGCTTTTCTCATGGTAGTGATGATTCAATGATTCAATTACCTCCCACAGTGTCCCCCACTGCAACAGGTGGGAATTTGAGATGAGATTTGGATGAGGACATAGCCAAACCATATCATTCTGCCCCGGGACCTCCTAAATCTCATATCCTCACATTTTGAAACGAATCATGCCTTCCCAACAGTCCCCCAAAGTCCTAACTCATTTCAGCATTAACTGAAAAGACAATAGTCCGAAGTCTCATCCAAGACAAGGCAAGTTCCTTCTGTCAATGAGCTTGTAATATCAAAAGCAAGTTAGTTACTTCCTAGATAAAAATTGGGGTACAGGCATTGGATAAATACAGCCATTCCAAATGGGAGAAATAGGGCAAAACAAAGGGGCTACAGGCTTCATGCAAGTCTGAAATCCAGTGAGACAGTTAGAGCTTAAAGCTCCAAAATGATCTCCTTTGACTCCATGTCTCACATCCAGGTTATGCTGACACAAGTGGTGGGTTCCCATGGTCTTGGGAAGCTCTGCACCTGTGGCTTTGCAGGGCAAAGCCTCTCTCCTGACTGCTTTCACGAGCTGATGTTCAGTGTCTGCAGCTTTTCCAGGCACATGATGCAAGCTATTAGTGGATCTACCATTCTGGGGTCTGGAGGGCAGTGACCCTCTTCTCACAGCTCCACTAGGCAGCACCCCAGTGGAGACTCTGAGTAGGGTTGCCCACCCAACATTTCCCTTCTGCACTGCCCTAGTAGAGGTTCTCCATGAGGGCCCTGCCTCTGCAGCAAACTTCTGCCTGGACATCCAGGTGTTTCCATACATCCTCTGAAACCTAGGCAGATATTCCTAAACCTCAATATCTGACTTCTGTGTACCCACAGGCTCAACACCACATGGAAGCTGCCAAGACTTAGGTCTTGCACCCTCTGACACCACAGCATAAGTTGTACCTTGACCCCATTTGAGTCACAGCTGGAGTGGCTGGGACCAGGGCACCAAGTCCCTTAGTCTGCACACAGTACAGAAAACCTGTGCCCAGCCCATGAAACCCTTTTTTCTTCCTGGGCCATTGGGCCTGTGATGGAAGGGGTTGCCATGAAGACATCTCACAGGCCCTGGAGCCATTTTCCCCATTGACTTGGGGATTAACATTCAGCATCTTGTTACTTATGCAAATTTCTGAAGCTGGCTTGAATTTCTTCTCAGAAAATGGGATTTTCTTTTCTATTGCATTGTCAGGCTGCAAATTTTCCAAACTTTCATGGTCTGTTTCCCTTTTGAAACTTAATGCCTTTAGCAGCACCCAAGTCACCTCTTGAATGCTTTGCTGCTTAGAAATTTCTTCTGCCAAATACCTTAAATCATCTCTCAAGTTCCAAGTTCAAAATCTCTAGGGCAGGGGTAAAAAGCTGCTAGTCTCTTTGCTAAGACATAACAGGAGGCACCTTTACTCCAGTTCCCAACAAGTTCCTCATCTCCTTCTGAGACCAAGTCAGCCTGGATTTCATTGTCCAAATCATTATTAGCATTTTGGTCAAAGCCACTCAACAAGTCTCTATGGAGTTCCAAACTTTTCCATATTTTCCTATCTACTTCTGAGGCCTCCAAACTGTTTCAACCTCTGACTCTTACCCAGTTCCAAAGTTGCTTTCACATTCAGCAATGCCCCACTCTACTGGTACCAATTTACTGTATTAGTCTGTTTTCACACTGCTGATAAAGACATACCTGAGACTGGGCAATTTACAGAAGAAAGAGGTTTAATTGACTTACAGTTCCACAGGGTTGGAGAGACCTCACAATCATGGTGGAAGGCAAGGAGGAGCAAGTCATGTCTTACATGGATAGCAGCAGGAAAAGAGAGAGAGAGAGAGCTTGCACAGGAAAAATCTTGTATTTGAAACCATCAGATCTCATGAACTTATTCACAATCACAAGAACAGCATGAGAAAGACCTGCCCCCCTGATTTGATTACTTCTCACCAGGTCTCTCCTATAACACATGGGAATTTAAGATGAGATTTGAGTGGGGACACAGCCAAACCATATCAGGCATGAATGACAAGTTAAGGAAACTTTGGAGGAAAAGAGTAAAGAATTAAAGAACGAAGTGGCTAGCTGTTTTCACTTTCAAATAAAAATTAATAAAGGTGTGGATACAAATACTACAGAAGTGATTCCTAAACTTATTCTTGTCATATTCTAAATTGTCCATTATTATCTCTACAGATATTGCAAAATTGTGTTCAAAAATTATTTTGATTTTCTTTGACTTACACAAACATGCACAAATAAACAAAAAGCCTGTGTGAATATTTTGACACAGAGCTGTCAAACTGAATGATGCTGTCAATTAGTAAATGAGAGTAGGAATCAATGACTAAGAAATGTTTCAGCATCACACCAGAAAATATCAGATTTTAGGAGATCGTAAAGAATTGTGGCTAACTGTTAAAGTCTGATATTAGACTATCTGGGTTTGAAAATTGCCTCTACAAATTAATAATTTTGAAGCTCTGGGAAAATAATTTTACAGCTCTTTGCTGTAACTTAGAATAGCACAAATGTCTTACCATACATAAGTGCATATAGGTATAGCACTTAATAAAGTGCTTGGCACATGTTAACTCTCTATATATGTATTTTATATGAGAATTATCATTTCCTTTAATAGATAAACCAAGAGATAATATACAAACCTTGTTTCTTTTATTAGGCATGCCTTTTCTTTTTAAAGTATCATTAAATCATTTTATTTTTCAAGAAAAGCAATGGACTGAGCATATCGGATTTCATGGAACTTGAGAAATATGTAAAACCTGGCTCAATTTCTGAGCCATCCCATAACAATCATCACAATAAAGGCAGTTCTCATTCTTTTCTTTCCATTACCCCATATGCCTACTCCAAGTTTCTTTAAATGTAAGCAACAGGTGCCACGCAGAAGGGAGTAGAAGTAATCATTCTTTATTATTTTTCCATTTAACCACCAACACTAAGTCCAGGCATGAGGATAATCATAATGTACAACAGGAAGAAAAAAGTCTCTTAAAACCATTCTGAGGCACCCTTTGGAAAGGTCAAGTGAATTAATAGGAACAAATTTTCATTTATCAGGTTCTAGAAAGTTTCACCAGATTATGACACTTTTTTTTCTTCTTGTAATGAGTGGTTCTCATTAACTCGTGATAAGGCCAGATGCAAAAGGAAGTGGGGAATCCAAAGACAGAAATAATGTGGGCAACTTCAGAATCAAAATCTTGTCATCGTATGAGCCCTGAAACAAACAGTTAATGCCTTGATCTGCTGCCATGGAAACAGACCTCTATGTCAGGGTGACACGGGTTCCAGGGGCGTAGAGCACACCTCACTTTGCACTTCATTCAGCTTCAATCAACTGCATTTTATTCAGAAAAATCCTTATTTTGGCAAGTCAGTCTCAAATCCTAAAAGGCCCCAAATCTCATATGCTCAATATAATAAGGCAAAATCCTATTTGTGAAAATCACTAACCCATGTCACGAGCAGTGTTATATCACATCAGTGCATTATTTCATGATAGCAGGACTGAGTTGCTCAGAAATGAAAAATTAAAATATGAATGAAACTAAAATTAGGCACTACGAAGTTTGTATTAATATCATTCTCTTTTATTTCCTTCTCTTAAAATCCAGCACAACAAGGTCTCACTAGTTTAAAAATGTCTGTAAATGTTTCTTTTCTTCACAGAGCATAATTGTGAAATGAACCCTTGCTTTGCCACTTATTCTATAACTTTAAATCTCAAATTCTTTATTTCTCTGTTTCCTCACTTACAAAGTAAGGACAATAATAATTCCTACCTCGTAGGATCCTTGTGAGGATTAAATAAAATAATACACACAAAATTCTTAGTGCTTGGCTCATTGCAAGCACTATCTATAAAGATGTTTGCTATAAGAAAACTGATTATTTCATTATAATTATTTGATGACAGAAAGTTTCATATTGCTTTTAGATGTTTAGTTTTTATTTTAATTAATTTGAAAATATCTGTTTGTAGTGTTCTAAGCACTAAGAACAAATGACATTTATTATATGCAGTGACTAAAGAGAACAGAACGTCAAAAGAAGGGAAAAGTTAACTAAGGGAATTTTCTATTTTCCATCATTTTTGTCTCTTAGGCTCTGTGCAAAACCTTTTGCTACCTCCATTCACAGTTCATTACAAGCCCTAATGAATGGATGAATGAATGAATGATGAACAGAACAGAACAGTTTTCTGACCAACCAGCAGCCAGACCCATTCATTCTAATTGTGGGACTGGAATGGAAATTACTTAGCAACCAGTTGAGTAAGTGATGGAGAAGACTCTGCAGCGCAGTTTTATAATCATAGTCAAGCAAGCAGCATGACAGCCCTTCTCCTGACCATATTTCCTGAGCTCTGCTTATCTCCAAGTCATCAGAATAAATAGGTCTGCTCAGAGAAAACAGTGGCACATACTCCCTAGATCATGGATACCCAGAAACATGTGGCCTCAAAAGAAGCAAAGAATGTCTGACAGAGTCTCTGGCTCATATGAAAACAAATATATCATGACATAGTGAAATGAATATCAGATTGTAAATCTTCACCAGGACATAGAGTTGGCATCTTGGGCAAGCATATCTAATTTCTAGGTAGGAATGCACTTGAATAATATTTCTTCTTTATGCCACCTTGTGACATCATTCTGGCTTGGTTCTAACGTCTCTGTGTAATCTTCTAAGAGCTTATAGTCAGAAGGATCTGAAAAGCTGAGTTCACTCTCCCAGCAGTTTTTCTTATATGTGGTCACAAGCTACAGCATAAACATTTCCAGTGGTAAATTTCAACTCCACAAGAGGCAGTTTATCTACAGTGATACATTTAATGAGCACCTACTAAGTAATATATATTGAGTTTTGTGTTAGGAATACAAAATTAAATAAAATTAAGCCCTTTCAAGAGGCATATTATGTACTGGAAGAGAGAAATATGTGTAAAAACAGAATCATGTGAGATAATTGTATAAGAGTAAGCACAGAGCACTATGTGAGTATATAATAATAGAGTTATTATGATTTCTTTCATGTCAGGTCCTGTTCTAAAACTCCACATGTGTTGACTGTTTCAACCTCATGGCAGTCTTGAAAGTAAATATGTTGAGAGGTTAAATCACTTAGAGTCACACAGTAAGTGTTACAGCCAGTTTAAGAAGAATTAAGAAGACTTCCTGGAGGAAGGAAGTAGAATATGAGATGCCATTTGATAGATGAATATGAGTCAACTAGATAATATAGAGGAAGGACATCTTGGGCAGAGGGGAAAATGTGTGCCAGTATCACCCTTAGACCTGGAAAGAGGGATTCTGCTCTAGGGCTCCTTCAGCCACGGTCTTTCTCATGGTTATGGAATCTACAGGGACAAAGAGTCATGCCCACATACCACCCCAATCCCTTCCATTCTAGATTATGCCGTGAAAATGAGGACCCCAGAAGTCACCCCCCAACAGTGGCCCCAGGCCCCCTTGCAGGATCTTTGAGGGCTTCTTCTTGACTTTCATCCTCCAAAGGCTGGGCCCAGATGCTGCATGCTTGCTGCTAGAGAATGGCCATTTTTATGGGGTGTGGACGGCACCTGGATGTGCAGGCTGGGATGTACACATACCTATGTGCAAAGCTTTTTGTGGTGCAGAACAGAACAAGAGGTAGGAAGAGAAGGCTATGGGCTGGGTGCTAGGAGCACTCTCCTGTGCTGTCACAGTCTGATGTGGAATTCTGAAAAGTCTGAGAATTCAAAAACTAAACCTAGCTTTCCAGGTGGTTACAAAGGTATTTAGTCAAAGGTGGAGGACAGAACACATTTTATATAACAATGTAACACCTTAGTATATACATTTTAAGAATTTAGAAATGTGGGCTGTGGCCTTCATTTACACTCAAGTCTTGGGCCCTTCAAATGTTAGAGGTGGACCTGCTGTGTGTGAGGCATGAAGATCAAAAGCACACCTTTGGAAAAGTAAAAGTAGATCAGCAAAGCTCTGGCCTAGAATGTTAAGCAAAGGAAAAGGCAGGCAGGGTTCAGAGAAGTGCCTGCCTACCTAGTGGTTTGAACTCATCTCTGAGGGCAGAATTAAGCCTCATTACAGATTTTTTAGCTGAGAAGTAAGCCAGCATTGGGTTTAGTGCACTCACATTCCATGTGTCAATCTGCTCTGTTCCCAAAAGAAACACCTGATATTTTTATTCTCTCTTTTCCCCTTTTGCTCTATCTAGATTGCAGAAAAAGGAAAGAATGCAATGTCTGTTATGGCTGTAGGAATCCAAAGAGCAAAGCCTGGTACAGCTAGAAAAGCAAAGATCTGGGAGGGAAAAATAAAAGAAAAGCAATTCTGGTGTTCTTATCTGGCCTACTCAGCTGGAAAGAGCCTGAAATCACAGACAGGGAGAAATTAGGTAGCCAAGCTGGAGCCCAAGGGCCCACAGACATCAGGACAGAACAAGGGAATGGATCAGAGCCAGATAAGTCTTCAAAGAGCTAATAAGGTATACTTAATGCACAAGATATAGGGAGTTTTTGGAATGAAGCTTGCTTTGCATCCAAGCCTTGTGACCCTCTCAGGTGCAGCAGAAAACTGTTATTGGTTGACTTCCTAGATCAAGGCTAGTCATGCTGGGCATCTGGATCTGCAAGGTAGGTCTCTCATAACATAGGCCATGCAAGGCTGCATCTGACCATGATTAACAGACACTGGACAAACAGAATCCTCCTTCAGTAAGTCTCTGTAGTAGATGGTTATCAGGTTTTCTTGCCAAAAATAACCTGACTTCTTCATGGGGAATTATCCTTTCACTACTGTATGTCATTTTGGGAAAACAACATGAACGAACTCCAACCTCACATCCCATCAACAGGACAGATCTTTTGATTACTGTTTCCAACCCACCTGTAGCCGGCGGGTAGTGATGTGACCTAATCCCAACCTATCAAACACCCACACTAAGACTTTAAACTGTGAGTTGATGAGGCAAGAATATGAGAACAGTTGGGGTGCAGATTACTTCATTAGCAGGCTCTGGTGTGTCAAGGAATGCTGCTGTGATGGTGGCAGAGATGCTGGGGTAGATCTTGACCAGACTGTCCCAGGAGCACGACCTTGGAGGCAGGAGATGCTGCCCACTCTTTTCCCAAGCACAGACCTCCAACTTCCTGTGAGTTCCCTTCATTCTCTCAAGGAATTCCCAAGTGCTCCCATAGAATCAACCACCTTCTGTGTCATAAGCAGTTCGTGCCTCCATGCCAGCAAGTTAGTTTGAAACCCTGGAGATGACTACTCATAATTACTTATGAAAACACAGATTTTCACATAATCACAGTGATTATGAAAACCAGTGGCTTCTTCATTTTTAGCTAAGTGCATTTAACATAATGCTATATTATGCTTCACGCCCTCTTCTCACATTCCAGGCTGTGCTCAGTGTTACAGACCCAAATTGGCTATCAGCTTACTCTGGGACAAGGGTCCCCACAAGAAGGGGAGTTATATTTTTAACTTCCCTGGAGCCCTGTGATTCCTGATACTATGCTGAAGAGCAAGGAGATGCTGATAAAGAAGTCAGTTGGCTGAGGCAGAGAGCGAATGCTCCGCCGGCCCTTCTTTCTGTACATGGGAATACTGATCAGCTTGGGCAGGAAGTACCAATGAAGACTGAGAAGTTGATGTATGGGGAGCCTGGTTCTCACTACTAGCGACTGATCACATTTGGGCAGATAGATTTTTTTTAATTTAAAATGTCATTTTGAAAATTAGAAAAGCATACACACACATATGCAACTAAACAGATGTTCATATTCCTCCTCCTCTTCCTTCTACGGTACTCACAGGAAACACATGTCTGTGTTGTCCTAAGTCCAGTTACTAATTAGCACGTTTCAGCAGCACATTTTACGGAGGATAGGGAGGATTTCAAAGGGATTCCTTCCTTTTAAGTTGAGACAGCTGGTGCTAATTACCAAGCAGGAAAAGAATGTGTAAACAGATCATTGAAAAGCCATCAGTGAAGCAGAAAGCTGAAGGGGTCTTTCAGTCCTATTGTAGAAACCACTGCCAGTGGTTGGAAGGGACTCCATATTATCTACATCTTCACCTTACCCCCAGGAAGCAGCTGTCCAGTTTCATCACCCTGTAAGTAGGTGGGAAATATAGTCCAAGAACATGAACCCAAAGGTCATTTCACAGCATGTGTGTAAATTTCACATACATATGGTCAGAGCTCTTGTAGTAAACTATGTCATTCTCAGTCAAAGACGTACAGCAAAATAGAAGCTGAGAACCATCTTCTCCTTTTTAAATCAACCCAGGGTATTACAGATTCAATGTTCATCTTTGTAATTAAGTGTTGCCATGAAATGAGGGCAATCTAGATACCCTAGATGATGCCTGGTAAGGAAAAAAAAAATCTTGACTCTCATTCAGTAACAATGCTAATGGAAAAAAACACTAGATCAGTAATGAAGAGATTCCTGAGATACATAATAATTATGACACTTTGTAGGAAAAAATTATGAGATTTTCTGAGCCTCAGAATTTCATCTATAAAACTGGAATAATGGGGCCTACCATGTAGAACTGTAGGTGAAAGTTTTAGAATATTATGGGAGTACAATGTATATTTAATTTGAATATCCAGGTAAAGGTAACATTTGGGGCATTTTGGAACAGGATTTCCAGTGAAAGCCGACCAAAATAATTCCAGCCCAGTGGAAGGACATAAGCACCCTATAAAAGAAGCTGATTGTTCTTGGTTCTAAGGCTACCTAGAGAAGATACAAAGCTTGCAAGATGACTAACTGAATTTTAGAAACTGGTTCCACAATTAAGAAAATTTATGCAGAAAGTACAGTAGAATGACTAAAGGTAACGGTTCTGAAATCACACCGCCTAGTTTCAAATTCTGCTCTACTACTGTGCACCCTTTTGTAACACTAGGCAAGGAGCTTGACCCCAACTATAAAGTAAGTCTGACAATAATGATAACAACTCGTGGATAGCTTCATTGTGAGGATCAAATAAGATGTAATACATGCACAATGCTTGGCAAATTACAACTTTCATCTCAAAAAGTATCAGCATTATTGTTACAAAGACAATGTTAGTAGTATAATTACAGAGCTGAGTAATGAGTTCTTTTACTTATTTTTATTTTAATAATTACTATTACTAACATGTATATAGTGCTTACATTGTGCAGCTTTTATGCATATTGATTCAATTCATTCTCATAAAAATTCTACAGAGTATACTAGCGAATGGCAGAAACCTTCCTCTTAATAACTATGAAAATTAATGTGGGCCAGTGATTGAGGTTTTGGGAAAGTTTAAAAGTAAACTATTATACTTGCTACTTTGGTCATTTGTGTAGTTGGTTTTGAACAGGAAAATGTAATTCATGCTTGCTGAGCTGAATGTCCCCCCTACACACCACGAGGACAAATATATTTAGCTGCCTTGGCATTTTAAAGTAGTCATGCCTTGACTTATCCGAAGCATTATCATTTGTTCTTTTTTCTCCTTCATTATTTCTACCTCCAGGAAACTGAAAAAGAAATCTGAAAAATAAAAGAAGTGCTCCCTCATTCCAAATATTCTACTTTTAAAGACAAAAATAATAACTCAGAATAATGGCAAGATAAATCTGATGAATCAAATACCAGTTGAAAACCCACTTAACACCCACATTCACTGTCTGTGTGAAAAGCTCCAAGTTCTATCATCTTTAACAAAGCCCAAAGATTTCACTCAGCTCTTTTTATATCAAAAAAAAAGAAATTTCTGAATCACTGTGAGTGCTTTTTATAAAACACCTAATTTTTAGGAACAGTGCCTAGACTCATGCACTGCACATCAGGGAATTCAATAAAGGCTTGTTGATTGCTTAAGTACTGATGAGCAGTGCTGGTTGATATCAGATAACTCCACAAATGGGAAATGTCACAGTTTTTATGAGTAGGCTCTTTAGAACCAGGGAAGGCATACCTAGAAAATAATTAGTGGCTGACAATGATGGCTGCAGATTAATATAAGCCAGTTGTATGAGATCAGTGAAGGAAACAGCTTCATGTTTTAGAAGATATATAGAAAGCCTGAGGAGTGCCACAAAGAGAAATTGTGACAAACAAGGTTCTAAATAATGTCTTGGATCATTTAAAGAAGAGAAACCCTTTGTACACTCTAAGGTCTTGTCCCAAAACCTGCTATCTTCCCCTCGCTGACTCTGTCACAGATTCTGGTTCTAGTCATGCCCACCACTTGCCAACCAAGTTGCTACATCCTGCATCTGTGCTCTTATTTATGCTTGGCTTCCTCTTCAACTTTTCTTCCATCTCTAATAATCTGTGTGTTACAATTTTCAGACACCTGAGCAAAAATTATGTGCCAGCTCTTGGCATATAGTTCTTCTGTGCCCAATAGACCCTTACATACTGAAATATTATATTCCTTTGAAAATAAAATCTTGCTATCTAATTATTCACCAGGTCTTCCACATTTACAATTTTTTTCTCATGAAACTGCCTGAGAATAGGATCTATGATTCCCACATCTATTCTATTTGCCAGTGAGCTGCTCTTTGTGCAATACATCACGCTTAGTAGTTAATCTAATACTGTGGTTGTTTACTCCCCTACTGCCTTCAGCTTGCCCATGCCATTGAGGTGGCTCTATGAAAGAGGTGGCTCTATGAAAGAGGTGGCTCTATGAAAGAGGTGGCTCTATGAAAGAGGTGTAATTAGTTTTTGGTATCCCTACAAGAAGTTGCAGAACCATTAGTATTAACTTCACCAAAGTCTACAGATAACATCTGTTCATATTCTACAGGCAGGTAAAAAGCTACATGATTGCAGCTAATGCATGAAAGGCCAGTTAACATGGTGGTTAAGAGCATGCTTTCAAAGAACCAATAGCTCATCCTCTGTTACTTTATAATTGGTGAGCTATTAACCTTGATGAGCATGCTTTTAAAGGTCCAACAGCCCATTCTCTGCCACTTTATGGTTGGTGAGCTATTAACCTCGTTAACCTGTTTTCTAAAGATGAAAATTATAATTGTATCTGTCTCACAGAGTTTTTATGAAGATAAAAAAGATAATATAGGTAGTGCAGCACCTGGAACAGAGAAAGCTCTTAATAAATACATATTATTAATATCATGATTAAAATAATTAATCAAGAACTCAAACACATGTTGAAGATGTGATGGATTAGCTAATGATACACAAGTTATTCAGACTTGAGGTTTAGCTTTTACAAATGCATACATATATTGAATATTTAAATTACTTATAATTAATAGTCCTTAATCTTGAAAGCATTGTGGCATCCAGGTATCACAATGTGTTTATACTCATTCACGCGTGAATTAGAATTGTAGCTTTCAACTTACTAGTTAAATGGCAGAGGACAAGTTGGCTAGTATCTGGAAAGTTCAATGTCCTCATTTGACACAAGAAAAGAGGGTAATTCCTGTTTTGCAAAATGGTGATAATTACATGTATATTCCATAGCAGTCAATAAATGACAGCTGTCATTCATTTCTGAGTCTGCTAACTTTCCTAATTATTCCAAGGGACAGACACCATGTAACTGAAAGATACACCTACAGCAGAAAGCTACACATAGGACACTGTATAGAGCTCTGCCTCTACACCTCTCTAGTTACATTTCTTCAGAATTAAGAAAGGATATATCTCCCAATCATGTGGGAGAATTTGAGGTAGGCAATTTGTGGACTCATTTTCTATAGGGTTGCCAGAATATAGGTTGTTATCCCAGGATGGGTATTGTCATGCTTCCTGCAATCTTAGAATTGCCGCACTGTGGCATGGTATCATTATCATCTCTATCATGGGCTGATTATGAGGTAAAGCTGCATTGTCTGACCACACTGTCAGGTGTCTGCTCTAATAACTCCAAATGTGATTACTTTTAAAAAAAAACAAATAGAGATGTGGAGGGAAAACAAGGAGCCACCAACCAGTAAGCACTCCAAACCATGCCACAGAAAGACCAGATGTTGCTAGACTGTGTTTCATTTGGACACATTCTAATTAATCTTCCCTGAGATCAAGTGAAGGATTCAACCAATACCTAGTCACCCAGGGTAGTAAAGTTGACAATTATTTAGCAACATGCGGAACTGAGAAGAGTTCTTTTTCGTTTCTCTAGGGAAGGAGCAGCGAGAAGGCAGAAAGAAGAAATATCAAGCTATTCAAAGACTAAACTAAACACCTAAGTGGTTTGATTTTCTTTTCTCGCTATATAACATACAGAATTGGAGCCATCCCAGTTCCAACAGTACAAATTATGTCAAGAACCATGAAATTTTCAGTAGCTATAATTATAACTAGGACATGAATAGGAGGCTCATATTCTGGTGGTTTAATGAGCAAAAAAGCAAACAATAACAATAAGATATTACGAATTGAAATAAGAGCTTTGAGCTTTTTTAAAAGAGAGAGAAAAATTCTCAAAAGAAATGTACTCATTGCAGAAAGAGACACCAAGAAGAGCTGCCATTTCGGCTGAGATATAAAGGCTGGAGAGAAGCTAAATATTCCAGGCTGAGGGAAGAGGATGTGCATAGACCTGGGGGAACTTAGTGTAAGAAAGGGCCTGAAGGAAGAAATCAGTAAAGAAGAGTGAGTAATAAGGAGAGTGGCAAGATGGGGTGGAAAAATAGTCAAGGCCAACTCATGCAGGGCCTTTGGGTCATGACTCATACTGTTAGTAAAATAAGGAGCCACTGACCAGTTTTTAGAAGGAGAGGCAAGATGTGATTTAGACAATTTAGCATAACAATCAGAGGACAGCTTCTTCAGACAGATTCTTGAGGCTCACATCTTAGCTTAACAGCTACAAATTAGCTGGGTAACCTTTTGTTTCCTCATCTGCAAAGAGCAGTAATAATAGGACCTGATCCATTGGTTTGAGACTTGAGTGAATTATTTCATGGGAAATCCATAGAACATAGTCCAAGACATATTAAGTACTCAATAAAAGTAATTTATATATAAATATATATATATTTATATATGCATATATATAAACATATATACTTATGTTTATATAAATATATATCTAATAATTTTAAGTAATATGTCTACTAATTTTTTTAAGTTAATGCACTTGCTGCTGTGTGGACAAAGAACTGGCACGCAAGAAAAAAAATGTGGAATCAGGAAAACACATTATTTAGTAAGATAAGATAGAAATGCTGGCCGGGTGCAGTGGCTCACACCTGTAATCCCAGCACTTTGGGAGGCCGTGGTAGGCAGATCACTTGAGGTCAGGAGTTCTAGACTAGCCTGGCCAACATGGTCTCTACTAAAAATACAAAACAGCCGGGCATCGTGGTGCGCATCTGTGATCCCAGCTACTTGGGAGGCTGAGGCAGGAGAATCGCTTGAACCCAGGAGGCAGAGGTTGCAGTGAGCAAGACTGCACCATTGCACTCCAGCCTGGGCCACAGAGTGGATGGAAAGAAAAGAAAAAAGAAAAGAAAAGAAAAGAGAAAAGAAAAGAAAGAAGGAAGGAAGGAAGGAAAGAGGGAGGAAGGAAGGAAAGAAGGAAGGAAGGGAGGAAAGAAGGAAGGAAGGGAGGAAAGAAGGAAGGAAAGGGAAGGGAAGAAGGAAGGAAGGGAGGGCAGGAGAGGGAGAAAGAGAGAGAGAAAGAAAGAAGGAAAGAAGGAAAGAGAGAAGAAAGAAAGAAAAAGGAAAGGAAGAAGAAAGAAAGAAAAGAAGGAAAGAAAGAAAGAAAGAGAGAGAGAAGGGGAAAGAAATGCTAAAGTCCTAAAATAGAAGGGTGGCAGTGTAGATGGTGGGAAGGAGATGGATCATCAATATATATTCTGGCCATGAATAAACTGTACCTTTTGATGCATTGGATATGACATGAGGAGTAGGGAGGTCAAGAATGGATCATAGACCATTCACAATATCCCAAAGGTGAAAACAGCCCAAATATCCATCAATGGATGAATGAATAAAGAAGTTTTCACACTATATATAAAATGAAATATTATTTGGCCATAAAAAGGAATGAAATACTAATGCATGCAGGTTCATCAAAGGATGAACCTGTGAACATGCTAAGTGAAAGAAGCCAGGGACAAAAGATCACATATTGCACAATTTCATTTACATAAAATATCTGGAAAAAGTAAATCCATAAAGACAGAGAATATACTAATGGTTACCAGAGAATATACTAATATACTAATCCTCCTCCTCTGGAAAAATGGTAGGATAGGACTAACTGCTTAATAAGTATGGCATTTCCTTTTGGAGTTATGAACATGTTTTGGAACTAGATAGAGAATACTGTGATTGGACTAATGTCATTGAATTGTTCACTTTAAAATGATTAATTTTGGGCTGGATGCATATAATCCCAATGCTATGGGAGGTCAAGGTGCACAAATCACTTGAGGCCAGGAGTTCAAGACCAGCCTGGACAACACAGTGAAATCCTGTCTCTACTAAAATATTTAAAAATTAGCTGGGCGTGGTGGCACATGTTTGTAGTCCTAGCTACTTGGGAGGCTGAGTCAAGATTCTTTGAACTGAGGAATTGAAGGTTACAATGAGCTATGATCAAGCCACTGCATTGCAGCCTGGGAGAAGAGGTGAGACCCTGTCTTAAAAGATACAGAAATCCATACAAAATAAAATGGTTAATTTTATGTAGTGTGAATTTCATCTCAATAAAATTCTATAAAAAAATGGATCTTAGGCTTTGGCTTGAGCAACTGGATGAAGAATTTCTAAAGTCAGATGAGGACGGAGACTTCAGTGTTCTGTTTTGGGCATTAAAGTATGTGATATTTATAATTTTTACAAGTAAAAATGCAAGAAATAAGTTAGATATACAAGTTTGGAGTTAAGAGGAGATATCAGAACTAAAGCATAAATTTTAAAACAGTAAAAGCGGATAATATATGAATCTAAAGGAGATGTGTCTAAAGGAGAAAATATAGGCAAAAGATATTTTTTTATTATACTTTAAGTTCTGGGATACATGTGCAGAATGTACAGTTTAGTTACATAGGTATACACGCGCCATGGTGGTTTGCTGCATCCTTCAACTTGTCATCTACATTAGCTATTTCTCCTAATGCTATCCCTTCCCTAGTCCCCCACCTCCTGATTTTAAAGAGACCTAAGACAAGCTCTGAGAAATGGCAACATTTAAGAAGAGAACCCCACAAAAGACGTTGATAAGTAGAAGGAAATTAAGAAAATAACCATGGAACCCAAGAGGTAAGCATGTTTCAAGCAGGTAGGGTGTCAACTTTGACAAATATTGCTGAGGTAAGATGAGCAGGGAAGAAGGCCATTAGGTTTGGCAACCTGAAGGTTATTGTAGATTCTAACAAAGAGAATTCCAGTTAGTAAAAGTGCAGAAGCACACTGGACTGGGTTGAAAAGTAGAAAGAGGATGGGGAGTAGAAGCAGTTTATTTGAAGAGCCAGGAATTTGGTGATAAAGGAAAACAGAAAAATAGGGCAGGAAACTGTTATGTTTTTTTACAAAAGTCTTAAAAGATGGGAAATACTAGAGCATGATTGTATAATAACAGTGAGATGTTACTCCGAAGGGAAAGCAGAAATAATTTTAGGAGCAAAGCCTTTGATAAGCTAAGCAGTAATGGGACCCCAAGCAGAAGTGAAGAAGAAACATCCTTTCTGGGAAGAGGAGGAACACTTCCCACATTGTGGAAGGAAAGTTTGGATGCAGATATACTAAACTGGCAGGTTTTGTGGTGGGAAGATGAGTGAGTTCATTTCCAATGACTTCTATTTTCTCAATGAAGTATGAGTCTGGGTCATCTGTAGGAGGAGGATGTGTGGGAGATCTGAGGAAAAAGGAGATGATATGGTACAGTCATCTCATAGAAATGAAGAAACTTTATAGGATTTCTGAGCAGTGCAGAGTGCCCGCTTGAATTCTGAATCAGTCATCTTGACTTTGTGACTTTCCTCAACAAAGTTTCTGCCTGAGTTTGAGCAAATGAAAACTAGGAAAGAGTTGAGCAACTTAGAATAGGCTTTATGATTCACCCCAGACCTATCGTATTCCTCTTCCTGCTCACTGGCTACTGGGCATTGAATAAAGTTTAATGGCCCTGTGTGTTAAATCTAGAAGGAGAGAAACATCAACATCAAGATATTTTATTCCTGGATAGCTGTCAGTGGCAACAAAGTTATACACAAATCCTTGGGCCCCAACTCACTCAATGCATCCAGTAGAAAGCACTGTCCTGTAGTCACACTTGCACTGATGATTGTTTGCGTGGAAGTTCCCATGTTAAAAAGGCCAAAGTCATTTCAGGAGCTGAAGTGCAGCCTCACTAATTCAGTGTGAGCTATACCCACATTAAAGGATAAGCAACAGAATCAGTGAAAAGAAATGCAGTTGTGTTCAATTCCAAGTATACTGTGATCCAACCATGTGAGCCTAAATTATACTGCGATCTAGCCACGTGAGCCTACATTGTGTCAAAATAAGTTCTAAATAAGAGGGATCGAAATTAATTACCTGGTAAAGAAAAGTGAGAAAAGACAAATAAAGAGCTTCATAGAGCCTACCAAAGTAACAAAAGGAAAATGAGAATCAGAAGAAAGGATGGATTTTCATGGTGCCAGAAAAAACTTTCATATGGATTAAGAAAGAAATTGTATCAACCAACACTCTGGTTATGGGACTCAACAAATTCTCAGTCCTGTCCTCTGAAAGTCCTCCTGTCTTTGTCTTTCCTCACATCATTTAGCCAGGCTCACATGTCTTCCTCTGCTCCTCACCATCTGGAAACCACTCTGTCCTCTCATTGTGCTTGAGGTGTCAGTTTAAAAAACTCTCCAGGAACATCTTCCCTTATCTCACTCAGTTTGGTTTATGCTCTGCCTTTTATAGAGAGCAATTTCTGAAAACATTTATTACTGTTATCATTAGGTTTTGGGAGGTTGTTTTCTAATACCTGTCTTTCTGCTCCACACCATATTCCCAGTTCTTGGTTTATATCTTGTACTCAGAGACCAGTATCTAACCATGGAAGAAAAGGAAGGGAGGGAGGAAGGGAGACAAAATATAAAAAAGGAAGGAAGAACAACAGGAAGGAAGAACAATGGGAAGGAAGGAAGGAAGAAGGAAGGAAGGAAGAAAGGAAGGAAGAAAGAAAGGTTTTTTAGTCTACAAACGTTTTCTTCTTTCTTTGAAATCACAGAATATTATTTCTGTGCCTTGCATGTGATACTTAAATACTGCTCTGATATCTCTCTTGGATTGTGTAATGTGCAAATATTATATACATGGTGGCTACTATGTAGTTAAATGAAGAAGACTCATATCATTTACAAGGAAGAACATAAGAAATCCCATATGCTAGAATGACATCAACATCCCCCCAGACAAGATAATAATTTATCATCAATTTTTCAGAGTTTTATCTGAAATAGTCTTGAATGTGTGCCTTCCCATAGAATAATGGCATCCTTAAATGTCCTAATTGGATGTAAAGTTACCAAGAGATTCCTATTTACTTCTTTATCCTTGTTATCCATCACTCACTGATCATATCCTTTTTATTTTTACATGTTTTATTTCAATAGTTTTGGGGATATGAGTGGTTTTTAGTTACATGGATTAGTTCTTTAGTGGGGATTTCTGAGATTTTATTGCACCTGTCACCCAAGCAGTGTACACTGTATCCAACACGCAGACTTTTATCCGTCACTCCCCTCCCAACCTTCTCCTCAAGTTCCCAAAGTTCATTATATCATTCTTACATTGCATCATATTTAAACTCTATCCGTTTTGAATCATTCATAGTTTTTCAAAGGCCTTTCCTTTCTTTTAACTGCAATGTATTTTTCTCAGGTCAAAATTCTACTCATTACATTCTTCACATTATCCAGGAAGGCTTCCAGTATTTTCACTGTTACCTCTGTTCTACACAATTTATGGTATGGCTCTCTAGCTCACTGCAGAACTGTGTCTCTTTCATCTTTGCATTTTCCAGGCTTAGTGCATGGGTTGAAATCCAGTAGCTACTCAATGAATGTCTGAAACTCAGCTCCTGTTCATTATGAAGCTATAACCATTATGGTTTCACAGACTTCACTCAGTCTTACCGAATAGTCTCTCCAATAATTCTCCTTAGGAGAATTATTGTAATTTATAAGATGACCACATTGTGAGAGGCATCATACCTATCAGAAATAGATTTTCACATTAAGCCATCCTTTCTTTTTGAACTTAGCTTGGTTAAACAAGCCTGTATTAAGTACTTTACAAAATTATTCATTCCTGTAATAATTATATTCAAGAAAATTATACCAATTTCATCCACAAAAAGTGTTCAGCTTCTATCAGCTTCTATCATATAATTAAAAATAATACTAAGTGGACATTTTGCAGATAAGAACGCTTTTAGTACAAAGAGAAGTTTGACGTATTTTATTTCTCATTGCTCTTTCTTTCTTCCTCACTCTTTCCTCTCACCCTACCATTTTTCTTTCCCTTATTCTTCTCCATTTCTTCTGTGTTTCCCATTGCAGTGACATATAAATGCACTTAGAGCAATCATGGTTATTTAGTTTTGCTGATGCCTTTTCTAACATGAGGATATAGGCAGCAGAAAGTATAGATTTCAAATGTGGGCTTGTGTTCCCTGGTTCTAAATTATACCAAATCAGAAAAGAATTGCATTTATAAAACTGAGGAGAGACTTTATTGTTTTTGTAACTGGAAAATTAAAATTGTGCATATTTGTGGCATACATAATGTTTTGATATATGTATACACTGTGGAATGGCTACATCAAGCAAACTTTATGTTTCAATAATCCCTGTGTCATCTTTAGTGCCAAATGCAAAAGAAAGAGAAAGGAGAAGGGGAAAAAAATAACACCAAGAGGATTTTCTGCGGGGACATTAAAATTAGCATGAAGACAGAGTAAGTTAAATTTCACTTGACTGTGCCAAACCCACTAAAGAGACGAGGTAAAGGCAAGAGAGAGGCATGCAGTGCTGAATGAAGGTCTAGTAAAAGGGCAGGGTGCCCTTCATCTTTTTGGATGGTGCAGTCTGAGCCATTCCTGCCGACAGCCATCCTCAAGGAAGCTGTCTGTGACTCAGTGACCCTGCCAGCAATGATGTGTGGGCAAAGCAAAGAATTACACTACCCAGAATGTGGTAGTGACAGCAGCACTTACTGGCACCTGTAGTTAGAAAAACTCATTCATTCATCTTTTCAAGTGTTGTTTATGAGGCACCTACTCTACACAAATCGTAGGCCCCAAATAGGCATTCTCTTCCAGGTTCTCATAACCTCATATTTTGAGTGCTCCTAAATGGTCTCCTTGTCTCCAGGCTTGCTCCCTGTTCTAGTCTATCCTACCCACAAGGGCCAGGAAATTCTTCCCCCTACACAAGAGTGGTCATAAGCACAGACTCTGGAATTAGACTTCTAGATTCAAATCCTGGCTCCACAGTATATTGACCCTATGATCTTAGGCAAGTTATCTAAGCTACCCAAGTTGACAAGTTGCCATCTGAGCCCCAGTGTATCAGTCATCTCAGTTTATGTGGCAGAAACAAAAGTCCCTCACATCTTCAAAGTTTAACAACAAAGCTTTGTTTCTGGCTCAAGTTTATGTCCTTCATGGGGCTGAGCCAATGCTTTGCAACCTCCTCATTCTATAACCAAAGTTAAAGATGCAGGCCCTCTCTGGATCATGCAAGGCAGGGGCAGAGGGAAACAAGGCAGCTCCGTTAAAGCTTTTGCTTGGAAATGTCATATCGCACTTTTATTCCCATTTCATTTGTGAGGGAGGGGCAGAAAGAATGTTGACAATGTAATCAACTACATCCAGATTCCTCATCTGCAAAATAAGTTCCTTACACTTTCCTCCCTAAAGCCATACCCACTCCCCTATCACATACAAATGTTCAGTCCAACAAAACAAAATATAATTTGCCTTATTCTGCCCAATAACTAAGTTCAACATTTCATATATAAATTGGCTCAATAAATATAGAGTTATAGACCTATGAAGGCAAGATAGAGCTTTCTACAAAAAAGTTCTACTTGTAAAATTGAACTAAGACATCCAGTCCTCACTTTTACTCTGACCTTAAACAAGTTAACCACACACAGGAATGATGTGAAGAAAACATGACAAGAGCATTTATATTCTCAACGGATATACCCACACATCTTCACAAATCCTCACACTTCCAAATACCTTTATAGCCTATCATTTATTCCATAAAATACAGCAAAGAATGATGTCATGGAAACAATTCCATTTGTAAAGATGATGAATAAAAAAGAACAGTGCCATATAGAAGAACGATGACAGCCAGGACATGAACCTGGCTAGACTGTTATAACCCACAAACCTAAATCTCAGTGATTTAATGCAATAAATTTTTATTTATTGATCTCATCCTAATTAAGTGTGCATTAATAGTGGCAGTGGATGGGGCTAGAAGTTCTGCTCCACATACTCATTCAGGAACTCAGGCTTCTTTTATCTTGCCATCCCACCCTCCTTTATGTTCTTGGAGTCCTCTCCTTACAGTTGTGAGATTAGGGAAAGAAAGCAGAGAACCACATTTAGGAGAGTTTTATCATCTAAGCCTGGAAAAGCTGTATATCACTTTCATCATATTTATTGACCACAATCCAGATACAAGCCTGTAACTGACTACAAAAAAGGCTGAGAAATGTAGTCTAGTGATATGTCAAAAGGAAAGCAGTTTGGGAAACAACTAATCAATCTGTACCACAGTGACATAGGTTCACTTTCTAGCTAGGTGACTTGATCCACTACACAGCCTTGAGGCCAGTGATTCAAATACGTGAATTTAAAAAACCACAAATCACAACATATTCTGTACATTTGGCCTTATGTGCCATGTATCTTTGGGAATGACAAACATCTGTTTGTTTCTTTTGCTATTATAAAGTATTGGTTTTGATACTAATTGTTAAATCATTCTGTGAAAACTGGAGTTTGATTGCTGGAATGTGCTACTTAGGCTGATCACTGAATTAGGCTAATAGGTAAAAGAGAACAGCCATTCAAATGCTAAACACACATGGAATAACACACAGGCACAAAGCACCATTATTCTGTGTTTTGTGCAAACATACAAACTCCTCCCACTGAAGTTGACATAATGGAGAAAAAAAGAAGAGAAAGGATATGTACACAAGGAATTGAACCAAATCAAATGTTTTTGGATATGCTTGACCAACTGCCTTGATAAGGAATAAGATGAATTCACAAGATTTGCCTGCCCTCATAGTCAATAATTGTTAGAAAATTGCCAGGCCCAAGATGGATGACATCATGCAGGGCAAATGAAGATCATTTCTTTCTACATTGATTGGTGCTTGGGTTTGTTTATACCTCAAGCTGCCTGGCCCTTGTTGTAAGTAACCAGATATTGTAGTTTTAAAACAAGCTTTCCATTTGCATCACTGGGCAATGAGTGCAGCCAACAGGAAGCCCAGTGATTTAGATAACTTGTTTTAATTGAAATCAATACCAATGCAAGCAAAGCTGACTGGAATGGAAGCGCTATGCTCTGATGGAATCGTTTCACGCTCTCTGCCAATGACAACCATTATCAGGAATGAACTATAACTTCTACAGTGACTCATAATGCTTTCCAGGAGGAAAAGTAAAAGAGTCTCTGGACTAGTAAAAGTTTTCAATTAGGAAAAAAGAAATTTACCTCTTCAGGTCTCTGTTAAGTTTCAGTTATAGACTCCAGTTCAACTCCAGCTTGAGACTCCATTAATAAAAAATGACAATTAGCTATACTAGTTCCTCTTCTCCCAGCCCTTCTCCAACCTGTCCCTTCCATGCTTACCACAGATTAGGTCTGGTGATAAAAAAGAATAATTTTTATAATTAACATGTATCAAGCATGTTCTAGGTGCAGAACCATGTTCTAGTCCAGCAGTCAGCAAAATCAGCAAAGTCTGTCTACAAAAGGGCCCAATAGTAAATATTTTAGGCTTTGTGGGCCATACATCTTGACTGTGACTACTCAGTTCTGCTGATGTAACCAAATGCAGACACAGACAATACTTTATGAACGGGTGTTTCTGTGTCTTAATAAAACTTTATTTACAAAACAAACAGCAGGCAGGATTCAGCTTGTAAAACCCTGTTCTTGGCTTTACATGCGTTACCATTTAATCTTCACTGAGGAGGGTATTATTATTCTGATTTTTCATATAGGTGATTGATATCCCCCAGGCTTCTCTTCTAGTAATGGGTGAAGCCATGTCTAACATCAAAGAGGTATCTTACACCAAAGCAGACTATACTTTATCCATTTTGCCACTCTACTGCCTGGCTGAAGAAGGAGCAAGGAAGCCTGGGAAATAGCAAAAGCTTCAGTGCTGAGCCTGATTATTTAAAAATACAACTACTAGTTTAAAGAGTGTCTAACTCTTCCCTCTCAGTGATCTAGTGTTGACTTGGTCAAATTTTTCATGATGTGAGGTATGTAAAGAGTCAGATGCCACCTAACATAAGCATTGTGAGCATGTGAACTCCTAAAATAAGTTTTCTCTCCATGACTCCTGGAGCTTCTAATCCACATAAGGGATCAAAAATTGTGCCATGTTTGACGAGTACTTGAGAATTAATTAAGTATTAATTTAGTACTTGAGAATTAATTTAGTAACAAAGACCATATTTATAATATCGATGTGTTTAATGCCCATCACAAGAACAAGAAATGACTGTGTCTATATCCCTGAAGAGCCTTGCACTGCACCTAATACATAAGAAATTCTCCAAAAATATTGTGCCATGCCTTCATGGAATATCAGTATAACAAAAATGAGATATTATCTCTGTTCTTCGCAAGCTGACACTCTAGCAGAAAAGAAAACATATATGTACAAATATTGTAGTCAGCCCTTTATTATTGCTTATAATCATCAAAAGAGAACTAAAAGTGCTATAATTGTTCAGAGGAGAAAAGAGAGTTTAATTACAGACACATCTTCTTAGAAGATGCAGCATCAAAGCTGGCTCTTAGAACATGAGTAGGATTAGGTAGTTGGAGATGTCGGAGGAAGGGCATCTCAGGCAAAAGAGACATGATAAGCAAAAAGAGGGATATGGGAAAAGATAGGTTATCTCCATAGGATAGACACTGCTTGGTTTGACTAGAGCACTGGGCAAAAGAGGGGGGCAATGAAAGGCAAGAATAGAAAAGGAATTTTCAGAAAGCATGACTTAAATTGTCATAGAAAAATTTTGAGATAAAAACTGATGAAAGGAAATGTATTTTCAAACAAAATATTTCAAAGTTTTCTATTTTCCCCAAAATGTAGAATTATTTTCCTAGCTTACAAGGAAGTTGACAGGAAAAAAATGATGCTGAATTGTAATATAGCTGAAAAATTACAGTCATAAGGTAGAGGAGATGATATCATATGCAATCATCTATAAAGTTATTATATTTGTTACTTTTTAGTTGTGTGGATTTATATCTATTCTAATTTCATATCATGTCTCAGGAAGTATCATCACCTCATTAGGTAAAAACCAAATCTATTTTTTCTCTCCATTGTATTCCTAGCATCTATCAAAGTGCTTGATATATGGAAGATACTCAATAAATGTTTAAAGAAGAAATGAATGAAGTTGTATTGTCCTTCATCTTCATTAAAATGACCATCTTATCTGCTTATTTTTTGGTTTGGGTAAGTATATGTCAGCTATTTGAAAGCTAACTAAGAAATTTACAAATAAATAAATTTTATTTAAAAAATACAATGACATAATAAACATTAGTTAGATTAAGATTCTTGTCCTGATTTTAGAGTTGATTTATAAAAGAATCAAATAAACCTGGGTTTTTATTTTAAAATCAGAACCATTAAAATTTAGCCATATATGAGAGATCCATATAGTTATTTCTGATGGTTACAAATAACTCAATACAGAAGAATCATATATTTAAATCAAAATAATAATTATCTGCCTCCTAATTATTCTTCCACTCCACCACCATCTCCTATTCCTGTCTGACCTATTCTGCTCCAGGGTTATCTCCCTGAAGTTCAAGTATGACCATGTTTTAGCCTTTGGTAAGTCCAGATTAATGGTTCATATAAAATTTAAATATTTGTAAAACTTTACTAGTAATATTCTAGTAAGTATATTACATCAATATAAGGTAAATTATGGCCAGCAATTGGGAGGTTTTCATGGGTATTACTGTGTTTTTCTGGGTTAGTCTTTGGGGTCTGGCTGGAGGGAAAGCATTCCCTGCATTTCCTCATCACTGAAGCTAAAGCAGGATTTCCTTGCCAAGTAGGCAAAGTACAATCTTTAGAGACACCCTTGCCTCAGAGTAAGATGATGAAACCCCCAGATGGTAGTTTGTTATTTTCATATGGCACAGAAAAGTGTAGTGTCAATAGACAATGAAATTGAAGCATGAGAATGGTCCAGAGTGGTGCAACTTCCACAATAAATGCAGTGTTTCCATTTTTTTCTTTTTGCTTTTTGCCATTAGCTATTACTGTTACTTGAGAAAACATTTATTGGTGATAGTAATTATGGTGGTGATGAAAGTCATCCCTTTGCAATGCAAACATTCAGCTAGCTCCTGAGGTTATTATAGTGGCTCTGTTTGAGCAGCGTGGCTTCCAAAGTGGAGGTGGAAATTAAATGGCATTTACATAGCAGAGCTGTATGGATAATTAGTAATTCGACACACAGCCGTTCAGGACAAGGTCAACATGAGGAGTCATATAAGCATCATATGATAACCATTTAATGGGCTGTGTGAAATGAGTGGGTGGTCTAGGCTCAGCTCTGGCCAGGTGCTGGTTCCCACACTTCCAGGCTCAGGAAAAGGTCTACAGTTCAAATGCATACAAGGAGTCATGCATACAGCTCTTGCTGGGTAGAGTTAGCTATGAAAGCTGCCATTAGGCCAGAGGCCAGAGCTCCTTCTGGATAAATAAAGTCATTCAATGAAGCTGCAAATGTGTGACATTTTAAGTGCACTGACCTAACTAAATTACACCAGTTAGTAAAAATGTTCAACTTGAATAGTTTTTCCATTTCTTTGCCATAATATTGTGAAAGGGACTGGGCCGAGTCATGCTAACCCTGGGGAAAATTAGGTGTTTGGATACAGGAAGAGCAGAAAGGCCTCCTGTTGAAGCCTTAATAACAGGAAAAATAAAAAGTGGCTGTCCATTCATGAGAAATGCTTCAGGTGGTGTCACACTATGGGAATGTACCAGTCTACTGGGTGGAGCTCAGAAAGCTCTAGTTATAAAATTTTCATCCCTCCCTCATCCCCACTGGATTTGTGAGAGTGTCCATCTTCAATAGTACCAACCCTTTCTGTGAATACAGATCACTCTTCCATGTTCAGGGCAAACAAACAGAGAAGAGCAAAAACATGTGTCATATTATGCTAAGATTTGCTAATAGCATATTTTAACACTAATGATTTGTAGATGTTCAAATCAACAGACAGTTGTCACAGGCTTATTGTGTACTATTCTGGACACCACTAACCCTACATCCCAGGCCCCATCTAAAGAGAGTACAAGCAAAGTCAACACATAGATATATTTAAAAATCTTTATAACAGGGGTCAGCAAAGTTTTCTTATAAAAGGCCAAGTAGTAAAAACTGCTGCCTTCATGGGTCACATTAGTTTCTACTCACTACTACTCAATTCTGACACTGTGGTGCAAAAACACCCATGAATAATACATCAATAAAGGAGTGTGGCTATCTTCCCATAAAACTTCATTTTAAAAGCAGGCAGCAGGCCTACAGGCTGTAATTTGCTGACTCCTGTCCTAGAACATATAAAGTCAACCAAAATCCAAAGTGAGAGAAAAAGAGATGGAAAAGCCAGGGTTTACTGACTATTTTCTTCAAACTATGATTTGATTTCTCTCAGAGATGGCTATGGAAACATGAATTAATCCCCCTATTCAGATGCAGAAGTAACTTCACTGTCAGAGTATTTTATTAATTTATGATTTATGCTTCATCTACTTTCAGAAAGAATCTGAAGTAGCTGTCACCGCGAATACATTTGTACAGGCTTGCTTGCTTGGTGTGATGGAAGAGACTTCCCCAACCAAGGCAATTCTAAGTAGAATTACATGTCACCGATTAAAAATTATTTGAAGAGACAAGTTACCTTTCTCTACTCTTAGTTAAGATGGGCTCTGCCAAGGTTGAGCAGACAAAACTAGCAAGGAAAGAGGTCTCCTTACAAAATGTTCAAAGCAAATCACAGACCAGTAGAGGATAACTTTTGAGGGATGGAGTATGAGCTAAATTCGGTGTTGGTGTCAAATCATAGCATTACTGATCATTAAAAGAGAAAATGTAAGAAAAAGAGGACTGATGTTTTCTGAGAAATTACTGCTGCCAAGCATGGTATGAAATACCTTAAAAATGAGTTATCCTGGCTGGGTGCCGTGGCTCGCATCTGTAATCCCAGCACTTTGGGAGGCTGAAGTATGTGGATTGCTTGAGTTCAGGAGTTCAAAACCAACCTGGACAACATGGCAAAACACGTTCTATACAAAAAATACAAAAATTAGTCAAGCATGGTGGTGTGCACCTATAGTAATAGCAGCTGGGGAAGTTGAGGTGGGAGGATCACTTGAGCCCAGGAGGTTGAGGTTGCAATAAGCCAAGCCAAGATCTTGCCACTGCACTCCAGGCTAGGCAACAGAGACAGACCCTGTCTCAAAAAAAAAAAAATATATATATATATGTATATATATATATATAATGTTATCGATTTAATCTTTCCTTTTTTATTTTCTGTACAGATATTCTTTTTTAAATACATTTTTGCATATATTCGAAGTTTACATATTATTAGACACATATAGATAACAAAATGGTTACTGTAGTGAAGCAGATTAACATAGCTATCATTGCACATAGTTACTTTATTTTTTGTAGCAAGAGGAGCTAAAATCCCCTTAAAACCCCCTAGTACAATACAATTCTATTAACTATAGTCCTTATATTGTACATCAGATCTCTAAACTTGTTCTTCCCACATATCTACTACTTTCTATCTTTTGACCTGCATCTCCTCATTACCTCTCTCCCCTTCTGGTTCTTAGTATCTGTATCTGCTGGGTTTTTTTTTTCCTCTTTCTCTACTATGTACATCTGACTTTTATTGCTTTTAAGATTCCATATAAATATTGCATATTTTTGCATATGCATAAATTTTGAAGATGCATACATATTGCATATTGCGTAAGTGAACTCATGCAATATTTTTCTTTCCATGTCTCACTTCCTTCACTTAATATAATGTTGTCCATGTTCATCCATCTTGCGAAAATGGCAGGCTCTCCTTCTTTCATAAGGCTGAATAGCATTCCACTGTATCTATACATAGCATATTTTCTTAATCCATTTGTCTGTCAAGGGACATGTAGGTTGTTTCTATGTCTTGGCTATTATGAATAACAATGCAATAAACATAAGAGTGCAGATGTCTTTACAAGGTGGTGATTTTATATCCTTTGGGTACATGGCCAGAAGATGGATTGCTGGGTCTTATAGTGGTTCAGGATTTCCTTTTCTCCACACCCTCACCAACATTTGTTATTTCTTGTCTTTTTGATAATAGCTATCCTAATGAGTGTGAGGTGATGCTTCATAGTGCTTTTAATGTGCATTTCCTTGATGATTGGTGATGCTTAATATGTTTTCACATATCTGTCGGCCATTTTTATGTCTTCTTCGAAGAAATGTCTGTTCAGGTACTTTGCCCATTTCAAACCTGGTTATTTGTTTTCTGTTATTGAGTTGTAAGAGTTCTTTATAAATTTTGGATATTAACCTTTTATCAGATATGTGGTTTGCAAATATCTTTTCTCAGTCCATAGGTTGCCTATTGGTTTTGTTGATTGTTTTCTTTGCTGTGCAGAAGCTTTTTAGTTTTATGTAGTTCTAATTATTTATTCTTGCTTTTGTAGCCTGAGGTTTCAGTATTATGTCCCAAAAATCATTGCCAAGGTTAATGTCAAGGAGCTCTTCCCCTATGTTCTATTCTAGGAGTTGTATGATTTTAGGCCTTATGCCATTTAATGTTTTCAATCTTCTGGGGTAGGTATATTTAGCTACATATTACAGAAAAGAAAAAATTAAAACATCCTTAATTTGTACAACTAGTAACTCCAGGAATTGTGATTTGAACCCAGCTGTATCTATTCCAAAGTGTATGGCTTTCTGTTAACACTTACTCTTGAGCACAAAACATCAAGATTTTGTCCACCTCAAGTCAACAATTCTTACTTCATTTTAATTCTGTTTACCTATGGCAGGCTTTTATTCTCTGCTTATTGTTAAATCAAATTATTATTAATATGTTCTTTTTAAAATGCCTAATCCTATGATTGGTATATAGTTCTTTATGTTTGAGATTACTGGGCCAGCAGAAATCAAATAACAGGCCACATATCAAAAACTATATTCCCTCTTCTTTCTCATTTAGTTCACTGGAGCTGGCTTCCTAATATTCTATAACTTTTATGCATTTAGCTACAAATCAGGCTTCATAGTATAAATATAAGAATAGCTAACATTTATCGGGTACTAAATATATCACAGCCACATCATTTTATAATCCTTTGATCATCCTATGGGGTGGGCACTATCATATCTCCATTTCATGAAAAACGTCTCTTACTAAGAGAATAATTTGCTCTGGGTCACTCAACTAGTAAGTAGCTGAACTTGGATTCAAACCCAGACCTTCTTAAATTATTTATAAGTTCAAGCCTTACAGAAAAATCACAAGGATACTTTTTCTGCTTATCCATGTATGAAAAGACCCCCAAGAAGATAAGCACCTTCTTTCCTATAACCAGCTAAACACACTTTCGAGACCTAGAAAAGGAGTCTAAGGAAGAATAAGCAGCTCTCTCACTCCAGCCTACTCACTCTTCCTGCTATTTCAGTAGTCCCTACAGAAATTGGGAGTCAAGCATAGTGGGAAAAAAAGAAGGTAAGGAGGCAGAGGACTGACATTTTTGAAGGAGAAACAGGAACAGCTTAATAAAGTCCATTCAAAAATTATATTTGGTGAATATATATTTATATATGCCTTGGTCCAAGAGCAATCACAACTAAAATTCAAATACTGCCCTTGCCAGAATCTTACTGATATAGAGGTAGGATTTGTGCCAAATATGAAAGAAAGTCAACAAGTTCTTTACTTTTTAAAATTTCCCAGCAGCCAGCTACTTATAGCACCCCCTGATGGGTTTTCAATTGCAAACTTAAGAATCCATGACTTTTTACTGAATTTCAGAGAGTCCCACATGCTATGTGCATTCTCCTAAGGCTATAAGTCAAATGGCAAACTATGTGTTTTATTTCCAAGTAGGAAGAATCTAGTTTCTCTGACATTGTCACATATTCATTGTTCTTTTAAAACTCTTCACCTATATGAAATCAAGATATGATTCTTAAACAACAAAGACTGTAATTGTATTAGTAACACAATGAGTCACCCTATCACTTAGACCCTGAATAAATGTGAGAAGCATCTGCTGAAATGGAATCTGAGGGCTCCCTTTAATAGGCCAAATGTCTCCAAGGACAGAATAGTGGGAGGAAGCAATCCAGCTGCTCAGACTGCAAATCTTTGGTCCTTGAAAGAAAAATCAGGAAAGCATCATGAAAAAAGTAAATGTACACACTTTACCTTGGGAAAAGATTAACAAGGCTTAGTTAGAACGCTGATCATTTGACTGCTTGTGTTTCTATTTATTCCTCACAGGAGGTCTGGCAACAGTGAATTTTCCTCCCTAGTGTGCTCTTCAAATTGATTTTTAAACTTTTCCAAGGCCACTTTAGGGAGGCAAAAGATCATCTACCTGCCCTACCTACTTCCCTTACTGCTGCAAAAAAGCAAACAAACAAAAATAGCAACAACAAAAAACACAACCTCATGAAATGAATGGAAAGAAGGGTGTTGTTGCTAATAAGGCACCAATGAAAGAGGTGAACAAAATGGTTTCTTAGTGTCAAAAACAAAAATATAGCATACAAATTATTGTACGAAGTGGGAGGTGGGGGCAAATCAGTAATCTAAAACTACTCAATGCATATCTGAATGGCCTTGGGTGGCTTGCAAATACCCTTGGACCAGGGCAAGGCTAGTTTGTAAGAGGAAAGAAAACTTTTCTCATGAGAGAACATTGCCCTTGTGGTTTGGGGAGAGGGTGCTGTGGAAAGGGAAAAAGTTCAAATTCTAGAGTTAAAAGGGAGCTTGTGCAGTAGTTGCTCCAAGTCCCTCAGGGTTGACCACTCCTTCTTGTCATTCTCACTGCTCCCCAGTCTCACCCATGTAAGGCAAGAGGAGCACAATCTAGAATCTTGAAAACACTCCGACATTGCTTGCCTCAGCTCTCCCGTGTGTGCCCTGGAGAGAAGGTAACTTGAGAGCTGAAAGGACACATTAGAAAAGCTGTGCCTCAACTTCTTGCTCTGAGAGGGTTTGGGTTTAATTTCTTTTTCCATTCTGCCAAAGGCAGTAAGGAGAAGGAAGATCTCAACCTTGCTGAGGGAAGGAAATGGCAGGGCTGGCATGGAGAATGGCAGAATAGCTCTGGCCAACGTCATGGCAATTGATGTACGTGCCCAGAGGTGCATACTTTGGGGCTAGCAGCAGAAAAAAATACCAGGCAGGCTGAGCAGCATGGAGCAGTGACAGACAGCGAGTGGAGGCAAGGGAATAAGGCCAACTCTGAGGAGTTATGCAGCAGACGAAAACTGAGGCACCTCACACTGCCTTTGTCGTGAGTAAAGACATAATGAATAAGTATGTAATGGATCCCTTAGGTATCGTGCTGCTAAAATCTGCCACTGACAGACTAAGAACTTCTCAGGAGTTTTGTTAACAGGAGCAAAGACATTATCATCAGCATAATATACATTCATTGGGCATTTCCTATGGCCCAGGAATTGTGCTAGCCCTTTGCATGCATTATCTCTTCCATCCCCACAACACTTCTATATTTTAGGTACTGTACTTCCCTAGAGTGGTATGGCTTTTTACAAAAGATGAGGAAAGGGAGCTCCTTGGAAGGTTGAGAATCTTGCCCAAAATCACACAGCTGATACTTGGCAGAGTGAGGACTGTTTCTCAGGTCTGTCTCACTCCAAAGGTGGACTCTTTAAACAATGCTTAAGTACTCCCAGCAGTCCTACCTTGGTTCTCTGCTTAAGGTTTGCATGTATAACAGTCATATTCACTTATCAACTCATTCATGCAGCAAAGATATGTAAGGACCTACTATGTGCCAGTGCCAGTGCTCAGCAATGGGGAAACATTTAGGGACAAAAATTGACAGGATCCCAGCCTTTCAGAACTTTCAGCATAGTGGAGGTAACAGGCATAACCAAATGATTGTACAAATAAATGTGAAATGAAAAGTCTGACAAATACTATGCACGATTTGAAAGCAGATAAGAGTGGGGAGCATTTGCTAAGTCTGAAGTTTTCCTACAAAAGAGACCAGTGAGTCGACAATAGAGAATGATAGAAAATAACCAGGGAAAGGGTGGTGTTGAGCGCAGCATTTCATCTTGTACCAAAGCCCTGGGGTAGGGAAGAGGGAACAGGACATGTTGGAGGAAATAATAAAAAGGGTAAGGGTTATTAATGAGGCTACAGAGAGAAAAAGATAAAAGGTCTCTGGAGGATTTAAAAAATAGTAAAGTCCTAAAAAATTAAAAAAACAGAGTCTCACATATGTTTGAATGTTGAGAGGAAGGATGCAGTAATAAGAGCCAACATATATCTTGATGGTCATACATTCCTTATACAAATATGTGTATGTGTTTTACATATATTTATTCATTTAATACGCTTTATAAGCCTTTGAAAAATGGGTATTCTTAGTAGCCTCATTTTATAGATAAGGAAATAGAAGCACAGAGTTTAAGTGACTTGCACAGCTAGTAAGTGGCAGAGCTCCAGGGTCATTTATCTTAATCAATATGGAAGGGGACAAATATACTAGAGAAAGTATAATTGATAGGTGGAGGTAGTAGTTATTCAACATCAGTCTACATTAGAATCAGCAAGTGTGCTCGTGAGCATTCAGATTCCCATGCACTGCCTGCCTTCTGGGTTTCTGAATTAACAGGTCTAGCCTTTTTCAACACCGAGTCCGGGTGATTTTGACGCAGTGCTCAGGGGCAAAGCATGAGTGCAGATGTAGAGAGATTGCTTTTTTTTCTAGGGGAGGTTGGGAGGTTTCCTTCTAATGGCCTCTATTTGTTCGCAGAAATATAATATAGCAAACATGAATACTACAAGACAAACTTAAGTGTCATCTCAAAGACTCTCACGAACTACAAAAAATTGAGAACAACCCATCCCTGACCTTGAGAATTATAGTCGCGGTGGACTGCTGCATGTCTTGCCCACTCTTGCACCAAGAGGAACTAAAGAAGGTTGTATGTCTGTTCCTCAAAACATTGCAGGAAGGAATATATACCCTACAAGAGTGACAGGAAGGCCAAGTGATTGAGGAAAGACTAGGTGAAGTGTAGAGATAAACTAAGTCAGCCAAGGGCATGGTAGGCTAGAAGCCCTATAAGAAGAAACCAGTAAGATCCAGAAAAGGAAAAGATGTATTTATGGCTGAAAGGGAAGTACATGGGAGACTTGGTTTATTTACAGTGTCCTTGTGTTTGCAATGGGCATTGTTTAAACTTCTTTCATCCCAGTATTACTTCCCAGAACTTCCTACCAGGTCTCCCAGAACACTGAGATTTACATCTGAAAAACCAGTACACAATGGGGAACATCTGTGGTCTTCAACTTACACAGCTAATGCCCTTTCCCCGACTCTTACATCACCAGGGACCACAAGCCAACACATGCTGTAAGGATGTAACCAGCTAAAGGGAAAACATTCGTTATCAGAGAGAATTGCCCAATTCCTAAATACTCGGCTGTGCAGGAAAAATAAAATTCTACTTAACGAAACTACCAAAAGTTGACTTTTGAAAGTCTTTAATGGGTCATTCTCATTGCCATTTCAGTCACCCTTAAGTTGCAAATCTACAACTGGAGTCTGTGATGTTCAGGCAACACTCAACTATCTGTACATCCAGTAATTTATAATCCACATATAAAAAACCCAAATGCTGCATTTAGCTAGCAATCTCCACTGCCTCCTCCTCCTCATCCATAAATAACTTTCCTGGCACTTTTTACTAGAGGAAGATGCTTTTCTTGAGTTTAACTTTGTCTCCCTCCAGCCTTCTAACATGAACTGAAACAGTCAGTGTTCAGGTGCTCAGTAAAGTAAAAGGGATACCTCCTACCCCATGAAAGTGAACTAGGCACAAAATGTGGCATCCCTACTTCCACGTCCTCCTGAGTTTATGGGAAGAGGATGTAATACACTTACTAAGTTGAACTATAAGCAGAACTTCCCTAGGTAGCCAGAGGAAAATGTCCATGAACTCAAGCCAAGCCAAAGCTGCCATTCCCAGCCTTGTGGGCAGCCAGCCCACCCTTTCGGAAGTGCCTCAGACAGTACTTTGTTATGTTTCTCCAGTGAGGAAGCTTCCTGTAGGTCGCGGTGTCTCCTGCCTCACAACCAGGAGAATAGCTGGAGCTCAGTCATCTGTCTCCACTCATCCTGTCAGAAGGAAAGGTCAGAATTCCCATTTAAACAGCCTTAGCAGAGTTGATGGAAAAAACATGAGAAAAAGGAAAACTACAGAGTGTCCAAAGGGTTGTGGAAAATTATTTATGCACACACACACACACACACATATATACACAACACGGTATATATGTGCAAACAACCTAATACATGTGTAATGTTTATACTTGCAATAAATAATACACATAATACATTAGAAGTATATACATACATAAACATACATATATGTGTGTGTATATACATGTGGATATGTATATATGTATGTATGTATTTTATATATATTGTTTATGTATTTATAAATATATAAAATATTGCCCTATCTTCCTTTCCACACATACTGGCTCTGATTTCACAATGCTTCCAAGCACAACCAAAAGACTCAAAAGAATGAAAATCAAAAACACAATGCCAGTTTCCAGTAGGATGGATGGTGGTTTTCAAAACTTGATGTTCAAAGCCAGGATTAAAGGCTGATCCAGCCCATGGTAGACAGGTGCCTGAGGAAAGGAAGGATTTGGCAACTGCTTCCAATATCCTTGCATCTCCAAACATATAAGTTCAACAACCCACATTGTTCCCTTATTCTTTGTTCAAATGAGAAGAAACACTTCTGTGAAGACATTTGTTGTAGCTCCTAAATGGTCTCAGAACATCCTGAACATCCTAGAATCTGCCTGCTGGGTGAAAGCAAGGTGGGAAGGGACATGCTGAGGACCACTTGGGTGGCAGGCTGCTCCTTCCATGCCCAAGGCATCCGGACTTTGAAGTTTGGAAAACTTCCTTCTTGGAACATTGATTTCCATACACTTTGATCCTTCAAGACTTTAAGAGATATGATAAGATAAACTTCCCCAAAAGGAACAAGGACAGCTTAGGGGGAAGTTATAAATGTTCCCAAAAATTCCCCTAATAATCAGAGCAGTCCATAGCAAAGTATTGTAGGCCTGTTGTTGAAAAGAGAAAACTCTGCCTTCATTATGATAATCACTTTACTAATGGAAGTGTGTTTGTGAAGTGCAAATCTCCTTAAATGACTGAAAGTTTCTTTTTTCTAAACTGCACAATGGCATTGCCTGTCCCAAAGCAAACATAACAGGTACGTGTGATTTTTCTTCCAGCTGTTTTGGTTATTTTCTAAGTCAGAGAAGGCCAGCCTGGCTTCATCCTTATCGGCTGGATTACTGTCTGACTGTTAGCACACACATTTAACTAGGATAAAAAGTCACCCCTGCAAGTCACTGGTATTTAAACAGTTCTAAATCAATAGGTTCTCCCATGGGATTGTGTGTGAGCCGCTGGATATGACGAAACGGAAGCCAGCTCTGAAACTAAAGAACATAAAGGTCCTTTGCTACTGGAATGCTCATAAATGCCTCTGACAGGCATTTGAGACTCTCTGCAATCTGCTTCCATCTGCCTTTCTAGGCATCACACCCCTGTCTTCAAATCAGATACTTGTCTCAAGTGCCATCAAGCTGCTTCCTGCCTTAGTATCACCCCTCTTGCTTTTCTTGGCCTCTCTTCTTGCCTTTACCCTCGGGATTCTAACCAGCCTGAGGAATTCAGCTCCTTGTGAACTTCAGAATTCAGACCACTGCATTCTCTTTCCTTTCAATTTGGTTGTACTCTTACAATTATAACTTCAAACCCTTCTCTAGTTGTCAGTACTAAACAAGCAATTGTTTCTCAAAATATAGGTAAACAAATTTTAAGATGCTATCCGTGGTATGGGAAAGAAAATGGATAGACCAGGATGGGGGTACAATTTTAGACAGGCGATAAGAAAAGATATTGTTGAGGAGGTTACCTTTGAAATGAACAAAGGAAGCCTGCCATCAAATGGCTGAGAGAGGGGAATGTGAAGAGTTCGAGACAGATGGCTAGAGATGACCTCGACTGGTGTTTCAGAAACAAAAAGGAAGCCAGATCTGAATGAGGAAAGTGATAATGATACGTTCAGAAAGGAGGGCAGTGGGAGATGATGTGGGTCCTTGTTGGCTGGACAAGAGTTGGGTTTTCCTCTAGTGTAATGGAAAACCTTTGGAGGACTTTAATTGAGGAAGTGATATAAGCTGGTTTATGTTTTCAAAAGAGCTCTCTATTTGCAAAGTGGAGAACCGATAGTAGGAAGGTAAACCAAAGGCCTGGAGCTGACCTGCTGGGATTCCAGGTGAGAGGTAAGAGAGGCTTCCCTAGGGTGGTAGCAGTGGAGATGAGAGAAAGTGGTGGGACTGGGGACATATTCTTAAGATACAGTCAATAATTTTTGATAATGAATTGAATACAGTTTATAAGGGAAAGAGAATAATCAAGAATAACTTCTAGATTTTGACCTAACCAACTAATGTGACTCGGGCAATGTTCTATTACATCCAGTCACTAAACACTATGATTGTCTTCCAATTATTGAATATTTATTATGTGTTTTGTATGCTTTAGCCATTGTTTATAATCATTAGATAAGCCTGTGAGTACGTATTGTGACCAACATTTAACTGATGAGCAAAATGGGCCTCTAGAAGTGAATTGCCCCAAAATCACACAGCTAAGCCAGGTTTCAAATCATGGCCAGTGAGATTCCAAAATGTGTACTCTCTCCATTCGGTTACTACTCCCTTAGCTTGTCCATTGATTGCTAGATGTACATGAGCACTGAAGTCTGTCCTTTAACTGTGCAGGCAGAGGAGAGACTGGACAGCAGGAAACCGTAAGTGAACGCCACTCCTCTCTGGATGGTGGATTATATAGATTAGTTTTTCTTTACACATTTTTAGGAAGTATTTTTTGTCTTTTAGGTTATTAGTGTTCTTTGTTTTGTTTTCTATAAGGAAAACTGGGGAATCAAAAGCTAAGTCTGGAGACAAGCTATATTCCAATTCCATCCCTACACATAATATTTGTATATGCTTCAGCAAGTTTCTTAGCTGCTAAGAGTGTTAATTTCCTTGTCTACAGAGTGTTTGTAATATTTATCTGGATTGGTGGTATGAAGATTAAATGAGAAATGTAGGAAGCATTTAACGCAATGCCAAGTAAAATTGACAAGTAGAAAACTCTCAAATAAGTAGTACCTAGTTTAGTGGGAGCTCCCAAGAGTAGACACCAGGACACAAACAATTATTCAAGTCAGTATTTTATTTTCTGTGATTTATTTCTGTCTTACTAGGTGAGGTAACTCAGACAAAAAAGAAAGTGACTTGCCTAATAGTCAAGATAAATTAGAGTTAGGACAAGAATTCCCATTTCTTAATTCCCTGAACACATCCACTAAATCACCCAGTCTCTTGGGTATCATGTGTTTTTTTAAACTGCTACCCAAATGATTGCTCCTGGATTCTGTAGTCACCCAAATCACAACTGCTACAGACTAGCCATTCGAATAAATAAACTAGAAAGTCATGCACTCAGGCTCAGAAGACTCCTAAATCAAATTTCTGCTAAGGATGCACACTGCTGAAAAATCTATTGCTAGTAGGAAAATTGTCAGTGTGACCTTAAGAGTTATTTTCATTTGGGAGATATACAATCTGTTAATCTGTGTGTCTTAAAAGAAATACATTTTCTATTCTATCCTATCAAGTCACAGGACATACAGAATTCTGAAATCCTCAACACAGAGATCTCTTGTCCTTAAGCTAAAACAATTTCCTTGAGGTAACTGGTAGAATGAGAAGTAGTTCTGATGCCTCCTTGATGATCAAAATTACCTGAAGAATTTAGTAAAAATGATTTCCCCATCTCCAAATTTTCAGAGATTCCAATCCAGTAGATCTGGGGTGGGGTCTAGGAATAAATATTTGTTAAAATCTGTTTGTTAGCCACCAGGAAAGGCAAATCAAAGTCACAATTAGATATATTACACCCATAGAAATAGCTATGATCAACAAGACAAGTGTTGATGAGGATGTGGAGAAATCTGAATTATCAGACACTGCTAATGGGAATGTAAAATGGTATGACAGCTTTGGGAAAAAAAGTGGGCAGTTGAGCAGTTAAACATAGAGTTCTCACTAGTTCCAGTAAATCCTCTCTTAGGCATTGATGTGGTTTGGTGTCCCTACTCAAATTTCATCTTAGATTGTAGCTCCCATAATTCCCATGTGTCATGGGAGGTACCTGGTCATAGGTAATTGAATTATAGGGGCAGTTACCCCCATGCTGCTGTTCTTGTGATAGTGAATTCTCATGAGATCTGATGGTTTTAAAGGGGCTTTTCCTCTTGTGCTTGGTAGTTCTCTTTTCCTTCTTTGCTTGGCAGTTCTCTTCCTGCCGCCATGTGAAGAAGGATACGTTTGCTTCCTTTTCTGCCATGATTGCTTCCTGAGGCCTCCCCAGCCATGCTGAATTATGATTCAATCAAACTTCTTTCCTTTATAAATTACCCAGTCTCATGTATGTCTTTATTAGCAATGTGGTAACTGACTAATACAGTAAATTGGTACCATAGAGAGTAGAGTACTGCTGTAAAGATACCCAAAAATGTGGAAGCAACTTTGGAACTGGGTAACAGGCAGAGGTTGAAACAGTTTGGAGGGCTCAGAAGTAGATGGGAAAATGTGGAAAAAGTCTGGAACTCCCTAGAGACTTGTTGGGTGGCTTTGATCAAAATGCTGACAATGATATGGACAAAGAGTTGGAAACTGGAGTAAAGGTCACTCTTGCTATGCAAAGAGACTGGCAGCATTTTGTCCCCGCCCTAGAGATTTGTGGAACTTTGAACATAATAGAGATGATTTAGGGTATCTGGCAGAAGAAATTTCTAAAGAGCAAAGCATTTTAGAAGGAAGCAGAGGTCAGGTGCAATGGCTCATGCCTGTAATCCCAGCACTTTGGCAGGTCAAGGAAGGCAGATTACCTGAGGTCAGGAGTTTGAAACCAGCCTGGCCAACATGGTGAAATTCCATCTCTACTAAAAATATGAAAAATAGCCAGGCATGGTGGTCAGGAGTTCGAGATCAGCCTGGCCAAATGGTGAAAACCCATCTCTACTAAAAATATAAAAATTAGTCTGGCGTGGTGGCAGGCACCTGTAATCCCAGCTACTATGGAAGCTGAAGCAGGAGAATTGCTTAAACCTGGGAAGCAGAGGTCGCAGTGAGCCAAGGTCACACCACTGCACTCCACCCTAGATGACAGAGCAAGACTCTACCTTGAAACAACAAAAAAGAGACAGAGCATAAAAATTTGGAAAATTTGCAGCCCGAGGGTGCAACAAAAAAGAAAACCCTATTTTCTAGGAAGAAATTCAAGCCAGCTGCAGAAATTTGCAAAAGTAACTAAGTAATAAGGAGTCAAATGTTAATCACCGAGAGAATAGGGAAAATATTTCCAGGGCATGTCAGAGACCTCCGTGGCAGCCCCTCCCATCATAGGCCTGGAGACCTAGAAGGGAAAAATTGTTTCATGGGCTGGGCCCATGTTGCCCCTGCTTTATGTAGCCTCAGGATATGATGTCCTGCATTCCAGCTGCTTCAGCTCCAGCCATGGCTAAAAGGGGCAATGTACAGCTCAGCCTTGGGCCTATGGGTGCACAGAAGTCAAGAATTGAGGTCTGGAAACCTCTGCCTAGATTTTAGAGGATGTATGAAAACTCCTGGATGTCCGGGCAGAAGTTTGTTGCAGGGCAGAGCCCTCACGGAGAACCTCTACTGAGGCAGTGCAGAAGGGAAATGTGGGGTCAGAGCCCCTACATAGCATCCCCATGGAGACACTGCCTAGTGGAGCTGTAAGAAGAGGGCCACCATCCTCCAGACTCAAAATGGCAGATCCACCAACAGCTTGCACTGTGTGGCTGGAAAGGCAGCACACACTCAATGCCAGCCTATGAATGCCACCAGGAGTGGGGCTGTACCCCGCAAAGCCACAGGAGTGGAGCTGCCCCAGGCCATAGAAGCCAACCTTTTGCATCAGCCTGCCTTGCGTGGAAGACATGGAGTCAAAGGATATTATCTTGGAACTTTAAGGTTTAATTACTGCCCTATTGGATTTCAGACTTGTGTGGAGCCTGTAACTCCTTGGTTTTGGCCAATTTTTCCCCTTTGCAACAGGCTTGTTTACCCAATGCCTGTACCCCCATTGTATCTAGAAAGTAACTGATTTGCTTTTGATTTTATAGGCTCATAGGCAGAAGGGACTTGCCTTGTCTCAGATGAGACTCTGTACTTGAACATTTGAGTTACTACTGGAATGCATTAAGACTTTGGGGGACTGTTGGAAGGCCATGTTTGTGTTTTGAACTGTGAGAACATAAGATTTGGGAGAGTCCAAAGGTGGAATGATATGGGTTGCCTGTGTCCCTACCCAAATCTGATTCTGAATTGTAGTTCTCATAAACCTCATGTGTCATGAGGGACCCAGTGGGAGGTAATTGAATCAAGGGGGCAGTTACCCTCATGCTGCTGTTATGATAGTGAGTTTTCACAATAGTGAGTTCCCACAAAATGTGATAGTTTTTAAGGGACTTTTCCCCCTTTGCTTGGCACCTCTCCTTGCTTCTGCCATGTGAAGAAGGACATGTTTGCTTCTCCTTCTGCCATGATGATAAGTTTTTTGAAACTTCCCCAACCATGCTGAAATGTGAGTCAATTAAACCTCTTTTTTTTATATATATATAAATTACCAGTCTCGGATATGTTCTTATTAGCAGCCTGAGAATGAACTAATACAGGTACATACAAGAAAATCGAAAACATATATCCAAGATAAAGCTGGTATACAAATATTTGTAGTAGCATTATTAATAATCACTAAAAAGTAGAAAAAAGCCAAGAGTTAATCAACCAATGAATACATAAATAAAAGATGGCCTGTACATACAATGAAATAGTATTTACCTATGAAGGGTAACAGAGTACTGATATGTGCTTACAATATGGATAAACCCTGAAAACATCGTGCTAAGTGAAAAAAGCCAGTCAAAACACATATTGTATGATTTCATTTACATGAAATGGCCAGACTAGACAAAGCTGAAAGACAGAAAGTAGACTAGTGGTTGCCTAAGCCTGGTGGGTTTTAGGGGGTGGGAGAGGTCAGAGAGGAGAAAATGTACTTCTAAGGGTACAAGGTTTTGGGGCATGGGTGATTAAAATATTCTAAAATTCATCTTGGTGGTAGTTGCATAACTCAGTAAATTTACTAAAGCCACTGGTTGAATTACATAATATAAATGAGCAAATTGTATGACATATGAATTAGATCACATTAAACTATTATATTACAAAAAAATCTACCCAGGTGATTGTGATGTGGATTGGTTTAAAAACCACTGTTTTAATTTTTTTTTAATTCAAAATATAGCCCATACACCAGTAATAGTAGCATCATTTGGGATCTTTTTAGGAATTCAGACTCTTGGTGTTAGGATGGAATAGGTTCTGCATTTTAACAAGAACTCAGGGTGATTACTGGGCACATTAAAATTTGAAAAGCACTCACATCTGTAATCCCAGCACTTTGGGAGGCTGAGGCGGGTGGATCACGAGGTCAAGAGATCGAGACCATCCTGGTCAACATGGTGAAACCCCGTCTCTACTAAAAATACAAAAAATTAGCTGGGCATGGTGGCGCGTGCCTGTAATCCCAGCTACTCAGGAGGCTGAGGCAGGAGAATTGCCTGAACCCAGGAGGCAGAGGTTGCGGTGAGCCAAGATCACGCCATTGCACTCCAGCCTGGGTAACAAGAGCGAAACTCTGTCTCAAAAAAAAAAAAAAATTGAAAAGCATTTCTCTGAGATATTATTTAGAACCTTCTCAGTGTATATCTGCTGAATCCCAAATAACCACACTAAAGACTTTGAACTCTTTGATTTCTATAAGCATGCCAACTAGCATCAACAATTCATCCAACAGTAGGAAAATACACCAAAACAATCTTAGGGAAAGCTTCAAAGAGAAAACTTTCATAAATAAATCCCTTTAGTGTGTCATAGAGTTTTAAGTAGTGTTGCTAGAATCTCACTGGAGAACATGACAGTGTTCCTGATTTTAGTGAAGGGGAGAAGAGGATCATGTTAACCCCACAGTCAATCAGCAGAGAGAGAGAGGTAGTTAGAATTTAGAGGAAGGTGGATGTTTGTGTAATCTGAACATGTAACTTAAGCCTCTCATTTTTCACTTGCTTTTAATTGTCTTAATGGACAATGTGTGATTTTTCTTTACAGTGTCACAAAAAAACTGTGACTTTTCTTTTACAATCATTGTCACTCCTTTCTGATATTTTATCATACCTCCAACAGAGTACTCATAAAAAATTTTAATTCTTCATCACTGAGGCATGATGTTGGTCCCTAGGGTCTATGTTTTCAAGTAGATATGCACAATTTGTTCACTTGCATTCCCACTAATAATACAGGGTCAACTTACATTCAAAATGTAGCCATTTAAACTTAAATTCAAATGAGAGCCATTGCACAGCCACATGAAATTTTAAAAAACACACAACATTGCAATAAGGGACCATTTTCCACTCTTACTTCTATTCACAGTGGCTATGTTATACAGAGGTTATTTAGACAAACAGTTATGCCCCAGTGTCCTCATCTCTAAATTGATATAATAGCTTCATAAATTTGTGGTCAAGAAGAGATGGCATAATGCACATAAAGTACTTAATATACTTCCTAAGTACTCAATAATGTTAGCTATTATTATCATTGGCATCAAGATCCTAAAACTGGGATATCAGCAATGTTTGACAGCATATTTGCTTTTAAATTATTTTATAATCTGACTACAATTTAGTTTGAACAAGTGTAACCGAAAGTAAATATTAACAATCTATAAGGTCAAATGGATTCAGTTATAATGAGATAGGACATCAAGTGAGATGTCTGAAAGCCTGAGTTAAAAACCTTTACCAGAATAAAGAATAGCTGGCCATGTCAGACAAGATTTTTATCAATACAAGTGGTTGCTATGGGTTGAATTCAGTGCCTTCAAAATTCATGTGGTGAAGTCCTAACCTCATTCCAGTACCCCAGTGAGCTTGTTTAGAAATAGAATTTTTGCAGATTTAATTAGTCAGGTTAAGATGAGGTCATACTGAAGTCAGGTGGGTCCCTCATCCAATATGATTATTGTGCTTAGGGGAAATTGGGATATAGACCTACCCACAAAGAGAATATCAAGTGAAGATGAAAGTAGAGATCTGGGTGATGCTTCTACAAGCTAAGGAATGCCAAAGATTGCTAACAAACCACCAGAAGCTGGGTGAGATGCATAGAACAGATTCTGTTTCATAGTCCTCCGAGAGTACCAACCCTGCTAACACCTTGATCTTGGACTTTAAGCCTCAAGAACTGTGAGACAGTAAGATTCCCTTGTTTATGCCACCCAATTGATAGTATTATGGCATGCTAGTAAATGAACATGGTGCTATATAAGTGGCTTGATAGTAACTAATGCAAGTCAATGGTTCTACATCTGTAGCATGTTTTCAAATCACCGGGAGGGTTTAAAACAAACAACCAAAGAAACAAAAAAAACATAGCTAGCTGGGCCCCACCCCAGAGTTCTAATTCAATGCATCTAGGGTAGGGTTGGCGAATTTGTATTTCTCATAAGTTCCTAGGTGGTGATGCTCAGGTTGCTATTCTGATGATATTTTGAAAACCTCTGTTGTAGGTTTTTCAGAGAAAGGAGAGCCATCTGAGGGTTGAAGAGTGGGGATTAAGAGACCGTCAGAAGTAGGAAAACACATGTCTAAAATCCTACCTTCTCAGAACATCTCCAAGTCTCCCCACCTGAACTTCCCCTCCCCATGCCAATCCTATAACAAATTGAAAAAAACTAGTTTATTTTTAACCAATGGGCAATATTGTTTTCAATCATATTAAGGGATCCAGTCATATTAAATCAATCAGAACTTGGAACTGCTACTCCAAGTCCTTGAAAAAGAATTTCCTAACAAACTCTTAGGAACTGAAGTTTAAGACTTTAGGGTACATTAGAATACCTAGGAGACCTAGGACTCACTCTAGACATATTAAAGCAGAATATAAAAGGGTGAAGTCAAAGCAACTAAATTTTAAACTGGATTTTCAGGTAATTTTGATGGACTTCAAAGCTTGAAAATTATGTATTTGCCTTAGATCTTTCTAAAATCCATTCAATTCTTTTTCTCATATGTGTACAATAATCTCATCTTTGTACTGAGGTAGAGTTCTGAGGCAGTAAAGTATAATAAAATGGATACAAGCTTTGCATTTAGTCTGACAGGGGTTCATGCCTTCCTCTGCCTATAAATAGCTGAACGGTTTTGGATAAGTTATGTAAGCTCTCTGAGTCTCACTCATCTATCAAATGAGGAGAGCCACACTCTCTCTGAAATTTGTTGAAAATTAGCACTAACATTCATTCATGCTTTTCACAAAACAATAGATATTTATTAGAAATAAATGATGATATCTGCAATGCTCCTGGGAACTGTATCTATGATGATTCTTAACATAGTATCAATCAATAAGTAACAATGGAATCCCTTATTATATTTACCAAGTTTTACATACACAGAATATATTAGGCACTTAATAAATATTTACTTAGATGAAATAATACCTTATAACATAGGTATCAAGAATTCAGAATTTGGAGCCAGATTCTCTGGGTTCAAATTATGGCTTTGCTATTTAATCTTTCTGTGACTCAGTTTCCTCATTTATGGCATAATAATAACAAACACTACAATCACAGAGATGCTGTGTGTATTCAATGAATTAGCATGTGTAATGTAATTAAAATGGTACATGGTATTTCATGAGAACTTGCTTTATCAATATTAATATTAAAATAGTAAGCATGTATATATGTGTTAAGGGCATGCCAATAAGAGACTGGCAGTGAGAAACAGGAAAAGGTTTTTAGGGAAGATTGAGTTTCAAGTTGTTCTTGTAAAAAGAAGTAAAATTCAACTATGTATTATCACATTCTGAAAACTTTCAAGGTCATTACAGTAACTACCCAGGGAAAGTAAGTAGGAAATTAAGCCCTCTAAAGACTCTGATTACATGCATAAACCATCATCACAACTTGTACCTCACACCTGCATTTTTATAATAAATTAAAACAATGAGGATCAAGGAACAAGAGAGGTGGAGACAAGGTTGTATTTTTTAGGCAGATAACCACCATGTTTTTACTATTCATTTGGATATGAGCTGGGTCTAGGTGATACATGAATATGCACAAATTTCCTTAACATTCAGATTTCTCCAACCACAGTAGAGTTCTCTTTAAGACAATATCCATCACACCATGGTTGGGGGAGTATTACAAATTCCCCCAAATATTGGTGCCTAATCGGAGTCTCTTGAATTAAAAAAGAAAATGTATAGGAAATACATACCAGGCACAAGAATATTCAATAAAAATTAACAGACTCTGAAGAAAACCATATAATATGAAAAACAGGTATGTTAAGAATCAAGCAATATAACATATATAAAAGGAGTGCAGGATGTTAAAGAAAGGAGTAGGGAATGATGGTTTCCAGGTTCATCCATGTCCCTACAAAGGACACGAACTCATCGTTTTTGATGGCTGCATCATACTACACACTGGGGTCTGTTGGAGGGAAATAGGGGAGGGACAGCAGGGGATGGGGAGGTGGGGAGAGATAGCATGGGGAGAAATGCCAGATATAGGTGAAGGGGAGGAAGACAGCAAATCACACTGCCATGTGTGTACCTATGCAACAATTTTGCATGTTCTTCACATGTAACCCCAAAACCTAAAATACAAATAAATAAATAAAAGAAAAAAAAAAAGAAAGGAGTAGAGAAGGGAGTAAAAAGGTGGTTCTTGGCCTATGTCATAGATTTTCCAGCTTTGCTTAAAGCGCCCTCTGCAGGGAACATAGATTTTTGGAGGAATCCCAGATTTTGTTCAATTTGTGCCTTTTATCCAGGAGTTCATGGTTCTGGTAGAGACTGCACAGAAGTCATGGAAGTCATGAACGATGAACCTCAGCTGAGTAAATGAACAATCCCATGGAAGAAATGTGTGGCCTTCTCTTTTCTACCCAGCTGCAAACGGGAGTTCTATTAATCCCAACTTATAAGATGTGTAAAAAAAACTCTGTAGCCCAACTAACCAGGATTTGGTTCCAGATGGTCATTTACTATATGTGATCTCAAGCAACTTAACCTCTCAAAATCTCCATCTCCCTGTCACTTAAATGGGGATAATAATGTTCGCTACCTCAAAGAGTGTTCATTCATTCAACAAATACTTTTTTGAGTGTTCATTTTGTGCAGGGTAATATCCAAGATCCTGGGATTACAATCGTGCACAAAATAGACAAAGTCTCTGCACTCATGGAATTTACATTCCAGTTTCACACATGTGGCAGAGGCAGAGCAGCTTGCAAGGCAGCCTGGACCTGTTGCAGTACCTTTTCTTTTGTTCTGGCCACCACTTAAAACTAGCAGTATTTTGGATCACCTTGGTGGCATAGCACAATCAAATGAGGTATATACCATCTCCAAAATCCAAAGTGTTTAATATCTTTCTAGGACATGGGAATGACCAGATGCAATGACTTATCCTTTACCTTAGAAGAGATATCTTGGCATGTCTCACACAATTGGAAACATGGAAATTTCAATTAAATGGAATGCCATGAATTTTGTAGGATATATTTTCCACCCTCTGGCAGGCAAATATGTCTTACCAATATGGCTACAGTGATTGTTACTTCATCCTCACCAAGTCTAATCAGCATAATAGTGATGTCCCATGGTAGGGATTTAGATTGCATTGTTGGGTTGGGGTGGGTATGTAATGTTAGGTGTGCTTAATACGGTTCTATGTCAGAGGTGATCCTCAGCAAATGTTTCTTATTGTTCTGCTCAGAATCCCTCCTATACATCAGGATCTGACCCAAGCCCAGCAGGGGGAGGAACACTGCATATGGAGTATTTTCTACAAATTGCTCTTGGTTTTCCTTTCCCTATTTACCATCAGAATGTTGCTCACAAAGATATGAATGAACGTTTTAAGCTATACCCCAATAAATATTTCTCAAATTAAAGCACCATTTAATTGCATCTCAGCATTGCTCCCTTGTGAGCACCCATTAGGCTTAATGAATAATTCATAGACTTCCTAGCATTCTGCTTGGTCTGAAGTACAAGAAAAAAATAATGAAATAATGAGGTGATTGCTTTTCAGCACCCCCCAACTCCACCCTACCCCCACCCACATCCCTGCCGCTTTGCAGTGTGTGGGGCGTAGCTGCCTGGCTGGGCAAGAAACGCTACTGGACAAGCAGGTGGGGGAAAGTGTATGTCACCCTGACCAGGTTAAGCTTGAGCCTGGACCTGCCCCCCAACCCCCACCCTGTCCTAGCACAGGAAGGCTATCTGAAGGCCTCTGTCCTCCCCTGACACTTGGCAGCCGCTGCTTCCTGGGCATCGCAGTGCAACTGGCTCGCCAGGCACTTGGTAAAACAGAAGTTGGGCTGGGGGCAGTGAGGAATTTCCTCAAGGAATCGCAGGCAAAGGGCTGACAGCATGGCATCCACAGGCTGCAGCAAGTGCCCAAACCCAGAAATCCAACAGCCACAGTGGCAGCCAGAAGCCTCTTTTCTCCCAGTGGAGCTGCAGGGGTGGGGAAAAGGGGAATGATAAAAGAATTTTCTTTTTTAATTTTTGTGTTTTTCATCCATCCCAATGCATCACCTGTCTGGCAGCAGCACAAGTCATAGACATATGTCCATCGGATTTATTCCTTTTTCACTGCTTCCATTGAAGGCCAAGAGATTCATCCACTGTGACTTCTTCCCCATTCCGGAAAGGAAGTTTAGAACTTTTGCCTATAGGACCCCAAATGTCGGAAGCCCTTAGAACAGTGGTTCCCAACCTTTTTGGCACCAGGGACAGGTTTTGTGGAAGACAGTTTTTCCACCACAGTGGGGAAAGGGGGATGCTCCACCTCCGATCATCAGGCATTAGTTAGATTCTCATAAAAAGCACAACCTAGATCCCTCACATGCTCAGTTCACAATAGGGTTCACGTTCCTATGAGAATCTACTGCCGCTACTGATCTGACAGAAAGCGGAGCTAAGGGGAACAGCCCGGAGTTGGGGACCCCTGCCTTAAAACTTGCCTATAGGACCCCAGATGGAGAATAGCCCATGGATTGTGCCTCTTCACCCCAGACTCTTCTGCAGACTCTTCTTCAGAATGCTGACACTTATGTAGGTGAGCTTGTCTAAGGCCGCATAACTAGAAAGCAATGAAGCTGGGATTGGAAACCAGAGAATCTGAATCCAACCGCAACTTTCAAATTCCCATGTTCTCCCCACCTCACCCCTATTTTGACTGATATCTTCTCTTCTCAATTTATTTCTTTTTAAATTTCAACCCTAGCTTGTGACTTGACCTAGGTGAATGACAAGCCCTATGTCTTTGTTTGCTGTTTTTTAATAAGAATAAAGAATCCATGGGAATCAGTAGGCTTAGTTATTTTACCCTTTTAAGTTTTCTCCTAGTTTTTGACATTTTTCTTGGAGCTGTATAAAATACAATAGCACAAAAACCAGTATGGCCTAGATTGTCAAGAAACTCAGCAAAATGATATGCAAAAACCAGTGCATCAAGGTGCTAGACTGGAAGCCTCTGGAGTGCTGCCTCTGCTCCCTGCTGTCTGGATGACCCCAGGTAAATCATTTACCTCTCTGAGCTTAGTTTCCTTATCAATAAAATGAAGAAAGCTGTAATATCTACCTAGCCAGTATCATTTTGAAGATTAAATAGGGTAAGGTGTGTGAGATGCCATTTCCTATTTTACCCTCTCTTCTGTCATCTTTAGTCAGTGCTACGTAACCAAGGGAAGGCGGTGAGTGAGGAGAATAAAAGATAAAGTTGCTGCTACGAAAAGAAGCTTAATAGCTCTTAGGAGAACTTACTATTTCTCTCTTCCTCTGGGAATCTTTTGGGAGGCCCCCACTATTCCCAGGACCAGCACCAGCCACTCCCAGCTGGCCCTTCCCCCATTCTCAGCTCTCCAGAAGGGACCTGCTTCAGGAGGTCACATTCCAGTTACCTCCATTTCAAAAGCCAGCTCTAAAACATAAGCTATCTTCCTCATTTCCTTGACACAGGCAGCCTACCAACTGAGCAACAGAAAATGCCCACCATCAGTTCATTGGTGACATAAAAAGAAAAAAAAAGTGCTCCCTGATTGTGCAGAAAAAGCTAGATTGTGGGGTTCTCATGTGTTCCCCTTTGCACCCTAAATCATGATCAGAAATGGAGGCAAACAATAAAATTAAACTTTCATGGGTTGGTTTGTTGCAGGTAGGTTGAACAAAGAAAAGAAAAAACAAAAGTCACTTAAAACTTCTGGAAATGATTATAGCCAAAGAGGACAGATGGTTTTCTCTCAGTTTGTCTCTGGGGAACATCTTTGACCTTTGTTTCCTCATTGTACTCCTGATTCCCTGCAGAAGAGTCATTACATTGTCCTGAAAATTAATACCAGGTAGGCAGCAGTCTTTACCCTTTATCCTGCAACCTTCTCAACTTGCGTGGCAACCCCTCAGATGCTTGTCTCCCCAATCCCCACCTCCATTGCTCCTTATCCTTCTCTCTCCAATTCATTTTTCTTGCTATTGCTAATCTCTCCCATGTTATGATTATGCTGTTTCTGGATTGTCTCAAATAAGAAGACATTTCAAGACTTTGTCATATCCTCCACGCCTACACAGGGCTTTCCTGGATCATTTTTTGTTGTAGGATATGGGTATCTCTTTAAATGGAGGAAGGAAGGAAAAGAAGACAGGCAAATTTGTGGCATTAAACACAAACTGAAGCAGGACAGGGCAGGGCAGGCATGTGGGAGAGAAAGCCTAAGGCCACCTGTTTGGAATAGATTAGTGAGGTTTAAACAAAAACATCCCCAAGCCTCCACTCCACCTCCAGGAAAATGGTGCATTTTCCGATTCCTTACTCCCACGCTTCACTCTGTGAAGGGGAAATAAAGAGAGGATGACTTGAGAGCAGATGGGGGCAAAGCTATCTCAGAGGAAGATCAGGGCTCACGGGGTGGTCTGTAGTTTTTTACACAGTTGGAGAGCAGGACAGGAAGCAGCAGCTGCAGCAGCCAGGCTCCGCTGAAAAACTGCCTGATGACCCAGAACTAAAGATTTCATTTTATGGTGGGGGGAGTGCCCAACCTTCCTGAGATAGGACATTCATCTAGTTTTTCAGGATAGTAGCCATGCCATACTGATGGTACTCCTGAGCCAAAAACGCAAAATAAAGAAGCTGACCAAAAACTTTGGTGAATTGGCAAATGTAGTTGTATAAACACATTGTGTAATGTGTAATATATAACACATCTTATATAAATACATTTACATGAAAAATAAATCACTTTATTATAAAATAATATAATTAAGGATGTCCTAGAAAAATCTGGAACACTTATATGTTGTATCCATAATTATAATCACTTTACTCCCTTCAGGCATGTCACACAGACACACACACACACACAAGGACACACACTGTCTGGCTGTGTGGTTTTCCTAAAACTGCTTATCCTGATAATTGATGTATGCTAATCAGGTCCTCCTGGAGAAAACTATAATCCCCAAGAAAGTCCTTATTAAAGAATTTGTAATGCCTGGCTGATGGGGAAGATGGCCACAGTAGCTTATGGTAATGCTGACATTTAGACGGATTGGCTTGGCCTTCAAATCTCATGGTATTGGGACACACTGTTGGCTGAAGTCTGAATTGATACAAACTACTGTGTTCTGAGATACTTTGGTGATATTAAATATCCATTCCCTTTGATCAGATGATTCCAATTTTAGAACTTTTGAGGGTTTTTGTAACAATAGCATTTTCAGAATGAAAACTGAAAACAAATGTCCATCAATAAGAGATTCGTTAAGTAATTATATGAAACATGATATAGATCCATACACGTTAACATGGAAAGATGTTCCAAATATATAGTTTAAAGGGAAATGGCGATTACAGATCATATGTACAATATGATTAAAATATATATTATATATAATATGTCATATGCATATCACATATCATATATCTTCACATCCTGTTTAGGCATAGGAAAAAGTCTACAACAAAATATTAACATGGTTATATTTAGATTGTGTGATTATACCTGATACTCTTTTTTCTTTTTGAGATGGGATCTTGCTCTGTTGACCAGGCTAGAGTGCAGTGATATGATCACAGCTCACACTAACCTTGAACTCCTGGGCTCCAGGGATCCTCCTGCCTCAGCCTTCTGAGTAGCTAGGACTACAGATGCATATCTCCACACCTGGCTATTTTTTTTTTTTTTTTTTGGTAGAGATGGGGGTTTCCCTATGTTACCCAAGCTGGTCTTGAACTTCTGGACTCAAGCAATCCTCCTGCCTTGGCCCCCACAGTGCTGAGATTATAGGTATGAGTCATTATGCCCACTCCCACCAGTACTCTTTTTTAATCCAAACATTTATCTGCATTTTTCTAATTGTTTTTGCAATAAGAAAGTATTACTCTACATTCAGAAAACATAATTAAAGCTGTTCGAAACAAATTACACGAGGATGAGCTTCCTTACCTACTCTTATATTGCCAGTCCCACTCCTAAGTACATGAGATCCATTCATCAAAGGTGGCCAGTCCTTCTGAGGCCAGCTGAGAATGACATGGAGGGGTTGTCATTCTCTGTAACGTGGATCTGCTATCATGCAGATCATAGCAGATCTGCAGTCAAAGCGACTTCTAAGATCTGTTTTAAATTCAGACTCTTTGGCATTTTGGTAATACTGTATACTAAGCAGCAAGACGGTGACCAGGCAATTAATTCCACAAATTCAACTATGACTAAATTTTAATCAATGAACTGGCTCTTTAACTTGGGCTTTTGGGAAACACAAAGAAGGAGCAATTTATTGAGAGTTGTCCTGAGATCATTTGCTGAGATTTTAAGTGTGTATGTCCACACACACATGCACACACACATATCTCTGTACTATGGTGGCGTTTAATATATTCCCGGATGTGTTGTTCTTTTCCAGCAATTTCTGTTACTGCATATCAGGCAGCAATTGAGGCATTCTGAGTTTTTGCCTAGATAGTGACTCAACAGAACAAAGAAGCCAATTCTTGACTTCTGAATTTCAAAAAAAATTTTGAAACTCACAGAAGATACAATAACATGAGAGGGAAAAAAAATCAACAGAGGAAAAAGAGAATTGAAGAAAAACTAAGAAGTTCTTATGCTGGTCAGTATTTCTGAGAAAACATTGTGTATCTAGCCCCTTCCCCCCGTCTTAAGTCAGGACAGTGAGAGGACAAAATAAAACCCATATGTCATTTTGGGAGTCAGAGAACAAAACAGCACGTGCCTTGTTTCCTAGGTGAAGTTTGGGATAAGAGAGGGTCTACCCCAGCATAGGAAGACAACAGTGGAGTATCATGGCTATAAGATAAGTATAAGCAGATGGACCTATGGCAGGTCCACAGAGGCGCACCCCACGGCAGGTCCACAGAGGCTCACCCCGGCATCACCCCAGCAATGTGGGGTGCAACATGGTGGGCACACTCCAGCAACACTGTAAGTAGCCAAGAGCAACACATATGTGACATTGTGTTACAACGAGCTCCAAGAAACCTTGCCATCGGAATAAGGGGGTATCTTAGTCCATTTGCACTGCTATAACAAAAGATCACAGAATGGGTAATTTGTAAACAATAGGAATTTATTTCTCACAGTCTGGAGGCTGAGGACTTCAAGATCAAGGTGCCAGTAGTTTGGTATCTGGTGAGGGCTGCTGTCTGCTTTCACGAGGGCACCGGGCTGCTGAATCCCCAGAGGGGATACACAAACACTGCTTTCTCACATGGTAGAAGGAACAGAAAGACAAAAAGGGATTGAGCTCACTTCCTCAATCTGTTTTACCTAAGGGCACTAATCCCATCCTTGAGGGTAGAGCCCTCATGACCTAATCACATTCAAAGGCCCCATCTCTCTTTTGTTTTTTGATGGAGTCTGCCTCTGTTGCCCAGGCTAGAGTGCAATGGCAAGGTCTTGACTCACTGCAATCTCCACCTCCCGGGTTCAAGCAATTCTCCTGCCTCAGCCTCCTGAGTAGCTGGAATTACAGGCGTGCGCCACCACGGCTAATTTTTATATTTTTAGTAGACATGAGGTTTCACTGTGTTGTTCAGACTAGTCTTGGACTCCTGACCTCGTGATACACCTGCCTCAACCTCCCAAAGTGCTGGGATTACAGGCGTGAGTCACCGCGCCTGGCAGGCCCCACCTCTTAATACTGTTGCAATGGGGACTAAGTTTCAGCATCAATTTTGGAGGGGACACAAATATTCAAACCATAGCACCGGGCATAGTAACCTCTCCCTGATACTTTGATATTATGTTTGGCCCCAAAATGTAAATGCAAAATCAAGAAGAAAATACAAAGACTAAAATAACTTATTTACTGAAATTACCTTGAATTTACTAAGCTTAAGTTGCCACCACTTGCTAAATGAAGAATTTCACTAGAAATAAATTCAATCATATTTAATTAGTTTTGAATGGCAAAAACTGCAATTTCTTTTGCACCAACCTAATAAAAAATTAGAAAAAGTAATATACAACTTGTGTTTTTCCTGAGTATTGCACCTGATTCAAATAAGCTAAGGATGCCAACTGAGGGATTCTTCCCCACCTAAGGACCTCTTGGCCATAGCTTGGGCCATCTCATTGGCATAACTCTAATCTTAATGACCACCTCCCACTATATTTGTATAGAGCCCTTGGCTGGGTACATATTATCAGTCCAGCTTCATAGTCAAAATAAGCCTCACACAGACCACTATATCTTTCTGGGCCCTCCCTAAGAACAAGTGTCCTTGGGTAGGCCCTTTTATCGTAATTGCAAGGACCTGCACATCTGCCCATTATTTGGTATAAAAAAATGATTTTGGAGTAAAACGTCACTGTTCTGAAGGACTTTTTCTATTTTCCTTTTCAAACGTTTTCCAGTCCTCCGCCTCCACCCAGCATACACACAACACACATATACATACACCTATTTCTGTCAACATATGTGTCCCCTCAACAGACATAAACATTTTGACCTTTGCATCCAAATGTGGTCCTGATAAAACCAAAAGAAGTGAACACAAAGCAGTTACGTCTGCATCATAATAAAAATTTTGCAATATTCCTAACACCTTCTAATCCTACCATCATCACTACGTGCATACTATGTACAAGAAAAAACATATTTGCTAGCTCATTCCTGAGGAACATGAAAAATTGGGTTGGTAAAGGCTGCATTAGTGCTTAAGTTAAAATAGAACATACAGGGATGACCAGTCATTCTTTCATGAACCTTGAAAAATGTTTGGCTCGAAGAGATAAGCTCCAAATGGCTCAGTGCAGGGAGGGAGAAAGCATAAAACAGGAAGCAGAAAGGAATACTGCAGCTAGTCAAAACTTCAGAAGAAATCATTGAGAACAGCCATAATAAAATTTAGAAGTAGATTTAACTTGGGCACTGTTGAGAATTGCAGTTCCTCTGATTGCCCAGAGGTTTTGTATATCTTTTATATTTTATTAGCAATTTCACCCTGAAAAAGGAAACAGACACAAAGTAGTCACATTATATTAACAATCCATCATTTTTATCCCCTTGCTTACTCCAGGTCATTTCTTTATAGTCTGCAGAAGATATATACAAACCCCCCACTGACCTCCGGTCTAACAATAGAGTTACTAGTCATTCTAGAATAGAAGTTAAACTTCGACATCCATTCTATAAGAAATTTCTGAGCGGCACGGGATCCGATGGCTGTACATCTCATTATAGAGCACTAGTGTTTTATTTATTTGGCAGTTATGTGCCAGATGAAGGTGAGCCAGGAGGGATCACTTAGGACCCTGCTACACTGATTGCTATGCAACAGAATTGCTTGTTTACTTAGCTGCCTACACAGCTAGAATGTAATTTCCATGAAGCCAAGAACTATATCGTTTTTATATCTTCAGGCCCAATTATCATTAAATATTTGGATAATAAGTGAATGGAGTTTCTTAAAGTTTTTAAGATCCAAAGTAAGGAGAAGTTGAACTCACTGGGTAGCACTGGCAAAATACAAATATTTCACATGAGGTTTTCTTTTAAAGGATCAGAATAGGATAATAGACAGGCATGACAACCTTCTAATAGGTCTCTGGGTGCAGTGAAATTGGCACGGGTAAGGATCAGGATCTACCAACTTTTTAGCCAACAGGTATAGACATAAAGGAACAAAGATTTTTCAAAGGAAACAAGATGTAAAAGATAAAGAGAGGAGACAAAAGATAGGAAGGAAGAACAGAAAACATAGGAGGACGTATATAAATCAGAGGTCTGTCATTCTGCCTCAGCAGCCCTCAGATCACAGACTGGTGCATCTGACCCAAGTGAACCATAGACTTCACCATGTGTGTGTACAGGCCAAGAACCCTCACCTGTATTTACAATAGCATAACTCCTCATAGATCAAGAGTATCTGGGCACTGACGCACATTTTCTTATGCATAGAGAAAAGGCAATTTGGAAAAATCTAGCCAATTTAGTTTCTTTTTTTTTTTTTCTCCCTCTTGAGATGGAGTTTTGCTCTGTCACCCAGGCTGGAATGCAGTGGCGTGATCCCAGCTCACTGCAACCTCTGCCACCCGGGTTCAAGAGATTCTCCAGCCTCAGCCTCCCGAGTAGCTGGGATTACAAACGTGCCACCACACCTGGCGAATTTTTGTATTTTTATTAGAGACACGGTTGCAGCATCTTGGCCAGGTTGATCTTGAACTCCTGATCTCATGATACACTCATCTCAGCCTCCCAAAGTGCTGGGATTATAGGCATGAGGCACCGTGCCCAGCCTATCAATTTAGATCTTAGTGATGCCTATTATGATAAGATTTTCTGACCTAAAACTAAGGATACATTGTCTGATCAATATCTTGCCTGATGCAGGGGACACTGGATTCCAGAACTATTCCAGAAGATTTAAAATACATGTTTTAAAATCCCTTTTATTGAAATTCCAGAGCATGAAAGAAAAACACAAAAGGTTCTCTAATATTGATCCTAAGCCTAACTCCCCAGTTCAAAACTCAAGATGCTTTATAGAACTTATAATCAACCCTGTTGAAAACATTGGTTCTCTACATACATAGCACTCCTTACACTAGATGTGCAAGGACTTTACCAGAGCTGTTCAGTTTTCTGGGGAACACCAACTGGGTGTCCTATCATTTCATTAAATTCTAACATTATCTACCTGTAGTTAATGTCAGATCCCACAAGTTCATGGGCTCAGTCCCACAAGATTTCTCCCAGTTCACATGCCAATCACAAGTCTGGGCCTCCCACACTTCTGACCCACTCTCTATATTGGGAAATCCTATGATCACTCCGCTTCAGGTTTAATAATTTGCAAGAATAGCTAATAGAACTCAGGAAGATATTATACTTTTATTTGCAAGGTTATTATAAAGGATATCATAAAAGATAGAGATGGACAGCCGGATGACGAGGTACATAGGAAGAAATCCAGTAGGGTTCCAAGCATGGCAGCCTCTGCCCCTGTACAGTTAGGGTATGCTACCTTGTAGGATTGTGGATGCATTCACCAACTAAGAAACTCATCAGACCTCAACACTCAAGAGTTTTTGTAGAACTTAATCTCTATCCCTTCTCCTTCCTGGAGGTCAGTGGATAGGGCTGAAAATTCCAAACCTCTGAATGCTTGGTCTTTCTGGTGACCAGCCTATCTTGAGGCTATCTAGGGACCCTACTATAAGCCCTCTCATTAGCATAAATGCAAATGTATGCAAAAGGGTCTCATGATGAAAAACAAAAAACACTGTTACCATTCAGGAAATTTTAAGAATTTTATGAGCTCTGTGCTAGGAACTAGAGACAAAGACCAAATTTTTAAATTTATACTTCACCAACCCTCCACATAAAACCGTAATTAAATTTCCTAAATGCAAAAACTATAAATATATATTCTATTATTTCTATGTCCTTGTGATTAGTTAATTTTGTGTCAATATGACCAGGCTAAAGGATGCCCAGATAGCTGGTAAAACATTATTTCTCATTATTTCTGGATGTGCTTCTAAGAGTGTTTCTGGAAAAGATTAGCATTTGAATCTGTAGACTGATACAGTAGTTCACCCTCATCAATGTGGCTAGGCTACCCTAATCTGTTAAGGGTCCAAATAGAACAAAAAAGTGAACAAAGGGTTATTCATTCTGTTTGAGCTGAGATGTCCGTTTTCTCCTGCCCTTAGACATTGGAACTCTTTGTGGCCCTTCAGACTTGAACTGAATTACACCACTAGTTCTCCCGGTTCTTCAGCTTGCAGACAGCAGATCATGGAACTTCTCAGCCTCCATAATTGCCTTATACAATTCTGATAAGAAATTGACCGATTGATTGATTGATTGATTGATCCCCTAAGTTCTGCATCAAAACCTGGACTAATACAGTCCCCTTGGTATTTAAATTAATTTAATAAGAAGTAGGCTTTCATGAAATTTACATATCCTGGTTTAATTTCTTTAAAATAATTTTCTTTGAATTTTAACTTTGAAAAAAAAATGAGAGATGTTTTCATTCAATCAGTTCTTTCATGCTGAATGCCTATTGTATAAATGGAAGGATGGATCAGAGAATGGTGTTTTTCCCGACCTATCTCCATGGCTGAATGAGAGCTGCATATGACAAATTATGGGGTGGGCTTTAATGCAAATGTCTCTGAATCTCGGAACCTATATCTGTATGAAGACTCAGACAAAGGTAGTATGCTGAGTAGAGTTAGGAGAAAAAACCTAGGAAATACGTAACTCTGAGGAGTTAATGTGTTTACAATTACAAAATTTTGTGTCAGTGGTTGTTGGTAAGGTGACTAGTATATACAACAGAAAGAACCCAGAAATCCTCAGTGCCTATGTGCAGTTCAGAAGCCCCCTGTTTGACATATGTTACATAGTATTTTCTGCTTTGGATTAAAAAAAATCCAAACGAGGAAGGTAAGTTCCCTCTAACCACTAACTAAGCCCTATCCTCTTATCCCTCTCTCTCCCTATTCCAATACTCCATAGGTAATTGTTAAGAGTTAATATTTTGTATTTCAGGTCTTTATAATTTTTATTATTTATATTATCTCATGACTATATATAATTTGATTATCACTTTTGGGGTTTGAAGTTTTGTTTTACAATTGAAGTATATTTTACAAATAGTAAATCTTTTTACAACGTCTTGAGAATTAAGGTCAGTGTATTTTTACCTATATGTTTCCACTAGGATACATACTTTGAGACTTTCCAAACCCAGAAGGCTTCCTCAGGTCCTTTCCAAGCGAACATCCCCTGACCCTAAAGGTAACCACTATTCTCACTTCTTTACCACAGATTAATTTTGCCTAAAGTCAGATGCAAATTTTGGGACTAAGAAACCCCTTTTTACTGCTGTTTGTGATTACGGATTATTTAAAAATTAGAATATGAAGAATAAAATAGACTCGTTGCAGAATGTTATAGAACATTTTTAGATGGTTCAGAAAATCTTTCAGTAGCTTTCTTTGCTTCAGGGTCAGGTGAGGAGCAGGGCACATATGCAGACAACAGAGATTTCCTGAATTGATGCCCTTATTCTCTGATCCACAGATGGGAGGCCAGGTTGTCCTAACCCAAAATACAGAGGAAAGCCTCTGTAGGAGGTTCCCAAAAGGTTAGGAGACTAGGTCTCATAAGAAGTCTGTTTGAGGCTGCAGGGAGAGGCCTTGCCTAGGAACATTCTATCACTTGTGTATTCTATGAAATTGAAAAGTGGCAGCCTTAATGGGGCGTGGTGGCTCATACCTGTAATCTCAGCACTTTGGGAGGCTGAGGCAGATGGATCACTTGGCTCAGAAGTTTGAGACCAGCCTGGGCAACATAGTGAAACCCCATCTCTATCAAAAATACAAACAATTAGCCAGGTGTAATAATATACACCTATAGTTCCAGCTACTTGGGAGTCTGAGGTGGGAGGATTGCTTGAGCCCAGGAAGTCGAGGCTGTAGTGAGCCCAGATTGTACCACTGAACTCCAGCCTGGGTGACAAAGTGAGACCCCGTCTCAAAAAAAAACAAAACAAGGTGGTAGCCTTTGGTTACTTGGATTGCACTATTAGGCGTGTCACATCAGAGCCCACAGTAGGTCTGAACAACAGAAGAGACACACACACCAAATGACCCACCATTTGGATTATGACTCTAGTCCAGACACTTGGGGATATTCAAGCTGTGTGCACTTGGGATATCACCTCTACAACAATAACTAGCATTTACTGAGCATCCACTCTGGGTCAGGCATAGGGAGCTACAGTCAGGGACTTTTTAACAATGTTTGTGTCAATGATGGATGGCATATACAACAGTGGTCCCATAAGTCTCACTCAGTCACCCAAGCTGGAGTGCAGTGCTGCAAACTTGGCTCATTGCAATCTCAGCTTCCCAGGTTTGAGCAATTCTCCTGCCTCTGCCTCCCACATAACTGGGATTACAGGCATCCACCACCACGCCTGGCTAATTTTTGTATTTTTAGTAGAGACAGGGTTTTATCATGTTGGCCAGACTGGTCTCAAATTCCTGATCTCAGGTAATCCACCTACCTCAGCCTCCCAAAGTGCCATTTTCTTGCAACAAAACTGCCACATATATTTCCATTGTTAAGCCAAATATATCTTGATTGCTTAATGGCTGCATTAAGCAATGCATGACTGTATTTTATATACATTATCCCAACCTGTCATCAACAACTACCTCATGTTTTAGGTATTATTATTGTTACAACCCTCATTTTACAAATAAATCACAAATCAAAAAGTTAAGTGATTGTCACAAAGATCACAGATTGTAAGTATTGGCTGACACTGGACCCAGGTCTGCCAGATTCCTAGCTTGGGATTTATTTTTGCCTGTAGTAAACGGATTGTCGTAATAGCCCCCAATACTTCACTCCTCCCTAGGTCTGTGTCCTTGCCATGTAACTCTACAGTTCCTGCCTATTTTGACTACACTCAGCCACATGACTTTCACTGGCCAATGATAAGACACATATAAACTTGCAAAACACTTTCACAAACGAAAGTGAAACTGCATTTACTCTTCTATCATGGTCTGATACCTTGTGTGGGCTAAATAGGAATAGTTACAAGTCACCTCATAGTCCCACTGAGGCTGTCAGAAATCAGCCAGCAGCCAACCAACTCCCAAATATATTAGTGAGCCCCACCCAGATCAGCTGAGCCCTGTAAACTTTTGAGCTAACCAAATGCTTCTTGTTGTAAACCACTGAGGTTGTGTGGTTGTTGATGTAGAATCATTGTGGCAATAGATGACTAATATGCTACACTGCCCCTGTAGTTAGACTCCCCAGGTTTGAATCTCAGCTCCAAGACTAGCTGAGTGACCCTGGAAAGTTACTCAACATTTCTGTGCTTCAGTTTCCTCATCTGGAAATGAGGAATGTGGATGTATAATGTGGATTATAGTAGTACCTATTTCATAGGGCATTTACAAACATGTAAAAGCTTTTTTATGATATATGAATTATATAAAATGTACTGCACAAATCTTTAGTATACATCTTGGTGGATTTTTACATACACTTATACACATGTGTATATACTCATATAACCACTACCAAGATCAAAATATTTCCAGATCTTCAAAATGTCCCCTTGTTCCTGCCTGATCGGTAACTCCTCAAAAGTAAGCACTATTCTGACTTTCATCATCATGTACTTGTTTGGTCTGGCTTTGAAATTCATACAAACAGAATACAATACGTATTCTGTTGGGCTTACCTTATTTCACTTGTGTGACCATGTGGGAGACCATCTATACAGTTAAGTATAGCAGTGATTTGTTCCTTTTCATTACCATGTAATATTTCATGGTATGAATATACCATAATTATTATCTATTCTGTTTGTGTTGATGGACATTTGAGTTTATTCCAGTTTGGAGCTTTTATAAATAAAATATTACAAACATTCTTGTACATGTCTTTTAGTGGATATAAGATCTCATTTATATTTTACTTATATACCCAGGAACAGAAGTATTGGATCATAGGTTATACTAACGTTTAGCTTTATGAACACTGCCAAGACAGTTTTGTAAAGTGTTCTGCCAATTTACAATCCCACTAGTAACGTATGAGTGTTACAATTAATTGATATTCTTGGCAGCATTAAGAGATAAAAAGTCACCTCATAGACTGAAAGAAGATTTTATAACAACTATCAAAGAACTTTCTGAAGAAAGAGCTACAAATCAACTGACCAATCAAAAACTTCTACAAAAGCAATATAGACAATACAGTTAAAAATGGGCAAATGACCCGATCAGCTCTTCAGAAAAGAAGATGTTCAAATAAATTATTCTACTATAAAGACACATGCACATGTATGTTTATTGCAGCACTGTTCACAATAGCAAATACTTGGAACCAACCCAAATGCCCATCAAAGATAGACTGGATAAAGAAAATGTGGCACATATTCACCATGGAATACTATGCAGCCACAGAAAAGGATGAGTTCATGTCTTTTGCAGGGGCATTGATGAAGCTGGAAACCATCATTCTCAGCAAGGTAACACAAGAACAGAAAACCGAACACCGCATATTCTCGTTTGTAAGTGGTGTTGAACAATGAGAACACATGGACACAGGAAGAGGAATATCATACACTGGGGACTGTTGGGGGGTGGGGGATAGGGGAGGGACAGCATTAGGAGAAATGCCTAATGTAGATGACAGGTTGATGGAGTGCAGCAAACTACCATGGCACGTGTGTACCTATGTAACAAACCTGCACGTTCTGCACATGTTCCCCAGAACTTAAAATATAATAGAAAAATAAGATGTTCAAATGACATATAACATGAATTCCTCAACATTAGTTATCAGAAAGATGCAAATTAAACCATAATGAAACAACATTACTATCAAGAATGCTAAAATTAAAAGGATTGACAATGCCAGGTGTTTTCTTTTGTTTTTAACAGATGGCATGCAACGCTACACATCATTCAGCAACCTGTTGTTCGTTTAACAAATGGACTTAGAAATCTGAACATGTTGCTGCAAATACAACTAACTCATCCCTTTTAACTTCTCTTTAGAATTCCATAGTATAAAAATGCCACAGTTCATTTCATCACTTCCATTGCAATGAAAATTTAGGTTGTTTCCATTTTTTTACTGTTATGAACAATGAACAGTAATGAATAATCATATATGCCTCCTTGTGCACATGTGCAAATGTTTCTCCAGAGTAGACAACAGGGGGTAAAGTTTGTGTGTCACAGAAATGTGCATTTTTAGCTTTAATCATTACTAGAAAAATCACCTTTTTATCAGCTGTATTAATTGGCTGTCTAACCAATAGTGTATGAGAGTACGCTGAACCTCCTTAAAAAATTGGATGTCATCCCATTTTTAATTGATGTTTAAAATTGAATATTATCTTAATTTTGCTTCCTGTGATTACTAGTGCGCTTAAACATCTTTTCATGACTTTATTGGTCATTTGTATAGCTACTTCTACAAACTGTCTCTTCATATCTTTGTTCTTTTTCTGTTAATTAATTCTGCTTACTAGCATAAATTTTCAATGCAAATTTTCAATCTTTGATGTGTTTTGTGGATATTGTCTTTCTACTAAGTGTTTTCTAACTTTTATATTGAACTTTATTTTGACAAGGGTTTAGAATTGTGACTGAATAAAACTAAGTATTTTCCCTTAGGTCTTTTGCTTTCATTTCCCATTTATGAAGAACTTTCCTACTAAATAATGAATGTATTTTTATAATATAGTTTTAGCATTTATCTTTTTAATATACCTGGAATTTCTAGCATAAGATATGTCTGACTTTTCCTCCAAGTAGAGAGCCAGTTTATTGAATAATTAATCCTTTCACCTCTGACCTGAACAACAGAGTCATAATTTACCAAACTTTTATGATAGAGAATATATATTTCTAACTTCTGTTCTGCTTCATTAACTCACTTATATATTCCTGCACCAACACATTGTTTTAATTAATGTAACTTTATTTTATTTTCTAGCAAGTGCTATTACAAAGCTCCTGCTTTGTAATTCCTTTCCAAAATTGCCTTGCTCCTCTAGCACATTTGCTTTCATAAAAGTTTTAGAATTATTCTGTTAAATTTGGCTTTAAAAACCATACTTATATTTTGATTGCAGTTAGGATTGCATTGAATTTGTAGATTATTTGCAGTAGAACTGACATTTTAAAATACTGAGTATTTCTATCCATGAACATGGTTAATCTTCCTACTTATTTCTGTCTTTTATATCCTTCAGTAAAGTTTTATAGTTTTCTACACAAAAGTCTTATGGAACTTCTTTACATTATTTAAATTCTTGAATGGGATCTTTTTCTCCTATTAAATTTTCTTTTCTGTTTCTTTTTACTATTATTATTTTTAAAGATAAGGGTCTCACTTCATCACCCAGGCTGGAGTACAGGCGTGATCACAGCTCACTGCAGCCTCAAACTCCTGAGCTCAAGAGATCTTCACACCTCAGGCTCCCAGCTAGCTGGGACTACAGGCATACACCTCCATGCCTGGATAATTTCTATTCTGTTTTCTAATGGGATGTTACTGGTGTATAGGTAAGGAATTTTTGTTTGTTTGTTTCTTTGTTTTTACATCTTTTTTGTTTTCTTTTTTTGTACTTCTTATATGAAGGTTCAATACATAGTATTTTCTAACAAATATATTAGTGTGCTTTTGATATTTTTCTATTACCCATACTGGTGGAAAAGATTGAAGGTAACACACCAACTACCAGTATCCTACAAGTTACCTGTGAAGAATTCATGAAAATATTTTTTTTTAAGTTTTCATAACAATTTAGTATGGAATGAGTGTCTATTAAACCTGTTCAGGAAATATGTTTCCAAAAATACATCATTATTATGTAGCTATTATCATTCATAAAATGATCTGATACCATTTTCTACTCACCACACCACCACAGACCCTCTAAGCTTCTAAAACAAGTCCTCACTATCATTCTTTCCTACTCTTCTCCTAGGCAGTTTTTCCCCAACATCTGATCTTGTTGCACGTCCCTTATATTCATCAGTCCTTCTCTTCTTCTTTCATAGATTAGTGGTCCCATTAACATGGTAAGAAACTGTTCATTTGCTTAGACAGTCAAAACACTTTCCCTTCCTAACCTTCATGTCTAAATGCTGGCTGCACTTAGTACAATTCTAAAATGGGGACGGGGGAAACAACCAGAGATATACATAAATTTAAAGATCCTTTTCTCTTGACTTCCTCTGGTTTCATCTTCAGAGTAATAAAACTACCATAAAAACTAGTATTTATTGAGCACTTACTAAGTGTCAGGCTCCGTGTAAGGCACTTTGTATTTAACACATTTAAGAACCCCAACAACCTTGTAAAGTAAGGAGTATTATATTGTTATCCTCACTGGGTAGAAAGGACACATAAGTCCCTAGAAGGAAAATAACTTTTCAAATTGCATAGCCAGTAAGTTCAGCTAAGTTAGTCACATCTGAACCAGCCCCTGTTCCTAAACTCTACTCTAACTCGGTAATGGGAAGAAAATATGAAGCAAAATAAACACTATTCTATCTGACACTTATATATTTGTGTTTATGACATTAAAACTCAAAAGATTTTACACATTTCACTGCTCAACACAGTAATCATTGTTGTAGCCATGAAGTACACTCATATTTTGAATTCACTGTAGGATAGAAAATATCATCTCTTAGTGACATGGGAGCACACATCTGTAGTAGTACCAAAATACTACTGGTTCCCAAAAATGCTCTTGGTCACATACATGCAGAGAAAGAAGGGCATAGATGGGACTATGATATTTTACTCAACCACCGTTTGTGGGATTCTATCAACTTCAGGCTGTGTGATCTTCAGCATGTCACTTCATTTCTCTCTGTATATCTCAGCTGCCTCAGTGGTTAAACAGTGATAATAATAGCATTTACCTACTATGGTTTCTGAAAATATCAAATGAGTACCTATATAGTGATCAGAAAAGCAGCTGGCACATTTTAAGTGCCATATGAGAGTTCCCACCATCCTTAGATCCTTCATAATTCAGGGTAACAAAGCTTAAATCTACTTTTATTCCAACATCTCAAACTGAATTTTCAATTTGGGGAGTGGTATGGAGCTCCAATTTTGCAGGGAGTGGAGTCTTCAAAAACTTTTAGAAGCTTTATTTTCAGAACTACCCACTTTTCAAAGACAGGGTGATGTATGGTTATGATTCACTGAAAAGAGTATTTGCTTGGCTTAATTTCTCTCTCCTCCTGCTAAAAGTCACTCACTACTCAAGATCTACTTAGGAATTTTTTAGGAAAATAAACACTTCTTAAAGGCTTTTCCTTTGAAGTAGACCGTGGTGTTTTGACTAAGTACAAATCTTCATCAGTATATCCATGTTTCTAAGGCTGGCCTCCTAAGGCTGAAGGGGCTTTGCTGCCATATCTTAAGTTTCTCTACAACTGACTAACTGAGAGCTGGGCTAACCTGTCCTAGCCTCTCTTACTTCAGTCAAATAAACGCATTGCTGGTTCTCACCTGTGCAGTCTAGACCAGCCCTGCTGCCCTGCTGCCCTGCTGTAGCAGACTCCTGCCAAACTTTTGCTGAAGAAAACCTCAGAAACAGGAACAGGAAGCCTATTCAGGGATCAAGTTTCCTTGATATAGATCTGTCCTCTGCACTGCCTGCATGATCCCTCATCCACCTTTTATTCTCCCACTCCTTGTGGCCTTATCTTGACTCTGACTCATTGACTTTGGGTGCCCTTGAACTGACTTTCTCTAATGGCAATAGATTTCTTGTTTTCCAGGGCTCAGTCGGCTTTGTGACTAACCCCAGCCTGCCCCAACTGCCTGCTACCTTAGCTTGCTTTTGGCTTTGGACAGTTTTCCTTGGCTCCAAACCCTAAGTAGTAATATCAGTCACCTGTACCCTAGGGCTGACATATCCCAACCTTTTCCCTTTATGTCCCTGTGAAATGTCCTGGCATCCTAGTTGAAGGAAGCTCACTAAATAAAAAGGCTCTGAAAGATTTTTTTTACACTACCAGGATGTGAACGATATGATATGGCATTACAAAGCCAGAGAAAACACATTCAGAGGGCCCTGTGTATTCCTCTTAGGGGTAATCTTGCTGTATTGGAGCTTCTAAAACCAAAGCAAGCAATTTTCAAATATTATTTTGAAGAAAAGAACTCAGATAGTCTGTGTCCATTAGTAGATCTTTTCATCTAGTTTCAGTACCTCTCTATATAGGATGAAAGAACTACAAACCACATGTAATCCAGAGATTTGCATTCATGTTATTTTTATACTATCGGCTGTGTGACTTTGGGCAAGTCCTGTAATTCTTCCAAACCTCACTTTTCACACATATAACAATGGGTTTAAAGAAAACCACTAAACTACAGTTTTTTGAGATTATGGGATGTGCCTTATTTTTATGAGACTCTTCTCCAAAATGCGGCCTAGAGAAAATGCTCCAATTATTGATTTCATCAAGCTGATAAAAGAATCAAATAAATTGAAGTAGGCATAATTACTTTGAAAATTATAAAGCACCATATAAATATTTTTGTTATTATGAATGCATTGCATGCCAAAAAAATTCATAGAATTCAGAACATATTATTTCCTCAAAAATCCTTGGTGCAATTCCTTATCCTTCAGATCACAAATTAGATGTTACCTGAAACATTTATTTTTTTCCTGTGCCTTCAGGCTTGTCTTGTCCCCATTCTTGTATCTTTTTGTCTGAGCTCCACACTAGACTGTAAACTCCTTGAGAACAGAGCCATGTGGCCTATGTCTGGGTCATTGTACATATTGATACTATATGCAGTAATTAGTATATGCCGGTCTTCATCTTAAATGCTTTACATATATATATATAAACTCACGTAATCCTCACAAAATCTGTAACATAGAAATTACTCTTACACCCATTTTATAAATATGGAAATTGAGGCATGGAGAAGTTAAGTGACTTTCTCAAGTGCACATAGCCAGTGAGTGACAGAACTGGGATTTGGACCCAGATAGACTAATTCCAGGGTCCATGCTGTTAACTACTGTATTAGAGTGCTTTGGTTGGGTGGATAGGTAGGTGGATGGGTAAGATGTTTCATGTATCATTTGTCCTTTGTTATCTCTACTTGCAGACCAGACAATAATGTGAAAAAGCAAAGCTGAGGTTTCATACCCCACCGTAAATAAGCTACCCAAAGGATTCTGGTGAATTTGGAAACTACAGCTTTAAAGCCAAAATAACTCCTACCAACACATTCACTTCTTCACCCTGTCTACTTACGCAATCTCCACTTTCCTCCCTCTCCCTCCTCCCCCAGCTCTCCCAACAAATATACTGACTATGCACTAGATACACTATCAGTCTGGTCAAGTTGTTTTGCTATATACTTCTCCCGCTATGTATCTCATTCCTTCCTATGGTTTCAAGTGTCCTCCAAAAAAATTATCTTTCACACTTTTTCCAGTTTAAAACTCTATATCAAACTGCACACTAGACATTTTTACTTGGCTATTTTACAGGACAGGCCTCATATTCAATGGATATTCAATTTAACATATCCAAGTCAGAATAAATGAGGTTTCCCCTTCAAATGTGTTTCTTCTAAGGGTAAGCAGCACCAAGCACCGTAACTAGGTACTCTAAACAAAAACCTGGAAAATCAAGTTGATCATTCCATCTTTGCATCTTATACCTACTCAATAATTCATGAAACCCAACAATTCTCTTAACAGTTTAACTCCTCTCCCACTTCAGCACAAAATCTCTTCTCTGGACAATTCTAAGAGCTTTCTAACAAATACCCCATTTTCATTCTTGTATTTCTCTAGTCTACTCTAACACAGCAGATTCAAAAAGAAAATCATCCCCCAGCTTAAATTCTTTCAAAACCTTCCAAATGCTTTGTAGAGAAAAACAAAATCTTTACTGTGGCTTACAAGACATTGGGTGGTTCTTCCGCAACTTTATCTCACATCTTTCATTCCCTGGCTTACTAACCTTCAGAACTTAGGGATTTTTATGAATTCCTTGAATCTGCCAAGTTCTTTCTTGTTTCTTCTAGGCTTTTGCACATGCTGTTCCTTCTGTTTGGAACTCTCTCTTCCTTATTTATACTATCTAGTCAATACCACATTCATCTTTTGGGCCTCAGCTAAATGTCAATCCAATGGAGAAGTTATTCATGTTCACTCACACCCACAGACTACATTAGGTTCCCACATTATACATTTTGATGGCACAATGAACTTTTCCTTTACTACACTTTGTTGCACGATGCATTTTCCTTTGATGCCCTCATCAAAGTTAATTATATGCATGATTATTTGTTTTAGTCTATCCTTTTTTCATATACTATAAGTTCCACGAAATCAAAGACCAGTTTACAGTGCCTAGCACACATCCTTAAATGAATGGATGAATGAACCAATGCTATCCTGGTAGTTTGGAGAGAAATAATAAAAATAGACATTTGAGGTACACTTTTTTATCTTATTATCATAACAACTCTATGAGATGGTATTATCACCTTTGACAGGTGAAGAAGCCAGTATTCATAGAAATGAGATAACTTGCCCAGATTGCATAAGACAAGGCTGGTATACAGTCGAAATCTGTGTGTTCAATAGTTCAATTCCACTGAGCAATGCACTACCTCCCAAATTATTCTAAAATTTATTCTTCCAGCCACAGGAATAATTGTGATCACTTCAATTTTTAAAGAACAAGTAACTGCCTATGAAGTAATATTTCTCCAGATGCTTTGTTCTTTATAAATGCTAAATAATATTAGTATCACTTTGACATTTCCAGGGAATTCTTCAGGATAAGCAAAACCAGTTACCACCACTTTCCATTTAAAGTAAAGCCCACTAAAATCATTAGGGAAAGTCCTGATAAATTAAGAAGTATTTCACATTCATTGAAATGAAAACACACAGAGAAAGAAACTGAGTATATTAAAGCAAATTAGATAGAAAAAGGTAGTTGGTGAGATAAAGACATGAACTAAGAAAATGGAAGAGATACTAGAAGAAAGAGAAGACAGGTAAGTACAAGGACACATGGAAACAAAGAAAGAAAAACAGACTTCTCAAGTCCTTGGCAGAGTCTAGAGGAGCACGTGCCAAGAAAGATGCTATTTCTGCTTCAAACCAAAATACTAGTGTTTCTGAGTATCTGAGAGTTTAGTAGTTAATAGCCAGAGCATCTGATGACCAGAAGGTTTGCTCATACCAAGGTTTTAGAATTGATTGGTCAGTCAAAATTTAAATAACATTTTCTATTTGCATCTAATGTCTTTGTTTACAATATGGGTGAAAGTGAAAGAAAATTAGAGAACAGGATTTTCTCCTCTTTGCTAGGCCAAAGTGTATGTGTCCCCACCTTCAATGCCCTATTCCCCACCTCTGATACCAGACTGGGATTTGTCCTGATCCCCTAACTGAGTTCTTCCACAGACCAGCTGTCGTCAGACCATTTTTTTTTAAAGCTAAATGTGTTTTGTTATCTATAGAGTGGAGATAGACATTCTGAGCTGGTCTTTCTCAGTGCTATTTGGCTCATAGAATCTCAGAAGCAGGAAGGAGTTGAAAGGAGAATGTCTAGTGTCACCTCAAACTGGACATGCGACTCTCCACTGCATTATCCCACCCAGCCACCACCCCTAATTAGTTCTTTCACCCGTCCCTCAATTCCAACACTTTGTTAAATTTTAGTTTTTTATAACTATTTACACTGTAAAATAGTTTTTTTTAGGATTATCTTATATTCATATAAATGGAAAGATTTTGAGGTCTCTAAAAATTATGGTGATACAGTTCCTATTTTATGCATTTTGCACAAGAAACTATTGGCAAAATATTCTTTTAGAAAATCTAAATGTCCAATGTTGTTTTGGTGTTCAGAGGAAAAATTTAAAAGTAAGTTCTAAAGGTGCATCCTTGGGGACATTATCCCTTTATAGCAGTAGTTTCCAAGGTGTGGTCCCTGGGCCAGCTACAACAGCAGCAGAACTTGGATATGTAATAGAAATACAAAATCTCTCCAGGCTCCAGGTAACTGGGGGGAAAAAAAGAAATTCAAAATCTCTGTCCCACCCAAGATGTACTGAATCAGAATCCCTGAGGTTGAAGGACCAGCAATCTGCTTTGTTATAAGCCCTGCCCCTTGAAGTTTGAGAACCACTGCTTTATGCTATGAAGTAGAAAGCTTGGATGCAGGTCTGTTGAGGGAAGTAAGAAGAATAGAGCGAGTGTGTGTTTTCATTATAAAAAATGGGAATAATATTGGATTGAACTATGTGATGCCAATAATCAACCATTTCTGCCCTACATAAAATGTAATATACAATTCAACATAAAAATGTATATTTTAGGTTGATAATCAGTGCGACAAGAACTCGTGAACTTGTGAAATTTCAATAAATGTTCCCTAATGCTCTGAAACAAACCTGAGCCGGGCCTCTGATCTCAGAAATGAGTTCTAAAGTAGTTACAGATATGCCTTCTATTGCCCAGTAGAGATCTTTGGCAGGCAGCCTCCGGCACACATTCCTTGTAAGAAAATAAGTACTATAGTTGTCATTCTCCGATCATTAAGACAATCAAGTTAATACAACATCTACATGTTTGCCTACACATACCTCTGGGCCAAAATAGCAACTGACTTTATTCCCAACCTCTTCTTCTTTCAGGCATATGTCTCCCTCTTCCAAAATGTTCTTTCTTCCCAGCTACTTACCTGCAATTACATTCTTATAAAATAACTGACTTCTAAGAAGAGATAGAACTTAACACGGGGCTCACCAATAATTCTGAAGCAAGGCATGAAAACTGAAGCTCTTGGCTGGAATCAATGCAAATGAAGAGTAGGTCCCATGTTTCTCTTGTCATGCTGGGTTTGTCAGTAAATACGACGCAGTAGGCTATGTTACTGGATATGGCCTGGAAAGAAAAACAACACATCTTCTGCTCAGTCTATGATAACCAGATGAGTAATGTTGAAGCAGATGAATAAGTTACATGCAACTTACAATATTTGAGATCTTCCAAAGAAAAAGATGGAGCTCATGTTGGGGAAGAAGAAGGAAGAAAGGAGAGGAATGGAAAAGGGAGGAGAATGCTTTTCTTGGGTGTACATGCCTTCTTCTAAAATTATAGTGACAGTGTTTGAAAGATCAGAATTCTGTCATATATACCTTTAAACAACGTCCCCCACCAGTATACCCATCACAGCAAAAGGAATCAATAAGTAGTCAATACTCATAAATGAAAGCAGAGACAGAAAAAAGTAAGGGATTTACAGATTTCCATTAAACAAGTGTTTGACACCATATTAAGGATTGGTTAGTGAAGACTCTTTAGCCATTGGGATTTTAAAATAATAATGTCCTGACTTTTTGTTGACTCTCACTGACTTGTTTGGAGAAATTGATTCATCCCTCTCAGTTCATTTCCCAAGCAACAGACAGATGGATAGTCACTTGCCAGATCAAAGTCAAGGTTACAGTATACTTGAAGAGTTTGTGGTTATGTACTTTCTTCTTAATGACAATATCAATCCTACCTCCTTGTCCAAACCATGTGACCTCAATCAGCCACCAGAAAGTTGAGGGCATTGCCACTTTGCAACCAAACTAAGGTGTGGTATAAGCTCTACAACTTATCAAGAGCCTGGAGATCTTGAGATAATTAGAAATAGGTAAAGGCAAGTCATGTTCTGGGACTTCAAACAGCGTAAAGAAAAGCAATGGCGTTCAGGGCCATTTACTCACTGAACACTGGGCGCACTGCGCCTTGGCCCTATGAACTTTTCCAGGGCCTGTGAAGATGCCTGAGAGCTGGAACTCAATCATTTCCAAATACAAAAAGAAAATAGTGACAATAATAATAACTAAAAATAACTTCATCTCCAATGAAGCGGACACTTGACCTTTCCTATCATTTCATCTTCTACACTATCAATTGTTATCTTTCTAAAACACAGATGTAATATGTACAATGTCTTATGTAAAATGCTCCACCGGGCGCGGTGGCTCACGCCTATAATCCCAGCACTTTGGGAGGCCCCGAGGCGGGTGGATCACAAGGTCAAGAGATCGAGACCATCCTGGTCAACAAGGTGAAACCCCATCTCTACTAAAAAATACAAAAATTAGCTGGGCATGGCAGCGCGGGCCTGTAATCCCAGCTACTCAGGAAGCTGAGGCAGGAGAATTGCCTGAACCCAGGAGGCAGAGGTTGCGGTGAGCTGAGATCGTGCCATTGCCCTCCAGCCTGGGTAACAAGAGCGAAACTCCGTCTCAAAAAAAAAAAAAAAATGCTCCAGTGGTTCCACATTACTTACAGGATGAGGATTCCAGGTTTCAGGAGGGCATAAAAGGTCAGGTCTTACTTTTTAACTATATCACACCCAGTACTCTACTTACTCCACCTTCTCACCCTTCTCAAAGCACACTGTCCTGTGTCTGTGCCTTTGAACATGGTGCTTATTCCAGGAAAGCTCTTGACCTCTTGGTTCCACCAGTGAAAATCCTTTATCTTTCAAATCCCAGCTTCAGTGTTACCTCTGTTGTAAAATCTTTACTCGAAGGCCTTAATTACTTTTCTGTGTTCCATAGCATTGTGTATTCACTCTTAAAAATAATTCTTATATATGAATTTTTCTTTTGTTTTTTAGATGGACTCTTGCTCTGTCACCCAGGCTGGAGGCCAGTGGCCTGATCTCGGCTCACTGCAACCTCCACCTCCCAGGTTCCAGCGATTCTTCTACCTTAGCCTCCAGAGTAGCTGGGACTACAGGCATGCACCACCACGCCCAGCTAATTTTTTTTTTTTTTTTTTTGAGACAGAGTCTCGCTCTCTCGCCAGGTGCCAGGCTGGAGTGCAGTGGCACAATCTCGGCTCACTGCAACCTCTGCCTCTGGGTTCAAGTAATTCTCCTGCCTCAACCTCCCAGGTAGCTGGGACTACAGGCACACGCCACCGTGCCCAGCTCATTTCTTTTGTATTTTTAGTAGAGACAGGGTTTCACCATGTTGGCCAGGCTGGTCTTGAACTCTAGACCTCGTTATCTGCCCATCTTAGCCTCCTAAAGTGCTGGGATTACAGGCGTGAGCCACCGAGTCTAGCCATGAATTCTTATATATGAATGATACTTCATAAATAATAATGAAATATTATTTCATAACTAGCAATTTCCATAATACTACCCCATGAAACCTATGAGTTCCTTTCGTGTACAAACCATTACTTTGTCCATCTCTGTATCTCATCAGTCAGTGTCTGGCACATCAAATATAGTCAGTAAATATGTATAAGTTAATGAATAAATGAATTAGAATTTGTATTTTTGAGCTTGCATAAATGTTACCATTTGCTCGACACTTTGACTGATCTAAACCCAAAGAATGACTTTACTTATGTAGGTGATATTTATGGTGGCATCTCAAAGAATATTAGAGCTGGCAAGCAATTTAGATAATACTTAATTCAGCCCTGCCAATTTTTAGATAAGAAGGTAAAGTTCAAAGAAGAAATAATGTATTGATCTAGCAACTCCACATATATATATCACATTTGTTCGTGACGTTAAATGTACACCTTAGATGTTGTTTATTCTTCAGTTAAGAAAATGTGCTTCATGGCATGGTGACTATAGTTAGCAATAGTGTACTGTAATTTCAAAATTACTAAGACCATAAATTTCATATTTTCTCACAACAAAATCATAAGTATTTGAGGTGATGGTTATGATAATGAGCTTAATTACTTCACATAGTATTTATAGATCACAACACCATATTGTACTCCATAAATATATACAATTATAAATTGTTAATTTACAAAAAATAAATAACATGCATATTTAATATATACTTACTATTAAAGTGAAAAAAAGAAAAGTGCTTCTAAGGGATTGTTTTATTTCTTCTGCTCTGTTGTAGTGAGCTGGGCATCAAACACTGGCTTTGTCATTTCAAAGCCTATGTTCTTTCCAGTACATGCTTCACCTGTTTTTCCTCCTCATTTATTATGGGGAAATAATAAAGACCTCCATTACTAATACCACATTTAATTTTCGAATCCATTCTGATCTCACTTCTAATCTATTAAAAAAGAAACTATCTAATCCTCTTCTTATGGGTAAGGATTTGAATAAATGTATGATATCTGCAAAGAAAAGGAATATAGGGATAGATCACAGGAGACAGGAGACAGGCATCTACCATCTCTTAAAGTAGAGAGGCTTTGATAGACAGGCATCTGGTAGACATGAGATCAATTTCTAACTCCCATCCTGATGAAGTTTCTAAAAGTCGATGAGTAAGTGCACTTTACAAGACTATGATGAATACCAATCGCAATTATTTTTATAGGTATCTAGCACCTATTGAGGTGGTGCCATAAACTCTACTTTCCTCATTCCTTCTTGAAGTACTAGAATACATATCCCACCAGCAGGTTTACTAGGTGAGCATAAAATTTATCATATCTTACAGACCCAGTAAAGTGGATGAAAACATACTTTCCCATTATATGTATTTTCAGAGTGATCCTTTTATGTAGGATTGCATTTTTAAAAAGTGAATTCAGAACTATGCTTTCTCAAAGAAGTTTAAACTATAATGTGGATGATTTATAGTAGAAGAGAGATGAAGTAAACTGTCCTTGTTGTATCATTAGAGAAAAGACAGAAGAACCAGATCTCAACAGGCTTAGGGCATCAAAAAATCATAGTCATTTGTAAAAAGAAGTGATACATAAATATATAGATGATGCATGGATGGGTGGATGGATGATGGATGGACGGATGGACTTAGCACCAGACAACCTAAACTATAACTGAATTATTCTCACCAAGAAAATTCAGCTTCCAGCTTAAACTTGCCCAAAAAGTAAGCCATTGAAGATGTGTAGTAGCCCTTCCACATACAGTGAAAGGATTCACAGAAAAGAGAAGTGATCAATAACTTAGAAATGACCAGCACCAATAACATGCCCAATCTACACTCTCTCTAAAGACAGCCAGTTCCTTTATAACAGAGCAATTGTAGAATTTAATAATCCTGGCTAGCAATGGAGATGCTACAAAAGTACCAGATTTCCTAGAGCTTATGTATTAGATTTTTAAGATAAATGCCTTACCTTTATCACAAAAAATGTGAACAGTTTTCATTGTAGCCACCTTTCATGCAGTTAGCTTGCATGAGGTGAACATTTTCAAAGCAGTAGACTAAAAGCGTGACTAGCATCCCTCAGCTCCTTTCCTGTTATCCAAAAGGAGAAGAGATGAGCACTCACAAAACCACAATTTAGTAACTGAAGAAGGTTTCTTGCAGACAGGACAGCGTGGCATGGCTATTCAAACAGAAAGTTAAATGGAGAACTAAACCTCCGCGTACTTCGCATTCCAGTACTGATGCAAGGGGCTGGCTTAGCATATAACAAAGGTTGCACTTCATTTTTCTATTTCCTGTTTTCTTTCCACCTTTTCCTTTGCACATTTTCTCTTTTCATTTTTCTGTTTCATTGCTTCATCTTTTTCTCCTTCCTTTTTCTTTCCTTTTTTTTTTAAAAATCTTCACCAGCCATTTTCCTTTACTTCTGTGTTAATTTCTGCCTTTGGAAGGGCATTCCTATCTGCATGCAATGCCACAGATTCATAAAATTATAAATGTGCCAAATAATGAAAGAAAAAAATGGGTAAGTCCTGGTTCCACAAATGTCAAGAAGTGAACTTTTCTCTGGGAAGAAAGGCACTCAAATCTTCCACAAATTACCACCACCTGTGACAACCTCCAAGCAATGAAAACAATATCTTGTTACAACAGTAGTTAGCTTCTCAAATAATTTCCAAGTGCATTATGAGGAGACATATTGGGTTAAGTTTTTTCCTCTCAAAATAATGAGTGATTAGCAATTATTGTTCTCCATTAACTGAGTAGAAATTTACTTGCCTGAAGATGCTCAATCAAAAAAGTACAACCACAAATGAAAGATGTGTTGAAGGTGATCTCATTGTTGAAATTGCAATAAAGTACCACTTAGGGGCCTTCCAAGTATGATAATGTGTCACTACTTCAAGTAACTTACACAATAATAAAAGTAGGGAAGGCAATGCAAACCCCACTTAAACAGAAACATAAAGTACATATTAGTCCATTGACACATGGAGCTACATTCCAGATCTCCAGATGTCTTGATATAGTCTCTTTCTATTGCACCAAAGTAATACCTTCATGCAATATTTTCTAAGTACTTGAGAAAAATGAAAGACTAAAAGCAAAGAAAATGTGAACCAGAAGTGCAAACAGAAATCAAAGCTTTTCGGTTCAGTAGACCTAAAGAATTTGACTGTAGGACATAGTGACCATTTACCCCAGTCAGGAGGAAAACTGTTGGGCTGAAACAAATGAAGGAGATTATGAAATCCTCTGATAATATGGATGACATTTCACCCTATCCAAAGATTAACTCAGTGAATGGTGTAACTAAAAGAATATGACTTAAAGATGTGCCTTACAAATACTGAAACTCCATGTTTTTCAAAGAGATTAATCATAATAGCATGAGGGTAAGGCATGATTCTGACTAACAGAAAGATGCTAATTTGGGAGATTCTCTTGATTAGATTAGCCATTCCATGCAAAACATCACAGTGGCAATCATTGTGATGTACAAAAGGCATCTCTGAAATGTACAATGAAGAAAGGTGTTAAAAGAAAATTTGTTTACCCAGAGATGAGTGAATAATACAGTTTAGTCCTTGTGTAAGAGGCTCAGTCAGAGCAAATGATGCGGTGTCTTTGAGGGATTCTGGAAAGTTGAACCAAGGATGAGAATCCGAGATTTTGCTGCTGTTTCATTCAATTTCTGTCACCTCAATGGCTACTCATCCTCTTTTCTACCCCCTACAGTCATGAACAATCTGGATCTCATGTCACAAGAGGAAACAGAGTCATCACTTCGACGACTACACCAAATAAAATCTGTTCTGGTAATAATGTGAGGTAAATGAGACATGCAATGGGAGGAAGTGAATAGATTCCCATGACATATAAAAATTAGTAGGCATCACTTAAATAGAATTTATTATTCTATCAGCAAAGTTAGGTGGTTCTTAATGTGTATCAACAGAGATGGGAGTGAGGGCAGACAAAGGCCAAGGAAGAGGAAGATTACAACATGAAAAAGAAAATATCTAATAAGAATGAAAATATTAATAGTATATTATATTAAAATTCAAAGGAGCAAATAGTTTAGTTGTATTATCTTTGAGAAGAATATGAAGGATACTTGAGCAAACAGAAAGATATGAAGGATGTTAAAAATGTATATTGTTGTACATGGGACTACAAGCAGTTTCCAAATTGAAACTGGATAATGTTCCCAAAGTAATTTGAAAGACACTTATTTGGAGTTCAGAATATATGTTCCCATAGAAACATTGTTGAAAATGTTAATTAGATTCCGAGGTTACCTGTGAATTCTATTTAAACCACATATGTAGCTCAAATACTATTAATTTGTGTTTCAAATTAGTAGAAAATAAAACTATTTTATTGGAAGAAGAATTAGCTATTGGAAGATGAGACAATTGAAGAAATGATTTTATGGAATGCTAATAAGGAGCATCTAGGAAATATCAAGGGGGTTAGATCTCTAGATGCACGTGCACATCTTTCTTCTCTAGCTGTACACTCTCTCTTAGTGATTCAATTCAGTGTGTAGCTTTAAATATCACCTGTTTGCTGAAATTTCTCAAATTTGTAACTCCAGCTCAGACTTCTTTACTGGACACCAGTGGAGCATACCCATTGCCTTCTTGCCTAATTGATATCTCAAACTGAACATGTCCCAAACTGAATTTCTGCTCTTTCTACCCCAACCCACCCACCCAAGCTGGTCTTCCCATGTTTTACCCCACCTCAGTTAATGGCAACTCTCTCCTTCCATTTCTGACTCCTCTTTCCCCCCACACTGTAAATCCAATTCTTCAGTGTATCCTGTCAGTTCTACCTTTAACATACATCCAGAATCCTACTAACATTTTTCATTTTGTCTCCTCCTTCCACCCTGGTCCAAGGCACTATCATCTCTTGACTATACTACTGCAACTTTCTTCTAACTGTTCTCCATGCCTTACTCTTGCCCTCAAAAATCAATCCTCAAGATAGTGGCCAGAGAAATCCTCTTGAATCACAGGTTAGGTCATTTCTAACCTTCACTCAAAATGCTACAATAGGTTCATCTCACTAAGAATCAAGCCAAAATGCTTACACTGCCCTGCAAGGCCCTAATGCTCCGTGTCCATCCCCAACCCCTCCGAGCTCACCTCCTACTACTTTTCCCCTGGCTCATGCACCAGCCCGATTGGCCTCTTCACTCTTTTTTGAGTGTTCCAGTCATGCTGCTTTCTCCAGGTCTTTGATTCTGCTGCTCCCATTGCCTACAATGCTTGTCTCTGGGTCCTGACACATGTTTACTCCAGTCAGGTTCACTGGAGTCTCACCTTCATTGGGTCTTTACTGAAATATCCCCTCCCTAGGCCTTCAATAGCCATCATACCTTTCTTAAGAATCCCAACTTTCACTGTAACCCTTTGCATGCTTCATCTCTCCTTTATTTTTCTTCTCTCATTATCACCTTCTAACAGACTAAATGTTACTTATTTGCTTTCTGTCTGTCTTCTCCATTCTAGAATGTGAGCTTCCTGAGGGCAGTGGCATTTGTCCCAGCACCTAGAACAAGGTCAGGCATATAATAGGCACTCAAACATTTGTTAAATAAATTGAATGAATAAATGAATTGAATGCCTCAATGAGTAAATAAATGACCTTCTTTTTTTAATTTCAGGAGTGTTCTGTTGGCATGGCTTGTATTTACCCTTATCATCCATCACAGTGCTATGTTTTTCAGATGGCAAAAAGAAAACAAAAGGGCAATAACATCATATTTCAACTCTCTATCTCAGTCTTTCCACTCTCCAATTAATTTGCCACCCAGTAGTCACAATAATTTTTCTAACACTCAGACCTGCTGAAACCATATCTATGAAATTTCATGACTTTGAAGATAAAGTTTATCCTTTTTAACCTGGTTTTCAAAACCACTCATGGTCTACCTTTTTCATATCTTTCCAGCTTATGTCTCTGATAGGGTAGAAAATGAGGCAATAAAGAGGTTTGGAATTGGAGATGCCTCCTATAGGGTAAATGGCAGTGGATGCTGGATCAGGATAGTTTGGTGGCTGCTGTGAATATTTAGCAAGTTGGTCACCTGCCATTCAATCCTAAATCCTTGTTCATTACTCAGAGTCCCTATACTTTCCAAGCTTAAAGTCAGTGAGTTAATCTATTCTTTCTTTTCTTGAATTAAATGTTATACAAAAATCCTAGTATTAAAAAATATATTTTAAGTGGAGCTGTTCTATTTAACATAATAGTGGTTAGAGACGGTAGAAATCAAGCCCTGATCATTCATTTTCCATATGCTCTAGCATGGTCCCTGAGGCCCCTTTTAATGAACCCTGCTAGTGAGGCTCCAAGCCCTAAGAATATCGAGCAGAATGTCAAGTATACACAGAAACATAAGAAGAAAGTCTTTCAAAACAACCATATCTATTGGTTATTTATAAAAATTACCCAGGTAACTGAAGTGCACTTTGTTTTTCTCTTCCCTGCTGTTTAGTGTGTAACAAATGGAAACATCTTTAAATGGCAGGAAACAACAAGACAAGAAATATGTCAGCATCTGTATTGCGCAGGAGATGGAACATTATGCAGGATTGTGCAGAATGATTGGCTCTCAAGGGAGTAATTAGCATTTGGCGCACTTCTTACTGGCGCTACCTCGGCTTCCCTGCCAGAGGATTCTGAGAAAAGGTTTGTTGTTTCAGTTTCAAAATTGCATTTTAGATAGACTCTTTGAATAGAGTGCATGTAGGGACAAATGGCACGAATGTTTAGCAAGCGGTGTTTGTATTCACATTCTGTCTCTGAGCCTCAAGTTCATGACAAGCTTATTTTTTAGAAGTCTAATAAAAAATTGATATTAAGAAATTTAAAGAAGTGTTTTCAGCAGCCAGGAAACATAGTTTTCATTTTCAGATAGGAAGATGATAGAGCTTCAAAGGAGGTTGTGGGGGGTTTCTTTGTCATGCCGTTTGTGGATGGGCAAGTTTATTTTTAAATTGTGAAATAAGATCCTATCCAATTTTAAAGACCAAATTTGTGCCAAACAAAATCAACCTGAAATATTGGTCCACTTTAGAAAAGAGCTATGGCCAATGCAAATGTAATGATGTCTCTGCTTTGTAATGAAGTACATATACAAGTTGATGAATAACTCTATATTTTTTAATACTCTCACAGTGCCCTTTCTTTCCTTCACTTTCATGCAACATAAGTCAGCTCCTCAGAGGACAAGGGGAGTCAAAGAAGCCTATTAGAACCAACTGGTTAGGCATTCCAGTCCACAGCCTATCATGACTTTGGAAGAGCCAAGAGAAAGAAGCAGAATTATTTGGGGGATACTATTGTGTTTAGTTTATTTCAAGACTGAACTAATTGCAATAGTAGCTTTGAAAGCCTTTCAATGAATCTGAAACTACTAAGGATAAATGGCTATTTGTTAACTGTACCACACACATTCTTTCTCTCTCTCCCCCATAGACATATATGTATACAGATACAATGTGTGCGTGCCAGCACACACACACACATGCATGTCATATGCATAACATAGGCACATCACATATAAACATATCACACACATTCACACTAACACCAATAAGAAACCCCCAAACACATACATGCTATATGAAAACACACATACATATACATAAAACACACAAAACATACCCCACACACATGCACATTCCACAGGCATACACATACTACTACAAACCAATACATACACTGCGTGCCATATATATACATATACACATCGTGCACATACCATATACACAACACACGTTCACATACAACATAAACACATAATGCAAACACATACCACACACCAAACACCACGTAAATTTATCACAGACTCATATACACATCACTCCAAATGCAAATATACACATATATATCACAAATATACAGACATATGCATATGAAACACATATAGACATATCCCCACACTATATACAAATTCACCACGTGTACACATAATACATACAAATTCACTACATACACGTATGAACCACATACAAACATGCCCCCATGCACACATGCCCAACACACAGCACACAAACTCCAAATGCAAATACACATACACACATATCACAAACATGCACACAATGTGTACAAACACACATATGCAGTCACCATATATCTGTATGTCTCCTATACAAATACACAAATGCCGCACACATATATACACACTCCAAAACACACATATGCACAAACACAATACACATATACACACCCCTAAACCTACACATGTCACATCAAACATAACACGCATATCACATCACATGCAAATTCATCTTCATTTTCTAACAGAGATTCTGAGAGAACCTAGGAGAGAAAACCTACAGAAGAGAATTGAGACTTTGGGGTACAGTGTGAAAGCTGGATTCAGCTTGAATTTCAGCAATCCAAGTTCAGGAACCACGTTAATTGGCTGCCTACAGATCATCACTTGCTTTTACCTATGCATGTTGTCGTTCAGAAATTGGATATTTTGGCATTTCTATTATCAAAAATGCCAGTAACTACTAGGCTCACACTTTTTGCTTCAACAGCTCATATGTTGACATAATTCACCAGAAGAGAAAGTTTGGAAAGGGGTTTGGTCTTTAAAAGATACTTTTATTTTTTCTATAAAAACTGGACCTTACATTTTTTTTTTATTAAATACTGTTAACTTCCAAAACATTGCTCAATTTTCAATAAATTAATTTATTCTTAAGAAATCCATATTATTCCTCTGACTTTCATAGACATGCCTCAAGACCTCAGTACATGAAAACAATTACTGCAGGTGCCTGGCTCTTGGTGCTGTTCAGCTTTAATATAGCAGCACGAAAACTTATGCCTTCCACCTGTGATGACTGATCCCAGAACCCGCAGACAATGAGTCTAAGCTGAATACAAACAATAACACTCCAAGTAAAGAGACCTTGTTCAATTCAACAGTGGCTCTTAATGAAACACTAATCTCTTCCCATTGATCACAGAAGAGTTATTTGAATTTTTATATCTGTGTGAAAAGTATGGTCATCCCTTTGACATTCTGCATTTGGGTGCCAAAGGAAAATGCTTGCCCGAAATATATGCTATAGGGAGGTAGTGTAGAGTGGGATTCAGGGAGAAGGTTCTGGAACCAGCCTGCCAGAGAGAAGCCAAGTCCAGCTCTCTCGTTGAGTTGCTTACTAGCTAGGTATCCTCAAGCAAGTCACTTAAACCACCAACAGCCACTGTTTTTTACTAGTTAGCTTGAAGTATGGCTAGTATCTAGCTCATAGGATTGTAGTGAGAATTAAGTTAGACAAAATGCTTAGAACAGTGGCTGGCAAAAATTAAGCCCTCAGTAAGTTGTAGGTGCAATTAATAGGAAAGATTATAAGAAGATTTGGTGTTTCTCTTGTCAGCATGAAATTTGAAGTGTTCACATTTATTAGGCATCTTCTCAAGGCTGGGCTTTGGCCATCAACAATCCTGTAATATTAGACATGATTATCTCTATTTTTTAAAAAAGGAAATTGATGATTAAAGAAGTTACAGTAACCTTCCCAATATCACACAGTGAGTGGCAAACTTGAAATGTGAACCAAGGGTGGAATAACCCCAAAATCCTCTTTCTTTCTAACCCATGACTTCATTATAAATGTTCCAAAGACCTTTCCTAGTTACTCTATAAAACTGTAGTCCTACCTCCTAAAGGTCAAGCTAATAATGGACTTAGTCTAGTGTGGAAACATGCTATATCAGAATAATATGGGAAAGGGATCCAAAACCATCTTGATTATGGAATGTAAGGTTCTTTATGGGGGAGAGAGTATCTTACAGATAGTTTAGGGTTTTTATATTTACCCCATGTAAATACATCTTCCAAGATTATTGTGAAATGTGGAAGCAACTCAACAAAAAAGGAAGGCTTTTCTTCTGGTGGCATGTACAGAGAGAAAGACAAAGAAAAATGCACACTGTGAAAGAAAGAAAAAAGAACAGAGAGAGAGGAGGAGAGAGAGAGAGAATTCATTTCATTCCAAAAGAATTGCAGAGGAATTACAAGACCCTATATATCAATATGGTATATCCAAGGATGTTGAGAAGGAAAGTGATGGCTTTAGGAAGCTGGGTGTGGAAAAGGCCAGCTAGCCTGATAGCGCAGTATCAAAAGTCCCTTCTTTATCCAATATTATTTATCCAGCCCAGAATTTAAAAGCCTCAAAACTCAGGCCTCGTAGGAGAACTAAGAAGCCACCCTAGATGTCCTAGAAGAAAAATAGATAAAAGTGCTGTCATAGGTCATGATGGGACCTCATCTCCTTCTCCTCTGTCTAGTATAAAGGGTCCCACTTCTTCCATGGCTACAGAAGTGCAAGTCTGGTAAAAGTCTCAGGGATGGAGCACAGGGAAAGGTTAGACAAGAAGATGGTTAGAAAGTCCAGAAAGTGAGCTGGGATAACCAGGCCATATCTCCCAGGATTCACTACCTTAATCAGTGAAATTCTGGGATTAGAGTACCTTCCCTCGCTCTGCAGATTATCTGAACTTTAATGTTTTTACAGCTTAGAAGATGACTTCATTTCAATTACAAAGTAACCAGTGTTTTTTATATGTCTATCTCCCATATTCTCAAGTACATAAGGTGAGGATCATGGTGATAGTTCCATGTTTATGCATTTGGAAGAGAACCACAGCTTTTTCAGGAGTCAAAAAAGAATACCATAGAAGAAGCACTATTTACAAATAATTAAAATGCACGCCTGCATGAGCGCGCATGCACACACACACACACACACACACACACAGAATAGATGCAGAGAACAGACTCAGCACTCTTAGGAGCATGTCAACGGAGGCATGTCAACACTCAATGAACAAGACGGCCAAAAGCCAGGAAGGTGAACTCACCTTTGGAACTGATAAGAGTCATTGTTTAGCTTTCCATTGTTCTTTGTTTTGATCTAAGGCTGCCTCTCCTATCACTTTCCCCTTGTCACAGTCTCTCACTGTCAGCACTAAAACTGAAGAAAATTTTTCATTCCATCCAAGAGAAATATACTCCCCTCCTTTTGTCTTTTTCAGGAAATTGGTAGCTCATGTTCCACTAACTGGAGTGTTTGGCCTTATCTCATTCCTATAAGCTAAGTGGGAATTTCAATGCCATAACTTGGAATTATTCTGTCCAATTCACCCTAAATGGATTCTGTTCTCATTGCAACATTTATCTCTAGACCTCACTAAAGATAATATTCAGGCTTACGTACAGGCACACAATTGTCCTCTCTTCGGCAATGAGGCCTTTAGAAATGTAATGAAATGTGACAGGCTTTTGAATTGGGCTCTAGAAACTGTTCTTTTATGACCAAATGGATTTCTTGCCATTTTAGAAGCCAGTCTCTACATTGCTTTAAAATTTAAAGAAGGACCTGGGAAATTCTGGGATTTCTAAATAGACAATACTTGCTCATTGTTCCAGAACCATCTTACAGGCATTCATTACTTTTTCTGATATTTATTTGAAACTTGAGAATTAAAAATAACATCTAGTCATCAGATGGAAGCCTCAATGTACTCTTTCATCATCTAAGTATCAAGGATGATACAAACCAAAAATGCAGGCTAAGGTCATGGCTTTTTACAGTGTACAATGGAGTTTCAAGAGAAAATTTATAGCACTAAAAACTGGGTGACATTCTTCCAGAAGGCACTAGTCTGCCCAACTTATTTTTTCATGACTGGCATCTGTTTTGATTAGATGGAACACGTGCTATGTTAATGGTTAAGTAGTTTACCATCTAGTTCAATTCCTTATTTCAAAAGTAGGCCAAGCCTTAAAGAGGTTCAGTGATTTTTCCCAGAGTCACATAGATATTAGACAGCCAAGACTAGGTCGGGTCATTTGAACCTTTTCACTAACATATAATTATCCAATTATGTGCAACCATGACCTACGTTCTATTAAGACTCCACTATTATGATCGCTAAAAAAGGGCCTTACAAATCAGTATCATAGCTCAATTATTCTACAGCATTTAACATACCCTGAAAACACATAGACTGCTATAGCTTATAATAAACACAAATATCTTTTCTCTGACCATAGCATGATAGAAACTAAGCTCAGAAGGATTTATCTAGGAACAAAAGAAGGAAAATGAAATTTACTAGGTTCTCTGGATTCTAGTCCTGATTGTCACTGATAATTCGGTGACTTTGTGGATATCCTTAGCTGTCCTTTTTTTTTTTTTTTTTTTTTTGAGCTGGAGTCTCGCTCTGTAGCCCAGGCTGGAGTGCAGTGGCGCGATCTTGGCTTACTGAAACCTCCACCTCCCAGGTCCTGGTTCAAGCAATTCTCCTACCTCAGCCTCCCAAGTAGCCGGGATTACAGGCACGAACCACCACATGCAGCTAATTTTTGTACTTTTTAGTAGAGACGGGGTTTCACCATGTTGGCCAGTCTGGTCTTAAACTCCTGACCTTGTGATCCACCCGCCTCAGCCTCCCAAAGTGCTAGGATTACAGGCATGAGCCACCGCTCCCGGCCGATATCCTTAGTTTCAACAAGTGAAACTGGGCAAGTCTAAAAGAAAAGTGCTTCAGTGATATTCTCAGGTGAGTGGTTGAATTAGGTAATGATTAAGATCCTTTTCAACACTGAAATTTTATTATTCCTTAATCTGTTTACCAGGAAATTAACTTAAGATACCCTCTTCACTGACCCTATCAAGGAGCCCAGCACAGGCAGTCACAGTGGATTCCACCCACAAAGCAGCTCTGATATGGAGAAAACCAACTCACAATTTCTAACAAACCATTGTAGCAAAGACTTTGCCTTTCAACAATATTTACGTGATCCTTCTTTTTACTATTAATAATAGAATTCCCCACCCAAATTTTCACAAGTTTCAAAGCCTTCCAACTTTAAATGGCAATTCCTGGCCTCCCTTGCAACTAGGTGTGGTTTTGTGACTAAGTTCTGACTAACAACCTGTGAGCCAGAAATGATGTGTTAAGGATTCTTGTAGGTTTTGCCCTTAATTAGAAGAGATGTGCCCTTCACTTCCTCTTTTCCCCTTCTCACTGGCTAGAGAGGAGTTGCTATAGCCAATTTGAACACAGGGATGGAAGCTGTGTGTTGAATATAACAGCATTAATATACCAGCCCTGCATTGCCTATTCTGGACAGGCACATGAAAAAGAAATAAACTATTTTGTTTAAGCCACTGCATTGTGAATCTCTATTTTAACAGCTTAGATGTTTAGCCCAATGATGTAGTTATCAGTGAATTCTGCCACGGAATAAAAATGAGGACTCCAAGCAGAATGCCTTAGTCTTGGATTCTATTCAGTATTACCTAGCCCACAGCATTCCATTTCCATTTACACAGAAATAGTTTTAATCATAAACTAAGACATCTCAAGCTTCATAATTTATAGGAAGATTTGAGGATTACTAAGGCCAATGATGCTTTTAACCCAATATATGCTGCAAAATAATTAATGGTAGAATGAATCTTTATAGTTAACATATTGTAGTCAAATATTACTTTTCAAAAATGCCAATGTCAATAAATAATCCTCCACTGCAGAAACACAGTGCTTTAAATAAAAACACTAGGGTCACCAGTAACAAAGTCATCAGCGTTGGGTTGTGATAGCTACCAGGTTATCTTTATGACACTGTTTCTTCAAATGTAAGAGATTTGTGAATCCTGAAATCCCAGGAATGTCAGGACCAGATACTGTTAAGTTTTCTACCAGCACACTAGCAGAATTATCCACAAAAGTTTTGCTTACTGGTCAGTTCACTGCCACATCTTCCCTTCAGTGCTGGCCCAATTCAGAAATCATTATGTCAGTGTTGTTATATCAGGTTTTGTCTAAGCTGCCTTCTTACATATTTTAAGTTTACCCTAAAGTTTTCTCTGTATATCATAAACTATAACCTAAATGGAGTTCTAATGTGCCAATAACCGAGTTTTGGCCAATCAAAGGTGGCCAACTGTCCAAACTGTGTTCAGATAAGACAAACGTCGAGCTGTAACTAATCTGGCTGTTTCTGTACCTTCCTTCCATTTTCTGTATGTCACTTTCCTTTTTCTGTCCATAAATCTTCTTCCACCACGTGGCTGCACTGTAGTCTCTGAGCCTACTCTGGCTTGGGATGCTGCCCAATTTGCGAATCATTCTTTGCTCAATTAAACTCTTTAAATTTAATTTGGCTAAAGGTTTTTTTTTTTTTTTTAACTGTATGTAAAACCAAGGCCTGATATTCTAAAACATCTAGCTTAACAATAAAGAAAGCCACAATTTGTGTGATATATATATATATACACACACCTTGGAACACTATTCAACCATAAAAAGTAATGAATTAATGGCATCTGCAGCAACCTGGATGGAATTGGAGACCAAATGATTCTAAGTGAAGTAACTCAGAAAAGGAAAACAAACATCATATGTTCTCACTCATAAGTAGGAGCTAAGCTATGAGGATACAAAGTAGTAAGAATGATACAATGGACTTGGTGACTGGGAAGAAAGGCTGGGAGCGAGGGTGAGAGATAAAAGGCTACAAATTGGGTACAGTGTATACTCCTCAGGTGATGAGTGCACCAAAATCTCAGAAATCACCACAAAAGAACTGATTTGTAAGTAACCAAACACCACCTGTTCCCCGGAAACCTACTGGTTTTTTTTAAAAAAGAATGAGCCACAATTTGGTAAGGATAATTGTGGCAGATACTGAAGACTGGTTCATTTAACAACCATTTCAATCTCCTAGCATGCCCTCTTGCTATGAGATACAGGCTGGAAAGCTAAATCCCACATTCTCCAAAGGGTTCTGCAGGAAACCTAGGTCCTTCTAAGCCCACTTACATTCTGCAAGCTACCTGATACCTTATATTCAATCTCTTTCTGTTTACATTGGCTGACCTAGATTCTATTGCTGCAACTAAGAATCCTGACTGATAGAGTCATATTTTAATTCCCTGCTTCTTTAAGGATTAAAGACATGGGGAGTCTCATAAAACATGTTTTTTATGGCTGTCTTCTTACCATTGGCACTTTTAACATTATTTTGTTTAGAGAAAGAGAAGGAAGCACCACACAGAAGGCTAGGTCTTGGGAGCTATGAGTGCTAATCAGAAGTGCTAAATAGCTACCTTCTTATTCCAGACTGACTCACTAGCCATCTGTGCAGACACAGTCATTTTTACACTGGTCTCCATGTGGCAGCCAATGCTGGGTGACTACACGGGGCAATGGAGTTCTTGGATGGGGATAGATTTAATAATTTACTATACTTTTTTAGAAGGTAAAGGAGTCACCAATAGGAGACACAGCCATTAGAAACCCTGTCAACAGACAGATTGTTAGGCCTGCTTCATGAAGCTTTTTAATTCTCTTTTTTTTTTTTTTTTTTTTTAAAGAGAAAGAGAGAGAGAGAATAGGAAGGAGGAAAAAGGAAGAGAAAGAGAGAGAGAGAATGGGGAGGAGGGAGAAGGAAAAGAAAGAGGGAGAGAGAATGGGAGTATTGCTTTCTTGCCCAGGCTAGAATGCAATTTAGTAATGGGTATTGAAAACCTCTTTTATACTGATAATTATACTTAATGATGTAGTCAGGAAGGAATAAGGGAAGAAGATAACAAACAAACAGCCAACCAATATTTAGTTTAAACCTATGAAATGCTATGCGATTACTGAGGAGTGATTTACTTCCAATTATATAGCCACCTTTGGAATAGGTGTGAGGTGGTAATGTATGTTTTGTGTATTTGAAGTGGAGAGTTCTATAAATGTTTATTAAGTTTACTTGTTCCAGGTCTGAGTTCAAGTTCTGAATATCCTTGTTAATTTTCTATCTTGTTGATCTATAGAATCGTTAGCTCTTCTTGTTGCATTGATCCTTTTGCCATTATGTAATGTCATTCCTCGCCTCTTTTGATCTTTGTTGCTTTAAAGTCTACTTTATCAGAGGCGAGAATTGCATCTCCTGCTTTTTGTTTATTAGTTTATTTTTACTCTCTGTTTGATTGGTAAATCTTCCTCCTTCTCTCTGAGTCTTTGTGTATTGTTGCATGTATGATGGGCCCGGATGCAGCATACCGATGGGTTTTGGCTTTTTATCCAATTAAAATATATATAAGTTTAATACCAGCGTTTGATGCTAGCTGGCTGTTTTGCCCATTAGTTGATGTAAATTTTTTATTGTGTTAAAGTTCTTTGCTTTTTGATATATTTTTGGGAAGGCTGATTTTGGTTGTTCCTTTATATGTATAATGCTTCTTTCAGAAGCTCTTGTAAAGCAGGCCTGGTGGTGGTGAACTCTCTAAGTACTTGTTTGTTCGCAAAAGATATAATTTTTCCTTCGCTCATAAAGCTTAGTTTGGCTGGATAGGAAATTCTGGGTTGAAAGTTCTTTTCTTTAAGGATGTTAAATATTGGTCCCCACTCTTTTCTGGCTTGTAGGGTTTCTGCTGAGAGATCTGCTGTAAGTCTGATAGGTTTCCCTTTATGGGTAACCTGACCTTTCTCTCTGGCTGCCCTTAGTATTTTCTCCTTCATTTCAACCCTAATAAATCTGGCGATTATGTGCCTTGGGGTTGGTCTTCTTGAAGAATATCTTTGTGGTGTTCTCTGTATTACCTGGAGTTGAATATTACCCTGCCTTGCCAGGTTGGGAAAATTTTCCTGAATGATATCCTGAAGAGTATTTTCCAACTTGGATTCATTCTCTTCATCACATTCAGGTACACCTATCAAAACGTAAATTAGGTCTTTTCACATAGTCCCATATTTCCTGGAGACTTTGCTCATTCCTTTTCATCCTTTTTTCTGCATTCTTGTCTTCTCGTTTCATTTCACTGAGCTGGTCCTCGACTTCTGATATCCTTCCTTCTGCTTGATCAATTCGACTGTTTAAACTTGTGCATGCTTCGCGAAGTTCTCGTGTTGTGTTTTTCAGCTCCATCAATTCACTTATATTCTTCTCTAAATTGTCCATTCTCGTTAACATTTCGTCAAACCTTTTTTCAAGGTTCTTAGTTTCTTTGCATTGGGTTAGAACAAGTTCTTTCAATTCACAGAAGTTTCTTATCACCCACGTTTTGAAACCTGCTTCTGTTATTGGAACACACGTGTAATCTATTAAGCCTTGTTCCGTTACTGATGAGGAATTGCAATCCCCTGTAGAGGGAGAGGCATTCTGATTTTGAGTATTCTCTACCTTTTTACGCTGGTTTCTTCCCTTCATTATATATTTGTCCGTCTGTCGTCTTTATAATTACCGACTTTCTAACTGGGTCTCTGACGTCCAACTTGTTGATTCCCTGCGCCGAAATCTGAGCAATCCACTGAGCCGGCCAAAACAGCGGTGTTAAGATTGATGGTGCTTTTCTGCCCGGGAATCTCCGGACTCTGCACCAAAAACTGGCGTGCTAAGGCACCAGCAAAACCGCCACACCAGCCACAAGAGTCGCCCTGGCGACCCATGGAGCTCCTCCACTGGGAATCTCCTGGTCCGTGAGCAACTAATATTCGTCTGAAAGTGTGGCGTCCTCTCGTTCTTTGCGCTTTCACTGGGAGGTACGTGCCCGAGCTGCTAATCATCAGCCATCTTGGATCTCTCTCAGCTTTTTAATTCTCAATGTGTGATCCCCAACCAGTAGCATCAGCATTACCAAGAAATTTCTTAGAAAGACAAATTCTCATAGACTTACTGAATCTGAAACTCGGAGGGTTGGTTCCAGGAATTTGTGTTTAACAAAGCCTCCAGGTGATGCTGACACATGCTCAGGTCTGAGGACCACTGGTGTACGTCATCCAGTCCTATGTGAGATTAAATGAAGTTTAAGAAAAGTAGTAGCAGGGCAGGAAAGTGAAAAGACAGTTGAATAAACAAGTCTTTGATTTAAAAGGAAGCCCACTTTAGAAACAGACTATAATTTAATCCCTTTCACATATAAAATGGAAAATGCTTTAAAAGAAAGAGCGTTGTGCTGGGAATCTAAATAATTGGATTTAAATTTTGGATTATTAACTAATAAGCAACTTTGAATGAATCACTTAACTTTTCTGGGCTTCTATTTTCTCCTTTGTAAAATAAAGGAGATGAAATGTTCTCCAATACTCACAAACGCTATTTTCTATAATTGCTTCCTAGGTACCATGCCCTTTCTGGTATAAACCTGATGATAGAAATTTTCCAGCATTCTATTTCTCTACTTAGGAGTCATTCCTGAAGGAAAATTACTAAAAGGTATTATAGTTCTTCATCCCAAGACAGTACTTTCAGTATAATATTCCAGTTTAATTCAGATCTGGTGAAACACACTGGATGTCTGAGAAGTCCAATGTAATATTTAAAATACAATGGGGATTATCAGCATCCTGGAAATACATGCAAATTACATGAGGCTCTTGTGTTATTGATTATTTGGATTGCACATGAGAGTTGAATGTTAAGGACTAAAGTTGAACACATCAAGATTCTGTGTGTTTCTCTCTGTGTGTGTGTGTGTGTGTGTGTGTATGTGTATGTATGTATTAAACAATTTAATCTCCTTCCAATATTTAAGAATTGAGATTCATTGGCATTCAGCCAAGACTGAGGAACATAGTCATTATACTTGGGAAAGCCATAAATTATGCTTCTAAACATTGTGGAAACATTGTAACACTGACAGGAGACTGTGTCCCTTCAGTGAGTTTAGGAATTTTAGAAGGAAAAAAAAAAGACATTTATATAATTGGAGTTTGCAAAAATTGGAGGAGAAGAGAGATTGGCCTACCTAGATAGCAGCAGAGACCAAAAGCAAATCAGTTAAGGAATTTGTTGAAGATGGAAATTCACAATTTGCAATTAAACACATTGTGAAGCTCTAGAATAATAATAAGACAGCTAAAGAAAGGTACAGTAAAAATAGGTATCCCTTAAGGCTAATACCATATATCTTTCTTCCCACTCATTTTTTTGGCAGATAGGAAATACTTAGAAAATATCTGGGAATAAAGATTGAACATGTGAATATTTTAACTCTTTAAATGTAATCACAAAGAAATACAATATTTTAGTTGTGTGTTTCAAGCAGGTGTGAGTTGCTTTACTTTTAATGAGCCTAAAATATAGCATTTCTTTCAAATGTTTGTAAAGCCAGTGGAGTAAGCATGAAAATTTCATGCAAGTTTTATTATATCGAACCATAAATATTCACTGCTTTGAGACTATAAAATGGCAAATTTGAATGGTTCAATCAGATATCTTCTTTGGTCTAGGAGACATCATCTACCTTTAAGAACGGGTTAGTGGCCAGGCATGGTGGCTTATGCCTGCAATCTCAGCATTTTGGGAGGCCAAGGCAGGTGGATCACAAGGTCCACCTGGATCACAAGGAGTTAGAGACCAGCCTGGCCAACATGGTGAAACCCCGTCTCTACCAAAAATATAAAAATTAGCCAGTCCCGGTGGCGGACACCTGTAATCTCAGCTACTTAGGAGGCTGACACAGGAGAATCACTTGAACGTGAGAGGCAGAGGTTGCAGTGAGCCAGGGTCACGCCACTGCACTCTAGTCTGGGTGACAGAGCAAGACTCTGTCTCAAAAAAAAAAAAAAAAAAGAACTGATTAGCACTCTCTGTAAACACTGAGTAACAAAAAAATAATCCTGGCACTAAAAGGGATGGAACTACTACAGGCTATCGAGACCCTTTCTAAAACATGTTTTAAGCCAGTTTTCTACAGAGGTCATTTCAAGGCATAGATGTAATATAAATAAATAAATAAATAAATAAATGAAACAGCACTATTACGGAGCTATTAGAAGCAACAATCAGCAAAGAGTTTTACAAGTAGGTTTCAAAAATAAATATGCTTATGGTTTCACAATTCTGTGTATGTAGTAAAAACCACTAATTACAAACTTCAAAAAGGAGATTTTATAAATCTATTGTATCTCCATAATAACTGAAAAAACTAGAAGAGACTAGATGTACAGAAAATGGACATACAAATGCACTCTCTGGTTCATTTGCAGCTCCAAGGAGGAGGAAGAGCACATTACTGCCAAACCCCAGACATCTGCCTGGTTGCTAGCCAACCTTCACAGCATCATCTCTGCGAAGATTGCATGTCACAGCTCACACCCTTGCCAAGTCATAAGCGTAAAAATACATGCAGTATTAATAGCCTCTGGTATTTCCAGCACGATGCTTGAATTCTGGAAAGGGATCCCCTGAACATTCCTAAATTGAACCATGGTGAGAACTGTCATCTCACGAAATGCCATTTGAGTCTTTGTGGGATCTTTTCTCAAATCTCACTTGTCTAGTCAAGCTCATATTGCTGGTTCTAGGACAGAATAGATGTAACCATAAGCAGTACACTTAACTGGGGCTATGGGAGAGGGGAGTTATGAATTTCAGATGAAAGGCCTGAAAGCTCAGCAAAATGTGCATATGCACAGACCCAGTGCTATATACAACATCAAGAGCCTAAAGGCCTTTGAATCCCTTCCATGGACAGCATATTAGGAATCCTTGCTCTGTATTCTACACAACATGTCCCCACTGCAGTAGTGAAAGTCAACATTGAACACTAGATATTAGGATTTTAGAGAGGACCTAAAAGAGGCATCCTTTTCCTTTACTTTCACAAATAGTGGCCTTTACTTTCTTGATTAGAACTGACAGCTCTAATAGAATGCAAATGGCACTGGGCAATGGGAGAAAGAATCCAGTAGACTGAAACTATACTTACTTTGCTTTCACTGCCATGGGCTCTCTGTCTTTCTTTAAACTTTTCTGCTTGACATTATATATAGTATTATTCTATTTCCAGCATTTCTTTGCCATTACATTTTAAAACTGCTTAGAAGCCCTATTTTTAATAGTAGCCATTTCCATCAATTATCAATAGAAGTTACAATCTGTTGCAAAAAAAAAAAAGTTCTGAAGAAACCAAATATTCAGTCATTTCCCACGATTTATATGAGTTGACTCTGACCATACCAAAGAGTCTCAAAACATGGTTTTGAGTGTATTTCAAAAGCGCCTCTTTGGCCAGGCATAGTGGCTCATGCCTGCAATCCCAGCACTTTAGGAGGCCAAGTTGGGAGGATCTCTTGACGCCAGGAGTTCAAGACCAGCCTGGTCAGCATAGTAAGACCTCATCTCTTTAAATAAATAAACAAACAAACAAACAAACAAACATTTTAACAAAAAAAGAGTGCCTCTTTTTTTTTCCCAAAGGGATGGAATGAAAGGTGGCAAGAATTTATTAAGCACCTATGGTATCTTCAGGATTGTGTTTAAATGCCATGGAAAACACAAAGAAAAAATAGCTTCTTCCTTTAGAGGGCTCACTACCAATTTAAAAAGTAAGACTGATTAATATAAGACAATGAGAGAATAGAACAATTTGCTAAGTATTTACATTCATAGACCATATATTGAAAAAAGTGCTCCAGATAAAGGAAGAAATATTCTATGTTCTATTATCTGACGTTCCTATAGTAAAAACAGGACTTTATGTATGCTGCACTGAAATAGCATGATTGGGAAAAGGGAAAAAGACATGTTAATAATCACCAATAGGCATTTATTTTCTGGCATTCTGCACAGCTTCATGCTATACAACAGGCACCTAAAAAGATTAAGAAGTCATTGCCTCTGTACATAAGTTGCTTACCACTCAAGTTTGTAGTTCCCAAATGATGAGAAAGAAAAAGTTGCTTTATTTTTTTTCCTACTTGAAGTTCAAGAGGAAGTGTCGAAGGAGAAATCTGTTCTTGCAAGATTCTCAACCAGCAACAGAAACATTTCCATTAGAAATATAGCAAATAGGACTGTTCTCTTGAGATTTCCAACCTAATTAGTCAGATGAAAACATTTTTCAGATATTCCTCTGCTCATGTGTTTAGAAATGATAAAAAATCATTGAACATATTTTCTCCTCTACTATCTCTGGAACACAGGCTGTGTCACTTGAGGTTAAAGAAGAAGGCTGGCAAAAACAAATTTGAAGGTCATTTAGAAAGAGGGCAGGCCTGGAATGAAAATAAAAGAACCCCAAACAATTCTCAGAGAGTCCCAACCAATTCACATTTAAGATATTAATGCTTAATAATTTTCAATCCCTAAACCAAGTTGCAATAAGACTAACTGGGTAATGATGAGAATGAATGAAGGTAGTTGAATCAAACAGAATTTTATTAGATGGTCTTTTGCTGTAATTACAATCCAATCCAGGATCACAGTAAAGCAACAAGGCTACATGAAGCAAAGACGTGTTGAATCCAGTGCACATTTTTTTATAGTCGCCAGCCTTGAACTGACTTTCAAACTGCCAGCTACACTTTGCCATATTAAGCACTATATAGTCACATGCCATGAACAGTGGTCTTCATTGGAGAGAGAGAGTTATTCTTTATTGCACTATATAGAACACATAGAAAATTACATAAAATATACATGAACTTTTTGACATTTATTCAAATAGTCCAATCCAGTCAAGAAATAGAATATTACCAGTACTCCTTAAGCCATCTCTGTCCTAGAGACAACCAATAACCACTATCTTTACTTGTGTTCATCATTTTCTTGCTTTTCTTTTAGTGCTACTACTTATGCATGCATTCCTAAGCAATAGAGTCTGGTTTTGTCTGTTTTTGAATTTCATAGGAACAGAATCAAACTGTAGGCATTCTTTTGTGCCACTATTCCTTTGTCTGACTTTACATTTGTGACAATTTCCAATGATGTTGCCTGTAAGTGACTGTTCATTTACATTACTGTTTGGTATTTCAATTTATTTCTTTGTTATACATATATTCAGGGCCCATATATGACAGTTCTCTAGGATATGTTGCTGGAATTGCTGGGTCATATAGTATGTATATCTTCAGCTTTCCTAAATAATGCTGAGCTTCCTTTCAATTTCAATCCTAATTTTAACCAATTTGGTCAGTGTGTCATTGTCATTTCCACGTAATTTTTCTAATTGCTATTAAGGTTGAGCACCTTTTCCTACGCATACTGGCCTCTCCTACTTAATTTAACAATCAACATCACCCTAACTAGGCTTCTTTGTACAGCACATGCATATGCAGCAAGTAGCTTGACTATTTTTCAGTTGATTTGGAATGATTTCACCATTGTGATTATAAAACTCTCCTATCAACTGTGCTTCAGTTCATATCAGTCATTGAAACAGTCTGCAAAGGATGGAATGCTTTTTTGTTAAATCTACAGTTTGATGTTATAAAGAAACATGTTTAAATCTCAGCCTATACCTAGTCTTTAAGCTAATCATGGTGAAGTTTTACTAGGATAAAAGATGAAACATGAACTCTTTCCAGCACAAAAGGAAGCCTGTTTAGTACAGAAATTGAAGACCTAAGATCCATCAATGCAGGGCATTATGATAGTAGCTTATTGAATTGGTTTCTATTTTCTGAGTGGAATTACAGACTTTGAAATTTAGAGTAACACTAGGATTCTCTCTTCTTCTGAATGAAAGAGCCCTAGAATTTCAGAGTAAGAAAGATGTAATATGCTATTGTGTTTCTTATAGAGGCATTCATTAACTATTTACCTCACGTGCCCCAAATGGTCAAGGGCAAGCTATACTCCCAGTGATAAAGAACATTTTCTGAAAGAGCCTCTATTTTGCAGAAACGTGTCCTGCTCTGCATATCCTTGGGGATACAGAGCAGAGAGCCTCCCTATGTTTGGTATTAATCTTTTAATCCTCTTAGATCATTTGGTTTACTATCCTAATCTACCTGTTTTCATTGTTTTTCTGTTACAAATCAAAAAGAAAATCGTATCAGCAAATGCTCAGAAGTATTTTTATAAAACACAAAACACTAATTTTGGTGGGCATAAACTAAAATAAAACTTTGTCTTTACATCTCAAATTCCATGAATATACATCCATCTTCCAGTTTTTTTAACTTTTATAAAGAAAAAAAAATTCCAAGACCTATCCATAAGTAAGCATACCTCTTTAAGTGCATAACTACAGAAGATACAGATGAGTGGAAACTTCAAAATGCATAACTGAGCAAACAGCAAAGAAACATTCAAAGGCATACATCTTCCTGGGCTTTTGGCTTATTTTGCTTTTGTTGTTGTTGTTGTTGTTCTCAGAGTGAATGCCAAATTTACAGAGCACTAAATTCAGAATATAAAGGAAAAAAACTTACATGAAATGTGATATAAAAATAGCTAACCAATTGCCACTCAGAGGAAAATAAAACCAGTTATTTAGCTGAATTGAATATTTGATTAGAACAGTTGCTGTATCTGGATATTGCCTTAATCTCTTCAAGAAGGATATTAGGAAGGTACAATTGTCTCAATTGTTAACACATTGGCATTTTATCAGAGGTATCTTCATGGGGAAATTTTTCAGAATGGGTAACTACTTCTAGATTTCTGGCACACATTTTTGACAAGGAAAATTTTTTTCAATTTTATATCATGGTATATTATGATATTCACTTTCTATGGAAATCCACTTCACATTTATATGAGATGTTACATTCAATAGAACCCTAGTGCATAGCAGTGTTAAGTACTTAGGAAACACTCCAATTCTTGTTGAATGAATAAATGAAACATTTTTGTGGCCTACAATTGACTTCATTTTAAAGGTTTAATTTATATAAGTAGGGTGTACCCGTAATTTTTAAATAAAGGCTTATAAAATCTCCAGCTTAATCAGTTTAAAATTTTAAGCCAAAATTAGTCTAAAAGTAGAGTAAGGGAACTCCTTTCTTTCTAATAACCAGTATTAACTTCAACAATCAAATCAATAATTTATAAGTTATCAAAATAAAATTGAAGACTATCTATCTTTCTCTTTTGTTTGAGGGCAGAAAGAAAAAGAGAAATGAAAAGAAGGAAGGAAGGAAGAGAGGAAGGAAGAAAGGAAGGAAGGAAAGAAGAGAGGAAGGGAGGGAGGGAGGGAGGAAGGAAGGGCATTTTTATAATGACATTAAGAGAAAGACAAGTTTAGCACCCCTTCTCCAAATACAGCATGGTATAACAGAAAAACATAGACGTTAGCTCTGCTCATATTCAGGCAACAAATACTATTGAGAACCTATGTCAGATACTGTGTCAAAAATAAAGTAAAAAAATTTAATAAATATAACACAGCCCTTATCAGATAATCTTACAGTTGCTTGGTGGTGCTCTATTCAACCCTGTATTCAAATCTTATTTTTACCATTTATATGACTTTGTACAAATTACATAATATCCCAAAGCCTTGATTCTCTCACCTGTAAAACTTAGGAAAGTTTAATTTGCCACACGAAATGTGGCAGTGTACTCTATGTACACATGTGTGGTGCATCCATAGTAGGCCCTAACATAGATGAAGTCCTCTCATCTGCTCCTCTTTCATCTGCAAACAATCAGTTATCCCCAGTAAGACATGAAAAAGGAAAAGATATTGACATATTTATGATACAATTTATTGTTTCAAGATCCTTTTAAATCAAGGAGCAAGTATTATAATCCACATTTTGTTGGATAGAGGAACTGAATTTATAATACTAAATCTATTACCTATATGTTCATATTTTTCTATTTTTTTATTTACTAAACTACCCATAATGACTACTTTATCATTAAATGTGATGATGGGAGTGAAACAAACTTGTTTACAGAGTCCTCTGAGTATAAACAACAAAAGTTTAGAGAAAGAGGATTGCGAACTGAAATAAAAATGAGAGGGAGAGACCAAAAAAAAAAAAGTACCTATTAATGCCTCATATCAACATTATTTATTTAACTAATGGTACAAAATAATTTAGTTAGTCTAAAAATCAGCAGAGTCAATATGAAAGTCAATGTTTTCTTTCTTTCTTTTTTTCTTTTTGAGATGGAGTCTTGCTCTGTCACCCAGCCTGGAGTGCAGTGGCACAATCTTGGCTCACTGCAAGCTCTGCCTCCTAGGTTTAAGGGATTATGCTGCCTCAGTCTCCCGACTAGCTGAGATTACAGGGGTCTCACCATGTTGGCCAGGCTGGTCTTGAACTCCTGACCTCAAGTGATTGACCTACCTCAACCTCCTAAAGTTCTGGGATTGCAGGCGTGAGCCACCATGCCTGGCTGAAAGTTAATATTTTCTCATTTATTTCTTGTTTTAGTTGGCCTGACTCGTTTGATATTACTTTTATTGTTTTTCCTATTAATTTGATGTAAAGGTTTGAGAAAACAAGTTCATCTCTTCAGCTTGACATGGTCAAATAAAAAAATTCAGAAGGTGAGGGAATGGCAAAGGGTATTGACAAGTGACACAATAACAAATTGGAGAACATATTTGCCACATGTAGAAATATTAATATTAACTTTAAAATATATAAAGAAGTAAAAGAAAAACAACCCAAAAGAAACATAAAAGACATTAATACTTGGATAGGCAATTCACGGCAGAACTCTATATGATCAAAATATTAAAATTTCTAACTAATAATTAAAGAAATACAATTCAAAACATTAAGAGAAATTTATTTCTATCAGATTAATTATATGCACTTTTGCTAAGGGTGTTTGTAAATAAAAATTTTCTTGCAATGTATTTGGAAATGTAAATTCATGTAAAATGTATGAAGGCCAAGTTGACAATGCCTATAAATAATTAAAATGTATACGCTCTTTGTCCAAGAAATTCCACTTCTGGAAATTTATCTTATGGTTATAAGTATGAAAAGCTACGAACAACTGTTTCTTCTATCATTTTTTTATATTAGTGAAAAGTTCAGAACAGTCTAAGTGTCCTCAGATAGGGAAATAGTTTTAAAAATTACAATTAAGCTATAAAATGGAATATACTGTGATATGGCTTGGCTCTGTGTCCCCACCCAAGTCTTATCTTGTAGCTCCCATAATTCCCATGTGTTGTGGGAGGGACCCACTGTGAGATGATTGAATCATGGGGGCAAGTCTTTCCTGTGCTGTTCTTATTGCAGTGAATGGGTCTCACGAGATCTGATGGTTTTAAAAACAAGAGTTTCTCTGCACAAGCACTCTCTTTGCCTGCTGCCATCCACGTAAGATGTGCTTGCTTCTCCTTGCCTTCTGCCATGATTGTGAGGCCTCCGCAGCCATGTGGAACTGTGAGTCCAATTAAACTTCTTTCTTTTGTAATTTGCCCAGTCACAGGTATGTCTTTATCAGCAATGTGAAAATGGACTAATATACACTGTGACAAAAGTACTTCTCAAAATTATATGCATATATGTGTAGGACATGAAAACACATCCCAAAATATATCGTGAACAAAAATTAAACTGTAGAACAAAATGCATAATTTTTTCCAATTTGTGCAAAAATATTAGCTATATATGTGTGTTTATGTCTTTGTCATGTATCTAAAAAGAAGACCTAGAAGATATCAACCAATCTACTAATAGTGATCTATTAAAAGGAGAAATTGATTAAGAGCATTGAGGGAGAGGAGGACATATTCTAGGTAACTTTGCTTGAAGTTTTATAATATGCATGTATTATTTTATGTACATGCAGAAAAAAAGGAAGAAAACTTGTACTCTGTATCTGCTCACAATTTTCTTCCAAAGAAAAATAAGACAGAAAAAATATTTAGATGATGTAACAATTAAAAAAGGTTAATTTTTCTCATTTTTCAGTGATTATTTTGGTCCTGCATGAATAGTGTCAGTGCAATCTATGCCCTAGTATGCTTTTCCTGAGGGCTAAATTTTCTGAAACAAAAGTTTCATTCAGGGAAGATGTTAACTGATTCATTTTTACCTGATGCAGGCAGGAATTATCATCAAAGTTTTCTTCTACAATTGCAATAAAGTCTATCATTCTCCGTCACTGCCCCTTGTGTGAACACCAATTGCTTGATGCTGTGTTTATGTTTTATCAAACCACTTTACATGCCTTGCCCTCCCATCTAAATTTTCAGTCTACCTAGAATCAGGTTCTGGGTCCTCTGCTTTCTCACAGTGCACTGAACCTAGCAAAGGAATTAACTTGGTAAAACTTCAATTCATGGACACCATGGACATCCAACCATTAGTGAAAGGTATATCAGTATCTGTGTGATCACTGTTCCAAAAGAATGAGAGAGTACTCACCAGGCCTGGTCCAAGATCTCACTTTGTTCCTTAAGAACTTGGATTGTTTCTATGAGATTCCTCAATTCTAAATCTTAAATTGGATTAATTTGACTTAATTTAAAAAATAATAAGACTCTAGAGCTATAATTTGATCCACACATCAAGGAAAAAAATCTTAAACCTAAATATACAATTATACACTGCTTGATGAATATTCAGTGAACCAGCATTTTTTTTAACAATAGTAGCAATAGGCATGAAGGATGCTGACAATTCTGTCTTCCCAAGGCTGGCTGAAGGCAGTGGGAGTAACGGCATTTGGGAAAATAGCCACAGTACTGTTAGTTTCACATCTCTGACAGCTAGGTCTAAACTGGAATTGCAGTGAAGAATGGGCCAACAGCTACAGCTCCCATCAATACCACCCACTCTGCCTGCTCCAATCCAACATCTCCCACCACAGCCCTCACTTACACAGACATGCATACAGGTATATCTTCAAAGGGCCAAAAATTAGAAAGCAGAGCTCAGGTCCCAGAAGCAGGGGTCCTTCATGTCAGTGAGTGGAGAACTATCCAGATAAATAGGGAAGCATGCATGCAAAGAGCCAGGGATCCCCATGTGGAGGACTTATCACAAAGAGCAAAAATGAAATAACATAGCCCAGTGCCTCCTACACTATTATTACTATTATGAAAAAAATTAGTGCCACAAAAGAAGTCCCTGGAATGAATCTTTTTCCACTAGCAAAGGGATTACTTTACATTATTCTCAAATTTCTACAAGGGTCAGGCACAGTGGCTCATGCCTATAATCCCAGCAGTTTGGGAGGCCAAGGTGGGCAGATCACTTGAGGTCGGGAGTTCAAAACAAGCCTAGCCAGTATGGTAAAACCCCATTTCTGTTAAAACTACAAAAATTAGCCAGACATGGTGGTGTGTGCCTGTAATTCCAGCTACTCGGAAGGCTGAGGCAGGAGAACCGCTTGATCCCGGAAGCCAGAGGTTGCAGTGAGCCAGGATCACGCCACTGTATTCCAGCCTGGGTGACAGAGTGAGACTCATCTCAAAAAATGTATATATTCCTACAAAGGTGATGGAAATACATTAACTCCAGGTAGATCATGTACCAAACATGAGGTGGGCCAGATACATTTTGATTAAACTTAAACCTTTAAGAATAGTCTTTGTACCTATAAGTAATATGATCAGTCCTCTTTTTCTTGAAACATACAATCTTCTCAATCCATTTGCCTACTTTTGAAAAAGACACAGGTTTTTATAATTTTGCACTTTTACCTAACTTTATCATAAAAAAACACTTCAACCTTGATCATAGGTGACAACTCATTCTCCATGTCCAGGAGAAATTAGAGAATGGCTTGAAAGAGTATGTAGGTTTTTTATCAAACTTACCAGATAATGTGTTTTCCACAAATTGAAAGTTTGAGGCAACCAAGTCTATTGGTGCCATTTTTCCAATAGCGTGTGCTTACTTTGTGTCTCTGTGTCACATTTTAGTAATTCTTGCAATATTTCTAACATTTTCATTACTATTATATCTTCTATTTTACTCTGTGATCACTGATCTTTGATGTTACTATAGTAATTGTTTTGGGTACCACAAACCATGCCCACATAAGATGGCAAACTTATTCAATAAATTTTGTGTGACATCACTAATCATCAGGGAAATACAAATTAAAACCACAATGAGATTCCAACTTACTCCTGCAAGAATGGCCATTATTCAAAAGTCAAAAAACAATGGATGTTGGCATGGGTGTGGTAAAAAGGGAGTGCTTATACACTGCTAGTGGGAATGTAAACTAGTATAAACTTTATGGAAAACAGTATGAAGATTTATTAAACAAAAGCAGATCTACTAATTGATCCAGCAGTCCTCCTACTGGATATCTACCCAAGGGAAAATAACTCATTATATCAAAAAGACACCTGCATGCATATGTTTACTGCAGCATGATATGGTTTGGCTCTGTCTCCACCCAGATCTCATCTTGCAGCTCCCATAATTCTCACGTGTTGTGGAAGGGACCTGGTGGAAGATGATTGAATTATGGGGGCAGGTCTTTCCCGTGCTGTTCTTGTGATGGTGAATGGGTCTTAAGAGACCTGACAGTTTTAAAAAATGGGAGTTTCCCTGCACAACCTCTCTCTTTGCCTGCTGCCATCCATGTAAGACGTGACTTGCTTCTCCTTGCCTTCCACCATGATTGTGAGGCCTCCCCAGCCATGTGGAACTATCAGTCCAATTAAACCTCTTTCTTGTGTAAATTGCCCAGTCTCTGGTATGTCTTTATCAGCAGCATGAAAACAGACTAACACATAGCAAAATTAACAATTGCAAAGATATGAGGCCAACCTAAGTGCCCATTAACCAATAAGTGGCTAAAGAAAATGTGGTATATATACACCATGGAATACTACTCAGCCATAAAAATTAATGAAATAACGTCTTTTGCAGCAACTTGTATGGAGCTGGAGGCCATTATTCTAAGTTATGCAACTCAGGAATGGAAAGTCAAATACTATATATTCTCAAGTGGGAGCTAACCTACAGTTATACAAAAGCATACAAAGTGACATGATGAACTATGAAGATTCAGTACGGAGAGAGTGGAAGGCCAATGAGGGATAAAAAAAACTGCATATTGAATACAACCTAGACTACCCAGGTGATGTGTGCACTAACATCTCAGACTTCACCACTATACAATTAATCCATGTAACGAAAAACCACTTGTACTCCAAAAGCTATTGAAATAAAAGAAAAAATAATATATAAAAATAAAACAAAATAAAATAAATGTTTTGTGTGTTCTGACTGCTCCACTAACTGGTTATTCCCACATCACTGGCCCTCTTCTCAGGCTTCCCTATTTCCTGAGACACAACAATATGGAAATTAAGCTGACTAGCAACCCAACAATAGCTTCTAAGAGTTCAGGTGAAAGGAAGGTTTGCACATCTCCACTTTAGATCAAAAGCTACAGATGATTAATCTTAGGAAGGCATGTCAAAAGCTGAGGTAGGCCCAAAGCTAGGCCTCTTACACCAACAGTTAGCCAAGCTGTGAAAGTAAAGAAAAAGTTTTTGAAGAAAATTAAAAGTGCTACTCCAGTGAATAGCCAAAGATTAAAAGAGAGAGAGAGAGAGAACCAGGCTTATTGCTGATATGGAGAAAGCCTATTTTTAGTAGACTGGATAGAAGACAAAACCAGCCACAACATTCCCTTAAGCTAAATCTAACCCAGAGCAAGGCCCTAACACTCTTCAAATTCTACGAAGGCTGAGAGAGCTGAAAAAGCTGCAGAAGAAAAGTTTGAAGCTAGCAGAGATTGGTTCATGAGGTTTAAGGAAAAAAAGTCATGTCCATATTATAAAAGTGCAAGGTGAAGCAGCAAGCACTGATGTAGAAGCTGCCGCAGGTTATCCAGAAGAACCGGCTAAGACAATTATTTAGTGTCTACAGGCATCCTTAATAGGATAATAGATTTTTAATGTAGATAAAATAATCTTCTACTGGAAGAAGATGCCATCTATGACTTTCATAGCTAAAGAGAAGTCAATGCCTGGCCGCAAAGCTTTAACAATCAAGCTGACTTTCTTGTTAAGGGATAATGCAGCTGGTGACTTCAAGTTGAAGCCAATGCTTATTACCATTCTGAAAATCCTAGTGCCCTTCAGAATTATGCTAAATCAACTCTGCCTGTGCTCTGTAAATGGAACAACAAAGCCTGGATGACTCACATCTGTTTACAGCATGGTTTACTGAATATTTTAAGCCCACTGTTGACACCTACTACTCAGAAAAAAAAAATGATTTCTTTAAAAATATTACTGCTCATTGACAATGCACCTGGTCACCCGAGAGCTCTGATGGAGACATATAAGAAGATTAATATTGTTTTCATGCCTGCTAACACAATATCCATTTTGTAGCTCAGGGGTCAAGGAGGAGTTTCCACTTTCAAGTCTTATAATTTAAGAAATACATTTCATAAAACCCATAACTGCCATGGATAGTGATACATCAGAGGGTGTATTAGTCCATTCTCACATACTAATAATGATGTAGGATTTTTCTTCTTGGTCACTTTACAAGCCAGGGACTTCCAGCCAGCAATGCCCTGCCCGGGCCCCTCTTGGCCATGCTGGCATGTCCCATCTCACCTGTGTTATAGCTTGTACCCATGTTTGGTGGTTTCTGAGCTCAAGTACCACACCCATGAAGGATGAGGATGTTTCACACTGAAGGGTGAGGAGGGTGGAGAATAATTTTATTGGGTTATGAAACAGCTCTGAGCAGAGAGGGGATTTGGGGGTGATCCTCCTATGTGAAGCGAAAGTCCCCCATATGGCTGGGTCTGGCGCTTTTTATGGACTCAGAATAGCGAGTGCATGCTGATTGGTTTGGGAGCAAACAAAAAAAGGTTAAAGCAAAGACACCACTCAAAAGTGGGCATGACAGTGTAGGAAACCAATTAGGAAAGGGTAGGTACATTTAATATAGGTGAAAGGTCGGGATCAACCAGAAGAAAGCGTGCCAAACGGAAAGAAAATGCTCAATGCGCATCCAAGGATTTAACATGTGGTTTGGCTTTCTGGCTTTAAACTGTCTTTGTCTTGGAGGAAGTAACTGTAGATGTGATGGAATAGCAAGAGAACTAAAAGAAGTAGTGGACATGTTGAAATGACAACAAAGAACTTAGAACATTCCATAAATGTAGTTGATAAACAGCAGCAGAGTTTGAGAGGATTGACTCCAATACTGAAACAAGTTCTATTGTGGGTCAAATGCTATCAAACATCATAGCATTCTACAGAGAAATTTTTCATGAAAGGAAGAGTGTGGCAAACTTTATTATCTTAAATAATTGCCACAACCTTCAACAACCACCACCCTGATCAGCCAGCAGCTATCAACACTGAGACAATACACTCCACCAGCAAAAAGATTACGACTCACTGAAGGCTGGGATGATTGTTAGCACTTTTAGCAATAAAATATTTAAATTGAGGTATGTACATTGTTTTTTAGACATAATGCTATTGCACACCTAACAGACTATCGTATAAACATGACATTTATGTGCACTTCAACTTCAGTGTGAAGCCAATGCTCATTACCATTCTGAAAATCCTAGAGCCCTTAAGAATGATGCTAAATCTACTCTGTATGTGCTCTATAAATAAAATAACAAAGCCTGATGACAGAACATCTGTTTACTGAATGGTTTACTGAATATTTTAAGCCCACTGTTGACAACAAAAAATTCATGTGACTCAATTTATTGTGGTGGTTTGGAGCAGAACCTCCAGTACTTCCTAAGGATGCCTGTAGTTCACGGCCATTGGAAATGGGATGTGAGAGCCACTCCTCAGCTCCAGCCTCTTGAGGCCACACAGTCACACAAAACTGCAGGCCCAGGCACACGAAATCTCTTCATTTTTCAAGAGAAACAAGAAACTTAGATTTTTGCTTTTGTGTTGAGGATAAATTTAAAAATTTCTAAACACTCTGTAGAGGCAGAGAAAACATATCCGATGGTCAGACAGGACCCACAGTTACTCCGGCTTGGACCTCCTCTCAACATTTACCCTAAAATAATTTTATGTGTGTTTATGTTGGAGGGAAAGTGAACAAATCAATTACATAATGTTATATAGGGAGAAGAATAAATAAAAAGGAGAAGAATGTCAACATTAGTTCCACTAAAATTTGAGTTCGCATGCTTTCTTCTTATATAAAGTATAAATTAGTTGCAATTAATTTAGAATTCTTATAGTATCTTTTAAATTATAAATTTAAATTATAAATTAGTTGCAAATAATTTAGAATTCTTATAGTATCTTTTAAATTATAAATTTAAATTATAAATTAGTTGCAAATAATTTAGAATTCTTATAGTATCTTTTAAATTATAAATTTAAATTATAAGTTAGTTGCAAATAATTTAGAATTCTTATAGTATCTTCACCTCTTTATGAAATCTATCATGGTGAATTTTATAAGTGTATTACATGATATCTAAGATAATTTTGGTGGACTCAAAGTTCTCAAAACCACCAGAAGAATATTTTAAAGAAATCATTTCCATATATTAAAATTCTGGTGTCAAGCTTACTTGCTTACTTGGTAGAAGGGATCCTTTTATGAACCCAAGTAAAATACACATCAGACTGACTCTTTGTGGCTAACCTAGGGAATTTGCTTATTTTCTGTCTCCCAGTCTGAACTGTATTATGTAGGAGTTATCAAAATCTCACCTTTGCCAAGGTTTCACTCCCTACACTCTTTAAAAAAAAAATCCTTAATTAATTTCTGATTGAAAAGAGGCATGTTTATAATTCTTCATTATATAAACTTCTTATATATTTAAATAAAACCTGGTACTCAAGTTTTCCTTTCTAAATTTCAGTTGGTCCAAGTGACCCAAACCTGACAACAGAAAGAACAACTCTAAAATGGATAGCTCTTCCTCATCAATGGCCAACTGTTTAAATACATACAAAGTATCTTGGATCAGCCACCTAAAATGGTCTTTAATAACTAAATTTTCTGACAGTCCACAAAGAATACAAAGTCTTCTTTTCTTAATAATAACACCATGCCTGTACAATGGTGAAATAGGAAGGGTTTCAGTGACTCAGTTTTGTAAAACATAGAAAAACAAAAGACCAGTGGGCACCAGGAAACTAAGTAAGACCTATAAACTTCCCTATTTCAAAGAAGCAGAAATACTGAGAAATGGAAGCTAAGGCTCATATCCTTTAGGGAGGACTTCAACACTCTGATCTTTCAAGTTAATGTTAGCTTTTTGATATTGATGAAATAAATGATCAGGTTCCAATATAGCAAAGTCTCAGTTATATACCCTGATGAAGAGATCAAGATGACATGGACAAACCAAACGGGAATGAGTCAACAGAGTATTTTAAAAGAATGTGTTTGGCTCTGGCAGAAACTTCATGCTTTCATGTAGTAGTTTCATAACTCCTTTTCTAATTAGGTTTGGATTAATTTAAATAAAAATTAGTTTCTGTTTCCTGAACCACTGAAAGCAGAGAGAGATGACTTAGAACATTCTTCTGGCCAAAATTACTGCAGCTTAACCAAGGGCAAGCAGTAAGATAGCATCCCACGCTTAGATGATCTGGAGTTCAATTTAATACACATTCTTCTTCAGAGAAATTCAACATTCATGACTAAGAGAACCTAACCCAAAAGCAGTAGCATCACCTTCCCTTACTCCCTCTGAGTGAAAATAAACTGGAGAATGGCTAAGCCCCAAAACAGTGAGTTGCTAATAATCATAGTTATCATACTTCTTTTGGAGGAAATAAGATTTAATCCAATGCCTGCATGTGCCTTTTCAGGAAATTGCTCATCTGTCCAATTAAGCTCTTCTTTCTTCACAAGTCTGTGAGTACATTCAGTAGGCATATGGCTTCCAGAAAACCTTCTTGCCCTTTGTTGGTCATTGGAAATTTCTAATATGGTCATTGGAAATCTCCATTTTAAGGAGATTCCATCACTTTGTATTAATCACTGGTTAAACTTCATTGACACTTGCTTGGAAAGTGCCATTTTCTATTGGGAAGCACTTTTGAATGAGCACAAATTAAAAATGCTCAGAGATTATAGAGGTGGGATTATGACCTTGTCACTAGCATAAAGCATCTAACTGCTCAGAGACTCCAAGTATACATATGCCCAAGCAAGCGTATTTCAGCTTGTTTATTTGTTTTCCAGTGAAATAGCCATTGTACTTTGCCCTCTGCCCTTTTCGTATTATACCACAGGGAACCTGCTCTCTGTCCTGGCTTCCATCAACTAACCTTGCTTTATTTCCTGTCCTTGCAAAGTTAGTACAACCCACTTCACTTCCACCATAATCATTTTCCATTTCCTTCTTTCTAAGCCAGGTTCTTCATTTCTACCTCAATTGAAGAAAAATGTAACATTTATGAAGTCCTGTGTCAGATCCTGGAAACATGAAACAAAATAAGACAAGGGTTTTGCCCTCCAGGAGCTCGTGGTGCAATGGAAAGCAAAATACAGACTCAACCCAAAACCCCACATTCAACTGTGATGGGAACAAGAGAAAAAAAGTCCTGTTTAACATGTTTAACAGTGAGTGAAAAAAGCAATCAAGAAGAAGCAAGTGTCATTCTTTCTCTATCTATGAAAAAAATTATTATTACTTTGAAATGCTTTTCTGCTCTGCAAATAATGCTATTCAAATATGTGGTCATACATATGTCAAGAGGGAAAAGAAGGGATTTACCGAGCATGTTTGTCTTTTCCCACTGACCTGTTGTATCTAAAATACTTATAGAAAAGTTATTCTTATTTATTAAGTTATATTCACATAGACTATAATTATAAATGACATTAAAAGAAACAAGGATGACAATATTGAAGTCGACTGAACCTAAATGAATCCCTTCCCTCTCAAAAAGCATAAGATACCAGTAACAGAACAGCCCTGAAACCCAAGTTTCATTCAGATTTTCCATCCCTTTAGCCCACTTTGAATCAAAGCTACACAACCTCTTAGGTCTGTAGAAAGCCATCACAATAGAGATAATTGTAAGCCTTCAAGCAGATCTCTGGATTTAAGATTTAACATTCCACCAGTACTGGAATGCTTTCAGCTCTATTCATGCGCACCAAAATGGCTGGAAGAGGATTTAGTTGATCTATGTGCATGCAGCCCAAAGCCTGTGGGCTCCTCACATCTGCTACATTTATAGGTTAAGAACAGATCCAGGCAAGGTCAGTTCCATGCATTTCAAATATTTGAGTTCAGGAAGTCATTATTTGAACATGCATTATGACCATTCAACAATTACATGGTGACTTGGGGAAGCCAAAGTCACGGTACTACAAAAACATTCACAAAGGGCTGATGGATCTGTTATAATACTAGTCACCACTTACCCTCCTCCACTGAACACTGGCTTGTATTTCCACCCATCACAACACTAGCAACTCTAACCAGTGGTGTGAATGTCATACATGTTAGAACAAATACAAAGGCAAAGCAAAAGATTGCCAAGCAAAACGGCAAACATCACAAAAGTTGTAGGATTTCATAAGGTTAACAGTGATGTTGAAAAACGTGTTAGATCACACACACACACACACACACACACACACACACACATAAGCCAATGAGCAGAGTTAGACCTAAAAGTTAATAAATAGGAAATCAGCAAAGATGCTGATGTGATAGGCATGGCAAATATATATATTTGAAAAAAAAAAAAGGATTTTAAAAGGCCCTTAAGGGCCAGTAATGGTGGCCCATGCATGTAATTCCAACAGTTTGGAAGGCCGAGGTGGGCAGATCTCTTGAGGTCAGGAGTTCAAGATCAGCCTGGCCAACATGGTGAAATACAGTCTCTATTAAAAATGCAAAAATTAGCCAGGCATAGTGGTGCATACCTGTGGTCCCAGCTACTGGAGAGGTTGAGGTGGGAGCTTTGCTTGAGCCCAGGAGGTTGCAGTGAGCTATGATGGCACCATGTACTCCAGCCTAGGTGATAGGGTGAGATCCTGTCTAAAAAGAAAAAAAAAATAGAATGCAGTTCAAGAAATCAAAAAAGTCATTGAGAAAATTAAAAAAAAAAAAAGGTCACTTAAGAAAACTGACAAAGTCCTTACTTTACTTATTTCGAAATATACCCTCATTGTGGCCACATTGCAAAAGTCATACATATGTTAAATGAGGGTTTCAGTATTGCTATCATATGTTTTTATTCAACAATTAAGCCAAAAATGAGTGATCAGCATTTGATTCATCTGTTTGTTTCCTTAAAGTGCTAAATATAATTTAAATAGTTTAAATGTAATAATAAATAAATTATCATGAGATTTAGTTTCCTTTTGAAGCTATAGACCCAATCACAGTTATTTTCATTATTCTTAAAATATTATAGCTGTATTCATTTTTGGGAGCTTTATATATATACATATATATATATGTATGTATTTTATGGACATATGGACATATGGATAATGAGGAACCATTCACTGCTCCAGCCATGGTCCTTGCCCCAAAGAAGCATCTAAAAACCTGCAAGGCTGCATCACCTATCAAGCAAGTCATAGGTGACCTCTGTGACATCAACCAGTGGAGAGGGATTCTTCTGAACCCTATGCACACATAACCATGGTTAATTAACTTAGGGCTATTGGGAGAGTTTGCCCCTTACATCAAATGAGGCTTTTCCTTTGATTAAAATGAAGGACTTAGCACACTAAATCTACTTTTCCAGTACTAATGAAAGCAAATCTATCAAAGAAAAAAAACTCTCTAAGTGCTGAATGCTAGGTTATGCACCTCAGGTAGCTAAAGATGCTTAGTTGAAGAGGTCAACTGCAATGCTACAAGACACATATTAGCAAGACAGGATCCTGCCCCAAATTAGTTACAGAGAAAATGCAGCCTCCGCCACCCTAAATGTTCCAGTCCTCTCACCATAGCAAATTTGCTGAAGTTCTATTGGAAAAGAACTGCCCATCCTACCATAAGCTACAAAGCTCTCAATGGGAAACAATTTTATCTCACCCCTTTCCTCTGAGGAGGTGACCTTGTACAATATCAGGAGCCCAGATGTTTTGGAGTCAGACAGGCAGAGCTTCAAATCCCACCTTTGTATTTATAAGCTGTGTGATTTGGACATGTTTTCTACCCTTTCAAAGCCTCAATTTCAATCTCCGTGATACCCAAATAATAAAAAGCTGTCTCACGGAGGCAAAGGGACTAAAAACTGAAGCAATGACTCAAGAATGCCCAATAATGTGCTTCATAGTGGACACTTAAGAAAAAAAAAAGTTAGTTCCCATCACTTCCCCCATGCCAAGAAAGACCATGAGGAAGCATAACCCCTCTGGCACCTGGTGGGAAAGGAGGAACTGAAAGGGGATAAAGGGAGTGTAAGAGGAAATGGAGAGGGTGACACACAGACTAACTTCACCAGCACCGCCCCCATGCTCTCATTTCACCAGGGGCCGGTCCTAATCTCACATGGAAATGAGGGATAAGATATCTGTATGTCAGACAGAAAGTACAAATTCAGTGCATCTGACTCAGAAACTTGGCAAAGACGCTGAGAGCAGATAATAAATATAATCACCCTGATTTAATTCAGACAGAGACCTCAGGGTTCGGTCACTTCCAGCTGAGAGGTTCTCCTGTCATTGGAAGGAAGCCTGCTCTGACCCACATGTGACAGTTGCTAATGGTTTTCTAAATTAGTGTCAAATATGATCTTATGAAGGAGTCATTTTTCCTCTAAGGTGGTTTATGAAAGGAGTTTTCTGCCAGCACTTTGAAAAACAGAGAAATTCAACCAAAAGCTGGTCAATGTTCATGTTGTTCTTCATTTTAAAGGCCTGAGCACTTTCATCTATAATCAGTCAACAAATATTTATTAACTCTGAAAATATTTGCTGTGTCAGGCACTGTGGGTGATGGAGAAGAGGTAGAGTGCATGGATTCCACTCTCAGTGAATTTGTAACCAGCCTATCTCTATGAAATGATTGACCAATGAGACAAAACCAAAAAATCTGTACCCAAGTGATAGTATACAAGAATGACTCCTGCCTCAGAATTGTCATGAGCCTCAAAGAGAATGATAGCACAGACAGACGTATGGACATGTGTGTTTCACAAATTAGTTCTCCTGTCCCTCTAGGAAAAAAATAGAGAAATATGAAAGCCAAGATAGCAGGGAGTCACAAAGAGCAGGCTATCAACTGTAGATGCTGCAGAGATTTTGACAAAAACAAAGCCACTATTGACCTTTTAGAGAACTGCTCCTGGAGGGTGAAGAAGATCAAAGCCAGTTAATTGCCAAGAGTCAGAAAAGGGAGGCACATCTAGCAAGCATAGCCAATAGGCCTAAGTAACACATTTGAGAGGCTTGGGAAGGAAGATGAAGGGAAAAACTGTAGCGTTTGGTAAAAGTCATTCTGCTTATTTTTTAAGACATGGAACTCTGTTTAAATAGCAGGTTTCTCTAGTAAGAGAGTAAGAATTAAAATATTCTAGGACCTACCATAATTCTAACCTGATGCCAACAAGACAACTGCATGGCCTTGTGCCTCCAAGGAACTCAAAGACAGGTGGAGAAATTCTTTTACCTTTTAGTCAAACAGTTCCAAAATAAAAATTTTAAAAAAAAAATGCTTCCCTGGGGATTTTTAAAAATAGCTTAGTTTGTTTCATCAGCATTCTATAGAACAAAAGAGACTGATGTGTTTTACCTGCAAAAAATAGAGTTAAGGTACTCTTGACCAGAAACTTACTAATCCATATAATTATTAAGACTTTATACTTTAAGTCAATAATGACTTGTTACATTGGCTTATTACAGCCCTCTCATCACTGAGTAAATGGTATAGGAAACATAAAAATGTTAATGACAAGGCCTTTGCTCTTAGGAGATTTTTTAACTCAATAGAGAAGATAGAAAATGTACAAATAACTTGCAGATAAAGGACATTGTGACCAATTTGATAAAAGACTAAAGATATTCATTAAGAGAAGAAAAGAGAAAGAGGTTAATTCTGAACAAGAAGAGTTTAGACAGTTTCTTGGAGGAAAATGAACTTCAGTGGGGCTTTTAAGAAAGCATAAGCACTTCCAAAGCAATTCTGGTGGGGTTACGTAGGGGTTGAGGGAGGTACAGTTCCTTTTGATTCCAGGCAGGAGGAACTAATAAGCAAAGTGAAGAGTAAAAAGGATGGTCATAAACAAGACATCATAACAGTCTTGAAAGGGGGTCCAAATACCCACTGTACCAAAATGGACTTCAAACCTTGAGCCCTCTAGATGGAAGATCTGTGCCTCCAGGCCTGTCTAATTCATTTTTGTGTTATTACTCATGCCACTGTTTCCTAACTTCAGTATTTCAGCTCTAGGGCTTATTTTTTTTTCCCATTGTACTCATACTGCAGAAAGAGGAAATAACTCATCCAGTGGTGGGGATTTCTTAGCAGGGTTTTGAAGAGAGTTGCTGGGGGTGGCTGACTCTGCCAAAATGTTTCCTTTTTCTCTTGCTGTTTGTCAGATATTGCTGTTGAGCAACCCTAGGGAGTGTCATCAACATGCAATCTCATCTGATTTATCTTCCCTTACTCACTCAGACTCAGCCCTTTGCCTCCTTTTTTCCTGGCTCATTTAGAGTTTCACAACCTCTTACCTTTAATTGCTGAATAAGTATAAAACATGTGTGTATCTGCCATCAGATATTGTAATCTCGAAGAAAAAGTACTCACAGAGATGTCTGTGGCTGCCTAGTACACATCAGTATTTTGCTTTGCTGTTATTTCATTTACAAATTACATTTTCATTTTCCTCACAATTCACTTTTAGAACAATAAATCTTCAAAGTTCTCTTTTCCTCCAAGTCTCTCCCTTTTAAAAAGTGGATGATTGAAATAAACATTTCTCTGAGCTCTGCAGAGTTCAGAGTGTCAGTCTATCCCAGAGAGCCATTTAAAAAATTCCACACCAATAAACCATTGATGTAAGTACAGGCGATGGAATATTTGGGTCTAACAGGATCCTAAAACTGGCTTTCAATCACACACGCAGAAAAAATTAACTTCATTGGCACATCAAAAGCTTTTGCCATGTCCTAGAGGCAGGGCCACCATGGTTATTCTTCAACCCAGCCAGCACAGACACAGGACCTTATTGCCGAACCAACCTGACTTCTTGGGGATCAACCAAGAAAACTCACCTTCCTCCCCCAGTCTCTCTTCTCTGCATCCATCTCAACATAAATAAAACTTGTTTGGGTTTTGAATTGAGGATTCTAGATTAGAATTTTAGATCTGGTTGTTAAATAAATACAGTTTGAGCCTAGTGAAAGATATGACTGTGCTAAAAATGGCTAAATAAAGCAGGTAAGAAAAACAAGGCAAGGATATTGATCCTTTCAACAGTGTAAAGCTTTTATAGACCCTGCCATTCCATGCCAGTGTCTGGACTCACAAACTTTGGGGAAGCAAGCATTCTTAAAGCATTCACTTTAAAAATGGTAAATAAAGCATTCATTTTAGAAATGGAGGCCAGTCCTAGAAACTTTTTAATGCATATACAGTCCTTAGTTCAGAGGACTATATATGCAATAAAAAGTTTCTAGGACCGGAGGACTATATATGCAATAAAAAGTTTCTAGGACCGGCCTCCATTTCCCTGGATATGCTCAACTTTATCTATTATCTTTTGATGTAAGTATCTTCTGTACACAAATACTGAAAAGGGTCAAGTTCTGGGAAGTCACCTGTTGGCTCTTTCAACATACAAAGGAAGCACCTGCTATAAGATATTTCCTGCCTGAGGCCATCTTTGCTTCCAAGTTTGTTGCTGAATCCCCAAAGCCTTCAATAGCACCTAGGGCTTAGCAGGAGATCAGTAAATATTTGTTGAATACTGAATGAATTCACAAATAAAAAGTCCTCATTGTTACTGATGTGCTCTCTTAATTGCCTACCTTGCCACAAACTAGACTTGCCTTAACCACTGATCTCTATTATTTCTGAATTTTTGTCCATATGGGTTCCCAAGTACTGTATCTCCAACCTTTGGAATCTTAGTCTGAATTTGGCCCACAGTCACTACAACACTAGTAACCTTTATGGCTATCTCAGAGTTGGACTGTTCATTAAAATGACTTCAACACTTCACTATCTGGCTTACCTTAGTTATCACAGTCCTAAATTCCAGAGCTACAGTGAAACAAGTCCATACATAGCATAAGAATATAAAAGGGTAAAATTTAGTGGGGCAGGCATGGGTGGTGGTTACTAATTGTGATAGTCTGATAGCCTTCAAGATAGCTCCCAATAACTTCTGCCTCCTGATGCCCATTCCTTCATATAACCCTTCTTGAATGTGGGCTGTACTTAGTGGTCACATCTAACAAACTGATTATGGTAAAAGTAATGGTATGGAACTTCTAAATTCAGGCATAAGAGACTACTGCTTCTCTCTCTCTCTCTGTCTCTCTCGCTCTCGCTCTCGCTCTCGCTCTCTCCCCTCCTCCCTGCCACCACCCCGCACCTCCCAACAACCAGTGAGGAACTGATGTCTGCCAACAACCACCTGTGTGAACTTGGAAGTGGATTCCTCAGCCCCAGCCAAACCTTGAAACGACTGAAAACCTGATCAACAGGTTGACTAAAACTTATGAGAGAGCCTAAACCAGACTCACTCAGCTACAGAAGCCCTTATCTAATCTCTGACCCACAGAAATTATAAAGCACTAAATGTTTGTTATTTTAAGCTACTAGATTTTGGGGTTGTTACATAGCAATAGATAACTATTATGCTAAATTAGATTGGCAAACACTCTTAAAGGACCAGATAGTAAATATTTTGGGATTTGCAGGCCATTCAATGTCAGCTGAATGCAGTTGCATGGAGGTCTAGGCCCAAAGTATTTTTGTGCATTAAGGGAAATTCCTCTCCATCTTTTTCTAAAGCATTCTTTTCATTTTCTACCCATTCTATAGAGACTACCCATTCTACAGAAACTTCCTCAAAAGAGAAAAAAGACTAAAACGTTATACTTTTTCATTATTACCCACATTTCTGCAGATGTTTATCTTTCATTCAGGTCAGTCACTTGAAGACATACAGAGAACAACACCACAATCAGGTCATTCAACAAAAACTAGCCATGTGCAATGAATGAAGTGGCAATGTACGAACATTTATTGTGTGTAAGACACCCTCAAGTAGCTAAACTATGGACAGTAAAAGAGGAAAGTTATCAAGGAACATAAGAAATGTAAAACAGAACATCATGGAAAGGTCAAGGAAGGAGAGATGGTTCAACTGAGCAGACAGAGAAAAAGTTCAGTGCAAGAATGTAGCATTTGAACTGAACTATGAAGAGTTAGGAGGTTGTGATGACTTAGGGGAAGGGCTTTCCAAAGTCACCAAGACCAACAATAAGAATTCTTGATTTTCTAGAGAATCATAAACAGCACACAGATGTCCCTAGCCTTAGCAAACTGTAGCAGATTCCGATCTTAGACCACATGGAGTGGTGGAAAGAACATAAGCTTTGAATATAAAAAGACATGAAACTAAGGGATGAGGTCCAGTCACTATGTGATCACTTACTCATTTTATTACCTTAGGGAAATTACTTACCCTTTAGAAGCCTCAATTTAATCTTCTATAAACATCAAGAGTGATAAAAACAAATTGGTAGAGTTGTTTGTATTTGTGAGCAAAAAGCATTTATGTTATGTTTAAAATAAATGATAATTATCTTATTAATATAAAGTTTCTCCATTGAAAAGATACCAAGACTTAAGTGCTTCCTTATATGTAGATAAATTTCCTCTTTAAGATTATTCTGCATCTAACTCCTAAATTCTCTTTCTAAAATTAACTCTGGGATTTGGAGACTAGAATAATAAAAACCTCACATGACATTTTTCCAGGAGCAAGCTACTGAAAAACAGCTAAATATAGAATATGCAAAGAAGAGGGAAATGGAAAATTATGGACATGTAGGAAAATTATGGCTATAAAATTTCACAGAAGTCTCTGTAAAACTATAAGTGCTGGAATTTCCTATAAAGCTGAATTATATTTATTTTGAAGAGAAATATTTTGGAATATTGGGTTTGAGAAACTCCTCACATTTTGGCCGACTACTTCCAATTACACTGGAACTTCACTATCAGTCCTCACACTGAAGATGTGTCATTATCTAAACAATCATTTTCATTTCACAGAAATCCCAGGACTGTTTCTGTAACAATTGAGCCATAACAGCACTGTTCCCATGGTTACTGAAAGTTCTAATTTCAGTTCCTCAATATGCATTTTATCATGTAAGATTATACAATGCTTCAGAATAGGCCACTCTTAGCTCCACATGTTCTTCTTTCTATTATTTTTCTCTAAGTTTCTCACACCCAATCTCCACTGAAACTTCCTGTTTTTTCATTTTTTTGACTAGATAAAATTTGTGTGCCCAATCTCTATAGTGATCACATTTCTATGTAATAAATTCAGGGCAGAGAGGCAAAGTTAAGTGGAAGGAATTAAGCGAAGAGTAGAAGCATCAGCTTCTTGTCAGTCTCTATGGCCCTACATTTAGCCCCATAATCATGGTGGCAAAGGGAAAAAGCAATGTGAATCCCAGGATAAGGGGTCCTTAGAGATTGAGTGCTTCTATTTTATCTGTTTGAATTTCTCAACAATATAGGAATTGCGAAGTTCACAGCTCTAGAAGTTGCTTTCTCTAGAGATTGGGACCTTACACCAGAGTCCATAGAATGGGCTTCAGAGGAGCTCATTAATGCCTGAAAGTATGTGTAGAGGTGTGTGGGTGAGTGTGTGTGTGTGTGTGTGTGTGTGTGTGTCACCATGTAGCTAAGGACATTCACTTTAATAGCCTTAATCAGATTCTCAGAGACATCTAAACACCAAAGATGGTCTTAAAAAACACTTCTCTTAAACAAAAGCTGTGTTTTATGACAGGGCCCTGAAAAACCAAGTTGTTAATAAAAATAATTTTTGTAAAATTACTATTTTGTCCTCACTCATTGAAGGGGCATTGAAATACGGCATAAAATTTTTGGAAAATTATTACAGAAATGTGTAGCAGAACCCATAACAATGTCCTTCCTCTTGGATCCAGTGATTGCATGGCAAGGAATGTATTATTAGGAAACAAATTAAGAAAGGTCAAAGAGTAAAGAGGTGTTCATTTTGATATTATGAATAACAAGGGAAAATTAGAAGCTAATATTAGAGAACAATTGAGAAAATAATATGACATCAACACAATATGACATTATAAGGCTACAACTACAAATATTCTCTAGGAAAACAGAAAATATTTATGATGAAATATTAAACCACAAAGTAAATACGATTATATGTAATATGAGTAAAACTGGGACAAAATATGCCAATACTTGAAAAATAATTTGCAAAATAGTTGAACTAAAGCAATGGAATTTTATGTGACTTTGTTATTTTAAAATTCTCCCACACTTTAATATCCTGTTAAATAAATGTTGAATTTGAAATAAAAGAGTGACTTCTGTTAAGTGTGGCAATTTGAGCATGTGTTTTGATCTTCATTTCCTTCCCACACTCCACTAAAATGACAACAGAGATATGGAAAAAAGACACAAATATACAAGGAATATGGGGACAGGGAAGGAAATGCTAGTGTGAAAATTATGGAATCTGTGAAGCCAACAAATGGAGATGACTAACTTATTAAACAGGGAAAAATTTAAACACACCAACAAAGAGTAAGATAAGAAATATAGCTTGTTTACACCAAAGAACGCTGGAAAGTTTCAAATCAAAGACAACTTTGACCTCTAAAGGAGGAGGTACAGGTGAGGCTAAAACAGACTTATTTGAAAGCAACTTCTGGAACAGAAGCCAAAAGCAGTTACCCTCACGTCCTTGTCCAGCCCTGCCTCTCCTAACCTACTCCGTCAGAGAACGTCCCCTTCTCAACCCAACAAAAAACTACTATGTAGAGAGACTACAACAGAGGGAAATCATACTACAAATCATTGAAGTCAGAGGAACATAATGAAAATTAAGCACTTAAACCACAGTTGCCATATTAAATGGTAGGAGCCCCCTTTCTGCACCAGCACACAGGTTAGACTCCTGGGCAGGAAGTCTTAGGAGGACCATTCCATAGCGAAAAATTCTACAGATACTCATAATAGATACTCCATTTAGTTCGATTGTGGTAGCATAAAGCCCATCAGAGCTCCCAGTCAGTCTTTTAATTCATCAAACTTAGGTATGAATGGACATCATAGAGCACAGAGCATTTAAGAAAACCCTCTAACACCAGGGAGAGCAATCAACATAAACAGTAAAAGTAACTGGGAGAGATGGGACAGGGTAGAAACAGAAAAACTGTTCTCTAAATAAATTAACATACTCAGAGAGAAAAGAGAAGATATCACAGCTATTGGAACAAAAAGCAAGATTCTATTTTTAACAGAACATTAAGAATACAAGAAAGAGCTCTGGAAATTAGCAGTATGATATCAGAAATTTAAAATGCAATAGAAGGATTGCATAGAAGGAGTGAAGTGCAGCCAGCAATGTAGAAAATAAAACAAAAGGCAAAGAGTTACAACGCAAGAAAAACAGGCCAGAATGTTCAACATTTAACCAACAGAAATTCCAGATAAATAGAATAGAGAAAAACAAAGGGCAAAGTTTTGTCAAAGAAATAATCCAAGAAAGTTTCTAAGAACTGAACTTGAAAGTACCCACCAGATTCTCAGTACAATTAATAATGGAAAATCCACACCAAGGCCCAAAATCATGAACTTTCAAAATACCAAGAGTAAAAGATCTAAGATCTTCCCAAATCAGGGAAAAAAATAATAATAATCAAAATAATATTGTACTTGATTTTTCAATGCAATCCTGGTGGTGGAGTAATGCTCTAAAAATTCTAGGAGAAATGACATTCAGTATTAAACTCTATACCCAAATAAATTATCCATCAGGAGTGAGAATAGACCAAAAATGTTTTAGACATGAAAGGTTTCAAACAAATGCACCTCCCATGCTCCCTTTTTTTGGAATTGGTTGGGCACGAAAAGCACAAAAGAGAAACCAGGAGATGAAAACCAGGACACAGGCTCTCCAATATAGGTGAGAGTTAAAGGGAATTTCCATGATGATAATGAAGGGAGACACTAAAGAAACAACATGTAGCCAGACAAGAAAGAATCAAATCCCTCCATCCAGGGGAGATAACTTCAAGAATTTAAATAAATTAAAGAGATTATTTGAATGCATTGAGAGAAGATTTATAATTTTGGCAAATGTTTGGACTTAAATTGTGATAGGTACTTAGAAAATTAAACAAAAGAAAAAAAGCCAGACAATGACTCCAAAAATTAATATTTTATAGGAAAGAAAACTAAATTAGAGATCATGACACAGTTCATCTGTGAATAAAATCTATGTAGTTACAAAAGTATAAATACTGAATATTGATTTAATTAAAAAGTAATATGGTTAGATTTGGAAAATGAGGAAGGAAAAGTGTTTCTGTGGGCAAGAGGAAAAGGCATGTATTACAAAATTAAATCTCCAGCTTCAAGGTAAGAAATTAATAAATAACACCTAAAGCTGAAAAAATATATATCAGTATAAACACATTATTTAGAAATATAGAAACAAATACAATAAGAAACAAGTAGAAGAATTTAATATAGAAATGGAAATTGAGGATAGAGAGGAGTCGGGAAGCTAACTGCAGTTTTTAAAAGTAAGGCTTGCTAACTGCTTTAAAATCTATTTAAATATATAAATTGCACGGAGTGAAGAAAATGAAGTCAAAAGAGGGAAACAATCAATTATAAAACAAATAGAATGAAAAGGTAAATCTGTGCCAGGTGTAGTGGCTCATTCCTGTAATCCCAGCACTTTGGGAGGCCGAGGTGGGTGGATCACTTGAGGTCAGGAGTTCGAGACCGGCCTGGCCAATATGGTAACACTCTACTGCCACAAGCTCTACTAAAAATAGAAAAATTAGCCTAATGTGGTGGCAGGTGTCTGTAATCCCAGCTACTCAGGAGGCTGAGGCAAAAGAATCGGTTGAACCTGGGAGATGGAGGTTGCAGTAAGCCAAGATATCACCGCTGCACTCCAGCCTGGGTGACATAGGGAGGCTCTGTCTCAAAAAGAGAGAAAGAGAGAGAGAGAGAAAAGAAGAGATAAAGGTAAATCTTGGTGCTGTTTTAGATTAAATTTTTAAGATGGCTAAATGTCGAGTATTCCGGATGACTTTCAAATGGCAACTTCCATTAACGCCATAGAAGAAAAACAGGAAAAAAAAAAAAAAAAAAGGAGAGAAGATAAGGCTAGGTGTGGTGGCTCACACCTCCTAGCACTTTGGGAGGCCAAGGCAGGCAGATCACGAGGTCAAGAGATGGATCAAGACCAGGCTGATCAACATGGCGAAACCTCGTCTCTACTAAAATACAAACGTTAGCCAGGCGTGGTGGCAGGTGCCTGTAATCCCAGCTACTCAGGAGGATGAGGCAGGAGAATTGCTTGAACTTGGGAGGTGGAGATCGCAGTGAGCTGAGATAGCATGACTGCATTCCAGCCTGCCGACAGAGCAAGACTACGTCAAAAAAAAATATAATAATAATAATAATAGACTTATAAAAAGGAATTTCCTAAAACTAAAGAACATAAATATGCTACCAAATTAAGAAAAGATTCAATTCTACCAAACACCTTGGAAAATCACAATAATAAATACTCCAACTTTAAACACATCATTATGAAATTTTAGAACACAAAAAATAAAGAAAGAATCCTAAAAGTTTCTAGATAGAGAAAAATATAAATGGAACTAAGCCAGTATCAGATTTCCCATGAGCAATGCCAGCTTTGTTTTCTTCATTCTGCAATCCTTAGATTTGTCTGAATTTCCCCTCAATATTAATATAAATTATTATTATAAATAAATGATTATTTTTATCTTTCCTTTTGAATAATGAAAGCATTGCAGTTATACAAGTAAAAAATTAAAAAGTGAACAGTTAATAAAACTTACTTAAAAAAATAGTAGTCACAATGAAAAACATAGCTTTACAGTTAGAAAAAATAGTTTTAAACTGATAGCTCTATATCTAGTTAAATTAGCAGTCAAATACAAGGGGAATGTTCAGTTCATGAAAAAGAGAATTAAAGGATACAAAGTAAAAAAAAATAAACTTTATTTTTCAACATAAGCTCCATCAAGTATAAGATTCTTTTGCGAGCAATGATAGCAGCCATTCAGTTCATCCTTAAAGAACTGTACAGCAATTCCTATTCCAGAGAAAAAGAAGAAAAAGAAAAAAAGATAGATAACAAGGATTAACAGAAAAGAATTACAATTATATCACCTGGACACATCATACTTAAGATTCAATTGGGAGAATACCAGGAATGCTCTCTAATGTAATCAAGGGAAGGTTCAATGAAACAAAGGGATTTATCATCTATAACTTCAAACTTATTTGCATCTTAACATCAACTCTGTTAACCTTATGTCATCATTTCTTAAAGTCTTTGATATACAAATAAAATTTTCTTTGTATTTAAAAAAAAAAAAAAAACTTAGAGGCCTGGAGATTTACCCATGTTGAGGCAGTCTTCATGGCATTATTAATTGAAGAAAAATAGGTGCCTTTAAACAATTTTTCAAGACTAGGAAACAAAAAGAAGTCAGAAGAAGCCAAAATCAGGATGGTAAGGTGGATGCCTAATGAGGTCCCACCAAAACTCTTACAAAATTGCCCCTGTTTGATGAGAAGAATGCGAAAGAGCATTGTCATGGCGGAGGGCTCTGGCAAAGCTTTTCCAGGCATTTTTCTGCTAAAATTTTGACTAATTTTCTCAAAGCACTCTCGTTATAAGCAGATGATGTCATTCTTTGGTCCTCCAGAAAGTCAAAAAGCAAAATGCCTTGAGCATCCCAAAAAACTGTTACCATGACCTTTATTCTTGACCAGTCCACTTTTGCTTTTACTGGACCACTTCCACCTCTTGGCAGCCATTGCTTTGATTGTGCTTTGTTTTCAAGATTGTACCAATAAAGCCATGTATCATCTTCTGTTACCAGTCTTTGAAGAAATGCTTCAGGATCTTTATTCCACTTGTTAAAGTTTTCATTGAAAGCTCTGCTCTCGTCCACAGCTGATCTGGGTCCAACAGCTTTGGCAACTATCAAGTAGAAAGTTTGCCCAACTTAAATTTTTCAGTCAGAATTGTGTTAACTGAACCAATTAAGATGTCTATGTTGTTGGCTATTGTTTCTGCTGTTAGTCCTCTTCAATTAGGGCACAAACAAGATGATATTTTTCCTCAAAAATTGATATAGATGGTCAGCCACTGAAGGATTCATTTTTAATGCCATGTCATCCCTTCTTAAAACAAGTCATCCATTTGTAAACTATTTTTCTTTGGGGGCATTGTCCCCACAAACTTTTCATAGAACATCAATAATTTCACCATTCTTCCATCCAAGCTTTACCATAAATTTGATGTTTGTTTTTGCTTTAATATTAGCAGAATTAATGTTGCTCTAATAGGGGCTTTTTTTCACGCTGATGTCTTATCCTTCTTAGTGCCTCAAACTAGATCCTGTTCAAACATGTTATAACAAATTAGTATGAGCTCATTTTGGTGCAAAAAACTTTTGAAATCCATGAATAGTTTTTCATAATATTCATTTCCCATGACCTTTTTGAAGACCCTCTTACAATGTGGAATAAAAGTATTTCAGATATATAAATGTTCAGAATGTTTACATCTGAATCTCACACATCCTCTCTTAGTAACTTACTTAAGGATGCTTTCCAAAAAAAGAAAGGAGGAAACCAAGAAAGGAGAACTTCAAGCCAAGAGATGAGGAAACTATACCAGAAAAATAAGAATTATTAGTTGCTAGATGAAAACTGCAAAGAGTTCAAAAGAACAGTTAGTCCAGACGGAGCACAGAGGCACTCAGGAAAAATAAGAACTTACTAAAATTGACACTTTCCTTAGTAACTGAAATAATTTAAGAACTTAATAAAAGGAGGCAATGTAAATTAAAGAACAGGAATTAGAAACTCAAAAGCAGAAAAAATAGCTCTTAAAGAATGGAACTTAACATACTATTTGATATGCTATGAACAGTACTTTAATATTATAAAAATGTGAATGGTACCTTTGTATTTACAAATTTTAGACACAGCCTATGCACTGGAAATCATTGGTAGCCCAGTGGGCTAACACCTACTAACAGAAGTTCTTCATTTGACCTACTCTGTGTTCATGTATGTGTATCTTGATTGAATGAGTTTCCATTGTTTTCAAATCTAGAGTTTTCACATAACTATCTCCATTGGCAGGCTTCTTTGAAAAAACTCGGTGATTTTGCATCACTGGATCCACATTCATGCAGGCAACATTGAGCTTGCACTGGCCAAACCAAAAAGATATGTTGATCCTGTTAACTCATGACTGTCTAGCTTCTGTAGCATTTGAAGTTTCAACACCTCCTACTTGCAGAGAATGAAAGGCATAATTGTGGTCACAAAATAACAGAGAAATATTATAAATATTTCCTGATCATATAAACATTGCTTGTGATTGAAGCTACGAGTCAAGGGGTGAAATAAAATGATGAAAAGAATAGAGATGTTAGTATACCTTCATTTTTGAAATTTGAAAATTAGGGGATGACAGAATAAGGTATAAATATTTCATACATTATGTAAAGTTGTAAAAGTCACAAATAGAGGAATTAAAATAATAATATAACTATACTAAGATGGAGAAAAAGAGAAGTGAGGGATTTTCTAAATCTTCATGGGTCACAGCATATTGTCCATAGATATCTGAAATTTGTAAACCAAAACCTAATAAGATAAACATTTTAATCACAATATTAACCCCTAAAAAAGAACTAAAAGTAGAGCAGTTTACCAAATTTATAATAATTTTTTCTAGGCTTGAGACTATGTGTATATGGTTGGATGTGGCCAGGAAGCGTCACTTTTCATGCAAAGCTATCTTTTCTCATACCACCCATTTGGAGTCTGGAATCCGCCTATGTAGTAGATATAGAATTCATAGGATTGCCAAAAAGCTACATGTGTAGGAGGGCTGCCCTAAGGAGGGGAGTGGCATGCTCTATCATGGGTTTTAGACTCTGGATCAACAGTGAGGGTGTTCAGCATGTGCTTTTATCCAGACTTAGCAGATTACCACTTAGACAATCAGTCTTAAGTTTGATCCTGGCATGTAAGAATTTAAACTGTGTTTTAAATATCAACAAGTCTGGCAACATAAGCCTCAGCTAAGTAAATTGATACACAGAGCCTGCTTAGAAACAATGTGGTGATATATCAAGAACCACAAACATAATCATAGCCATTGACCTAGAAGTCCCAATTCTGAGAACTTATTCTAAAAAAGAAAGCTTAAAAGACATTTTATGTACGTTTTAACCACATGCCTATATAAACTCTCAACTATACACTGCAGTACCTGGATGATCATGAAAGTATAGCTCATTATCAGACAACATTCTTATTCTCTGTTGGCTGATTATAAACATGTCCATAGTGAGAGGACAGGACAGCATCGAATGCTGACTTTTAATACCATATCAGCTTTCAGTCAATAGTAAGCTTCAAATGATTGAATGCTAGTCTCATTTCCTGCAGTCTGCCTCCCTATTTCTTATTTCATCCTTAAACCACCTTCCAAAGCCTCAGTTTCACCTCCATTCTAATGATATTCTAGGTCGTCAAGGCCACGAGGAAGAAAGGAAACTTTATCTTGGAAGCTCCATTCTGAAAGAAACAAAGTGAAGCTTCCATAGTCCTCCTTAGAAACAGGCTCAGAACCTCAGAGTGAAGCATCAGCAAGCAAATCAAAATAAGTTCATGTTATTCATTCGAAATAACATAATAAGGATAATTTATTAAAAAACTTATTTCCCATTGCAGGTAAGAACAAATAGTGCATACAGTGGAGTATTTTTTCTATAATATTGTTGATATTAAAAATTTATGAGTTACTTAATTCCCTGACTATAGAGGAATCTTAAATATAAATACTTTCTCTTCCCTGCCAGGTTTTCACATGGCTGGATCCTTCTCATCATTCTTTAGAAAGTCCTTTAAGGCCGAGTGTGGTGGTTCATGCCTATAATCCCAGCACTTTGAGAGTCTGAGGCAGGAGAATCACTTGTGGCCAGGAGTTCAAGATCAGCCTAAGCAACATGGTGAGACCACTGCCCCCTCACCATGTCTACAAGAAACCTTTTAAAATTTTAAAAATTATAATTAAAAAAAGAAAGACCTTTATAGATCACCACCCACCACCATCCTCCAACACCTTATTTTCCCATCTCTATGTTTTAATTTTACCATAGCTCTAATCACTATTTAAATATGTATTGCTAAAAATTTGTCTCCATTTTTATCATCTCTCTTCTTCCATTAGATTGTAGCCTCCATGAGGTCACTGCCTATCTCATTCACTACAGTATCCACTGTATATGGAACTGAACCTGGCATATAATAGGTGCTTGATAAATATTTGCTAATAAATTAATTAATAATTTTCAGATATTGACATTATAAATATAAAAATATATAGCTTGCCAAAAAAATTGTATGATTCCTTAAATACAACAGCACAGATATAATTTTAATATTATTTTACAGATGAAACAAAAACTTACAAGAGTTTCATTTACCAGCACATAATCATTATGAATAACTTTTTCTTACATTTTGTATTAGTTACTTTAATGCCATTAAAATGTTACTTAAGAGTTTTTAATCATCTACTAGTCTTGCTTATATGTATTAAATAACATGAAGAGAGATGCCTTGGCTTTCCTGGTGAAAAAAATGCTTGTAGATTGTAATATAAATTTAAGCCCTTAGCCCTTGAAATATTCACAGACTAATTTAGATATAAGGCTTAAACTGATGGCTTTAATAAATACATAATAAATCTTGGTGGAACATGTTTTTCTAAAAGGTGGATCTTAATGTCTAAATTAATCATAGAAGAGTTTTTGAGCTTATAAAAAGAGGAATTCCAAGCATCATTTTGCTTATATGCCTTAAAGTTTTCCATGGGAGGTAATGGCTATCCACCAAAGATTTGTTTCTACCAAACTGGCCTCATGACGCCAATGAGGAGATAAGGCAACAGCGTCATCCCTTAGAAACTCAAGCTCCAGTCTGCATGGTATAGACACCCCTATTATAACAATTATCTTGTTGCTTTGTCATTACTTGTTTACACATGTGTCTTCCCCAGCAGTTTATAAACTCCTTGAAGGCAGGAGAGTAGATCTTCATAAATCTGTTGAATTAAAAGAATTTAGTAATTTGTGCTTGTGATTAAAAGACTTTAGATGCTGATACTTTGCACGAAATTTGACTTTCAGGCATAAAAAATGTATCACTTACTTACTTTGTGTATTTACTCTCAAACATTATCCACAATAATCTGAGTGAGTTTATAATCAAGTAGTGTAAAGGGGAATAGTGGATTACAATTCAAAATTTTTAAGCCAAAGAAAATTTACTTTGAATATATAGTCAAAATCAGAGCAATTACAGAGAAAAAAAAAAGAGGATCTGATCTCTACACACCATAACTGGCATTGGTGTTTTAGTGGAACCTCAGCTTTCTTGTTGATATTACTGGTAGCCAAAGCATAAAGGAGAAACACAGTCAGTCATAACTCTTTTTTGTTTTAATTTTAAGTTCTGGGGTACATGTGCAAAATGTATAGGTTTGTTACATAGGTAAATGTGTGCCACGTGGTTTGCTACATAGATTATCCCATCTCCTAGGTATTAAGCCTGGCATGCATTAGCTATTTCCCTTGATACTCTCTCCAACCCTGCCCTCCCCACAACTCTTATTTTTGATAGTCAAAAAATCAGTTAGGCATTGGAAGAAGCAAATTATTTCTAGATTTTAGCTTTGAGTGAAATACTGATTAATCATGTGAATGATATTCTCAGTGGCATCCCCAGAGCAAATGCAATAATATCATAAGGTTGTCTCTCAACTTCTTCCCCAGTGAAAGCCCAGAGCAAAACATCACAGACTAATTCAGCAAAGGCAATTAATAACAATTCATAATACAGCAACATGGTCCAGATATATCATTATCTATCCTTTAAGCCAGGGGTGAGCAAAATACAGAGCCCAGACCAAATACAGCCCATTATCTATTCTTTTAAATAAAGTTTTATTGGAACACAATCAGATGCATTTATCTACTTCACATCTATGGTTGTTTTCATGCTACAACAATAGTGTAGAAAGTAATTGTAATGACCATATAGCCCACAAAACCTAAATATTTACTATTTGGCTCTTTACATAAAAGTATTATTGACCGGTGCTTTAAACTAAACTTCCATTATTGTCACTTTTCTCCACAGAACTTTTAATAAGAGTTTGATGCAAATAATTCGTTGATTTGAGTTGGGTTCAAATACATAAGATATAACCGCATGAAACTACCAATTTTTCATTTTTTTTTTTTTTAGAAACAAAAGACCAACTCTATATCATTCACTCTAATGCTTAAGAAAAAATTGAAATCTTCTTATGGAAATCGAAGAGGCAACAAATCTTTTGCTTGGATGGATAATAATACTCACATATAGGAGTGGGACCTGAAATACTATTAAGCAAAGCTATGATATTTCTGAAAAAGAAATTTTAATCTTCCCACAACATGAAACCAGATCAAAATGCTACCATTTGCTACCATTCCAAATGAGAGGAAGACCAATCTCCACTAAAAGATCAATTTAATGACAAATTTAGCAATGATGACTACCCATTGACATGATGGTTTCTAGTGAATAACTTCTTGTGTTTATAATATGTGAAATAGTTGCACAAAAGGCTCACCATTGCATCCATAGAATTATCTATGTACTGGAGACATAATGGATATTCAATACATATGTCTTTTATTAATTAAGAAAACAAAATTATTTCATGAGATTTTGAACAAAAAATACAGCTAGATCCATCTATGCACTGAAAATGGTATGGTACAGCGGGAAGCATCAGCAGAATGTCTCACATCAAGTAAATTATTAATAATAGGTGTTTATTTGAGAATAAGTTTGTGTATTTCTTAAATGAATAACCACAGTTTGTTATTAATTTCCTACCATGTGCACACAAGGATAGTGGATCTAGAAAAATATATGGCTCAGTTCCTTTAGGCAAGGGACTTTAATCTAGCTGGTGAAACACATATTAAAAGAAAGAGCACTAGCCCATAAGGCAGGTCTTAATAAAGTGACAAATGAATAAAATGGACAATCAGTGAACCATTACAAACAGTGCTGAATTCATTCTCCATGAAAATTAAACATGAAAGAAGTCAAGTTGCCTGGATTCCAGTCCTGCTTGTGACATTTCCTAGCAAGAATGTAAATTATTTTATTTAACAGTGTTCTACTTGTTTATTTTGCTGGAGTGTACACTCTTCAGTTCTTGAGAAACTGAGATAATTATCACACCACCACTAACAACCAGTGGTGTTTTTTTGAGCCCTAGATTCCTGTGGAAGAGCTTCTGGGGAAAAAGTTCAACAGATGTTGGCCTCAATTTGCATGTTAAGGGTTTTGGGGGAAAGATTTTAAATATCATAATACTTAAAACACTCCAAGAAGCTCTATGCCAGATGTTTGTTAACACACTGGAAATTACCAATGCATTAACTTGTGTTTCCAGTTTGACTCACTTTTTGTGGGCCTCAGATTAAAGGCTTCTCCTGCAAGAGTATCCTGAGATTACATAGTAATCTGTTAAAGACTTCTCATTTGCAACTAGTTTTCTTAGTAAATTAGGATTTTTTTGGTAGTGTGGAAACACAAAGGAAATACTAAAGTAAATTATATGCTAAGGATTATGTGAAATCACAGGTGTCATAGTAAGCTCCCATCCAAGTTTTTGTATTAATCAAAACAACCCAATTAGTTTCATTTATTGACTATATAATGAGGAAATTTATTCCATTTGAACTTATAAAGTTATTTTTATGAATAAAATATCTTCTGTTTCTATGTAGCAAAATTCCATTTAAATTTTATTTAAGGGGAATTACTTCTGCTAAAAAAATAAAATAAAATAAAAACCACTGGAAACTATGACTTGAAAAGTACTTTCCAAAACAAATAGTATATGATTCTCCATGCAAAACAGCTTTATGACAAAAGCATAAACCAGTTATCTTGTGTCCTGAAATTTTATAAAATCACACTCTATACACACCATATATAAGCCAACTACCAGAATCTGCTTACTAGTTAAAAATACTTGCTCTTCCCACTTGGTTTTGCACAACACCTGCAATTTAATCAGGATGTTTTTGGGTGTGCCTGTACTTCCCTGTCAACATTTCAGTTTTGGGCAAACGCCAACCTGTAAGAGATTTTCATCTGGAGACTGTTTCCCTTCTTGCGACATCAGTTGTACTGTTGCCAAAAACATCACCCTACTAAGGGAACATCCCCTTTTACTCACTCCCATCCATTTCTGGACTCAAATAATAAACACTTAGTCCTGCATCTGAATCAAGTTTTTTTTTTCTCCTTTTCTTCGCCTAAAACAATTGTCACTAACCTCAGGGGGTCAATCTTTTTTAACATATTCTTAATACCCCAAGTACTAAGCTACTCTTTTTGTTTTGTCTTTTTGCTTTTGTTTTGTTTTTCTGTCAAAAAGGACTCACAATATTTGGGGCTGCAAACGATTCATTATCCTGAGAGAACTCAACTCTCTAATTCTGCACAGGAGTAGAACAGGCATTTCTGTTTCTACCCATTGTGGTATTTAAAAATATTAACCTCAAAACATACCCCACATCATATGTCATAAAGGAAATGCAAATTAAAACAACAGTGAGATACCACTACACATCTTTTAGAATGAACAAAACCCAGGACTAACAACATCAAACACTGACCAGGATGTGAAGCACAAGAATGCATTTATTGTTGGTAGGAATGCAAAATAGTACAGCTACTATGGAAGACAATTTGGCAGCTTTTTAAAAACTAAACACTCTTAGCATATGATCTAGCAATACTGCTCCTTTGTATTCATCCAAAGAAATGGAAAACTTAGGTCCACACAAAAACCTGCACACAGATGTTTATAGCAGGCTAGTTCATAATTGCTAAAACTTGGAAGCAACCGAGATGTCCTTCAGTAGATGAATGTATAAATAAACCGTGGCACATCCAAATAAGGGACTCTTACTCAGTGCTAGTCCATTGAAAAGACATGGGGAAAGCTTAAATGCTTATATACTAAGTGAAATAAGCCAAACTGAAAAGGTTGCATACTATATGATTCCAATTACAGGATATTTTTCAAAAGGCAAAAATATATATAAACAGTAAGATGATCAGTGGTTGACAGGGGTTAGAAGGGAGGGAAGGAGGAATAGCCAGAGCACAGGGGGTTTTTATGACAATGAAAATACTCTGTATGATACTATATGGTGAATTCATGTCATTGTACACTTGTCCAGAATATACAACACCATGAGTGAACCCTAATGCAAACTATGGATTTGAAATGATTATGATGTGTCACTGTAGGCTCATCAATTGTAACAAATGTAACATCCTGATGGGATATTTTGATAATGGTGGAGGCTATCCATGTGTAGGAGTGGGGAGTATACAGGAAATCTCTATACCTTCCTCTCAATTTTGCTGTGAATCTAAAATTACTCTAAGAAAATAGTCTTTTAAAAAATGCTAATCTCCTCAGTACCCATATATCAACAAAGAGCTTTGTCCTTATTTACACGGTAGACCCCTTTGTTAAGTGTGTCAAACCTGGGAGCCAATTTCCTAGTAAAAAAAATGCTAGGGGAGACTGTTCTGATTACTAAACAATGACTCAGTGTGTTAAAAGGGGAAACCTAAACTGAAACAATCCTGTTGAAGACAGGCATGGTTTCCTGAGAAAGAAGATTATGAACGAGAAAGCTATATTTATCTAGATGTGGGTCTGCATTCTGTTAGAAATACTTTTGTTTTTCATCACTATTGCATTTTTAATATTCCAGCAAACTATGATTGTTAAATTGCTCAAAGATGTTAAATATTTATACTTTTGTGGAAGTCTTAAGATCAAGAAAATGCACCTAATAGAAACAATCTGCTGGAGTGGTCAATAGTCCTGGTTAGACTGTGGTGGATGACATCATTCAAGCTGGCGAGTTATTTAGACATGGATGTTTTAAAGAGTAGAAATATTAAATAGCTAAATTCTGTCACACCCAATAATTATTTGTATAATATTGAGGAGATGATATTATGATATTTTCTTTCAAAAAACTATGCTGAGTCTGTTCTGCCTTGTGCCAGTTCATTGCATATGTACAGTACAAAATTAGAAGTGAGCTTACCTTCAAATATCTAAGAAATAATAATAATAAATTAGATAAGCCCAAGACCAAAGAATAAAATGAAAACTTTTTACTGTGGCCTTCAATATACTTCCCCATACATATAACCTTTTCTTCCTAGCTCATTACACACAAGCCACTCTGAACTTCTTTCAGTTCCTCAATATACCTAATTTCATGCTCTCTTAAATAGACTTTCTACCTGCCACTCCTTTTTCTGGAATGTTCTTCCCCAGTTCGTCACAAGACTTAACCACAAGAGCAGGGACTTTTCAAAGTAGGGACTTAGGAGTATGAATACCAGGACACAGTGAATTAATGTATGTAAATGACTGGAATGTAATTAACTGCTCAATAGTCATAGGTCATTATTGTGTTGGTTGCCACCATTAATCTTCTGTTCTCAGCTCCAATGTTACCTCCCATAGAAAGAAGCACCCTCTGAACATTGAAGGTAGAGATTCTCCTGCCATCCTTTCTTCTCCAACCTGGGTGCTCTCTGTCACATCACCTTGTCAATTTCCTCCCTGCAAATGAGGATTGTCTAATGAATAGCATTTTATAGAAAGGCTAAACTCTGGAATAAACACTTGTCATATTTTTAATAGTCAGCAATTCTTTCCCTAGTTTCTGTAGGTAAAGAATTTGTTAAACGTGTCCCAATAAAAGTTACAAAAAGTCAGTACTTATTAAATAAGTAGAACGACCATCTAAATGGCATTACAGACTGGGCATGGTGACTCTCATCTATAATCCCAGCACTTTAAGAGGCCAAGACAGGCAGATTGCTTTAGCCCAGGAGTTCAAGACTAGCCTGGGCAATATGGTGAAATCCCCATCTCTACAAAGAAATACAAAAATTATGTGGGCATGGTGCTGTGTGCCTGTAGTCCCAGCTACCTGGGATAATTAAGTGGGAGGATCACTTAAGCCCAGGATGTCAAGGCTGCAATGAACCGTGGTTGTGTCACTGCACTCCAGCCTGGGTGACAGAGTAAGATCCTCGCTCAAGAAAAAGTAAGTTAAAATAAAATAAATTATATTACAGTATGGTGGTTTGTTGTTTGTGGGAAAAAGAACCAAAACAAAGAAATCTGTGATTACGTATAACATGCTCTCTTTCTTCGGTCAAGTCAAGGCAGTAATATCTTTTGGAGACAGTGACTAGGAAGGTAACAGGAAGACTCTTAACATTTTAAAATCCAAGACAACCACATTGAGTTATTTATATTAAATTTAGGGGGAAAGGATGGCAGAGAAGAGAAAAGTCTTGGGCATGATATCCCAGCATCCTCTCAGAGACCCTAATTATTCTCTATCCCTTCTTGAAAATTAAAAAATTTTACTTTATGAAAATCATTACCCAAAAATATGATATTGCCTGAAAAAATAAATACATTTCACGAAATGTTACATAAACTCTTGCACACTAGATGTAGTAAATCATTAGATATAGTGTATATCCCCTAACTTTTGAAAAACATCATCCCTCTTGGAGACAAATCAAGAAGGCAAATCAGTGTCCTTTGGTTCCCATATGAAGAAGTCCTGGGGTAAAATTGATGGTTGACCTGACCACCCTGTTTTCAACATGAACATGCTGATATTCCAATATTTATTCTTCCCATCCCTTTCTCAGGTCACTCTTTCGCCCTTCCCCATCTTCAGATGAAAAGATAAACAAAGAGAACATAGCCATGGTAAGGTAGAGTTAAGTCAGGTCTTCCCACACTTTAATCTTCAACCTGAGATCATCGTGTCAGAATTAAGTGAACTTAACATGTCCAGATTTCTCTGACAGTGATCTTTTCACCAAACACTTTTCTATCACTTCTCACCATAACAACTCCACTCATCACAGGCAACCCAACCTTCTTATTTCACAATTGTTTGTTTCACAAACAAGAATCCTAAAGCCAAGAGAGAGTGAACAACTTATCAGGTTTGTTTTAAATCAGTAAAGAAGATGATATCAGAATCATAACCAATAAATTTCTTGACTCATGGATGAAGTGGGAGACAAATTGCTTCATTTCATGTTTTGAAATAACTAAGTATTTATTCTGAAGTTTGTTCTTATAAGGGCCCCTAGGATAAAGAGCAGCCTGATTCTTGCATAACCGTTTGGAGTGGGAGAAAGGGAAAGTCATGTCCTATGAGGGCGGCTGGGAGGCAATGGAGAGGGAGAAGGATGGGTGGAGTGGACAGGAGGCTAGCCATGGAAGGACACTGTATGGTTATGAAGAAACAGTGGATCCTAGGGCCAACTGGTCTGACTCAGCCCCAGGAATTATTGTTATCATCAACTTTGTCTTTGCAAAATAAAGGTTGCCACCACAAATGAATGTGCAAGCACTTGTTAGATCAGTGGAATAGGTCTTTGTATACATATATACACACATACACATATGCATAGGATGCATTCAACACTCTCCACATATAATACCCTATGCTAGGAACGTTGAATGCATTATCTCATTTAATACTTAAAACAATTCTAGAATGAAAGCATCACTATCTTCATTTTAGCTCCGATGCAAATAAGGATTGTAGAAATTAAGTAACTTACCTAAGATCTCATAGTGGACAAGCCAAGCTACTAACCTAGATCTCCCTAATTGTAAAGCCTTAACACAGATAGCTAAACTTCTCACAAGGGAAAAAAAATCTCTATTTCCATAAAGAAAACTTGTATGCCTGTGCACACATCTGACTTCATCACTGTATGCATTCTTCTTTAGAGCCTAGATTTTGTTTATCTATTTTTATATCTATATCTTCAAGGCAGTCTACTTCAAATCTAGGCATACATGTTCAATAAACATGTGTCTTATTTCTACATAAATGCTCACATAAGGATCTAATTGTGATGAAAATAATAGCAAGAGGAGTTGATAGATAAATGGCAGCAGTGAGACCTCTACCCTCACCATCACTAAAATGTTTCTAAAGAATTATGGGCAAAAGAAAGTAGGAGGTGCTTCAACAGCAGTATGAGATGAAGGAGCAGTTAGAGAAGGATCAAATCGAAGAGGTGCCGAGTCAACACTCCCTATCCTTCTTTTTGTATTACCATTAACCATAGGACATGGAAGGTAGTAGATGTGGGTTGTACATCATTTTAGAGAGCTTTGGGGGGTTCTGATGTTACAAGACTTTTCACAAATGACATAAAACTACATTGTGTGGTCAAGCGTGGTGGCTCACACCTATAATACCAGCACTTTAGAAGGCCAAGGTGGAAGAATAGCTTAGCCCAGGAGGTTGAGGCTGCAGTGAGACATGTCTGTGCCAGTGCACTCCAGCCTAGGCAACAGAGCAAGACCCTGTATCAAACAAACAAACGAGAAAACCACATTGCCAAATTGTGTATATTTTTTGGTCAGTCGCCATTCAGTCCCCTCCTATCATTTCTACTATGTTCTTCAAAATGCAACAGGTGCCTCTAATTTATTAGAGGGACAATTGATTTAGAGACTTAGAAACAAATACATTGAATTCCCTTGATCTCTCTTGATTAAATATCCACCACAAATTATTCTGTATTTATTTATAGGCTATCCTCACAAGGACAATTCAGAAATTAGATTACAGACATGATCTATTTTACTTTCTGTGAACAAATATTGGAGAAGAAATTACTTCCAATAACATGTCCTTTTTAAACTTTCTATCATTTTGGTAATATTTTCCATTTTAAACAGTCAAAAATTAATTGCAGTGTTCCAAACTCTATTAATATTTTCTATCTACCAAAAAACTTTCCCCTTGTACCAAACTCTACTAAATGATTTTTGAGAATTCAAAGAAGTATAAGAAAAAAGGCCTTGCCAGTGTATTTAAAATCTAGGTGGTGAGAGAATAAGCATCACAGATCAAGATAAGCAGGATAAAAACAGCATGTGTAAACTTCAGATGAGTAACAAGTATTACAGAAAAGGAGAATAAAGAGCCAACTGACTTTTGCCTCCGGTTGTCAGAGAAGTTTTCATGAAGACAACACATGATCTAGAACTTGAAGGATTGGTTAACATAAAAAAAAATTAATTATGTGCTAGCTGCTGTTCATAGTTACACTATGCTGTGTTTCTTGCCTGATTCTCGATACTTTTCTCAAACCTCTTACCCCTCAGCTACCCTCTGAAAACTAGAAGTCATCTATGACAACTTCCTCTACTTCACTTCCCTACTTCTATTTAGTCAACACATCCTGGTGATTTCCCTCACAAATGAATCTCAGATACAACTGCTTTTCTTCATTTCCACTGTTCTCACAAGGGTATGCCTGGCTCTCTACGAACTCTTCTTCTCATAGTAGCCAATGCGATATTTTGTTAAACACAAGTAGAATTATTTCTAGGCTGAGATCATTCAGTAACCCCTCATAAGCCTTAGAATAACATAGAATGCCTTTAATATGCTCCCAAAGGCTGTGTGTGTTTCTGGTCATCATTGTCTTCTACAGCCTCCCATTCAGCCATTTTCTTCTAACAAACACCAACCTAAATAGACTTTAGAGCCACCCAACTCGCCACCAAGTATTTCCTGCCCTTAATGTTCCAGAATATTGTTCCCCTCAATATTCACTTTGAAAACTTCTATTTAATCATTATATCTCAGTTTAAAAATCCATTCACCGGAGGAAGATTTACCAATCAAACAGAGAGTAAAAATAAACTAATAAACAAAAAGCAGGAGATGCAATTCTCGCCTCTGATAAAGTAGACTTTAAAGGAACAAAGATCAAAAGAGGCAGAGAAGGACATTACATAATGGCAAAAGGATCAATGCAACAAGAAGAGCTAACGATTCTATAGATCAACGAGATAGAAGATTAACAAGGATATTCAGAACTTGAACTCAGACCCGGAACAAGTAAACTTAATAAACATTTATAGAACTCTCCACTTCAAATACACAAAACATACATTACCACCTCACACCTATTCCAAAGGTGACTATATAATTGGAAGTAAATCACTCCTCAGTAATCGCATAGCATTTCATAGATTTAAATTAAATATTGGTTGGCTGTTTGTTTGTTATCTTCTTCTCTTATTCCTTCCTGACTACATCATTAAGTATAATTATCAGTATAAAAGAGGTTTTCAATACCCATTACTAAATTGCATTCTAGCCTGGGCAAGAAAGCAATACTCCCATTCTCTCTCCCTCTTTCTTTTCCTTTTCCCTCCTCCCTATTCTCTCTCTCTCTTTCTTTTCCTTTTTCCTCCTTCCTATTCTCTCTCTCTCTTTCTCTTTAAAAAAAAAAAAAAAAAAATCCATTCATAAGAAAAGCTTTCTCATACCCTAATTTAATTACCAACATGCCCCGCCCCCATTCCTGGTAATATCTCTCTCTCAAAATGTCCCCTTCTTCCCAATTATATATTTAGGGTTTTGCTTAAAGACTATTTCCCCATTCATCTCTTGGCTCAATTTAGCATAAATCATTTTTTTCACCACTGTATTCCCAGTGTCTAGTCCCCCCAACAAAAAACAAATAAATTAATTAATTACCCTATTTCAACACTGAAATTCAGTTTTACTTCTTACCATGAATACTGTTTCACAGTTTACTGTGTCAAAGCAAATATCATGCTTTAAAAAATCTACAAGTTTTCAACATCCAGGAATTACATATATTTTCTTAGTCTAGGCCATAAGTTCTGCCTCTCCTTTTTTCCTAAACCTAAAGAGTTAAAAAAATTAAAATCCCGTGTTTCATGTAGCTTGAAGAGCACTTTATTCCACACCTTATCTTATTTAACATCTTTTTAGAAATCTATTGTTTTTTTTCTGGTTTGACTTCTTAACGTGTTCCAAATAAGCAAAGCTGAATCACAAATCTGGAAATGACTTTCCCTCTCCTTTAAAGCTAATCTCTAGAAGAAAGAGAAGCAAAAGGTTCCAGAATCCTCATGTGGAAAGAAAGAGAAAAGAGAATTCATATCCCTAGAGATATGGAGACTATGGAGCAAGAATAGCTCACTCCAGAGTCCAGGTCCAACCCCTAGATGGGTCTCCTGTTCCCAGAACTTCAGCTATAGGCTTTTCCTTCCCCTGACCTAACTCAATATTTCATCAAAAACACAGATAGGATATAACAATTTCATAGAACAAAAAAAGCAAGTAAAACTATATTCTCTCTAAAAAAATATACCCAAATTATTTTAGAAATTAAAGTGTTAATAGTAAATGTTGTGCTTAAAATGAGCCAGCCACTTTTCTAAGAGCTTTACATACATTAAAGTACTCAATTCAGATATTATGCTAAGTGAAACAAGCCAAACACAGAAAAAGAAAATGGTGCATATCTTACTTATATGTGGAATCTAAAAAAAAAAAAAAAAAAAAAATTTAAGCCAAATATGTAAAAACAGAGAGTAGAGCCAGGCTCTGAGAGGGGGAGGAAATGAGGACATGTCTGTTAAAAGGTACAATTTTGCAGCTATGTAGGTTGAATAGGTCTAGAGATCTAATGTACAACAAAAGAACTATAGTAATAACTTTGTATTATTTACTAAAAATTTTCTAAGAGAGTAGATTTTAGGTGCTCTTACCAAACACACACAAAAAAAGAGGTAACTAGGGAAGGTGATGAATATGTGAATTTGCTAACCCATAGTAATCATTTCACTGTGTGTTTATATATCAGAACATCATGCTGTATGCCTTAAACATATATAATAACACATTTTTAAGGCTATATGTTTTATTATTCCATTTGTAAGAAATTCTAGAAAAGGAAAAACTATAAGGACAGGAAGTAGATTAGTGGTTATCAGGGACTGAGGTAAAGGGAAGAGTTAAGTATGAAAGAACATGAGCTGACCAGGCATGGTGGCTCACGCGTGTAATCCCAGTACTTTGGGAAGCCGAAGCAGGTGGATCACTTGAGACCAGGAGTTCAAGATCAGCCTGGCCAACATGGCGAAACCCTGTCTGTACTAAAAAAAAAAAAGGGAGGGGGGAAACATGAGGAAATTTTGAGAAATGATGGAAACATGCTCTATGTCTTCATTGTACTGGTGGCTACCTAACTATATGCTTTTGCCCAAATTTGCAGAACTGTACAATAAAAAGTTTTTCTGAATGTAAATTTATTTTAACCAAAAAAAAGACACTAAAGAATAATTGTTGGCCAGATGCAGTGGCTCGCCCCTGTAATCCCAGCCAGGGTGGGTGGATCACTTGAGGTCAGGAGTTTGAGACCAGACTGGACAACATAGTGAAACCCCTTCTCAACTAAAAAACAAATACGAAAACTAGCCAGGTGTGGTGGCACATGCCTGTAATTCCAGCTACTTGGGAGGTTGAGGGAGAGAATCGCTTCAACCCGGGGGCAGAAGTTAATCGCACACTGTACTCCAGCCTGGGCAACACAGCAAGACTTCATCTCAGAAAAAAAGATAATTGTGCTAATAATACTATGATTATAAATACATACAGAATTGCTTATGGTTGAAATGATAAGATGTCCAAATTTACCTTTAAAATACATCAAAGACAAAAGAGGGAGAGATGATAAAACAAGCATAGCAAAATGTTGATCATTCTTGAAGTTAGCTAATTGTTACCTGGGTTTCATGGTGCTATTGTTTCTACTTTTTGTATGTTTGCAAATAATCGTAATAAAACGTTAAAAAAAAGAAAAAGAAAAAAACAAAGGTCTCAGTTCTCCCCCATACACTATGTGGTAGGCATTATTACAATCACAATTCTTAGGAAACTGGGCCTAAAGAAAAATAACTTGCTTAGCCTCACAGAGCTATTAAGCAATACAGCAATTTTTTTCTGTAATAAAATGTTACTTATCTACTCTTGCACCATGCTGTCCTTGTAACCTCCACCAGATATTTACAAACAAGCCTAATTGGATAACTTTTGCAGATATGTCTTCATCCAACACTATGCCAAGCTTTAGAGGATTAAGAATGAGTAAAAATGGAGGAAGATATTCCATGCAAATGGAAACCAAAAGAGAGCAAGAGTAGCTATATTTATATCAGGTAAAATAAACTTTAAGTTAAAAACAATAAAATGAGACAAAGAAAGTCCTGTGTGGCTGGGCATGGTGGCTCATGCCTGTAATCCCAGCACTTTGGGAGGACAAGGTAGGTAGATCACGAGGTCAAGAGTTCAAGACAAGCCTGGCCAAGATGGTGAAACCCCGTCTCTACTAAAAATGCAAAAATTATCTGGGTGTGGTGGCAGGTACCTGTAATCCCAGCTACTTGGGAGGCTGAGGCAGAAAATTGCTTGAACACAGGAGGCGGAGATTGTAGTGAGCCAAGATCATGCCACTGCATTCCAGCCTGAGAGACAAAGCGAGACTCTGTCTAAAAAAAAAAAAAAGTATTTATGTAATGACAGAGGGATCAATTATTCAAGAGTTAATTGTAAATACATATGCACTCCACGTCAGAACATCTAAATGTATTTTAAAAATTAATATATCTGAAGGGAGAGATAGATTGTAATACAAGAATAGTAGGGACTTCAATACCCCACTTTTAGCAACGAAAAGGTTCAATTTTTTAAAATTGACTAAACACCTTAGCTCAAATTGTCCTAACAGACATATAGAGAACATTCTATCCAATGGCAGCAGAATACACATTCTTCTCAAGTCTACCTGGATCATTCTCTAGGATAGATCATATGTTAGATCACAAAATAAGTCTTAGCAAACTTAAGAAAATTGAAATCATATCAAATTATCTTTCCTGACCACAATGGTATAAAACTAGAAATCAACAGGACGAATTTCAGAAAATTCACAAATGCATGGCAATTAAACAACATGCTTCCAAATAATCAATAGATCAACAAAGAAATGAAATAGAAAGTTTAAAAACATATTGAGACAAACAAAAATGGAAGCACAACATTCCAAACTTTATGGGCTGTAGTAAAAGCACTTCTAAATAAAGCAATAAACTCCTACATCAAAAAAGAAGAAAAATCTCAAATAAGCAACCTAAGGTAACATTTCAAGAAAGTAGAAAAACAAGAACAAACTAAGTTCAAAGTTAGCAGAAGAAAGAAAATAAGATCAGAGCAGAAATAATAAAATAGTGAAACAATAGAAATGATCAATGAAACTAAGAGTTTTTTTTAAGGATTGAGTAAAGACTTTGTTATTATCCCTTTTTTATCTTATACCCTAGATATGGTCTGTCAACAAATTATGATGCCACTATATCTTCAGAACATACAAAGAGGTTGTACTAGTGTGTTTTCACACTGCTTATAAAGACATATCTGAGACTGGCCAATTTACAAAAGAAGGAGGTTTAATTGGACTTACAGTTTCACGTGGATGGGAAAGCCTCACAATCATGGTGGAAGGCAAAAAGGAGCAAGTCATGTCTTACATGAATGGCAGCAGGCAAAGAGAGAGTGAGAGCCAAGTGAAAGGGGTTTATCCTTATAAAACCATTAGATTTTGTGAGACTTATTCACTACCATGATCAGAGTATGGGGAAAATCACTGCCATGATTCAATTACCTCCCACCAGGTTCCTCCCACAACAATGGAAATTATGGAAGATACAATTCAAAATGAGATTTGGGTGGGGACACAGCCAAACTATATTAGAATTCAACCACATCCCCCAATCCTCACTGCCACTAACCTGATAGAAGTCACCGTTACTTCTCCCTTACTTTCTTACAGCAGCTTTCTAAATGGTACCCTTGCTTCTATCTTTGCCCTCCTTCAGACTATTTTCTACACACTAGCCAACATGATCCCATTAAGACGTAAGTCAGATCAGGTTATCTCTCTGCTCAAAATTGTCCAATGGTTCCTTTACTACCCAAGGTTTTAACATGATCTAAGCCCTAGTTGCCTTTAACCTAACATCCCTTCAACTGTCCCATTTGCTTTCTTCACCAGAGTCACACTGGCTTCCTCACTGTTCCTTAAATGCATCTGTAGTTTAAGAAGTTTCTTCTTCCTGGGAAACTTTTCCCCACAGATATATAAATGGCTAACTCACTTTCTGTAGTCTTTACTTACACCTTACTTTCTCAGTGAAGCCTTTTCTGGCCACCATCTTTTAAATTGCTGTCTCTCTTTTTCTCTCTCTCCCTCCCCTCCTCCTCCTCCTCCCCAACAAACACAAACACACACACACACACACACACACACACACACGTATACACACCATATTATAACCTCCTTATTGGCCTTATTTTTCTCCATAGCACTTATCATTGCCTAACAGACTTTTATTTCACTCATTTGTCTATCTCTACTAACAGAATGTACACACCATGAGGGCATGACTTTTTCATCTTTGTGTTAACTGTGTTCACTCCTATATCCGCAGAGCCTGGAAGAATGCACAAACATAACAAAGACATTTAGGGGTGAATGAAATAATCAAGAAAATAGACAGCAGAAAATAATTAAGGAGATAATTTTAAAATTTTTCTTAGAACTTATGGACCTGAGTTAAAAATTGTTCTGTTGTTAAATAAACAAGATCCACACCAAGACACAACATTATGAAATCCAAAATGTTAGAGATTTTTTAAAAGGCTCTAAAAATTCCTGTGAGAAAATAACTGGTAACATACAAAGAACTTGGGATTAGGTTGGCATTAAACTTCTCAGTAACAATGCAGTATACTGGGTCGGGGTAGGGGGTATGCCCAGTGCTTTTAAAACTCTGATAAGAATTTATTTTCAATCAAAAAAATATATATTCAAGTAAACTATCACTTAAATATGAAGGTTAAATAAAGAGCTTCTCAGATGTTTAGGGTTTTTAAAAAATTTCCTACCCATGCACCTTTTCTCAGAAAGCTACTGGAGGATGTGCTTTATCAACATAATGTAATAAATCAAGAAAAAGGAAGGTATTGGATTTGGGAAATAGATAATACAAAGAGGAAAGACACTAAAAATAATTTAAAGGATAGTATTGAACATCAGGTCTAAGGGACAACCAGTTAAAATTGGAATGAGAGAACAAGACTACAGCAGGAATGTCAAAGACAGAAGAAAAACTGTTATATTACCTAACACTTTTGGCCACATTAAGAGTACTTTTGTACTTTGAGAAGATTTCTTAACTGGCATAGGACACAAATGCACCAAAAATATCCATGTAATCCTAAATTCCAAAAACACCAAAGTTTTAGGAAACAAACTTAAAATCATGCTTCTGGTTTCGCTGGGATATGTAGTATATATATCATCATGATAATTTAAATTCTGATTTTTGAATTAACCAAAAATTGTAATACATATACATATACCCAGAAGGGAAAGTGTCTTAACCTTGAGTACTTTAGAAAAATAGGGCCTAACAAAATGATTGAAGTGTGGAGGCTTTATTGAAGAAGTACAAACCCAAGTCAATGAGAGAGAAAAAATGAAGCAAGGCAAAAAGGTTGGGAAACAAAAAAAAGGTTGTATGTTACATCCTCTCACTGGCTAAAGTTCACCCACAGAGACCTCCCTCTTTACTGAGGTGGGTCATCTGGCCCCTCTGCATCCAGTCGGGATGCTGAATCTCATGTTCTGAGGATTGGAGCTTCATTTGAATCTAGATGTGGTAGCATGAGCCCAAAATTTGGAGTTTTAAATTAGTTGGCCCAGCTGTGCTACTAGCAGCCAAGAGGAAGGGCCCAACATTCCCAGGACCAATGACTGGTTATCTCCTGGGAGGAGTAGCACTATCTGGGAAATGGACATCACCAGGAGAAACTGAGGAGACATGTAAAACTGGTGCCCAATTCAGAGGCTAAGCCAATGCTGTAGAAAGAGAGATCAAGGAAGCTAAATTCTAACTTTCCACATTAGTATTTTGATATAATGTCTAAGATTACAAATAAGAGAAATGATAGAGGATAGACAGAATCGACAGATGATAGATAAGATAGGATGGATGGAGAGATTAAATAGATAGATGATAGATAGATAGATAGATAGATAGATAGATAGATAGATAGATAGATGATAGATAGATAGACAGATAGATAGATGATAGATAAAGAGAAACACCAGAAATATCTAAGAGGTGAATGAATCTAGTTGCCTCTGGAGAATATCACACTTTGCCATGAGGGCAAAACAAAGACAGACCTGTAGTATAGTCTGCTTAATTAATATATGTTCATGTATTTAAAATGACAAATTTAAAGTAGAATGGTTGAAAAGCTTATATTGTATACAAAGAAAAAGATCCATGGCCTGTCAACAATAATGGCAGACTCTGGAACACCTGGGTATGTAGAGTATGAGCGTGTGGATGGGAATGGTTGGGGATATGTCTGGGGAAGTAGATTGACCATGGATTGTAAACCATGCTAAACACTTTGGACTTGATCCTCTAGAACTTGAAGAGTCAGCAAAGAATTTAAAGCCGGAGAGAGATGTGATCATATTTGTATTTCAGAAAGAGCATTCTCGCTGCACCACAGAGAATACATTAAATGGGGAAAGGCCTGAAGACAGGGAGACCCTTAAGGAAACTAATAGAGTAATTAATTAGATAGAAGATCTGAACAAAGTTTAGTAGAAAAAAGAGAAGAGGGTGGATCCATCAGATGTGAAAGACCTGTGGACCAACTGAAACCAATCTTCATTATGAACCATAAAGGAGACGTTAAGGATGAGAGGAGCAGAACAGTTTGGATGTGTGTCCCTGCCCAAATTTCATGTTGAATTGTAATCCTTAATGTTGGAGGTGGAGCCTGATGGGAAGTGATTGGATATTGGGGGAGGATTTCTCATGAATGGTTTAGCACCATCCTCTTGATGTTTTTGTCTTGATGATGAATGAGTTATTGTGAGATCTGGTCATTTAAAAGTGTGTGGCATCTTCCCCCATCTCTTACTACTACTCTGTCCATGTGACATGCCTGCTCCCCCTTCACCTTCTATGCCATAATTGTAAGTTTCATGAGGCCTCTCCAGAAGCCAAGCAGATGTCACCATGCTTCCTTTACAGCCAGCAGAACCATAAGCCAATCAAGCCTCTTTTCTTTATAAATTACCCATTTCTCAGGTATTTCTTTAGAGCAATGTGACAACGGACTAATAGAGAAACCAATTGTCTCTCAAAGAAATCAAGCATATGAAATCACTCTTGTGAACATCCTAACCCGCCTTTCTATGTAATCTAGTGTGAAATTCTCTAAAAGAACCTTCTATTCTTGTGACAAATATATCATGCAGTCTTCCAACAACTTCAGTCGCTGGTATTTCTTGAATATTTTAAGCAAACATTTATAATGCTTGCAACTGTGTCTTTCTAAATTACTAAGTGGGAGTGAGTTTCTGTAAAAAGTGACCTCTTAAAGGAAGAAATATTCTTAAATGCTAACTCCTCCTTAACGTGACACTTCTTCCCTATTTAAAAAGAAAAAAGCCAGTGTGGCACGGTGGCTCATGACTGTAATACTAGTTCTTTGGGAGGCCGAGGTGGGTGGATCACCTGAGGTCAGGAATTTGAAATCAGCCTGGCCAACATGGAGACCCTGCCTCTACTATAAATACAAAAAGTTAGCTGGGCGTGGTGGCACATACCTGTAATCCCAGCTACTTGGGAGGCTGAGGCAGGAGAACTGCTTGAATCCGGAAGGTGGAGGTTGCAGTGAGCTGAGATCACGCCACTGCACTCTAGCCTGGGCAACAAGAGTGAAACTCCATGTCAAAAAAAAAAAAACTTGCTCTTACTTTTACTGTTTTTTATGGCCCACTCATCTTATGCTGAACATCATTATTTTCCCTCTTCTGTATTCAGCAGTTGCAAAGTGAGGTGCCTCATATTTTTAAATGACCAAAATGAAAGTTTCTTCTACTTCCATTCTATCATGCACACTGCCAAAAAGTTCTTCGATCAAAATTCCATTTTAATCATGTTACTCATTAGTCAAAAATCTTCAAGATTTTCTCTTCCCTGTAAAATAAACATATGCACTCCTCACAATGCATTTTATGCACCATTATTACCATTAATCAGCCCAAAAATCTAGAGAGGAAATGATCATCATTCTCCACATTCTATAGATAAAAAGCTTAAGGAGAATCAGCAATTTCTGATTCAAAATGGAATATTCTTCTACTTCTCCCCCTTACTTCTATTTTGTCTCTTTTCTAAGACTTTTCAAAATCTGTACTCTTCTTGTTCATCTGTGTTAAGATGTTGCTTTTAAGAGAAGAGATCTATGAACCCCACTGAGATTCCTATCTATAGTATACCATGGGTATACTGCATATACATAAATGCCTACACATGTACATAAATGTTTGCATTTGTTTTTATGTAATTTTCTTGAAGAGAATTCAAAGTACTTATCACATTCTTAAAGGTACTCATAGCCTTCCAAAAGTGACGAACACTAGCCTGCAGGAAAACAGCTCTGGGAGATCATACTACTCCCTCTCCCATTCACTTCTCTGGTTCTTCCCTTCAGCCTTGGACTACTTCTCCACTGATAAAAAACCAACTTTCTCTTCAAGACAGGATCATATCTCCATGTAGTCTTTGCAGGCCACAGTGGCCAATTTCTCCTTCTAGCACTCATGTCCTATATAACAAATCTAGTAATTAATGATAGGCCTACTTGCAGCATTGCTTCTGTGTTCATATACCTGGTTACTAGGTAATTCTGTTTGTGTGTTACTTGGTTCATCATTTATATTTTAAGAATCTAGCATCAAAGTCTTCCTCATACCCTTCATTGCATCTTGCCCAGAGCTCTGCACAGCATGTATGTTAAATAAATATTTGCTGATTTGTTTGGGGACTAGCATCTTACCTTTCATAAAAATCCAAGCATCATTCAGGTGTTTATTAAATACCTATGATGTGTCAGGGCCTGCCATAGAGATGGACAGATGGGTGTGCTCCCCACCCAGGATAGTGAGAGAACCATTTAACCAGGGCCCTATATGCACAATGAGCCTCACAATGAAAGACACAGGACACAAGAGAAGGCCATACCCCAGGAGATACTTAAGATGTGCTAAAATAGAACTTAGAGACTCATTAGGTAATGACAGTGAGAGACAAGAATTGAGGAGGCCAGGAATAGACAGGAGTGACTGCCCCACAAAAGGATCAATTACCTGGAGAGGTGATACAAATCAGCCTTCAACTTATGATATAGAGACAGATCTCAAAATCTGCACGCTGCATTGGCTTATGATCACACAGCAAATATCTATATGACATTTATTGTGGGACACAGAGACACACTTAGAGGACTGAAAATTTAAAATATATCACAACTTTAACATACTGATTAAATAAAAAATAATGGACTTCTGAGAGTTTCATTTCAATTTCTGTGAGGGCCACATCAAGTTGCTAGGTATATCTCATGCTAGTAGCTGTGAAGAGGAATACTGCACACTCTTTTCCTTCAAGATCCTTTAAATTTAGTTGGCGAAACAAAATTAGATACATAAACATGGACCAACAAGATAACAAATATTAGAAGACTAGACAAAAAAAATACAAAGACATTAATTATCTGAGTGCATTTGGTGTTCCTTGGTTATTAGCATTTTAATGACATCATGAACATTTTATTGCAAAACCCATCTCCAAAATATTTATTTGGTAATGCTATACATGTTCTTTCCTAGACTTTATCTGAGGAGAAATTCATCAGAAGTACTATTGATTAGAATTTCCCTGCATTTTAATGTCCCTAGGATGAAAAGCAATGTTAAATCAGTAGAAAATACATTAATTCTGCCCAATACATAACATAGGTTATTAGTCCTGAAATTCACAAAGAATTATGATATACAATGAGCTCATTTAAATTATATTTTAGGGTACAGATACTTTAGAAAATTCTCTAAAGCAGTGTTTTCATTGTCTTAGAACCAGGAACAGATAATTAGATAATTTCATTGGAAATGAGCATTTCAGATGACCTTATATGAATAGGTTTTTAATTTATTACTCTTTATTAAAGCTAGTTTTTCAGAAAAAGCTTCAATGTTCTGAGTAGATTGTCATCAATAGCTTTTCTTTGGATAAAAACATCATCTTATTTTCTTCTTTTAAAAAATGTTATTTTTAAAACTGATACATATTTGCTATAAAAACTTTAAATATGACCAAAATGTATGGAGTGTAAAGTAAAATGCTTCCTTTTCCCTTCAGCCCCACTCCACCATTGCAGCCCAAACTCAACTTCCTAGAATAGGGGTGTCCAGTCTTTCGGCTTCCCTGGGTCACACTGGAAGAAGAATAATTGTCTTGGGCCACACATAAAATACACTAACACTAACAATCGCTTATGAGCTGAAAAACAATCTCAGAAAAATCTTACAATGTTTTAAAAAAGTTTATAAATTTGTGTTGGGCCACATTCAAAGCTATCCTGGACCACATGTGGCCCCTGGGCCATGTGCTGGGCAAGCTTGCCCTAGAATCAATCAAGGTATTGTCTATTCTTAAATATAGTATTAATGCAAATACAAATACAGATATACACATTATTGTTTCATTCATGAATGGATTAATGTTTTGCATATACTTCTATAATTTTATTTTTCCAGTTAACTATGTCCTGGTCATCTTTCCATATCGGTGGGCTTAGAGCTTTCTCACTTCTTTTAATGGCTTCATAGTAGTCCATTGTTTGAAGTAACATGATTATTTAACTAGTCCCCTATTTGTGGACATTTAATTTCTTTCTAATTTTTTCTATTACAAATAACAAAGCAATGGCAATCCTTGAATAAATATCTGTGCATTTTTACATAAATGTTTTTAATGTAAATTTCTAGAAGTGAATGTACTATAAAACACCTATATATGCATTTTAAAATTTGACAGATTACTGAAAAATTATCTATTTGGATTAATTACTCTAAAATTATTGTCTCAACTTACAGTCCCACGAATAATATACAGAAGCCCCTTAATAATACCTTTATAAATGCAAATCTTGTAGCATAGCTCAAAAATCTTCAAAGGTCACGCAGTTCCTAGATAACAGAGTTCAAAATTTTTAGCATAAGGCTCATGGCCTTCCCAAGTTTCACCTCAACCCAGGTTTTTTTGAGGCAGAGTCTCACTTGTCCTGGCTGGAGTGCAGTGGTACAATCAGGGCAGCCTCAACCTCCCCAGGCTCAGGTGTTCTTCCCACCTCAGTGTCCCCATTAGCTGGGACTACAGGCATGTACCACCACGCAGCGTGATTTTTTGTATTCTTTGTAAAGACATGGTTTTGCCGTGTAACCCAGGCTGGTCTCAAAGCCCTGGGCTCCAGCAAACCACCACATTGGCCTCACAATCAACCTAGTTTTTAAAAATATTATTGCCTTCCACTTGGTTAAGGTCAAATTGAGGAGAGTCATGAACTTCATGCCAAAGATTTTGAACTCTGTTTCCTAGGAAAAATTGTGCTTTTTCCTATAGCCATACCATTTCGAGAAAGTGTCATACTTTCTTGCCTTCACTTTCCTATAGTTCATTCATTCATGGCTACAAAGCTCTATGTGACCTGGTGCCTAGCTACCTTTCCAACTTCATTGTTCTTCCTTTCTGTTCTACAACACGTCGAACACACCCGCCATCTCACGGCCTTTGAACTTGTCATGCCCTCTGTGTAGACCTTTCTTTCCTAGATAGCCACATACCTCATTCTCTCACTTCATTCACAGCTCTGTTCACATGCTCCCTCTCCAGACCTTCCCTCACAAATTCATTCAAGGTAGCACTCTTAGACCCTTTCTAACCTTTTGCTAATTTATTTTTCTGCATGATTTGTCATTGTCTGAAATTTTGTCTTCTGACTTGTTACAGTTTATACATGTTCAACGTTGCAATCATTTTATTATGAAAACAAATCCAAGGAAATATAGGCATCATAAGGACAGAGGTTTTGCGGTTGGTTCATTGCTATTTTCCAGTACCTAGAATAGGGTCTGGCATATAGTAAATGCTCAATAAATGTTGAATAACTAGTTCAACAAATATATTAAGCTTTATATTGCCCCAAGCCTTGTCCTAGGATAAGTATAAAAGATAAGGCTGATCGTGGTCAAGGTAAATTAGGGGACACTATTAGAGGACAGAGGAGGGTAAGTAACCTCTGAGGCTAGGTGAGACATCAGGGATTGCTTCAAAGAGAAAAGGATGACCCCTTACCCCTTTTCTATGCTGACTCAAATGTCAACCCTTCTGTGAAAGCTCTTCCATCTGATTTTCCAAGCATGTCAGCCCACTTCCAGTCTCCCTCTCAATATTATTTCCTATATCCAAGTCAGGCAGGAATTATTACTTCTCTATATTCTCATAGCTTTTAGTTCATAGAACTGGTGGAGCACTTCACATATACAGGGATTAGTTGCTATCTAAATTCTCATAATGTGTGTATTTCCTAAATAAATTGCAAACTTTTAAACATAAATTCACTGTCTAAATTAAAAGTTAACTTCATTAAATATGTGCCGTGCATATTTAATGAAGTTGATTTTTAATGTTCAAACTGTACAAGATAACAGGCAAGAAGACAGGTTTCAACAGGTTCCCCATGCTCCTTTCGTGCAAATCTATTACAATCATCTTCTCCACATTTTAAGGAAAAAAAATGTTTCTTAAAAAGTGGGAAAGGCTGTGAAGAAAGAAGGTGAAGCTGAGAGGTCTAGAATAGCCATACATTGATACATTTGAAAGAAGATAGAAATGTAAACACACACATCAAATCAGAAGCTTGACTATGCATGTGTTACCTTTACTACATAATGATTTTTCTAAGTATTGTGCATTTTACAAAGTTACATCTATTACACTTTTATTTGGAAAGCAGATAAATATCTTGATGTACTGAATTAATAGTCACCAAAGAAGTTAAGAGAGGAAGGAATTCATTCAGGAAAGGAATGAAATTTAGAAGTATGTTCACAGGCCAGGTGTCATGGCTCACACATGTACCCAGTACTTTGGGAGGCTAAGGCAAGAGGATTACTCGAGCCCAGGAGTTCAAGACCAGCCTGAACAACATAGCCCATCCCTACAAAAAACTAAAATTAAAATTAGCCATGTGGTGGCACATGTCCGTGGTGCCAGCTCCTCAGCAGGATCAAGGTGGGAGGATCACTTAAGCCCAGGAAGTCGAGGCTGCAGTGAGCCATGATCATGCCACTGCGCTGCAGCCTGGGTGACAGAGAAAGACCCTGGCTCAATCAATCAATCAATCAATAAAAAGTAAGTCTGCAAAAATGTAAAATTTGATATCACCTACACACCTAAATTTCAAAGATTTCCAAGGCTGCAAAGTATTATGGAAAGAGGCTCTAGATCCAGGCATAGAAAAGTTAAAATCTTTTCCCTATCCCTTACTGTTCACATGACATTTTATATATAAAGTAGGAGGATATTATCTACTTCATGGACTGTTAGTAAAAATCAAGTCAGGCAAAGCAAACATATCTTGCAGAGAACATGGGTGATAGTATGCATTCGACAAGTTTTCTTTCTTTTGTCCTCTAGACTCAATGCAATGATCACTACTACATTTACCCAAAAATATGAAAAAATAAAATAAAATAAGTCCACAGTAAGTAAAAAGATTTAAGAGTTTGCAACACTGCCTAAGTTAAAGCTCATGGCTGAAACAGCTTTCCTTAACGGTGAGGTTGCAGTCAAAGATTTACACCACAGGCAAGTTTTTAATGGTGATAAACCTGGAATATTTAGGAAATAAGTGCTACATTCATTTCAAAAGAAGAGGAGAAAAAAGTGTGGACATTATATATCCAAAGATAGAATTTTAGACAGGTATTATGAAAGCAATGTTAAGCTAATACCATTGAAAACCCAAGCCCTTTGGAAAAATGTTGAAAATGAATTATTTTGCAGATCCAAATCATAAAGTAAGGATAATAAAGGAAATAATGATTAAATGAGGAGTGAGCTGTCACTGTCGATCAAAGTACACACAAAGAAGGAAAATCTTGCAAACAAAACTATTTTATAACACTGCCCTCAGGCAATTTTTACACTGTTGATTTAGTGAGAATATCTGAGTGTTCTTTTTGCCTTCCAAAACCATTTCACTTTCGTAACCTATGGATCAATATGCCCATCTCAACATGCAGTATCTCATGCAGAGGGCTGGCATAGATAGTACTACTTTGATGGAAGATTTATGAAAGAGCTTCGACATCTGCTCTAGCCTTGATTACCTAGAAAACAAAGTCCGAAGCACAGATTAAGTGTAATACTTTTTAATGGATGAGCAATACCAGGACAGCATAAGTGAAGGACAAGGGAAGTGAGACAGTGAAGGATTAGGAGTAAGACAACATGTGATGTGTTACCATGCTGGCCAGTGATGTCAAATGTGCTGCAAGAAGACACATGCAGTTGTTAGGCAGCTAAATTATTTAGGCTGTGGACAGGTCATGCAGATAAACTATGCTTTAGAGTAGTCCATTGGAAAGAAAACAGGAGCTAAAACTTACTTTCCAGTTCCTTCCTATCTCCTGTCTCCCAGTGGACTTCTGGGTTTCTTCAGCTGTCCACATCATGTGGGAAGACAGGTCCCTGCAATATGGTGTTTATCACGTCTTGATGTTTTAATCAAGACATGTGGCTGATTGGCTTGAAGCAGATTGATGTAGCCCATGAGAGGGAAGGAGGGCCAAAAGAGTCTGAGGAGGTACATGAGATGTGTCCCATGCAATATCCAAAAGGTTGTCAGATTCATCAATCAGACTTGGAAAAGAAAATCACAGTAAGGAGTGAAGTTCCCAAGAAAACGGTTTGACTATTTGTTGCTGACTTGTAAGGTTTTGGGGAAGTGGTGCAAAGCAAAAATATTAGCTCTTGTCAAGGAAATTGGATTTAGTGGACAGTGAAAATATTGAAAAACTGTTAGCATACCATTCCAGTCAGTGCTCATTATTGGTTATTGACTTGGGAAACAGGAGGCATGAATGTGTAATATCAAAACTTTAAAAGAAATTTTAGGACTTTAGGACATGCAAACAAAATAATTTCCACTGCAAATGAATGTAGTCATGGCTTGTGTAGAGCATTACATTCAAAACCACAGATCTAAGCACAGTTGTAGAGTATCTATCAGTAGCCATCCATGCCAATAGATGTCCATTTTCAGCTTGCTGGTTTGCCCATTGCTTCATCTAAGACTTCAGATTGTGGTTCACAGTCATGCACAGTCTTGAGTGTCAAGAAGGGAAGACTGTCCACCAATTCCCTGGACCTGAACAAAAATAAACTTCAGGCACTTTCTGTTCTGCTCACTCTCCACCAGCACATTCTTCCTCCACCAAATAGCACCAGTGACCACAAGCTCCATTATTCTTCTCTCCTTTCCTCTCCCTGCCAACCTCACTCAAGAAACTCTTCAACCAATAAGTAACTATTTTTAAACTGATTCATTTATTTTACTTTGTTATGTGTCATTTGAATTCATTGTGTAACTTTAACGTAAGATTATTTCATTGTTCCTTTAAATTACAGTGCATATCCATTGCAGATGGAAAATAATTCACGTCTACTGCTACACATCATTATTGCATTCTGCAATCAAACATCCACTAGTGGTACATTAATTATTAAATAATTAAATTGTTGGTTTTAAAAATGCTTTTTATCATGCAAAGGACCACTAAGATTATTCTATAAGTATTTAAGACTGTTAGAGTATTAGCTGCAGAAGTGGGATTTACTAGTAATCCATGATTTTTCCTATTTAAAACAATAGAATATAGGCTCTATTTACCAAAAATGTATGAAACACATCAAACATACATTTGATTTGGATAACAAAGAATGTCCATGTATGTATATACATAATTCATATATGTATTTGTTTACATCTATGTGTTTATATGTGCATGTGTGTACATACACATGAATACAATGTATATAAGACATGTATATCTGTCTCATTTTCAGCACCCTGGAATGGAAAGAATCAGAGGTTTGGAAGCAACAGACTTAGCACTGATTTCCAGTTCCCCACTCACTGGCCGACCCTCAAGTACTTAAGTGATAAACTGCTATTCAACATAATATCTATCTCATAATTTTCCCATAAAGATTAAAAGTAATAAGCATGTAAATCCCCTAGCAGATAGTTCAGGAGTCAAAAGATTTAGCTTCTTCCTTGTTTATTCTTATGACTCTCCCCAACTAAACTGTGAATTCCTGAATCCAGAATCAGAACATTTTCATCTTTGTGTTGTCAGCGCCTACCACATACTAAGCACTTAGTAATTGTTTGCTGAATACACTGGAATTATGATGAAAGCTATTAAAAACTAAAGTATTCGTCATCAAAGGATTTTTAAGAGTTTTCTTATTTTCTTCTCATTACATCTAAACTCAGTAGAAGAACCTTAAGACTGTCTAGGATCTTTCTAAGATATATCACAGAGAAAAGTTTTCCTTTCCTGCGCTTTTCAAAAAATGTATTATTTATCTGACAATCTACTAAGTAGAAGGTATTGCAGTTTGTGGCAGTTTCATTTTGGAGTGGTAATTTCTATAATAGCCCTTGAGAGAGAATTATCTGTGTTGTCTTTGTATAAGAATAGTATAAAATAAAATTTAAATACAGACTAGACCTTGGTACAAAATAAATTTTTTTGATTCAATCTTTTACTAATTTACTTACAGAAAAAATAATTTTAGTTACATATCACTCAAAATTTTGTATTCTCAATTTCCATCATTGTAATTTGTTTTTAACAAATTAGGCCTTTAATTCTTTTCCCATTCACTAGTCTTTGATGCATCTAGCTTCCCATCTTAATGTAGTACTTGTTAAGAAAATAGGCAGAAGATGCCGTTGAACTATATGTTTCACAAGCTTAGGCCTTAATTTCAATTGTGCCCATGCAAGGACAAAATATAACCCTGGTAAATGTGAAACATCTGATCATTATAGCTTTGAGATTGGCCAGATCACAATCAACTGGAACTTCCTCTTTCCTGATTTTAATTCCATTTGAGAATTGCTCATGATAATTTGACCCAGATCTCTTCACAACGTAACATTATCTTAGAGTTTACAATTTCATTAACCTCTTGTGATTAGAAAAGGGAGAATTTCAAGCCTTCCAGTTGATTACTCAGAGCTATGAAGGTTTTCTTTGCATGGGATAAGCTTGTCTTACTTGCATTTAACATGGTAAATTCAGTGTGACCAATGCAATCTGATGCAATACCTTCATAGAAAAAAACACCATGAAAGAGTCTTGTTTAAATCATACTCTTCCACAGACTGGCAGAATATTGATTTTTTTTTTACATCAAAACTACAAAGCAAATGAGAGATTATTTTGAACAAGTTCAAATAAAAAGAAAATTAATTAAGAATAATTTTAAAACTTCCATGATACTGACTTATCTGATTGAATAAACTTTAATAGCTTCCTCTCTTACAATCAGAGAAGAAAAGCATTAAATTAAATCTGGTAATAACTTTTAAAATCTGAGCTAGAGCTCAGAGTAATGAGATGAGAAGTTTTAAATAATCCCCTTTTCAATCACAAGAGGTTAACAAAATTGCAAACTCTGAGATAATGTTGTTTTGTCAAGAGTCCTAGGTCAAATTATCACAGGATTAAATATGGAATTGAAATTAGATAGAAGCCCAAGTCACATTTTGCTAAATCTTTATGGATTGCAGTATATATAAAAGTTATCAAATGTGAATTTAAATGTGATGTTGATCAATAGAGTGAGAAGAAATATTTAACACAGGGAATCCAATCACTGGGGGAATGTTTACAACTCCTTTTTTACAAAGGTTTAAAAAAGGAACAAAATTTTCTAATTCTCTCTTTAATATTTTTTGAAAATAACAGTAAATAAAATCATTTTTTAAAGTTTTAGAATATAATGTTTAAAGGTTATGAAAACTTCAAATAAAGTTCACACTTAATCATTATGAAAAAATCTTTCACATTAATAACAATTAGGGTTATCTATTCTGCAATTCTTATAATGTGAAGAATGTCGGCTTTAAGAGTGCAGGGCTGCATTTACGTGGTTTCTGGCTCTATCTCCAACAACTAGAAGTATAGGGTAGTGCTAGCTCATATTATGTGTTTAAGTATTTGTTGAATGATCAATAACCACATACACATACTAATATAAGAGACCCTATGAATTCAGTAATAGTGGCTCCCATTTGCTCAGAAAAGGTAATTGTGAGAGGATAGGTATGTTAATTTGCCTGTGGTAGTCGTTTCACTATCTATATATAGATTAAGATAAGTATGTATCAAAACATCATGCACTACTTAAATATACACTTTAAAGAAACCTAATTGAACAAATATTTGCTGAGGGTTTCTGTGTGCCAGGCTCAGTATTAGGCACAAGGGATACAGCTGTGAATAAAACAGAAAAAAAGAAATTCTTGTCCCGTTGGAGCTTGCCTTCTAGCTGGGTGAGACACTCAGTGAACACTCTAAGCAAGTAAAATACATAAAGAGTTAGTTGGGGATAAGTGTTTAGTAGAAAATGAAACAGGGAAGGCAGATAGAGCGTGTCAGGTATGGAGGAGAACAGCTGGGAATGTTTAAGTTCTAGGGAGGGGAAGGCCAGTGTGACTGCAGCAGATCGAGTCAAGAGGAAAAGAGAAGGAAACAGGCATGGAAACGCAACGGCCATTATGAGGCTTTCACTCTGAGTCGAGTGGAGAGCCATTGGAGGTTTTTTGAGCAGACATCCAACTTACAGCGGAATCATTCTAGCTGCTGTGTTGAAAATAAAATGAGGCAGAGCTGGAGCCAAAGCAGGAAAATCAGGGAGGAGGTTAGTTATTTTAACCATCCACATGAGAGATGATGCTGGTATTTATTGTACACCATGTGTCAGGCAGTGTGAGAACTGCTTTATATATCTGATGTTTACATGCTCTATTATCTAATCCTCACAGCCCTGTGAGTTAAATCCTATTGTTGCCCTTTTATAGATCAGGAAACAAAGGCTATCAACGGTAAGTTAACTTGCCTAAATGCATTAGGCTCGTAGGTGGCAGATGTAGGCTCAAACATAAATCTGTTACTTTACCCACTGCAGTGCCACTCTGCACTGTCACACTCATTTTGCAAATATTTTGTAATAATTTGTATCAATATATATCCAGAGATTGTGATAGCAGCCACTTTAGGGGTGATACAGCATTCATAATGAGACACCAATTCATCATTCCAGCTCTGTTCTCTCCTTCTCTATGCCGTAAACCTTCTGCACCACCCAAAACAACTAGTTCGTTATGTCCTAAACATTTCTTGAACATTCCTATTGTAATTATAGGATTTTGAATTTTTCTTTAAAACTTTGCCAACCTGACACTCAAAACAGGAGGCCTATGTATAGCTAGCTTGATAATAGGTCATTGGTCTCTGAATACTATGAAGTAACAGACAAGGTGCTTATTGTTGGCTGAACCTGTTCAGGTACTGACATGAGACACTTCCTGGAGAATCGCAAAGATTCTTGCAATAGATCTTTCAAGGAGTTGGTCACATTAAAAGTTTGGATACAAGGCAATAACATTCACATTAGAAAACATACCCCATCAGCCAGGCACGTAGTACTAATGAAAGCTAGGACTAACAGTGAAAGCAAAATTCTGCTGTCACCTTAATTCTGCCTCTGTTGTCACTAAAATGCTAAGATTTCTTGACTTGAGTATCAAATTTAATATTTTTTCGATGGTAGTTCATTTTTACGTTTCTCTATAGCTCATGAAGAGAATAACTGTTGAAGGGACAGAAAAATGGAACCACAGTCTTAAGATTAGAATCTCAGTCCTATATTTACTACCACCTACACATGGGTTTCAGGAAGTGGCTGTCAACCAGATCTTATTACTGCTTTAGACAATCTGCCTATTCTATGGCATGACACCAAATTAAATCTTGAAGAATTTACTAGGATGGAGAAGATAAGAGCAAATAGCAATAGATGGAACACCTTTGAAACTCCAATTATTGGCCTGGTATTGTGGACTCTGCTGGGTTCCCCGAATGGAGACCATTATTCCGGAGTTTGGTAAAAGCACAATACAAAAGTCTAAAGACAGGAGATAGGAGATTGCTATTGGTTCTTCCATTTTTCACAGTGCATCAGATAGTGGCAACAGGACTATGATTACAAAAGCTCCCTCCCTTCTTTAAAGTGCCATCTTGCTCTACTCCCTGGCTCAATACCTGGGTGCCAAAAGCTCAGGAAGAACAAAACCAGGGCATAATTAACAGGTGGTGTTTAACACAAGACCTTGGAACAATTATCTCCATCGAAGCCACATCAAGTGACTTTAGGAAAGCAAATCAGCTATACATTGTCTTAGCACCTTTGCATAGAAGATTAAAATTAGGAGCATATCTGATTATACCCGATGACCTTTTAAATATCATTTTTGTGCTCTCCCTGTGTATTAGCATGAAAGTTTAAGCGCACTGACTTCAAAACCACTGAACAAAGATGAGAGTCCTGACTAGAAGTCCAGGCTACTAAAATAAAGAGCTTTGTATGGTGGTTTCTCACATTGCTATTACACAGTATCATGTAACAATTCTCTCCTTAAAATTTCATCCCAGGCTACTGCCTGAGATACAAGTTAAAACAGCATGGACCTGGGGCCAGCTCTGAGGCAACTTCTTTAGAACAGGATGTCCTCCTTCCTTGAGGTGACAGGTTACATACTGAGAGTTTTTTTTCATCCCTATTGAAAACATCTCATTTGCTGCCAAACTATATGTAAGGGAAAGAAGCAAGGTCTGCCCTCAAAGGCTCCTTGGAGACTGAAACCAGAGAATAGCCGGACATACACGCAGTATGAAAAGTCTAAATTAAACAATGGCTTTACAAGAGCACCTTCCCATGTGACTTTGAATCAGAGTAAAGGGAAGTTCACAAAAATCAAAGCAGTAAAAGGGATCTTTATTTGGAAAGTACTCATTAACTGGGCAAAGCCAAGCTTTAGGAATTAGATCTGTGAGGAAAATCCTCCTGGCAATGAAATCAGGACTTTGAATTCTACTGGCTGGTAAAATAAATAATAATATCCACTTACAGTTCTATATTACCTTTCAGTTTACAAAGTGGTTTCCCGTAGATTATTTTGTTTTATCTTCACAACACTCATCCTACATAATCAAGCCTGATTATTCCCTTTCATGGGTTAGGAAATTGAGGCTGGAGAAGCAGACCGGATTTCCTCAAGGTCACATAGTTATTAAGAAGCAAAGCCCAAACTGACATTTTGGTCTCCAGACCCCCATTTAGGAGCTTTTTCTCTGTTGCATCTCTAAAGTTAGTAAGCCATAATTTTAGATTATCATATCTAGGTATATGTTTATTGGGAAAAATTTGTAAAAGCCCCTGGTTGCTTAAGAGCTTGAAAAAGAGTTAGGCCAGGCTTAGAATTAGGCAGACTTTCAAGCTGTTTTATATGTTCCCTGTGACAATGGCAAGAATCCAAGGTACATTTTGAAGACAAAATAAACAGTATTTTTTTTTTTTTTTTTTTGAGACAGAGTCTTGCTCTGTCACCCAGGAGTACAGTGGTGCAATCTCGGCTCATTGCAACCTCTGCCTCCCAGGTTCAAGCAATTTTCATGCCTCAGCCTCCCGCATAACTGGGACTACAACTACATAACACCACACCCAGCTAATTATTGTATTTTTAGTAGAGATGGGGTTCACCATGCTGGCCAGGCTGGTCTCGAACTCCCAGCCTCAGGTGATCTGCCCACCTCGACCTCCCAAAGTGCTGGGATTACGGGTGTGAGCCACCATGCCCAGCTCAAAATGAACAGTATTTTTGAATTTCATAATAGTAATATCAAACGCTAAAACTACTGCACACATTAGAAGCTCTGTCAGTGGAAAAAAATATTAAAGTTCCCTGATCAATTTATAAGCTTGAAACAAGTTTTTTCCTGGGGCTCTCTCTCGACTGAATTAAATACTATGATTTTGAATGTTGAAAATACTTGAATATTGCTTTTAGTACCTAGATTTGTAGAGTTGTGCTTTTCCTTTATTTTTACTCATTTATTTTTTAACTAATGTGACCTATCTTAAAACAGAGAGCTATCCTGAAAGGTCAATGGTTAGGCAGTCAGAGAGATCAGCCTTCGAACCCAGGCTCTAGCTCACTGGTCTGAGCAGTTAAATTACTGAAAGCATTATCTACTTAAAGGAAGCAAAAACTATCATTTCTTCATTCCCACTAGAGCATGGAGGCAAGCCTGGAAAATAAGACATTTAGTAAGAAAGAAGCAGTATTCTTAATTAAGGAGGGGTGCAAAATAGTGAAGACCACTGGAATCCAGAAGTCCTAATTCACCAAAGGCATTCCAATCTTTCAGGTAGCCCTTTGAAATAATCAAGAATATTGAGTAGGATGCTATGGAAGAATGTTGTACTTTAAATGCCAGTCATTGCTTATGACCCACAGCTCATTTTCAGAAAGTCCATCCTGCTTATACCAAGTGACACTTACCACCTAATCTGATGAAAAAACACCCACCCAACAGAGAATCCATCCATAAATCAGATTCTCTGACCTGGGTATACAGAATTTAGCATCAGCAACTGAGACAGTGAGATGAGAGTTGGTTGGGAGTGGCAGGGACACGTTGACAGGTACAAATCCAAAGTCAGTACTGGATCCATTCAAGCAAAAGCTATGTCTAAGCAGAGGTTAAATGGAGCAGAGCCACTATGAGGAAGGTGGTAATATGAAAAACATAATTAAGTGCATAAGAGGAGGAAAGTAGAGTGAAGAAGCTACTAGTTCGGCGAGAGAAGAGAGTGGATTCATGTACTGATTTTGCAGTCCCAGGACCTCTCATGTCCTGGTTGTACTTCTTTTTTCCCTGCCTCCAAAGTTTTCAGAGATGCCCTACTATCCTTTCAGCAAATTTTACTAAGAAGTCTGAACGGTTTTCTGTCTCTTAGAAACAAAAAACCATTTAAGAACCCTTGAAATATGAGAAAAGAAAAATAAATAAAATAAAATAAAAAGAAACAAAAAACCATGAGCATAATTTTTTTTAATAGGGAAGCAGGACATTGATAAATTAATTTAAAAGCTACATGCCAAAAAGTCAAAGAATGAACTAAAAGCCACATATGTGAGGGCTGGTGGAAGTAGAGAGTGGGCGTGCAATCAGAGTTGGGTGAAGTTCACCAGAGAACTCTCCCAAAATAAACAAACTGAAGCAAATTTGAAAAGAAGGAAGAAAGTGATGTGTGCAGTGAGAAACATATTTGGGAAAATATCTGCAAAAGATAACAAAGATCAAATCACTGAAAGTGAATTCAAAACCTAGCTAGTAAAATTGACTAATCTTTCTAAGAAATAAAAAAATTTTAACTAATTTGATTTCTAATGTAATATTTTCTAACCTAATGAAGATTTTTAAAAATTATTAAATTACACTGAAACTCATTTTCTTCAATTGAATGAAAGTAGTTTGTTTTTACTAATTTTGATGTTTTTAAGTCCAAAACCAAGTGTGTCCTTAGTATCTACTCAGCTCCTATCAGCTTTCAGTGAGTCAAGTCTTTAAGTATTCAAGCTCTACTTATGAAATTGACATAGGTTTCCTAGTCTATGGCTCAATTAGCAAAGAGTACTGTTCTTATGATAAATATTCAACCAGTTTTAATGTTATGACTTAACAATTTAATTTGCTAATAGTTATCAAGTCTAACATTTATAAGTGTTAAAACGCCTTGACATAAAAATATATATATTATTTGTTTTAAAGTCCAGTGTTGGCTTTGCCTCAAAAAAAAGTATATACATCTCATATTAGGGGTACGCAATGGATTATCAAAAAAGAAAATGAGTGTCTTAGAGCCATGATCGTGTTTGACACAAGTGTTATATGTCACCAGCATGAACAGAGAGCTAAAATATCAATCAATAATTACTCGCAAAGTAAGAACAGGTAATTCTAATGCAAAGGACAGAAAATGGATGAGAACAGCTGTTGTATGGCAGAGTCTTCCCTTGGAGGTTACCGGAAAAAAATCATAAAAGCCTTAGTAAACCTCAACTACAACTACCAGTATCTTGCTATCATTTTCAGGGGTAGAGTATGAACTTACTACGTTAGGACTTCAGGTTATTCATTTGTTCCACAAATATTTACAGAGTTCCTATCATGTGCCAACCTCTGAGTGTACACTGATGAATACTAGTCTCTCTTTGTGGAGATTGTATGATTTAGGGAGGTATGGGACCTCCTACATAAAATTACTTCAATGTGGCATCCCCAATCATGCCTCTAATATGCTGTGCCTTCTAATATGCTGTCATTTCTCCAATGAAGACTGTCTTCCACACAAAAACCATACATACAATGTGCAAGGGCATGCACACAAGGAGGCCTTCTTTGTTTAGCTATTTCTAATTCCTCAGTCCTCTGTATAAATAATACCTACACTAGGAAGTCATTCCTAATTCCCTTCCTTCTGATTTAAATGTCCCATCCCCTGTGCTCCTATATACCCTGGTCATGCCTCTATCAAAGCATGCATTCTAATGAATAATTTGTTGCTATTGCTACGTATTGTGGGCCTGTCCTATCAAGACAGAGACCTGGATCTAGCACAATACTTGACACACAATAGGTGTCCTATAAATCTTCCTTAGATGGAAAAACAAATGACCTATTGAGAAGCAGTGGTGGCTAATAAGCCAAAAAATGAAACAATCTTGGACATTGAAAACACTGGCTTTAGTTTTAAAAGATTTTGATTTGTGAACAAGAAGAAAGGATTATTCATCTCGTATTGTCTTAGAATCTTGGAAACAAATTTTTTTTAATACTTCAGACCCTTAGGAATGTTAGAGCCTGTCCTTCACCAAATCAGCACATGGACTTAACAGAAGTCCTGGAGTACAGTTAGTATTCTTTGTACTGATCTAGCACATGGCAAGCATGTGTGCGCACACACAAACACATGCTTATAGAGTACAAATATTCTCCTTAGGTGAATTCACTGGATGTATCAATGCACATAAAGGTATCACACAACAGATGTTCTACTGAGGAATTAAAAATACGTAAATAAATCTTTTAATTTCAGAGGGAAAAATCTATTTTAATAGTTTCACAAGTATGAAATTTTAGCAGATGGTGCTAAATAACTTATCACATCTCTGGGACCTGGCTTATGCCACATCATGTTGGACCGCAGCTGAACAGCCTGGCCTCCTGATTTAAACACAACCCAGAGATATATTTGGCATTTCTATGACATTGAGTGAGAGGCTTTAATTCATGCCCAAGTTGCTATTACATAACTTGAACTACAAATGAGCTAAAGAAGTTATGTAGCATTCTGTCACTGTCATTAGAAAAAGTATTAGGCCCGGCACAGTGGCTCACACTTCTTATCCCAACACTTTGGGAGACCAAGGCTAGAGGAGCACTTGAGTCCAGGAGTTTGAGGCTGCAGTGAGGCTTGATCTTGTGGCTGCACTCCAGCCTGGGTGACAGAGCAAGACCCAGCTGAAAAAGAAAAGAAGAAAAAAGAAAAGAAAAAGAAGGTAGGAAGGAAGGAAAAGTCTTAGTGTAGCAACTAGGAGAAGCAACCGTCTTTATGGGCCTTTTGCAGACTTCAAGTAATTTGGATTTGAATCATGAGTCATTAATGTGAAAGGGGAAGAGGAGACTGGGAATGTGTCTCTGTACAATTGAAAACTTGTAGAGGAGAATTCAAAAATTACAAAACCTCCAGCAAAACTTGAAAGATGGGAAAAGGTGGTGAGCTCTCTAACCCTGGGCTTCTCAGTCTATGTTCCAAAGGATCAGAATAGGACTAATGCACAGCTTGTGTCATACACTGGAGTCTGACAACACCCAAAGAAACTGATCTATACTCTGTTTAATGCACAAACCCACTAATCATGCACTTGCAAGTCAGGGCAATGTCAAATTGCTATAAAAATTCTGCACATTTGCTATTTCTGTACTTTTTTTTATTTCAGACAGATAACAAATAGCCCAGTGCTAGTCTGCCAGCCACGTTTTGAGTGGCATTGGTCTGAAAATTTTGGGGTTTTTCTCCCAAATTTTAGGTTCACTACAAGGACCAAGCAAGGAGGTTGAAGGTAATTGGTGAAGATTTGTTCATGGTTCGTAGGCAATAGTCAGCTTATTGTACTTAGCCTAATCGATATTGAGGGCAAAAGGTAGTTAACAAGGGACTAACTTGAAAAATAGACTGCTTAGAACCCACGAATGGACAGTAAAGCAGACCGGCCTGTTTGCAGCAGCAATAGCCATTTGCAAGAGTATTTATCTAGGGAATTATTAAGGAGGAGAAAACAAAAACATGCAGATCCAGTTCAGAAACCATCCTTACCAAGATGTGTGAAAGCTAGAGAGATTACATCCGAAGTAACAGGACACTCACCCGCCCTGTCTGCTGTTTGTCCCCTCCCTCTCTTTTTCTATGCCTTTAGTTTTCTAAGTTAGAGGCCATAAAGCATAATTACTTCATATGGTTTGGCTCTGTGTCCCCGACCCAAATCTCACCTTGCATTGAAATAATCCCCACATTCAAGGGTGGGACCAGGTGGAGATAATTGAATCATGGGAGCATTTTCCCTATGCTGTTCTCATGACAGTGAGTGAGTTCTCATCTGATATGATGGTTTTATAAGGGGCTTCCTCCTTCCCTCAGCAGTCATTCTGCCTCCTACCACCCTGTGAAGAGGCGCCTTCCACCATGATTGTAAGTTTCCTGAGGCCTCCCAAGCCAGGAAGAACTGTGAGTCAATTAACCTCTTTTCTTCAAAAATTATCCAGTCTCGTGTATTTCTTCAGAGCAGAATGAGAACAGATTAATGCATTACTAATTCATATGACTTAAAGGAATATTTATGGAGATAATAGATTAAAAGTGTTTTTTCCAGGCTATGCTAACTCCCCACTAAAATACCTGGGATGACATAAAAAGTGACGAAAGACAAAATTTGTTATATCTCTGTGAACTAAAACCGGCAGCCTGCCACAAGAATCTATTGGAGATTTCTATTAAGTCCAATAATGGAGTTGAATCTTTAAAACTCAGACCCTACCCATGCTTCATCTGTTCAAACATAATATCTTAGCCACTTAAGGATCTGAAGAAATAACAAGTAGCAGGTTTGTTACGTAGGTATACATATGCCATGGCGATTTGCTGCACCTGTTAACTCATCATCTAGGTTTTTAAGCTCACAAGCATTAGGTATTTGTCCTAATGCTCTCCCTCCCCTTGCCCTCTTACTCTCCAACAGACTCCAGTGTGTGATGTTCCCCTCCCTGTGTTCATGTGTTCTTATTATTCAACTCCCACTTATGAGTGAGAACATGTGGTGTTTGGTTTTCCATTCCTGTGTTAGTTTGCTGAGAATGATGGTTTCCAGCTTCATTCATGTCCCTGCAAAGGACCTGAACTAATTCTTTTTTATGGCTACATAGTATTCCATGGTGTATATGTGCCACATTTTCTTTATCCAGTCTATCATTGATGAGCATTTGGATTGGTTCCAAGTATTTGCTCTTGTGAACAATGCTGCAATAAACATACATGTGCATGTGTCTTTATAGTAGAATAATTTATAATCCTTTGGGTATATACCCAGTAGTGGGATTGCTGGGTCAAATGGCATTTCTGGTTCTAGATCCTTGAAGAATTGCCACACTGTCTTCCACAATGATTGAGCTAATTTACACTCTCACCAACAATGTAAATACATTCCTATTTCCACATCCTCTCCAGTATCTGTTGTTTCCCGACTTTTTAATGATCGCCATTCTAACTGGCATCAGGTGGTATCTCATGATAGGTGTACCTGAATGTGACAGAGAGAATGAATCCAAGCTGGAAAACACTCTTCAGGATATTATCCAGGAGAACTTCCCCGACCTAGCAAGGCAGGCCAATATTCAAGTCCAGAAAATACAGAGAACACCACAAAGATATTCCTCAAGAAGAGCAACTCCAAGGCACATAATCATCAGATTCACCAGGGTTGAAATGAAGGAAAAAATGCTAAGGGCAGCCAGAGAGAAAGGTCGGGTTACCCACAAAGGGAAGCCTATCAGACTCACAGCAGATCTCTCGGCAGAAACCCTTTAAGCCAGAAGAGAGTGGGGACCAATATTCAACATCCTTAAAGAAAAGAAATTTCAACCTAGAATTTCATATCCAGCCAAACTAAGCTTCATACGTGAGGAAGAAATAAAATCCTTTACGAACAAGCAATTACTGAGAGATTTCATCACCACCAGGCCTGCCTTACAAGAGGTCCTGAAAGAAGCACTAAACATAGAAAGGAACAATGAGTACCAGCCCCTCCAAAAACATACCAAATGGTTAAAAGCATCAACACAATGAAGAAAGTGTGTCAACGAATGGGCAAAACAACTAGCTAGCATCAAAATGAGAAGATCAAATTCACACATAACAATATTAACCCTAAATGTAAATGGACTGAATGCCCCAATCAAAAGACACAGACTGGCAAATTGGATAAAAAGTCAAAAACCATCAGGGTGCTGTGTCCAGGAAACCCATCTCACATGCAAGGACACGCATAGTCTCAAAATGAAGGGATGGAGGAAGATTTACCAAGCAAATGGAGAGTAAAAAAAAAAGCAGGAGTTGCAATCCTGGTCTGTAATAAAATAGACTTTAAACCAACAAAGATCAAAAGAGACAAAGAAGGCCATTACATAATGGTAAAAGGAACAATGCAACAAGAAGAGTTAACGATCCTAAATATATATGCACCCAATACAGGAGCATCCAGATACATAAAACAAGTTCTTAACAACCTACAAAGAGACTTAGACTCCCTCACAATAGTAGTGGGAGACTTTTAACACTCCACTGTCAATATTAGACAGATCAATGAGACAGAAAATTAACAAGGATATCCAGGACTTGAACTCAGATCTGGCCCAAGCAAACCTAATAGACATATACAGAACTCTTCACCCCAAATCCACAGAATATACATTTTTCTCAGCACCACATCACACCTACTCTAAAATTGACCACATAGTTGGAAGTAAATCACTCCTTAGCAAATGCAAAAGAAAGGAAATCATAACAATCAAATGAGAACTCAGGGTTAAGAAACTAACTCAGAACCACACAACTGCATGGAAACTTAACAACTGGCTCTTGAATGTTGACTGGATAAACAATGAAATGAAGGCAGAAATAAAGATGTTCTTTGAAACCAACGAGAATGAAGACACAACGTACCAGAATCTCTGGGACACATTTAAAGCAGTGTCTAGAGGAAAATTTATAGCAATAAATGCCCACGTGAGAAGCAAGGAAAGATCTAAAATTGACACCCTATCATCAAAATTGAAGGAGCTAGAGAAGCGAGATCAAAAACACTCAAAAGCTAGCAGAAGACAAGAAATAACTAAGATCAGAGCAGAACTGAAGGAGACAGAGACATAAAAAACCCTTCAAAAAATCAATAAACCCAGGAGCTGGTTTTTTAAAAAGATCAACAAAATAGGCAGACCGCTAGCCAGATTAATAAAAAAGAAAAGAGAGAAGAATCAAATAGATGCAATAAAAAACGATAAAGGGGATATCACCACTGATTCCACAGAAATACAAACTACCATCAGAGATTACTACAAAGAACTCTATGCACACAAACCAGTTAACCTGGAAGAAATGGATAAATTCCCGGACACTTGAACCCTCCCAAGCCTAAACCAGGAAGAAGTTGAAACCCTGAATAGACCAATAACAAGGGCTGAAGTTGAGGCAGCAATTAACAGCTTACCAACCAAAAAAACCACAGGTCCAGATGAGTTCACAGCTGAATTCTACCAGACATACAAAGAGGAGCTGGTACCACTCCTTCTCAAACTATTCCAAACAATCCAAAAAAAGGGAACCCTTCCCAAATCATTTTATGAGACCAACATCACCCTGATACCAAAACCTGGCAGAGACTTAACAAAAAAATAAAACTTCGGGCCAACATCCATGATGACATAGATGCAAAAATCTTCAATAAAATACTGGCAAACTGATTGCAACAGCACATCAAAAAGCTTATCCATCACGATCAAGTGGGCTTCATCCCGGGGATGCAAGGCTGGTTCAACATACGCAAGTCTGTAAACGTAATCCACCACATAAACAGAACCAAAGACAAAAACCACATGATTATCAATAGATGCAGAGAAAGCCTTCTACAAAATTCAACAGCTCTTTATGCTAAAAACTCTGAATAAACTAGGTATCAACAGATTGTCTGTCAAAGTAATAAAAGCTATTTATGACAAACCCATAATCAATATCATACTGGATGGGCAAAAACTGGAAGCATTCCCTTTGAAATCTGGCACTAGACAAGGATGCCCTGTCTCACCACTCCTATTCAATATAGTATTGGAAGTTCTAGTCAGAGCAATCAGGCAAGAAAAAGAAATAAAGTGTATTCAATTAGGAAAGGAGGAAGTGAAATTGTCTCTATTTGCAGAAGACATGATGGTATATTTACAAGACCCCATCATCTCAGCCTAAAATCTCCTGAAACAGATAGACAATTTCAGCAAAGTCTCAGGATACAAAATCAATGTGCAGAAATCCTATACATCAATAACAGACTTAGAGCCAAATCAAGAATTAATTGCCATTCACAATTACTACAAAGAGAATAAAATACCTAGGAATACAACTAACAAAGGATGTGAAGGACCTCTTCAAGGAGAACTACAAACCACTGCTCAGGGAAACAAGAGAGGACACAAACAGATGGAAAAACATTCCATGCTCATGGTTAGGAGGAATCAATATCGTGAAAATGGCCATACTTCCCAAAGTAATTTATATATTCAATGCTATTCCCATCAAGCTACCTATTACCCTCTTCACAGAACTGGAAAAAACCACCTTAAACTTCATATGGAACCAAAAGAGAGCCCGCATAGCCAAGACAATTCTAAGCAAAAAGAACATAGCTGGAGGCATCACACTACCTGACTTCAAACTATACTACAAGGCTACAGTAATCAAAACAGCATAGTACTAATAACAAAGCAGAGACATAGACCAATGGAACAGAACAGAGGCCTCAGAGGCAACACCACACATCTACAACCATCTGATCTTTGACAAACCTGACAAAAACAAGCAATGGAGAAAGAATTCCCTGTTTAATAAATGGTGTTGGGAAAACTGGCTAGCCATGTGAAGAAAGCAGAAACTGGACCCCTTCCTGACACCTTACACTAAAATTAACTCCAGATGGATTAAAGACTTAAACATAAGGCCTAACACCATAAAAACCCTAGAAGAAAACCTAAGCAAAACCATTCACGACATAGGCATAGGCAAGGACTTCATGACTAAAACACCAAAAGCATTGGAAACAAAAGCCAAAATAGGCAAATGGGATCTAATTAAACTCCAGAGCTTCTGTACAGAAAAAGCAACAATCATTAGAGTGAACTAGCAACCAACACGATGGGAAAAAATTTTTGCAATCTACACATCTGACAAAGGGCTAATATCCAGAATCTACAAAGAACTAAAACAGATTTACAAGAAAAAAAACAAACAAACCCATTCAAAAGTGGGTGAAGGACATGAACAGATACTTTTCAAAAGAAGACATTTATGAGGCCAACAAACATACGAAAAAATGCTCATCATCACTGTTCATTAGAGAAATGCAAATCAAAACCACACTGAGATACCATCTCACACCAGTTAGAATGGCGATCATTAAAAAATCTGGAGACAATAGATGCTGGAGAGGATGTGGAGACATAGAAACACTTTTACACTGTTCGTGAGAGTGTAAATTAGTTCAACCATTGTGGAAGGCAGTGTGGCACTTCCTCAAGGACCTAGAAATAGAAATTCCATTTGACCCAGCAATCCCATTACTGGGTATATATCCAAAAGATTGTAAATCATTCTATTATAAAGACACATGTACATGTATGTTCATTGTGGCTCTGTTTACAATAGCAAAAACCTGGAACCAACCCAAATGCCCATCGATGATAGACTGGACAAGGAAAATGTGGCACATATACACCATGGAATACTATGCAGCCATAAAAAACTAGGAGTTCATGTCCTTTCTAGGGACATGGATGAATCTGAAAACCATCAATCTCAGCAAACTGACACAAGAACAGAATAACAAACACTGCATGTTCTCACTCATAGGTGGGTGTTGAGCAATGAGAACACATAGATACAGGGAGAGGAGCATTATATACTGGAGTCTGTTGGGGGGACAAGGGGAGGGACAGCAGGGAGTAAGGAGGTTGGGGAGGGATAACATGGGGATAAATGCCAGATATAGGTGATAGGGGGATTGAGGCACCAAACCACATTGCCATGTATGTACCTATGCAACAATCCTACATGTTTTGCACATGTACCCCAGAACCTAAAGTGCAATAAAATATATATATACACAAAACAAAACAAAAAAATATACATTATGTATATTTCAGACTCAACCTCAATTAAAATTTCTCCTTTTGTATCTTTGTGATGGTTAATTTTATGTGTCCACTTGACTAGGCTAAAGGATACCTAGATAGCAGGTAAAATATTATTTCAGGGTGTGTCTGTGAAGGTGTTTCCAGAAGAGATGAGCAGTTGAATCAGTAGGCTGCTGCTACTGATAAGCTGATCCTTGGAGGGCCCTTTTAAGAAGAAGGCTAAGGAAGAGTGAATTCACCTCTCTGCTTAAGCTGGGACTTCCATCTTCTCCTGCCCTCAGACACCAGTGCTTCAGGTTCTCAGGCCTTCAGACTTGAAGAGAGATTTACACTATTGCCCTCCCTGCCCCCACCACATTCTCAGGCCTTTGGAATCAGTCTGAGACTTACACACTTGGCTCTCCTGGTTCTCAGGCCTTTGGACTTAGACTAAATTACACTGCTGGTTTTCCTAGTTTTCCAGCTGGCAGATGGCATATCATGGAACTTCTAGGGCTTCATAATCACATAAGCCAAATTCTATCAAAAATTATTTTGTTCTGTTTCTCCAGAGAACTGTGATTAATACAATCACATAGTCCATTTTCTGTAAAGTAATAGGTGTGTATTCTTTCATCTTCCCAGCACCCTTCCCTTTTCTGGCACAGCCCCACCCATTCCTATTTCCATCTTCTTTTAGGACGTACTCCTCCTTCACACCACTACATGGTTCCAGTGAGAACTGCCAATCACAAGAGCCCATCCACTGAGCAGAGAGTTCTGCATGTGACCTGAGCTGGACCTTCCTGAGCATCTGCAAATTGGGACTTAGAAAAAAGAGACAATTCTTCTCTGGTATCAAGGATTAGGATCTGAGTCTGAGGAGGAGGTGACCTTGTGGAGGAGGTCTGTAGGAAAATATGTTGAAAGGAGTGAAAGTTAAAAGAGAGAGAGACTTGGCTGGGCACAGTGGCTAACGCCTGTAATCCCAGCACTTTGAGAGGCCGAGGCAGGTGGATCACCAGGTCAAGATATTGAGACCATCCTGGCTAACACGGTGAAACCTCATCTCTACTAAAAGTACAAAAACAGAGCCATGCATGGTGGCGTGCAACTGTAGTCTCAGTTACTCAGGAGGTTGAGGCAGAAGAATCGCTTGAGCCCAAGAGGCGGAGGTTGCAGTGAGCCAAGATCATGCCACTGCACTCCAGCCTGGGCAACAGAGCAAGACTCCCTCTCAACAAAATAAAACGAAAGAGAGAGAGACCTGAAGGCATCTAAGTCTCTGTTTCCAGTGATCCTGGAGACCCAGTTCTATCTTTGCTCTTCCCTTTTGCCTGCACTAAAAGGAAGCATTCGAAGTTACATTTCTGTTACTTGAATGAAAAGGGTCCTATTTAATAGAGATTCTCTCACTATTCCTTTCATTAAGATTAGACTACAAAGAGGAAATCCCAGCCCAATCATTTTTCATTTGATTAGCAAATATGGACCCCCCAAAAAAAGTTTAGTTCTAAGAGAATCTGAACCATTGGTCAATTGGTGGTGAGAGCTTCCATCACATCAGAGCTTCCATCCAGGCAGATCTTCACATGCAAAAGCTCTCCTTTGCTCTTCTGGCTCCTGAATACAGATGAGCTCACCAGCATGATCTCACTTCAGAGAGCATTCAGATGAAAGGAAGTGTAGTGTCGGTGAGTCAAGGGGCGAGGCCAGATGCCCAACTCTCGTCAAGTTTCCAGGCAGAGAAAACCGAAGAGGGGGCCAGGTGCAGTGGCCCACACCAGTAATCACAGTACTTTGGGAGGCTGAGGTAGAAGGATCACTTGAGCCCAAGTAGTTTGAGACCAGCCTGGGCAACATAGCGAGACCCTGTCTCTAGTCTCTAGCAAAACACACACACACACACACACACACACACACACACACACACACACAGAGAGAGACTGGGGAAAGATTCTAAAATCAGCTCACACTTCAGGCTGGTAACCCATGCTTTTGATACCTGTGGAAGATCAGCCTTGAGGCCCTGAAGCTGACTCCACAAATAGCTCAGCTGCTCCCCCACAGTGCTCATTGCTTTGTGCTGCAAAAACAGCCACTCCTTTCTCTGGTTTGGGTCCAACAAACAATCCTTCCTTTCTCCTCTAATACCAGCCTCTCTGTAGTGAGCTCATGTCCTCCCTCTCTGTTCCTCTCCCTCTGACTCAGGTGCTCAAAGCTTTAAGAAATAAAAACCTGTCGGACCAGCCAGACTGGAATCATCAGCTTCAAATGGGCCAGCCCTTCCGTGAAAGGGAATCTCACTTTCATTGTTAGCACCAAGGCTCTGAATTACTTAACCTGGTCGTGAAAAGCCCCAAACCCAATTCTTTCTTTCACCAGCAAAAACAATAGTTGTTATGTGTCTTTAAAAGGAAAAGAAACAAAATTACCCTGACATTTCCACATGGTCAAAAGCGATGTCATACATGTAGTTTTAAAACCGAACACGTGGACTCAGGGAGAGGAGCATCACACACTGGGGGCAGTTGGAGGAGGTAGGGGAGAGACAGCGGGGGTGGGGAGGTGGGGAGGGAGGGGAGGGTGGGAAGGGATAACATGGGGAGAAATGCCAGATATAGTATGCACCTAAAGTAAAATAAATACATTTAAAACAAACAAACAAAAAAACTGAGCAATGAGGTGATTCCTTCTTCCTTGTAGTGTTTTTAAACAGTTTTGTTTTGGTTTTTGGCTTTGGCTATGACACAAAATATTTTAAGGGAGCCAAATTCAGAAATATAAGTGCCATCAACAGAAGGGATTTAAACACAATCATCTTGATATGTGAAGCACCAAACATAAAACCTGTATATTTTAATTTTTCAATAAATATCTGCAGAATTTATCAGAAAGTGGTTTTCCAGTGGTGAAATAAGAATCAGAAATAAAAATTAGTTACCAAATATTTGGGGTGTAAAGAAGTCACTGTTGTCCAAACTGAAAAACAATTCACTAGATCTCTAATCTCTCAGAATTTTTTAATAAAAACTTGGATTTTTAATCACTTTTGCTGAAAAATAAAATCTTTATCTTAGCTATCAGGGAAAATAAAAACATGTTCAGGGCTGGGGGAGTTGTCTCTCTTCTCTCCAAGCAGGACCCTTAAAATCAAGTTGATATGTTATTACCTTGCTCTCCCAGACCACAGATGATTTTATCAAACAATTCTTGACAGTCTCAAGTCAAGTTCATTTTGCTTCTGACCCAGTGGTGATGTTCCTATGAGGCCTTGGTACATGTACTTCTTGTGGTAAACATCCTTAGATTTGTGCAAGAGGGCAGAGGAAAAGAATTTGTTAAGGAAAAAAATTCCTGGATTTGGAGTTGAACCTGCACTCATCATCAGGCAGTCTATGAAACAAGACAAATAAATTGAGCATAGCAATATTTTTTCAGCATTATTGTCCTAACTGGCCAGTGCATTTGAGAGTGGTTTTAAGTAGTTTGGCTGGTCTTTTTTCTGGAGAGTAGTTATCCATGAAGAGATGATTAGTTTTCAATTACATGTAATGAATACTCACTTGGGTTTCTTTGCCCCACTCCCTTTTCTTCCCCCATATTCAACCTCTGGGATAAACTATCCCGGTATTCAACTAAAAAAAATCATGACAAGGAGATACAATCATATGACTAGCTCTGTTGGTATTTGTGAGTTCTTGGGAAAATCATTTCCACCAAGTATTATTGAAAATGCCCTGGCATAAAGTGTGTAATTGGATTGTTTGTAACTCAAAGGATAAATGCTTGAAGGGATGGATACCCCATTCCCCATAATGTGGTTATTTTACATTGCACGCCTGTATCAAAGCATCTTATGTACCCCATAAATATGTATACACACTATGTACCCATGAAAATTTTAAAAAATTGAAAAAAAAATTTAAGACAATTAAAAAAAAAAAACAGACACTTTTAAAATTTTAAAAAAGAAAAAAAAAAAGAAAATGCCCTGGCAACTTCCAGCCAAAGGAAGATCTAGAAATAGTTATGGTTCACTACATATTTAAGCCCCTAAATAAAGATGTAGAAATGTAATGTATCAGCCAGCCCACTGAGGGTTAGACCTTCCTGTATTTTGAAATGAAAGGGGCCAAGTGCTGTGACTGGCATCTGTAATCTCAACATTTTGGGAGCCAAGGCAGGAGGATCACTTGAGCCCAGGAGTCCAAGACCAGCCTGGACAATATGATGAGGCCTCATCTCTACAAAAAAATTTGTGAAAACTTAGCCAGGCATGATGACACATGCCTATGGTCCCAGACACTCAGAGTCTGAAGTGGGAAGATTGTTTGAGCCCAAGAAGTCAAGGCTGTAGTGAGCAGTGTTCACACCATTGCACTCCAGCCTAGGTTACAGAGTGAGACCTTGTCTCAAAAGACAAATCAATAAATGAGAGGCAGTGAGTTCTGTAATCATCTTTACATCTTACTTTAAAATTCACTGACTTGATGCTTCCTGAGATTGATTTCTCTTCTGATAATGCTTGTAAAGAAAAGTCAAGTAAAATCAAAATTGAGAATAAGAGATCTTAATGTACTAAAGTAAGTTTGCACAGCTAGGCGATGACAGAGAAGGAATTTTAAATCCAAGTCTTTCTGACCCCAGAACCTACATGCAATTTTGCTACTTTGCCTCTTATGAGATATTGTGGATCCAATGCATACACAATATCTCCAAATGTTTTTTAGCCCCTTTGACATTTATTAAGGATGGTGAGCATTTCTATAGCCACTGCTGAGTGTTTTCATCAAGGACACAGTACAATCCATTAAGAGAATCCAAGCAAATGAATTTCCAGTCTGTCTCGGGTCATTCAGTTCTCAATTCTCCTATCAATCTAAAGTAGCAAAATCTGATCATTCTTTCTATTTGCCTCTGGAATGTGTTTTTGTATTTTGAAAATGAGTGCTTCTCATGTTCCAGTAATTCACACCAACTCAAATGTTTTAAATGAAGCCAGGCTGTGAAGGAATTTGAGAGGAAGTAGAAAACTGCCAATGATTGCTCCCAACTCATCCCTGCTCACTCCATTCCATGCACAGCTGGCCTAACATAAAGCACCATCCCAAATTTAGTATAAAATTCATTCTAAAGACTCTTTCATGTCATATCATCATCTAGCTGGATAACAATATGGGCTTTTAATTTCCTCTTCTAAAATTTTACACTATCCAAAAATTAAATCAAAATGTTTCTTCAGAATCTCCTGGTCTCTTTTTTAACTTGATGAAGCCAGCAGCTTGCATCCACTTACCAAAGTGACAAAAACAAGATGGAAAATGAATCTAACTGCTATTTATATATAGCATCACAACATGAGCTGTGTTTTCTAAGTTGGCTGAAAGGGGTAGAATCTTGGTGAGCACGGCCAGCTGCTTTCAAATTTCCTGATAAAAGTTTTATTTATGTGATTATCTGTCTTTTGAAGAGAAGGAGCATACTTCAATGCCAATATAGTGTTAACTTAAAATATTTATATGTAACACTCTAAGAGGTTATAACCATTAACAAAGGAATACTACACAACAATAAAAAAAGAGCTAACTACTGATACACACAATAGCATGGAAGAATCTCACAGACATAAGTTGAGTGAGAGACTTGGACTGGGGCCTGACAGGAGTGGGTTTGTGGGGAGGGTGAGCATCAGAAAGAATAGGTAATGCATGTAGGGCTTAATACCTAGGTGATGGGTTCATCTGTGCAACAAACCACCATGACATACATTTACCTATGCAACAAACCTGCACATCCTGCACGTGTACCCCTAAACTTAAAATAAAAGTTGAAGATTTTAAAAAAAGTTGAGTGAAAGAAGCCAGAAACCAAAGAATATATACAGCATGATTCCATTTAAATGAGCTCTTTCACAGAACTCAAAACTGGTTAACTGGTTATTATAGTGTGGAGGCTGGGAGGGATATTGTTAGGGAAGGGATCAAAGGAAGCTTTGGTGCTAGAAGTGTTCTGTATCTCTATCTGGGTCCTGGGTTACATGGAAGATACATAACATATATTATATATATAATTTATGTATATGTAAAGCCATTGAGCTATGTACTTGAGATCGGTGCTCCTTAAAGCCTTTACTCGATATACTAAAGTACATAAATATAAATATAAATATAAATATGTATACATAAATAAAAACATTTTCTAAAAAGTTCAGCATTAGCCATATATCAGAAAAAAGGTGAAATGACTCATGCATTAAACTTTACTGACAACTTTTTTTTGTGGTACACAGACTTCTTTAAATGATACTTACAGACCCGCAATTCCTTAACTGCAGTTATGAAATCTGTAAACAAAAACCTTGAAAACCAAGAGTTTTCCAACTGACATGAGGTTATTTAATATATTTACTTCTTCCACATTCTACCTAGTACAAATATTCACATCTCATTATGGAAATATTAATCTCATTTCTTGGTTATTGTTCATACCCTCATAGTGGTGATACATAACATATAGTTATATATCAAATACATATACAGATATTATATTTGTGACATTTGAAAGTGTTCTAAATTTCTAAATACATCTAGTCTCATTGGTTTCAGATAAGAATATTGTAAAACTTTATTATTTGAAGGTGCATTTGAAAAGATTTCACTAGTGTACTAACCCTAAGATTTCACAAATATTGCTTAAGATGAGGTTAAATTTATTTAAGTAAACTGTGTGCTGAGTTATCAAAAAACATTTTAGGTAAATAATAAGGTGGTTCACAGCCAAAACTGGAAAAATGGCACAGGAATAACTAAAGTTTAAGAAACATCCTTCTATCATGTTCAAAAAGATTTCAACATATCCATACAAAGGGCCCAATCACCTACATAAGACAGAAGGAGAGGGCAGTGACTTCATTGCATTTTTCCCAGCACCAAACATGACCTTGTAGAGGGTATCATTAAACAAAGCCTTGCTGGGTTGAATTGAATCTCCAACATCCTGCATCCTTTGACCTCTGTTACACACCATTCCAGAAAAGGAAAAAATGAACATTTTTTAAAAATAAAGTTTAAGACCTTTGGAAAATAGCCCTTTGGTTTCATTTAGCTGATTGTAAGAAAAAAATAGAATCACATCTTGGTTTTTACCTTTAACTTCAGTGTCTGTCTCTATTTGATGCTCTTAAAGAATCAGATAAATTGCTAAGTCCCTACTGTTCATTCTGTTCATACAAGAACAAAAATCTTATGAAAAACCCACATGAAATTCACTACTGACTCAGACTTGCTCTGGGAAAAGATTTTCTTTTTTTGTGTGTTGACTCTACATTGCACCATACTTTTGAAATACTGCTCTCGTATTTATTCCCTTTATTTCCTTATGTTTTCCCCCAAGTAAAGGAACTAATTGTCTGTATTCTGCCCAAATATATTCTGGAAGCACTAAAGTGTTTGCCTCATGCTTCTGTATCAGTTTCAGGGTAATCATAAATCAACAGTCTGTGGACCGAGGTGCTCAGACCAAAAACATGCCTTTGAAAAACTCATAGCATCACTTTCCACAAGCAGCTGCAGCCTCTTATTAATGGCTTAGGAGTCTTTCACACCTCCTTTTGAATCCAGTGCATTTGAAGTAATAAAACAGGGAGCAGTTTATAGACAGGAAATATTAAAATATTTAATTGCTTTTTTTTTCCTTGGCACAAGGCAGACAGCCTCAAGCTTTCTATAACACATGAATAAAGGACACCTGCCCATGCTTGAATGGACACGAACCAGAGAATTGCTAAATTGGATACATCTGTGACTAAACCTCTGCTTTTAAACCCATATCAAGCCCATTTCTTTTTATTAGTTCTAACCATTTCACTCCAATTACTTTTCATTTTCTTCTTTCTCCTCCTTGTCCAGGTTACAACAAAACACAAAAGAATAAATTGATATCATGCCCAAGACAATCACCTAATCTATCTCAAACAGAAATGGCACACAACTTGAACCTTGAATATTACTCTCATTGTCCAGTTTTATAACTCAGACCATTAAATCCTTCTCAGACTCTAAATGTTAAGGATACTAATGGAACCACTAAATTTTTTTCACAAATCTCTGTGTACGGCAGAGAAAGGCAGACTGTTGTCAAGTCCCAGCTCTGCCAATTGCTAGTTGAATGACTTTAGACATGTAACTCTGTTTTTCTGAGCTTTAGTTTTCTCCTCTATAAAATGGAGATAGCCAGTAGTGCCTCTCACATGAGGTGGTTTTGAGTACTAAATGAGGTATCAGTTGTTAAGTGTTGGGACAGTATTTGGCACTCTGTGAGGCCTCAGTATTAGTTATCCTTTTATTATGATCCAGTCCAAAACAATTGTTCATTAAAGCAGAAGAAGATATGACAAGCATCCTTCTATAAACAACTAAGAGTAACACGAGAGTCTCTTGCTAATGTTTGTAGTGACTTTTTTATTGCTACATAACATATTTCCACAAGCATTGTTTAAACAACACCCGCTGATTAGCTCACAGTTATGCAGTCAGACGTCTAGCATGACATGACTGGGTTCTCTTCTCAGGGTATCACCAACAGAAATCAAAATGTCAACAAGGCTGAGTTTTTATCTAAAGACTCTGAGAAATGATCTGCTTCCATGCTCATGTGGTTATTGGCTGAATTCATTTCTTTGTGGTTATAGTATTGAGGTCCCTATTTCTTTGCTGACTGGCCCCAAAGCGGCCTCTCTCAGCTCTTAGAGACCACTCTCAGCCCTTTCCCATGTGAATCCCTTCACTTTCAAAGTCAACAAAAGAGAATCTTTTCATACTGAATCCCTATAATGCTTCAATTCTCTCCAACTTCTGCTATCAGCCAGAAGAAAACTTTGCTTTAAAAGAAGCCATGTGCTCAGATTAGTCCAGCCTAGATAATCTCCTTATTTTAAAGCAAACTGATTAACAAACTGAATTTCATATGCAAAAATCTCTCTTGCCACATAACATGGTATAATCATGGAGTAACACCCAAGAGCATAGATTATGGAGGCTGTCTTAGAATTCTAGTGACAATAAAAGTTTAATACTGAGGATCAGGATGAAAAAAACATAAATCATATTTTAAGGCAGAGCCAGGAAGAATTGTGGCAGCCTCCTAATAACTCTTTATAGTTTTTGCTGCCTTCAAATTCAATCTTCATAGAGCTGCCTGTATTAAATATCTAAAGCATATTCTGTAAGCTCTTCATTGCCTATAAGATCAAGTTTAATATCTTAACCTGACCCACAAACCCTCCATGGTCTGGGCTGGTCTCTCAAACCTCTTGCTGATTCCATAATCATGCTTTATGCGTCAGAAACACCAAGTTGCGTATAGTTTCCCTCATTCACCATGATGTTTCTTACCTCTCTACCTTTATTTAAGCTGTGCTCTCCACCAGGAACACCCTCTGTGTTCTCACTATATCTTTATCAAGGTAACTCCTATTCATCCTTTAATTTTGCTCAAGCATCACTTGATTTACTCATTCATTTATCCAAAAAAAAAAACTATCAAACATCCACTCTATGCCAGAAACTGGGGTGCCGATACATACCCACAGTCTCTGCTTCCAGAGAGCGTGCACTGTAGTTCAGGGTATAGATAATTCAACAAATTATTACAGTCCAGTGAAAAGTACAGTGAATGGAGGGGACCCGGAGCACCTACAACAAGGCACTTAGCTGAAGTCAGATATTTTCTGGAAGAAGTGACATCTAAGCCAAGACCCAAAACATGAGTAGGAGTTAGCCAAGTAAAAGAGAGGAGAAGGGAAGGTTTCAAACAAGGGAATAGCATAATAATACATAAATAATACATAAACACATTCTGTATCCAAAAGAACATAGGTTTTGATTTTGGTTTTTGTTTTGAGAAAGAGTTTTGCTCTGTCACCCAGGCTAGAGTGCAGTGGTGCTATCTCAGCTCACTGCAACCTCCGCCTCCTGAGTTCAAGCAATTCTCCTGCCTCAGCCTTCTGAGTAGCTGGGATTACAGGTGCCTGCCACCACACCTGGCTATTGTGTATTTTTAGTAGAGACAGGGTTTTGCCATGTTGGCCAGGATGGTCTCAAAATCCTGACCTCAAAAGATCCATCCACCTCAGCCTCCCAAAGTGCTGGTATTACAAGCATGAGCCACCATGACCGGCCAGAATATGGGTTTTTAAGACAGTCAAAACAGCTCAACATGACTGGGGTATGGAGTGTTGGAGGCAGTACAGGAGCTTTCTCCTGGGCAACATGGAGCCAGTGAAAAGTTTAAGGTTAGATTTCTGTTTTAGAGACAGTTCCCCTAACTGGCCTGCAGCTAATAGACTGGAGGAGGGACTGACAAGAAGAGAAGAAATGAGCAGAGAGGTCCGAGGCAGTCATACAAATCAGAGAGGAGAGGGACTGGTTTCATGTAGGGGCAACAGAGATTGAGAGAGATGGACAGATTTGAGAGAAAATACCACCTACAAGAACTTGGTAATGAATCATATGTTAAGGATGAGAGAGGGTGATGTCCATGTTTCCAGCTTGGGCAACAGGGTGGATGCCAGTGTCTGTCACTGACAGCGAGAACATGGGTGGAGAAGCGGTTTTGTGGGGGAAGATAATTGTTGCCACATGGCTTCTGGGATAGCCAGTAATTTACAGAGACTATTTCAATTCTTTCTAGCCCACCTGTATGATTCAACTACATTAAGCAAGAAAAGAAGCCCATTTGTTGAGTGTAGGAGCAAGAAGAGAGAATTTAGAAATGTCACCAGTCACTTCTTCCCCTAATTATCCACCTCTTGGCCCAAAGTAGAAGATTCTTATCGTATGGGACTTCTTACTCAGCCTCAGTGAGGATAGTGGAGAATGATGGTGATGACCATTCACATTTGCTCTTTTCTCTGACAATTGAGCTCTTCCCCCAGATATCTGCCTGGCTCCCTCCCTTCTTGGCTTAATTCAGGTCTCTGCTTAAATATCATCTGATTAAAGGGGACTTATCGACCACCCTTTATAAAGAGAAAAATCTTTCTCCCATACCCCAAAACTCCCTCATTTGCTTTATTTTTCTCATAGTGCTTTTCACCACCTCACAGTGTGTGAGTGTGAGTGTGTGTGTGTGTGTGTGTTTCTGCTTTGGAAGAATGTAAGTTCCCCCAACGGCAAGGACTTTATTCACTACTGAATCTCCATCTCTAAAACAGTATTGGCCACATAGTGAGCACCACTAAATATTTATTGAGTGGATGAATGCAGGAATAAAGTCTGATGCTAAGAAGATTTATCTTGGCCGAAGAAAATTATGTAGAAATCATCAGGATAAAAATGGTATTACAATCATAATAGATAAGTTTTCTCAGGAAGAAAACACAGAGTTGAAAGAGGTTTCTGGGCAATTCCAACATTTACCAATCCTTAAATGATGAGCTGTAAAGGAAGAGCCTGCAAAACAATGAGAAGGCAGAGGCAGGGAAGGAGAGGGAGAACCAGAAAAGTAAGGGAGTCAGAGGAACCAAGGAAGGAAGGTAAGCACACAGAAGGTGTCAACAGCAGCAAACGCAACCAAGAAGACAAATAAGAAAAGGGCTGGAAATTCTCTGTTGTATTTAGCAACCAAGATGCCATTACTGACCTGGGTTGAGAGCAATTTGAGGGAGAGGTCAAGAGGAAGACCATATTTCAGTGGACTTGGGAATGAAAGGCAAGAGAGAACAGATTAAAAAAAAAAAAAAGGAGTAGACAAGGGAGGTGGCTGGAGGGATGCAGGGCTAAAAAGAGTGATTTTTCTCAAGATGGTGGAGACTTGAACAAATTTAAAGGTTGGTGGGAACGACACAGTAGAGAGGAAGAGGTTTAAGATAAGAGAAAACAAAAAGATAATCAACACCGGAGATCTCTAAAGTACAGGAAGGGAGGTTTCCTTCTTCCGGAAGCCTCCTCTGACTTCTCCCTACCCCTCCTCCTCTCCATCCTCCATATTGCAGGCCTGTGTCAACTGTGCTTGGGTCTATGACTGTGCTTATCCAGAGGAACTGTAACTAGGTTTATGTCGCTGTCATGCCACTAGGTTATGAGCTTAATTAAGGAAGGGATGACTTCAGATTCACCTTTTTATCCCTAAGAACTAGCACAAAATCTGGTGCATAAAAAAATAATCAATATTTGATGAATGAATGCATGGATGAATGAGGCAGTAGACAAGTAGACACAAGGACAGACAGACTCAATAAATATATATATATATAAAATGCCTACTGTGCACCAGACCTTGTTCTGGGCTCTGATAATTGGCCAGTGCACAAAACAAAACCCACAAACCAGTGAATTGAGGAAAGGACATGAAAATGTAGAGGAAAAAATAAAAACAGACTTCAGTCCAATGAAACATCATGAACCAGCACTTTATAAATTCAAGAATGTCGATGTTTTAGAAGGGACACCATGCTTCTTCACAGCCAATTGCTTTCATGTGGAAAGGGAGGATTTGCTTACCATTTACAGAGATTGAGTATAACCTTGTTCCCTCATTTCCTGTTTCTCATGATACTTGTAATCTATGAATCACTTGCTTGAATTTGCCTTTCTTCGTAAGCTCTCAAAGGTGGGTTGCACTGATTTGCCGGCTTTTTACCAAAAGAAAGACATACATCCAAGCTCCCAGGGTACAGTGGAGTTAAAGCCCTGACTGTGGCTTACTCCAATGTGCCTTCCACTCAGGATTTCAGTCATCATTATGTTCTTCCACCAAGAATAAATGGAAAAGATGAGCACACACATGGACAAAAACTCATATGGACATTCCCCTGCAGTCAAGCAACCACTAAGAGCAGAGTTTTCTGGGCTATTGCTCAAACATTTCGAAACAGGAATGCCTATGTTTGAGTGATTAGTACACATGTAGGAATAACTCAGGCCTCATAGACAGGAGTGACTGAAGCACCAACACACAACAACACTACCGTGATGCCAAGAAACTACTAATAAGGTCTCTTACTCAAGCAACAGAAAAGTTACCCAAACAAACATGTAAAGAAACATGGCAGTCTCTGTGCAGCATTTAAGAATCCACATTCCAGAGGTTCTTGGATATCAGATGCTAATCAAACACTTATTTTTTTCTTTCCTTACTTCTGTTACTGTGGTCAGATTTTCAAAAATAAGAATTGAACCCTTTCTTGGCTCTTCATACTCTGGAACTCAGTTCCTCATCTTGGTTTGGCCCTTACTTTTATCCAGTCATAGTTTTCTCCCAGTGATATTATCCAATTGAGCAATCACTTCTACATGGATTGCTCCCAATTCTTTGGCCATGAGCTCAGACCTGCATTGTAATCTTCCAGCCGGATATCTGGATGTTTCTCCAATACCACAAAATAAACATGTTCAAAACCAAAGTCATCCTCTTCCTCTACAAAACCAGTTCTTCCACTTGACTTCCCAGCTTCTATTAATGGTGCCACTGTTCTACTGGCCAGAAGCCTCAATCATCATTGACTCTTTCCTCTCTTTTATCCTTCCCCCTCATCCATTCTTAAATTCTATTGCAAAATTCTCTAAAACCCATTTCTAACATATCACTCCCATTTATGCTCCTTAATATTCAACTTTTTCTTTTATTTTCACTACCACCACTCTAGTTCAAGCTCTTATATCTTCTCACCTAGACTATTGCAAACACTATTACTAGGAAAATAAAATTCCATATTCTGATAGATTTATATTCAGTCTCTAGTTTTATTTCTTTCTAGGTGTGTGAATTTGAGCAATTTTTCCAAATCCTCTAAGCTTCAATTTGTTCCATAAAATGGTGGGTCATTTCAGAAGTATATAAGACAATGAAAAGTCAGAGTGTCTAGTATATAGTATTTCAATGGATCAATTACTCTTCCCCTTAAAAAGTGTTCTGATCATGTTCTTTCCATACTTATAAACCTCAAATAACTTCCTTGTTTCTACAAGTTACGTATGTGCCTTCCACAACACCACCCAAGCTATTTTTCTAGCTTCCATCTCTCAAACTGGCCTTTTAAGTCGTCCCCAAACACACCCATGTGTTTACTATGATGATCTTTCCAACTGATACAACTTTTCCATTAATCTCCACCAGTCACAATTCTACCATCCTTTAAGAAACAACTCAACTGCTACTCCCTCTGTGAGATCTAATTCTATAATCAAATATGATTTCTTCTGCTTTTAAATCTCCTTTGCTTTCTTAATATTGTATTATAAAATTTGTCATATTTGTATTTACAATAGTCTCATGTGTGTTTTTGTTTTATTCAAAGTATAGGACTCTGATCTGTCTAACTTCCTGTCATCTCTAAAGCCTAGTTCTTTTCACTTATTTAACACACAGAAAATGAGCTAAATTGATTTTAAGGACATATCCCTGGAAGAACAGCATTTATTTATCTGTTAGAATACGAACTTGACAAGGGCAATCGTTTTTTACCATTTTAATCAATTATATATCCCAAGCACCTAGAACAATTATTAGAATATAGTGGGTGCTCAAAAACTATCTTTTGAACGACTTTATAATCCAAGATTATCCTTTAAGCCAAGAAAAAAATCCCACATAATCCAATTCTTTAAAGTTATGCCAATTAGCAACACCGAAGCTCTCCAAAGTCTCTTATATTAGGGACATCATATTATTGACAGGAAATGGGCACCAAGTGTCCACCCAGTGGGAGAGCACCTAAAGAAAGAGAGCCCTATCCATATGCCCTTGGAGGCCCTTACCCAAACAGCCTTCTCTACAGCTGCCTGACCTATTCCAATTACCCAACATGCATCTTTCTATCTGGCTTAGACACTGGGCCTGCGCTTTGGCAGGGGCATAAATTAAAACCCAAGAGAACAATCACAGGAACACTGGCCTCTGAAGTCAAGGCCAGCCGGCAGTATGATGCAGGCACTGAATGTCACCTTCCTTTCCTTCAGTTAGAATCCTAAACCACTTGCCAGCCCAGCCAGAGACAAAAAAACACTATTAGGCTCTTGGCCAAAAATCCCCAAGCAGTCCACAGATACGATTTTGCTAACTCTGACACAGCTTTAAACTGTGCTTATATAGATCTAGCCTGTTCACTCCCTACCGTGGTGGGCTGGGGGAAAATAACAGGTGAAGAGATGAAAACCTTAAAGTCAAACAGACCTGGCTCTGAATGCTGGCTCCACCACCAACAGGCAATGCGGTTGTGGATACAGTTTCAGCCTCCAGGGCTTTGGATTTCTTATCTCTAAAATAATACCTACCTTATAGCATTGTTATAAGAATTAATGCTAATATATGTAAAGCAGTAGGCACCTAGCTATCACTGTTGGTGTTATTACTATTATTAGACTAGAGATCAAAAAGAATAACCACAGGGATTACGCCAGCTTTCCTAACACAATCCTAAGAATTTACCTTGACCAATTCTCTTGAATATGGCTCATTTTGTCCCTTTGAGGAATAACAACAAGTTTCTAAGAAAAATAATCAAGGGTGGATATTAAGCATTCTAAAACCCAACTGACAATAAAAACCTTCAGATGTATTTTCAGAACTTATCTTTCCCAACCCTGGAAGAAAGTTCAGGGGCTTAACCTCATTTTCCCTCATCTCCTGAACCTCAAGACTCTAATGCCCTTGAGGTCTCTGCACCTCTATGTCACTGTGATCTACAAGGGTTCCCCCTCTTCTCAGCAGTTTGCCTTCACTTTTTAACATCCCTCCATCAGCCTTCTCATTCCATAGCTCCCTCACCCCCCACCACACACTCCAGACTCCCTCAGCCACTCTGCTGCCTCGTCCACCCCTACTCAAATCCACTCTCACCTTCATTCCTATACCTGCCAGATCCCAGGTGGAAGGGTGAGGGGCAAAAGAATGAAGTTCTTTTGTTTACAACAGCTACAACCTGCCAAAAAAGCCAGCAGCTCTACACCTGCTCAACTGTCACCCATTGTTTTTACTCTGCTGACCGCAAAGTAAAGTTCCTGGTCTGATTGCATCTGAAACACATACTTTCTAAGGTTTATTTTGTATTCTCTACCTTTTAAATTTTTTTCAATTTTTAATTGTTGTGGGTACATAGTAAGTGTATATATTTATGAGGTACAGGAGATATTTTGTACAGACATGCAATGCATAATAATCATAAATAGGGTATCTAACACCTCATTCATTGATCTCTTGTGTTTCAATAATTCAATTATGGTCTTTTAGCTATTTTTAAATGAACAGTTAAATTATTTTTTTACTATAGTCACCCTGTTGTGCTAGCAAAAACTACATCTTATTCTTTCTATTTTGTTGTACTGATTAACCACCTCCCCTGCCCCTCCACCTGTCAACTCCCGACTACCCTTCCCAGCCTCTTACAACCATGCTTCTACATTTTATCTCCCTGAGTTCAATTGTTTTAATTTTTAGCTCCCACAGATAAGTGAGAATATGCAATATTTGTCTTTCCGTGCCTGGCTTATTTCACTTAACATAATGACCTCCAGTTCCATCCATATTGTTGCAAATGACAGGATCTCATTTTCTTTATGACTGAATAATACCCTCTTGCATATATGTACCAAATTTTCTTCATCCATTTGCCTGTTGATAGACACTTAGGTTTCCTCCAAATCTTGGCTATTATGAAGAGTGCTGCAATAAACATATGAGTGCAGATATCTCTTCAATACACTGATTTCCTTTCTTTTAGGTAGATAACTAGAAATGGGATTGCTGGATTATATGGTAGTTCTATTTTTACTTTTTTGAGGAACTTCCAAACTGCTCTCCATAGTGATTGTACCAATTTATATTCCTGCCAACAGTGTGTGAGGGTTCCCTTTTCTCTACACCCTCACCACCATTTGTTATTGCCTCTTTTCAATAAAAGCAATTTTAACTGTAATGAGATGATATCTCATTGTAGTTTTGATCAATGATATGGAGCACCTCTTCATATACCTGTTTGACATTTGTATGTCTTCTTTTGAGAAGTGTCTGTTCAGATCCTTTTCCCATTTTTAATTGGATTACTAGATTTTTTCCTATAGAGTTGTTTGAGTTCCTTATATATCCTGGTTATTAATCCCTTGCCAAATGGGTAGTTTGCAAATATTTTCTCCAATTCTGGGAGTTGTCTCTTCACTCTGTTGATTGTTTCCTTTGCTGTGGAGAAACTTTTTAACTTAATGTGATCTCATTTGTCCATTTTTGCTTTAGTTGCCTGTGCCTATGGGGTATTACTCAAGAAGTCTTTATGCAGTCCAATGTCCTGGAGAATTTCTCCATTGTTTTCTTTCAGTAGTTTTTTTAATAGACAGTTTGAGATCTTAGATTTTCCAAGTCTTTAATCCATTTTGATTTGACTTTTGCATAAGGCAAGAGAGGGTCAAGTTTCTTTCTTCTGCATATGGATATTTAGTTTTCCCAGCACTATTTATAGAAGAGACTATCCTTTTCCCAATGTATGTTATTGGCACCTTTGCAGAAAATAAGTTTACTGTAGATATATGGATTTATTTCTAGATTCTCTATCTGTTCCAGGGGTTTATGTATGTCTTTTTATGTCAGTACCATACTGTTTGGTTACTATAGCTTTGTAGCATAATTTGAAGTCAAGTAATGTGATTCCTCCTCTAGTTTTGTTCTTTTTGCTTAAGACAGCTTTGGCTATTCTGAGTCTTTTGTGTTTCCATATAAATTTTCGGATTGTTTTATCCTATTGCAGTCAAGAACTCCATTGGTATTTTGATAGGGATTACATTGAATCTGTAGATTGCTTTGGGTAGTACAGACATTTTAACAATATTGATTCTTTCAATCCATTAACATAAAATATCCTTTCAATTTTTTTGTGTCCGCTTCAATTTCTTGCATCAATATATGTATATATATCCATCTATGTGTATATATATATATACACACACACACACACACACATATATATATACATATATATATAGAGAGAGAGAGAGAGAGAGAGAGAGAGAGAGAGAGAGAACTTTTTTTTTTTTGACACAGAGTCTCACTGTTGCCCAGGCTGGAGTGCAGTGACATGATCTCGGCTCACTGCAACTTTCCGCCTCCTAGGTTCAAGTGATTTTCCTGCCTCAGCTTCCCAAGTAGCTGGGATTACAGGCACCTGCCACAGAGCCCAGCTAATTTTTTATAGTTTTACTAGAGACAGGGTTTCATCATGTTGGTCAGGCTAGTCTCGAACTCCTGACCTCACGATCTGCCTGCCTTGGCCTCCCAAAGTGCTGAGATTACAGGCATGAGCCACCACATCCAACCATATCCATATTTTAGAGTTTTCATTGGAAAGTCTTTCACTTCTTTGGTTAATTCCTAGGTACTTATTTGTAGTTATTGTAAATGGGATTACTTTCCTGATTTCTTTTTCAGATTGTTCACTGTTGGCATATAGAAATGCTACTGATTTTTGTATGTTAATTTTGTATGCTGAAACTTTACTGAATTTGCTTATCAGTTTGAATAGGTTTTTGGTGGAGTCTAGGGTTTTCCAAATATAAGATTATATCATCTGCAATCAAGGATAACTTGACTTTTTTCTTTACAATCTGAATGTCCTTTATTTCTTTCTCTTGTCTGATTGCTCTGGCCAGGGCTTCCAGCTCTAGGCTGAATAACAGTGGGGACAGTGGGCTGCCTTGTCATCTTCCAGATCTCAGAGGAAAGGCTTTCAGTTTTTTCACTATTCAGTATGAAACTGAGTGTGGGTCTGTTGTATATGGCTTTTATTATACTGAGGTATGTTCCTTCCATACCCAGTTTTTTTGAGGGTTTTTATCACAAAGGATGTTGAATATTATCAAATGCTTTTTCAGCATCATTTTAAATGATCATAGAGTTTTTGTCCTTTATTCTGTTGATATGATGTATCACATTGATTAATTTGTGTATGTTGAATCATGCTTACATTACTAGGATAAATCTCATTTCGTCATGATGAATGATTTTTTTTTTTTTTTGAGACAGAGTCTCACTCCATCGTACAGGCTGGAGTGCAGTGGCATGATCTCAGCTCACTGCAACTTCCGCCTCCCAGATTCAAGCAATTCTCCTGCCTCAGTCTCCCAAGTAGCTGAGACAACAGGTGTGCACCACCACACCCGGCTAATTTTTAGTAGAGACAGGGTTTCACCATTTTGAACAGGCTGGTCTTGAACTCCTGACCTCAGGTGATCCACCTGCCTCCGCCTCTCAAAGTGCTAGTATTACAGGCATGAGCCACTGCGCCTGGCCTGAATGGTCTTTTTAATGAGTTGTTGAATTCAACTTGCTAGTATTTTGTTGAGGATTTTTGCATAAATATTCATTAGGGATATTGGCCTGTAGTTTGTTTTCTTTCTTTCTTTTTTTTTTTTTTTTTATTGTTTTGATCTGGTTTTGGGATCAGGGTAATATGGAGAATGAGTTTGGAAGTGTTCCCTTCCCCTTTGTTTTTTGTAATAGTTTGAGTAGAATTGGTATCAGATCTTTAAATCAAATCCCAGGCTTTTCTTTGCTAGAAGCCTTTTTATTACACCTTTGATCTTGTTATTCATTATTGGTCTGTTCAGGTTTTGGATTTCTTCATGATTCAATCTTGGTAGCTTGTCTGCATCTAAAAATGTGTCCATTTCTTCTAGATTTTCCAATTTATTGGCATGCAGTTGTTCATAGTAGCTACTAATGATCCTTTGAATTTCTGTGGTATTGATTGTAATGTCTCCTTTTTCATCTCTGATTTTATTTATTAGGATCTTTTTTTCTTAGGTCTTCTGGCTAAATGTTTGTCTATTTTGTTTAACTTTTCTAAAACAACTTTTTGTTTCATTGATCTTTTGTATTGTTTTTATTTCAAGTTCCTTTATTTCTGCTCTGACCTTTATTATTTCTTTTCTTCTACTAATTTTGAGTTCAGTTTGTTCTTGCTTTTCTGGTTCTTTAAGATGCATCATTGGGTTGTTTATTCGATTTTTTTTCTTATTTTTCAATGTAGGCAATTATAGCTATACGTTTTCCATTTAGTATTGCTTTTGCTATACTCCACAGATTTTGATATGTTGGGTTGTTATTGTCATTTATTTCAAGACATTTTTCAATTTCCTTCTTAATTTCTTCATTGACCATCTCCTCTGAGCCACAGGTCACCCAGTCCACATCATTTCTCATCTGTCAATCACACCTCCTCTTAGCTCTTGTGTCAGTCTGCAGGACAACCGTACTTCAGCCCCATTTCCATATGCTCTGCTTAGCACAGTGATTCTTCTGGGCAGCTCATTCTCCTAAATTACTACATTGCTCACAAACACTTAATGGCTCCCATTGCCACATAAAATCCAAACTCCTTTGAGTAGTTCATGAAGCCTTCTGTAATCTCATCCTCATCTCTTGCCACATACTTATGGTATTCTAAGCTAACCACCAAACACATCTTGCTTTTTCATGTCTTCATACTTCTTATCATGCTGTTTTCTCTGCCCAGAAAAGGAACATCCCTCCTCACCTACCTTCCAAACCTGAAAACCTCTTAGTCCTCTTTCAAGAATCTGCTCGAGCCTGACCTCATCAGCTAGACTTGCTACCTTCTTCCTTTCTGCCCCCACTTTTCCTCATTCTTTTATTTGTTCTATTGTATCTATCATGCTGAATGGCTTTTTGTTTGTTTGTTTATTTCTGGCTTAAATACTAGACTATAAGCTCTTATAGTAGGAATCAAATTGTGTTTACCTATGACTTCGTAGTACCACGTCAAATGCCTGGCACGTAGTGGGTGCTCTATCAGCATTTATTGTGCTGATCTTTCCCAATTCCTTTAGGGAGTCTTTTGACAAGAACCTCAGCTAAAACTAAATCAGCTTGAAAAAACCAATACTGAAAGATTTTGTCCTGCATTAATTGGTTAGGGCATAATTTCATATTCCAGGAACCCCTGAAATACCTTTTTTTCATATTTTTTTCTTAGAAAGTCATCTCATTTTGCCGGTTTGAACAAGCCTAGAAAGTTTGGTGTTTTGTTTTGAAACTTAAAAGTGCTTTAAGAGGCACTTTGTGTACTTGGACGTGGTTGAGAAGAGACCCACAGAGATGATTAAAGGCTGAAAAACAGACTAAGAAAACTGGAAGGGAAAGCTAAAGGCAATTTAGTAATCAACGTCAAGCATGTGAAAGGTTGTTATTACCAAGGAGGGTGACGAGCCCATGATGTTCATAACCTCTAAGGGAAGAGCAACAGGAAATGAGGCAAGTTACAGCATAGATGATTTAGGTTAGATAAAGAGGAATGCACCTGGCAGAAAACATTGCTACATACTGAAGGATCCAACAGGAATGATGCCTTCTCCAGGACTCTCCTTCTCCAGAGGTATATAAACATAGGAAAGGTTTCCAACTGCCTGGAATGTTTCCTGTGCAATATTGCCTAACTCAAAAATAGAATTAACAGTTTTGAGGGATAGTCTCCAGAAAGGTCATAGATTTTTGGCACCTAGACCTAGGACACAGGTGATCTGACAAAGTCCTTTCAACTCCAAAAATCTTGAAGAAAGTATTTCAGAGGAACTGAATTCAATGGTCACATTTTTTCACTACACATTTATTAAGCTTTCGAAGACACCCCTGTGTTAGCTACCATCAAAATTACTAAGGCATAGTTTATTCTAGTAGAGGAAAGAGCTGATTACCAATATTATTTAAAGGTCTATCAGGCATCAGCTCTCAGAATTCTGTCTCACTCATACATGTGCACACACACACACAACTACAAAGCAATCACCAAAGCTATTTGCATTTCCTCTGAGTGACATGGATCCCCAGCTGCTCTAACCTCCAAACCTTTGCATATGCTATTTCCTCTACCTCTAATTCCCTTCCCCAACTTCCTTGCTCTGTAAATCCCTTCTTGCCCCTAAAGATAGTGCTCAGGCACTACCTCCTCCAAGCTGCCCTGTTGCCACAGTTACTATTCCCCTCACCAGCCCCCACCCCCTAGATTATGAAACTGTTTCATGATCCCTGGCTGCAAGCATTAGGAACTGAATTAAAATAATTCTAATAAAAGAGAACTTGTTTGAAGTATAATGTATTAGGGGCTCAATAGTAGTTGGAGGAACAGGCTTGGAAATGCCCAAGATTTAAGGGAGTTAAAGCCAAGATTTAGGGGAGTTAAAGCCAACAAGCAATTATCTCATATTTGAAAGCATCAGGGCTGGATGTTTCTGTCTCACTTGAGGTCAGAATGCCCTAAATATATTCTGTCCATCGTAGTGTCAATATCCTAAGAAGGTTTCATTGACCAACCTTAGGTCTCATGACTGGCCCTAACTAGCCTGTGGCCACACTAGGGTGGGAGAGAAAGATCATTCTTTCAGTTTGTCTAGTGGGCATTGGTCACTAGAAATTATCCTTCCAGTTAAATTCAGACAATGGAGGAGAGGTGATTCCCCCAAAAAAGAAATTGTAATAAAATAGAAGAGGCAATGTAAGCTAAGCAGCTCTCTCTTATATTTATCACACTGTGCTGTGATCCTTGGTTTTCTTCTCTGTGTTCTTAGCAAGTTCACGTGCTCTCTGAAGGCAGCAATTGTATCTTTTATCTGTGTCTCACAGACTATTGGGTACAGAGTATGTGATCAATAACCTTTTACAGGCTGTTGGTCGATATTTGTTGAATGATACATGAAGGCTAAGACCATATGCATTCCTGTGTCTGCAGACTTCAAACTCAGTGCGTTTTCTACCATACCACAAGGTTAGCAGGGATCATGTGCTCAGCCTTAATCCTTTTCATAGTCATCTGTTTCATAACCTAAGGCATTTGTTGTTACTGGTTTTTTTAATAAATTAAGATTGGTATAGTAAGTCTTGGTTATAGGTGGCAAAAAAAAAGTCTCAAAATATTCATAGAACTGAAGCCCAGGATGTGCAAATGCAGTTTTTAAGCACATTTATTCATGTTTTCTATATCACTATCTTTGAGTGAAACTATGATGCCCATCAAACTTCTCAGACAATACTAGCCACACACGTCTACCTAAAAATTAGGTAGCCACTACCTAATTTTTACTTAGGTAATGGTGACTATAGGAAAAGAAAAGAAAAATAATACCAGCAGGTTGCAAATAAGCTCTAAACATAGCAAATAACTAAATATAATAAAACGTAGTACGTCTGTGTTTCCATGGTCACTATCACACAGGTGATCATGACTGACTGGCTTGGTAAGTCCATTTCAATACTACCAGTGTTCATTGACAGTGTCTATAGCCATTCAAGCCTGTGACTTTGCATGGTTTGTTTAATCCAATTTCAATTTTGTTCTGAAACATACTTGGCTTTGCACTGAGTATTGCTTCATTGAGATGAATAAATACACACCTTGTTCAAAAGAAAAAAAAGAGTCTTTGGGAATTCATTGGCAGAATTTCAAAAGTTCAGGATTTAGATCTTATAGATGACTAAGAGGTAAGTTGATCTTTCTTTGGGGACACATTGTCATGGACATAGACAATTGTAGTCAGGTGCTTGAAAATAAATCAACAATGGATTTTGGCTTTATAGGGTATCTATTGTCTTAAGTTTTAAGCCATCAAGCTTATATTTAAAAAAATAGGTTAGGACTCCAAACTCATATATCTATATCTGTATTGAATTGGCCCAGGAACGTGGTTCCGAGTTCTTCTTCAACAAAGATTTCATATGACACTTACATATTTATTCACATTTTCTATATCACTAAAAAGACAAGTTATATAGCAAAATGTCTGTATATTCAATTGGCTGGATTACATTCAGCCGTCTGAAGAAACAATATTTGTTCAAATTAAGCAGTAAGATATTAGCAAGAGTGTTACAAGAGATTCTTATTTTGAAGAGCTTGTCAGTTGAGGTACGTTTTACATTTTATATTCCAATTTAAGATCAGACTAGTATATGGTAGTAATTTTTGCATGTTTACACCAAGATTTCCTCCTTTCTGCTGCATAGAACTCCACTTAAAAAATCATTTAAAAAGCAGGAGAATTAGGTCTCATTGATCCAAACCTGGATTTACACATCAGCTCCCCTAGGGATAGGAAGAATGTGAAAGAAACTCAACTACCCTGAAAGAATTTTGAAGTTGCTTTTGCTGATGTGAATCTATGATGGTAGACCAACCTGGCAACCCTGAATTGTTTTTACTGCAGCTGTGGATTACCTGTGGTTTCAAATGAACTACTGTGTATGCTTTGTTTATTTTATCCCTTCTTCCTGTTGGAAAAACAGCTGGAGAACAGACATCCTGCTGTTCAGAGCCTCCGGCCTTGGAATATTAACAGGAAGCCACAATAAGCATCTTCATTACTTCACCTGTGGCATAAATGGCAGAGAGAATGGAACCCATCCGGAGGAACTTATTTAAAACAGAATGGAGCAGTTTGTGGACCATATGTCTGCACATCCAAGTAACTGCCACTGGCCTAATAAATTGGCTTCTTTTGTGCAGTGTTCAACCAGGGGAAAAGAAAAAGTCAATGTCCTATATAAAAGAGAAAAGGTAGGCCTCAATAGCCTTTGGCAATAAATGGAATACAATATTTGGTGCATTAAACCAAGAAGTAGTATCACATAGTTTATGTCAGGTGCTTTTAGCATTTAGCAAAAGATATGGGAGTAGATAGTAGAGGTGTGTAGATGGGAGACGAGGAAGCTAATAGTCTTACAAGATACTTTCATGTGTTTTCCATTATGTATAATTACTCATCCTAAGGCAAGAGGATTATTGCATAAGCATTATTCCAAATATCTTCCCATTTTAGGGAAAGAGGGAGGGGTGAATGGAGAGAAGACAAATAATTATAAAAGCATCAATGTCCCTGTTCTTCAAATGAGGAGATGGGGCTAAGGAGGTATTATGACCTATCTAAGACTCTTTATGTAATGTCTACATTATAATGGGCCAGATACATTCCTGGAAGTGAATTTACCTGCTGCAGATTCATGTTCCCTTCTATAGAATGAGTCTGTAGAAAAAAAATTATTCTGGAAAAAGTATGTCCCCTTTAAACATAAAAATGAGCTACTGAACAGAAGGACAAAAGAAAGGAATAATCATCTTAACAATCATAATTAAATACACACTGGAACCCTCGTTCTGACTGCACCCATATGCTGATAGGGCACTTCGTTTCTTAGATCTTTGTATGCATTCAGTCTACCGACTCTGCAAAACACACTTAAGAAAACGAATGCAGCAGCAGCACAAACACAGACACAATTTTTTTAAAATCACAGTCCACTGAACTGGGATTTTAGAAATCCCTCATACCATATAATCAATACTGGCCCATAAAGCAGACAGACTTGGGTTCAAATCTCAGCCATCCCACTTTCAGATATGTGAACTTGGATGAATCACTGTATGCTTTGGAATATAAGGAATTCTTCCATTTTCCGAAGGAGAAGATTAAAACCTTTTTTTTTTTTTTTTTTTTTTACCAACTGGAACTATATAAATGTATAGAAATGGAGATAATTGAAAGTCTATTTATAATAGTCAAATATTTTAAATCATGTAAAATATCAATTTAGAAATTTTTGTCACTCTCACATTTCATAAGTTTTCTTCTAATTCTTAATATGTAGCATTGACATTATTGTCACCTGACAGTCTTCACAAATCATGTTCATTTTCACATGTGTTGTTTAATGCTGTCATCAGAAATTTTGTCCTCTTGGAGAAACAAAGAGTGGTACATATACACTACGGAATACTCTGCAGCGATAGAAAAGAATGAAATCGTGTCCTTTGTAGCAACATGGATGCAGCTGGAAGTCATTATCCTAAGTAAACTAACACAGGAACAGAAAACCAAATACCACATGTTCTCACTTATAAGTGGGAGCTAAACATTGGGTAATCATGGACATAAAGATGGGAACAATAGACACTGGGGACTACTACAGGGAGGAGGGAGGTGGGGAGGGGGAAAGAATTGAAAAACTACCTATTGGGTCCTATGGTCACTACCTGGGTAACAGGATCAGTCATACTCCAAACCTCAGCATCATGCAATATCCCATGTAACAAACCTGTACATATACCTCCTGAATCTAGTAGAAAAGTTGAAATTATTTTTTAAAGTATTATAAAAAAGAAATTTCATTCTGAACCACAAGTACCCCATTCATATAACATTAAGACAATTGCTTTGTTCATTCATCCTGTAGGTGAAAATTTACGCTGTTGTGTCCACTTAATGTAATATAATAACTAATATATTGCTTTAGAAAATACTCTTTTTAAAGGCCATTTATGATGACGTCCAACTCTTGCAATTGTGGAGTCACCACTCCACCCCCAAGAATAATGAATAAATCTGTCAAATTTCTAAATTTTTCTTTTCTTTCTTTTCTTTTTTTTTTTTTTTTTGAGACAAGTCTTGCTCTGTCACCTCTTGGAGAAAGAAAGTGTGGTACATATACATCATGGAATATTCTGCAGCCATAGAAAAGAACTCCAGGCTGGAGTGCAGTGGCATAATCTTGGCTCACTGCAACTTATACCTCCCGGGTTCAAGTAAGTCTCCTGCTTCAGCCTCCCAAGTAGATGCAATTACAGGCACGTACCACGATGCCCTGCTAATTTTTGTATTTTTAGTACAGAAGGGTTTCACTATGTTGTCCAGGCTGGTCTTGAACTCCTGACCTCAAGTGATCTGCCTGTCTCGGCCTCCCAAAGTGCTGGGATTATAGGCATGAGCCACCATGCCCGGCCCTGTCAAATTTCTTTGCCTCCTTTTTCAGGTTTTCTGCAGGTGAATTCTATAAGCTTTTGAGAACAGAATCATCTGAGGTCATCTCAGGCTCATGTTGTTTTAGAAGTTGAAAACATGCCCTATAATTTGAGAGACTTCATAAATATTGAACTACAATATAAGGTGACCCCCTCATTCCTGGGAAATAGGCTTGGAAACTATCTCATCTTATTCTTTAGCACATACAGCACTTAATCTTTCTAAGCGTCTGTTTCCTCTGTTATAAAACAGAGCTAATAATAGTACTTTGCTTACAGAATGGTGGTGAGGATTAAATGAGACAACATACTACAATGACACTCAGCACAGTGCTGTGCACCTAGAAAGTAATAGATATTATCTATTGACACTGCCCCAGTTTGGGGTACCACACATTAAAAATGAAAAACTTGAAGACATATGTCCAAGGCAACTCACAAAGATTTAAAATGAAGCAGATGAGGACAGATTAAAGGAACTAGAACTCTTCAACAAAGACTAATAAGTATTTCTGCTCTTCTTCTGCACTCAGCAAGACAGCCATGATATGCATCTGAATCACACCACAAAGGACATATGTCATATGGAAAGAAGAGTTTCTATTCAGTGAAGGTTATTAAAAAAAATTGAATCACTTTCTGATAGAGGCTGTGAAGGACTTTTAAAATGAGGGATCATCTTGGTACAGTTCTGTCTAAAGGCAATGCTATTCAAGGAATGATTTTTCAAGGTCTCAAATTATCCTTATGTCTCTGCACATCAAGATGAACTACTGTATGAAATTAAAGTATAAGAACGTAACTCCAGTAACAGAGCATGAAAACCAGAGAAGGGTTGAAGACTAAAAAGGTGGCATGTTTTGCTGAATTCCTTGGGTATCGAGCAAATTTAATTTTTATTGTCCCCATTCAGGGGATTACTTTACTTCCAAAGATTGCCACCACTGTTAGAAAAAGCATAAACCTTGGAACTACAAAGACCTGAGTGCAGGTTTTAGCTTTTCTTCTTACTGTGTAATCTTTAACAGGTCTTTAAACTCTCTGCTAGTGTGTTTCATCATCTGCCAACAATGCATAAAAACATCAATGATATAGGGCTGTAGTGAAGATTAAATGAGATGTTCATGAGATGGCTCAGTTCAGTATTTGGCACACTGTGGATATTCTAAAGGTTGATACTGTTTTCTCCCAAATTGTGCTTCTGAATATACTACAGTTTTCAGAAGCGTAAATTATCACATTACATTGTCAGCTGACAATCTTACAACTGCCGAAGGTTTACCCCTCTGTACCTAACAAAACCACATCACAGCTTGGTTTATTTTCAGGCAACAAATTCTCCAAAGACAGAACTGGATGGGGGTGAACAAACTTCTGCCAAGTATGTGACAGTTTTACAAAGTTTCTCATCCAGTAGTTGTGCTAAGAACGGTTCCGTCATTTAGACATACTCTTGAAGAGAACCTCATTCTTTATAAAAGAAATTCCTTATACTTTCAACAAACCTCTCCACAGCTTCTACTTTATTCAGGAATGAATGATTTGGAGCAGTGTGAAACACACTAGCAAGGTACATTAATTAGAACAAGGCTTAGTGACATAATGAAAAGACTCAAAATATACAATCGCTTAAGACAGAAATTACTTTTTCTCATATAACTGCTCAGAAGTTAAGTGGTGGTGCTAGGCTGACAGGACAGCATTGACATTCTCAAGATAAAGCTTGCATCTCTGGGTTCTAGGCAACTCAGTGGGATGGGCAGAAAGAGTCATTGAGCACACCATATACCTTTCTAGGGGCACAACCCATATGAAACACCATACTTGAGATCACAAATCTAGTCAAGTGGCCAAACAGTTATTAGGGAGACTGGGAAATGCAGAGTCATGCTGGGAAACCACGTACTCAGCAAAAACTCAGGAAGAAGGCAATAAGAATATGTGAGCAAGATCATAAACAGCATCTGCTTCACAGAATTAAAAAGGGAAACTTATCTAAATGGTTTAACTTTGTATTAAAAAACCATTTAAGATTGGAAAGTACAAACAATATGCCTTTTAATCTGAGAGTTGATGTGGTAGTTATGAATCAAACTCAAGGAATAAAGACCCTAGCAACATAAGTTGAGGCAGTAAGTACAAACCTTCATGTTTATACAACAGAAACTTGAGTCATCGAGTCTTACTGAGGCCAAGCTACATCTGGGAAAATCTGAATATGCTGACCCAGAAAAGAGTTGAAGTAGAGTTGTGTTGGATTAATGACAGCACCTCGCCTCAATCTTTTAAAATTTTAAAAGTCATGAAGAGGGTCCCCTGAACAAGCCTGAGCTAGCCTGAAGAACTCCATAAGAAGAAAGAGCCCCACTCTGACGCAGAGTTTATGGTTTATAAAACATCAGGTCAGATGAAGTGACAATACCACCCCATTTGACTGTGAGAAAATATCTCTGCAGCCAAAGAATAATAATTCCTATTTGCAGTCAAGAATGAGTTTACCAGATGCCATTTTGCAAATCTTTTTCAACCTATTTGAGAGATTTTAATATGCTACTTTTTTTATTGTCTGAGCTTCGTATATATTATACTTCTCCAGGAAATTATAATATTTTATCATTAAGCGCTTATTTATTAAGCTAATAGAGTTTGTCCTAATCTCATGAACAAACGTTTATTAATGACTATTAACAATTATTCTGTTCCCTGACTATACTTCTGGGAAGAACCTCCACACTTTGCAAAGCAGAGAGTTTCCTGTATTTTCCCCAGCAAGAACAAGAGCATACACCAGAATTTCCAGATCCTACAAGAATAAAAAGAAAATCACCAAAACACAAGCAAACCAAAGATGAGTCCCAATTCCTTGTTTAAAATTGATACAAGGGAAGCATATCTCTTGTACTGCTTGACAGAGGAACTGGGAAAATATTCTGTGAAGTTAAAATAAACATATCACTGCCAGTTTTGAAAATTCTTGGAGTGGGGGCGGAGGAGACCTTCATTTTCTGATGGAGCAAATCCTAGACTAAGAAACCAGAAAATTTGCTTCAGATCCCAGATCAGTCAATGGCTAACTACATGGACTTGGGCAAATTCCATAATATCTTTGGACTTCAAGTTTCTTATTTGTAAACTTAGGAAGTTGAGAGATATTATTTCTAAGATCTTTTCTAATTTAGAGAGTCAATGAGTTTATGAAACTACTGCTTACTGAGATTTCTTTAAAATCCCAACATCACAAATATCACATAATCATATTAATTTTGTTTTTATTTTACACCCACATTTAATAAATGATCAATTCTCCTCAACAATTACAGGAAAATAAAGATTCTGAAGACATCTTGTAAAGTTAAATTTGGTAAAGGAAAAAGTAAACTGTCCTCAAAAGAGCCATCTATCTAACCCTTAAAAGAGATGCATGTGTCACTTCATTGATTTTTCTTGCCAAAAAGGTGTTTGGATAATGTGGCTGTTCCCTCCAAACTTCGATTATTTATGATTCATATCCTGCTGCCAGTAAAATGTTTATAGCATATGATCCCACCATTAATGTTAGTTTCAAAGGATTAAAGCTAATTATGGCTTTATTACACTTATGCTAACTTAAATTTGCTTCAGAATGACATTACAATGAACCCCTGACTCCAATCTCATCTCCCCCAGCATCAGCCCATCAATCTTCCACAGAGACATCAGGGCTTTTCCTGAAACAGAGGTAATAACCTGTGTCAGCAACTCCATAAGCTTCATTTCATGCTATAAAAGCTATGCCATCCTAGTTCACTTTTCTATGGCTTTGCAAGTGATGCATTCAATATTCTAGAGTCCCAAGTCCTCTTTGTGGCTATAAAAAAATTAGTGCAAATATTTTGTAGCCCCCTACCTCTAGAAAAATATGGTGTCTATTAGTCTGTTCTCATGCTACTAATAAAGAATACCCAAGACTCAGTAATTTGTAAATAAAAGAGGTTTAATTGACTCACAGTTCCACATGGCTGGGGAGGTCTCACAATCACGGTGGAAGATGAAGGGGAAGCAAGACATGTCTTACATAGAAGCAAGCAAGAAAGCACGTGCAGAGGAACTGCCCTTTTATAAAACCATCAGATCTCATGAGACTTATTCACTATCACGAAAACAGAAAAACATGCGCCCTTAATTCAATTACCTCCCACTGGTTCCAGCTCATGGGACATGAGATTATTACAATTCAAGGTGAGATTTGGTGGGGACACAGAGCCAAACCATATCAGAATCCTAGAGGCCAGAATCGGAAAATGGAAGGGAATTTTGTGCAGAGAAAAAGGCACCACCTCCTTTGGGGAGAAGCAAACCTGCTTCAGCATGTAGATCGGATTTTCAGCAAAACCTGTGCAATTGTTCTAAGTAGCCTGGGCTTTTCCCTCCACTTTCCACCTCCGCATCTTCTTATTGCCTACTGTGCAGACCTTGATCATCTTTAAGGATTGATTAAAATCTCACCTTCACTACCTACTCCACCTCCTCCATGGTGACAGTTTTCTCCCCTATGAACCTATTGAATTCCATCCCTGCCTCTGTATCCCACTATCATCAGTGAATCACCGGTGAATTCCCCAATCCCCTCATATCGGGACTACTTGTTCGCTTATCATTTCACCCCAATAAACCGTAACTTCCTTAAGGGTAAATTGATCATAGTAATCTCTATCCTGATTGCCTAAAATAAGATATGTTCTCTTTAAGTTCTTAGAAAATGCCTGCTTAAAGAAAAGTTGGTCTTGTTGGTGTAAAAGTAGTTCTAGTACTTAAAATCCGTACAACCAAAAGTCTAAGAGTAACATCAAATGTTGGCTCATGTTCTGAATATATCTATTATACACAGCCATGTCTCTTCTCAAAAAAAGATGGTGTATTAATCATTTATCTCATTTTTTTAAGTGAGATGTGTATTAGGCCATTCTTGCATTACTATAAAGGAATACCTCAGACTGGGTAATTGATGAAGAAAAAGGTTTAATTAGCTTATGGTTCTGCAGGCTGTACCAAAAGCTGAGCAGCATCTCCTTCAGTGAGGGCCTCAGGAGGCTTACAATCATGGCAGAAGGTGAAGAAGCAGCAGGTGCATCACATGGCAAGAGAGGGAGCAAGGGAGAGAGTGGGGAGGTACCACCACAGATCTAATATGAACTCACTCAACACCAAGGGGATGGTGCTAAGCCATTGATGAGGGATCCATCCCCATAATCCAAACACCTCCCACTAGGCCCCACCTCCAACACTGGGGATTACATTTCAACATGAGATTTGGAGGGGATGAATATCCAAATGCTATCAAGATGCAAGTTTCATTCACACGTTTGTGATTCTAGCTACTAAGGAGGCTAAAGTGGAAGGATTGCTTGAACCCCAAAGATTAAGACTGAGAGCTGTGATCATGCCACTGCACTCCAGCCTAGGAGGCAGAGCAAGGCCCTGTTTCAAGAAAAATAAAAACTTTTAAAAGTACAACAATATAAAAAATAATCTACTTTCAAATGTTTTATACATCTCTCTGTAAATTCCTCTGCTCCCACACCTTCAAAATCTTACTCTTTTTTCACAAAATGTAAATCAGCTCCATTCTAAAACAAAGAACTTATCCTGATTCACTAAGAAAAATTTATTTATTTAACACAGGAACAGGGAAGTCCTCTATTTCCAGAGATCAGCAATCTAAATGGATACAAATCATCTGTTACAATTTAGTGAGGGCCAAGGCATGTACCAATAGTCTAAGTAGTAAGGCCTAATTTCAGTGTTTCTCAACTTTGACACCAATGATTCTTTGAGCAAGATCATTCTTTATTTAGAGGGGTCATGCTGTGCACTGTGGGCTGTTTAGCACTCTCCCTGGCCTCTATTCACTTGACTCCAGCAGCATCCCCCTAGTTGCAGCAGTCAAACCTGTCTCCAGACTTTGTCAAATGCCCCTGGGAAGCAGCGTTACTCCCAGTTGAGAACCACTGCTCTCAAAATACACAGATGGTAGATATAACAAGCTTTAAAGCCAGTCAGACAGTTAGCAAATATCAGCTCCATCACTTAAAAGCTATGTGATCTTGAGCAAATTACTTAATATCTCTGATCTTTAGTGTCTTGATCTGTAACATCATGCTAATAAGATCCATTTTCAGGATTCTTGTGAAGTCTAAGTGAAAAAATGGAAAAAAAAGTGCTTAGCATAGTACTTTGTAAATTATAAGCACTTAATAGCTAATATTTATTTTTGTTGTTTATTATTATACATTAAATATCAATTTGCTGTAATTAAAACACCACAAAATATACCCTACTGTAACACTGAATACAATTTTATTTTTAAAGAATTCAGAACTATTTCAAACTCTGCCTATTTTTTAACAGCCACATAGTGAACATCAATAGATAGTGTTCTGTAGCTGAGGAAAGTGTGCAAAAGTTTTAGGCAGTAGAATTAGAGGAAGCAAAGTTTTCTACTTGTAGGGAATGTCAGGTCTCCATATGCACGCATGGAGCCTGAAAGTCTGAAGTCCTGCTTGCCTCAGCTGATTGTCTCCCACCCCCACCCGCCTGCATTCACCATTGTCCCTAATGGCCCAGAGGAGCTTCCCTGGACAAGCCCCTCATCCCACCCTGCCATCTTAACTGTTATTATAATAATACTCTTATCCCACCTGCCATTTTAACTGAAGTTATAGTAATGTATACTCCTTGCCTGTACCCCCACCACTGTAACTGATCTTACTCTGTAACTTTCCACTGCCCACCTCAAAGCTATAAAACCAACTCCTATCCCACTGCCCTTTGCTAATGCCCTTTTCAGCCTTAGCCCACCTGCACCCAGGTGAATAAACAGCCATGTTGCTCACACAAAGCCTGTATGGTGGGGGGTTCTCTTCATTCAAAGCGCACATTTTCAACAGGGAAGACTCTTGTTGTCCTCCAATATCTAGTCTCTCTTCTTCTATGATGATAAGAATCTCCAAAATGTATCAACCCCAAAAAAAATCATATTTCCCAGACTCCCTCTCAGTTAAGAGGGGCCATTGTGACGAAGTGCTGGTCACTGGGATGTAAGCAGAACTTGTATGTATGACTTCTGAGATGTATCTTTAAAGGAAGAGGATCTGCTCCTTCTCCCCCTTATCCATCCTGCTGGTTGAAATATGGATGTGATGGCTGGGACATTAGTTGGGACCATGCCAGAAAAACCATACCCTAGAGATAGTGAAGAGGAAACTTGGAAGCAGCATGGATCCCAAATACATGTCGTATGGTACTGCCATTATCAGCTCTGACGACCTACATCGTGACTTTAAAGTGAGAGAGAAAGAAAACTTCTATCTTGTTTAAGCCACTGTTGTTATTTTGAGTCTATGCTAGTCATAGGCAAACAGATTGAATGTGTAACACTGACTTAAAAGCGTGAGATCAAGCAGCAAGCATACAGATGCTGCAGGCCAGCCAACTGAAGCCCCACATTATGAGATGGCACATTTGATAAAATTGTTTCCTGTTAGACCCAGCCAACCCAACCTATAGCTCTAAGCTGCATGGTTTAAAAATTCAAAATGTTGGTTCTCACCTAAACATTGTCTAACTGGCTCTTAGGCTTGTTTCGTTTGTTTGTTTTGATGCTTTTAAATATAAGTAGACAGTTTATTTAGGCCAAGCTTTAGAACTGCAACTCAGGAGCATAGACTCAAGTTTTCATGCTTAGCCTTGCACCTAAAGAATTATGAAAAAAAAATTAGCTACAGCTAGAGCTAACCAGTTGTAGAAATGGTGAGTACACTCCTGCCCAGGGTTTGCAATATCTAAGTTGTTAGACGTGCCTATTAAATTTGGGGCCTTTCTATTAAGAATAAAAATGCTAACTGGTTCTGTCTGTACTCACCCTGAACCCTATTTAAAGAGAATTGTAGACTTAGCAGGCAATGAATCCTGTTTTCAGCCTTTATCATAGCAGAGTTTTCTACCAGACAATGGGAACCAGCCTAACAGCAAAAATCATATTCAAGGTGCTACCTTCCCGTCTAAGCCTATTTTCTAGATAACCAGAAGGAATGGTGTTATGGACTGAATTGTGTTCTCCGAAAATTCATGTTGATGTCCTAACTCCTGTATCTCAGAATGTGACTGAATTTGGAGATAGAATCTTCAAAGAGGGAATTAGGTGAAAATAAGGTCATTTAGAACAGGGTGTAGTCCAATATGACTGATGTTTTACAAGAAGAGATTAGGACACAGATACACACAGAGGGAGGACCATACGAAGACACTGGAAGAAGATGGCCATCTACAAGGAAGGAGAGAGGCCTCAGCAGAAACAAACCCTGCTGACACCTTGATCTTGGACTTCTAGCCTCCAGAACTATGAGAAAATAAGTTTCTGTTGTCTGAGCTACCAAGTCTGTGGTCCTTTCTTATGGCAGCCCCAGCAAACTCATACAGGTAGGCAGAAGGGTAAACAGAGCACAGGGGACAAAATGTAAAAACAAGAGTATTCAGTGTTAAAAACCATGTGGAAATGAATCCTTAGGTTTGCTTGCTCAAATGAGTACCAATCAGAAACAAATAGACCACATACTTACTAATTTGGGGAGGAAATTGCATTGTCAAAGAAACCACAAGCCTGGCCTGATAAAGTATGTGATCATTTAAGCCCTAAAATGACCCTTGAAACCCAGATTCTCCACTTCCAGAAAGGAGGCTGAGAAGGAAGGCAAACTGTCCAAGATCTGCTTCCGATGTGATCAGAGAGGATAATGGAAGAAGAGAGCTTCTACCAGCATAGAGCCAAGAGCTTCCAGATGCACCAAGCCCAAGACTTACTCCTCCACCAGAACCAGGCTTCTTCCCAATTCTGGTCCAACAGGATCTGATAACGGCTACAGCTCAATTATTGGACAGTATTTCAGTGCCTTTTTCCCAATGGGAGTTTTTGCAGCAGTTATTACATTACAACTCCACTGAAACATATTGGGTAAGATGGGGCCAGAAAAGTATGGACCTAAATGGAGCTCTACTATGACCCAGTAGAAGGGACCAAGCATCACCCAGAGATCCTGGGGTTTGAGGTTATTACAATAACTAGATGGGATTTTGAATTGTCTCCCCAGGAAAGAGGTGAGTGTATTTTAAGTGTGTAAAGAAGATATACATAGATATCTAGGTTTCCACCTGGATGAACCATGTAGAGATTGTTGGATGTCTCTATTTGTTTTTTCACTTCCTCTAAGAGCCCCAGAATTTTAGCTGTGTATGTGACTGCCAAAACAAAAGATATCTTCCAGCTTCCTCTGTTACAGTATGGCTATTTAACTAAGTTCTGACTAATAGGTTGTAAGCAGACATGACGTGTATAACTTCTAAGATGTGTTCTTAAAGGTAGGACACATGTCCTTCTTCCCCTTCTCTCTGTCCTGCTGCATAGAATTTGGATGTAAGGGCTAGTGCCCCATCCTTGAGGATAAGAGTCATGTACCTAATTCACCAACCTTGGTAAAATGGAAAGTTGGAAGCAACTTGTTCTGGATGACTGAGAAGCCATCATCTCAGCCTCTATTTCTATGCCTTTATGTGAGAGAAAAACAAATATATGTCTTGTAAAAACAAATATACGTCTTGTATAAGCCAGTGATATATTTTGTGGTCACCATTATTCACAATAGAACCTGTAGTATAACTAATAGATTGATCTTCTATGTTTCCCTTCAGGTCTGCAGACCCAAAAAAATAGTAATAATAAAATAAGAATAATGGCAGAAAACTATCATGTGATTCTTAATTCTAATTCCCCTGACCTTTTCAGGAAATGTGTCCCTTTTATTCTGCCATATGTGTATAGCAAATGAGGCTGAGAAAGGAGAAGGAGACAAAGTGGAAGTGGAAGTCAAAAATGGAAGAGATGTACAGAATCTGGCTACATGATTAGCCAGACCTGGGTGACTCACCTCCCTGAATGCAGTTCTCACAGTGAGTCAAAAGGAAAGATGTTGATAAAGATGGAAAAGAAATTCAGATATGTATCCCGAAATGGACTATGCTAATTTTCCCAATTATCCAAGTCCATCTTTATCCATGAATGACTTCAAAGTGAAATGATGACTTTCATAAGATTTTCATTTGGTTCTGAGATAAAGGAAAGGGAAATGAAAAATCATCTGGAAAGTGCTGCTTGATGCATAACGCTTACCAAGTGGGCTATGGTTCTCATCCACACTATTCCTATTTCTATTAATGAGAATTGTGGATAAAACCCTAGCCAGCATATCCAATCTTTAGCTTCCACGATGCTTAGAAAACTGTCTTGGTGTTGCCCATCAAGGATAGACTGGATAAAGAAAACGTGGCACATATACACCATGGAATACTATGCAGCCATAAAAAGGGATGAGTTCATGTCCTTTGCAGGGACATGGATAAATCTGCAAACCAATATTAACAGCAAACCGACGCAAGAACAGAAAACCAAACACCATATGTTCTTACTCATAAGTGGGTATTGAATAATGAGAACACATGGACACAGGGAGGGGAATATCACACACTGGGGTCTGTTGGGGGTTGGGGGGCTAGGGGAGGGATAGCAGGGGGTGGGGAGGTTGGGAAGGGATAACATTAGGAGAAATACCTAATGTAGGTGACAGGGGAATGGAGGCAGCAAACCATCATGGCCTGTGTATACATATGTAACAATCCTGCAAGATCTGCACATGTACCCCAGAGCTTAAAGTATAATTAAAAAAAAAAAAGAAAACTGTCTTGGTGATATCACAGAGATTGTTACAGCAGATAACATGTCCATTCATCCATATTAGATATTCACAATGTTTTCATGGACCCTATTAGCCAGAACATTTCAAGAGATATTATTTTGCCTAGTCATTTGGTAATAGTAACCACTAAATCAGTGACTGTTTGTGAGTAAAGTTGTGCAGTTTTAAGTAGAGAGAAGAGAAGGATGAACTCTTTTAAGAAGAAATTACATGAATTAAATCAGAAGTCACTACAATGGCCCAAATGACCTTATTCTGGCCTGCGACAATAGTCACATCAATTTTTGCTCCTGGCTGCAAGGCTGGTTACAGCCTTATTTAAATCCTTTACACATTATAATTCTCTAAGTGGGATAAAGGGCACATGGTCTCAGTCACCTGCTAAACATATGACATGAGGTGAAAATTCATTTATTTGAACAATAATATTAAAAGACCTTCTTGAATTTAAATCATCTGATACTAGGTTATGACTTCAGCCCCAAGCAGACGTGCCCTGGAGAGTTAAGAGACATTTTCAAAGTTTCAAAGACAAAGAAGGCTTCTAACCTGCTCACAATTAGCCATTACATGCTACCAGGGACTGTTTAATTGGAACTGCCACTCTCAATTAGCCAGTGATAAGTGAATATAAGAGTGAAGAACCAGAATTAGGTACACATGTTACCAATTATTTTCATTAGGGATTATAATGGAATTGTATATTTCACTTTGGTTTTTCTTTTTTCTCTAGCTCTAAGATGTTATATAAATTAAACTAGTGAGGGAGCACAGCTTAAAGATAACTTTGTCCTTCAAAGTGAGAAAGAACCACACTCATGGAAACTCCTGCAGCTCTTCAACTATGATATTCCATTCTGACCTCAGCATTGCTCTATAGTGGAGCTTAACTGAATTTCATCTGCAGGCCTCAAGGATAACCAGGTGAGGCTCTTTGTGATCCAAACATGAGGGTTATTCCTCTTTTCTTCTTCTCTTATTCACTGAAAAGCAAGAGTATTCAATTTCTCTTTATGATTCACTGGGTTTCTAATTGATAGTCCTTCAAAGAGTATTTTATTGGGGTGATGGAAGGGGAAGGAGGGAAGAGCTGTATGCAGTGATGATGCACTAAGCTAAAAAAATCTTCAGCTTAGATATGCATTTGGAGCTGGTTTAAATAGCCATTCCCCAGAACTGCAGTTCAAATTTGAATTCCTGGTCCTGACAGCTTTAAAATTTATATTTAAATTTGTATGTTTAAAGATATATATTTAAATGTACATATATATTTAAATATAGATTATTTTAAAATTTTTGGAATGTGCCAAGCACTTTATATAAATTGAGCATGAATTAAAGATAGATTTTGAAGAAAATATATACCCGAATGTGACTTAATTACCATTAAATATTAACCTGTTTCCTATTTTCACTTGTAGTAAAAAAGAACCACAAGAATCCAGATATATTTGGAAACTGTAATCTTTTCTTTGTAAACATCATCCAACTTTTTCCAGATTCCATTGAAACAATCATCTTACTGTGTGGTTGTGCTTCTGGTAATTTGACAGGTTACAAGACACTAAGGGAGTTTGTATGACTTTAAACTCTTCCACATATCAGGATGATACTATAATATGCAGCTGATTCAAAAGTTAAATCACTTCTCATGACAGGACCTTCTTACACCTGTCAAAAGCAATAAGCATTTGAGTCTTTCAGTTATGGGCGGGGTCGAATCAAAAGTCATGCCTTTTTTCAAGCACAGAAATAAGAGTCTGAAAACTTTTTCTGTAAGAGCCAGGATAGTAAGATTGCTGCTACAATTACTCAACTCTGCCACCATTGTAGTGAAAGCAGCCATAGGCACAAATGTTACACCATTTGTGAAAGCAAATGGGTGTGGCTATACTCCAATAAAACTTTATTTACTAACACAGACTACAGGCTATATTTGGCTCTTGGGGGTCATAGTTTGCCAATTCCTGTTTCAGCTCTCAAACCTCTGAATCTTTTAATCTTCCATCTCACCTTCCCAGAAAATAAAGAGACTTTGATGGTCTACTCTCAAATTTTCATTTAGTAAATCTTACATGAGTCCCAGAAATGTGAATTTTCTTAAAGCTTCCCCAGTGATTCTGATTCTAAGTCAGCTTTGTGATTCACTGTTCTAGATAATGGCCCCAGCTTCTGTAATAACTTTATAACATTGGGAATATCACCTTTTATATTATGGTAATTAATTGCTACAACAGCAAGCACCAAATATCACTAGCTTAGCCTAATAAAAATGTATTTCTGTCCCATATAACCTTCTTTTATTTCATACCTATGCCATCTAGAACTCTCGGAAAAAAGAAATGGAGAAGGCACTACAGCTCTCACATGTCCTAGCACAAAAGCGACACACATGGTACTCCTGCTCACATTTCACCAGCCTAGTGAAAACCATTCATATGGCTTCAACCTAATTGCAAGGGAGGCTAGGGGAAAAAGGAAGCATAATACCATCAATATTTGGTGAACTGTAACAGATCACCTGATGTGTTTGTATCTGACTCCTCATCTGTCAATCTGGGATAGCACCTGCCTCCTTAGGACCACACAGAAAGAGCAGATGTTCAAAACATGGTTGATCATCAATTAAACTCTGGGCAATAGACAATTTAACGTCCAAAACTATTCCTTATAACTAGCTTTTTGCAAAGATTCGGTTCCTGAAACTCTAGAATGTAACAGATTTGTATTAATCAAATTAAGTCTTCTTTTTATTAACAGGAAATTCATTATGCAAAGCTGGGGCTGTTGTTCTATCTGGCTTCTACAATGAATACACACAGATAAGTGTCTTGGCAAAAGAAAATCACAATTAGCATATGTATGAATTGTCCTTATGTTTGCAGTTACAAAAGTTGAATGTTGGTCTAAGTAATACTGTGTGCATCTTTGATACACTGCAGTAGAAGATTAAGAAGAAATACAGAAATTGCCAGCTCAAATCTAAAAGCCAGAGCAGCCAATTCCCAGTTCTCAGAGATGGGGGAAAATACCTGAATGGGAGGCATCTTCTTAACTATTTAAAGACATAGATATCATTTCAAAAGTTATCATCCTTTTTTAAAAAATCAAGTCGGGGATGAGGAAATGCCCTCCACCAAAATAAAAAATAATGTTACTGTGTTATAGATCCTTAAGCTCTTAAGAGAGAAAGTAGGGATTTCTGCTAAAGTAGGAAAGATTTCAGTTAGAACTTTAAAAAAAATTATAAATATTTAGGAAGGTTTGCCTTCCCTACACAGAAACTGAGAAAGCATATGGAACTATTGACTAAGGAAGTTTTAGGTCTTTGGAAGGAAGAACTAATGAAGTACTTATGAAAATCACAATTTTTCATTTACCAATGATGACATGGTCTAGAATTGTCCACATACATGATCTGCTTATTCAAAGTCAAAAGAAATGCTAATCAATAAAAGGTATTGTCCTCCAAGGCACAGCACTTAGCATAAACTGTGATCTTAAGTACTAAACAAGGATGGTTTTCTTTAACAGACCTGAGTGTTATAACCAAGTAAAATTGCTACAGAAGTCCTGCCTCTTTTTTTTTCTTTTTTTTTTTGAGACAGAGAGTCCTGCCTCTTAACCTTTCATCTCAGGGCCTGTATCTGAGACCTTTGTTTAACCTGATATTATTAACCTGAGTTATTAACCTGATAACTCTCTCACCACAGTTTATCTTGTAGGTGATAGAGCAGTCTCGATATTTCCTAGCAACCAGCCACTTTGGAGAAAGCACAAAATGTTTGTTCAGCCAACATGGTAGTGTCTGGCTGCCTAGCCATCCCCAAGGAGATCTTGGCTTATGTACAAACAAAGCTGTCTATAATTTTAACTGTTGGATGCATTATCTCAACGCTGAAAACCCCTTCATAATTGTACAAACATATAAAATCTGGCAAATAAACTACCTTTTTAAAAATAGTGGAACTATCTCTTATCCATTCACCACAGGACTAAATGTAACAAATAACTGTTATGGCACCACAGCATACAACCAGTGGCTTTCTCAGAAACTTCAATCCAATACCTAAGGAAAATAAAACAAGATATCTAGAGTATTAAATGGGAAGGAGATATTTATTTATGTGGTAAGAGTGGTGTTTGCGAGGAAGAAGAGGGTTGTACCTTCTTTAGAATATTTACATGTCTGTAGACTCAGAATCTCATCATTACGAAAAGCTTACATACAAGATTTATTTCCAATATAAAACAAGTCAATAGCCTTTCCATAGATAAGGATTTGAAACTGTGAGCTAAAAGCTTTTAAACTAAATTATTAATTAAGAATAATTTAATATGCATATCAGGCAGAAATGAGGAATGTATCATTTATATATTACAAAGCCTAGAACAAGTATATCACAATTCAGTAGTTTAGAGATTTTATTTCTTGATTAAAGTATATTACAAACAAATGCCCTTTCCCCAGATTTCAAGATCAACAGGAAGACACTGAGATTTTACCACTTTCTTAAGGCCATTGATTTCATAAGTTACAGATATTTAGAGCAGAAGTGATTTTGAGGGATTATCTAAAAACTGTTTCATTTCACAGATGAAGAAAGTGATGCCAAGAAAGGTTGAAGAACTTGTGCCAAGAACAAAATCCAGGCAAGACTTCTCCAGGTTCTACTCTTACAACTTCCATTTTCCAGCTGCACGTAAATAGCAGAGGTTGGTTCTCCATATATACTTTGGCGAATCATAACTAAAAAGATGTTTGAATGATAGGGTTCATAAGCACTCCTAAAGGAAGCAAGGATTAGCTTTGGAATAACACAACTGCTATATGCAAGTGCTGAATGACAACTTTTTGCTCATCTGTTAAAATTTAGTCACTGTAAAAATAACAAACATTTTTCACTTGTCCCTAGCTCATTCTTGTTTAACAGTGACAAATGACTCATTGAGAAATGACTTTTGACAGTTTCCAATTGCCTCATGGATTTTTATAACTGCCTTTTACTGTGTCAAGGAGCAGCCATGTATAACCCTTTGAGGCCATTATTAGGCACAAACTCTGTGGCAATTGCACTTGCTATATCATTCGTTCAGTTGATATGCCAGAGAGACTAAAGTTAACATGCTCATACTCAGTACACTTCATCCCTGGCAGGAAAGAGAAATGCCTGCCCTTGGCTTCAACGAAAACCACATAAGAGAACATGTAGGTGGATAGGAACAATGTTAGCAACGCTACTGCACAATCCCAAGAACATGACAAGAGGCCCCTTGCACTATTATATCCATAAACAAAAGTCTACATATATATTTTTAAAGAAAGGTACAAAATAGACTCCTTTTCATCATAATACTTTAAAGCTCAAATGTATTATTTTCACAGGCAAAGAAAGAGATCCAGAAAGTTAAAGCATTTACTCTAGATCATACAACTAGTTACCAGCAGAACTCAAACAAAAATCCACTTCTTCTGATACCTATTCTAATGTTCTCTACATTATACTTGTAGGTCATAATGGCTCATTAAAACTTCTAATAAGCTTCTGTGTTAAAATATTCTTTTTTTTTTTTTTTTTTTTTTTGACAGAATCTCCCTCTGTCACCCAGGCTGGAATACAGTGGTGACATCTAGGCTCACTGCAACCTCCGCCTCCTGGGTTGAAGCAATTCTCCTGTCTTGGCCTCCCAAGTACCTGAGATTACAGGCACACAACACCCTGCCCAGCTAGTTTTTGTATTTTTAGCAGAGACTTTAATGAGAATTTAAATGAGGTTTCGCTACATTGACCAGGGTGGGCTCGAACTTCTGACCTCAAGTGATCCGCCTGCCTCAGCCTCCCAAAGTGCTGGGATTACAGGTGTGAGGGCCACTGTGCCCAGCCTAAAACAGTCTTATGTGATGGCAACTTTTAGATTCCTAATTGTAGGTATTCTAATCTAATTCTAATCTATTCTTAAAGACTCTGTTTGTGAAGAGAATTATTATGGCTTGCTACGATAACTTCTCTCTTTCTTATCACTAAAAAACTAGTTTAAAACAGAGTGACTAATTTATTGCCATGCTCAATTGTGTTAATAATGCCTGAACTAAAATAAAAATTGCTTTGTCAAGGTGGAGGAAATATGAAAAAAATATTTTCAATTTTCTTTCATAACGTTTTAAAGTTGCTCTCATAATGATGACCTTTTGAAAAATTACTTATGCCCTCACTTTGAAAATTATTACAGGGTCCTTCTAAGGAAAGAGGACCTGAATTTAAGATTAACCTTGAGTTAAAAAGGAAAAGCAAAGTGATAAGATCAAAGGCAAAATTAGCCCTAGGGACTTCAGGTTCTCTGAAAAATTTGTTCTCTTTCCAAACATCAGTTAGAATAAAGCAGAGGTACTATTCTTTAGTCAGCCGGATACAATCAAAGCATTACCTTCTATATCAATAGAACAGGAATTTCCATAAATTAATAAGGACAGGCTTTTTGGACTGAAGGTCAAACATGCCCTTTCTAAAAGTACATTTGCACTTCAGTTAGTATAGTTTTCTCTTTTTTTGTTTGTTTATTATACTTTAAGTTCTGGGGTACATGTGCAGATCGTGCAGGTTTCTTACACAAGTATACATGTGCCATGGTGGTGCTTTGCTGCATCCAACTACATTAGGTATTTCTCCTAATGCTATCCCTCCCTAATCCTCCCACTCCCTGCTATTCCTCACCAATCCCCCACTCCCTGGGCCCCGATGTGTGATGTTCTCCCTGTGTCCATGTGTTCTTATTGTTCAGCACCCACTTATGAGTGAGAACATGCGGTGTTTGGTTTTCTATTCTCGTGTCAGTTTGCTGAGAATGATGGTTTCCAGCTTCATCCATGTCCCTGCAAAGGACATGAACTCATCCTTTTTTATGTCTGCATAGTATTCCATGGTGTATATGTACCACATTTCTTTTATCCAGTCTATCATTGATGGGCATTTGGGTTCATTCCAAGTCTTTGCTATTGCAAACAGTGCCACAATGAACATATATGTGCATGTGTCTTTATAATAGAATGATTTATAATCCTTTGGGTATATACCCAGTAATGGGATTGCTGGGTCAAATGGTATGACTGTTTCTAGATCCTTGAGGAATCACAACACTGTCTTCCACAATGTTTGAATTAATTTACACTCCCACCAATAGTGTAAAAGCATTCCTATTTCTCCACATCCTTTCCAGCATCTGATGTCTCCTGGCTTTTTAATGACTGCCATTCTAACTGGTGTGAGGTGATATCTCAATGTGGTTTTGATTTGTATTTCTCTAATGACCAGTGATGATGAGCTTTTTTTCATATATGTTTGTTGCCTGCATAAATGTCTTCTTTTTAAAAGTATCTGTTCATATCCTTTCCCCACTTTTTGATGGGTTGTTTGTTTTTTTCTTGTAAATTTGTTTAAGTTCTCTGTAGATTCTGGATCTTAGCCCTTTGTCAGATGGGTAGATTGCAAAAATTTTTTTCCATTTTGTTGGTTACCAGTTCACTCTATTGATAGTTTCTTTTGCTGTGCAGAAGCTCTTAAGTTTAATTAGATCCCATTTGTCTATTTTGACTTTTATTGCCATTGCTTTTGGTGTTTTAGTCGTGAACAGTTTTCTCTTTTCATTTGCAGAAAATAAGTGGTTAGAACTATAGTGCTGAAGAAAAATGTCCTCCTGAGTCACAAAGCTAAGATTGTCTAGAGTCACTTCCGAATATAAGTTTTTTCTGGAGATTTATACCTCTGCTGATTCACAACCTCCCACACACTGAGAGGATGAGTGGGGAAAGGTAGCCGCCTCTTCCAGTTAAGTATAAAATGTATTTTTAAAAAATCATATGGTCTTTAGAAATGTGAAAGCAGTTGGGTTCTTTATATTTACAGAAATTAAGATTCCCCCAATTAAATATATTTTCACATGAGTCACTTATTGGGTGGGGGAAGATAGCATTATGGAGAGAAGAGAATACTCCTTCTCATTTCATATTTTTAAAAATCACAAAAACAAATGGCAAACTAAGTTGCACTATGAAAGATCATCCCAATTGATGAGCTAAACTTACAAAGTGTGAAGCAAAGAAATGAATGACAATTGGCAAAAAGATCCAACTGTGATAGACTCTTACACACACAGGCTAGTTACATGAATATAATACTGTTTCCTTTACAAGCAACAATTTCTCTCAAGGATAAGAAAAGGGAAACAGACATTAACACAGGCCCTGCTGTGCCAGAGGCTTTGCTGAGGTTTTACTGGACACCTTTAAACCTCAGTGTAAGCCTGCAATGACTTCCATTTTATACAGATAAGAAAGGCCCAAACAGAGATGAGGTTTTATGCAGGATCCAACCCTACAAGGTCCTGTGAGCCCCTCTCTGCTGGTGTGGAGATGAAAAACTGTAGAAATAAAAGACACAAGACACAGAGATAGAGAAAATGGAATTTGGGCCCAGGGGTCCACTGCCAACCAAAGCACGAAGTCTGGCAGTGGCCCCAAGTGCCTGGACACTCTGACTTTTATTGAGTACAAAGCTGGGCGCAGGGTAGGTAGGGCGTGGCATTGGTGGTCGGTGATAGGGTCAAGTACATCATGTGTCATATAGGTAGGGGCCCAAGACTTTCAGGTAGCTGAGATGAGGTAAGGCGTATAATGCATCAGCACTTTTCCATACTTGTTAAGAAAGAACAAAGACATTAAGATTTATATTACTTTTACTGATTATCTCTTCTAAGAAAAAAGGAATCAGGTGCAGAAGCAGAACATGAGAGTGGACATGGAACGTGACCACTGAAGCACAGCATCACATAGAGACAATTAAGCCCCCAGATGTCTGTGGGCCTACCTGACAGCTGTCAGGCCTACCGCAAGAGCTTGGAGGAGCGGAGTTTTCTCCCAACTCCCCCGATGAAGGAGACCTCCCGGCCATCTTGGACGTCTCCTTCCCTAGCTGGCTAAACAGCGGGTGCTTTCCAGTGCTGGCGCTGCCACATAGCCAAGGCACCCTCCAGCAGCCCTTACAGGGGAGTGACAGAGGGCGTGAAGCATCTTGCCTCAGGGTCATTTCTTTCACAATGTCACCCCAGGTTCACACTTCTGACCTGAGAGGCATTAATAAAAGAATTAGGATCACCTATGAATAACTAAGATCACAAACGAATAACTAATAACTACTACGGTTATATTTCTAATTACTTTCTTCTTCATTATTTATATAGAAATAGGCTGAGGCTTCTGGCTCCTGTCTCAGCACTTATGGAATCTCTCCACTACAGGAATCAACATACACTAACTCCCTACTATGTGCATTCATTCAACAAATATTAATTAACTGATATATTGATTAAGTCCACCTGGAGTCAGAAAATTTCAAAAATATCCTGTTTCCTAAAAACTAAAATGACAAATCTAAAATGGCTTGGGGACATCAGGACTAAGGGAACACTAACCACCCATTTCAGTTTACCACCTACACCATCAGGGATTATTGACGTGCACGGAATATACAACAGTGAACTAATTGCTCAGAATCCACATTTTTGTAGGAAACCATCTAGCATTCTGCACTGTCCAAGATAGTAATCGCTAGCAATATGCAGCAATTTAATTTAAACTTAGTTTAAAATTCAGGAAAGTTAAAAGTTTAGTTCATCAGTCACAGTAGCTACACATCAAGTGCTCAATAGCCAATTAAGACGAGTGGCTACTGCGATGGACAGCACAGATATAGAAAACACTACCATCTCAGAATGTCCCATTGGATAGCACTGTTGGATTCTAAACATTCTAAATCAGGAAAGGAATTTAACATATACTCTTGTTTCAGAGTTGTTTTTTTTTTACTACTACTTTACATTTATATGGCACTTCATGATTTTCCAAAGACTAAGAGTATTTATCTGATCCATGCTAAAATTATACTCCTACTATGGTGAAGGAACTTGGAATTTAGAGAAGTTAAGTGACTGACGAGGTCATATATTAGTACCCAAGAGCAGAGAAGATAATCTCAGTCTCCTAGTTTGGCATTTTCAGAGCAGAGTACAAATATAATCACTCAGAAGTCCAACGCAGCTTTGAATCCCGTCTTCAGTACAGACCAGCTGTATGATGTGGAACAAGTATTTAGCTTTTCTGGGCTTCAGTTTCCTCATTTGAAAAACTGGGATGATAATGACAACTCCACAGAAAGTAGTATTAACTACCAGACGGTGTGAACTTGGTATACTATCCAGGTGACTACCTTCTCCTGAACACCAAGCAGGATTTTTCTTTTTAATCTTAATTTTCAAAAAAATTCAATGTTATTTTCTACAAATAGAATTAGCAGAAGTGGTTCAAAATTTAGGAAGCTGATTTTGAGTACATTGGTATTTCCAACTGTTATATATACTCTCCTCTCAGCTGCTATATTTGGGCTACCTCAGAATTGTTGTCAGAATTAAATGAGAATTTAAATAGCGCATAAGATCTGACATGTAGATGTCTAATAAATGCAAGTTCTTGCTTCACCTTCCTTTTCTATCTTAATGCCCTGTAAGTCTTCCTGATGTGTACCTGCAGCACCACACAACTTAGGAAGCCTAGACTCTATCCTGAATGGATAAATGACTCAGAAAGCTTATTTACAGTGTGATGATATAACATACAACTTCCATAAGACTATATATTACATATTATAATAGAAAGTAGTAGAAAAATTACATTAAGTATTCAGAAATTCAAGCTACAGGAAGATTTAAGAATGTATTTATTCCATATTGATTATCCAGCTAATAGAGAGGTATGTTCTAAAATATGTCTTTAATTTTGCTTGGAAGATCTGAAGCAGACTTAACCTTCCTAAGTATGTTGGGTTAAAGAAACTAAACAATCTACATACTCTATGCCAATGATTTATTATTTTAGGTCAGCTCTGAATTTTTTGAGCGGCTATATTTTAATTTACTCTAGTTTTTCAAAAATGTGTTTGTACTATATTGATCCACAAAAAAGTCCTGAAACAAAGAAATGATGAGACTAGTCCACCCTCACAGAGGTAGGTGCTTTAAGCATCTTCTGGTGGGTACTGAAACCATTTGGCCTGAGAATAGGCCAAAAGATGTGAATGTTAAAATACCTGTCAAAAAAAGCTACCATGGATAGCTAACATTTGCTCCTTAGAATCTATAGAGGCTCTACATACACATTTCACTGGAATGCCAATCCTCTAAAGCATAAAGTAGGGCAGGTGTTCTCCTGTTTTTCCGGGTGAGGAACTTGAGAATTCAAGAGATGACATGATACAGATAATTATAAAACCAGGTCTAGAATTCAGGTAGTTTGATTTCTCATTTGATGGCTTTTCTATTATCCAAACCACCAAATTAAGTGAAGCTCTAATTAAAACAAGCCTAAACACAATACTGATATTTCATCTATTAAATCAAAACTAGTGTATAGAGAATGGCCACATGCACCAAACCACAGATGACCAGTAAACAGTAATCAGAAAAACCCACAGATATTAGACAGGTAGCAAGAGGGTATCAAATTGAATCAAGTTGTCTAGCTCCATACTTCGGAGCTCTGTGATTCCTTCTGTTTTCTCCTGCATTTTGATTAATAAGCAGGAAGAGATATAGGCAGAATGCACATTGAGTTTCAGATGACACAAATTTGGAAGAAATTATGAGAATGCTGAGGAAGAAATAAACATTTAAAAAATTCTCAGTCATTGACGGTGGATTGGATAAAGAAAATGTGATACATATATGCCATGGAATACCACACAGCCATAAAAAAGAAAGAAATTATGTTATTTACAGCAACGTGAACACAGCTAAAGGCCATTATCCTAAGTGAATTAATAATTCAGGAACCAAAACCAAATACCATATGTTCTCACTTATGAGTGGGAGCCAAACACTGCATACACATAGACACACAGAGCAGAGCAATAGACACTGGAGACTGCTGGAAGGAGGAGACTGGGAGCGGGTACATGGGAAGAAAAACTACCTATTAGGTATTATGCTTACTACCTGGATGACAGGATCATCTGTACCCCAACCTCAGCATCATACAATATACTCATGTAAGAAACTTGCATTATACCCTCTGAATCTAAAAGTTGAAATTATTTTTTTAAAAGGTGCAGGAAGAAAAAATTATCAGTGAGAAATAGACCAAATCTAACAAAAGAAGAGTTTTAGTGAGATAAATATGAGACCCTCTGTGATGGACTGACTTAATGAATTACGTCCTTCCAAAATTCATATGTTGAAGACTCAACCCCCAGTATGTGAGTATTTGGAGATAGAATCTTTAAAGGCGTGATTAAGTTAAAATGAGGCCATTAGGGTGGGCCCTAATCCAAGTTGACTAATGTCCTTATAAGAAGAGAAATTTTAAAATTGTTTTATTTTTCGTTATTATGGATACATAATAGTTGTACATATTTATGGAGCATATGTGATATTCTGCTAGAAGCTAGAAATGTAATGATCAAATCAGGGTAATTGCGATATCTATCACCTCAAGCATTTATCACTTCTTTGTATTAGGAATGCTCCAATTCTACTCTTTCAGTTATTTTGAAATATACAACAAATTTTTAACTACAGTTATCCTATTTTGCTAATCGAATGTTAGATCTCATTCCTTCTATTTAACTGGATTTTTGTACCCATTAACCATCTCCAAAGAAGAGGAATTTGAACACACACGGAGACCCTAGGGATGTGCACACACAAAAAAAAAACCACATGAGGACACAGCAAGAAGATAGCCATCTGCAAGCCCAGCAGAAACTGACCCTGCTAGCACCTTCAGCAGAAGAAACCAAGCCTGCTTACACCTTGATCTTGGACTTCCAGCCTCCAGAACTGTGAAAAAATAAATTTCGGTTGGGTAAACCACCCAGACTGGTATTTTGTGATGGCAGCCCTAGCAAACTAATACGCCTACATTTGGGAAACAAACACACACACACACACACACACACACACACACAAACAGAATACCTGTTGAGTGAATACCTTGCTCAACAATATGTGATGGCAGGGGAGAGGAAGAAGCTTCCATAAATAGTAAGCTCTATGTAAGTTCATCATGTATTTAACTACCAAAAAAAGTACAATACAGAATGATTTAGAAAAGATCTAATATCTGTGGGCTAAGATCTCTGGTGACAGACACAATGGTTTTACCAACCCTGTCATTTCCTAATTGTTTGATGTTGGGTAGGTTATATCTCTCTGTGCCTCAGCGTCTTCATCTATAAAATGGGAATGACATGTACTTCACAGGATGATGGAAAGCACCTAGGAGGACCCAAGAAAGGACTCAAGGAGATAAGTGCTTAGCACAAGGCCTGACATGGGTAAAACAATAAACAAAAGCCACTTTTTTTTAACTTTCATTTTAGGGTCAGGGGTACACTTCCAGGTTTGTTGTATAGGTAAATCAATGTCATGAGATTTGTTATACAGATTATTTCATCACCCAAGTATTAAGCCTAGTACCCATTAGTTAACCCTCCTGATCCTCTGTCTCCTGCTATTCTCCACCCACTGGTAGGACCCTGTGTCTGTTATTCCCCGCCAAGTGTCTATATGTTCTCATTATTTAACTCCCACTTATAAGTGAGAACATGGAGCATTTGATTTTCTGTTCTTGCATTAGTTTGCTAAGGATAATGGCCTCCAGCTCCATCCATGTTCCTGCAAAGGACATGATATTCTTTTTTATGGCTACATAGTAGTCCATGGTGTATACGTACCACATTTTCTTTATCCAGACTACCATTGGTGGGCATTTAGGTCAATTCCATGTCTTTACTATTGTGAATAGTGCTACAATGAACGTATGTATCCATGTATCTTTATGATAGAATGATTTCTATTCCTTTGGGTATGTGCCCAGTAATGGGATTGCTGGGTCAAATAATCTTTCTCTTTTTAGGTCTTTGAGGAATCACAACACTGTCTTCCATAATGGTTGAACTAATTTATACTCTGGAGCATCAACAGTGTATAAGCATTCCTTTTTCTCTGTAACCTCAATAGCACCTGCTATTTTTTGACTTTTTAGTAATAGGCATTCTGATTGGTGAGAGATGTTATCTCATTGTGGTTTTGGTTTGCATTTCTCTAACAATCAGTGAGTGGTGTTGAGCTTTCTATCATATGCTTGTTGGCCGCATATATGTCTTCTTTTGAAAAGTGTCTGTTCATGTCCTTTCCTCACTTTTTAATGGGGTTCTTTATTTTTCTCTTGTAGATTTAAGTTCCTTATAGATGCTGGATATTAGACCTTTGTCAGATGCATAGTTTGCAAATATTTTCTCCCATTATGGAGGTTGTCTGCTTACTCTGTTGATAGTTTCTTTTGCAGTGCAGAAGCTCTTTAGTTTGATTAGATTCCATTTGTCTGTTGTTGAAAAGCCACTCTTTAAAGTATTAGTATCATCCTTATCATACAATGAGAGTCTCACTCTATTTAGGGATGATCAGATCACATCTGAATATGGTATCAGTTTTGACTCTTTAAATATCTCTTTTAAAAAACATAATGATTATAAAAATAACAGCAAATATCATTTATTAGAGTATCTGCACTGCATCAAGTGTTATATTTCACCTCTTAATTCATCTTCATAACTCCCCTTTAAACTGTGTGTAATTATCAACACTTTACAAATGAGCAAAACAAAACTGAAATACATAAAGCCAATAAGTGATGGAGCTAGGATTCAAAGCTGAATGTATCTGACTCCAAATGACATTCTCTTCCCTTTCCTGCGTGCTCAGAGTGACAAGACTTGAAACAATATCTAATAAGAAAAATGAGATGTGGATATCAAGAACACTCATAAGAACATAGCATTGTTTTTAAATGTTATAAAGTCTGTTACTGAGAAGATGGATTAGGTTTTGTACAATAAGTATTAATAGAACCAAACCAATGAGTGGAAGTTATATGGGGCAAGAGTATACTTCAACATAGAATGTTTTAGTAGAGTAAGTAAAAGATAGAATACCATCCTTCTACTCTTTATGTCTGTGGGTAGTGGAGGACAGGGGATAGCAGGGGGGTAAGGATGGTTAATGGGTACAAAACAATAGAAAGAATGAATAAGACCTACTAATTGATAGCACAACAGGCTTACTATAGTCATATAACTTAATTGTACATTTTAAATAAAGAGTATAACTAAATTATTTTTAACTCAAAAAATAAATATCTGAGGGGATAGATACCTCATTCTCCATGATGTGCTTATTTCACATTGCATACCTGTATCAAAACATCTCATGTACCCCATAAACTATTATGTACTACTACGTACCCCTCCAAAACTTTTTTAATTAATTAATTAATTATTTATTTTTTATTATACTTTAAGTTCTAGGGTACATGTGCAGAACGTGCAGATTTGTTACACAGGTATACACATGCCATGGTGGTTTGCTGCACCCATCATCCTGTCATCTATATTAGGTATTTCTCCTAATGCTATCCCCCTCCAACCCCTACCCCAAAAGATGGAATAAGTTTCTTCAAGAACAGCCACATAACCACTTAGCAGGAATTTGGCAAAATATCAGCCAACTAATTGTTAATAGGTCATGTTTGGGGTCCTTCCCAGACCTAATACAATCTATAAAGCTATATCCATGCATTAAGGATATGTAGACAATAGGAATACTAAGAGAAGCAGAGATCTAACAATTGGCAGTTATTGGGAGTCCTAGTAAAAAGTAACCAGCAAGAAAATATACTAGATCAGCAACTGCAGTGATTAAGATCTAGGACTTCAGTCTCAGAAGCATTGGGGTTCCAGACAGGGAGAGAAAAAAGGTCACAACATGAGGAGCATGGTCCACGTTCTGGTTACTGAGCTACAAGTCTTGGGAAGAGTAAACGAGTAAGGTCGTGTCTGAAGCAGAATTGCAAAGTGGCTCAGAGCAGTGAATGGTGCAGATTCAAATTCCTGTCTCACCACTGACCAGCTGTGTGTCTCTAGCCATGTTACATTGTGAATGTTCACTGGATGTTGGTTCATATTATTATGACTTGTGAATATATATATTGTCCCATGATATAGGGCAAAGCCAAGACTAAACATAGGTTACCTTTTTTCAGAAGATGGTAGCAACATAGAAGGACTTCAGTAAGCCATAGAATCTTGTACTTTTAAACCAGAAAATATAAAACTTCTGAGAACTGATCCCTACTTACAGAAGTTTCTAAACTTAAGAAAAGTCTAAGCCTAAATTGTAGTTAAAGTTTCCAGTCATGGTTCTTTCCTTATGTAAAATAGTTACATGTGTAGTTCAATTCGAAATGCATTCATGAGTGGTAGGGCACAAGGGTTAAGAATGTGGGCTCCATGACCATATTGTCTGTATCCAAATTTCACCTGAATGATTACTAGCTGGATGATCTGGCCAAGTTATTTAAGCTCTCCGTATCTCGCTTCCCTTCCCTCATCTGTAAAATGGAGATGATCATAGTATCTACTTCAGAAGGTCAGGATAAGGACTTGTAAGAAACAACATTGCCTGCCTGCATAGCAAGAGTTGAGTTACCTATTATTACAATTCTGATTAATTGCCAGACATTGTAATAGGCATAGGAGACACAATGAAAAATATATAATATATTGTTATGCTATGTTATATTACATTACCTAACATTCTAATGTTATACTGTCTTATTAACTGTTTGTCTCACTTACTAGAAGCAACCTCCATGAGAGCAGGTACTTCAGATCCTAGAGGAGCTTCTGGGCTAGTAAAGAAGACATATTAGAAAGTAGAATTCCAGTGGCCAAGTGCAGTGGCTCACACCAATAATCCCAACACTTTGAAAGGTCACGGTGGGAGAATCACTGAGAACAGGAGTTTGAGACCAGCCTGGGCAACAAAGTGAAACCCCTGGTCTACAAAATAATAATAATAAAATAAATAAAAAATTAACAAAAACAAAAGAATTTCAAATAACATGTGCCTAATGCAATAATGGCTTAACCTTCCACTGGGTATAGCGGGGCCAGAGAAGAGAAGTAGCTAATTTAATCTGGGAAGACTTCCTGGATGAGGAATGCCTAAACTAAGTCTTCAAGAATGAGTAGATGGTAAAGTTCTGGTGGAATCTTTGGAATCTTTTAGTCAAAAAAGATTTCACCCAGAAGGTTAGCAAATAAAATCCCCTCCAGATGTCCTAACTGATTTAGTAAAAATAATAATAATCAACCAGCAGATTAAAAGATTTGATGATATCCATTGAAACATGAAAATCATTTCATGTAATTTCAAACCAGCTGTTGCCCGACGAGTGACATAAATGAATTTCATGTGGAAAGTATTGCCCAAGTAATTAAAGAGGAAAAAAGTCACTGGAAAACAGTTATTAAGGCTCACATTTTAGAGTATTTGGAAAAGGAAGGAATATACAAAAGAAGCAAGCTTATAAGTGGAAAAACATGGAATAACTAATGACATGTTACCTGTGACCCTGCCAGTGAACTGGATCCTCTTCAAGGGCAGCAGATATTTCTTACTCTTTCTGTAGCTCCAACTCCTAAAGCAGGGAAGGCTTGGCAAAAAAAAGGTTTAATTAATGAATACCTGAACAAATAAAGTTGAAGTGCTCGTTTTTTAAAAACAGAGAATGATAAAGTCATCTCCGAAATAACCATAACAATTACCAACTTTTTTAAAGCCATTAGGACTGTACATGGATTATCACAGTTTAGTCTTGTAAGGTCAGTCCTACTTTTATTCTCACTTTGCAGATTTGTTCACTGATCTAGCAAATATTTGTTACAGAAGTAATGCTTTCCAGGCATTGTTCTGGGAGCTGTGGCCAGAGCAGTGAACAAAGAACACTAAGTACTTGCTCTCATGGAGGTTGCTTCTAGTAAGGGAGACAAACAGTTGATAAGACAGCATAACATTAGAATGTAACATAATGTAGTATAACATAGCATAACAATATAACATAATGCCATATAATATAATATAATATAATATAATATAATATAATATAATGTAATATAATATAATAGTGACCCTCAGGGAAAGTGTTGGGCTATGATTCAGTATGAAGAAAGTTCTCAGCCAACCCCACAGGGAGCTCTCCAACTGGGATGGCCCTTCAGAGCTACCATGTGGGCCTTTTCACCTCTGGAGTGACCAGACTTTGGATGCAGGCTGTGCTGGCAAGAGTACATGACCTTGTGTGAGGTAGCTCTCTTCATTCAAGGGCAGTTCCCAAAGAGGGCTAACAGATGAGGGCTGTCATCTGGCAACACTCCCAGCAGCTAGAGATAAGCCCTTCAGTCTTAACTATTGTGCTACAATTCATCATCAGTCTTGCCCACTAGAATGTAAGCTCCACAAGGGCAAGTTTTTTCCCTGATGCAACTCAGGTGCTTAAAATAGAGTACCTGCACATGACAAGCACTTTGTAGGTGTTTGTTGAATTAAAGAATTAATGGCATTATATTATTCTATCATAGAACATACATCTAAACCGAAAGTTTCTAAAGGATGAGGTCACCATGGAATACAGAATATATTTTAAAAATGTGAATTATTGGCACAAAACTTTAAAAAACATGATTCTTCTTAAAATCTTGGGTTAAAACTGTGATCAGTGATTTAAAAGTCTGTTTATAAGTTTAATATGCAATGTTAATGGCCATTGTAATGAGCTAAATTTTCTCCTCCCATCCCCCGCCCACAAATTTGTATGTTTAAGTTCTAACCCTCAGTACCTCATAATGAAACCATATTTGGAAATAAAGTTTACGGAGGTAACTGGGTTAAAATAAGGTCTTTAAAATGGGCCCTAATCTAATATGATTGGTTTCCTTATAAAGAGGAAATTTGGACACAGGCATGCATGTACAAAGAGAAAAGGCCACATGAAGATAGAGGGTGACAGTAGCCTTCTACAATCCAGGAAGAGAAGCCTCAGAAGAAAAAATCATGCTAACAACACAATCTCAGACTTCCAGCTTCTAGAGCTGTGAGGAAATAATTTTCTTTCATTTAAACCACCCAGTCTGTGGCACTTTGTTATAGCAGCCCTTTCAAACTCACATAGCTATCATAGCTGGAAGAGGTAACTAGCAAAGCCACAGAATACTTAATATAAATAGAAACTTGGAGTGAGGACCCTCACTCTAATGAGGGTCCAATGATATGAATCCACATTTTCAATAATATTCTTAACAAATGAAAAAAAGTTATGTTAATTTTTTTTAAAACATTAAAAGTAATACATAGTATTTTCTTCATTTAACTTTTCTCTCTATTATGAGTTCTTTGTGGTAATGTCTTTGTTATATATAGGTACAATGTAAAGATGTGGAGAATCACTACCTTTCTTTTTCTTTTTTTTTTTTTAATTGTACTTTAGGATCTGGCCATGCAGGATTGTTGCATAGGTACACACATGACAATGTGGTTTGCTGCCTCCATCCCCCCATCACTTACATCTGGCATTTCTCCCCATGTTATCGCTTCCCAACTCCCCACCCACCCCCCGGCTGTCCCTCCCTTGGACCCCTCCAACAGACCCCAGTGTGTGATGCTCCTCTCCCTGTGTCCACGTGTTCTCATTGTTCAACACCTGCCCATGAGTGAGAACACGCGATGTTTGATTTTCTGTTCTTGTGTCAGTTTGCTGAGAATGATGGTTTCCAGATTCATCCATGTCCCTACAAAGGACACAAACTCATCATTTTTTATGGCTGCATAGTATTCCATGGTGTATATGTGCCACATTTTCCTTGTCCAGTCTATCATCGATGGGCATTCGGGTTGGTTCCAGGTCTTTGCTATTGTGAACATGCCGCTGTGAACATACGTGTGCATGAGTCTTTATAATAGAATGATTTATAATCCTTTGGGTATATACCTAGTAATGGGATTGCTGGGTCAAATGGAATTTCTATTTCTAGGTCCTTAAGGAAGCACCACACTGTCTCAATGGTTGAACTAGTTTACACTCCCACCAACAGTGTAAAAGTGTTCCTATTTCTCCACATCCTCTCCAGCATCTGTTGTCTCCAGATCTGGCTAGCTCATTGCTTTTCTCTTGTCACACGGGAAAGTAGGCAAAAAGCCACCTCTACAATGGAATTGTTTTTCATTTGTTCTTACATTATTAGTGTTTTTCTAAATCTGTAGTTTCTCTGAAAGGTCATTTTCTAGCTACTTGTCTATGTAGTGAGCATACATTTAGTTAAAACAAGATAATGTAATCTGTAAAGCCACTTACCAGGCCCTACTTTGAAAGTCTGAAAGCAAATAGAAAGGTGAAAATAATGCCCTCCTCCCCACCTCCACCTTGTGAAACTCCGTTCCCCTCTCAGGAAAACTCCCACACTGTTCAGGATACAAGACTGTCTAATATACAGACCGGTGATGGGTGCTGGGGAGTGTCAGCACCAGGCTGTTCCGTATGTGCTAGGAAGCTTAATCTCTTCCTTACATTTTCAGACAAAAATAAATAATATAACAGTTCTGGTATTTTCTCTCTAGACCCCAAATGGTTGCCTGTAGCCAGTCTGTGAGATGCATGAGCCCCCACCTGGGAAACCAGTCTACTTGAATAAACAAAGAGAACAGCTGTTTCTTGAATTATTTCGTAGACAAAAGCCATCTCTGCCCTTGCTCTATTATGTGTAGAATTATCGAGGCCCTAAGTGATCTGCCACTCTCTGAAATGCCTCTTAAACAGTAAATGCCAGCCCTCACACTTTTTATTCAAGGGTATTCACTGTCCTTCGGGTTGTACCACCTGATCGCCTAGAAGCGTGCCCTTCTCTAGCAAAGACAAAATTGCGAATTCACTCAGCATTTCCGAAAGGAAATCTAGGGTCAGGTTTTATTCTTTGGTATTTGCATCTCTGAGTGAAACCCAGAGGATGCACGATTTAGAAGCGATATAATTGAATTTCCTTTCACCAGCCTGCCGGGGCTTGTTGTCTGTCACTCATCAAAGCTAACGTCTTTGTAAAGGGTTTTGAGAATCACATCTTAATGTCACTGAGCAGATAACATGTTAACTGTTAATTGACACAGGAAAATGCCCCGGGGTTGTGTTCCTGTCTTTGTTAGGGGGCGATTAAGTGAGTTATTATTCACCAGTGCCATTTTTCTTATAGTTTTTAGTGAGGTTATAATCTGAACTTCCCTTGCCCCCAAGTGTCCGTTTAGGTCGTAGTGTCTCTGTTTGTGCTAAGATTTGTTTATTAAGTTATAACAGTATCTTTCAGAGTTCAAATGATTTTTAAACTGATTTTCCCTTGGGTAATAGTGTTTTGTTTTGTTTTAATCATACCAACAAAATTTCCCTGGAGGGTATTTTTCTTTCTTAGAAGGTTTTTTAAATTTTAGATTCAGGGGTACATTTGTAGGTTTATTATATGGATATATTGTGTAATGCTGGGGTTTAGGTTTTTATTTAACCAATAACCCAAAAGTAAACTTAGTACCCCATAGGTAGTTTTCCACCCCTTGTCCCCTCCACTCCTTTTGGAGTCCCCAGTTTCTGTTTTCATTTTTATTCTCATGTGTACTCATTGTTCAGCTCCCTCTTAGAAGTTAGAACATGCGGTCTTTGATTTTCTGTTTCTGTATTAATTCATTTAAAATAATAACCTAGCCGGGCGCGGTGGCTCACGCCTCTAATCCCAGCACTTTGGGAGGCCGAGACGGGTGGATCACGAGGTCAAGAGAGCGAGACCATCCTGGTGAACATGGTGAAACCCCATCTCTACTAAAAACATGAAAATTAGCTGGGCGTGGTGGCGCATGCCTGTAATCCCAGCTACTCGGCAGGCTGAGGCAAGAGAATTGCCTGAACTCAGGAGACAGAGGTTGCGGTGAGCCGAGATTGCGCCATTGCACTCCAGCCTGGGTAACAAGAGCGAAACTCCGTCTCAAAAAATAAATAAATAAATAAATAAATAAATAAATAAATAAAATAATAACCTTCAGCTGCATCCATGATACTGCAAAGGACATGATTTTATTCTTTTTTTAGTGCTGCATAGTATTCCATGGTGTATATATAGCGCATTTTTAAAAATTCAGTCCACCATTAACGGGAACCACAACAAATCAAAGATGTCCACTCTTATTCAACATAGTATTGGAAACCCTAGCCAGAGTGATCTGGCAAGAGAAAGAGACGGAAGGCAACCAAATAGGTAAAGAGAAAGTCAAATTATCTCTGTTCTCTGGCAATATGATTCAATACCTAAAAACCCTAATGGTTCCTCCAAAAGACTCCCTCCTAGTTGTCATAAACAATTTCAGCAAAGTTCCAGGATATAAAATCACTTTTTTCTTAGAATTAAAAAAAAATTATGATAAAAAGTGTTTAGGTACTTAGGTCTAAACATTTGTATTTCTTCAAATTGTCTTCCATTCATTAAGGTCCTCATAATCATATATAATGTTCAGTAAAGTGCACATATACCATTTTGTTTTTAGGTTTTCTCAATTCAATATCATTTTATGTAGACATCAGTCAACTAAGAACTTGAGTGACTTTCAGTTTCCCATTTTTAAAATAGAAAGAATAACATCTACTGCTTATGATTATTTCGTGGATTAAATTATGTTGACATTGATGAGATCACCCAACATAAACTCAGTAAAATCTGAGTTTAATGGCAGTGTATTGACAGAGTGCACAACATTGTAATTTTTAACAACTCCCACATGTAATTTTGAGATGGTTTATTTAGTTAGTTCATCATCGATGTCTGGAAGGGAAATTACCAAACACACAATTAGTACATTCATAAATTGCATTCCATGTGCTTCTGAAAAGGATAACTAAAATTTGTCACTTCTCTTATCGATTTGTTGAATAAAAACAGAAAAATGTATTTATACAGTGCTTTACTATTTGAAAATTTCTTCCATTCACTTATTTGAATGTATTATAAACCCATAAGGTTAATAAGATATTACAATCCACCCTTTATAGGTGAGAAAATAATTGAACTTCAGAAAAGTAAATTACTTGCTCACAGTTTATGTTAGATTTAAGTCTTCACACTCCAAATGCAACATTCTTTTCACCACAGCATACAACCTGGACACATTGCTCACAAGAAATAATTGAATTTTGGGGTTAGTCTTATTTTTATTTATTTTTGTGAGTTTAAAAGGTTTTTCAACGATGCTATAACTTTTTTAATGTGCATTTTGTTATTTGCAAACAAGTCTGTGTGATTTACCATACGTGACCCTACTGAATTTTCTGTTATGTAAACTGTCTATTCACATCCTCTGAATAGACAGGAAGTAGAATCTTCACCACATCCTCTTTAGCCTGCTTCGTTGCCCTTACAACAAACAAAATTTATTTTCATTCCATCGTGCTCAGCTGACTGACAATAATCCTCAATGAAATAAACTTGTTGGAAAAGGCCTTTTTCATACAGCTAAGGCATGCAACAAAAGTTGTGAGAACCAATGCAACTAGAAACCTTTAGTGTACCCTGAATCCCACAGATAAATGACCCTCGGGGTTCAGCTCCTTGGAAAACAGGATGCTTCTGTCTGTACATACACAAAGTCCACCAACTTTCATCCTATTTCTGATCATCTCAGCACTGTTCTGGACACCCAAACAGGGTTCCCATGTGTCTTTCAGAGAGGGAATTTCCTAGAACAGCAGCTGGCCTCTACTACCCCAGACTGCCCACACTCCCAGGGTTTGTCTAGAGCCCATCTGGCCTTTGAGTTGAATGTCAAAGGGGGTTGGGCAGGGGTGTAGTTCCCCAGGGCATTCATTCCATACAGTCTGTCTCAGCGAGGGACTTTTCATTGTTTGCTCCCAACCTGTAAGCCCTGCCAACTTCAGTACTAAAGCAGTTAAGCACAATGATGTTTCCCAAAGGGAAAAGAAGGAAAAACCGTATCAAGAAAATTGCTCTCTTTTTAAACTCCTGACCTTATTAAACATTGGAGAGAACAAAAACTGCTGACAGTCTTAAATATGTTGAGTACAATAAGCCAAAATTAGTTCTCAGAGCTAAATCTTGGCTGTCTAACTTAAATGATTCAGTCACTATCTTTTGGAAAGGACAATATGAACAATAGAGTTTTCAATAGTTCACTGAGACCCAAAAAGAAACTCTGGCTGGAGTGCAGTGGTGCGATTATAGCCCATTGTAGCCTCGACCTCCCAGGCTCAAGTGACCCTCCCACATCAGCCTCCCGGTAACTGAGACTACAGGTACGCACCACCACATCTGGCTAATCTTTGTGTTTTTTGTAGACACAGGGTTTCACCTTGTTGCCCAGGCTGGTCTCAAACTCATGGGCTCAAGTAATCCACCTGCCTGAGTCTCCCAAAGTGCTGGGATTACAGGCGTGAGCCGCTGCACCCAACCCTAAATTATTTCTTTTCTTTTTTTTTTTTTTAATTGCATTTTAGGTTTTGGGGTACATGTGAAAAACATGCAAGGTTGTTGCATAGGTGCATACGTGGCAGTATGATTTGCTGCCTCCCTCCCCTTCACCTATATCTGGCATTTCTCCCCATGCTATCCCTCCCCAACTCCCCCCCCCCACTGTCCCCCCCCAACAGACCCCCGTGTATAGTGCTCCCCTCCCTGTGTCCATGTGTTCTCCTTGTTCAACACCCACCTATGAGTGAGAACATGTGGTGTTTGATTTTGTGTTCTTGTGTCAGTTTGCTGAGAATGATGTTTTACAGGTTCATCCATGTCCCTACAAAGGACGTGAACTCCTCGTTTTTAATGGCTGCATAATATTCCATGGTGTATATGTGCCACATTTTTCCTGTCCAGTCTATCATCGATGGGCATTTGGGCTGGTTCCAGGTCTTTGCTATTGTAAACTGTGCTGCAGTGAACATTCGTGTGCATGTGTCCTTATAGTAGAACGATTTATAATCCTTTGGATATATGCCCAGTAATGGGATTGCTGGGTCAAATGGAATTTCTATTTCTAGGTCCTTGAGGAATCGCCACACTGTTTTCCACAGTGGTTGAACTAATTTACACTCCCACCAACAGTGTAAAAGTGTTCCTATTTCTCCACATCCTCTCCAGCATCTGTTTTCTCCAGATTTTTTAATGATTGCCATTCTAACTGGCATGAGATGGTATCTCAATGTAGTTTTGATTTGCATTTCTCTAATGACCAGTGATGATGAGCATTTTTTCATATGTTTGTTGGCCTCATGTATGTCTTCTTTTGTAAAGTATCTGTTCATATCCTTCGCCCATTTTTGAATGGGCCTGTTTTTTTCTTGTAAATCTTTTTTAGCTCGTTGTAAATTCTGGATATCAGCCCTTTGTCAGACGGGTAGGCTGCAAAAATTTTTTCCTATTCTGTTGGTTGCCGATTCACTCTATTGACTGTTTCTTTTGCCGTGCAGAAGCTGTGGAGTTTGATTAGGTCCCATTTGTCTATTTTGGCTTTTGTTGCCAATGCTTTTGGTGTTTTTGTCATAAAGTCCTTGCCTACGCCTATGTCCTGAATGGTTTTGCCTAGGTTTCCTTCTAGTGTTCTTATGGTGTTACGTCTTATGTTTAAGTCTTTAATCCATCTGGAGTCAATTTTAGTGTAAGGTGTCAGGAAGGGGTCGAGTTTCTGCTTTCTGCATATGGCTAGCCAGTTGTCCCAACACCACTTATTGAAGAGGGAATCCTTTCCCCATTGCTTGTTTTTTTCAGGTTTGTCAAAGATTGGGTGGTTGCAGATATGTTGTGTCGCCTCCGACGCCTCTGTTCTGTTCCATTGGTCTATATCTCTGTTTTGGTACCAGTACCATGCTGTTTTGATTACTGTAGCCTTGTAGTAGAGTTTGATGTCCGGTAGTGTGATGCCTCCCGCTTTGTTCTTTTTGCTTAGAATTGACTTGGCTATGCGGGCTCTCTTTTGGTTCCATATGAAGTTTAAGGTGGTTTTTTCCAGTTCTGTGAAGAAGGTCATTGGTAGCTTGATGGGGATAGCGTTGAATCTGTAAATTACTTTGGGCAGTATGGCCATTTTCACGATATTAATTCTTCCTAACCATGAACATGGAATGTTTCTCCATCTGTTTGTGTCCTCTCTTATTTTGTTGAGCAGTGATTTGTAGTTCTCCTTGAAGAGGTCCTTTACATTCCTTGTTAGTTATATTCCTAGGTATTTTATTCTCTTTGTAGCAATTGTGAATGGCAGTTCGTTCTTGATTTGGCTCTCTTTAAGTCTGTTATTGGTGTATAGGAATGCTTGTGATTTTTGCACATTGATTTTGTATCCTGAGACTTTGCTGAAGTTGCTTATCAGTTTCAGGAGATTTTGGGCTGAGGTGATGGGGTCTTCTAGATATACAATCATGTCGTCTGCAAATAGAGACAATTTGACTTCCTTCTTTCCTAATCGAATACCCTTTATTTCTTTTTCTTGCCTGATTGCTCTGGCTAGAACTTCCAGTACTATATTGAATAGGAGTGGTGAGAGAGGGCATCCTTGTCTAGTGCCAGATTTCAAAGGGAATGCTTCCAGTTTTTGCCCATTCAGTATGATATTGGCTGTCGGTTTGTCATAAATAGCTTTTATTATTTTGAGATACGTTCCGTCGATACCTAGTTTATTGAGAGTTTTTAGCATAAAGGGCTGTTGAATTTTGTCGAAGGCGTTCTCCGCATCAATTGAGATAATCATGTGGTTTTTGCTTTTGGTTCTGTTTATGTGGTGAATTACATTTATAGACTTGCATATATTGAACCAGCCTTGCATCCCCGGGATGAATCCTACTTGATCATGGTGGATAAGCTTTTTGATGTGCTGTTGTAATCGGCTTGTCAGTATTTTATTGAAGATTTTTGCATCTATGTTCATCATGGATATAGGCCTGTAGTTTTCTTTTCTTGTTGAGTCTCTGCCGGGTTTTGGTATTAGGATGATGTTGGTCTCATAAAATGATTTGGGAAGGATTCCCTCTTTTTGGATTATTTGGAATAGTTTCAGTAGGAATGGTACCAGTTCCTCTTTGTATGTCTGGTAGAATTCGGCTGTGAAACCATCTGGGCCTGGGCTTTTTTTGGGTGGTAGGCTCTTAATTGCTGCCTCAACTTCAGACCTTGTTATTGGTCTATTCAGGGTTTCGACTTCTTCCTGGTTTAGGCATGGGAGGAGGCTACTGTCCAGGAATTTATCCATTTCTTCCAGGTTTTCTAATTTATGTGCATAGAGTTGTTTGTAATAATCTCTAATGATGGTTTGAATTTCTGTGGCATCTGTGGTGATATCCCTTTTATCATTTTTTATTGCATCTATTTGGTTATTCTCTCTTTTCTTTTTTATTAGTATGGCTAGTGGTCTGTCTATTTTGTTGATCTTTTCAAAAAACCAGCTCCTGGATTTATTGATTTTTTGTAGGGTTTTTCTTGTCTCTATCTCCTTCAATTCTGCTTTGATCTTAGTTATTTCTTGTCTTCTGCTAGGTTTTGAGTTTTTTTGATCTTGCTCCTCTAGCTCTTTCAATTTTGATGATAGGGTGTCAATTTTAGTTCTCTCCTTTCTTCTCATGTGGGCACTTATTGCTATATATTTTCCTCTAGAGACTGCTTTAAATGTGTCCCAGAGATTCTGGTATGTGGTGTCTTCATTCTCGTTGGTTTCGAAGAACGTCTTTATTTCTGCCTTCATTTCAGTGTTTATCCAGTCAACATTCAAGAGAAAGTTTTTCAATTTCCATGAGGCTGTGCGGTTCTGGGTTGGCTTCTGAATTCTGAGTTCTAACTTGATTGCACTGTGGTCTGAGAGACTGTTTGTTATGGTTTCCGTTCTTTTGCATTTGCTGAGGAGTGATTTACTTCCAATTATGTGGTCAATTTTAGAGTAGGTGTGATGTGGTGCTGAGAAGAATGTATATTCTGTGGATTTGGGCTGGAGAGTTCTGTAAATGTCTATTAGGTTTGCTTGTTCCAGGTCTGAGTTCAAGTCCTGGATATCCTTATTGATTTTCTGTCTCGTTGATCTGTCTAATATTGACAATGGTGTGTTGAAGTCTCTCACTATTAATGTGTGGGAGTCTAAGTCTCTTTGCAAGTCTTTAAGAACTTGCCTTATGTATCTGGGTGCTCCTGTATTAGGTGCATATATATTTAGGATCGTTAGCTCTTCTTGTTGCATTGATTCTTTTACCATTATGTAATGTCCTTCTTTGTCTCTTTTGATCTTTGTTGCTTTAAAGTCTATTTTATCAGAGATGAGAATTGCAACTCCTGCTTTTTTTTGCTCTCCGTTTGCTTGGTAAATCTTCCTCCATCCCTTTATTTTGAGCCTTTGTGTATCCTTGCATGTGAGGTGGGTTTCCTGGATACAACACACTAATGAGTTTTGGTTTTTTATCCAATTTGCCAGTCTGTGTCTTTTGACTGGGGCATTTAGTCCATTTACATTTAGGGTTAATATTGTTATGTGTGAATTTGATCCTGCCATTTTGATGCTAGCTGGCTGTTTTGCCCATTGGTTGATGCAGATTCTTCATTGTGTTGCTGCTCTTTACCATTTCATGCGTTTTTGGAGTGGCTGGTGCTGGTTGTTTTTTCTATGTGTAGTGTCTCCTTCAGGAGCTCTTGTAAAGCTGGTCTGGTGGTGATGAAATCTGTGAGTACTTGCTTGTTCACAAAGGATTTTATTTTTCCTTCACTTATGAAGCTTAGTTTGGCTGGATATGAAATTCTGGGTTGAAAGTTCTTTTCTTTAAGGATGTTGAATATCGGCCCCCACTCTCTTCTGGCCTATAGGGTTTCTGCTGAGAAATCTGCTGTGAGTCTGATGGGTTTCCCTTTGTGGGTAACCTGACCTTTGTCTCTGGCTGCCCTTAGTATTTTCTCCTTCATTTCAACCCTGGTGAATCTGATGATTATGTGCCTTGGGGTTGCTCTTCTAGAGGAATATCTTTGTGGTGTTCTCTGTATTTTCTGGACTTGAATATTGGCCTGCCTTGATAGGTTGGGGAAGTTTTCCTGGATAATATCCTGAAGAGTATTTTCCAACTTGGATGCATTCTCTTCGTCACATTCAGGTACACCTATCAAACGTAGATTAGGTCTTTTCACGTAGTCCCATATTTCTTGTTGACTCTGTTCATTCCTTTTTACCTTGTTTTCTCTAATCTTCCCTTCTCGTTTTATTTCATTGAGTTGATCTTCGACTTCTGATATCCTTTCTTCTGCTTGGTCAATTCGGCTGTTGAAACTTGTGCATGCTTCGCAAAGTTCTCGTGTTGTGTTTTTCAGCTCCATCAATTCACTCATATTCCTCTCTAAGTTGTCCATTCTCGTTAGCATTTCATCAAGTCTTTTTTCAAGGTTCTTAGTTTCTTTGCATTGGGTTAGAACATGTTCTTTTAGCTCACGGAAGTTTCTTATTATCCATTTTCTGAAAGCTGATTCTGTCATTTCATCACACTCATTCTCCGTCCAGTCTTGTTCCCGTGCTGGTGAGGAGTTATGTTCCCTTGTAGGAGGAGAGGTGTTCTGGTTTTGGGTGTTTTCATCCTTTTTACGCTGGTTTCTTCCCATCTTTGTGGATTTATCTGCCTATTGACTTTGTAGTTGCTGTCTTTCTGATTTTGGTAATTTTAAGTCTGCAGCAGCTGAACTCATAAACCCCCTTTTCTTCCCTCCAGGTGTTCTGGCCCAGGGAGTTAGGGCTTTATGCTTTTCAGCTGTGTTGCTACCGTTTTCCCTGCCCACAAGGTGGCAGTCTAGTCATACTCAGCCTGCAGAGGCTTCGCTGAGCTGCTGCGGGCTCCGCCCAGCTTCCGTGTGAGCTTCCCTGCAGTCCTGTTTATATGGGTATAGTTAGAACTGCTTCCGCTATGCTGGCCCGCCCCTGTAGTGATGGAGTCTTTGTAGTGGCGGGTTGTCTTGGTTATGGCAAATTGCCCTGGGAACTGCAGGGTGTTTCCCGATGGAGGACGCCCCTCCCCCACAGTGCTGGACCTTCCCGAGTTTAGCCGTGTTTCCAGTGGTGCCCTCTTTGCCCAGGAATCTCTTGGCTTGCCGCCTTGCCTCAGCTCCCCTTGCTGGCCCAGAGGGGACACAGTCTCGTTCACTTTGCTCAAGGAGCTGCTGCTCCCTGCCCCCGGTGCAGGCCGAGCGGCTGCTCCGGTCCAACCAGCGGCACTGGGAAACTGTGGAGCTTCTCCGCCTGTGAATCTCCTGGTCTGTGGGCAGTTAAAATCTGCTGCCCTGTGTGCCACTGCGTCAGCCGAAGCGGCTCTGAGATTCGTGGCGCACCCTTGCCCGGGGGTCTCCGGGCTTGACTCCCTGCTTCAGCTCCCCTTGCTGGCTCAGAGGGGACTCAGACTCTCTCACTCTGCATAAGAAGCCACTGCCCCCCGCCACAGGGCATAGGCTGAGCGGCCACACCGCTCAAACCAGTGGTGCTGGCGACCCGTGGGGCTTCTCCTCCTGTGAATCTCCTGGTCTGTGGGCAGTAAAAATCCGTCTGGAAATGCGGCATCCACTCACCCTCTGCCCCTTCTCTTGGAGCTGCAATCCCAACTTCCTCCTAAGCGGCCATCTTGGATCGTCCCTAAATTATTTCTTAATTGATATTGGTTTATTGCCTTTTACCATGTGCTGACCATCTTATCTGACACTCATAAGAAATTGTCTAAGAAAATATGATTCCTCTCTATTTTTTCCCATGGGGAGTTTTCCAGTTAAAAAACTGAAAACCTGTTATGTAAATTTTAAAACAGCTGTAACACTTCTCCATTATTTTAAATGAAAACAACAGAGGTTCAGGAAAAAGTTAAGATGGTTTTCCTGTGATCACAAACTAGTGGCAGATGAAAGACTAGAAACCAGTTATATTACTCTTATGTTGGTAGTCTACTGCATCTTCTACCTACTAAAGGGAAAAATGTTACATACATGTGTGAATATGTGTCTTGCATCTATAAGACCTCCATCATAGTAGTAGATTATTCTGTATGAGTAGTTTTTGTCGCCTTAATGCTTTATTAGTTTTTGCTATTCTCATTTGGATCTCTTTTTGAAATGTTTTGTTTCTCCAGGCCTATTAACACCATTTCAGAATGCTAATATCACCCAATGAAAAGCACTCATGTTATTTCAATAAACAGATAATTTGATTATAAATATAAGAGCATAGTCATAACAGATGAGTATTATGGTTACATGAGGGTTTTAGGTGGTTAATATACACTAAGCAAAATATACCCATCATTGCTAATTGAATGAAGCATAAATTATAAGGTACAAAATTTCATAAATTATTTTTCTATTTAATTGTCATAGTTCTATTTTTAAATTGTTCCCTGCTTTACTCTAAGTGCAATTGTTTTAGTTGTGCTTGGTTGCTTTTTCTATCTCTATATGAAAATCTAAAGAAAATACAAAGCTTAGTATTTTTGCCTTAGAAATTACAAGTTTTGTTCCATCCTCTAGCATTCAAATTTTGCTGTTTCCTGTTTAAGTTGGATGACTTCTCACTTAGAGGAGCTGAATGTATTCCACTGAGTTCTTTAGTTCACTTTCTCCACCATGTGTGGTCAATTAAGTCCCAGCAGTATGGAGGAGTTTTCATTTAAACTACTGCACTTCCTGGGAAACAGTGGGGTTTATATCTCATTTCTAAACATTGTTATAACTTGATGGGTACAATTTCTTCTCAGTAGCCTCAGCATAGGACACATCAGATTAGACATGACCCCATCTCTTTCTAATTTGGCAGTGAATCACCCTTTTAAGAAACCGCACTGTTTTCATGAAAGATCTCAATCATTTCTACCCATCATAGGATTGTCTTTATTTTCTGTAAATGCTTTCATGCAAATATGCACCTGGATTTTAAAGTGGATGCACCATTCATTCATTTCAGAAAAACCTATATAAAATTACCTCTAGCAAAGTAAAATGGGAACAGAAAACATGACTGGAAGTCAATCATGAAAAAAAAAATCAGAGTCAAACGGTGAAAAGATATTTTATACATATTTTAATGGAGATTTTGTTCTTGTTGGTAGTATAAAAAATGTCCAAATCAATCTTCAAAATATAATAAGTAATACAACACTTTGTGGTTCTTTTTGGAAAATGTTCCTTAAATCTGATTATTGAAAAAGTGTTTTTTCTTTAGGTTTTTAGACACCTATTAAAATGTTCCTGAGATAAACTAATGGTTGTTAGGTTACACATAGAGGAAGATGGTATGTAATTTATATTGGAGAAGGATACAAATTTTTTCACAATAAAAACTTCATTAAGGCCTGGTGCGGTGCTTTGCACCTGCAATCATAGCACTTTGGGAGGCTAAGGCAGGCAGATCACTTGAGGGCAGGCATTCAAGACCAGTCTGACCAACATGGTGAAACCCTGTCTGGTAGCGTGCACCTGTAGCTCCAGCTACTGGGGAGGCTGAGGCAGGAGAATCATTTGAACCTGGGAAGCAGAGGGGTTGCAGTGAGCTGAGTTTGCACCATTGCACTCCAGCCTGGGCAACAGAGTGAGACTCTGTCTATTTAAAAAAAAAAAAAACTTCATTAAAATGGATTTTCCTCTTTGACTTTATGTAGCTATTCTTCCTTGAGATATTAGCAGTTAACAATTTGCCGACAATTTGAAGTCATGCTGCAGGGAATATGTATCCCTACTTAAAAATTAAACCATGTTGAAAGCTTTAAAATTTTTAAATATTTATATTTAATTTTATTTGTTAGTTTTTTGCTTTTTATTTTTGTACAGAAGAGTATTGCTCATCACAACTGAGTTTCTATGAATTACAGCTGCTGCAACATAACCACTACATTTTGTTAACATTTTATCTTATATGTATATGTTTTCAAGCAAAATTACTTTTCTGTTAAAATCATAAAATTTCAATAAATCTTTACCCTAAAGAGTTCCAGTTATGAAAGTTCTATTGCACTTGGTTTACAATAGCAAGATATCAAAGAAGAATAAAGCCAAAATAGGAGAAAACATTTTCTTGTTACAGAATTCAAAAAAAAAAAAAAGCCAAATATCTAAGCTCCATTGTAATTACATGTGTTCCCAACACTTAGGTTAAAAATTATTTTAATAAAAAGGTCAAATTTGGACTGATTTTCCCAAGCAGCGACAGACCTATGATGGCCTTTACTCCATCATACAATGACTGATACACACACACACACACACACACACACACACACACACACACCCCTTCAATACAGCTAATCTGAAAAAGGTCTTTCCAGAATAAATGTCTGCGAGAAGCTAAAAGAATTGGGCTTCTTCAAAGGCCCTATTGCTTGTGATGGTCCAGAAACACTGGCCTTCCATTTATTCCTCAGACAAACCAACAGTCCCACACACGGGTATGCACAAAATCAGTTTCCTCTTTCTACCACGCTCATGTCACCTCGTTCAGTCAACCAGGGTCTTCTCTTTCTTCAAACTTACACATCATCTTGTCCAGAGGGTTTCCCGCACCAACCAACCAAAGCAGGTTCCCTGTTAGTCTCTCTCATAATACTTTTTTTAGTTGTATTTGCCATAATGTGTATATCAAATATCTCATAGAATTGAAGATGCCAGCAATTGTTAAGCCACTAGATTACACACCAAAAGAAAAAAGGAGGTGTCATAAAGCTATGACACTCTTGCAATTTTAATATGTATCCTGATGTCAGAGACGTTAAAATATAGAAGGAAAATGTGTGCCTTAGAATCAATGGAACATTGTATAAGGATCTGTGTCCCTGCTTTGATCAAAAATGTCACACATGAGAACAGAGACTGTATCTATATTATTTCTTCTGCAGGCTTAGCAACTACCAATGCATTGTCTAGCATATAACACATATTTACTGAATGAATAAATAAGTAGATAGAGAGATGGCCATGATGATATGATGATATTTTGTGGTGAAATAACATGTTATATGAGAAGGTCTGATTCTCATTCACACATTCATATTTATTACATTCATAAAAGTAACCTTCATTTATTATAGTAAAAGATAGGAAATTAAAATTTCTGCAACCACCCTTTTCAACATGCAATTTTTGCTGGTTGTGTAGTTCAACTCACTTTGTAAACTTATAGAATCTGATCACCCCAATTAATTTTTATAATCACATACTGCCTCACTTTCTCTACTGTCCCTTTTAGCTATCAAACTCTGTTTGGGTGGTCCAGAAGTTCATGTCTTCTAGAGTATTGATATACTATCTATTCCATGTATCTAATTATCTTTTAAAAAGGAGGAAGAGGTTGTTTAGACAGCCAATATTTAAACCTACACTGGCCTGTAGGTCTATTTTTCATATATTAGATACATTTTCTTAATTACTTGGATATGTTTTAGCTGGGAAGCATATATGTGATACTACTATAGCCTCATCGGAATTCTCCTTGAAAGTCAAAAACAGAAATTTCTATTTAGCTTATAACATTATTGCTTTTGCTAAGTAAAAATGTCCTTGGTGAAAATCCAGCTCTCACTGAAACTATTATTAGTGCATTTTAGCCTTCACTACCATTTAAGTATAAAAATATATATTAATAGAAGATTAAGTAAGTCATAGTAACAGTAGAAAGTGTGTGTTCTGGCATTCTCTGAAATGATATATTAATTACTTTGTGGCAGTATGCCTCTCTTTTCCCCTTATTTTCAGTCTGTAAACCTTTACTCCAGCTCTTCTGGGACAGTAGAACAGGAAATGTCTTACTAACATAATGAGGACAGCACCAAGGAAGTTGCCTGGAAAAGATTTGAGGTTACTGGACTGGTTCAACTTATGCTAATTTAGGCACAGAATTATTTTAAAGTTTTTCAGTATTCTTAGCTGACAGGAAAGATGACAAGCACAGCAATTTAAGTGTTATTGCTCTATTGCTTTCTTGCTACGTGTGAGACACTTCTCTGCCCTGTTAATCAAAGCAAATAATGTTATAAAATCATTTATAGATTTATAGCTCAACCCAGAAGGTTGATGCTAACTGAGATGTCTCCAGAATTGGATCAAATTTTCAATTCAAATGAATAGAGCAACTACACGTTCCATGCCTCATAAATCTCCAAATTTAACTCAAAGCCTGTTCCCTTCTTCCAGATGGCTAGTGGAGAGGGGAGGTGGAGAGGCAGAATTAGCAAGCAAACCCAAAGAGACACAGTTCCTCTGTATTCAGTGGTATGTCTCTCAATCAGCTTTTATTGAAACTAGTATTACTACACAGAAATCACCCAGGTAAGCAAAAATATTTAAATATGTGGAAGGTTTTAAAATCTTGGGAATTTCCTTCCACACAGCCATTGAACTAAAAGATTTTTCTTTCTTCAAAATTAAGAAATTAGGTGGCCAAATCAAGAACAGTCATTTGCCCAGAAAATGTCTGGCATCACCTCTCACCATTACAGCATTATCTTCTCAGGGACAGCTGTGTCACCTCATATCAGAGAGTTGGCTCAAGTCACTGGGATATTTTATGGATGGTGAATCACTCTGTCACCCTCCATGCAACTCCCCAAGGAAAAGATGTGTGAGGTGTAAAAAGAAAAAACAAAGGAAAGAACAGGAAGGGATATGACTTCACCTTCCTTTTTTCTCTTCAAATCTCCAATTTTTTAATATCAAAAAAATTGTGGGAAGATATCGGGTATATGCCTTAGATGGAAGTAGCAGGACAATGAAGATACACAAGAACACAGACTACAAAATATTTAATGCCAACTTACTACTTGTTATATAGACTCTTCCAATGACATTCAGGTCTTACTTGGAGAAACCCTATTAATTTTTTTCTATATTTTCTTACTGTTTTCATTTTATTTACCTTTGCCCCATCATCACATCTTTATAACCCAAGAAATCAGAGTTTCAAATCAAGTGGAAGAAATTTTCTTTCAAAGGAATTGAATTTTACTTTGTTTCTTCACGAGTGATAAAAATGCTAATTCTCTCCTTAACTCGTCTTTTCCTTCTTTCCTATGCTTCATTTTTTATCTTCTTCTCTTCCTAAACTTTTTAATATTTCTTTTCCATCTTTTCTATCTCCACACTCTTCACAGAGTGTGAAGATAGAGTAATAACTGTAGACTGAATTTAATTGACTTCTTATTCTGCCTTTATGAATATGGTAGATGATAATAAGGTATGTGTTGAAACTGAGCAAAGGGTAAGAAGTAACATCAAATGTTTACAAGCATATAGAGTAACCAGAATGCTCATACACTTCTGGTTGTCATGTAAATTGGTACAACTACTTTGGTAAACTCTCTAACTGTATCTATTAAAGCCAAATATATATACTCCATGACACAGAATTCTGCTCATATAGACACTCAACACAAGTGCATACATACATGCACCAAAAAACATACACATATGCACCAAAAAAATGTAGAAGAATGCCTGTAGCAGCATTATTCATAATAATCAAAACCTGGAAACAACCCAATTGTCTATTGGTAGAAGAGATAAATACATCATGTAATAAATACTATATAAAAATTTTAAAAAGGGAAATTACTGCTACACATGAAATTGTTGTGGCACATCACATGGATGACTCTCACAACTACAACTATAATGTTGAATGAGAGAAACCATTACAAAAAAGAGGACTGTAGAAAGAGAAGTTTCAAAAACTCACAAAAATAGTCTGATGGTAAAAAGAGTATTGGTAACTTCTAGGGGAGAACTGAATGGCTGGGACAGAGCATGAGGGAGGTTTCTGGGTTCCTGATAATGCACTATCTCTTAAACTGGATGTTGATTACCTGAGTGTGTTCATGCTCTAAAATTCATAGAACTTAAGATCTATACGTATTAATGTATATGTGTCAGGATTCTCCAGAGAAAGAGAACCAATAAGGTATATATGCATTATCGTTTACATAGGGCACGCGCGCACACACACACACACACACACACACACACAAATAAGATTTTCTATGGGAATTGACTCATAAGATTATGGAGGTCAAAAAGTCCCACAAACTGCCATCTGCAAGCTGGACTATCAGGAAAGCCAATAGGTAATGGTGGGGAATGGTGTAAGTCCCAGAGCCCAAAGGCCTGAAAACCAGGATCTCCAATGTCCAAGGACAGAGATGGATGATCAAGCTCCAAACAGTAGTAAATTCACCCTTTCTTCACTATTTTGTAGCTTTCAGCCTCTCAACATATTGGATAATGCTCACCTGCAGTGGTAAAGGTCATCTGCTTTATTCAGTCTACTTATTCAAATATTCACCTTTTCCAGAAACACCCCCACATACACACTCAGAAATAATGTTTTCAAGCAATCCAGGTATCGCTTAGCCCAATCAAGTTGACATAAATTAATCACCACAGTATGTAAATTATACCTTGATTTTTTTAAGCCATATTAGCACTTTAGTAAACTTTGCTTTTCTCTCAAATTACTCCTAAATTCTCCCTAAATTGTATGGCTGAGAATTTGACATATTATCAAAATTATCTGGTTAGCACCAAATCTGACTAATTCAAGTCATCACATACTATCAGTAGACTTCCCAATTCAAGCTTCAAACAGTGTTTGGTGCTAAAAAGTAAAGATTATATACAATAATGAGCTAATAACTTTTAAATGGAGATAAGAAAAAGAAGGCAGTCATCAAAACTCTACTATATTTAATAAGTATTGGAGGGACAACAGTAATAACTGTAAATTGAATTTGATTGCCTTCTTCCTCAAAGTGATTGTCTAAAACTTCCTGAATTATGTCTCCCTACAAAAGGTTTAAAGGATAATTGTTGATAGAAAAAGTTAGGGTGGCGATATGATGATGATTGCTAACATTTATTAACTGCAGAGCCCTGCATTTAACCACCATTAATCAGCCTCTGCAGTATGCCAGCATTATACTGCTATTTTATCCATAGAGAGTTCTGCAAGTATAGTAATACATCCCTGTGTCATGTTTGGCCTTTTTCAATAAAACTGCAGTTGACTTAGGCTCAATTTAGTGTCTAATCTAACACCAGATTCTTTTCTGGCAAAGTTACTTTCCACAAGAAATAACATAAAAAGGCAGTCATCAGAGTGGAATAAAGACAATATTATATGTGAGTAAAATTCATTTAGAACACATTTTTATGACTGTTGAATGTACTTTTTTGTTATTCAGATAGAGATTTCAGTCTGAGATTGGATTGCATTGACACAGACCACTTTGACTTACATAGGAAGCCCACGAGTATACAATGAGCCTGCAAGCAAACAACATACTTTCTTTTTGAGACAGAGTCTCGCTCTGTTGCCCAGGCTGAAGTGCAGTGGCATAATCTCCACTCACTGCAATCTCTGCCTCCCTGGTTCAAGCGATTCTCCTGCCTCAGCTTCCGAAGTGGCTAGGATTATAGGCACCTGCCACCACGCCTGCTAATTTTTGTATTTTTAGTAAAGATGGGGTTTCACCATGTTGGCCAGGCTGGTATCCAGCTCCTGACTTCAAGTAATCCACCCACTTCAGTCTCCCAAAGTGCTGAGATTACAGGCATAAGCCACTGCACCTGGCAATATACTTTTGGTTAATTAATATTATAAGGATTATACTGCTAATGATCCATAAAATATTTTAATACCAGAGTGAATCGCTTTCTATTACTGTTACCCATCCTAAAGTTTAGGGTATAAACAAACTAATGTGATAATAATATTAATCTAAGAAAAATATTTTTAAAGAAAATTTGCTATAAAATATATTACATATTAATACAATATAGGTTATATATATTGTATCCAAAGCAAAATGAAATTTATTTTTAAAAATCATTGGCTGGGCTCAGTGGCCCACGCCTATAATCCCAGCACTTTGGGAAGCGAAGGTGAGTGGATCACCAAGTCAAGAGATCGAGAACATCCTGGCCAACATGGTGAAACCTCATCTCTACTGAAAATACAAAAATTAGCTGGATGTGGTGGCATGTGACTGTAGTTCCAGCTGCTCAGGAGGCTGAGGCAGAAGAATCACTTGAACCTGGGAGGCAGAGGTTGCAGTGAGCTGCGATCACACAATTGCACTCCAGCCTGGTGACAGAGCAAGACTCTGTCTCAAAAAAAAAAAAAAAAAAAAAAAACAGAAAAAAATTATTATGAGCTTACTATATCCATACCATTCCTGTAAGTCACTAACACAGATAATCAAAAAATGTCAAAATTGCTTTGAAGGTAAGAAATTTTTCATTTCCCAATATCCTCTGGTCCTTAGGTTATTACTTATTATTCTAAACTGCAAAACAGAAACTATCTTATTCACATGTCTTCACTTTCCATTGGCAGATACACTTTATTCTTGGAGCCAGATATGTGACCCATACATATGGGTCACGTATCTCATTCTATAAATTAATACTCATTCTGTAAATTAATCAACCCTTTCTCAGCTGAATTCTGCATTCTTTATTTTCCCATTTCTTAATTTCCTAATTTTCTAATTACCAGTGCCTATTTTAAATGGCTCTCTATAGTACTGGCTTCTGTGTAAATCATTTTACTTTTTTTTTTTTTTTTTTTTGTAAAAGGCAGTTGTGCCAGTTGAGGTCCTCTGAAAAGAAGATTTCAAGATGTGATTATGGACACGTTGAGGGATATAACAGACACTGGGGACTCCAAAAGAGGGGTGAGGGCTGAAAAATTACTTATTGGGTACAAAGTTCACTATTTGGATGTTGGGTACACTGGAAACCCAAATGCTACCACTACACAACATATCTGAGTAACGAAGGAAAAAATGATGTGATTAGACATGCAAGATATCTGCTGGGGAAAATGCCAACAAAGGATAAAGAGGAGGGAGCAGAAGTAGCCAGGGAGAGGCCTGAGTATAAGACGCATGTGTGACCACTGTGAAAGAAAGGGACAAAAGAGAGATTTGGATAGGAAGTGTCTCAGTCTGCAGGGCAGTGCTATGGAACTTTCAGCCAAATGAACGAGGAGTTGGTGGGCCAAAATTTGTTATTAGAAAAGCTTCAGATCCCACCAATATGCAGCTATTGTCTAGGGATAGCCATCAAAAGTGTGAATTCTAAAGAAGTGTGGCTGAGACTCTCAGTTAGCTCTGCTCCCCACAGCAGCTTCTCTGGACAATGTCAACGGCAAATTTCCATGGCCATTACAACAGTATATAAATAAATAAACAAGAAAGTTGTTATGGACTGAATGTTTGTGTCTCCTGCAAAATTTGTATGTTAAAGTCTTAATCCCCAAGGTGATGGTGTAGTAATTATATCCAAACAAATATTTATTTCAACCATTCTAAGACTTTCAGGTTATAACAGATTAGAATCACATACCGAGATCTATAGTGGCTGAAACATGTTTGAATTTGCCCCCTTCGTATTCGACAAAAATCCATAGGTCGTAGGACTAGGCTTTCCCAACACCTGGAATATTGGATTTGCTGCAACAAGTAATTCTGCTATTACCACTGTGGTTATTTTTCACTGTGCCACACAGCAAGATAAAAAGGAAGGGAATCTCAGGTTTTGCTTTTCCTTCTGTTTCCATGGACACAGTTTTATAATTTTATATGAAAGTCAAAATCTGTCACTCTCATTAAGTCTGTTCTTGGAGCTACTTTGCTAGCAGCTTAAACTAATGCAGTAAAATAATTAGGAACCAGCAAAGAAAACACTTATAATGAAGGGAAATGAGCCCCTTCTTAAAGATATGAACAATTGGGAGATGGCTGTCCAGTGAGCCCATGGCTTGGGAAAGGGATGAATAAAAGGCAATAAAGTACTTAATGAAAGCAGGTGTTGTGGAGCATTGGATGGAATCACAGCATGCAATGTGGATATAGTTTGCTTTTAAACCAAAAACAATAGAATTAATGTTCCTTTTACACATAACACATCCTAATGGTTAGCACTGTATCCGTCTCCTGCTGTCTCTTAGATAAATATGTGAATGTATCAGTTTGACAGTTTCAAGAAACTTGCCTTTCCATTTACCAGTCCAAAAATATTCACAATTATCTTCAGCCTAATTAATTGTGGCCTATTGTACAATTTTATAGGCACTGAGTCTGTGAAGCCATGTCATGTAGTTCTCGTCACATAAGGTTTATTAACACCTTGCTGTGTGTGAAGAACACTGGCAGATTATGACTGATACAAAGAACCCAAAGGAACTATTTGGAAGTAATATCACATTCAAAAATATTAATGTAGAAGAGAAAAATTAACAAGGAATTATTAAATTATAAAAAGTTCGGCCAGGTGCAGTGACTCATGCTTGTAATCCCGGCACCTTGGGAGGCCGAAGTGGGTGGATCTCTGTAGGAGTTCAAGACCAGCCTGGCCGACATGGCGAAACCCCTTCTGTACTAGAAATACAAAAATCAGCCAGATGTACTGGCATGCACCTGTAGTCCCAGCTACTTGGGAGACTGAGGTACAATCGGCGGAACCCAGGATATGAAGGCTGCAGTGACCTGAGATCGTGCCACTGCACTCCAGCCTGGGCAACAAAGCAAGACTCTGTCTTGGGGGAAAAAAGTTCTTTATTTTTCAGAAGGATTTACTTCATTAATAGCATGTACCTATAGTAAAATTAAAATGATGAAATGTGTCTATTAACCATGTCCCTGAAATGTTTGGTGCACAACTGGGCCACGTGTATGTTATGAGCTCCTCCATGCAGAGCTGCCCATCTGACTCTCTCAGGCTCACCCAGAATAACCTTCTTTCTATAAGCAACTTTACCAATTAATATGGGACCTATATTCCATTTGCAAAATCCCTTCACCTTTGCTATATAATGTAACGTAATCACAGGAGTGAAATCCATCATATTCACAGTCCTGCCCATAGGCAAGAGTTGAGGGTTATACAAGATCTATACCCAAAGGGGAAGAAGCTTGGAAGCCATCTTAGAATTTTGCCTACAACAGTAAAGACTACATATCACTAGATAGACAGTGGTCGATTTTTATTGCAATATTGAATTCATAAATGGATTTAATTATTAATCCTAATACTATGCAAGATAAGTATCATTACACATTTTTATGGGAGCTAGATTTAGGGGCTCCCATATATAGACTTTAATTAAAGGTAGTCATGGTAACTGGAAAGTTCATTACAGTCTTAGTACCAGTAATTTTCTTCTCTGTCATCCCAGTCCTGAAAAAGTATGTTCATGTGTGTATGCCATTTGAGGGTGAGAATTAGGGAATGCATTTTGCCTACTTAAATAGAAAGGTTGTTATTTAAAATTAATTAAAATATATACTGAGTGCGTGACAGAGGGTAAATGCTGTTCAGATTATATTTTTATACAAGAATTACCCCAACATTTCTTCTTCAGAGAATGTGAACTCATTTTCCATATGAGTGTGCGTGTGTGTGCATGTGTGTGTGTACATACATTTTTCCAGGCAAGTTTGAACACTGTTCAAAGATTGGTTCTCATTTTAAGTTAGATATTTAATACCATATAGGTCAGAATTATCTCATTGTTCAACAGCCATCTATGAGTGAGAACATGCAGTGTTTGGTTTTCTGTTCTTGTGTCAGTTCGCTGAGATTCATCCAAATCCCTGCAAAGGACATGAACTCATCATTTTTTATGGCTGCATAGTATTCCATGGTGTTTATGTAGCACATTTTCTTTGTCCAGTCTATCATTGATGGGCATTTGGGTTGGTTCCAGGTCTTTGCTATTGTATACAGTGCTGCAATTAACATATGTGTGCATGTGTCTTTATAGCAGAACTATTTATAGTTCTTTGAGTATATACCCAGTAATGGGATTGCTGGGTCAAATGGAATTTCTATTTCTAGATCCTTGAGAAATCACCACAGTCTCTTCCACAATGGTTGAACTAATTTACACTCCCACCAACTGTGTAAGAATGTTCCTATTTCTCCACATCATCTCTAGCATCTGTTGTCTCAGATTTTTTAATGATCACCATTCTAACTGGCACAAAACTAGGTTTTTCTAGTTGTGTTGGTATGCATGAACACATCCAGTTCATTTCTTCAACAAATGCTCATCATTTTGTTAACTTTAAGTATCTAGGATTTCAAATATCCAAGCAACTTACTTTGTAGTGCTTTTAAAAAGTAGCAATATGAATAAGTTTCAAAAGTGTCACTCCTTCAAAAAAGTATAGAGAATGGAGAGTAAGAAAAATCAAAAGTCACAAGTCCAGAATGCAGGGAAATTTTTATTCTAGTGATAGTGTAATAAGGACAAGTTCTAAGGTATAAAAACTTGTACTTGAAGACAATGAAGAATAAACATGGTAGTGAAGAAGGACCAAGATCCAGGAGAAGGCAGATATCCAGAAAGAATAGCTTTGCACTCAGGGCTACACTTCTTCTGAAGATTTATGACAATTCCGAAGAAAGTGGATGAGAAGGTGAGCAACTGAGTTGGGATGATTTTGACAATCTGCCAGAGCAAGAGGGACAAAGTTTGGGACCAGAGTTCACCAAGAAGGAGAAACCAAATGAACCTTCATTGCTTTCTATCAGGACCCCAAAAGATGACACCTTAAGGATGAGCCAGAAATAGACAGGCCTTTTTACAACCCTTCTTTGTGTCATCTCCAGATGGCAAGCATAATTAGAAGTCTGGCAGAAGCAAATATTAACTCTCTTTGAAATAAGGTAAAATCATACTAGGCCTCCAATTATTTCTATAAACAATTGTGCACAATGTCCTAAATAAATTTTGCTAAATAAAGCAAAATATAACCAGGTACAAGAGAATACAAAATAACATAAATTTAAAAGAGTTTTAAAAATAGACAATAGAAATCAAGTAACAGTTATGTTAAGATATTAGACTTGCCACATGCAGAGTTTTAAAAACATAACAATTTTACTATATTAGAGGAGATAAAAACCCAAGTTTGAGAATTTTGGGAGAAAAACTTGAAACTATTAACAAAGAGCCACATGGAAGCTCTAAAAACTTAATTGAAAATACAACAATTGAACCTAAGATGCAATGGTTGAGTTTAATAACAGATAAGATGAGGTGAAGAAAATTAATAAACTGAGGGTTAGATCAAAAGAAATATTCAGAATAAAACAAGATACAGAATGATGGAAAGAGAGAGGTCTGATGCAGTGAGAAACTCTAACTTACATAATAAGATTCATGAAAGAGATAAAAGACAGTTAGATTCCAGCACTTTGGGAGGCCAAGGCAGGTGGATCATCTGCCTTGTGTCGTGTTCTAGTGTAATGGGGACAAGTTCGAGACCATCCTGGCCAACATGGTGAAACCTCATCTCTACTAAAAATATAAAAATTAGCTGGGCAAGGTGGTGCATGCCTGTAATCCCAGCTACTCGGGAGGTTGAGGCAGGAGAATTGCTTGAACCTCAGAGCCAGAGGTTGCAGTGAACTGAGATCACGCCACTGCATTCCAGCCTGGTGACAGAGCAAGACTCCATATCAAAAAAATAAAAATAAAAAAATTAAAAGACAAGACAGAAGCAATATTTGGAGGATAATAGCTATAAACACCAACCCCAAAATTCAAGAATTTCCACTTAATGTTGCAATAATTAAAACTTTCCCTTTGAGACTAGGGGTAAGATAAAACAATGATGCCTCTTGTCATTATTCTTATCTACATTAAATAAAATGTTCTAGCTGGCTGAGTGCAGAGGCTTATGCCTGTAATACCAACACTTTGGGAGGCCGAGGCAGGTGGATCACCTGAGGTTGGGAGTTCAAGACCAGCCTGGCCAATATGGTGAAACCCCATCTCTACTAAAAATACAAAAATTAGTCTGGCGTGGTTGTGGACACCTGTAATCCCAGCTACTTGGGAGGCTGAGGTAGGAGAATCACTTGAACCCAGGAGGCAGACGTTGCAGCGAGCCCAGATCATGCCATTGCACTCCAGCCTGGGCAACAACAGTGAAACTCCATCTCAAAAAAAAAAAACAGAAAAAATTTCTATTCAATAAAAATTAGAAAAAGGAATAAATGTAGCTGTCGCTGTTCTCAGGCAATATTTTAATTAAGTATAAAATCCAAAAGAATTGGGCTGAGGCCGAGGCAGGCAGATCATGTAGTTAGGAGATCAAGACCATCCTGACCAACATGGTGAAACCCCGTCTCTATTAAGAAAAAAAAAAAGAATCTATGGCTAAACTATTATAATTAATAGGTAAGATTAGAATAGTTACTAAAAGTCAAAATACAACAGTTCAAAGCATTTCTATACACCAACAATAGTTAAAATAAATTAGAATTCTTAGAATTGTTAGAACTAACAAACAAATTTAGTAAATTTGCAGGATACAAAATCAACATATAAAAATTAGTAGAATTTCCATACATCAGTAATGAACTATTTGAAAAAGAAATCAAGAAAGCAATTATAATAATTACAGTAGCTGAAAAAAAATGCCTAGGAATAGTTTAACCAAGGAGGAAAAAAAAAACCTGTATAATGATAACTATAAAACATTGATGAAAGAAATTGAAGAGAATAGAAATAAATGGAAAGATATTCCACGTTCATGGATTGGAAGGATTAATGTTAAAATGTCTATACAGAGTCAATGCAATCCTTATGCAAATGCCAACGACAGTCTTCACAAAAATAGAAACCATCCTAAAACTTATATGGAACCACAAAAGATCTTAAGCAGCAAAAGCAACTTTGAGCAAAAGAACAAAGCTGGAAGTATCACACTATTTGACTTCAAAATACACTGCAAAGCTATAGTTACCAAGACAGCATAATACTGGCATGAAAACAGACACACAGACCAATGGAACAGAATAGAGAACACTTATATAAATCAACACATTTACAACCAACTCATCTTGAACAAAGGCACCAAGAACATGTAATGGGGAAAGGACAACCTCTTCAAAAAATAATGCTGAAGAAATTGGATAACTATATGCAGAAGAATGAAACTAGACCCTATCTCTCACCATACACAAAAAAATCAAACTCGAAATGGATTAAGAACTTAAATGTAAGATCTAATCCTAGAAAACTACCAGAGCAAAGCAAAGGGGAAACATTTTATGACACTGGTCTAGGTGAGAATTTTTAAAATAAGAACTCAAAAGCACAGGCAACAAAAATAAAAACAAGTAAATGGGATTTGCCTCTGTAAAAGCTACACAGCAAAAGAAATAATCAACAGAGTGAATAGACAACCTACAGAATAGGGAAAATATATGCAAACCATGCATCTGACAAGGGGTTAATTTCCAGAATATATGAGGAACTCAAACAAACAACTCAATAGCAAAAAAAGAAAACAATCCCATTTAAAAATGGGCAAAGCACTTGAATAGACATTTCTCAAAAGAAGACACAGAAATGGACAAGGGCATGAAAAAATGTTAAACAACATTAACTGCCAGGGAAATGCACATCAAAATCGCAATGAGATAACATCTCTCTCTAACTAAAATGACTAATATCAAAAGGACAAAAAATAAATACTGCTATGGACGCAGATAAAAGAAACCATTAGATATTGTTGGTGATTATGTAAATTGTTATGACATTATGGAAAACAGTATGAAGATTCCTCAAAAACTTGACAATAGACCATATGATCCAGCAATTCCACTTCTGGGTATTTATCCAATGGAAATGAAACCAGAATATTAAAGAGATATGTTCACTCTCATGTTTTTTGCAGCACTATTCACAATAGCCACAAAACAGAATCAATGTAAGTGTCCATCAATGAAGAATGGATAAAGAAAATGTGGTATAGAAACACAAAAGAATATTCCATGTCCATTTAAAAAAGTGAAATCCTATCATTTGCAGCAGCATGGGTGAACCTGGAGGATAGTATGTTAAGTAAAAGAAGCCAAGCACAGAAAGACAAATACCACATGATCTCACTAATTTGTCTAAAAAAGCTCATATCAAAGAAGCACAGAGTAGATTAGTAGTGACCAGAAGCTGGAGAGGGTAGGAGAGAGGGGAATGAGAAGAGGTTGGTTGAATGCTTACAAAATTACAGTTAGATAGGAGAAATAAATTCCAGTGTTCTGTTGCACTGCAGAGTGGCTATAGCTAACAATATTGTATTGTATATTTCAAAGGAAGTAGAAGAGAAGATTTTGAATGTTCTTACCACAAAAAAATGATAAATGCTTGAGGTTATAGCTATGCTATATACCCTGATTTGATCACCACATGATGTATACATGTATTAAAACATCACACTGTACCCCATAAATATATACAATTATGTGTCAATTAAAATAAATAAAAAATTAAGATTCCATTTAATTAACTTTTTTTTTTAGACAGAATCTCGGTCTGTCGCCAGGCTGAAGTGCAGTGGCATGATCTTGGCTCACTGAAATCTCCGCCTCCCAGGTTCAAGTGATTTTCCTGCCTCAACCTCCCGAGTAGCTGGGATTACAGACATGCACCACCACACCCAGCTAATTTTTGTATTTTTAGTAGAGACAGTGTTTCACCGTGTTAGCCAGGATGGTATCGATCTCCTGACCTCGTGATTCACCCACCTCAGCCTCCCAAAGGGCTGGAATTACAGGTGTGAGCCACTTTGCTCAGCCTTAACATTTTTAAACTTCAAAATAAAGTTGTAAATCTAACAAAATATCTAAAAAAATCTCTCCACAGAAATTAAGATAATTAGAGAAGATCTGTATAAATGAAGAGAAAAAACACATTCATGGATTGAGAAACTCAATGATATAAATTTATTAATGTTCCCCAAATTAATCTATTTAATCAGTAAAATCCCAATCAAGATTTCAAAAGGTTCTTTGCTGAAAATGACAGCTCATCCTACAATGTATATGGCAATTCAAAAGACCAAGAAAAGCTAAGAAACTTGAAGAAGACAAAAATCTGCTAGATATCAAAACATTATAAAGCAATAGCAAATAATGCAGGGTTGTGTTGGTAAACAGACAGTAGATCAATGAAACAAAATAAAGAGCCCAAAAAGAGATCCATGCATTCATGGACAATAGTGGCACTGCAGAATAATGGGAAAAGAGATAATGTGTTCATCAAATAGTGTTGTGCCAATTAGATATCCATATGGAAAAAGTAAAACCTGGTTCCTATCTCTATGCATAAAAACAAATTCTAGGTAGGTTATAGATATAAGTGTAAAAATCAAATGATAGAGATTTTTAGAAGTTAATATAAAACTATATTATCTCAGAATAAGGAAAAGTTACTTAAACAGAAGACATGAAAGGCACTATTCATAAAGAAAAAAATTGACAAATTGGATTAAATAAAAATTAGTAACTTCTGTTCATTGAAAGGTATACTAATTAGTAGAGCAAAAAGGTAAGCCAGAGTAGGAGACTTTGTAAAACATACTTGATAAAGAGCATAGTTCCAGAAATTATTAAGAATTTCTACAAATAATAAGAAAAAACAGGAAGTCCAAGAGAATAATGGCCAAAATATTTAAACAGACATTATACTAGAGGAGATATGCGAATTATCAGTAAGCATATAAAGTTGCTCAATCATATTAATAATTGCAAAACTGCAATTTAAAGCCACACTAAGATAACACAACATACGTACCAGAGTGGCAAAAATTGTAAAGATTGACAATACAAAGTGCTGGCAATGATGTGGGTGTGAGCACTGCTGATAGAAATGTAAACTGATATAGTATAACCACTTTGGAAAGCAGCCTGGCATTATCTAATAAAGTTGACAATATGTTACTGCATATTACTCTCTGAACTAGGAATTTCACTCTTACATATAACCAATAAAAATGGGTGCATGTGTGCATCAAAAATTTGTACAATAAATTTGTAGTAACATTATTCCTTAGATCAAAAACTAAAAACAACTAAAAATTATATCAACAGTAAAATGGGTAATTTAAGGCATAGTCACAGAATGCAATATGCAATACTATTCAACAATGAATGTAGATGAACTATAACCATATAAAACAACATAGATGAATCTCCCAAATGTAAGTTAAGCATAAGAAATATGTTTCAGAAAAATACACACTTAATGATTCCATTTAAAGAAGTTTAAAAACAGGCACAACTAAATTACAGGGATGCATGTTTAGTGATAAAACTATAAAGAAAAACAAAGACATGATTATCATAAGAGCCCAGATAACCATTACTTTTTAGAGGATGGGCAGAGCCAATGATCAGACGGGTGTAATAGGAAGCTATGATGCTGCAAATACTCTACTTCTTGACTTGGGTAATGATTATAATGTGTTTTCTTTGTGAAAAATTATTGAGCTACATACATATTTTGGTTTTGTGCATGTCTTCGTGTGTGTTACATTTCTCAGTAAAGCAGCATTAATAATTCCAATTAAAACAATTTAAATAAGTTGTCTGTCCAAAAAAATCTTAATTAATGCATAAGTAGTACCCTCAACTCTAGTTGAGAACTTGGAAAATCTCAACAACCAGATGTTTCTGTCATGCTATGCAAATATTCTTTTGTATTCTATAAAACCATGAAAATAGCGATTTTGTTTAAAATGATTCTTGGGCTGGGCACAGTGGCTCATGTCTATAATCTCAAAGCTTTGGAAGGTCAGAGCATGAGGATTCATTGAGATCAGGAGTTCAAGACTAGCCTGGCCAACATAGTGAGACCCTGCCTCTACATATATATATATATATTTTTCTTTTTTTTTTTTTAATTAGCCAAGCATGGTGGCACATATCTGTAATCCCAGCTTCTCAGGCAGCTAAGGCAAAAGGATCACTTGAACCGAGAAGTTCTGGGTTACAGTGAGTTATGACAGTACCACTGCACTTCAGCCTTGACAGAGCAAGACTGTCTCTAGGATCAGTTAATCAATCAATAAATTCTTTAATATATATTTTAACAAGCAAATCAAAAATACAAATAAATAAGAAATTAAGTACTTTTAATAAAAGGACAAGTAGGTCAAGTAATAATAATTTTTTTATTTAAGAAAAAAAGGTCAGCATCTTCTCTACCACTTACAACTCCTAGCTGGGACACAACAATTGCAAATATTGGCTAACAATCCAGTACAAACTTAGATAGTCTCAGGCACTTTGAGGAGTGAAGAAGTGGTCAAAAGTTAATCCTTCTCTGTCAAGAGCATACAGTATAGATTTGTAGAAACAGGATAACTGCAGATGCAATGAGTTGTAAAACAATGTAAGTCTCAATTATTCATCTGACCATTTCGTCATGCAACAAAGAAATATTGGTTTTTATGCCCACCATGAGTCAAGCATTTTTTTTTTTTTTGGAGGCAGTAAGAAACATAAATATGGACGAGAGCAAATCCTCACCTAATATTAGATCATAAGGGCTCAGAGAAGAGAAACAGACAATAAGGCCTAACAGAGACAGAAGCTTCATTGAGACTGCAGGAAATGTGCTAAGCCTTCACTGGTAGATAGAAATTGGATAGAGTCAAGACAAAAAAGGGAATGGATATGTTGTGTTCATGTATTCAGTTGCAATAGACCAAAAGTTCAAAGAGAAATTGGGAGAAATAGGATGAATTTGTTTTTAAATGTAAAACCCTTAGCAGATGAGTCTAGAATTTAGGCAGCAGAGCAATGGGGATGAATTGTGTGAGCTTTCACACATGAGAGATGTCAAGGCATACCCATAATTACCTTTACTCTCCATTTCCTAGAGTTGACAAGTATTCATTGTGTATCTATTTTCAGTGGATGAGCATGGTGGTTAGGAGCAAGTATTCTGGAGCCAGGCCACCTGGGTTAGAACTCGCCTCCACCCCTTACTAACCGTAAGTGATCTGGGCACTTTCTTCATGTGGAAAATGGAATAATAATAGTATTGCCATATAGATATTTTTTGAAAGCTAAATGAATTAATCCATGTAATGCAATAAGACCAATGCCTAGCACAAAATGAATACTATATTATTCCGCTATAGTAATAATAATTATGTGTTTCATATTCAACATTACCCTAAACACGATAGTAGATGCATTTTTCTTAAAAGTCTCTACCCTCAAAGATTTTATAATTTACTTACCATGTATGGGGGTTGGGGAAGTGGCCACTTAATTATATGCTAAAAAAAAATTATGATGAAATGATCCAGTATATTGCTAAGAGAAAAAGAATAAAAGGAAACTGTAATACAGAACAAAAAGTCTAATCCCAAATACTGTATCTGTCTGTGAAAATAGATGTGATTCCCAAAATTGTAGAAAATACAAACAACTATCTCTGGGTAGTGGGATTATGAGTGATCTTAAGAAGTTTTATTGGATTATAAACTTGAATGAGATGCTGTAGGTATAATGGAATTCATGAGTTTGGGAATCATATAGAAGTGGGTAGCTATACCTGCTACACTTTTTGTCTGAAACCTTAGGAGAGTCTTTATTCCTTTCTTGTTTAAATGTTCTCAGCCTGTTTCTTCATTTATAAAATGGGAATGTACCTAGCACATAGCACACAGGAGATGCTTTACACACTGTAGTTATTTCTAGAGGGTACACTAATTCCCTCATAGCATTCATTGATAGCATCCATCCATCATTAGTGACACACTCTATCACCATAAGACCCATCCATACCATTGGCTACAGAACTTAACTAGTGCTAAAATATGATCACATTGGTCTCAGATATTTTTTAACGTTCAATTGTATCGCTTCTCAGCCTTTTGGCTAAGATCAAGTGTAAATGCTCAGTCGTGTTCAGGGTGGTAGAAAAGTGTGTTTTTCTTCATTTATTTGTCAAGAATTCACGTCTAACACTTGAATTTGATGTACTTGGTCCTGGACGAGAGTCATAGTAGGTATCTTGCTTGCCACAAAGTATGAAATTAATATTCCTTTTTAATTAATTAATTTACCCATTCATTTAACATCTATTCATGAATTGCGTTCACTGTGCTAAGCAATGAATATGAAATGAGTTTATTCCCAACCCATTTATTCTAGCCTCTTACAGAAACGACATTTGGTTCTGCTTGTGGTTTCAAAAGGAGACCTAAAACTATATTTACCTTTGACTATAAATAGCTCTGGAATAAGCACAAGTCAAATAAATTCCCACTGATTAAATCCTAGCAGCTCCTCTGTGACATTTCAATCTTTTCATGCTGTTTTTGAGCTATTTGAGTTGAGGTATTTGGGGTTTGCTTATTTTAAAAGCCAAGATCAGACACTCTCATGTTTTGTCACACTCACAGGCAGCAGTAGAAGTTAAATAAAAGCTTTAATTTAATACAAAAGCCATACTTTAAAAATAGTCTTAATGCAGAACTTGAATGAAATAATATAGAGTCTCTTTTTCTTCATAGCAGGTCTTCAGATAATATCTATTTCTGAAACCCACACAAAAATAGAAAGATTTAAGAAATGTTACCTAATAAAAATTTTGTCACCCACTTATTCTTTGCAGAGTTTCAACAGCAAAAACTGTAAAATAATCTAAACAATAAGATACATTTATAGAGAATGTAATAATAGAAGACTGGTTAAACTATTTCATTTGCACAAAGTATGATGCTACATAGTCATTGAAAATATTATAGACATAGAATATTTAAAGACATAGAAAGTTCTCCAAGATAAATTGGTACCTAAAAATCACTATTTCCAGGGCATTTCAGCCCCACCATTTTGACCCTGCCATTTTTGTTTCTGAGAAAATTTTGACCCTGAGGATGTTTATAATATACCTTAATCAGAATTAGGCCAGCTTTTTTTTTCTTTAATTTATTGTAATACTACAATTTCATTCATCAATAAGGTTTTGCTGTATCAACTTTTATTATTTTTTATCCTTGTGAGTTTTCTTTTGTGGTTATTATTTTCACCACATTCAGTACTACTGGTATTGATTTTTCAGGTACAAACATTGTCAAGATCTTATACTTCAATTAATTTTTAATCAATAACAAATTTTACAATGTGCGATTTAAGACATTGTCAGTTTTATTCCATGGAGGTTATTTGTGCCAATAATGTTTGAAGAAAATATATTTATTTCTTAGTTGATGCATGCAAAAAATAGTAAACAATTTAATAGAGAGAAGCAAAGGGGAAAAGGTTAAAGGAGGGAAAGAATGAGTAGAAGAGAATGAAAAGGCGAGAGAATGAGGAAAAGAGAAGAGACAATGAAACACACACAGAGAGAGAAAGTAGAACACATCTGAATAGTCAAAACAGGATCAAAATGGTGGGGTAGGAGTACTAAAATATAGCTTAATAATGCTATCTGTTCAAGCTTAATCATGCTAATCCTTTCCTTTGACAAAATGAATTCCTGAAAGACTCCTTCAGAACATTTTTGTGTTTCTTACTTTCAATCTCCCTACATACTGATTTGCATCAGACAAACAATGAATTTGCTGCAGCAATGAAAGATCTTTCTGCATGACTATTGAATAATCGGTTAAATTATGTAATATTTCATATTCTTTTCTCTACATGCTAACTGGTTAGCCTGAGGGTGTTCAACACAACATAGTATTTTGACATCAACCTACCTGGAGTAAGCAGAGGTTTTGTAGGATATGCAACATTCTATCTCTCAGTGTAAAATAAAGAAATCTCCATGAGATCAAAGACAAGGCTAAGATCAAGATAATGAGTAAATCAAATGCTAGATGTTGGTCTGCAGGTAATAGTCAAGGGCATGGAGGGGAATGCAAGGATAAGGAGGTAGAGCAGATAAGAACAGGGGTGGTATCCCCAATGGATATATTTACTTCTCTAAGCCACTCTGTGAACCAAGCCAGGATCTAAATTGTTCTCCTTTCATCCCCAGTCCCCATGTATGTAACTTTACTTCCACAAATTGTTACTTAGACCAATAGTGTTCAAATATCTCACCCCTTTTTTAAAAGCATGGATTCAAAACCTTATGCAAAAGCCCACATTTTCTAATCAGAAAAAGGTTGCTGTTCTATAGCTATAATGGGGAAAAAAATGGAGTAGGATTAAGGAGGCAGGGAATCCCACACACTCAGATTCCCTGCTCCTCCCTACTCCAAACACCCTACAGTTACCTCAAAAGGAGCCCCATAGAAGCTGCTTTGAACCCCACTGGCTTAGACTTTATACGCTATATTCTAGAATCTCTGAAGATAAATTTTACTAGTAGTCTTGCAAGGATAAAGATGCCACTTTTTTTTTTTTTTTTTTTGCTTTTTGTTTTTTTAACAGAGCCTCCAAAGTTGAACCAGCCTATTACTTTTTAGGGTTTGTTTTATTGTTCATTTAATGAAGAGAAGCAGATATTAAATAAACAAACAAGAAAAGTACTGGATAGAATATCTTTACATGCCCCTTGTGTATGTAAAGGTAATGTGATATGATAGCCAAAGTCTGGGTGGCTAATTTAGATTGATTAGCCAGGGAAGGTGCTTCTAAGAAAGTGCTATTTTATTTAAGCTGAGATGTGAATGACTAAAAATGGGCCAGTGTTCTGAAGATGAGAGGGAAGAACATTCCAGGTAGCAGGAATGGATACCGAAAGGGCCCTAAGATGAAACCAAACTGGGCTTACTCATAGAATAGAAAGTGAACCCGTATGGCTAAAGCATTTTGGTCAAAGGAGGACAATGAGGAGAAATGAGGCTGGACCTGTGAACCTCACAGAGCAATGATAAATTAGATGCAGTGAGAGACTGATAAACAATATGTCATAGTACCTCCATGGGATAAATGTTTCAACAAATAACAAAAAGAACAGCTTTCTTTTGGAACACAGAGGCACCTAACCTATACCAGGAAAAATGATGTTGACTTTGAGCCCTACAGAATAAGACGAGATGGCCAGACAAGGCAAAATTAAAAGGCACTGTAAGGAAATGTCTAGAATAACAGATAGTGAATTGCAGTCAGAGCCTAGAGTTGGAGGCAGGAGCGGTGAGAGATGTACCTGGATACATAAGCAAGTGCCAGGGTCACCAAGTGCCAAATGAGAGTCACCAAAAACTCAGAACTACCAAAAGTTAATTCTCAACTGAGTAGATCAAACAACAAATGCAATGGGTACGGAAACAACACATAACTCAGATGTAAACAAACATGTTAGAAAGTGACCCTCAAGCAGATCACCTGAGGTCAAGAGTTCAAGACCAGCCTGGCCAACATGGTGAAAACCCATCTTTACCAAAAATACAAAAATCAACTGGGTACAGTGGTGCGTGCCTGTAATCTCAGCTACTCAGGAGGCTGAGCAAGAGAATCACTTGAACCCAGGAGGTTGCAGTGGGCCGAGACAGCACCACTGCACTCCAGCCTTGGCAACAGAGTGAGACTCCATCTCAAAAAGAAAGAAAAGGAAAAAAAAAGAAAGAAAGAAAGAGGGAAGAAAGGAAGGAAGGAAGGAAAGAGACCCTCAAGAGCCTAATGTTTCAGACAATGAGGCCCTCTACCTTAATTATGTCTACTCCCCCACCCCCAGAAAAAAAAAGTTAAAAAAGTTATTCATTCTTCCCCAAGTTCAATCACAAGATTCAGTCCTTATCTGAAAATGTCTTACTTTGTGTTCACTGTTTTCAAGTGAAAGTCAATGAATCCCCACTGTAGTAGTCTGTTCTCCAAATACTTAGGCGCTCCTCACTGAAGTCTCTCTCATTTCACTGCCCTGTCAAATTCAAAAGTGGTTTGCTCTCTACATCCCATGTCACGCTTTTGGTTGTGGTTGGAGCAGTTAGTCATTAGCACTGAATTGTTTGGTCATTAAAATTTAAAATGCTTCATTTCCACAGTTCTGGTGCAAAGTCTTCGGGGGAAATTTTGGAGTGAGGTGTGTCCCAGGTACTCACCTGAAAAAGGGCTCCAGGTATATGGTATGTCCTCAGCATTCCTGGCCCCATCCCTTCTGAAATGTAGACAGAAAGGATGTATGTCACTTCCACACAGAAACTTTTAGAGCCAGGAGGTGATTTGCCATGTTTCCTTTCCTTCTGCTACAGTGATCAAGTGTTCCAGAGAGAGACTGCTCCAGCAGATGACTAGGAGTGGAGCGACAGCCAATCGGGAAAGGATGTGGTGTAGAAGATCTACCAGTCTCTAAGTCACTAAGATTTGGGAGCTGCTTGTTACTATAGCATAAACTAAACTAGCCTGTCCTGATTAATATATCCACAAACACAAACTCCCAGGACAGAAAGGATGGAACCAGGGATGCTGAGGACACACCATGCACCTGGAACCCTTTTCCAGGTGAGTACCTGGAGCATACCTCACTCTGGAATCTCCCCCCACAGATTTCATACCAGAACCATGGAAATGAAGCACACTGAATTTTACATTTTCATTCTCTCCTGCTCGTGACCAAACACTTCAGTACTAATGACTAACTACTCTAACCAAAAAAAAAAAAAAGTGTGACATGGGATGTAGGCAGCTTGTCTGCGCTCCGTTTTCACAGCCCACAGCTATAAATAATACCATTAGGAAAGCACACATTGCCTTAGATGGAAGGCACAAAGAAAAGCACTTTCTCTGATAGTTTAGCAACACATTCAGATTTCATGTCTCAAGGTAAAAATAGGCCTAACAAATGAATTAAATTTGGAAGCTGAGTTGAGGTGAAGAACACTGGCATTATGAAGCATGCCATAGGAGGAAAGAGAGACTTATAAGGCTCTGTATTCTCTCTGCTGGTGGGCAGGATAGAAGGGTGGAAAAAAGGATTTTCCTGAGAAATAAAAATAATCAGTGAGAGTCTGAAATTTAAAATATCATCCTTATTAAATTGGTAACCAAAAGAAACTCTGAAAATCATGCAAAGGACAAAATCAATCTCAACACACAGGGTTTTTTCTGTGTACTTTCAACATGGGGGTGGGTGAAAAAGATAAAAGGACAATAGATGTCAAAGAATGTTTGCAAATAATAAACTTCCAATTCAATAACACATGTTTTGATTGGTTAGAATTTTTTGTTTCAATAAAACACAATCATTTCTATTAGTAGTCTTCAGTGCTATTTTTCATGGTTCTAGTACCTAAGCAAAGGAAATGTGAGAAGATGCTATATTTCCCAAAAGATTGCTATTTTTTAACCATTAACCAGCTGGGCACATGACTCACACCTACATTCCCAGACTTTGGGAGGCCAAGGTGGGAAGAAGAATCACTTGAGCTCAGGAGTTTGAGACCAGCCTGGGCAATATACTGAGATCCTGTCTCTACAAAAAAAAAAAATTAATTAGCCGGGCATGGTGGCGCATGTCTGTATTCCCAGCTACTCAGGAGGCCAAGGTGAGAAGATGGCTTGAGCCCAGGAGGTTGAGGCTACAGTGAACTGTGATCATGCCCCTGCACTCCAGCCTGGTTGACAGAGCAAGACACAGTCGGAAAAAAAAAAAAAAAAAGCCATCAACCGATCAACCTTTTTTTTCTTAATGCTACAGTCTTAGTAGAATTTCTCTACCCTATACCATACGAGAATTTAAAAATATACTAAATTGTCTTCCTATATCAAAATATATGCTATTTATGTCAAAGTATAAATTGCATTTAACATTGAATTGTCGGCTTCTTGAAAGGAAGCATTATTTTTTGTTCTCCTTTAGATCCCTCTCAGGACCTACCTAGTACAGTAACTAATACCCAATTGGTGCTCAATACGTATTTTTCAATTAAATAGAGTGACTTTCTCTATCAGCCCCACTTTGCTTTAAGTAGCCTACTATCAGTAAACTGTACACTATGCTAATGGAAATTGGTGTAACTTTTATGCCAGGAAAACATCAGTAGACAGTGACAGCATATCCTAACTCTATGTCTAAATCTGCGGGCCTGAAATATTTCCTAAACTATACCACTGGCATCATCAGCGAGTGAGAATAACTCAATTTAATTATTCCACTGAACAGCTGAAGAACTGCCTGAATATCCCAAAAGTCCCATGGCCATAGTGATTTGTCAAGATCTCAGTTGTCCAAGCCCAGACCTTAAACACAGGTGATGCTTTTCCCAGAGATGGAAATGGCTTGGGCATGCAGCTGAGATAACTCTCAGTCATAATCATGAAAAAGCAGAGGACTTCTGTGTTCATTGTAGACACAGGCCTGAAACAACTTATTCCTGGATGTCTGGGCAATTCTTCTGGTCACCTCCTCCAAGCATAGAAGATCTAAGTAACCTGTCATCCCATGCAGTCAACAGTGGTTGTGCAACTTCTCAATCACCATGCAAGGTATTCTTGATTAATTTGTGAATAGTTCACTTCTGCTGCTGCTTCAAGATCAGCTAGCATGTTGTAGCATGTTAGGATAAGGCACAGTTTTAATATCATAAACTGAAATTTCAGTTGTAAGGAACTTTATGTTTTAAATTTATTGAATTATTAGCAGTGATTTCCAGAAGACTGAAAACCCCAATTTCAGCAACGGTGTTGCACAGTTCAACAACAGAACCTAAATTAAGATAAAATAATGCAGACTAGGCCCGGCACAGTGACTCACTCCTGTAATCCCAGCGCTTTGGGAGGCCAAGGCAGTTGGATCACCTGAGGTCAGGAGTTCGAGACCTGCCTGGCCAACATAACGAAACCCCATCTCTACTAAAAACACAAAAAATTAGCTGGGTGTGGTGGCGTGTGCCAGTAATCTCAGCTATTTGGGAGGTTATGCAGGAGAATCACTGGAACCTGGGAAATGGAGGTTGCAGTGAGCTGGGATGGCACCATTGCACTCCAGCTTGGGTGACAAGAATGAGATTGTCTCAAATAATAATAATAATGCATACTAGGGCTAAAAAATCTTGTTTTTCAGAATGAACAGACCATGAACTATATCATTTTTGCCTGGGGTTTAGTGACTTCAGATCATTTATGCAAAAACTTAAAACAGAATTGGAAATTTCAAATTTACCTTTCATACTGAACAGATTCAAAACACACTAATGATGCTTACTGTGTGTCATGCCGGACACAATGGCTCACACCTATAATCCCAGCACTTTGGGAGGCCGAGATGGGCAGATCACCTGAGGTTAGGAATTTGAGACTAGTCTGGCCAACATGGCGAAACCCTATCTCTTCTAAAAATACAAAAATTAGCCAGGCACGGTAGTGCCTGCCTGTAGTCCCAGTTACTTGGGAGGCTGAGACAGAAGAATCGCTTGAACCCCAGAGGTGGAGGTTGCAGTGAGCCAAGATCATGCCACTGTACTCCAGCCTGGGCAACAGAGCAAGACTCTGTCTCAAAAAAAAGTACTGGATCAGGCACCAAGATTAAATTATGTACATATGAGCAAGGTGTTATTAAAAGTTCATAGCACTTGTTAAATGTTGCATACGTTTATCATGCATTGCTTTCACAATCTGCATAGCATCTCTCCAACCCCAGAAAACAGATCTTCCAATTTTCAAGCTCAAAAATATTTTTAAATAAAGGCATAACTCGGAGTTAACCTCAATGAATGTGGTAGCTTAGGCATCTATATTAATATCATTGACAATAGGCCATTATTGATAAGACTATGAAAGGTCAAATTCTGCAGAGAAGGAAGAGGAAAAAGCCAGCTGACTGCAGAATCTGGATGTGGATTCATTCATCCGTTTTTTTACAAAATTATTTATTAAACGGATATTTATTGAGTCCCTGGTATGAACATATCCCTTTCTAGGCATTGGAATATCATGGTGAATACAGTTATAAGTCTTCCTCTATTTGCATTTACATTTTAGTGAAAGTGACATAATATAAGCTAGCAGGCAAATAAAAACATATAATTTCAGTAAGACTAAGTGCTACAATAAGGTAATAGAAACCAATTGATGTAGCAGGAGGCAAAATAGATGGTGAACATCTCAGGTGGACTGTATTTTGGCAGAAAGAGAAAACATACACACACACACACACACACACACACAATGAAGTTACATTTAGTTTCCATTTTAATTAAGCAAAGTACCAAGAATATTGCTGTAATAAGGGGACCGAAGGAAGAAGGAATGGATCCAATATGTCTTGGCAAAACTCCCCAACATTCCCTGACGTTTCCAAAGAGATGTTATAACTACCAGTGATACTATCGTATTTTTTGCAGAGCAAATTCAGGATGTATTAAAGAATTATCAGCTTCTGAGATGCAAAATATAATATACCAAGACAACAGCCTTGCAAGCTATATTATTACATTGAGAAAAAAATTCAGATCACTTTACTCTTTCCATCAGCATATAAAAAATTGAGTCTGGAAGGTTTAGATCATAGAGTTCTACCACGACGTGCCTACCTTCCCATCACAGCTAGGCCATCTCTATGGTAAACAGTGAGTGTCATAAGGGAAGTGAAAGGAAGTGTGTCCTTTTCTGGACATAAGATTGATGAAAAAAAGAGAGAAGAGAGGAAAAGAGACAAGTTAATTTGTGCCTCCAAATTTTCTTCATCTTGTCTTTGTCTAGGGTAAAGTAATGTTAAAAAAGTGAGATACCAATGAGATCAGCTACTCCAAATTGGAAGTTTGAAAGGGGCTACTTAGCAGAGTATCCAATCTGAGGCACAGTCACTGAAAGTAACCAGAGCAGTACCCTGTGGTTAGGCAAAAAGCCTTGAGCTTTAGTGTTCCCAAGTCAGACGCATTTCCCTGTTGCTTGGATTCAGAATAAGTATAATCCAGTAGGTTAACTATGGAGCCCACTAGAGCAAAGCATAAGGACCCCATAACAGAAGCTGAGTAGGACACCCAGGACACAGGGCCAGATGGAGGACCTGCCGGAGACTCTGTGGTTGATGCCAAAGCAGCTAGGGGCCACATTAACAGCATTGCCTGAGCCAAAAGAACAGTCCATAGGTTTATATGCTACAGTCCTCAGCTCTGAAAGCCAGGAGAGAACTTAGAGTTCAAGAAACCAAAAGCCATGACCTTGGGGCCCAGAAGACATCATACCTAAAGACCCCCAAATCTTCCTCTTTGCCCAAGGGCTATACAAGCTTAAGCAATACTCACCTCCACACTCACATGGACTCAATGTTGTAGACAGGGACAAGAGGCAATAAAAACTATCTGAGAAGGAATATTTTTATTCATATGAGAAACTAAATATTGCCGAAAGGGATTGTTTAAATTGTCGGATTGGGCTAATTTTAAAACATACTAGCAATTTAATTAAGTTTTCCCACAAACCAGCAGGTAGCATGTCCTAGACGAGACAGGCTCTAGACAAAATAAATCTTTGCACATCTAAATTGTGCTGTGAGTTAAATGCTGAACCCTGCTACAAAAGCTACAAGATTTGCCCAATTTCTCTCAGACTGCCTGTGGGGCTAATGTTCTGGGGATAGAGAAAGAGCTGCTGCCAGGCATGAGTCCAAACTAGGCAGAACTGAAATAAGTATTTGCAGAATAGTCACTTATTCTATTCAGAATTAAATTAACAATTTCCTCCTAAATAGAAAAGGCAGTGACTACTTTCTGAAGCCTAGATGTTTCACAGGTGTTGAAAATTTTTTTCCGGAGGTTGAAAGTCAGAGGCTTGACAATGCAAGGCACATGATCAGAGAGACAACACTTTCTAGAAATATAATGGTTTCAGGAGAGTTTGTTTATGAGGAAAAAGAGATGGGAATAATCAAACCTCCCAAAATAAGTATTTCTTTGCATAAATGTGGACCTCAAATTATTTTAGTTTCTTAGTTTTAAAAAATCACAAATTAACTGAAGAAGTAAATAAGAAAAATGCTCTCAAATATCAAACTTGGGTTTGTTTTAGAGAAAGCTAAGTATAATAATGAATAGGATTCAGCACTATAAGTGTGATTTTGATGACATCTCCTCATATTATAAAAGTCTAAATACTAAGATAAAATCAGATTAATGTACCTATATTTAAGAAAAATATTAAAACTGTATAAAACAAAGATTTTCTAAAACTAAAAGATTCTTTCTTCCAAAGAGAAAGGGGGAAAAAGCCAGTTCATTGAAACCATTTAAGAATATTTATTTCCATTTATGATCTATTTTCAAAGTTGTATAAAATAGATCTCTGCTAAAATAATTGAAAGTTATCTTGCTGACAAAAATACACCTCAGAAAGAAAAGAAAACAGTGGCATTGTCATTAGTCCTTTCCTGTTTCTGCCTAGTAAAAAATAAAAATAAAAAAGTCTGTTTCCATTGTTCTTCTAACACCTTTTTATAATCAGCTTTAGTGTTTTCACGGGATATTATGTTGCATCCTCTTGAATGACATAATATATCTATCTTTTATTCTGCAAATCAATCAAGTGTAACCTGTGGTTTATGCTTTCAAACTAAAGTTTTCCTTTTCGGAGCATGATTTGTTGTGAAGTAAGTCACTTGAAAGGGCTTCCAGCTTAGTTTTTAAAATGCCCTCTCACCCAGCAAAACTTTCCATACTTGTTAAATCTTATAACCTCCAGTAACCCTTAATACTTTGAGGTGAGGAGGTGACTGATCACTCGCACTTTCCCAAAAGAGTTCCCTGCTCCTACTTGCCTGTAATAATATTTTAATATTTAGCTTAATCTTCTTGCTCACAAATTACAAGCCTATAACCATTACCTAAAGAGTGACACTAGGAAACAAGGGTGTATTATTACTGCACCACTGCCCCTTAATATTTCCAATTTACTCCTTTCATGCTGGGCCTTTCCAAGAGACCTCATTTATTCTTAAATTCTAGGAACACAGGAGCTAAGAAAAGCTCTGTTGTGTGTCAGACAGTTCCAGATCTGGTGTTCATAGGGAAGGGGAAATCAAATGGGGCCATCCATTAACGGGTCAGTCCGGAGTCATTATGAAACCCCTGCCTCTTCAAATGACCGATGGGCCTTTTGTCCTTTCTTGGGCCGGGGCCTCTCAGACTGTAGGCTGTTTGCATTCAGTCAACACTTCAATTTTATAGGCCTGTGGAGCCAAAGATTACAAGACTTTTGAACTCCAGGCTGCCTTCTGTCTGGCTACACTCCCTGTTTCTGGAGCCCAAATCTTTTCTAACAACTCTACAAAAACAAGCAATTAGGATAAGGTCTGTTAAGCCTCTCCTTTCGACCTGGAGGTAATTACGTATTCAGAACCAACCAGTGGGGAAGCAGAAATAGCACTATCAATGCCTGCAGCTATTTAGAGAGGGATCCAAATGTGCTTCAAGGGAATGACCAGGACTGATACAGGCCCCTTAAAAAGGTTCTACTATTGTTTCACGGGAAGTTAGGCTAAATTTTTAAGGAAATAAACAAATGCAAAAATTAAAAGTGAAAAGAAAAAGTCAAGGAGACTTATGTGCTAGAGCATTCATTGATCTGGTAACTGTCTTCCTCCACTGGGTAACAGCACATCTGGTTTCTCCATGTACAATAGCACATACCTCTTTTCTTTTCTCGACTCACATTGTTAATGAACTCTAGTCCATTAACAGCTATGAAATTTTGTCTAAGCAATTTACATTAAATTAAAAACACAGTCTTTTTAGTTACTCAAAATAAATGATAAATAGTACAGGAAAAATGTATAATGTTCCTTTACTTTTAAAACTGCATTTTATGTTGAATCTAAGTAATATAAAAGTGATAATAGTAATTAATAAAATCATAATTAATTAATAATTAGCGATATACAATCAGCAAAGGGTCATCAGAGAAGGAAAAGAATTTTTTTATTCCTGTCAACAAATATTTATCTATAAAATATGTCAGTGGTCATTTCTATACTAATCTGGCATCTTTTCAAACAATTTGTAGTTTTTCTATAAAGATTTTACATGGATATGCCAACTATAGACTTCTTGGACCATAAGCATCATAAATTGTAGTAGAGCTACCACTCTCACCAAGAGAACAGGGAGTTCCTGATTTACTAATGGATTGTGTTTCAAAACCTCATTTTATTAAGCATTTGGAATGCAGAATGCAACTTCCCATAGAAACATTGTCATGACTATTCTCTCCAGTGGCTCTGCCTACTGGATCTTCACTCACACTCCATGATGTCCTAACTGACTTGGCTCATGCAGTTCCCTCCTCCTAGAATGCCCTCTACTCCTCCTTTTCCCACATCCAAGGCCAACTCATCTCCCTTACAACTAACTCAAATGCTAATCCACCAAGACGCCCAACAGATAAACCTATCATTAGATCCACAGAACTCCTAAAATATTCTTTATGTTCGGACATTTCAGTTGTTTCCATCTAATATTAATCCTACACCCTTTAACCTGTGGTAACCACCGCAAGGTTTCAGTGAGGTTGAGCTAGTCCCTATCTTCTAGAGTAAGGTTGATGCCAATGAAGATAATCCCATCTCCTTTGATTTAGTCATTGGTCCAGATAATCCAGACCTTAACCAATAGGGATTTAATAGTTTCCTGGCCACATAGGCTGGCTCAGGGGAGGTCAAATCAGCACAAAATCTTAGGACATATGACCAATGATTGTGGGAGGGAATTTCTTTTCTTAGATTTAAAAGTTAGGGATTGTAATGTCTCACACTGCTGTGGGCAGACATTTTGTCCATTAAGGAAGCCAACTTGAGGATGACGTTGACCCCCGAGGAGGGCAGTACTAACGGGTTCATAGAGGAATGAACCCAGAGCCCTGACAGAGCAAGTTCTGTAAGCCTGATGTACCTCTGAACTTTCCAGTTACAAAAGCCAATTGTTCCTTTTCTCATTCAATCCACTTTGAACTGGGTTTTGTTACCTCCAATGAAAGCATGCTGCTGATATAGTCTTTATCTCTTTCTGCCTCATATAATACTTTTATGAAACAGTTTTATATTTCCTATTGTACCAATTAGGTTTCTAAGAGCAATATCATATCTAACTTTTCATTGTATCTGCCAAGATGTCTAGCATATACATACCTATACGTATATATAACGTCTCATTAAATTGAACAAACTAACTCAATATTTCTCCAGTGAATGCTAGGTATGTGGGATATTAAAACATTTTATAGGGGAAGACATTTCTATATTTAAATAAGATTGACAAGCACTAGATTTTAAAAAGAGAAAATCATTTATTTACTATAGTATTTCTTCGTCTTCAGTATACTATACTAATGTGCATTGTGACAAAAAGTGGGATTGAATATATAATATTTCTCAAACTTATCTGACTCCTTATCTCTTTCACACTGAGCATCTTGAAGAACTAATGTTACAGAGAACATATTTGGGAAAATATTACTGTATATCATAATGTACCTCAACCATGCTAAAAGCTCCAACTTGATGGGCTTTGAGGAATAAGAAAAAAGAGAAAAAGGAAGTTTTCCCCTCAATTCCTGAAGTCCAAGGCCAGCCCAAAGAGCTTGCCCAAAGAGTAGTAGGGAGGGATAACAGTGCCCTGACCTACAATAAAAACTCCCTTTCCCCCCCAAACAATTTTGATGTCCAGAGGAAAACAATCTGACTAAATTGTGTGACATTATATGTAAAAAGCCAATTCTGTGTCTCCAATTCCTACAGATACTATACCTTTTAATATTTCTATTAGCATTACCCCCTCAAAAATATCCCTAGAGAGAATAGATGTTAATATTACAAATGGAAGTGTAAGGCAAACATTTTTTTAATAAAAAGTGATCATATTTAAATGAGATCATTATATGTCAGATCTTTGTATAAGAAATAAAGAACACTGAGGTTGTCAGAATCATTATCACTATCATTCGTTTTAATAATAGTTATTTTTATGCTATTCTCATCTGGTAAGCTTTGTTTACATAATTTCTCTATCATAATTAGGAATATTTCCCTAAGGAGTACTCTGTTCCCAACAGTCTTCTAAGGTTGCTCTATTCCTATTGGTTTTTGTTGCAAAACAAATCACTCCAAAACTGAATGGCTTAAGCTCTTCATGACCCAAGAGACTTTGGATCCATCAATTCCAGCACTGTTTTGGTAGTCCTTCTAATCCTTATGACCCCTGTTCCACGAGCCTGGTCCTCCTACGCCCCAGGAGCTGCCTCAATCCTGAGCCATGTGTGATATGCCCAGACATGCCCTGCTTACTGCTGGCTGTGATTCTGAAAGCCTACAGCTGCTAGAGACAACTCTGTCCCAATAGATGTGGGAGCAATAATGAGGAACTTAGAAAATCTGGCCAAAATGAGCATTTCCTTATTAGATCTCCATCTACAATCAACAGTATAATAGCAGAGGATATTTCTTGGTGAATTTTGATTCACCAACATCTGTTGAAAGTATAATGGAATTTTTTTTTCTCAAGACATTGCTGTGATTAGACCTAGTATTGTAAATCACCTACTAACCCAGGAAGTAATAGAGTATAAAGGAATTTTCCTGGTCTCACTTGAAGAAAACTTATATCCCAAGAGGAAAATGTAAAAAGATTCAGCAGATTGCATCTTTATTCTTAATTATCTCTTACATGAGCACCATCAGTTTAGCTTACAAACTTGACCTTTATCCATTTAGGAATGTGGTACAGGTATCATTTGAATTTTTGATAGTATTTTTAGCTTTGATTCCCTCTGCAGTGAGATGGTTGTGAAACAGTTTGCTTAGAGCTGTTCTATAAATCCGTGGTACCAGCATACCATCTTGATTTACCTTTTATTGATTAAATTTCTTTACCAACGAGGACTTTTTGCTTTGTAACAACAATTTCAGGAGTTTTATGTCATGCAGCAATATCAATCACACGATTTAGTAAAGCAAAATTTATAAAAACTGCCTTAGATCGCTAGCTAGTCATTCAGATTCTTTTAAGCATGCAAAGATAGACTTTTGAAAAATTGCTGTAGCATTTAAGATTTGAATGGATTAGTAAATGTGGTATTTTAAACAAACGTGCCAAAAAGTAGATATTAAGTGGCATATAGCACCAATGATTTCTTATTTCTCTTAGTTCTGGTCTGAGGCAACTTGACACAAACCAAAGGTCTAAGATGGCCTCACTCATATGCCTAAGACCTCAGCCAGAAATGCTGAGATGGTTGGTCTCTCTCCACATGGTTTCTTATTCTCTATAAGCCAGTTTAGATTGCTTCAAAAGGTGGTCTCCAGGTTCCCAGCAACAAAGGAGCAAATCTGAATGTGCAAGTACTTCTCAAATATCTTCTGTGTTATGTTTGATAATGTCTCATGGGACAAAAAGTAAGCCAAGTGGTAAACCTAAATACAAGGAGTAGAGAAATAAATTCCCCTGTTTAGTGGAGAAGTGGCAAGTCACCGGTAAAGGGGCCTTTGTATAGGAATGGAAGGAATAAGATATTTCTTTGCAAAATATCTGCTTAGCTACTGCTCTGGCTACCGTAAAAACTGAGACAAGCATTCCCAGCTGAGCTCAGCACAAATTGCTGACTCACACAATTGTGAGCAAACCAATAATTGCCATTTAGGCCACTAACTTTTGGGGCCATTTGTTCTACTGCCAAAGCTAACTGAAACAACTTCTGAATCCATATGGCAGGTAAAAGTTCCAAAATTTTCTCAGTTTCTTTTATAAAACTCATCTTTTTTTTAATGCTGAAGAATTTTAAATTAGAGACATCATGTAACTTTCCCCCACAATTTCCAGTAGGCAGGATGGATAACAAAGGGTTATTCCCACATGAAACCCAAGTATAAATTAGAAATTCTACTTGGAAATTGGGGCATGCCTCTCTTGCCCCATTCACACACTACTCACCAATGAAGAGAAGGAAGATAGTTTTTACGGAACAATCACAAAAACAAAACACATGTTTGGCTTAGAAATTTTGTAGGAGAAACTATGCCTTGACAGACAGCAGCACCTGATATTGGACTTCCCAGCCTCCAGAACTGTGAACCAATATATTTTCGTTCTTTGTAAATTACTAATTGCCAGGTATTCTGTTATAGCAGCACAAAACAGACTAAGACATGCCTTCATCCTGAATATGACATAGTAGTGCCAAACCATAAGCTGTTTATTTTCTTATAAAAGTGCTCAGAATTCATAGGAAGGGTTGAAGGGCAAAGAAAATGCAGGGAAACAAGAGAAGTTGGCAACTCTGTTCCTACTTTGAATTTTAAAAGAAAACATTTCTACTTTCCCTGCTTGCCATGACTCAAACTGCATTTTCAAACTAGTTCTTCATCAGAATGTAGCAGAATAAGTGCCAATACAGATTCTAGCACACCTGGTTTCTAGTTTTGTTATCAACTCGCTGCTTGTCCTCAAACAAGTCCTTTGATCCCTCTGGGTCTGTGACTTCTCAGCTAATGAACTGAAGGGTCAGACTAGCTGACCTTTCTAAATGTTGGTCTTCTAGAAGTTAAATGAAATAACTGTCCCAACTTTGTACCAAGTACTCTCAGAAAGCTGGTCAGTGTAGAATTGTGGCCAAAAATGTGAACGTTGTTAACAAAAGCTGGACCTGAAAATGGTCCAGCTCAGAACTAACTAGCTGTAATATCTTGGGCAAGTGTCTTAAATTCTCAAAGTCTGTTTTCTTATCTGTAAAATGAGAACAACAACTGTATTAGGATATATGAATTATGAGATAACTTATAACATGTTCAGCATTTGCCTGGCACATTAGCAAGTGCTCAGGAAATGTGTCTTGTTGTTGTTGACAAGAACCTAAACCATGTCTGTTAATCCTGTCTATACTGTCATAAAGTATGTAAGTCAGGTCACATGTTCAACAGAGAGATCCTAAAGTCATTCCCTTCACATTTGCTTGGACCCCAGCTCTGCTTAAATGTTCTGGGAACAAAGCAGAACTTAAACATCCAAACACAACAGAACATTCTAGATTCACTGCTCTCCCTACCCAAGCTGTTTCATTTCCCCTTATTTAAACTCTTGATTTCAAGCCCAAGGAAGAAAAAGTTTCAAAACCTAGGCTTAAAAGAGACAGAGACAAAAAACAGGCCATATAGACAAACTGTTTTTTTCTCCAATTTGTGAAGGAAGTCTAGCCCCGGCTCAGAGCAAAGAGTGTCTTCCAGGCATTGATTGAAACAGGATAGTTGGTTAAACCAGCAATTCTGGTCTTTCTATCTTTTTCCCTCATGTGCAAATTATCAAAGAAGCAAATGATGCCTAAGACATCAAGATATTTTTATTTTCCACCTCAAAACAACTGTATCCATTCACAAAATGAGAAGTGATTGAGATCATATTTAGGCAGAAAGACTGCCTCTCAATCTTTCAGGGTCCCCATTATTATTGCTAAAGATAATAACAAAACAATAATAATAATGCAGGGGTTATAGGATAAGGAGAACTCTCATCACCCTAAGCCAGTAGACCCAAGAAAGAATGTATACAGAGGCAGGGCCAGGGCAGGAGAACAAATGAATGCCCACATATCAAATGAATAAATAATTAGAAGTTAGGGAAAGAAGTGAACAAATGGCTAAATAAAATAGATTCTATTCTTCTGCTCTGATAACTATAACTTCTTAATAACAAGAAAGGTCAAGTTCAAATTCAGTCTCTTTGGACACCTCAGAATTCCTCACTGGAACACGGTGACATGGGGAGACTACTCCCTGATCTTTGCCCTCTGCCTCCCCACTTCCATCTCTCCTACGTCCATCCTACACCACAAGCAGCCTCAAGGGCACAACTGGGGGTAGTTCAGCCAGCGCTTGGCCATTCTACAGGCTAGAAGCTCAGCCATTCTACAGGCTAGAAGTTCTCAAAACTGGGGAAATCTCAGGGAAGTAATCTCAGTATCTGGAATTGAGCCTGGGAGTTCCATTGTCCTTGGTATCTGGAACATGATCTCAGAAGAGGAACTGAGCTTCAGATGGGTTTGTCCCCTTGACCTCTCAGGATCTTTGCCCCTTTTATCCCAAGGAAGGTCAGGCCAGGGCCCCCTTGAGGATAGAACCCAGGGCAGGGGCACCTCTTGTTTTGGTCTCAGGGCAACACTGAATAAACCACAGCCTTTTCCCCTGAATCATCCCAGATCTTCATCCCAGAGGACTGTGAGATCCCTCTGCACCCCTTCACACTCAGACAGATGGCCCATAGAAGTTCTCTGTGCTGTAACTACTTTTAGGTGACAACTGTCCTCCCACAACCTTAGCCATAAATCACTAACAAATGTCAGGCAACCAACTTCTTTCTAATGTCTCATTCCTGACATTATTCTATAGTCTGAAACCAAAGCCCAAGTTTCTCATTTTCTCCAAATTTGGAGAGCATGTCTTTTTTTGTTTGACATTTTATCCTGCCCCTGGGTGCTTACTCTTTCATCTTCCCCCCAATAAAAAAACAGATGCTGATGATGATAGACAGACAGATAGATACATACATACATACATACATACATACATACACACACACCATATGCATAAAATGACCATCCTAAACTCATTACTCCTCCCCATTTCCCATAAAAAATCAGTTCTAACTCCCACTTCCCCTTCTTGATTAATAATTACTCATACCCAACTTTGTATCTTTATTCCTGGGCCCTGGTTATTTCCTGATTTTATAAATATTCCCTTTTCTTTGCTATTATCCCTGCCACTAGCCCTAAGACTAAAATCAACTCAAGCAAAATCACCAGTGTTACCATTATCAGCCGTTATCTGTTCCTCATGCACTCCTCACCCGCTTTCTCTCTTTCACTGAGAATTATATGTTGTCTCTCCTTTGTCTGTTTCACTCATACTTCTCTGTGGTTTCTGATACAACCCTCCTCTGTTCTAAGCAGAATTTGTTAGAAATTCTTCTCAACCAGAATTTGTTAAGAGCCTTCTTCCTTACAGGCAGTGTGAATTGTCACCAGGCAGACGCATAGGGACTTGCCTCAGGCCCCAGGATTATTTCTCTCTTGCAATCATCCTTTTATTATCTCCTACCCCGAGGCAAGGCCAGTTCTAGAAAGAGCAGGGTGAGCAATAGGGCGAGCTTCATGGGTGTGCAGCCTGTGCTTAATGCACCATGAGCTTAGTGTACTGTTGTGATGTCACTGTCCTACAGTTCATAAAAGCTCTGTCTTTGAGCCTTGGTTTTTTAAGCAAAGAACAATGGGATAACGTTGCATGCGAATGAGCAAAGCAGAGACCCACACAATGCGTGCTCACCATTTATTACCATTCCATTCACACAGAGCATTTGCAATGCCCCTAAGCCCAGAATTCTGGTGGGTCTACAGTGTTTGGGAGATCAACACTTAGAGTGAACACAAGGCAAGCATGTTACATCTATGACTGAGTAAGTGCAGGTGCTGACTATACTTTACATTCTAACCAGAACTTGCTTCTAATGTAGAAAGAAAGCAATGGCATTCTAAGAAGCCCAAACAACCAAGGAAACTTATCATATCTTTTGTTACTCTTAGTACTTTCCTGATATTAGCCAACCACTTATCCTGAAAATGATCATATAGAAAAAATGAAAAGATGGGACAACCAATAGTTCCTTTTCCTTTAGTTCTTCCTTACTCATCAGTAAGCACAAGGTAATGTTGGTAGAATGCTGCATAGCACGAAATACAAACAATTGAATTAATTTTGTGTATCATTTCCTCTGTTCTGGTAAGAACAACTACTAATGCACGTATGAACTACAAAACACATGTATGTATAATCAATTCTTCGTACAAGTACAAGGCTCCTATAGTTGCATTTAACACTGGCATTGCACAATATAAAGATGAATGAATGGTAAAATTCATGCTAATAATTTTAAATGCGAATGCTTCTTTACTTAGAATTATATCAAATAGCACATTTAAAACACCATTACAAGTTGAGAGCTAGCTGCAGAAGGATGGAAAATGTCTTATATTTTAGGACCTTCAACTGTACCCTTTTTTTCCTGCAATTTCAACAAGAGGCCCCACATTTTCTTTTTGTACTGGGCCATGCAAGGTAGCCATTCCTGGTGAACAATGAAAAGAGATTGAGTGGGATGGAGGCTGGGATAGAAGGGGTCAGAGCTGGGCCACAACCCAGCAGGGTGCAGACATTTGTCTAAATGCCCTTTCAGACACCAGCACCCCATACCCAAACCCCTTAATTGGTATTCTATCTCACTCAGATTTAACACCAAAATTCTCACCTTGACTCTATCCCACCAACACTCCCCTGCCCACCTCTCTGATCTCCTCTCCCACCTCTCACCTCCTTCCTCAGCTCCAGCCAGGCTATCTTAATTGCATTTCTTCTAACATGACAAGTATTCCACCCTGGGACCTTTGCACATGCCATTGCCCCTCCCTAGAGCTGCTTTGTCCACAAATATATGGAGCACCTACTTCCTCAATTCCTCAGGTATCTCATCAAATGACACTGTTAGAGAGAGGTGTTTCTTGATGACCTTAGATAGACTGGCAATACTTTACTCATCTTTCTTTAATTCGTTCTCAGCACTTTTCACCACCAAACGTATCATATATGATTTGTTTCTATCTTTATTCTTGGTCTCTTCCACCAGAACATAAGCTCCATGAGGGTGGGGGCTTTCTCAGTTTTATTCACTGCTATATACTCAAAGTAGGACAGTGTAAATATTTGTTAAATGAATGAAGCTATACACTTCCTAAAGTATGAAGTCATTTAGATTGAGATAAGAAAAGCTTATTTAACATGGAGGCATTAAAGCTGGAGGAGCTTTCCTATTACAAAATAATCTCTAACTTGGATCCACAAATGGTGCCTGATGTCCCAAGTCAGGAAGCATTCTGTTTAAGGAAATGCATCCAAACAGGGTGCCAAAAAGCCTGGGGCTGGGAGGGAGGAAGTGGCCCTTGCTTTTAATGAGCTGTGCAATCATAGGCAATAACTAGAACCTACTAAAAGTTCAGGTTATTCAGCTATAAAATGAACATGATTTAATGATACCTGTCCTTCTTATCTCACAAGTTTCTATGTGTGATAAATGAGAGAGTAAACATAAACATCATTTTGCAAAGCTGAAATGTTAAAGAAATGCTAGGGAATCCTATTTGCCCTGCTAATTAAGGAAACAGTGGGTGGTGGGGAGGAGGAGTCCTGGTGGAGGGGAAAACAGGGCTGTTGGGCCATTCTGAGACTGGTATTTCCAGAGAATGGAATGAAAGAAGCAATGCAGAACAGCAGATGCGGGTTCCTGTTGATCTTTCACAGGGTGACCCCCATACATCTCCCATTTGACATGAATGTCACCGAGCCCAATTAGAATTAGCCTTTCACATAACATTCAAATTCCTGGACTTCCGAGGACAGCCATATAAGGGAGGAACAGCCACAGCAGATAAGAGGAGAGGAATGGAGAGGCAAAAGGTTACAGAAAAAAATGGAGATTTTGACATTCCCCCACACAAAGGACAAGATGTCTCAACAAATCCTAGAATTTTGGAAAAGATTTAACTAAAGAATATTTATCCAAGTGGCAGGCCCTTCTTTTTCCCAGAATTTCTCTGTGTGGTGGAGTATTTATTATTATTATTTGTTTTTATTTCCAGACTGCATTTTTTTGTGTTTGGTTTTTATTTGTTTTGTCTTGTATTCATTGAATTTTTCATTTCCTTTGGCTCTGCTCGCTATACAAGCTGACATATATACCCAGCACCAAAGCTACTCTGTGCCCCCCAACTTAGCCTAGACACAGAGCAGAACTCCTCATGTGAGGGTGTTCACCTCCACTAGAATATATTTTTAAAATTCATTTTCACAATGCCCCTGCAAAGATGGTGAGTGTAGAAAATCAAGTTGCCTGTGATTTTAAATCAGGAAACTGAAGCATTTTTAAGTTTCCCTAAGATGTTTTAAACAAGGCTTTCTGCTAATTTCAGGGCTCCAGATCACTTAAGCAGAACATTTTTTAAAAAAAATAAAAATGCTTTAACGTGTACCGAAGTAGGGAGGTAGAAGAAACTGTCAAAAGTGGGCAGCCTAACAGCTCTCCTGACAAGGGAAGCCCTGCACTCTATTTTTAAACTGACCTGTGTAATTTAGGAGAGAAGTCATCGTGTCTCCTGATAAAGCTTTTGGGGGCGACTGGTGGATAAGTTTGCAGTGCTGGAAATGGCAGTGCCACCCACACTTAGAAGGCAGAGCTGCAAGATTCTACCTTTTCATAGAACTGGAAAGAAAAAGAAAAAAAAAACACCAAAAAGTGTGCATTTCCTGAGTAAAATGGAAGCAACCTCTAAAAGAGAAAATGCAGAGGCCCCCAGATCTTCTGAAACAGGTGTGAATACCACCTTATTGGTGTCAGTAACAAAGAAGAAAGGTTAGTGATGTAAAGCTTAAGTGAGTGGCATGGAGTAGAGAAATACTGGTCGTGGACATAAATAAATACGGTTGTATAATGTAATTCCATCAAGAGAGATGGCGCAAACATGATCGTTTCGACAGTGCCTCCGACACTCCAATAACTGGTCCTTAGAAGGATGGTGAAGATTGAGATTCATCTCCACAAAGAAGACACAAAATAATTTGGCACAGGGATGTATAATCTGAGTTATTTAACCTCTCCGAGCTGTGGTTTTCCTCCTCTTTAAAATGGACTGTAGCATTGCACTTTGCAGGAATACCGTTAGAGTTAAATAACAGCACAGAGTAAGCAACACTTAAAAACACAGGGAAAAAAACTCACGCCCTGAGCATCTGCCAGACCTTGAATTGGTTGGAAGGGCTCTCAGTATGAGGAATCAGAAGGGGTTTTCTTGGGGGCACCACATTATTCTTCTTTGGCAATCAAATAAATGACCCAGCTGCCTACTCAAGCTTCTGGTTAGACTGATGCCTGGTCCTGAATTAAGATCTGACAAAGATAAGTCAGTAAATCCCCCTCAACACCCACCATACACATACACACTCTCACTCTCTCTCTCTCTCTCTCTCTCTCTCTCTCTCTCTCTCTCTCTCTCTCTGTCTGTCTCTTTCTCTCTCACCCCAGGCCACAGCCAAGAGCACATGCTGTGCCAGTGCCCAGCCTTGGGTGACCGACCCCGACATGGGCCCCAAAAGGCAATTGTTTGACTGAATGGAGTCTCTTATTAAAAATTAATTTCTGTCAAACCCAATTGCATATGAACACAGCCTCATTGTGTGATCACTACCGTGATTTCTGGAAACAAACATAAGCCCTACTGTTGCCAAAAGCAAGGGGCAGTTTAGGACAGTTCTGAATCTTTATCTACAAATGCAGCCAGCGGATTCCCCGAGGCTCACAAAGGCATTTGTCCCCTGGAGGACAGAGACCAGCTCCATTATCCTCTACTGTTCCTCCATGCCCCACACCCACTCCCTGGGGCATAGTCATAGAGACCAGAGAGCACGCTCCTTAGTGCAAACACAGTACAGGTTCTGCCACTTCTAAGGGAGTGTGCTTAGGGTTTCTCCTCTGTAAGGATAAAATAATGATAATGCCTGTAGTCCCAGCTACTCAGGAGGCTGAGGCAGGGGAATCCCTTGATCCCGGGAGGTGGAGGCTGCAGTGAGCTGAGATCACACAGCCTGGTGACAGAGAGAGACTCCGTCTCAAAAAAAAAAAAAAAAAAAAAGATAACATTACTACCTAACCCTCAGGATCAACGTGGGAGAAATGAGATAGTGTAAGTGAAAGCATCTGGAATACAGAGAGCAGGTGCTCAATAGCACCTGTCCTATTCCCACAACACCCTGCCCTGGGTATTCCTGTACCAGGATATTGCCTTCCACAACGTTTCTTCTAAATTTAGAGCACTAAATGGGAATGGGAGTAATTTTCTTGATAGTAATGGGTTGAAGAAAACAGAGATCCGAGGTTAAAATACTCTAGACCAAATTTATGTATCCTAGACATCTCTAGTAAAATTTGATTTTTCTCTTCTACATAAATGATTTCTTCTACTTCTGTCATGAGATGAAGGAAAAGCAAGAATTAAAGGTGGAAAGCTCATCCTGTCCTCCTCTTCTCCCTACTTTGCATATTTTCAACTTTTTTTTTTAGACGGAGTCTTGCTCTGTTGCCCAGGCTGGAGTGCAGTGGCTCGATCTCAGCTCACTGCAACCTCCGCCTCCTGGGTTCCAAGATGAGAGTATTGCTTAGCCCTGAAGCTTGAGACCAGCCTGGGCAACATGTTGAGATGCTGTCTCTACAAAAATTACAAAAATTAGCCAGACATGGTGCCGCATACTTGTGGTCCCAGCTACTCAGGAGGCTGAGGTGGGAGGATCACTGGAACCTGGGAGGTCAAGCTTGTAGTGAGGTGAGATCATGCCACTGCACTCCAACCTGGGTGACAGAGTGAGACCTTGACCCCATCCCCTGCCAAAAAAAAAAAAGAGTCTACCAAGTACAGGGCACTGCGCTTTCTATATGCATTTCATTAATATGCACAATGTTTCTATTTGTTCATGCATTCTACAGATATTTATTGACTATTTGATATGTGCCAGACACCATCCTAGGTGAGGGGTCAACATTAGTAATTATAAGCTAGGTATTACTGCTCCTATTTTATAGTTGAGAAAACTGAGTTTCAGAAAAGTAAAGTAACTAGCTTAGCATCACAGAGTATTGTTAAGCAAAAATGTCCAACCTATCTTAAAGTCTAGTTTTTAACAACTATACTACATAAAAGGACACTAAGCCACAAAGATGAAGCAACAGAGTTGAGCCAACATTTAGAATACAAGCTGCTATACAATAGCAACAAAGACAAATTGCCATGGGACCACGTTAAATTAACTCCTAACCTTTTCAAAGAATTCAGAAAGTTTCTGAGAAGAGGTGACTTTTGAGCTGAGACTTGAAGAACAATTTGCTAAGAACGGTGGCAAACACATCATCACATTTAAAGTGCACAATAACCCTAGATAAATTAGCATTTGCTTCTTTCATAGAAGAGAAAACTGAGGTCAAGAGAGATGAAGGGCCTTGCTTAGAATCAGACAGTTACTATGGTATATGCCAAGGTCCATGCCAAGCATTTCACAGCCATTGGTCTCCTGACAATCCTGAGGTTTAGGCAGCACCACCACTAACATTGCTGCCACTTGGTCTTGCCTAGGTCTTGGCAATAGCTTGTGCATTAGTAGTGAAGCTGGAATATACACCCAATTCAGCCTTACTCCCAGGCTCAATAGATTCTGTAAAAGTTTTTTTGCTTATGAATCCAAGTCCTGGGTTCTAAAGGGAAGAGTGACCTTAGGAAAGAAAAAGATAAAATTAATTTATTTAGGTACGTGTCAAGAAATCTGGTCTGACCAGGCACAGGTGGCTCACTCCTGGAATCCCAGCACTTGGGAGGCCAAGGCAGATAAATAACTGGAGCTCAGAAGTTCAAGACTAGCCCGGGCAACAAGGTGAAACCCCATTTCAACAAAAAATACAAAAATTAGCCAGATGTGGTGGCACGCGCCTGTTGTCCTAACTACTTAGGAGGCTGGGGAAGGAGGGTCACTTGAGCTTGGGAAGTCGAGGCTGCAGTGAGCCATGTTCATGCCACTGCACTCCAGCCTAGGCGACAAAGGGAGAACTTGTCTCAAAAAAAAAAGAGAAAAAGTAAAAAGAAGATAAAAAGAAATTCCTTCTTCCCACCAAAACCAATCTCCAGTGCACCTAAAATAAAGTAACAAAACCCTAAAAATGCTGATTATCACCTCAAATTAAGGAAGAGGCTTCAAAACATTTTTTTCAAACCTCACTTCTCCCCATTCATCCCTACAGGTTGATTTATGCACACTTCTTAAGCTAAGTCAAAGAATTGGCTTAATCCTAGTTTCCCTTGGAAAGTGTGACTCAAGGCTGCCTGAGCTTCCTCTGTCCTTTTGTGACCTCCTGATCACCTGGGAGTTCCATCCACTTTGGTTAGGGCCTCTCTGAGCCTTGAATCTACACATCAGTGGGATTTAGTTTTCCTTTTGCTTTAATGGCTTCTCAGAACCTTACTCATGTAGCAATCTCATCCACTTCCTTTCTCGTTTCTCTGGTCCTTATGGGAGATAGCCTACCTCTCCTTCCCATGCAGGCAGGTTCTCAGGGTCAATGGTAATTTATTTATTTACAGTTCTCCTTATGTTTTGTTTGGTTAGCTTTCATTTATTTATTTATTTATCTCAGGTGGAGGAAAAAGCCATATTGTGCTTTTGTTGCGCTAGGTTACTTCTTTGGGTATCAGTTAGTAATCCTTCCACTTCTCATGTAACCCCGCCTTTTTTGTATAATTATAGGTCTCGCCTCACCAGACAGTTATACTTTAAATTGCTTTATCTTTAGTCTGAAGAAATGGTCTTGAAAATTCAGAATCAATACAAGAATCATGCTACTAGATTAGTATCACTAAGACTCAACATCTAAAAATGAAATATTTAAAAATATATACACATATATATATGTTTTAAAAAGAAAGAAGAGAAACAGAAGAATTAGAAAATTTTGATTCAACTGGCTCATGCATGCACCTTTCCTATCTGTCCTCCAAGGAGTAAGGGAAAGACTTCGGTAAAAATAACCACCATCAGCAAAAACCCACAATTCTGAAGCACAACCACAGAAAATGCAAGGGATATTTGGCATAAAGAAAGTAAACTTCACAGAAATTGCACGTGGCCGTGCGAAGAATTCTACAAATTTAACAAACCACAAAGAATGTATTGACCAAATTTTGTTACGAGTTTTCAAAAGCCTCTCACATCTCTCAATGGTCTCCAAAGTAAACACATTTCCCACACTGTACCATCCATTACTATAGTTTTGAGTTTCTGCTCTGAAATGATGCAATCTCCCACTCAGGATGGTTTCCTAAATATCTTTCCCAAATGATGTAGAAACAGAATTCAACATCACTTCTTGCATTCCTCAAAGAACATGTCATGCAGGGCTGCACGTTAGTGGCCATAGACCAGGAAATATTTCATAAACAGAATTTGTACTCCATTTATTCTGAGTTTACTTTCAGAAGCCACTTATCTCTTTTAGAAGAACTTCCCTTGCCAATTACCTTTTGGAAAAGGCCTGGAAGAGACACTCCCTGAGGACGTGCAGAATCCTAGGTCAACAGCATATGCAGTAGAAATAAATAACTAAACTATCTACATCTTAGGATGGTCCCTTTCCTTCCTAAGACAATCAGTCTTTTCAGAGCAATCGAAACGCATATGCAAATGTGCACACATGGACATGAGTGTACAAATACACACACATACACACTGCAATGTCTCCTCTGGTACATTCTTTGGTATATGACCATCATTTCTTCTCTAATAATTGTGATTAAAATACCCAAAATAAGTAATGTCTTTGGAGATGAAAAGGCTCTTAAAATTCATATTGTTCAATGCTCTCATTTTGCAAATGATGAAGCTGAGGTCCAGTATGTTAAATTTATCCCAAAGAATTTATAGACCCCTAGAATTTTCAGATAAGATTCGAATTTCTCCCCATGCTATTCTCCTCTTGAGATCTCTTAGCGGAAATATCAAAAGCTCTGAGGTCAGCCGAGCCTGGTTTAAAATCTCAGCATTACTGTTTACCACTTGGTGATCCTAGATAATTAGTCACTCTAAGCCCTCATTTTCCCATCTACAAAATGGAGATAATAAGAGCTGAAAGGACCCAGAACATAACACTATGAAGAGTTTTCTTCTAAACATCCGTTATCTGTTTAAAAGCAGGGCCTCCCAAAAGAATTCAACTGTTAAAAATCCCCTCCCAGGAGTTTTGTAACCAGGAAAGATTGAAATAACCTAAACAGGCATTGTCACAAAACGATCATATCTCCCATCTATTTTCCTACGGGCCTATTTATCTTTCCTACGAGTCATTTGCTTTCCCATTAAGTAATCTTCTCCCTCTCTCCTTTGCCTATTAAGCCCCAATTCTAAGCATCTCTTTGAATCATACTTTTCTGTAAATTCCCAAGTACTTATGTGAATAAAATTATATATTTTCTCTTGCTAATCTATCTTTTGTGAGTTTAATTTTCAGGCCTCCATACGCTAAACTTAAGAGAGGAAAATGTTTCCCTCCCCCAAAGAGCTAACATGTATTAATTACTTACAACGATCAAGACACTGTTCTAATCATACTGAGTGTATCAATTCAGTTACATACTGAGTGTATCAGTTCAGTTACCAAGTCTTTTTTGTTATTTCTCTTTCAGAGATAAGGAAACTAAGTCAGAGAGAGGTTAAACAACTTGCTTATTGTCAGACAGCTAGTAAGTGATGGAGCCAGAATTCTCACCTAGCAGTCAAGCTCCAGAGCCCTTGTGCTTAACCATTGTGTGAGAGTAATCTTACCTCACAAGAGGGTAGTAAAGATGAGATGAGATCATCTGCACACAGCATCCAGCCTTGCACGAAGGAAGGGCTCCATAATTGTAGGTGCCATTTTGACTATTAGTAAACCATCTGTCAATGTGCTGTTGATAAAACCAGGGTGTTTCCCATCTCTCATCAGGGGATTAGGGTTGCTGGAAGACTAACCTGTAAGCAATGTAACTAATTTGTGTTTTAACTAGCCACAGCTTAATGGTCGGGGGGAGGGTGTTGGGGTTCCAGGAAACAGACAAGAATGAGACAGCCAAAGGATAAAAATCTATCAGAGTTATCCAGCACCATTCAATGGAACTCAACCTTCCAGTAATTTAAAAGGTGTGGTTTTGTCTGTTTTGTTTGTTTCACTTCAGAGCAGGAATATTTCTCTTGACCTTAATATAACCTAGATGAAGTATGCCACAAAATCCCTTGATTTTGATTCCAACCTCATCAGCAATGTTGTGATGGCAAATTCAATTATATTCTCACCCTGGGAAAAGAGTAGTCTGTACCATGAGCAATATACCACGAGAAGAATATAAAGTAGATGTTAAGAAGCTGGGCTTTCCAGACAAACATGCCCGTGAGCAAATATCAGCTTCACCAAGTACCTGGGAAACCTTCAGCAAGTTACTTAAACTCTCTGAGTTTCTGTTTAGGCATCTAAAAGATGAAAATTTGGCCGGGCGCGGTGGCTCACGCCTGTAATTCCAGCACTTTGGGAGGCCAAGGCAGGTGGATCACCTGAGGTCAGGAATTGGAGACCAACCTAACAAACATGGAGGAAACCCTGCCTCTACTAAAAATATAAAATTAGCCAGGCATGGTGGCAGCCTCCTGTAATCCCAGCTACTTGTGAGGCTGAGGCAGGAGAATCGCCTGAACCCGGGAGGCAAAGGTTGTGGTGAGCCGAGCTTGTACCATTGCATTCCAGCTGGGACAACAAGAGTGAAACTCTGTCTCCAAAAAAATAAAAAAGATGGAAATTTAATATCCCTAAAAAACCTTCCTCAGGATAGTGGAGCCAGCCTGCTGGCAAATAGCACGATGTATTATTTGACAAACATTCATAAATTATGCCAAGCGCAGAGGCTAACACATGTAATCCCAGCACTTTGGGAGGCCAAGGAGGGCAGATCACTTGAGGCCAGGAGTTCGAGACCAGCCTGGCCAACATGGTGAAACCTGGTCTCCACTAAAAATACAAAAATTAGCCCAGCGTGGTGGTACGTGCCTGTAATCCAAGCTATTCAGGAGGCTGAGGCACAATAATTGATTAAACTCAGGAGGCAGAGGCTGATGTGAGCCAAGATAGCACCATTGCACTCCAGCTGGGTGACAGAGTGAGACTCTGCCTCAAAAAAAAAAATCATAAATTGGCTTTATGATTTTTTAGCCTCTTGCAAGAAGCCTTCCATGACCTTTCCCTTCCACAAATGTTTTTTTTTTTAAATCCCCTGCTACACTGAATTTTCTGCAATACTTCTGGATCTCTTTTATGAAAACAGTTAATGTTACACATTACATGACAGTTAAAGTGATAACAACAGTGTGAGGTACATACCATCATTATTTCCATTTTTTAACAGATGGAAAGAGAAAAAAACTTACTAAGATTAAGCACCTGACCTAAGGTTACACAGGTAGCTGGTGATGAAGCTAATATTTGAACCTGCAGGAGTCTAAATCCAGACACTATGTTCTTTATGCTACTTGTTACTCCATATCTTATAATGATTTATGTTCATGACTGTTTTCATTTCAAGGCTAAAAGGTCAAGATTTGTGTCTAATTTATCTCTTTATGGCCCTCAGAACATTTCCTGAATATAATAGGTTGTCCATGCCTTGTTGAATTAATAAATGAATAGTGGCATACATATTCCATCCCCCAGAGCCTCATCAATTACAATTTATTTACGTTTTTCTAAGTGCTTTACATCCATTTTCTCATTGAGTCTTCCCAAGTCCATCAGCTAGGTGTTATTATTATTCCCATTGCACAGGTGAATAAACCAAGGCTCAGAGAGACTTGTCTGAAATTGAGGATCTACACAGACTAGTCAAGGTCACAAGGCTAACAAGTGACAGATCCAGGTTCACATCTGAGAAGACTGAACCCACTGACTGAGCTTATAACCACCACTTGTCAGCTGAAAATAGGATCAGAACAGAGATGGCCTCATCAAACCACCAGCATATTTTATGGCCCACTCAGCCAGCATCTCTCAATTTAAAAGTTTTAAACGTGAATTGCTTTTGTCAGAGAGTTGGAAGGGACTTAAAAATGTGAAACCTTGGATAGAGATCAGTGGCAATTCCAAAATATCCTTATAGGAAGGGTTTGGGAATAGCAATCTCACTGAAATTGGGGGAGAGGGACAAGAATTTTTGAAATTGGGGGGTGGGGAGTTGGGGAGAAATAGCATGGGGAGAAATGCCACATATAGGTGAAGGGGAGGAAGGCAGCAAATCACACTGCCACGTATGCACCTATGCAACAATCTTGCATGTTCCTCACATGTACCCCAAAACCTAAAATGCAATTTAAAAAAAAGAATTTTTGAAATTATCATGAAGCTATATTTTCACACGAGGCTCACCATTTTTTCAGTTGGATTCTATTATTGTGGGCTGCTGGTGGATATTATAAGGGCAGATTGAAGGAGTCATCACTCTTCTGTTGGAGAATATATTAAAAACATGTATTTCATGAATCTGTATGTAACCCAATTATGCCTATCATTTTTCAAAAGTGATTTAAACATCAATAAAATGAAAATTCAAATCTATGACAACACTGATTTTTTTTAACAATTGCAACATCACCGTGACAATAACAAACGTCAGGAAGGCCTCACAGAGACGTGTGAGTGGCCAGTAAATAGTCATGCTCAGTGCAGTTGGTTGCACAGGAATAGCTGCAGGAAAAGAGAACCCACCTTGTGCTCAGAAGACCAAGGGCCCCAAGTGCAGACGTGATCCAGGAAAAGGATGATGGCATCATTGCCGACCATTCCCTGAAGGGGTCGGCCCAATGTATTGTGGCAGTCACAAAAGCAAGCATCATCAGGAAGGATGTCAAAAACAAAATAGAAAGCACAATCTTATGAGCGTTTGCACACACGCACACACATACACAGAGGGACACCAGAATTCATTAGCTCCAGAAATACTGGGTGTAGTTCCAGCCATCAAACCTCAGAAATGGCATAATGAAACTAGAACATACTTAAAGGAGGTCCCTTAAAATGATTAGGGTTTGAAAGAAACCAAATAGACTTTAAAACACTTCAACCTGGAAAGACAAAACATGAGACCTGGTGGGTCAGGTTGATAAAATCACAAAAAGTACTAATACAGATTGTGATACCAAATCCCAGCAAAGCAGACCTAGAAGCTCTGGTAAAATTAAGTAAAGTACTCTTAGGACTATTTATATTTTCAAGTGCTACTTTATAGGGCAAGTAATAAATTAGAAAAAATCATAACTCTAAGACAGTCTATAGTTGTGAGCCCATGATAGTTATGGTGCAGTTATACCACCCTATATGTTCAGCCTTTTGATGTCCATCTTTGGAAAGAAAGACATCTAGCAAGCTCCCTTTCACACTGTTGTTTTTTGAAGGACCAAGGAGAGGAGATACTAGATTAAATATTGGTTTACTACACATGGCAGATCTGGTAATTCCCAAACAGGACAATCAAAAGAATCACCTGAGGACCGTTTACAAAAAACAGATTCCCAGGCTTCATTTCCAATGATTCTGACTCAGTAAGTCTGGGGTTTAGAAACCCTAAGAGAAAATCTTTTCCATAGACGAATCCAAGGTATAATCTAATTGGCTGAAATGGAATCATGTCCCACCCTTGAAGCAATCACTGAAACCAGGAAACAAGGCCTTTTTTTGGCCTGAACTGGGTCACATACCCTTTCCTATGATGGGAATGGAGTTTTCTCCAGAAAAGAAAGTAGATGACTAACTTTCAGTGCCCCCTACTTCCTGAGAAACAGAATCCGTTATATTGGTACAAAAGTAATAGCAGTTTTTGCAATGATTTTAATGGCAAAAACCACAATTACTTTTGCACCAACCTAATATTAAGGGAAGCTTGTGCCCAACTAAAATTCTGTATCCCCAACCTCTCTAGCTATGGCCATGTGGCTAATTCCGGCCATTAAGAACATGGAGTACAAGTCAGCTGTAGGATTTCTAGCAGGTGTCTTTAAGAGAATTGACTCTGCAAGGAAGTAAACTCTTTTTTGCTTTTTTCTCTTTCCTTCCTTCAGTGACAGAATATGAAGGTGACTGGACAGGGAATCTCTATCTTGTGATTTAAGATCAAAGACAGAAGAAGCCTGAGTCTCAAATGATCTCATGAAATTGCCCTACCAGGCTGAAATTTCCCACTCCTGGCTTTTACAGATGAGAATAAACCCTCATGAGTTTTGATAATTTTCAGTTTTCTTTCTCTGTTGCAGACTTCTGAACCTAGTCTTCTCTGATACAATAGAACTCTGTAACTACATGTATCTGGGAAGGGAGACTAGGCAGACAAAAAACATGTTATTTCTGTACTTTGCAACTTCTCTTTCAAGTTTTATCTCTCATATCTCTCAGCATCCTGATTTTTTATCTCTGTTATACATCTTGAAAAATATTTTTGCCATGTCTTACAAGGAAGTTTGTCTTTTACTGCTTCCAAAGCTGGGTGTAATTCATTACTCACAACCATCACATCTTTTCCACATCTATGTGAAAAATTACCCCCTCTTCAAAACTCAGTTTAAGATTTAGTATAACCAAAAACACTTTTGGCCAGCCCCACTTAAATCTAGATAATCAAAAGTATCTATTCTTTCAACTCAATCTCTGTGTCTCTGTTTACACATTTGTTAAATAGATTCAATCAGTGGATTTCAAATATTTTTAGGCACAAGTCCCACATGAGTCCTCAAGAACTCCATGTAGGGTTACACAGGTTGGGCATGGCCATTCGTGTTATCTTTCTGACTGATACCCTGTAGAGTTGTGCAATGTACATCTTGCCTCCAAATGCACCCTGGTCCTTCCCTGAGAAACAAAGTTTAAAAAGCATTGTACTGACATTTTTAATGCATATAATCAATAAAGGACTAGTATTTAGAGTATCCAAGCACCTCTGATATCAATACAAAAAAAAAAGAAGTAACACAACTGAAACTTGGTAACGGATTCGAACAGGCACTTCACAAAATAAAATATCTTATGGCCAATGAACACAAGAAAAGGATCCAACCTCATTAGGAATCATAGTAATGGAAATTAGAATCACAATAAACTACCATTTCACATCTACTAGATTGGTGAAGACTAAAAAGTTTGAACATAACAAGTATTTATTAAAAAATCTGGAAGAATATGAAAAGTTAAATGCCATTGGTGGGAATATAAATTGGAATTATTCACTTCAAAAACAATTTTAATTGTCTGAAATTGAGGTTCTACATACACTATGCTTATTCTACTCCTATGTAAACTAAAGGGAAATGTGTACACATGTGTATTAGGGTGCATGCACAAAAGTGTTCTTAGCAGTATTGTTCATAATAGTCAAAATTAGGGAGAAAAAGCCCAATTCTACCAATATAAGATTACCTACCATAATGTAATACAATGGAACACTATTTTGCATGAAAATAATGTACCATAGCTACACTCAATAACTTGAGTGATTCAATCTCAAACATGTTTTCTCTGACAAAATAAAAAAATTAATACTCTTTTATAAAAACTGTTTTACTTTATGAGTCAATCTAAAAATGTTTTGGTGGCATAACTCTATTATTAACATTAGATACAGATTAAAAAATAATATTAAAAGAACAGTTATAGCAGTTGTTAAAAACGATAATATTTTCAAGATTGAACCATGAAACTAATATGCCTAAGCAGTTTTTTAATCTATCAGTGGGTACTCTCTATTACTTTCATAGTCCCACATTGAAACAGCTTCCATGCAAGCAAGATGGATGTGGCACACTGTATTTTCCAAGAATGACTTGCAACAATATTTTCCACCTCTTGTGCTTTTTCAGAATCTTGCCCCTCCTCCATCAAAAGGTAGATTTGTATGTCCCTTCTCCTTAAACTTTGTATACAGCAGAAGTGACTTTTGAACAGGTCATAAAAATCAATATAGTTTCCATAATGCTCTCGCTCTCTCTCTGGGAATTTCACCCAGCTACCACACAGTGTGGAAATTTAGGCCACATGGAGAAGAACCAAAGTCCCCAGCTCTGGCTCCTGGCTGAGTTCGCGGTGGGCGGCCAAAACCAACTTGCCAGCAAAGTGAGTGAACGTCTTAGAAATGGATCCTCTGGCCTGCAGTTGAGCTGCCCCTGATAAAACTGCACTGATCAGAGGCCAGCCTCCCCTGCTGAGCTCTGCCCAAATGCAGACCTAGGAACAAAATAAATGACTGTTGTTTGAAGCCACTAAGTTTTGGGGCACTTTGTAATATAGCAATAAATAACTGGAACATAAGATAAAAGGACATTCCTGCTACAATTTTTTGAAGAGCTAGGTACACCCAAAGATACCCTGCTGCCCCTTCCGTTCTTTCTTTCCTCTTTTCTGTTCGTATTTGCAATAGGAATTAAACTGGACCCGATGAAAAATACTTAATGTAATACATACTTAGGTTTTCCCCAAAAGTAGGAAACAGAATTCTTTAGAATTAGCAACCTTTTCCAGACTTGCTTTATACTTTCTTGGATGTCATTATCAAAGAGTAAATGATAATTTCCTCACTTTTCCTTTGTGTGTCTGAGAGTTCGTTTTTGAAGGTATGGTGGTTTAACATGTTTTTATCAAATCAGTGACAGCCAGTGGATATGCATGCCTTCTCTAGTGGTGTTTTCCGTGACAAAGTAAGAAAGTGAGTGGGTCAAATTGCATACATGTGGGCTATTAATCCTTTCCTCTATAAAAAATAAAATGCAGGGTCCAAAATGTTCGTTGGAAGCAGATAGGGAAATACAAGAGCTTGTCCGATAGTTCACTCAGGGCTCCTCTTTGATTTGGCCACTTTAGCGGTTCCATCTAGAAACAGGTCATTGCCTTCAGCCTTTGAGGGCTCCTGTAAGGTCTTTCGTTACCTTTTATTTTTAACTTGTTTCATCAAACCAGTGCAATGCACACCAAGGCCTGGATAAATATTTGTGAATTGTTTGAACTTTGTTCTGTGCCCTTCAATATTCTCGGGAAATCAATTTTGGACTTTAAATAAAGTTTGAAAATTCGTTCACCGTAACTGGACTGATTCAGGGCCAATTGCTAAGTGAGCAATGAGAACACGGTAGGAACAAGGGTATTTGAAAGTCTTGCAGGATCTTTCCGAAAATGATTATGGCTGTGTGAGGAGCTGCATATAAATTTACACCCAAAGTAATCCTTTTGAAACAGCTGAAAGTCTGAAGACTGATTTTTTAAAGAGGACATTTCAAGGATATTTTCTTACAGCCAGCTACCACGTGATCTGCCCTGGCTGTGTCCTAAAAGCCCCCATCTCCATTATTTGCTTATTTGCCGGTCAATTTGCCTCTCTTCTTTTGCAGACCTGCACCATATATATGTCTTCCGCCTCTCCTCCTTTCTTCTTTACACCCTTCCCCCTTCCCCTGACCCATCTCCCTCCCCCAGTTTGCCTCTAGGAGGGATCAGAGTGAGGAAGTGAACTCCTTTGGGGCCAGTTTACTTGTGTCATCCTGAAAGGGCAGTATGGACAAGGGTCAGGGTCAGGCCCTATGCTGGCTGGGAGCCACTTTAGAGACTCTTAGGAAAAGCAGTTTCATAATTTAAGTGCCAATGGGACCAACGAAAAGCAACTTCTCTGCGGAGAAGGAGGATGGAGGTTTACCCGCCGTTGACACCTCTCTGACAACACCAGCTGGGGCCTCCCATGTGGCTGTGGAATTCACGTGGAATTTGACTGGTCTTTTAACCTCTGCTTCCTCCACTTCCTCAGCTGTATAATGGGGACAGCATTTCCTAGTGGACATCATGAAACTTTATAAAGGGGAGCAAATACTGATGACAAGCAGTTTCCAACAGGAAGAGCCAAAGGTTCAAGGTTCAGTTCCACTGTAACAAGCACTGGATATGCAAACCTTCTCTGTCATTGTGTGTCAGGTGTTCCATATAGGTGGCTTTAGGCTTTACTGGCCTTTCCCTGCCTCAGTTTCCTCCTTTCAAAATAAATATAATAATAGGACCTGTTTCACAGAGCTGTTTTGAAGATTAAATGAGATACAAAGTATGGTGTCTGGTACCCATGATAAATGTTAGTTATTTGTTTCACCTGCTCTGTGCCTCATTTTATCATGTAATAAGTGTCCCCAATCCATGAACAGAAGCTGGAATTGTGAGAGAATCCTAGAATGAGAGGTAAAAACTCCCTCATTTTTACAGACAAGAAAAAAGAAATGCAGTAAGACTGGGTGCCCTGCCCAGGGCTACCTGATTCATTAGCAAGAAAGCAGGAGCTAGAGTTCAGGTCTCCTAATTGTCAGGTCGGTGCAAGTCTCAGTTTTCATTCCTTTGAAGACTGTGTTGGTATTTTTATCCCCAGATAACCCTTTTTCATTCCTATTTTAACCCTAAGACCAGTTCATACCATTACCCGCAGCATTCTCTAAGTCTCCTGCAGCTCCCATGAAACCTGCAGATAACCTCCCTTTCCCAAAAGCTAAGCCCCACCCCCTGCAAAAGGCCAGGAAAGGTAGCGCTTTCTCAGAGACCTGAGGAAGCTACTAATGGGGACAGCAGGTGAGGAGGGAGGCGGTAGAACGGCAGCTGCTGGGAAAGGTTGCCCTAGTAACCGTGCAGGCTCCATTCAGGAAGCCAGCCCAACTCCAAGATGCAAAATGATCGCCTTCACGCGGCTCCTGCAAGCACAAAGGGACCAGAGGAGCCCTGGTATAGCTGGAAGAAAGGGAGGCACAGAGTGAGGTGGGGCCCATGCTGTCAGTTACAACCTTCCACCTTCCACAGAAGAAAAAGAAGGAAAGAGAATAGCTCTTTGAATCTTGTGGCCTATGTGAACCGTAAAAACCACCCATTTAACATGAGTCCTTTTGTGAGAATAGAGGGAAACAGGCACCCCTCTGTTCACCAGCCTTATGAAACAATATGTCAGGAGAGGGGGGCAGAAGCCTCAGACATTGCAACTTTATGGAGGCTCTAAACTCTTCATACTCTCTCTCCTTTATTCAGACTGGTGACAAAGACCATTTGCTCCCAATTTATTGGAAACTTTTTTTTTTTCACAGCTTGAGCTGCTTAGATGCAGCGAGCTCCCTCTCCCCAAATTGCCGTCAGACACTTGCTGAATGGGCTAGGCTCAATTATGCTCCCTCCACAGGTTCAGCTCACACTGTGACCCTGCATGGCTTCCTGCTATTCATATGTGTTACTTCCCCTTTGTGGTAATGGCTTGTGGCACTTGGCCAGAAAACATTATTAATTTCAGAAGTGGACTGACAAACAACAAACCCACAGTGAAACGAGAGGAAGTGCCGAGGAGGCCAGCTGTCGGCTTGAGCCAAGCAGTAGGAACTCAATGTATGCAGGTTCTAGGAGGAAAGAGATAATAATCCACAAAGAGGAAATGCACTAAAATTATCCACAGCCCATATTTTAAAAAAAAATGAAAGAAAGAAAAAGAAAGAGAAAAGAAATCAGAGAAAAGAAAGGGGGGAAAAGCACCCAGCTACTTGAGCTGCAGCTGGACAGGAAATTGCTAACGCTGCTTGCAAATCCCTACTTTGAACAGGCAGTTTAGGGAATGCCAGGAGCGGAAACCGTTCAGAACTGGATTAATATGAGCCAAGTTGAACTGCAATCCACTTCTCCTTTCTGTGCTCTTGCTAACTTGGGACACCCAAATAGGAGAGACTGACTTGGTATATATATTTTTTGCACTATTTCTGTTTGCTTTTTATACTTAGTTGCTTAAAAGTCACTGTGGACAGTTTTATATGACTGCCATAGAACAAAGGCCATTTGCTTCCTCAAGTGGAGATGACGAAGTCCACATATGTGCCATATGGGTGAAAAGCTCATCCTTCTCCCCACTTCAGATGAAGGGACCGAGCTCATGCAAAAGAGCCCCAACTGTGAGTATGTTCTAGTTCTTTTGATTCCATACACCTGCCATTTACTTTGGTTTGTGTACTTTTACACTTGAGGTGAGGAAAGGGTAAGTCTCAAGGAAAATGACAAGATATAAAGTCTTTAGCTTAAAAAGAAACTATTCAGTATAATCCCCACAAGTTTCAATAGGGGTTTCTGACCCACATTCTGAACCAGTTAAACACAAAAGCACATTAGAACAGGATGACAAAGTTTCCTCTTAAGTGCCAATGTAAAATTCTAAAGCCATATCCTGAAACAGTGAGAAAGCTTAGATATGCCTTGCCATGCACATGCTAGGGGAAATGGAGACATCATTCTGGATTCATCATTCTCATATGAGAATAGTTGCAGGTAGCATTGCCAGGCAGTGACAACAGCCTGGAAAAAGAGTTATCCCTACTTTCTCCTTGGCATCTTTCAGCATTATTGAGCAAAGGATCCTGACGGTGAAGGATAGAGAGGAGGTTAATATGTGGCTGTCAGCTTGTTATTGTGTTATACCTCTCTGTGGCTATTCACTAATATCCAAATTTTATTCCTCAGCAAGCTATGCTTTATAGCTTCATTTTTCTTCAAGAGCATTAAAATCTTAAGCCTGAGCTATACTCATAAAAGGTATTTATTGTTCATATACATGATAGTCAGTCCACTCTAGGATGTCATCCTTTTTTGTGGCAAAGGATGAATTTCATAAACTGCCCCTGAAAAACATTCTAGGAAAAGCTTAAAAAGTTAAGAACTTTGCCCTGCTATGCCTACAAGTCAAAATCAATCCCTGAATGAAAAATTTCTAAAATGTGTCACTTCACATGTAGGTATAACTAATGAGAGATTTAAAAAAAATACACATTCAATAGCCAAAATAGTTATTTATTAATAATTTAAGGATTTACATTCTTATAATAAATTCCAGCTCAAAACTTTACACCACGAACATAATGGAGCAATTTAACTCTCCCTTCTTCACAATCAAATGCATTTCTCTTGTCAAATGGGTACCCATGCTCACACACACACTTCCAGTTTTATACAAATTTTTTCTAAAGGAAAGAAACCAACCCAAGTATTGCATTTGAGGTGACACTCCCTGAAGAATTTTATACAGAGGTAATATACTGTTTAGCACAGCTGAAGTTTAAGGAAAAAAAAAAAAAGTGAGCCCATGATTTGGTGTCTTTCCAAGATTATCCCCTTTGAGACAACACAAGCCAAAATATTTACAAAGGTAAGGCATGGTCAAACTACATAAAGAGAAAAAAATCATGAGGAAGATACATGAAAAAGACTAAAGATTTCGCCATAACAAGGTCTTAGTAATAATAGTGTCCATAAAGATGTCATCAGAATTGGTAAAGTCAAGCATGCTGCAAATATACCCTTTGGATTAGAAAACAGCACAATTTTCTTTCTTTTTTTAAGAAGTGGCATACTGCTCTTTCTCCCTTTGGATAATTTCTTTTAAGCCCATCAAAGGAAAAAACAAACACAATTCAAACAAACACTGTCAAGTGATTTAAGATCAAATATTTACAGTAATCAAATTGAGTATCAGATTTTTTATTTTCCAAACTGATACCACAAATACAGAGCTGAAATCTCTCTTTGGCTCCTCTATATGCAAAATTGAATTAGTCTTCATTGAAGACAATTATATAGTCAGTTCCAGATGCAAAAGGAAACGGCCTTACAAGGCCCTAAAGAACACATGCTCCTACCCTACCATTTGGTCCTACCCTATAAACCTGGAAGTCCTCGAATCCCAGTCCCTGCATGGGTAGGCTGTACACATGGGTACAGAGCAAACCTACTGCCTGTATCTATACAGCATGTCCTGTTATTCCAAACAGCATGGAGCAAATCTCTCTGTTAGTATTATCCAATTCCGCACTTGGTAACCTTGTCTAGTACAGACAGCTGGTGTCATTTTGACACCTGGGGCCACACACAAAGAAAGCAGCCCAGCTGATGCTGCCAAGAGAAACTGCTGAAGGACCAGACACATTCCAGCAAGGAGGGGTGGGGGTCTTTCACGTGGATTGCAGGGAGTCCACCTGGTAGACATTCTGGTTGGAAGGGGTGGTAAAATACAGCTGCTGTGCTGGAACCCGGTTGTCACAGGGGCTACTGAGTCCCAGCGTCCTCTCGAAGTCCAGCAGCTGACCCATGAAGTTGAAGTTAGGGGATATGTTGGATTTCTTCATCTTGACAATGTCATAGGCATCATTCATCGACAGATTGAGCTTCTGCATAAGGTAAGCCACAGTCACAGTGACTGAGCGGCTAATGCCAGCCAAGCAATGTACCAAGACACCACAGTTCTTGCCCCGGGCTTCATCTGTGAACACAAAAAGAAAAGCAAGATCTCAGTGTATTGAAAACCACACTTTGTGAATGATCAGTCTAAAAACTGAACTTTAATAATAATAATAATAATTGTGTGTGGCTGTTGAGCCCTACGGGCAACAGAAAATGTATCACTGAAATAAAACATGTACACTGGACACAATTACATATTTCAGATATTTTCTAAAAAGAGAGCTTTTGTATTAAGTTTCTGCCAACAAAAAACTCCTTAATGGGTGCATTCTTTGCCTCAGCATGTGAATACCAGAAACCCTGCAATATGTTCGTGAATGCCTTTTATACAGACAAGCAGACTGCAAGGGTCTATTAAATTATTCTCCAAATGTTGTGCAGTTAACAATGGAGGTATTCAGGCATTTTAAAAGAGAGAGGGAAGTCACAGGGGACAGCCCATTAGGAGGAACAGGATGTCGACATGGCTTGAAAATGAGTTCCTTTGTAATAGGAAATGCATTACAATGCCTGGAGATTCACTTCTCCCAGGCTTCCAGCCCACAGTTCTTCCTGCTGGGCTCAGGTTACCCACTGTCTCACTGTTACCAGTATCACAGTATCATTCAACTGGATAACATTTAGAATTCATACTGCTTTCCAACAACTAACTTGACGTCCTAATATAACTCCTAGGTTTTTAAATTGTAAAGCAATGCTGGAATTCCTGTCTATAGTGAGTACTCCTATTTGACCCTTCCCCTGAGTCCAAAGACTGTGGGAAAAATCTGTTTTCCAATTATGAACGACCCCGACCCCCGTCAAATGACTGAATTCAAAGATTCAAGAAACAGCATTTCAAATAGGTGATCTGCAGCCATGTCAAAAGGCAGGTTTTCTTCCCTTGGCAAGAAGATAAAACAGAATTAAGGACGCTCTAAAAAAATTAGAGACCTTCAGTCCGACGAATTAGCAAGCAGCAAGAACGATTAACAGCTTAAACTCTATGAATGGCTGGGAATTTTGCATTTAAATGTCAGAGCAACGACTACTAATTAGTCTCACCTATGAAAGAAATGGCCTCAGGGAAAAACTGCGACAGGTTTTGGCTCCAGTGATCCGAGATAGGGATTTGCTTGTATTTAAACTCTCCTGCGTTTTCAAAGAGATTCGGCAAATTGGGGGTGACATTCAAGATGTATTTGATGCCGAATTCCTCCAACACGTCCAAGTTGGTGGAGTCTTTGGCACAGCCCAAGTAGAGGAAGGGCAAGATCTCCACTGGGAAGGAAGGCTGGCTGTTGGACAGCGGGCTACCATCCGAGTCTGTTGCACTATTGGGGTCTCGGTCAAGGTCAGACTCAATGTCCGAGGAAGAGTCAGAGCTGATCCGCAGGCCCCCGAGCCCCAGCACTGGCAACGGCGGCGAGCTGCTGCTACACGAACCGTCTAGATTGGTCTCGCAATGCAGGGCGAACTCGGCTTGGAACTTACTGAAGCCACCTGCCAGAACGAGAAAAGCGATCGTGTAACCCGAGAAGTCGTAGTAGTTTTCACAGCTTGTAAGAACCAGCCCGGCGTAAGAAACACCACAAGCATCCTACAAACCCCCCTACATACATAATAAGAGAAACATACTTTAAATATGCACCCTTGGGAATGGAACGAACGGGCCCGTCTCGCCAGGGAACCCTTATTCGTTTAAATCCGGAAATATACAAAATGGCAACTTTCGGGAATATTTTGAGAAGCTAGGATGTGCCAATCTGCACCCCCAACAACCTCTCCGGTCCTGCAAATCTTAATTCAAAATCGAACGATAGAAAACAGGGCGATGGTAGAGGATGTTCTGGGTAAGAAGACGCAGAACCCGTTAGAAAGAAACGGCCAGTAACCGCGGCCGGATTCTGCCCCTGCCCGGTTCTCCAGTGCGGAACGCGCGGGTGGCGGCCCCTACCTCGCCAGCGGCCGGCCCCTGGGCAAGCTGTGCGCTCTGAAGCGCCAGCAGCAGAGGTATTTTTAGTCCACGCGCCCCGCCCTGCGCCCTGCCCCGCGAGCAGAGTTCCCCGGGCGCGTACCTTCCAGGTAGAACGCCCGGCAGCCCTCGTCCTTGAGCTTCTTGAGCAGCAGCCCGAGCACCGACTCGCCTCCCGTATTCTCGTTCCAGTCGCTGCTGCTCTCGTCGTAGAGCACTACTGTGTCGGTGCCGCAGCGCCGGGTGAAGCGGTCCCGGTCCTCGCCACGCGTAAAGAGCGCGCGCACGGGCAGATTGCCCTTCTGCAGGCGCCGCAACATGATGCCCGGGATGGCCACGTTGATGGCCGACTCGATGTGCGACGATTCGTACAGCTCCTGCGGCCGGCAGTCCATCAGCAGCAGCCTCTCGTTGCCCAGCTCCAGCTGCTCGTTGAGCCACGCCACCGTCTTGCTGATCGCCATTTCCGACGCGAAGGGCACGGGTCTGAGCGTATCTATCATGGGGGTCGAGCTGCGAGAGAGGGCGAGGTGCCTACCAGACGCCCCTCGGGGCAGGCATACGCCGAGCGCACCGCGCGCGAAGCTGCCGCTCTCAGAGCGGGGTTTAAGTCCGCCTCGCCTTACCCAAGCCGAGGCTGGCGATTGGGGAAGACGAGACAGACAGAAGTGAAGTCGGAGGTTCTCTCTGCACCCGGCTGCAGCCGCTGGCTCTTAGTGTCAATGAATCTCTCTCAATGAAGCTGCCCAGACAGTTTTGTTCCTCCCCAGTGAATGAAATCCAATTAATTCGGACTCCGTGTTACTGAGAGGGAAGGAAAAAAAGTCTAGCGGCTCCTAATCCCTCCCTCCAAGGCTGCACCTCAAATCTACCCGGGCGTCTTTCTCCTCGGATTATTTAAGACTCGATTTGCTCACTATCCCTGGGACTCAGCCTCGCACACCCCCAGCGCGAGGCAGCTCCTCAATGGATACAAACAGCTAGCGTCTCAATGGATACATTCTCCGGGCCAGCCAATGAGCGAGCTGCGGAAGGGGCTGTTGCCGTGGGGACGGGCCGGCTGGAACAGGTTGTGTTGATGAATTGTTAATGAGTTTGTCATTCACAAAAACGGAAAGGAATTTCCGCTCCGGATAAGCCCCAGTGCAAACAAGCTGCAACAGCGGGCTCGGCGGGAGGAAGGAGAAAGAAGGGGAGGCGGCAGCAGAGGAGGAGCAGGGCACATAAGCCAGGGCACTTCAGTTGTCTCATGTTTCCTTATGTTGAGAGTTCACACTTCGCGTCGGAACTTTTGCGCACCAATGGCGCAATTAGCATGCACAAAAGCCCCTGTTCGCGACGCTTGCGTTCGGGAGCTAGCTTTAGGAAAACTTGTGCTGACTTTTTGTTCTTTGTATTCCCTTCAAACTCATTTGGACCCAAGTTCGCCTTAATCCTCCCCGCCCCCAACCCCCCTTCTTTAGGCGGTGTGTGGTATTTGTTTGCCAGTTTTAAAGCCCAGCTCTGTTTGCTCTGATGTTCTTTTAGCCGAGGCTGTGTTGGGGCTGGCGAACTGACGGGGCTTTAGTGACCGATGAGGTGTTAAATGCTAATCCAACATCTTTCGAAACAAACCGGGATTCTGTTGAAACATTTTAAAGCAAACAAATGTTTGGTTATCCAGAAAATCAGAAGAAAACCTTTTTTCTTAAAGTAGCATTTTATCTTCTTTAAAACAATATAGAGTACAGAAACAAACTCTTAGGGCAGTCCAGTACTTTTACTGTATTCCGCTCCAGCGGCGTGGGGAGTTACGAGCCATTGTTCCGGAGATCTAAATCTCTCCCCCGGCCCCACCACCATCACCGCCTGCTGGGGGGTCGCGTTGGTTAATGATTTCTGGGTAAGGAGCTCGGCTTCTGAAGGAAGAGCCGGTCTGGCGGGACTGCCTGGGTGAGGTGTGCTGGGACACGCCGGGCCGGGCCGGTAGTCCCAGCCATTGGCGAGGCGTGGGGAAGTCCTCCCGCAAGGTCTGCAGGCTTGGGGGGCTCAGCAGGGAGGGTCCGCGATTGGTTACAGTTGGCAGGGAGGCATGCCAGAGGGGGCCTCCCCAGCCCCCTCCTGCCGCCGCCTCCTCCCTTTGTCCAGCGCTTGGCACTCCCTAGAGCACCAGGCGCGCCTGCGCGCTGCGCTCCCTGCCACCGCCCCGCTGCCCCCGTCTCCCGCTCGGCGGGCACGAGGCTTTGCGCGATGCAGTGGACGGGTGCGGGGCTGAGCGGGGAACTCCCGGTTCCATAGAGATCTGGGGCGGGTGGTGGGGGGAGCAAGGACGAGTGCCTGCCGGGACTCCCCTGGCTCTTGGCTCTCAAGGAGTCGCGGGGAACGTCCCTACCGCCCTGCAGAGCCAGCAGGTAACTTGCGGAGGTGCCGGCCAGGCCAGCGCGCTGCGCTTGGCCCAGGCGCCGCGGGGCGGACGGACTGGAAGCCGGATGGAGGCGTGGCCGGGTGGGGGCCGCGGCGGCGGGGAGGCGCGTTCCCGGCGCGCAGAGCTCTATTGTTATATAAAAGTGCCGAGGCCTGACCCTCCCGAGCGGAAAACCACCTGCGAGCGGCCGGCTCGGCGCGGGAGGGCTGCGGCCGGAAGGCGCGGGCCCTAATCCGGCATCCCCTCCCTAAACCCCGGCGGAAAAGAGGCCGCGCTTTGTCCCGCCGCTGCCTGGGAGGCGGAAGCGGGGGCAGCCGCCTGGCGGGGTGCGGCTTTGGGTAGCGTCCCTCGCTGCGCTTTGCGCCCACCGAGAACACCGTGAGGGCGCCTAAGGTCGTGGGGTCTCCCCTTGCCCGACGCCCCGCACCCACGGGCATGCCTGCTGACGCCCCTGCTGCAATTTGCATTTTTAGTCAGCCGCCTCTTCCCTGGTTTGGGAAATGTAGGCTAAAAAAAGGCGGCTGCGAGGCCCGGGTTGTGCCAATTTTGGAGCTCTGTTGCAGGCAGGCCGCCCCGGGAGGAGCAGGTTCGACGAAGGTGGGGATTGCCGCGCTCCTCTCCGCACCTTTTTTGGGCAGCCCTTGGAACTAAACTCCTGTATTTCACTGGATATCTTCTAGTTTCAGCCGGGGGAGGCCTGCGCTGGAGTTGACTCCCTCTATCCTCCCCCATCTGTCAGAGAAGTTCCCATCTGGAGACGTTTCAGTCATTGGGACGTGGGGACAGTGAGGGAAGAGACAGGGTGTCCTGCAGCGGAACTGGGAAGAGCAAACCTGTTGGAGTGCACGTGCAGCCCAGGACCTCCAACAGAAGAGAAAGGGAGGGAAGCTGGGTTTCCACTTCGCCTGTTTTAAAAGTGCAGCTACCTGAATATGACTATAGATTCAGGGCACATCGAAACTAGTTTTACCCATACTTCTGAACTCTATCGCCAGGGGAATGCCAATCTTTCCTGGCATATTGACTAAAGTTGCGTTCTGTTGACCGCTCAGTCCTACAAATGCTACGTAAAGGGCTTCTGGAGTGAGACGGCCGTCGTTTGAATTATGTATCCAGCTTCTATCTAGGTGTGCGCCCTTAGTTAAATCATCCAGCGGTTCTAAGTTGCAGTCTTCCATGTCAGCATAATTAATATAAAACTATCTGCTTCATGGTCCCTGTGACGACAAAATGGGTACGGTGAAATGTCCTAAAATGGTGGTGGGGTGCTATTAGCTGTTTTGAGTTAATTTTTTATCCTTCTGAATTGAGAACCTGTGAAAAGGCCTCGGTTGGGGGGACGGTTTTGGCATTCCACAGATGCCCCTTGAGGCTTGCCTCAGCACGGCCTGGACTGGCTCATCTGCAGCAAAGCCCTCTGAGGTACTACCCTAACCGATTTAATCCGTTCTAATACAGCTGTCAAGCAAAGGAGGTGTTCTCATAGACCAGGATCAAAATCCTTTAGCAAGGTTATCAGAATGGACCCAGCGTGTTACACTTCTGACTTCTCCCTACCGGTCACCTTTGAAACACCCTGTTCTCCGGCCACAGCAAACTGATATAATAGATATAACAGTGTGTACTGGGCACTTACTACATGATGGGTACCATCTTGTTTCTGTGTTTACGTGCATAATTTCGGACGGTCTTCAGAAAACCCATGTAAATTATCCCCATTTACAAAGATTAAGGAATTTGCTCAGGGTCACATAGTAGCAACGGAAAGTGTCAAGACGTGCATCCAAACCCTTTACAGACTCTTGAGGATGCCCACATGCATCCTTAAGATTACAGAGTGCTGTGGACACTATACTAACCTCCATGGGGTATTCCCTGCCCGAATGTGAAGAATTTCAAGGTCAGCATTTTGAATTTTGACCTCCTGGCTTTCTCCAGCCTCACGTTTTCTGTTGCCTCTTCCCCACAGATGGGGTCAAAGATCAAAAGTTAGGCTGCTTTCCCAGCTCCTTTAACACATCAGTGGGTTTCTTTGCACGCAACTCTTCATCAGTCAACCATTCGCTAAATGTTGCATATTCTCTCTCCCTTAGAGTATGCCCTAGATCGTAATCTTCACAAGTACCTTTTCTCATCTAGTGTGTCAGCACAGCACATAGGCCTGGGTTCAAACCTCTGCCACTCACTAGTCAATTGGGTCTCACATCATTCATTCACTCATTGATTCACTCATTTAGTCTAGATTCCAGGAAAGCATTAGTGAATAAACAGACAAGAATAACCTGCCTCACTGAAGTTTACATTCTAATGAGGACAATCCAATAAACAAAACTAATAATTATATATTAGAAACTGAAAGTGCTATACAGAAAAACAAAGCAAGGAATTCAGAAATGTGTAAAATTGGGAATATATATTCCTCCCTCAAAGGACTGTGAGGATTAGAGACAACTGAGATGACACATGAGATGTGTAGGGCATTAAGTCGGTATTCAGAAGATGACTTTTAAAATATGACTGCTTCATTCCTGCATAAGGAATGCTGTTAGTGGTGATCCTGCCATTCCTGTGATGCACTGAGGAAAAGCTCTCTTAGGAGATAAGGGCTCTAGTAGTTGGAAGAATTACGGGCTTCCTTAATTCCGGAGGCCGCAGTGCCCTTCAGAGGACATCATTCATATATAGAGGGCTGTGTTTAAAGATTGGAGGTAGCAGATCATCTGTGATCCATTCTCATAAGTACAGAGAGGCACTTTCATAGATTCTAATTTCCCTGTGTGTGTGTGCACCGAATACCTGTGCTTTGTGCTTGAATTCCTCCTGGTGTTTTCCCCTGTAAAGTTCCTTAAAAACGTTAGTTAAGAAACATAGTTTTTTAAAAAAAACTGTGTCTAGGCCATTTGAGAAACATTCCAATTTTGCTGCAATTTTCCTGAGTTTGAGGGCACTTGAAATTTACAAGATCCAAATGGGCTAGCATGACCTTTAATCTTCTTGGAATAATCTCTATGAATACAATGACATTTATTAACACATCATGTGAAAATAGTTACACAGATTTTCAGCAAATAAGGAGAATTTTGGAAGTTTTGACTTAAAATGCAAATGCATTTAGGGGTCCTAGGGAGGCCCTCAAAGTGAAGTGGGTTTCAATGCAGCTAAAACTTCAAAACTGAATTTAGCTGTATTTGAAGGATACACTTGAAATAGTGTGGCTTAAAATAAAAGGTATATGGGGTGCACAAAACTCACCCTAAGGGCTTCCTGATGAGTGCTTTAAAAAGATACCAAGAAGTTGTATCACAACAGTAGCAGCTAAGGAACACGAGAGGCCTAGGGAACTGACAATAGGTAACATAACTCATGCGCAGTAATGGGGTGTGCACAGAGAAAGCCAAAGGGAATTTCAAACAGACCCCAATTAAAATTCTATGAGGGCAGCCCCTGGGAATTGCAGATCCTGGTTTGCAATCAAACTGCAATCAAACTGCTTCTCACGTGGAAGCTCCGTGCAGCTTGTCCCATGATGAGGAGCTTCAAGGTCTTACTGAGCACAAGTTAATGATTTCCCTAAACAATGCGGGGGAAGGGGAAAAGCAGACTAGGTTAGACCTCAAGGAAAAGGTAGCTGGTCAGCAACACCAGAATCACTCACCCACAGGCATAGCTACGGGAAGATTGGAGGTTCCCTAAAACAAGATGGCACATTCGAGCATTGCTAGGATGATCCCACCTGAAGAAAAATAGGAACTATTGTGAAATTTAGACCTCAGCCAATTTGGCTAAGCTTTTAAAAATTATGATCTTCGTCAGCTTTCTTGCATTTCTGTTTCCCATCATCTGATGAAAGACAAATTAATTTACATTCAGGCTCCCATAGAAACTTTATCTAGGATATTTTTTTAAAAGCTAGACAGTCCCTAGCAAAGAAATTCATTTAAAGATAGCAGTGTTAATTTTTTATTTCAGATGTTTTAATTCCATCCCTTCCACTGGGAAAATATTCATTGATTCTTATTTCTTATCCTTTATTTTTACAAAGCAGGAAATGTAAAAAGTATATATAAATGTATATATAAGAAACTGTCACGAAGTTGGCATTTCTGCAGTACATTTCTGAGTAAGCTCATTTACCTTTTTTTGGAAAGGAGATGACGGTACCTTGCTTCCCACTGTACTATTTCTAAAGCCCCAGCATTGAAACTTAGTGGGAAAGCATAGCTTACATTGCCAGCCAAGGAGGCGAGAGACTATATGTATTCAGCTCTCCAAAACCTGTCCTATCATGAAGCACCATGTGTGTGGTGTCAGAGGCATTATCCATGTTGCGTCTACATGTGGAATATTTGCCTTGAGCCTCCTTGTGTGGGCTGTGTTTCCTCTGGTGACTTCTCTCTCCATCTTGTGTTCCTTTATTTACGCAGGTGTGAGTAGTACATATAGCTGTTGTGTAAGATAATTCATTATTTTTCTAAGTAGGTAGTATTTCCTCCCATCTTATTTTTGCTTCAGAAATCAGTGGAAGTAACTGTGTGTGTCCACAATACAGGAATGCTTTAGCTCAGTTTTTCAAACTTAAGAACTTGCAGATCCCCCAAGAATATATTCATAGAACCCTAGGGAGCCCCAAACTCCAGTCTAAACAGCACTGCTTAAGGCCGTTGGTGGGTTAATTACAAAAGTTATATCTGGATATACATGAAATAACAATATAATGGCTACAACTTATTCTACACCAACCATTGTACAGGTTAAATCTAACCATTGTGATAACCGTGCAAAACCGGCATACCATTATCACAACTTTATGGTGGGGAAGCCTGGGCTCAAATGTCAGGTAATTTATGCTGGAATATAAATTTGAATCTCAGTCCCTTCAAAGCTCCTTAGTACACGCTGCTCCCAACCTGATCAGTGGCCCTAAATGAATTCAACCTGGTATACCATGACAGCTTCTGCATAATTTGTTAAGGTTTATCTTGCTGGTCAAGACTAGGAGTTGTGGAATCAGACCAACCTGGATTCTAATCCTGGCTTACCTACTTTCTGGCCTTATGACTCTGAGGAAAACCATTTCATCTTTCCATGTCTCAGTTTCCTTATCTGTAAAATGGGAATACTCTTTCACAGAGCTACTGCAATCAATGATTTATATTTGTAAAGGGGGTAGAAACAGTCCTAAAACAATTAACTTATTGACTACTACTATCTGTTTTTATTGTTTTACACACACACACACACACACACACACACACACAATTTTTTTTTTTTTTTTTTTTTTTTTTTTTGCGACAGGGTCTCACTCTATTGTCAAGCTAGAGTACAGTGGCACGATCACGGCTCACTGCAACTTCCACCTCCCAGGTTCAAGTGATTCTTGTGCCTCAGCCTCTAGAGTAGCTGGGATTACAAGCATGCACCACCATACCCAGCTAATTTTTGTATTTTTAGTAGAGATGGGGTTTCGCTGTGTTGCCCAGGCTGGTCTTGAACTCCTAATCTCAAGTGATCCACCAGCCTCCCAAAGTGCTGGGATTACAGATGTAAGCCACCACGCTCAACCACAACCCTTAATAAATGTTTACTGACCTTGCTGAAAAGGGATCATATAACAAAAAACATTACAGTGTTAATTAGTTCTCAGGAAGAGAAAAAAAATCTGTAACAAAGAACAGAATCAATTGCTTTATGGCCCCTCTTAGTTGCTGGTGTAAGCAGCCTAGAAATTAAGATTTCTCAATGGGCCGAGATACATGGATAGTTTGGGGACAGTGAAAACACACTGCATACCAGGGGTTCCCCATCACTCTAGGACTCACCTGCTGAAGTAGCAGGTACTTTCCCTGCTCCATTGACGCTGGCTCATAGCTGATCCTATGGACTGCATGTTGTGCAAGAGGGGAATTGGAAGTCTACTAGCCTGAGCCACATAGCCATCATCTCTCAGTGATCTGGGTTCAAGGCAGGTGAAAGAAACACACATTTGTATTATGAGTCCTGCATTTCTCTGGGAATTTCCTTTCTCCCTCAGACTTCATGCCCAGCAGGAGCATTTCAGAATACAGGGAGGGGGAAGAGGGAAGGGTCAGGGCTGGGCATGAGAGCCACTCTCCCATGACTGGAAGGAAACTTCCATTCATGGATGGATGAGAAAGGCTGTGCTAGAAGCCACACTGTAGAAGCATACCCAGGCTTGAGTAAACAGACACCTGCTTAGCACAGTTTCTATACTAATTTTTGCACATACGTGATTCCAAGATTATTTTTATTAAACATCCAATAAGTATATATCCTTTGGTATAAATCCATCAGGTTTTTCTGGACCCACCAAAAGTTTTATATTCCTTACCCAAACCTCAAAAGTGTAAACCCTTGCTAGGTCATGCCCCTGCCTAACCAGTTTCCCAGGGAAAAAGCCTTTATGATGAGATTTCACTGTCCTTTTGTTATATTTTCTGTTTGGTTACTTTTGTTTTTGCCTTAACACAAGTTTATTATTTTTCAGCTCTGTAGGTTGTAAGTCCCAAAGGAGTCTCACTGGGCTGAACCCAAGGTGTCAGCAGGACTGCTTTTCTTTTTGGAGGCTCTAGGGGAAGACCTGTTTCCTTGATGATTCCGATTGTCAGCTGAATTTAGTCCTTATAGGTGTAGAACCCTGTTTGCTTTCTGTGTTCCCAATTTCTAGAGGCCACCTGCATTCCTTGGCATGTGCCCACCTTCCTCTGTCTTCAAAGTCAACAACAGCAGGTCACGTGGTTTTCGTGCTTCAAATCTCTGTTGCTTGTTCTACCACTGTATCTCTCTGACCCGCTTTTTGTCTTCCTCTTTTAAGTTTAAGGACTCATGAGGTTACACTGGGCCCACCTAGGTAATCCAGGATAGTCTACCCATCTCAAGGTCTTCAAAGTCTCTCTTGCAATGTAAGGTAACATATTCACAGGTTCCAGGCATTAGGGCATGGATATCTGGGAGGTCATTATGCTGCCTACACATGGTTGTCCTGAAGAGACAGGTAATTTGTTGGAAAGGGGAATGGGGGACCTTTTTGGAGTGAGGGGAATGTTCTATATCTTGATTAGGGTGGTGGTGTGTATTCAACTGTTAAATCTTTTAAATTTTAGTTTAACATCGACATTATTGCATTCTCCAACTGTTTTATATTTTCCTTGTAACTACTTATTTAGAAGCAACTTTGTGTGAGGCATTGTATTAAGCACTTTATGTAATCATCTCATGCGTTTTTTTTTTCTCCTAGGACTCTGGTGTTATTATATAATAAGTTTGCTTTAACCAATTAAGTTTGATGATGCAGTATACTAACTAGAGTTTTTCAGGTACAAATTTTCCACTTTATGGCTGTTTTCCATTTGAATTTAAAGGCCAAGAGGGTATTCCCATTTACCAGTTTATTATAAAGGCTATTACAAAGGATACAGATGAAGAGATGCATAGGGCAAGGCATGTGGGAAGGGGCTTCAGTTTCCATGCCCTTTCCAGGTGCACCACACTCCAGGAACCTCCATGAATTCAGCTATCCCAAAGCTCCAGTAATTTACTTTTAAGTAATTCAGTGTAACCAGCTGTAGTACTCCATTGCTTTAGGCAGGAATAATTAGCTGGCATTCTTTAATGTGAATCAGCTTGATGACCTGAGGGTTTTTAAATTTAGCATAAAGGATATGAAAAACAAATTATTTCTGTTCTTGAAATTGGTACACTTACAATATGTGGTAGAGGAGGTGTGGCAGGACCTATGGACCTTGCATGACCAAGATACAAGAGTGCAGACAGCTCAACTGCTTGTGTCACAGTGCACCTTCTAGCATTGAGCCTAGGATCCTGCCCCCATGAGATCACATGACCTGCAGGTTCACCTTTCAAACATTGCTGCCTTCAGTGTGGCCCTTTCATGCAATGTGCTATTAATTAGAGTACTTATGGCAGAGAGAAGGCCTTTTCCCCAGTTTGTATGACTGTACCTATCTGCTAAAACATATTTTTAATCTAATGAAATTTGCTGTGAGGTTTACTTTTATAGTGAGAGTGAGATGGTATGTGGTATGGAATGTAACATAAATCTGGAACCTCTAACCACTAACCCCTGGTTTTGATCAAAAGAATCTGTCAAGCACTCTGCAGCCAAACTGGCTTAAAAGAAAAGCTTTTTAAAAAATATAGGTGCCCAAGTCCCATAACCAGTAATTCTGATTTAATTGATTTAAGGTGGATTTCAGCATTGGTATGTTTCAAAAGCTGCCCAGAGAATTCTGATATGTGACCTGGACTATCAACTGGTCTAGAAGCATTCACAACAATCATTCCCCCAACAGACCCTTGCCTAGGCAGAGGTTTCCAATGAGCACAAGAGCTTCCCACCCAGACCAGTGGGTCTAGAAATGAAATGTTTAGAAACACCTGGAGGTATTTGCTGTCAGTCCATATCCTGGCCTCACCCACAGGGACTCTGATTCAGAAGATCTAGGGATGGGCTCAGGCAACTATACTGTAGTCCAGCAGCCAGCAGTGGCTTATACAGGTGGACCAAACTTTGAGAAGCTTTAGGAGACATTCCAGATAGTCAGATTCCTCACATGTCTGCTCTGTTCAGCAACTGTAGAAATGTTCTTGAAGTAACTAAAAAGATAAGCCAAATAGTATTCTTTAGGCACAAACATCAGAACTTCGGAACAGGAAAATGCTGTGTCAGGCATAACTAATCTGCTTGCCCTTGCAAATGTAACTCTTGAACTAGCATGCACTCTGAGTTATTTACTGGTGAAAACTGTTACAAAGCAATTGGGAGATTACAAAGAACAGAAGAAGTTATCTTGGTAGCAGCATCATGTGTTTATTGAGTACCCATTGTGTACCTAAAACTGAAATTACTGCTGGAGCTTATGAAAATGAGTGAGAAGCCGGGCGCGGTGGCGGCTCATGCCTATAATCCCAGCACTTTGGGAGGCCGAGACGGGTGGATCACGAGGTCAAGAGATCGAGACCATCCTGGTCAACATGGTGAAACCCCGTCTCTACTAAAAATACAAAAATTAGCTGGGCATGGTGGCGCGTGCCTGTAGTCCCAGCTACTCAGGAGGCTGAGGCAGGAGAATTGCTTGAACCCAGGAGGCAGAGGGCTGAGATCGCGCCATTGCACTCCAGCCTGGGTAACAAGAGCGAAACTCCGTCTCAAAAAAAAAAAAAAAAAAAAAAAAGAAAAGAAAATGAGTGAGAGTTAGGGCCCTGCTGAATTAAAAAAAGAAAAAAAAAAACTCATTGGGGAGGTTAGACATGTGCCCAGGTAGCTAGAATGTGATGTAACAAATGTGGTCCTTGCAGTATAAAGGAAGTGCTATGGGAACAAGAAGAGGAAATGGTTCATCTACCTCAGTGTGGGAGGCAGAAGGTAGAGGTGGTACTGGGAAGTGTCCCAGGGTAGGCAGCATCTCAGTTAGATCCCCAGAGAGCAAATTTCTTATTCTCCCTCATCCAGTGGGATAGGAGAAGACTGGCACTCTGGGAAAGAAAGAAAGATGACAGGAGCTGAGGTTTGGAAGGATGGACATGTGTGACCAGTGCAGTGCAGATGAATGGTGTGGAAGGCAAAGACTGGCAGAGAACACAGGAAAGGTAGTGTAGTGCCAGATGGAAATGGGCTTTAGATGTCATGATAGGAAGTTTTGAATTTTTCTTTAGGTGAAGATCATAGATATTTATATAGGGGTGTGACATGATTTCAGGATATAATTCTGTAACAAAGAGGGCGAGTAGACTGGAAGGGAGAGAGAAACTGGGGGCAGGGAAACCAATTAGGAAGCAATTGCAATTGTCCAGAAAAAGGATGCAGTACCACTGCAATTGTCCTGTTCCTAAAATAATATATTCATCAGCCTGCTTAGTTTTATTCCTCCTATTTCTGCAGCTACAAAAATCACTTAGCTCTCCTGTGACTCAGAATCCCTCCCTATTAATAGAAGATGACAGAATACTTATCTTACCTCACACAGGGAGATACTGAGAGATGCTTGCAATTGTAACCATGAAAGAGAGGGAAGTGTTATTCCAAATGCCAGCGGCAGTAATTACTCTGGGGTAGTGAGGGGAGGGACACTGCTTTTCCCCAATAACAGTTCATTGTAAAAGTTTCAAACCTACAGAAAAGTTGAAAGTTGAGTGAGTAAGAGCATCAGAAATACTCTTTAGAGGGAAGCTTCTGCAGAAATTCCAAGTACCACCCCGGAAGTGGCATTTCCAATATAAGGGCCCATAGCCTTCAGGATGAGAATGCCATTGCAGCCTATTTTGGTTACAGTGTTCTGTAACATGAGATTTTATAACCAAAGGCCCATTTTCCCATTGTTTCCCATTATGAACAAAAGTGTAAGGAATGATGCTCTTATCATTTCTATTGCTGAGATGGGGCTGGGGGGGCATATTTAAAGGAGTTATACACAGTCGTCTACATGCTTTCAGGTTGTGTTTTGCCCTTTGGGGTCTGGAGTCTGCGCTTGTAGCAAGAGGCACGTAGTCATACCTTTTCTATCTGCTGCTGGGCCCCTTCCATTCTAGGTCTCCATTTAGCACCCTGGACCACATTAGAATTCTTTCCTGTTTTTGGAAAAGCATCATTGATATCTATCACAGGGTGTGTGACAGATGGAAACTGCTTTAAGTTTTGCCAAAATGACTGTGTCTTCTACCTTAAAAAAAAAAAAAATCCATGCTCTCTATATGTGCTGAGTCGGTATAAGATATTCCGAAGTATAAAAAGATAAATCACATAGGGACACTACCCTCAAGAAACTAACAGGTAGGACTGTGACCTAACGAAGAAGTTACGAGCGTAGCATTCAGTGCTTTTTTAGAACAGTATCAACTTTCAAGATTCAAAAGGATGGTGGTGTTCAATGACATGGAGTCCTTCCAACTGGAATGGGATGATTTGAACTTACAATAAGGAAACCCAAAGTACTTCATTTTATATATGAAAACCAAATGGTTATTGAGTGATATAATAAGAAGACATGTCAGGAATACATAAGGAGAAGATAATATATGCTCCCTTCTAAAGTACATTTACGTAAGTAATGAATGATTAGCTCTTTCAAATGGAAATGTTTTCTCTAGTGCAGTAAATTATTCTGATTCATTCGTTCACTCTTAACATGCATTTCTTGGAAAACGTACTGGCAAAATTTGTCACAAAGCAATTAGGAGATTAAAAAGTACAGAAGAATAAGCCTTTTAAATCCTTACACAAATTAGTTCTTATTTTAAGGCCAGTTTAAATCTCACAACATCACAGCCTGCTTTTGCATGCACTCTTTCATTTACTTGTTAGATTCCTTTACTGTAAAGAGCTCAAGGAAAACAACTAGAAACAAACCATGGCGATGCTGACAAGAGTCAGTTATAAAGGGAAATGAATGAAGATTTATTCATTTATTAATAATGTGGGCAGCCATTTGATAATGCTAATTTCTGATTTAGTCTTTAAAGGTGACTTATTTGCATATATTTTTAAAAGTCTGTGCTGTTGCCAAGTGACTTGGAACTACACAGCATAGTTTACTCACAAATTAGATGAAAGCCCGTTTTAAAATGTCTGCACATATTATTCTGTTTTTTTTACTTCTCTTAAAAAATAAGCCATTGTTGGCTGGGCTCGGTGGCTCACGCCTGTAATCCCAGCACTTTGGGAGGCCGAGGCAGGCGGATCACTAGGTCAGGAGATCGAGACCATCCTGGCTAACACAGTGAAACCCCACCTCTACTAAAAATACAAAAAATTAGCCCAGTGTGGTGGCATGTGTCTGTAGTCCCAGCTACTTGGGAGGCTGAGGCAGGAGAATTGCTTGAACCCAGGAGGCGGAGGTTGCAGTGAGCCAAGATTGCACCATTGCACTCCACCCTGGGCGACAGAGTGAGACTCCGTCTCAAAAAAATTAAGCCATTGTTGATTTATATTTGGACAGGTGACATTTGCGCATGGAACAAAATATAAAAGGAAGGATGTGGCTTGAGTAGTAGGTCAGTCTCTCCTAGCCACCCAGTTCCTCTCCCTAGTGCTAACCACTTTAAACTAGCATTTTGTGTATCTTGTCAGGGGGAGTCTATGCATGTACAAGGATATGCATTTATTATTGTTACACAATTGTAGCAGACTCATTTTTAATGACTACATAGTATTCTATTGCATGGACATAGCATAATTTATTTAGTCAGCCATCCTATTGATAAATATTGAGATTGTTCATAATCTTTTTGCTATTGCAAGCAATGACTGCAATGATTATGTTTTATACATTCATCCAGCTTGTGTGTGAATATATCTGTAAGATAAATTCTTAAATATGGAATTGTTTGGTAAGAGTATATGAATTTATAATTTTGATAATTATTGCCCAAATGTCCCCTTCAGAGATTGTACTAATTTGCATTCCCACCAGTAATGTATTTCTCCATGCTTTAGCTGACACAATGTGTTCTCAAACCTTTGTCACTCTGAGAAATGAATATTGGTAACTTTAATTTGCGTTGCTCTTACTAAAAGTCAATTTGAGCATATTTTTGTATGTTTAAAGGCTGTTTGAATTTCCTTTTGAACTGTCTAGTCATATCCTTTACTCATTTTTTGAGTAGACTGTGGATCCTTTTGTATTTTTGACCTTATTTTGCAACCATAATGTTAAGTCAAAAAAAAAATTTTTTTAATTAAAAAAAAAATTTGGACTCATGATTGATATGGTATTTGAGTTCACTAGCTAAATGAACTTAAGTAGAGCCACTTAATCCTAAAGCATGTTTTGAAACATAACTCATTGATGCCTGATTTTTCCTTCTCACTTCAGTTTTAATCTCAAGTTGTAATGGGAACTGTCCTTATTCCTTAGGCCCAGTTAGGGTCAAAGAGTCCTGGGTTTTACTTGTTTTATTTTAATCCCAGGAGAGTTGCTTTTTTTTTTTTTTTTGTAGACAGAGTCTCACTCCGTCACCAGGCGCCAGGCTGGAGTGCAATGGCGCGACCTAGGCTCACTGCAACCTCTGCCTCCCGGGTTCAAGCAATTCTCCTGCCTCAGCCTCCCAAGTAGCTGGGACTACAGGCGTGCACCACCACGCCCAGCTAATTTTTTTGTATTTTTAGTAGAGATGGGGTTTCACCATGTTGGCCAGGATGGTCTCGATCTCTTGACCCGCCCACCTCAGCCTCCCAAAGTGCTGGGATTACAGGCGTGAGCCACCGCACCCGGCAAGAGTTGCTTTTCTTAAGCTCTGTTTTAGCAATAGATTATCCATGCAAACTCTCTGATAATTATTTATTTGTTTTTTACTTTTTTGAGATGGAGTTTCACTCTTATTGCCCCCAGGCTGGAGTAAAATGGCGTGAATTTGGCTCACAGCAACCTCTGCCTCCCGGGTTCAAGTGATTCTCCTGCCTCAGCCTCCCGAGTAGCTGGGATTACAGGCATTTGCCACCACACCCATCTAATTTTGTATTTTTAGTAGAGATGGGGTTTCTCCACGTTGGTCAGGCTCATCTCAAACTCCCAACCTCAGGTTATCTGCCCACCTTGGCCACCCAAAGGGCTGGGATTACAGGTGTGAGCTACCATGCCCAGCCACTCTCCGATAAATTTTAACTCATTAAATAACAGCCTTCATATACTCATCTAGCACCACAGTCCCTGCCTTCTGAATGAGCAGAAGAGAGAGATACTATTAAATATTCAAAATCCTTTATCCTTATCCCAACCCCTCCACAGGAAGATACTATCTTGCCTGAGCCCGGCATAGTGGCTCACACTTGTAATCCCAGTGCCTTGGGAGACCAGGGTGGGAGGATCACTTGACACTCAGGGTTCAAGACCAGCCTGGGCAACATAGTGAGACCCCATCTCTACAAAAATAAAAAATAAAAAAATAGCCAGGTGTCACAGGCACCTGTATTCCTAGCTACTCAGGAGGCTGAAGTGGGAGGATAATTTGAGCTCAGGAGTCTGAGGTTACAATGAGCTATTATCAGGTCACTGTGCTCTAGCTTAGGAGACAGAGTGAGACTGTGTCTCTCTTTTTTTTTTTTCTTTTTTTTTTTTGAGACAAGGTCTCACTCTGTCACCCAGACTGGAGGGCAGGTGCAACCTTGGCTCACTGCAACCTCTGCCTCCAGAGTTCAAGCAATTCTCATGCCCCAGCCTCCCAAGTAGCTGGAATTACAGGTGCCCACCACCATGCCTGGCTAATGTTTATATTTTTAGTAGAGACGGGGGTTTCACCATGTTGGCCAGGCTGGTCTCAAAATCCTGACCTCAAGTGATCCACCTGCCTTGGCCTACCAAAGTGGTGGGATTACAGGCATGAGCCATCACACCCAGCCAACCCTGTTTTGAAGAAGAAGGAAGGAGGAGGAGAAGGAGAAGGAGAAAGAAGAGGAGAAGGAGGGGGAGAAGGGGGAGGGGGAACTATTACCTTATTATCTTGCCTATTAAATAAAGAAGTGGAAAAGTCCCTTGCTTCTTTCTTTATCAGAATGGGAATGGTTTAATGTGCCTGTTTGCAATCCCCAAATACCATATTGCTTTTGGCAGCTGATATTCTTTAGCTGCTGATTAAAAGATACATATTTTACACACAACAGAATATCCTGAATCAAAGGTATATTGAATATTTATTTGAACTGGCTTTATCTCAGGTATATATCTGGAATTCACTGAAAATAAAATGGGTGGTAAGGACTCACAGATGACGAGGATAGCAACAACAATAACAAGGTGGAGATCAGGAAGTAAGTTTGCAGATACCTGTAGGTTGGATGTCTATAGGAAAAGCTACCATACCAAACTAGGCAGAAGCAACCAATCCAGAAATATAACTGCTAGCATCCAATCATAGTGTGGTGAAGTTAAATTCACAAGAAAGTTAGATGAGGTTTAGAGAACATGTTCTCAACCCATGCGTACTTCATTGGAGCAACTCTTACTAATCTTAAGGGGATTATGGAACTCCATTCTTCCTTCTTATTTAGAAGAAACTAGACTTTAGGCCAAATTTGTAGGCCAACTTGAAGGTATAAGTTGAGATCTCTTTTTAAATCATTGCCTTTGCCAAATTCTCTAGAAAGTAAAACCTGAGGCAAAGATTACTTGCTAAGTCTATTTTGTCGGGTGGTGCAATTTCAGGGACATAAAAGGGAGGGAGAAAAAGGTGAGGCAGGAAAGGAAGGAATGCAAATACTAGATGATGTGTTAAGGAACTGGACATAACTTCACAAAGAACAAAGCCGGTTGCTGGGTCCTGCACATCACCTTTAAACAGTTCATCAGGTGGGAGGGTGGTGGGAGGAGCAATGAGGGGAGAAAAAGGAATTTATCTTTTTGACCTTTCATCCCTTGATTCAAATTTTAACTCAGCGACTTAAGGGAGCTGTTGGGTAAGCCAGATTCCACATCCCACTAAACTGCCTGAATGAGGTGGGAGGAGAGCAGCCATAAAGTATGAGGCACAGAGTCCAATCAGGTGAGATCCATGTCCTGGAGCCACTGAGGTTCCTGTTGCAAGAGGTGAGATGTGATCTTCCCAAAGCCCCAGCTTCTTTCCCAGGAGGCTGACACAGCAGGCCCCCAGATGTCCATTCAAGAAGAGGCTAAGGCTTGGGGGTCAGGTGAGGCTGGGGAATCTTGAGAGAGACAAAAATTGTTCTGGTATAGTCATGATGTAAAATTGTAAAGAATAATTTTCAAGTCTTTTAAGAAATCCATGAATAATTAGTGCTTTGGTGGAGATTAATATGAATGACTTTCAGTAAAAAAGTCACCAAATCATAATAGATATGGAGGTGAAAATTCTATTATTAACAAGATTTATGATTGCTGAAATATTTTTATGATTACTCAGATTCATTTCTGGACTGACCTTACTCATGCTTAATCAGATGATGTTTATTATTAAAGTTGATTTTTAACGAGAGTTCATTAATAAAAAATGCTCTTAACAACAAGGCTTTGTTTCCAAGTGATGTAGAGTAGTATGTGCTAAAACACGAATCTCAACTTCTAGATGCATATTTTACCAAAACACCTATTGCACTAAGGAAAAAAATGACAAATTCTAATCTTTCTGCACATGCATGTGCTGTGGTTATAGGTCTAAGGGAAGGGGGGCAGATGGTGGTGATGGAAGTAGGAACAAAAACTCAAATGAAAGAGTGTTGATGAAACAAGCTTCATGCATCTAAAAATAAAATAATAACAAATGGTTATCCTAGCATATACATCCAGATGACATTTGGATATTTGCATAGAAGTAACAGAAGGGCTAAATGAAGCCTTCTGAAAAAGTCAGTCTCAAACTTTATGTACTCTTGGATTCTAGAAACTTACTTCAGTTATTTAAGTGAAATGACCAGAGTTAGTGTCATCTCCATATAATGAGCAGGAAGTTAACTTTGAGGAGTTACACATGAGCACTTGTCCCTGAGGTTGTAGTATCTTTATGTCCTTTCCACGCCCTCACCACAAAAAGCCGCAGCAAGAACAATCAGTGTTTACCTGCTTAACCCGTATTTTTATCTGAATGTACATTCTCCCTCCTCTCTCTTCCCTCTAGGCATTTGCTAGTCCCTTATGAGGTCAGGCAGCTTGCACTATGGCACATGAAGAATATTCAGATACTTCATATCCTTCAGGAGAAGGGAGACAGCATGACAAATTCTGCTGCCACTAATTGAAAGTAGTTTATCACTTTATCTTTAGAAGGTCTAATGCCAAAACTTCAAGGAGAGAATACACAGTCCAGTCTGGATTTGAGCCTGGAGTTTGGATGTCTAAGATGACTCTGAGCGGATGTGGATTTACGTGTTAGTACCTGAAAGTGAGCACAGCCCCCACCTTGGAATGAATGTACACTTCCAAAGGACTCGTTTCCACAGGGTGGTGGAAGGAACAACAGAGACAGCTATGTGCCCACACGCTCAGCCATCTGCCATTCCAACCACACGTCTCTCCCCCCGTTTCCTGCAAATGATTCATCTATTCTTTTTCCCCTTCTTCAAAGATAACTCTGTAGGCATTTAAGGAGGGGAAAGTCATTAAGAAAAGTGGAATCTAGAGTTATTAGGATAAAAGAGAGCAGACTAAACAGTCTGGAATTTCACAAAGCAAACAGCACAGGGTGTGGACTCTGGGCCCGTCCGTCTCTGTCCGGCTGGTGCATCATTTCACAGATTATCGTCCTTCATGAACAGGTCAACAAAAATGGCCACATGTAAACATGAGCATATGAGTTGCTACAGAGAAAGACCACAGCGGAAGTCAGGAGGATTCCGGATTTTCCAACTGGAACCTCTGTGCATCTTACCCAGCATCCTATGTAGCGTCTGTCGCTAAAAGTGAAGCCAAAGGTTTTACACCAATGAATGGGATCTTTGTGACTTTTTCCAATAAGCAGACCAAAAAGCTGCCATTAAAATCATGCTTTTAAAGGAGATGCTGAACAACAGAGAAGATGATTATGGCCATGTCCTTAACACTAAGGGGTGCTGGTGGCAATATACTGTGTGGGAAAGGCATGTGTATGTCCACGAGGAGGTGCTTGGCGGGTATTTGTTGAATTGCATCAAACTGGAGCCAGATGAGACTCAGTTCAAATCCTGGCTCTGCTTCCAGCTTCTGGGACATTAGGCAAGTTGCTAAAACTCTGGAGTTAGGCGATAAAGACACTTCCTCACAGGGCAGAGTAAGAATTAGAGGACAATATACATGAAGTACTTTGTGTGGTCTTTGGAAAGAGGTAGATAGGCAAATATCAGGTGAATACACATATTCCTTACAATTTCACTTCAGTTTCTACTACATCCCACACCCTGAGGCTAGCAGGGTAAAGAGCTCTAAGGAGAATGAAGAGGCCTCTGGCCCATTCTAGTGTGGCCTCTCGCATCAGGAGGGAAAAGGCAAATATTGCATGGGACCTGGCAATAGGATTGAATGTCTGATAGTATCCTTACCATCACCCCTTAACAGCCACTATATCCCTTGTGGCAAGTGAAAGACCCCAGAAGTTAGGGATCTTATTGCTGAGTAGAGCCAACAAATCCCAGATTAGACAGAGTTCTTAAAGATTCTAATATATTGCCAGTATTGTCTCATCTGTAAAATGGGTGTTAAAATAGCATTCACCTCTTGGGTTGTGAAGATAAAAGAAGATAATCTATGTAAAGGACTGAGCACAGGGCCTGGGACAGTTAGTGATACATACATGTTGGCTACTGTTACTATTTTGTATTCTGTGTTCAATCTATGGTGTTGATTAACCTGTTTATTGATTGATGGATTTTCATTTAGTAAATGAATTTTCAATAAATGATTTTCACTTAAGCATTTGTTCACTCAGTCACTTCATTCATTTATTTATCATCAACATTTATCAAGGTCCTACTCTATACTGACACTATGCTGGGCTCAAGAGATGCTGAGGCTTGTTGGGCAAGAAGGGTGAACACTAGGCAGGGAGAGAGACTGGAACTAAAGAAGGACAAGACAAGGCATAGTATACATAGGGAGACATGTGTAAAGCATTCCTGGAACCCAGAGGAACCAGGACGTGCTGCCCAGAAAAGACGCTTTTTGAACTTGATCTTGAAGAATGAGCAGCCCGAGGAGTTTGGCCTTGAGAATTCTAGATAACAAGAACAGCTTGCCAAAAGGGATTAAAGTTGTGGGGAAAAACAACAAAAACGGGTTTGAAGCCAGGAGGACTTTGGTGTGAGTGGTGCTGGCTGTTCTGCCTGGTGACTTCCCCTGAATTTAGGTTCAATCCCCAGTGGGGGCCACAGAGAGTCACCTGCAGCTCAGCCCTACCCAGGTGCTGGGCTCAAGTCTGCTCTTAGAGGAAATGTAAGTAGTTCATGTCACTCAATATCAGGTCAGCCAGGCTCTGGGTTCTGTTCTGAGCTCCTGCTCTATTTCTAGCTGTGAAGTTGCCACTTGATTCCTGTCACAGGCTCTACCTTGTATTCCAGTTCAAATAACTGGGCTTTTGCCTTGTTTTTTCTTCGACATTCTGCCTGTAAGTTTCTCTATAACTAGAATTTTGCCTTTTCTTATCAGTCCTCCCCAGAACCTCAGTCCCTCCTAGAACTTCAGTCCCCTTCCTGGCCCTGGGGCCCCACTCCAGGCTGGTTGGTCCACTTATGGTTATTGCTTGCTGGATTCACCCTCTTTGCCTTTCTGCAGGTGGAAACAGACTGATGACAACCAAGTGCTGAGATCCCCTGTTACTGCCTAGATGAAAATTCCCATCTAGGACCTGTTTCACTGCCTGGCAGAACTGCCTTGCCACTTCTGGTTTGGCTCACCATTGATTGCATTCCTAAACTCCATTCTGAATATTGCTAGTGAAAAATGCACGGCTGGGTGCGGTGGCTCACACCTGTAATCCCAGCCCTTTGAGAGGCCGAGGTGGGTAGATCACCTGAGGTTAGGAAGGAGTTTGAGACCAGCCTGACCAACATGGTGAAACCATGTCTCTAATAAAAATACAAAAATTAGCCAGATATGGTGGTGGGCACTTGTAATTCCAGCTACTCGGGAGGCTGAGGCATGAGAATCACTTGAACTTGGGAGGTGGAGGTTGCAGTGAGCCTAGAACACACCACTGCACTCCACCATGGGCGATAGAATGAGACCCAGTCTCAAAAAAAGAAAAATGCATTACTTTGGCATTGAAAGTAGCACCTAACATCAGCCTTTGGGGATGCAGGTTATGCCATATACTTTGGTAAATTTCTCCCAAGCATTTGGACTTACAGAAGATATTTAGGAAAAGCTATTGGCATATATGCTACAAATGAGCCTTGGTGGTGTGGTCCCAAGCCTTCTTGTGCTTATTAGCATTTTATGGCATGTGTAATTTTCCTTAACATTGCTCAGGGGATTAGGACACTAGTCATATACTGCCAGCCATGAGTTTTAAAAAACAAACTTGGAAATAAAATCATAAGAGGCAATGAAGACCATTTGGAAATTTGAGAACCCACACATTCTCTGTTATTTTTTTTTTAGGAAGAATTTCAAAGTTTCAGCCTGTTTTAATGCTTCCCCATCTGGTTGCTTTATTAATGAAAACAGCAGCGTCTTCTAATGCTCTTGTATGAGGCAACAGTATTTTTCCAAAAAAAAATCACAGAAAAAACTTTGGGATTTGATGTACCATATTTTGTCTTTTATTTTTTTTTCTTTGAAAAAGTAAATCCCAACTGGAGATCATTTTAGAGAGAGTGTGTGCTTAGAAATATTCAGTGAGTCATGCCTGGTGTTGTAGGTCTATTCCGGTGCGTGGGGTTTCCAGAACAATTACATAAGTGTTAGCATAGCCAGGAACTTTTGACATTTGTGGCAGCTTAATGGAGTTCTTTTCATCATTGAAAATATTCTAATTGTTGTTTCCTTAAATCTAAAATGCATAAAACTGGTGAAGCAGGATAAATTGATTTTGAGGCATTTCTATCCAGTATAGTTTGCTGGCAAAGAAACTGAAGAAAATTTACTTGAAATAAAATACACGTGATCAAGCTGTAACAAATACAGTGATCTAATCACCTAGCAAAAAGTGAGAGGATAAATTGTGAGTCCTTTTTGTTTCTCCTTCTTCTATTATATGTTAAGATTTCCTAGCCGGGCATGGCGGCTCATGCCTGTAATCCTAACACTTTGGGAGACCCAGGCACATGGATTGCCTAAGCTCAGGAGTTTGAGACCCGCCTGGGGAACATGGTGAATCCCCATCTCTGCTGAAAATACAAAAAATTAGCCAGGCGTAGTGGTGTGCACCTGTCATCCCAGGAGGCTGAGACAGGAGAATCACTTGAACCCGGGAGGTGGAGGTTGCAGTGAGCCAAGATCACACCATTGCACTCCAGCCTGGGTGACAAAGTGAGACTCCATCTCAGAAAAAAAAAAAAAGACTTCCTTTACAGCCTGACTGTCCATAGCATATTGTTTATTTGCACAACCCTACCTAATGGGATTATTCAATCACATGATTTTTAAAATGCAGGGATTCCAAAAGCTATTAGAATATATCAATACCTTTCTTTTTTCTTTTTTTTTTTTTTTTTGAGATGGAATCTCTCTCTGTCACCCAAGCTGGAGTGCAGTGTCACGATCTTGGCTCACTGCAACCTCTACCTCCGGGGTTCAAGCGATTCTCCTGCCTCAGCCTCCCATGTAGCTGGGACAACAGGCACGTGCCACCACACCCGGCTAATTTTTTGTATTTTTAGTAGAGATGGAGTTTCACCTTGTTAGCCAGAACAGTCTCAATCTGCTGACCTCATGATCCGCCTGCCTCAGCCTCCCAAAGTGCTGGGATTACAGGTGTGAGCCAATGCTCTCGGCCAGAACATATCAATACCCTTCTGAAATATTCTAGTATTACTAATTTGTTTGTTAAAATATATTTTTAAGTACCCACGTTCCACAGTATCTCCTAGCATGAGAAACTAGAGAAAGACTCAACCAAAGCCATTATCAATTAACAATTTTTTCTATCTTAAAGGTGAGCTCCCCAAATTCAGAGTTTAGGGGCTTTCTAGGGAGGGTGGAGTCCTTGGTTCTTAGAGATGCTTGTTCAGTGTCTTGCACAACTTTGCTACTGGCTTATTTTCCTTCAGATAAAACATTGCAGTTATGGGTGTTACTGTATTTATTGGTTCAAAAGACATGGTGCAAAGGACAAGTAGGCCAAGTGGGCTCTGACTCATAGAGGTTGCGGTCTGCTTGTGCCCTGTGTGCGCCTTTTGAGTAAAGAGCGCAGTCCATCAGGTCCAGCTCTGCATGCTCAAGTGCTACTGAATTCTTTCCACATGACCACAAGTGCTTGAGCACCTTTCCTCCGTAGCAGAGCTGATAGCACAGAGCACACTGAGAATCCCTACAGGGAAGGTGTGGTGAGGTTGTGTGAACTGCGTGGGCTGTGGTCACGTAGTTGATCATGTAAATGCAATCACAAACTTAGTAAGCATCCTGTGACACACTGTCATCATTCAAGTGTGCTTGTTGATGTTGGAGTACTATGTGCTATCCAGGACTATTTCCAAGAATCTACTTGAACATATATCCTGGGCTCTAGGACATAAGCTGAAAAGAGGATTTGGTATCCCTGCCAAGTTTCCTAGATAAAGGAGATAATTTTTCAGGAGGAAGTGATGTGTACATCTCAGGGCTGGGAAGGTACAGGTATAGGAAATTAGCCTTAGCAAGAAAGAAAATGCTGCCAAAATCAAGGCCAAGTGAGAACATAACTTCTAGACTAACAGAAAGGAAATGAGGGGAACTGAGCTGCCCTGTTTTGTTTCTGAAAAACCACTCATCTTACTCTTCTATATTCCTGGCTTTCTCCATCCAGTAGTCACCAAGTCCCAGCTAGCTCTGTCTCTTCTGATTCTGGAATCTGTCTTCCCTTCACCCATCTCTCCAGTCACGGAGTTCAGTCTCTTGCCATACTAACCTGGTTTATTGCAATGGCCACTAACTGGTCTCCCTGCTTTCGGTCCTCAACTCCCCATATCTCACCAAAGCGATGTTTGTTGTCTGTTCATTGTTTAATGGTGGGAATTTATTGGGAGGATTTCTGACTGCTCTCAGGATGGACCAGAAGTCTCAGAAATTGGTAAAAATGGGTCTGGTAGGGATGGGTAGGGCCAATGCCCTGCCCAGAATGAATGCTCTTCCACCATTTCTCCATCTTTCCACCTTCTTTCTTCACTCCAGGGAGTGAACATTGTTCCAGCTTGGGTCAGGTGGCTGTTTCTTGGTGAGTAAGGGGTCAGGGAACCTAGATTTAGCAACTCAGCAGAATCCTTCAAAGGGAAATCAAGGTGGAATGGTTACTGTGTTGTCAAAAATCAACATCTTCCTATGATATGTTGATTACAGAAGGATTATCTAAGTGCAGTGGCAAATATAGTTTATGGTATTTACTCCAATGGCTTGTTAATTTATCTCTCTTCCTCAATAGACATTGAAGTCCCTGGAGGAAGAACCATGTCTTATTCATCTTTGTATGCCTGGCCTCTCATGGACACATACAATAAGTACTCATTGTATCAAAGAATGAATCAATGTTCCCATAAATGAAAGTTGTGTTTGATCTAGTCTATATGCTTCCAAAACTACTTTATGGTCCCCCAGCCGCACCCTTCAGTGATCCTGCTTCCTGAGCTAGAATGACTCGACTCTGACCTCAGCAGCAACCCACCTTCTGAGTCCACCGAGCCTCTGGGTACTCCTGCAGGGGCAGAGAGAGCCAAGAGACCATATGTCGGATACAAGACCTCACAGTCTGCTTCCTTTTGTCCATCTCCTATAGCCCCATTATAGCCGTCAGACTAAAATGCATTTGTTCCTGGAGTGCTTAGTAGTTGTGGATGAACTGATATCTATCTTATTTGGCAATATAATAAAAGGAATGTGCTTTGACATCAGACAGAGTTCCAATATGAACACTTCAAGTGTGTTCATGGCTGTGTGACCCTGGATACTTTTTCTTAACCTCTCCGGGTCTGTGGTTACACACAAGTCCAAGGAAGATACTACAAGTGTAAATGAAATAATATATGCAAAGACACTTGTTATAATGCTTGGCATTTGACAGGTGTCCTGTGAATGTCAGCTCCATTCTGCTTTTGTGGCTTATAGCAATGGGGCATGAGGAAAATTTGCAGTGTTAGCATAGGTAATTTGAACTGAAAGGAAGAAGAGAAAAAAGTAGAATGAACATACCCAGTTGCTCTAACATGAATCAAAGTCAATTATTAACTTTTTACTGACTATACAAAATACAACGAAGTTTAAATAAATGTAACAACTGGGCTTAAGGGAGAAACAAACCCATATATTTTCTAAAACAATAAAATTAGATATTTGCCAAACTAGAACCTGCACAGGCATAATATTTTAATTAAATTTCTTCTGTAATGAGTATTGTTTGTTCTACTCTAGGATTGCATTTGGATAAAATATTGGGATAAAATTTAGAGAGATCTGTTTAGAAAAGGGAGTTTCTGGTTATTGGCTATTACTGTGTCTTTGTTTTCTCATTTAAAAAGTTACAAACAGAAAATTCAAGGTATTACAGTGGAAAGATGATGGAGTTTCTATCAAATTATATCAAAAGTGTGTTGTTCTGGGAAGAACTTAAACCAATTCAACACCTCAAAAGGAGGGCATGAAACCCACTCCTCCCGCCTCCAATAGCACTCCTTTTACTCATTTTTTTCCTCTTCTCTAAAATTCTAAACTGCTCACACATTCCAGATTGTTCCTGAGGAGAATGAGCATATGCTATCCTGGTGTGGAAATGCCTGGTATGCTAATTCATAGTTTGGAGGGGAGAGAAGATATGAGGTCGAACTGGAAGATAGTGAACTAAAAATAGTATAACCCACCTCCACGCCTCTCTTTAGCTCAGCGTCACGTCTTCCCCTGCCAAAGGGAAGCCACGGCGCCACAATATCCTGAGGAGAGACAGCCTTGATTTTTTTCTTGGGGACCCACTTTTCCCCTATAGGAGAAACAACCATCAATCACAATACCTTCCCTTATCCTGGCCAAAGGGAGGTTGGATCCCTGACTGAAGGTAGGCCTATCAGATACTCTTGACCTGGAATTTCAATGTGGAGAGAAGTGACACAAAAACTGAGAATGGTTGGAAATCATTTACCCTGGAGGCAGTGAAACTAAGGAAACTGCATTATTCACAAAACCTGAATTCCTAGAGCTTCTCTTGTCCTTGAATAAAGCAGATTCTTCAGCCTCTCCTGTGAGCTACTCCATATCCTTCCGATAAATTCATTCACTTGCTTAAGCTATCCAGAGGCAGCATCTGTTAACCTCATCACAGAATTCTGATGAAAATAGCTTCTCAGATGCTTCAGGTTCCAATATGCAATGCCAAAGGTCAAAATTTAAGGGTAGGGGAGGAGTCATTTGGGTCAAACATTTACTAAGGCACCAAACTCAATTTTTCTGAAGACACTCTTCTCCGAAAGGTTGGCTTTATGGCATCCCTTACAAAGCGAGGGCCGCACAGGCCTGGGAAGGAAAAGGAGCCCCTGAGACCATTTTTCTTGCAACTAGTTTGGTTGAAATCACCAGTTTCCCCAATTCTTCTAATGCAATCCCAATGAGCCCCATAGATTCTAGAAAAGTGTCAGTGGTGCTGCTCTAGGTGGGTAAGTTTCAATCTGTCTTGTAAGAGGCAGTGACAATGTTACACAGTAATTATATAACAGATTATGGTGGAGAAGCAGCCGCTGCCTTTAAAAAAAATCACTGCGTGGGAACTTTTCAAATCACAACCCTCTATTAGGAGCCTACATTTCCCAGAAGATCCTCGTTCCTTCATTTAGGTAGCAGTTTTAAAGTCAGCTGGAACCACTGTTTCCTCATGTCAGCAACGGAAAGGGCCAAACTGTATTTTATTTTACCAAAAAAGCAGCACATCCTAGGCATGGCACTTTGTATCCCTAGGATGCCACCTTGCTTCGAAATTATTTTCAGCTTTGGTTTGAAAAGTATCCTGTCAGCAAAACTAGCCTTCTCCCCATGGAGTTTAGGAGGCAGGAGGGAGTAGGGGAAGGGATGTGTAGGAGATGATGTTCCTGAATCATTTACCAGAGCCCTCCACCTGTTGAAATTATGTCCTCTTCCTCTCCTCCTCCTCCTCCTCCTCCCCCTCCCTCTTTCCCAATTCCCCTCCTCTCCTGCTTCCTCTTCTCCGGACTCCTGCTCTTCATCTTTTATTATTTGTTTGGTTTTGCTGCAGTTGCAACTCCAGTATCCTGATAGGGGAAGGAACTTCAGTGTATTATTATTTTTTTTTCTTAGACGGAGTCTCACTCTTGTCACCCAGGCTGGAGTGCAGTGGCGCGATCTCGGCTCACGGCCACCTCCGCCTCCAAAATCAAGCGATTCTCCTTCCTCAACCTCCTGAGTAGCTGGGATTACAGGTGCATGCCACCACGCCCAGCTACTTTTATATTTTTAGTAGAGATGGGGTTTCACCATGTTGGCCAGGCTGGGCTTGAACTCCTGACCTCAGGTGATCCGCCCGCCTCAGCCTCCCAAAGTGTGAGCCACTGTGCCTGGCCCAGTGCATTCTTTTATTCAACAACATTTGTTGAGTATTCTGTACCAGGTACTGGTTAACTAGATAGGCAATGTCCTTGCCTTCTAGGAGCTTCTATTCTAATGGAAGGAGACAGAAGCAAATGATTGTTTCAGATCTGCTTGGCCCACAGGGAGTGCCTGAGTCTAACATATGGGCAGGGGATTCCAAAGTCCTTACTTTCCAGGTGAAAATGGTTGCTTGTGTGAAGCAGCAATTAGTTAGATGAACACTTCAGACAAGGACAATCAAAACAGGAAGTTGTCAATTTCAAATACATTCAAAGGAAAAGGTTTCAGGGAAGGTTTTACTTCCATGGACTTATTTCAGCATTTCTTTGGTCTTGTGTGAGACCTTTTAATGAGTCCCTTGCATTCATGAAATGCTGTATGACTGCGCATAGTCCCTACGTGCATGTGACCTCATTTGGGTCCTGTGAGGACTGAGCAGGTATTATTCTGATTTTACAGATGAGAAAACCGAGGCTCAACAACTTGCCCACATGTACCCAGCTAGCTTAGGTGTATGACTAGAAACCAGGCCTTCCCCTTTCCTGATCAACACCACGAACTTCACTTCTCCTCTTTCACCTCCCTCATTGTCATCATTTTTGTCCATCACAAAGGGCTCTGCTGCTGTGGTTTGACTGGGATTAGCCATGATATTTTAGGAATATGATATTCTGGGAAACAGAACATACCCCCCAACATACACACACTCCTAGAAAGTATATATCCCTGTAATTTGCTACCATTATTTGTCAACAATCATTAGTTGTAAGCCTTTTGGGGGCCGGGCCTGGCTCATTCAGGAAAAGAAACATATTTCCAGTGGCATCTATCAGTTCTGACCAGCATTGTGGCACAAGAAGCCATCCACAGAGGATACAACACACCTAATTATTATTTGGCATCAAAAACACCAGGAGCAGGAATATTGATGACATATTAACAATTGCGACTCCTGAATTTATAACCATATTTGTTTGATTCATCCATTCCTATAAAAATTGATCAAGCTGGGCATAGTGGCTCATGTCTGTAATCCCAGGACTTTGGGAGGCTGAGGGTGGAGGATCGGCTTAAGCCCAAGAGTTCAAGACCAGCCCAGACAACACAGTGAGAACTCATCTTTATAAAACTTTTTAAAAATTAGCTTGGCACGGTGGCATGTGTCTGTAATCCCAGCTACTTGGGAGGCTGAAGTGGGAGGATCGCTTGAACCCAAGAGGTTGAGGCTGCAGCTAGCTATGATTGTGCCACTGCACTTCAGCCTTGGCAACAGAGCAAGACGCTGTCTCTCTCTCCCTGTTTTTAATGATCAGTTTAGTGATAACAGAGTGGAAACCACATATAAATAAACTTTATTACAATAATATGTCCTCTACTAATGAAAGTTAAGATTAATCTAACATCTATTATAAACCAACCCCTATGCTAAGTGTTCCATGTAATTATCTCATATAATGTTTATCACAACCTTTAAAGGTAGGTGCTGTTATTGTAACCATTTTACAGATGAAGAAATTGAGGCTCCAAAAGGTAAACTGTTTTGCCCAACAATATATAGCTACATGGTGATAGAACTAGTGTTTGAAAGTTGGGCCGTCTGACTGCAGAATCTCTTTCGTAATCACTGTTCTAATTGGTGCACAGATTATTAGAGTTAGACCTTAGTTGAACTTCCTATTTTAGACAGAAGGAAGCAGAGGCCCTAGTGGATTAAGGATCTGCTTTAAATCTTTACCAACAGAATGAGACTTGCTTCTACATTGCCTCTCTCAACTGGAGAAGAGCTGGAAAGTCTTTTGATATTCACCTATAGGTTTGCAGAAGAATGTCTTTTGAGAGTTTGTGTAGAGAATATCCATGCCACATAAAGTGGAATCTTGACAAACTTGTACTCATGAACCCAAGAAGGAGGTTGTCTATTTAATCATAAACATTTCTAAGTGGCTAAAAACTAAACATATTCTAGTAAGAGTCTCTTATTCTATGAGGTATGTTCTAATAAAGAGAAACCTGGAGCAATATTTGTTTAATAATAATAAATTTATCTGAAGCTTCCAGGGGAGTCATCTTTGAAAAACTCATAAGCAAGAAGTTAACTACTGTACTAAGCTAATGATAATAGTGTAGGTTTTATTACTTTGGTTTTGGTTGGTTTTATTTTTTTCTCTCTCTCTTTTTTTGAGTTCAAAAAACAACAGTCAATGTTAATAATCCGTTAGTTCTAAAGGAAACATTTTTAGCTCCAAGAAAATTACTTTTTCCTCCCAAATCTGAACCTGTAAACACAAAAGCTCTTTGTCTTATAAAAAGGCTTGGCGTTAGTTGTCTCCACAAGATTAGCCCTATTGATCTGAAGCACCTGTGCTTCCAGAAAATGTAGGACATTATCAATTTTTAACATTTGTCCAGGAAGCTGTGCTTGGACTAATGTTATTTATCCAGCTGGGTATACTGACTAGGACAGAGCAGATCAAAGTAGCTGGGGATTGTGTAACATCTAAGATTGGCCCTGATAATCAATCAAGCCTGGAGCATGTGGACATGATTACAAAATACCATCTTCCCCTCTTTTCAGGATACTGATAAAGCGGAAGACAGTGCTGTCATAACCCACTTCAAGAATTCTGGGGACCTGTTTTTAGGTCATTCAGTTGTTCTGCTTAGTTTTCTGGATGGTGAGCACACAGAAAGCACAAGATGAAAACTCTAACAAGCAATTTACATCAATGACACCCTTGGGGTTGTTAAAAGAACAAATGAAAAGGGGTGTGAGAGGAGGTCTGTGGAAATGTGTGCGCCATCTCCGGATGGGCTTGCTCAGGCCCTCTCCGGGGAGGCACACTGTGCAACTGCATCCCCGTTCCTGTCCCCTCCACCTGCACACACTGGAATAGCAGGAAGGCAGCAGAGAGCACACACAAAAAGACACTCAGGAGGGGAAACAGTCCCAGTGTTTAACCTTGGGTGTTCAGCGAACACAGTAGGGCTAGGGGTGGGAGGGCCAAAACAGGAAGAGGAAAAATACAAGATGGTCTGGTAAGAAAGCAAAAATAGAAAGAACTCTCAAATTTTTAAAAATAAAAATCAAATCAAAACCAAAAGTCACAGGCTGCATTTATCTGAGAAGCGAGAAAGTAAAGGAAGCAATTTAAACTAGAACGATGCAAAAGTGGCAGGCGGCGCAGGGAGCTCCCACTGCCTTCCCCAGCATGACTGCAGGGGTGGGAGGATGCATTCAAACCAAGCACCTCCAAGCTTGGCAAAGAATTGCTTTCTGAATGACGCCAGGCCTCACCCAGCTGCCTGGAAGGAGCTCACATGAAGGTAGGAGGGAAAGGATTGCAGAGAACCCGCTGGTGTGCCTCTTCCCTATCTGAATTTGAATGCTTCTCAGAGAACTTTAAAGGCTGACGGCTAAATTTAATCAGGGTTAAATCATTGAAATGAAGATGTTCTCATGCAACACAAATGAAAAGTGATTCTGCCAGTTCTTTCCCTATAAGGCAATGAATGGTACAGGCTCCTAAGGAGCAGCCCAGCAGTTTGGAAATGTTATGAATTCAGGGGAGGCAGGAAATGTGAAAGTCTGCTTCATTGCTAATATTGTCTTCCGGGGAATTTTGGCCTGTAGGTGAAACAGGAGGGGTTTTACAGCTGGTATTGTGCAATGACTGAGCACTTGCTCGCTCTCGGTTCAGTAAAATTCTTCATACATGGCATCCTAACTACATTCTATATTTCAAGAAGCCGTTTTCTCTAAGGAACTCCAAATACTTTTTGCAAAGGCACTTACATAAACCTTACAACCATGGACTTAGACTGAATGAAACATTAGTTTGTTGTTTCAAGAGAGTTTGGCAATCTGATTTTGTGCCAGTTTAATCACTTTAGAAAAGTACAGGTCCAGTTCTGATTCAGACTGGCTTATCTGCCACGTGATTTATTTTCCGTAAAAATAAATGTTAAATCAACAGTGATAAGTCATGTATGTTTGATACAATGTGATGAGAAGGGCACTTTACCTCTGCAGTTGTGCTTCCAAAAACCCGTAACTCCTGTCTAACCACAGGAAGAACATTAGATAAACCCAAATTGAATAACATTCTACAGATTACCTCACTAGTTCTCAAGGTCACCCCACACCAGGAAAATCTGAAAAACTGTCACAGTCCAGAGAAGCCTAAGGAGGCATGACAATTAACTGTAATACAGTATCCTATTGATATGTTACTATTGACCTTTCCTGAAACAGGAAAGGGTATTCGGGAGAGACCAAGGCAATCTGAATAAAGTGTGGTCTGTAGTCAATAATAATATATCAATTTTGGGTCCTTAGTTGTGACAAGTATACATAATACAGGATATTAACAGTAAGCAAACTAGATGTGCAATACATGGAAACCTTCTATATTAGCTTCACAGCTTTTCTACAGACCTATTCTAAAATTAAATGCTTATTAAAAAATAAATATCATGCCTGTAATCATCCCAACCCTTTGGGAGGCCACGGCAGGAGGATTGTATGAGCTCAGGAGTTTAAGACCAGCCTGTGCAACATGGTAAAATCCTGTCTCTACAAAAAATGCAAAACTTAGCTGGGTGTGGTGGTGCATGCCTGTAGTCCCAGCTACTCTAAAGGCTTAGGTGGGAGCATGGTTTGAGCCTGGTAGGCAGAGCTTGCAGTGAGCCCAGATTGTGCCACCACACTCCAGCCTGGGCAACAAAGCGAGATCTTGTGTCAAAAAAAAAGTCAAAAGTTAGTCTCATGATTCCGCAAAATTCAAAAGTAATTTGAATCCATTTCAGGTTTCGAATCATGGTTAGTTTAGATCCCTGTTCCCAGTGTCCTATTTTTATTGGAATTTTACCAAGAGGAAAATTGAAACATAAAGACAGGGCTGAACTCAAAGTGAGGGCTGATGTGACAAAGGAGAATTTCTCTTTCGGAACTCCTCTACCTGGCTCTCCACTCAAGCACCTGGCCTCTGGCCACTGTCTAATTAGCTTCCGCCAAGATAATGGATAATAAAAGAGTTTTGGGTGTTACCTTTGTAAGAGTTTGTGTATTTTAATGGGATATTTTGAAGAGAGAAAATGGGTGCTGAAGAATGATTTTATTTTGGTAGAATTTCCAATAAAGAAACAGTTAGATGATTTCATTTGTCCTCAAGCTCCTTCTGGTCACTGGGTCAGCCCCTACCTAAATAACACAGGATAGACAGCTAGTATTAGGGCAGTGGCCATCAATTCTGAGACTTAAGGGCATGACTTCCTGGAGACAACCAGGGATAATGTGACTTCTCAGGCATATGAGATACAGTCAGTGTGGGAGTGAGTCCTGAAGCCATGACAGCAAGAGGCCAGCCCCTAAGAGATGATCTGTACCTTGCTTTTTGGTCTTTAATAACTTGAGACATTGCTGCCAGCTACTTAACCAAGCTCTGCAACTGCTGTAATGAGAAAGTGATGAACTTTGAACTCACAAAGTCCTGCATTCAAGTCCACCACGTCCAAATTTGCCACTTCCTGGCTGTGTGGCCCAGGTCAGCCTATTTAATCTTGCTGATCTTCCAGTTTTTCATCAGAAACAAGGTTGATCATAATACTGCCTTGAAGGATATCTGTGAGGATTAGCTAGAGGGAGTGTGTGAGAGCCCCTTGCCCAATGTCTAGAATACAGTAGGTATTGAACAAATGTTCTTTCTTTTCGCCCTTTCCTTCCTTTCTCACAGAGCAGGACAGTGGAGACAGGCACAGTCTGGCAGCTCAGTCCCTCTCACAAATTGTTCTCTCTGTTCTCACGAGATTAGCATTTCTAATAGGATCAGGAATTCTTCTAATTCATTGATTATTAATCCTAAGGTTTGCAAATAATCTCTCCTGATTTGTGCAGAACCAAGAACGTAATGCTTTTTCAGGGTTTAAATTTATTTATTATTATTTTGTTGTTATTCAGTGGAAAGGTCCAATTTTATCTCACCAGAAATTGTCTAGGTGGCTCTCCGGCTGGATAATTAGAGCTAATGGAGCCCAGGAGCTATGCAAAGTAGACATTAAAAGAGGATTGCTTAAAACAAGATGGGAACTGTCTGCTAATAGATGCCTTGCAGCCAGAGATGTCAGGAGATCTTAGTAGAATTGTGAGAAATAAGCAAGAAGCAAGAGAGCTAAGAGTGGCGGGGAGAAGAAGGAGTAAAACAGAGCAAGCAGCAGGCAGGCAGGGTAAATAGGGAGACCCCTCAATACAGAGACAGTCTAGCAGTAAAAAAAACTGGAGAAAGCTGTTTCTGAAACCTTCATAGGGCCTTCAAAGGGAAAGATTTCCCAACATCCAGGCCTTTTATAATTTTGAATGACAGCTGCCTTCACAGTAAATGTATTTTTGTCATGATAAGTGAAACAAGTGCGTCTCTTATTCTAGGCCTATCCTCAGAGTGTGGCCTGCCGAACTGTGCAGTTTACATCCAACCCACATGGAAAGCTTCTGCCTTTCAGCAAACTAAACCAGCATTCAGGTTAAATGGCCTTTCATTATTGTTATTGTTATTATTATTATTCACAGTCTGCATTACTACATAACAGTAGCACTGTCAAGCAATCCATCATTTGAGTTTGAGGAGTTCCACAGAAATCTTTCCATATTTGACCCAACAGGGTCTTCTGAGGAGTCCTCTGTACCATTGCGGTCAGTGAGGAAACATGAATTTTAAGGGTTTTACTACCAAATGTTCTTTGCTTTATTATTATTATTATTATTATTGAGACAGGGTCTCGCTCTGTCGCCCAGGCTGGAGTAAAGTAGCTGAAACATGGCTCACTGCAGCCTCGACTTCCCAGGCCCACATGATCCTTCCACCTCTCAGCTTCCCAAGTAGCTGGGGCTACAGGCACACACCACCATGCCCAGCTAATTTTTGTATATTTTTTGTAGAGACGAGGTTTTGCCATCTTGCCCAGGCTGGTCTCAAACTCGTGAGCTAAGCTATCCTCTCGCCTTGGCCTCCAAGTGTGCTGGTGTTACAGATGTGAGCCACTGCACCTGTCCCTTTGCTATGTAATTTAGAAAAATTTTTTAAATAAAAAGCAGTTATACATGTTTATGGTAGAAAATGTTGAAAGTAAGAACCATCTAAATAAATATTGCCCATTACCTCATTAACCAAGGATAATGCTATAAACATTGCTGTTTTCTTTTTCTTTCAACATTATGTTTGCATTTTCAATATAAAGGTGACCTAGAAAATGTGGGAAACGGAAAAGAAGAACAAAGTCCATAATTTTCCACCAAATTTTGGTATTTTTTTTCCTTAGGTTCTTTTTTGTCTCTATGAATAACATTCCTCCTTTAACATGGCAGCAACCAAACTGGATATACAATTTAGCATTGTGATACTTTTGCCTGAAATCATCACAAGCTTTTTCAGGGTTACAAGTTTTCTTTTCAAAAATTTTCATTTCTACCAGCACCCTAATACTACATAGAGTAGTTATATTGTTGCTTACATTCAACTATTTACCTAGAGTTAAGATTTAGTTTGTTTCCAGAATTTGTTATTAGAAATACTATTGTGTCAATAGTCCTACCCTAATAAAATTGTTTAAAGATCCTGAAAGTGGTATAATTTTTTTATCTCAAGTTGTTACTATTTATGTAACAGATGTTTATTGAGTGCCTTGATATATGTAGAATGCTAGAATATCTAACAGAATAAAATATAGACCCTGTACTCTGGAGACTGTAGTCATATAGCAGAGATAGATACTTATACCACACCTCTAAGTTCACCTTGAGAAGTACTACAATAGAGGTGCCAGGATCTACTGTACAGAAATCATTTGTTCTGTACTTGGCTTATAGTAGTAGTATATAGTAAGTGCCTAGTAACAAAATGATGGCAATGATGATGACTGTAGCCACCATTTTTTTTTTTTTTTTGAGATGGAGTCTTGCTCTGTTGCCCAAGCTGGAGTGCAGTGGCATGATCTCAGCTCACTGCATCCTCTGCCTCCCGGTTCCAGCGATTCTCCTGCCTCAGCCTGCTGGGTAGCTGGAATTACAGGCATATGTCACCACGCCCAGCTGATTTTTGTATTTTTAGGAGAGATGGGGTTTCACCATGTTGGCCAGGCTGGTCTTGAACTCCTGAACTCAGGTGATCAGTCGCCTTGGCCTCCCAAATTGCTAGGATTACAGGCGTGAGCCACTGGACCCAGCCAGCCACCATATTTCTAATAGAATCATTTAAATACTGGTTTCCATGATCCTCATTTATAGAAAAACAAAATCAAGAGAGCAACAAAAAGTTATTCATGAATTATAAGAATCATTGCTAACCCACTATATGTCTAGGCTATGCCAGCAAATAGCAAAGATTATTAAGTTCCTTCTAATTACTAAGACAAAGTTCCTTATAGAACGCAAACTACTTCTATAGTGATATTCTAATAGCGTGAGGTCAAACCAACTTAAATGCTGTCAGACAGCATGACAGTCCTCTTCTGAACATGACATGGGTCAGATACAGCTATTTTTAGATAAGAGATAAGTCAGCTTAACTACACGTCTATGTCTTTAAAAATAAAAGCCCATATAACTTTGGGGACCAAGACGGATTAAGGGAATGCTAAAATTTTCCATAGGTGGATTTTTTTGCAGGTAGTTCCTGATTCCCACCATTGCTTTCAGCAGCCGGGTACACAGACCTGAACAATGGTTAATGTTTAAAAAGGTATAGCACATTCTGGTTAACAGCTTTGCTCATTTCCTTTTCCTAATGGTGCTGCTGTGATTGCAGAACTCAAGTAAGAGCTTCTCACCACATGAGAATACATGAGAAATGATGCTCAAGTCATAATAAATGTGAGATTAAAGTCACTTGAAGATAAGAAAGTTGCAGCCTTAAGGAAAAACTTGAGTTGGCTTGGACCTCTGCAGGGGCAGGTTTACTGTAGTTTGTGGAAATAACCCACAGCTACCACTAAAATATGTGTAAGGATTTCAAACAGGAAATGAAGGAAATGCTGCATTAAACTAAAAGCACTTTGGGATTTAAATAAACCGAATATAGGTTCTCTGGTGAGAATTTGATCAGGGCACTGCTGGCATTGGCTCACCCTCTCATCTACAGTAGTGGAAAGAATTACAGTCTGCCTATCAAGTCCAGAATACAAAGTGCTTTCAGTCCTCTGACTATCCTCTTTCCTCTTTTATTAATTTCATTTCTCATTAAAATCCCCTGTACAATGTTCCATGAGAGCCAGCTCAAGGCAGCTACTGACATTTCCCATAAACGATATGCACAATCTTCTTCCTAACAATCCAATTAGTTCTACTTCCTTCAAACTTTATTCAAAACTCATCCGAGCTATGTCTGATAACCTTACGGTCATTCCTTGTCACTATAAACCCTCAGCAATTATTGTTGATTGATTTGCTCACTGTGACGGTGTGTTTACTTGTGCCTGGCATTAGGCTTGGTTCTGGGGCTACACTGATGAGTAAACCCTCATCACTGCCCTCATGGAGGTCACAGTTCACATGAAAAAAACATCCTAATAAACTGTGATAAGGGCAATGGTCAAGATAGGCGTGCAGAAGTATGAGGACAAGTCATTCATCCTCTGGGGTGTCAGAAGAGTTCCTGGAAAAGCTGATGACTGAGCTGGGTTTTCGAGTAAAGGAAGGTGGAGGAGGCACAGATGGTAGGTAGTGAAACCCATGAATAGTTGAGATGGCCCTGTGGGTCATGGTATGCTTGGGTATATTCATGACTTTCACTTCATGAGAAGTTCCCTGTGTTTGAGTTATTTTCCTAGAATTGAATTACAAGCTCTCGCAGGGACCATGTTTTCTATTTATTTTGCCTGTTCTGCCTTGGGTCTGTTACAATCCCCAGAAATTTTTAAAGAGTATGTTTTACCATTCTAAGAAACACATTGCTGACTCACTGACCACCTCCCGGCCACTCTGCCCACTGTGTGTTAACAAGACTGTGTGGCCATGGGAAGATGTGTAAGGCTCTCAGCTGCAAGCCTTTTATCAGCTGTCAGGATAGACCCAGGAAGACACGGAGGTCTGACTCAAAGCACGTATGTACTGCCTATGGTAAGAAACCATCCAAACCACTTACCCAGAAGTTCCACAAGCGCATCACATGCCAACATGCCATCCTTCCACTATTTCATGTTCTTAGCCTTTGGTTGGTGATTTAAATTTGACATTCAATGAGCTCTGTGCCAATATTTCTATTAAGATTTCATTGGATAATTTAAAAAGTCACTAAGCAAGTATGGAATGGATTTTCTACTCATCTCACAGAAATAGTAATCTTTTTTAAAATTCAGATCTTAAAATTGATGTGGTGGATACTTTTATTGATGTGGTCACTGCCTCAAAAGTTGCCACTGCTGGGCACCTCACTGTCCTCCCTTGAGTCACGTGACTTTCTTTACAGGTGGAAATACTTAGTGGACCTCAGGAGCCTCAGAAAGTTTTGTTGAGTTCCTCTGCTTTGCAATGAGAAGATCGGATCCAGGTTAAGGTTGAGACTGGGTATGTGTGCTTTGTTTCCAGCCTCATATTTGGCCCCTAGGTAAATACACATCCACATTTCAAGGCTGCCACATCTTTCATGGATGGTTAAATCCCAATACCTCCCCCACTGCCTGGGGTCAGGGGTGGAGGAGGGAAGAGAGGTAGAACAACAGGGTAAACTGAAAACAAACAAAAAAAAGATAGAAAAAAAAGCACTAAGCCAGTTTCACAGGCTCTGTTGCTCCAAAGCCATCATTTCAAAGTTATGGCTTTAAACTTATGGAGGAGGCAGCTTTCACCTGAGTCCTCCTTAATGGAAACAGCCAGAATCTAGCCTGCCTTTGGAAAGAAGAAAGGATGATTTGGAGCATGAAGCCAGCTGGGAAAAACTGGTCATTGAACACAAAGCTTTTAGAACTTACAAATAAAATAGATGGGTACTTTGTTTCTGATAACCCAGTAGCAGGGCCTAAATCACATTTGAGTGTGAAAATGAAATTAATGGCCTGTTTTAAATTCCCCAACTAGAGTTTCCAAACTCTGGTCACTGGTGTCCTAACAAGCAAACCACACATGGAGGAGATGGCTAAGTATCAGCCACTTCCAAACCCAAGGCTGTGCCACGGAGGAGGAAGAAAGACGAGCAACACTTCCTAATTTAGTCAAACTAAATAGTACCCAGATCCAGTTATCCATTTCAAACATATTAGAAGAACTTTATGCAAATACTTTGGGAAAGCAAATAATATTCATGAATGATCTTAACTCCAAGCCCCTGTGTCCCTATTAGTCTATCAGAGATATTAATATTAGTACTTAACTCAAAAGACAGTGAGGACATGTCTTCATATAAAAGACATGCGATGTTTTTATTTTTTATTTTCAGGACAGAGTTTCACCATGTTGGCCAGGCTGGTCTTGAACTCCTGACCTCAGGTGATCTGCCTGCCTTGGCCTCCCAAAGTGCTGAGATTATAGGCATGAGCCATCACGCCCGGCCAGACATGCAATGTTTCTGAGTCCTCACATAGTAGGCACCTAAAGGCAATTTGCTTTTTCCCTTTCCTCCACAATTCTGACTCCATGTTCTTACCATCTTGGCAATTGGCCATAAAACCAAGTTCTGGGCTTTTCTATGTTCATGTTTGTATTCCCAGCAGGGTCTTGAAAACTCATGAAGAACAGAAACCTTGTTTGATAGGCTGCTGTTCCCACAGAGGGGCGGACATAGTAGGTGGACAGTAGGTGCTCGCTGCGTTTCTTTTTATACCTGCAATGATCTGCTTCCCTCTTTTCAGACATTTCTTCCCTCTTAATTACAAAGGATGATAAGGAAACATAAAATCTTTTCCAATACTTCATGGCCTTTCCCCACATTTAAAGACAACAAGGCCAACAGGAAAGGAAAAAGAAGGGGGAAAGTATTTCTTAACATATTTGACCTAATTAAAGGACAATGCCTGAATTTCCCAACCAGGGCAGCATTACTGGAGAGATAACCCAAGAAATGGCTTTTTAAGTATAGTCCCAGCAAAATGGAAGTTTAAAGCAATTAGCCATCCAAGAGTGTATTTTACAGATAACCCCTTGGCTTTACTGAACACAGCTCTCTAATCTGTTGCAAAATACCAGCACCCTTGTGGCTGCCTCATTGATACCATCAACCACCAGGCAGAGAAAGTTTGGGGTGACTTGAACTTCTATAGATAGACCTCTATAGACAGAGACAGAAGGAGATTCAAGATTACCCATTTTTTCATTTCACAGATAAGCAAGCTGAAGCCAGAGAAGTTACATGTGCTGGAGATGCAAAAATGAGGATGACATGGCCCTCGCACTTAGGGAGCAAGCATTCTAAGAGGGAATGAGAGACTAGAAATATTCAGCTATACAACAACACAGAATGATGAATGTAAAGGATAGGATAGGGTGAGAGCCAAAGTTCAGTTAAGGAGAGTGAGGCACTCACTTTGAGCCCCAAACTTAAAGGGACACTAAAAACTCAGTAATCAAAGAATATTATCAAGATAAAGACAGTATCATCGGCATTACTAATTTTTTTCTTTAGGCTCAGCTTCCGGTATGGCTCAGTAAGACACTATTGCTGATTCTGTCATTAACATTTTAATAATTTATTCACGTGCATTTTTGTATTAATCTTGATTATTTAATAAATATTGCAGGCTGGGCAAGGTGGCTCATGCCTGTAATCCCAGCACTTTGGGAGGTCGAGGTGGGCGGATCACCTGAGGTCAAGAATTCAAGACCAGCCTAGCCAACATGGTGAAACCAAGTCTCTACTAAAAATATAAAAATTAGCTGGGCATGGTGGCATGCGCCTTTAATCCCAACTACTTGGGAGGCTGAGGCAGGAGAATCACTTGAATCCAAGAGGCGGAGGTTGCAGTGAGTCGAGATCATGCCACTGCACTCCAGCCTGGGCAACAGAGCAAGACTCTATCTTGAAAAATAAATAAATAAATAAATAAATAAATGCATTAAAATAGTCTTTATCTTAGTTACTGAGTTTTTTTGGTGCCACTTCCCCCCTGCCTCCCTCTAAAATTTTGTAGCCTAGGCAAGGGCCTCACTCTCTTCTCTGGGAGAATCTACCAGAGGCAAGGGTGGGGCTGCTGTGTGTGTTCCACAGAAGTGCAAGGTTTTTAATTCAGATTCCAAGAGGCTTACAAGCAGCTGTGCCTTGATATGCTTTAACATTTTATATGACAGTTTGTTGTATTCCTTGTTTGTAAGAAAGAGATTCTCAGGTTTAAAAAAATGTTTGAAAAGTTCTAACAATAATAAGAAACAATTAGATTCAAATACATAAGGCCCATCACATACATCATGGAGTGTGAGCAGGTAATCTGGGGGAGAGAGTAAACAGGCAAGGCAGAAGAATCTGAAGAGGCACAGCAGATGCTGCCTATTCTACCAGAGGTGCCATGGGTTTCAAAGGTCAGCTGTTTGCTTTCCTTTCAAGCTTCCTCTGCAGAGTCCTGTCAGCAAACTCATTTACAAGTTATTTTCGTAGAACAAATGACTTGCATCCTCACTTTGTGGGAGAGAGGGATAAATGAATAATTTTTAAAAATTGACTATCACAATAGAGTCTTTTTCTTTCTTTCTTTCTTTTTTTTTTGAAAGAAAGAAAAAAACAATGAAGAAGAGGAAGAAAAAGGAAGAGAAAGAGAGAGAGAGAATGGGAGTATTGCTTTCTTGCCCAGGCTAGAATGCAATTTAGTAATGGGTATTGAAAACCTCTTTTATACCAATAATTATACTTAATGATGTAGACAGGAAGGAATAAGGGAAGAAAATAACAAACAAGCAGCCAACCAATATTTCATTTAAACCTATGAAATGCTATGCAATTACTGAGGAGTGATTTACTTCCAATTATGTAGTCACTTACGGAATAGGTGTGAGGTGGTAATGTATATTTTGTGTATTTGAAGTGGAGAGTTCTATAAATGTTTATTAAATTTACTTGTTCCGGGTCTGAATTCAAGTCCTGGATGTCCTTGTTAATTTTCTGTCTGGTTGATCTATAGAATCGTTAGCTCTTCTTGTTACATTGATCCTTTTGCCATTATGTAATGTCCTTCTTTGCCTCTTTTGATCTTTGTTGCTTTAAAGTCTACTTTATCAGAGGCGAGAATTGCATCTCCTGCTTTTTGTTTATTTGTTTATTTTTACTCTCTGTTTGGTTGGTAAATCTTCCTCCTTCTCTTTGTTTTGAGTCTTTGTGTATTGTTGCATGTGAGATGGGTCTGGATGCAGCATACCGATGGGTTTTGGCTTTTTATCCAATTAGAATATATATAAGTTTAATACTGCCATTTGATGCTATCTGGCTGTTTTGTCCATTAGTTGGTGTACATTTTTCATTGTGTTAATGCTCTTTGCTTTTTGATATATTTTTGGAAAGGCTGATATTGGTTGTTCCTTTATATGTATAGTGCTTCTCTCAGAAGCTCTTGTAAAGCAGGCCTGGTGGTGGTGAAGTCTCTAAGTACTTGTTTGTTCGCAAAATATTTAATTTTTTCTTCGCTCATAAAGCTTAGTTTGGCTGGATAGGAAATTCTGGGTTGAAAGTTCTTTTCTTTAAGGATATTAAATATTGGTCCCCACTCTTTTCTGGCTTGCAGGGTTTCTGCTGAGAGATCTGCTGTAAGTCTGATAGGTTTCCCTTTATGGGTAACCTGACCTTTCTCTCTGGCTGCCCTTAGTATTTTCTCCTTCATTTCAACCCTAATAAATCTGGCAATTATGTGCCTTGGGGTTGGTCTTCTTGAAGAATATCTTTGTGGTGTTCTCTGTATTACCTGGAGTTGAATATTACCCTGCCTTGCTAAATTGGGAAAGTTTTCCTGAATGATATCCTGAAGAGTATTTTCCAACTTGGATTCATTCTCTTCGTTACATTCAGGTACACCTATCAAACGTAAATTAGCTCTTTTCACATAGTCCCATATTTCCTGGAGACTTTGCTCATTCCTTTTTATCCTTTTTTCTCCAATCTTGTCTTCTCGTTTCATTTCACTGAGCTGGTCCTCGACTTCTGATATCCTTTCTTCTGCTTGATCAATTCGACTGTTTAAACTTGTGCATGTTTCGCGAAGTTCTCATGTTGTGTTTTTCAGCTCCATCAATTCACTTATATTCCTCTCTAAATCATCCATTCTCGTTAGCATTTCGTCAAACCTTTTTTCAAGGTTCTTAGTTTCTTTGCATTGGGTTAGAACAAGTTCTTTTAATTCAGAGAAGTTTCTTATCACCCACATTTTGAAACCTGCTTCTGTTATTGGAACACACTCGTTCTCCATTAAGCCTTGTTCCATTACTCATGAGGAATTGCGATCCCCTGTAGAGGGAGAGGCATTCTGATTTTGAGTATTCTCTGCCTTTTTAGGCTGGTTTCTTCTCTTCATTACATATTTATCCCTCTGTCGTCTTTGTAATTACTGACTTTCTAACTAGGTCTCTGAGCGGACGTCCAACTTTTGATTCCCAGCGCTGAAATCTGAGCAATCCACTGTGCCGGCCAAAACAGCGGTGTTAAGATTGATGGTGCTTTTCTGCCCGGGAATCTCCGGACTCTGCACCAAGAACTGCTGCCCTAAGGCGCCGGCAAAACCGCCGCGCCGGCCACAAGAGTCATTCTGGCGACCCGTGGGGCTCCTCCGCTGGGAATCTCTTGGTCCGTGAGCAACAAATATTCGTCTGAAAGTGTGGCGTCCTCTCGTTCTCTGCACTTTCACTGGGAGCTACGTGCCCGAGCTGCTAGTGATCAGCCATCTTGGATCTCTCTTTTTCCTTTTTTTGAGACAGAGTTTCGCTCTTGTTGCCCAGGCTGGAGTGTGATAGCATGCTCTAGACTCACAGCAACCTCTGCCTCCCGGGTTCAAGCAATTCTGCCTCAGCCTCCTGAGGCTGGGATCACAGGCATGCACCACTACTCCCAGCTAATTTTGTATTTTTAGTAGAGACAGGATTTCTCCATGTTGTTCAGGCTGGTCTTGAACTCCCAACCTCAGGTGATCCACCCGCCTCTGCCTCCTGAAGTGCTGGGATTACAGGCATGAGCTACTACACCTGGCCTACAGTCTTCTTTTCTTAGACAAATGCTTAATATATGGGGAGGAAGAAGAGTAGAGCCAGAAAAAGAAAATATCCTAGAAATGATTCATAAAATTGAATTAATCCAGCCAGACATGTTTGGGGGTTGTCACACTGCCCAGCACCAGAGAGAGACTTATTGTCATCTGCGTGTAAATGGTGTTCCCCTTGGAGTCATACAGTGCAAAACCAGTTGACTATATGGGGCAGAAACAGTTCATGACAGTCCTCTAAATATCCACAGGGAATGGCAGCTTGTGTCTACGTTTGGCCAATTTGCAAATCCTAATTCAAACAATTAGGATTGCTTGGTTTTAACAAGCTGGCTTCTCAGATTCCAGAAATTTTCTCTAGCAAGATCATTCAGTAATTTTCAGAAGAGATTTTCATTATCTTGAATCCCTGCAGTTATTAAAGGAAAAGGAGATGTGTTTGTTTGTGTGTGTGCGTGTGTGTGTGTGTGGGGGGGGGTACTGACAAATGATCAAGATGACAGGAGAATTTGCGAAGATGCTGAAAATAAAGGCTGCTAAGAAAGATTTCAAGATCATGCTGGGCATGGTGGCTCATGCCTGAAATCCCAGCACTTTGGGAGGATGAGGTGGGCAAATCATGAGGTCAGGAGTTTGAGACCAGCCTGGCCAACATGATGAAATCCCTTATCTACTAAAAATACAAAAATTAGCTGGGCATGATGGTGGGTGCCTATAATCCCAGCTACCTGGGAGGCTGAGACAGAAGAATTGCATGAACCCAGGAGGTGGAGGTTGCAGTGAGCCAAGATTGAGCCAGTGCACTCCAGCCTGGGCGACAGAGCAAGACTCTGTCTTAAAAAAAAAAAAAAAAAAAAAAGGCCGGGTGTGGTGGCCCACGCCTGTAATCCCAGCACTTTGGGAGGCCAAGGCAGGCGGATCATGAGGTCAGGAGATCAAGACCATCCTGGCTAACATGGTGAAACCCCGTCTCTACTAAAAATACAAAAAATTAGCCAGGTGTGGTGGCACAGGCCTGTAGTCCCAGCTACTCAGAAGGCTGAGGCAGAAGAATTGCTTTAATCCAGGAGGCAGAGATTGCAGTGAGCTGAGATCGTGCCACTGCACTCCAGCCTGGGTGACAGAGTGAGACTCCATCTCAAAAGAAAGAAAGAAAGAAAGAAAGATTTCAAGGTCAGATTCAAACTTAATATTCTTTGTTTGGTTTATATACCAAAAATAATCTGATATGGCCATGTACTGGGGAATCAAAATTTGACTCTTATATACTGCTGTCAAGATGTAATATGGTATTTCTGAAAGGTTATTTAGGGTGTGTGCATTTAAAGTCTAAACTGCATGTATATACAAAAAATTTAAAGTAGGCTTAAAAACTATGTATAAAATGACTCTAGGGCAGGCCTGGTGGCTCACGTTTGTAATTGCAGCACTTGGGGAGGCCAAGGCAGGAGGATCACTTGAGGTCAGCAGTTCGAGACCAGCCTGGCCAACATCATGAAATCTTGTTTCTACAAAAAATACAAAAAGTGCTGAGTGTGGTGGCACATGCCTGTGTTCCCAGTTGCACTGGAGGCTGAGGCAGGAGGATCACCAGAGCCCAGAAGGCAGAGGTTTCAGTGAGCCAAGATTGTACCACTGCACTCCAGCCTGGTCGACAGAGTGAGACACTGTCTCAAAGAAAACAAAATAAAATAAAATAAAATTACTCCAACAGCAAAAAAAATATATGTTAATACAGGAAAAAGAAGGCAGACAAGAAGGTCAGGGCTGTAGAGTTGCATTCGGGAGTTTGTTAACATATCTATGATATTAAAGCCAAGAGACTGGAGGCAATAACTGAAAGACTGAGTTTAAACAGTGAAGTGTGCAAAGCCGGCTGCCTGGAGCACACTAGAGTTAAGACCACGTAGATGAGGAGGAGTCAGCAAGGGTGCTGAGAAAGAAGGTGAAGGTAAAGGACAATCCCCAGCTTGTAGTGCTCTGCAACCCAGTGAAACAAATCTGAGGAAGAGGGTTCATGATCTGTGTCAACTGCTGCTGGTTAGTTATGTAAGATGAGACTGAAAGTTGCCCATTAGCTGCAGCAAGTGGGAGGACATTGGTGACCTTGACAAAAAAGGTTTTGGTGGAGTGTGCAGGTGAAAATCTGATTGGAGTGAGTTTAACAAAGAATGGGTGAAATTGGAAACAGTGAATGAAGACAGCACTTTCTAGGGGGTTTTCTGCAAAGAGAAGAGAAATGAATCTGTAGCTGAAAATGGAAATGAGGCTTAGAGAAGGGTTTTGTCTATTCGGGTTTTGTGTTTGTTTTGACGTGGTGTCTCGCTGTGTTGCCCAAGTTGGTCTCGAATTCTTGTACTCAAGTGATCTTCCTGCCTCAGCCTCCCAAGTAGCTGGGACTATAGGTGACAGCTACTAAGCCCAGCTTGCCTATTTATAGATGGAAAAAAATAAGTCTGTATGCTGATGACGATGAACCACAGAAGAAAAAGAAGAAAAACTTGATGTTCCAAGAAAGAGATATTCGCCAAAATAAAATTAAATTAAAAAGAGACTTGCTGGAGCTACGTCCTTGAATAGGCAAAGGGGGCCAGGATCCAGTGCCCAAAATGAAGCAGTTCTTCCATGTCAAGAGAAAGGGAAGCAAGGTGTAGGGCTGTAGATACTGGAAGTTGGGTAGAAGGGTTGGTGGGGATTTCAAAAACTTCCAGTGGCATCTATTTTTTCACCAAAATGAGAAGCAATACCATCAGCAGAGTGGGTATTGCTGATGCCCTGAAAGAGTAAAAGAGTGAGCTGACTAGGGAAACGGTATATGATTATTAGGAAATATGAAAGAGATGAATAGGTATAATTTTTTTTTTTTTTTTTTTTTTTTTTTTGAGATGGAGTTTCGCTCTTGTTACCCAGGCTGGAGTGCAATGGCGCGAACTCGGCTCACCACAACCTCCGCCTCCTGGGTTCAGGCAATTCTCCTGCCTCAGCCTCCTGAGTAGCTGGGATTACAGGCATGTGCCACCGTGCCCACCTAATTTTTTGTATTTTTTTTTTTTTGAGATGGAATCTGGCTCTGTTGCCCAGGCTGGAGTGCAGTGGCATGATCTCAGCTCACTACAACCTCCGCCTCCCAGGTTCAAGCAACTCTCCTGCCTTAGCCTCCCGAGTAGCAGAGATTACAAGTGCATACCACCACACCTGGCTAATTTTTGTATGTTTAGTAAAGACAGGGTTTTGCCATGTTGGCCAGGCTGATCTCAAACTCCTGATCTCAAGTCAGTCTACCTCGGCTTCCCAAAGTGAGCTGCCGCACCTGGCCAGAACAGGTATAACTTAAGGGCAAGGAAATCAGGAAAGAGTGAAAACTTAAATATGCACAATCGTTCACTTGGCAACGCCACTTCTGGGAATTTTTTTTAAGGAAATGATTAAGGAACTTTGCCTGAATGTTCACTGGCTGGACTGTTTGTAAGAGCAGGCAGTTAGACACAAATCTAAGAGCCTCACAGTAGTAGATTGGTTATATTTAACCGATTTCTTAATTGGTGCAGCCTTTCCAATGTATTTGGTGTATATGTTGATATTGGAAGCTATTACTCATACATTTAGAAGAAAAGAAGTCCCCAGGTTTGTAAAATAATTCATTTGTATGTCTATTTGTATCGATTAATATGTATCTGCGTGTTTAAAATTGGTAATCCTTGGGATAGATTAGGGACTGCCCATTCTTTTTGTTTACCGCATTTTGATTTTTCTATAGTAATCAGAATGAGAAATTTGTAGTGAAAAAAACAACACTAAAAGCCTGTCCACAATGTTTATGTTTTGTGTACTACCTCAGCCTGCTCTGAGCTTCCTAAAAGCTAAAGCAAACCTTGGTAATGCATGGGAAAGCTCCCATTACTGTCAGTCCCACCATTATCACTAAAACCACTCCAATTAAAAATAATGTGATATTTTATATGTGATAATTTAAACTGCTTTAATGTAAGTAGTTTGTGTGTGTAGGCATTAACTCTAATCAAAAACTCAAGGAATAATTAGTTAACATATGAAGCAACCGAATCTAAGTCAACTTTTTACAGCTGGTTACTTAGCATATGGAGAATGCACCACACTTATATAAAGCAACACTTGAAGGTAGTCGGTTAGCATAGAGAAATGTCAGAAAGGATTTTTGGTGGGTAAGTCATGAGCTGGCAGTGTTGTGTGCTGGCAGTGGTGAGACAGAACCCATTGTTCTTGCATGGGCAAGATTATGAGTTGGGCAAGTCCAGCAACACACACTCTTCAGGTGTGGGGTCCCTTAGCCCCAGGTCCCTTCACTCCAAAGAGGATCCTCTTGCATGATCCAACTCCAATGTCACCTATACAATCCTGCCGTATGTCCACAGGTCCGCTTGGGACTGTGCCTTTCCTGTAAGATACTGATTGGCACACACAGCAGGACAGCGGGAGCTGTTTAGAGACATGATGAGCGCTGGTACCTGCCTTCCTGCTGACATGTGTTTATATGCTTGCCTTATTTGTTCTGGGACTTACTTGGATTGTGACCCACCAACTGGTTTGATTCAAATAACATCCACTGGCCTGTTAGGTCTGTTAGAGGAAACTACCGAAATTTACCAGAAAGAACCTTATAACTGTCTTTTGGCCAGATTGATTTAGGCCATTTGCTATAAATAAAAACAATACTGGCCAAGGTGGGCAGATCACTTGAGATCAGGAGTTCAAGACCAGCCTGGCCAACATAGTGAAACCCTGTCTCTATTAAAAATACAAAAAAAATTAGCTGGGCATGGTGGTGCGTGCCTGTAGTACCTGCTACTCGGTAGGCTGAGGCAGAAGAATCACTTGAACCTGGGAGGCAGAGGTTGCAGTGAGCTGAGATTGTGTCACTGCACTCCAGGCTGGGCGACAGAGCAAGACTCCATCTCAAAAAAAAATAAAAAAATAAAAATAAAAAACAGAAAACAACCCCACTATTCTTCGATACGTACAATTGACATTGTCTCAGTACTATACGCAATCATATTTTAAGAATGTTGCTACTTTGATTTATCTGTCATGTATAACTGAAGTTTAAAGTGTCCTGCCTATCATCTTCCCTGTTTCCACAATGTGCCACTTCCTTTGAAATGGCTTCTCCAGAATTTGAATTTCTAGTTGCAAGTTGGCATTTCTCTGATCCGTTTGCAATTTATGCACTATTAATGTTTGGATTACAGTGGATAACTTTGGAGATTAAAATCAATTCATGCAAATGGATACCCGAGTAGGTAGTAGAAACACGATCTAGAGCCCAGGTGCGGTGGCTCACACCTGTAATCCCAGCACTTTGGGAGGCCCAGGTGAGCAGATCTCAAGGTCAAGACATCGAGACCATCCTAGCCAACATGGTGGAACCCCAACTCTACTAAAAATACAAAAATTAGCTGGACGTGGTGGCGCATACCTGTGGATCCCAGCCACTCAGGAGGCTGAGGCAGGAGAATCGCTTGAACCCAGGAGGTGGAGGTTGCAGTGAGCCAAGATCACGCCACTGCACTCCAGCCTGGCAAAAGAGCGAGACTCCATCTCAAAATCAAAAACAAAGAAAAAAGAAACATGATCTAGAATAATCTTACGGTTTGATACTGCATAAACATGTTTCATAATCTGTTTAATAGCAAACTTGATACTTCCTGAATGTGTCTGTCATTAGCACACCCTGTTCTGTTAGAAGAGAGAAATAAATCATATTTTTACTTCCTGTTCATAATCAAGGAAATTATTAAACTGAGAAAACTGTTTGCCCTCAGTTATACACTTTATTTCACTTTTCTTTTCACCAGTCTTCTTTTTTTTTCATCTTCTCATGCAGAGATGGAGCAAAAGCAACCCTCATACTCCAAATGGTGGTGTTTAACCTCGTTTATTTTAAATATACCTGCCTGATTCTGACCAGAGATCAAAGTGAACATTACAAATAATGGGACTAATTTATTCTTTGAGAGGAACACAGCACCATAAGGTGATACCTGAGGTATTTCTGGCCAACAATAAGAAAACATTACCCAAACCCAAACTGAGAGTCCTACAAAATAACTGGCATGAAATCTTCAAAAATATTGAGATCACGAATGATAAGAAAAAATTGAAGAATTATTCTAGATTGAAGAAGACTGAAGAAACATCAAAAGTAAATGTATCGCATGATCATGGATTGGATTCAAAAACAGGAGAAAAAAATGTTTGTACATATTGAAACAATAGGTTAATTAGGATGGGATGAGTGGATGAGATAGTGATACTAGATGGTGATACTGTGGTGTCAACTCCTGCTCTTGACAACTGTGGCTACGTAGGAGAATGCACTTGTCTTTTAGGAAATTCACACTGACATTCCCAGTGGGGCTGGAGTATTATGTCTCCAACTTTCAACTGTTTCAGAAAATAGATAAGATATATAGCTAATAATAAAGTGGCAACATGTTAACAATTGGGGAACCTGGGTAAAAGGTATATGGTAGTTCTTCGTGTTACTGTGTCATCCTTTCTGTAAGTTTGAAATTTTTTTCAAAATAAAAAGTTAAAAAAAGAGAACTATTGAAATGCCTCATGAAGCAAGAGTCATTAGGTTACTTACTTACCATTACTATTAAAATGATAATGCTATCTATCTCCATAAAACAAGTTGAAAATACGTATATCTGTGGATAGATATACATATATAAGATATAAACAAATGATCTATTTTTTTTTTTTTTTTTTTGATACAGAATCTTGTTCTGTAACCCAGCTGGAGTGCAGTGCTGCGATCATAGCTCACTGCAGCCTTGAACTCCTGGGCTCAAGCAATTCTCCTGCCTCAGCCTCCCAAGTAGTTGGGACTACAGGTGCGTTCCCTCACACATGGCTAATAACAAAAATTTTTTTTTTAGAGATGGGGATTTCACTATGCTGCCCAGGCTGGTCATAAACTCCTGGCCTCAAGTGACCCTCCTGCCTCAGCCTCCCAAAGCACTAGGATTATAAGCATTAGCCACCATGCCTGGCCTATTTATTGATATCATATCTATGCATATGTATATAATTCATCTGGGATCCTACAGACTTGCTGAATATGAATCTGAAGCTCCAATGATTATTGTGGTACATAGCCAGCATGGCAAACCAACCTCGAATCAAGTGCTCCCAGTTCCAGGAGCTCTGGAGTAGGCCTGGGAAGGAGGAAATTCTGCTTCCTGTCCTTGTTTTTCTCTCACATTTCAAGTCCTGCGCCCACTCTCTTTTCTGTCTTGCTATTTCACACATGAAGGTGTAAATACCTGATAATAACTTAGTGTAGCTTCCCAAATTGTGTTCCTCAACACTAATGTGTTCCCAGAAAACAAACGAATACAAAAGCAGACAACCCATCTGGTTCTTGGGTTAAATACGTCTGTATAATGCTTCGCTCTGTAGTTCCTTCTTGGAAATGTGTAATATGTATTAGATTTTATAAATGGCTCTAAAGTAGCCTACTTCATTTTGTTTGATTCCATACTTTGCAAACATTTTTAGCGTGGGAACACTACCCCGGCCCACCTTCACACCTGTCACATAACATCCAGTGACACTTGTGTTCTCCAGGTTTACTTCCTCCAGAAAGCTGCATGAACTGAACCGCTTAGGATGCCGAAGGGAAAAACCTAAAGGTAATAAGGCTCAGGCATGACGCAGTCACCTGGTTCAAGTTGTCTGTTGTTCTCACAGCTCTGCCTTCTTGTGTGTGTGTCAGCTTCATCCTCAGAGTGACTTCCCTTGTGAATTTTCAGATGCTGTGAGCAGCAGGCAACTGGATCTAAGGCTTCTCCCTTCATAGTGAGGGAAAGAATGTATTTGTATTTGTCCACTCTGGTTGTACCACCCCTGATTCAATTACTGGATCAAGAAAAATAGGATTGTTCTGTTGGCTTAGACCCATCTGGGCTCATCCTGATGGCTTCTAGGGTCCCATCCATACATGGTGGCTATACAATGGATGTTGAGGAGGAAATCAGAATGTTCTCCATCTGAATGTCCTCCACAATGCGGAATGGAAGCCAGCAGGGCAATGCACCATTCTTTACCCTGCTTACCTGTCCTGGGCAAGGAAGGGGCCCTTTAAATATAGTCCTCTCCTAGAGTGGAATGGGAAGGGCAGGGCCAGAGGCGCAGACAGAGAACTGAGGAAATGATAAGAATACCAATGTACTGGCGGGGTGCAGTGGCTCATGCCTGTAATCCCAGCACTTTGGGAGGCCGAGGCAGGCGGATCACGATGTCAGGAGATCGAGACCATCCTGGCTAACACAGTGAAACCCTGTCTCTACTAAAAATACAAAAAATTAGCTGGGCATGGTAGCACAGGCCTGTAGTCTCAGCTACTCAGGAGGCTGAGGTGAGAGGTTGAACCCGAGAGGCAGAGGTTGTAGTGAGCTGACTTGGCGCCACTGCCACTGTGCTCCAGCCTGAGGGACAGAGTGAGACTCCATCTGAAAAAAACAAAACAAAACAGAATAGCAGTGTATTGTGTTGCCTTTTTCATTTTTTTTTTTTATTATTCCCAGACTTTCCTACGATTAGATTTTTCTTTTTCTTTTTCTTTAGACTCACCCAGGTTTCCTGTGAGCCCTGGCTCTGGAGCACACTGGTTACTGTTCACCTACATTCAGGACACTTCTCAAAGAAATATCTAACAAAGATTGCTTGCCAGTTCCCTCACCAGAGGTTGAATTCCAAAGGTTATTTTCTTTAAGCCTTAATCTCAATCTTTTGAAGTCAAATCCTTCTCAAGATGGGTCCTCACAAAGTCCTAAGAACTGAACAATGTGTCGTTATGCCACTTGGCAGTAATTTCCAAATAGCATTAGTGAATTCAAGTATTTGTAAGTAACTTTGCATGGGTCAGCCATGCTGTTATCAAGAAAACTACAGTCCTAGGTTAACGCTGGAGCATTAAGTTGACCTAATGCAAACAATGAACAAACTTTCTCTTTTTTCCCAAGAAACAGTTAATGTCACAAGTACAGTGCTTTCATGTGACTACCACTAGTGTGGAAAGTGAGCCATCACTCATTTATCACCCCGAGGAGATGGGAGATTCTGGTGCTCACGGCCGCTCACTGTAGGAAGCCTGGGAAGTGGCCGGTGCCTGTTCCACAGCAGGTGTCCAGTTAAGTGTTCTCTCTCTCTTTCCTTCTCTTTTTTATTTCTCCCTACCCTCTCATCCCCCAAAACACTGTCCCAGAGGAAAAGATCCAAAAATTACTGAAAATGACTGTAACGAGTTCTTCCTGCAGCTGTTCTCCTATTGTCCTTCTTGAAGTCATCAGCCCCCTGTGATTAGACTACTGCCTATTTAATTAACTACTATATGACAAGATGTGTTATCACAAATACACACACACACCTTTTTAAACTTTTTTTTAGGTTCGGGGTACATGTGAAGGTTTGTTACATAGGTAAACTCATATCACAGGAGGTTGTTGGACAGATTTTGTCACCCGGGTATTAAGCCCAGTACCCAGTAGTTCTCTTTTCTGCTTCTCTCCTTCCTCTCACCCTCTCCCCATCAAGAAGACCCCAGTGTCTGTTGTCTCCTTCTTTCTGTTCATAATTTGTTATAATTAGCTCCAACTTTATATCATTAGCTCCAAAACCATGTGGCATTTGGTTTTCTGTTCCTGCACTGGTTTGCTGAGAATGATGGCCTCCAGCTCCATCCATGTTCCCGCAAAAGACATAATGTCATTCTTTTTTATGCTTGCATAGTATTCCATGGACATATGTACTTTTTTTTTCTTTGAGACAAGGTCTTGCTCTGTCAACCAGGCTGGAGTGCAGTGGCACAATCTTAGCTCGCTGCAATCTCCACTTCCCAGGTTCAAGCAATTCTCATGCCTCAGCCTCCTCCCAAATACCCGGCTAATTTTTGTATTTTTAGTAGAGATAGGGTTTCCCCATGTTGGCCAGGCTGGTCTGGAACTCCTGACCTCAAGTGAATTACCTGCCTCCGCCTCCCATATGATGGGATTACAGGCGTGAGCCATCTGCACCTGGCCAACACACACACATTTTTGTTTTTTGGGTTTTTTTTTTTTTTTTTTGAGATAGAGTCTTGCTCTGTCACCTACTACAATACAGTGTCTCAATCTCAGCTCATTGCAACCTCCACCTCCCAGGTTCAAGCAATTCTCCTGCCTCAGCCTCCTGAGTAGCTGAGATTACAGACACCCGCCACCATACCTGGCTAATTTTTGTATTTTTAGTAGAGATGGGGTTTCACCATATTGGTCAGGCTGGTTTCGAACTCCTGACTTCAAGTGTCCACTGGCCTCGGCCTCCCAAAGTGCTGGGATTATAGGTGTGAGCCACCATGGCTGGCCCCAACATACATAAATTTTTAACTTGAAGTTTTGAATGCCTCAATTCAAAACAGTAATGAGAGCTGGGAATCTCGGGCCTTCTCTTCAACATCCAGTGCTTGGTATTCTCTGAAATCAACCCTCAAAGTAAACTGAGTTTGAAATTTTTTATGGTCACTTTGGGGTGTGAGTGACCTCTTAAAGCCTACTCTCAGACTCAGTGCGGTGGCTCATGCCTGTAATCCCAGCACTTTGGGAGGCTGAGGCAGGCGGGTTGCCTGAGTTCAGGAGTTTGCAACCAGCCTAGGCAACACGGTGAAACCCCGTCTGCACTAAAAATACAAAAAATTAGCCAAGCATGGTAGTGTGCACCTGTAGTCTCAACTACTTGGGAGGCTGAGACAAGAAAATTGCTTGAACCCAGGAGGCAGAGGTTGCAGTGAGCCAAGATTGCACCACTGCACTCCAGCCTGGGTGACAGAGTGAGACTCCATCTCAAAAAAAAAAAGAAAATCCTAAACTCCAGATAATGTGTTTACATTTAATATCTGAAAAAAAAAGTAAATGTTCTTTTGTGTAGCAAAAAAAGTAAATGTTCTTTTGTGTAGCTATTTTTTGGCTGCAAGTAATTTTAAAAACCCGAATAGTTGCTTAAGCCATAAGGATATTTAATGAGATATCTAAAAATAAGTGCAGAGCCAGGGGCGGAGGCTTATATCTGTAATCCTGCACTTTGGAAGGCCAAGGTGGGAGGATGGCTTGAGCCCAGGAGTTTGAGACCAGCATGAGCAACACGGTGAGAACTTGTCTCTGTAAAAAATTTTAAATATTAGCCAGGTGTGGTGCCACACATCAGTAGTCCCAGATACTTGGGAGGCTGAGATGGGAGGATCCCTTGATTAAGCCCAAGAATTTGAGGGTGTAGTGAGATATGATTATGCCACTGCACTCCAGCCTAGGCAACAGAGTGAGATCCTATCCCTTTAAGAAAAAAAAAAAAAAAGGAGAGAGAGTGCAGGTTTTGAGTGGGGTTTTTTTTTTTTTTTTTTTGATTGTTGTTTTCTTCACTTGATGTTAGAATTCTGCTTGGCATTTTCAGATAACTATGTTCAAGACTGAAAGTCCTGGAAATCCTGAGGCACCAGCAGACTTCCCCCCACATTTCATTAGACAAGGTGGAGGCACATGGCCAAGTTGAGTTGCAGGGGAGGCAGGGAAGTCAGCGTCTGACAAAGGGAAGTGGAATTGTCATGACTAGGCAAAGTGTCTGTTTCAGTGTGTTTAGAATCTTTAAAAATAGAGTTTTATTTTATTACAAAAGTTAATACATACTTTTTAGAGAAAGTCTGGAAAACAGAAGGAAACGATTCCCAAATGCTGCTATTCAAAGACTTCCCGATATACCCTTTGAATACTGTTCTAATCATATTGCACATAGAGTGTGATCTTTTCTTTCTTCTTTTCCACTTGATATATGATTAACTTAAGCCTCTATGGTTTTGGAAAGATGCTTACCATTTTGAAATAAAACGTAAACTAAAGGAGGCAGCATAGAGCAGTGGAGAGAGGACTGGCTTGAGAAAAAAGAGATGGTGCTTGTTATCTGGGTTCTAGCACCAGTCCATCACTGTATTTCCATTTCCTCAAAATAAAGAAGTATTTCTTATTTATTTTTTTTTTTAGACAGAGTCTCACTCTGTCGCCCAGCTGGAGTGCAATGATGCAATCTTGGCTCACTGTAACCTCTGCCTCATGGGTTCAAGCGATTCTTTGGCCTCAGCCTCCCAAGTAGCTGGAACTACCAGCACATGCCACCACACCTGGCTAATTTTTTGTATTTTTAGTAGAGATAGAGTTTCACCATATTGGCCAGGCTGGTCTCGAACTCCTGACCTCGTGATCTGCCCACCTTGGCCTCCCAAAGTGCTGGGATTACAGGCGTGAGCCACCGTGCCTGGACAAGAAGTATGTTTTCTTAGGTCTCCCATTCCTGGGTCTGCAAGAGCATGAGAGCTGAGCCTTTGAGACACACAAGTCACATTGTTTAGATACTGGTTCAACAGAGCAGAACAGGTAAACCGGAGGTTATTGCAATGGGAAACTGTATGCCTGACATGTAATAATATGATATGTAATACATGATAGATAATACCAGGTCTTCCAATTTTTCAACTGAAACCAGTAATCTACACCAGGTGTGGTGGCTCACACCTGTAATCCCAGCACTTTGGGAGGTGGAGGTCAGCAGATCATCTCAGGTCAGGAGTTTGAGACCAGCCTGGTCAACATGGCAAAACTCCGTCTCTACTAAAAAATACAAAAAATAGCCAGGCATGGTGGTGGGGCCCTGTAGTCTCAGCTACTCGAGAGGCAGAGGCAGGGAGAATCGCTTGAACCCAGGAGGCAGAGGTTGCAGTGAACCTGGGCAGCAAGAGCAAAACTCTGTCTAAAAAAATAAAAAAGAAAACCCCATTGTCTCAGGCCAAGAACTCCTTAAGCTGATAAGCAACTTCGGCAAAGTATCAGGATGCAAAATCAATGTGCAAAAATCACAGGCATTCCTATACACCAGTAACAGACAAACAGAGCCAAATCATGAGCAAACTTCCATTCATAATTGCTGCAGAGAGAATAAAATACGTAGGAATACAACTTACAAGAGATGTGAAGGACCTCTTCAAGGAGAACTACAAACCACTGCTCAAGGAAATAAGAGAGAACACAAACAAATGGAAAAACATTCCATGCTCATGGATAGGAAGAATCAATATTGTGAAAATGGCCGTATTGCCCAAAGTAATTTATAGATTCAATGCTATTCCCATCAAGCTATCATAGATTTTCTTCACAGATTTAGAAAAAAAATACTTTAAATTTCATATAGAACCAAAAAAGAACCCGTATAGCCAAGACAATCCTAAGAAAAAAAGAACAAAGCTGGAGGCATCATGCTGCCTAGGATTTTTATCATCTCTGGTTTTTTTATATTCACATTATAATTACTTCCTATTGCTGATTCCAAAAATGAAATGCCCTTGGGAATGGGCTGAGCTTTGACATGCTGTCTTGAATAAGTTTGTACTGGATTGGAAACTACTAAATCAGGATCTTCCTAGGCCTCAACTCTTTTTAAATGTATTTTTCAGGATCACGTATGATTCAAAATCAAGGCCTGTGTCTTTTGCCTAAATCACTTCTTTTAAAGTGTATATAGTGAAAGTCTTAGACAGGTGTTCTCTTGAGTAAGAACTGCCACTTCAAGCGGTTGATTCTTTTCCTCCCACCTCAATGTTGCATCTTTAATCTCTCCTTTTCAGAGAAGGAATGATCAACATCAACAGTTGTGAGACTCTCCGACTCTCGCTTGCTGAAAGTGGTGCAGAAGGGGGATTTAACAACTTTGAACTTTTCATGTGATTTTTGCCTTTGACACAGTTATTAGAGTTCTGAAAAAGCAACAGCCCCCTGTAAGAACATCAGGTTTCTAAATGATTTATCTTCTCACAGACCTTGATATTCAATCCAGGTGTGGAAATAAATAGTATAGCCCTCGGGTTCTATCCTCTGGGCTTGGAAAGGCTTCAGTGGAATTCTGTAGCAAAAGGCCCAGGCGCTTCCCCTGACTTTCTCTTTGTTCTGCTAACTTTTTATCTCTGAAAAGTAAAGGGATTTCCTCCGGGGATTAAGGAGAGGAAACAACCTAGGGTAGTGATAGTGTTTCATTAGAATTAAGAGATGCAGATCTCAGCAAGAAGTCCTTGTCCACAACCTTGGATGGTTCCCCGCTCCATATCTGGCATCAAGCTCCACAAATCCTTTCCCCGCTGAGCTTTCTTATTCTCCTTTCTCCTGGTCACACAAGTATCTTAGGTAAACAGTGGTGGTTTCTTAAATAAGGGTGTCTCATCTCAAAGTGATACATGGTAGCATTTTGTTTCCTTTTTCTTTGTATTTTTCGAAAGTTTTTAATGTAGGCCAGGTGCTGTGGCTCACACCTGTAATCCCAGCACTTTGGGAGGCCGAGGCAGGCGGATCACTTGAGGTCAGGAGTCTGAGACCAGCCTGGCCAACATGGTAAAACCCCATCTCTACTAAAAACACAAAAATTAACTGGTCATGGTGGGTGCCTGTAATCCCAGCTATTCAGGAGGCTGAGGCAGAAGAATCCGATTGAACCCAGGAGATGGAAGTTGCAGTGAGCCGAGATTGCGCCAATGCACTCCAGCCTGGGCAACACAGTAAGACTCTGTCTCAAAAAAAAGTTTTTAATGTATTAAAAGCATTCTGAAATAAATACTTAAAAACCCATAGATGCTCTCTCATTCTGCCATGTCTTGGTTTCAAGTTCGTGAAAAGATCAGAGGGAGACAAAGACATGATTAATTTTCCTTCCTTCCTCCCCTCCCTCTCTCCCTCCCTTCCTTTTTCCTTTCCTCCCTCCCTCCCTTTATTTTGAGACAGAGTCTCACTCACTCTTGTCACCCAGGCTGGAGTGCAGTGGCATGATATTGGCTCACTGCAGCCTCTGCCTCCTGGGTTCAAGCGATTTTCCAGCCTCAGACTCCCCAGTAGCTTGGATTACAGGTGCCTGCGACCATGCCCAACTAATTTTTGTATTTTTAGTAGACACTAGGTTTCGCCATGTTGGCCAGGCTGGTCTCAAGCTCCTTACCTCATGTGATCTGCCTGCCTCAGCCTCCCAAAGTGCTGGGATAACAGGTGTGAGCCACCATGCCCAGCCTTCTTTCTTCCTTTTTTAAAATTTAGAAACAGGGTCTCACTATGTCCCCCAGGCTGGAGTGCAGTGGTGCAATCATAACTCTGCAGACTCAAACTGCTAGGCTCAAGCAATCCTCCTGCCTCAGCCTCTCAAGTAGTTAAGACTACAGGAATGCACCACTGCTCCCAACTAATTTTTAAACTTTTGTGGAGATAGGGGTCTCACTATGCTGCCTAGGCTGGTCTCCAACTCCCGGCCTTAAATAATCCTCCTGTCTCAGCCTCTCAAAGTGCTGGGATAATAGATGTGAGCCACCATGCCCAGTCTATTTTTATTTTAAAATACTGTTTACTACACTTTGGGGTTTCCTCTCTCACACAGACATTGTTCAGTGAAGATTAAGTTTTCCTTTCCATGTTTTCTGTGTGATTGAGCATTTTTATACTGTTATTTCCAATTTTATGATTTACTTTCTGCATACTTGGCATATAGAGCTTTGACTAACACATTGTGTGGTTCAGAACATGGCCAATCTTTGTTTAAGATACCCTTGGGCAAAAAAGTGCATTGTTTTTTCACTTCCATGCCGTTGTTTGTACATATGTTAAGTTTCTCTCATTAACTTTGTATCATGTGAACTAACTCAATTCTACTTTTGAAATGTTGACATTTCCAATTATGTGTTGCATTTCTGACAATTTTTTTTTTTTCTGATGGAGTCTCGCTTTATCACCCAGGTTGGAGTGCAATGGCTCACTGCAACCTCCACCTCCGGGGCTCAAACAGATCTCCAGCCTCAGCCTCCTGGGGGGTAGCTGCGATTACAAGCACCCACCATCACGCCCAGCTAATATTTTGTATTTTTAGTAGAGACTGGGTTTCTCCATGTTGGCCAGGCTGGTCTCCAATGCCTGACCTCAAGTGATCTGCCCACCTCGGCCTCCCGTAGTGTTGAGATTACAGGCGAGAGCCACTGTGCCTGGCCAATGTTTTCTATTCATGTATTTTTTGCTTTATAAGTTTAGAAGTTTTAGGTGATCAAGTTATTTCTCCTATTGCTTTTGTTGTGAAATCTATTTTATAATGAGAAGAATCTCAAATCAAGTGTTCATTTTTAGTAGGAATGTTTGAGACTTGACTCCAAAGAAAATGCAACTAATGTGCCTTGCAAAGAAAAAAGTAGTTGTGCACATACCCCTGCCATCCATGCTCCCCATTAACCTCTGCCTCTTGGCAAGCCACTGACCTATTTTCCTAGTGAGCTCAGGCTGCAATTGTGTTACCTGGCTGAGTCACAGCTGGGGCTTATAGAAGACAGCCTGGCAATTACGTTGTGTTCCGAGATTCGCTGTGCATTCATAAATCCTCTGGTGCATGAAGTCTAAAACCTCGTGACTCACTAAGGCAAAGAGCTGTATAAGCCATCAAGGAAAATGAAGCATATAGTGTATCAGTTACATAATTTCACTTAAAAATCTACTAGAGACCCACTTGTTTTTATTATTTAATGTGCTCATGGATTGATCATATTTGTCAATTACGCTCAAATATTAGAATCATTGTTTTTTTCTTTCAGTAGCTAAATAGTTCTACCCAGGAACAAATGGTTTACCTTCCAATCCTCTTAGATGCATAGAATTCATGGGACTAACAGCCTCCAAGTTTGCTCTACACATCAATGAAATGTTAAGTGAGGATCTGTACTATCTTGTCTTTTTTAAAATTATTATTATTTTGTATAAAGAGACGTGGTCTCGCTATGTTGCCCAGGCTGGAATGCAGTGGCTATTCACAGGCGCCATCCCACTACTGATCAGCACGGGAGTTTTGACCTGCTCCATTTCCGACCTGGGTCAGTTTACCCCTCCTTAGGCAACCTGGTGGTCCCCCGCTCCCAGGAGGTCACCATATTGATGCCGAACTTAGTGCGGACACCCGATCCGCATAGCGCACTACAGCCCAGAACTCCTGGACTCAAGAGATCCTCCAGCCTCAGCCTCCCGAATAGCTGGGACTACAGGTACGCGCCACCGTGCCAGCTGTACTATCTTGTCTTTAGAGAAAAGGCAGTAAGCAGATAATACCTGTTCTCCAAATGGTCAAAGGGCAAAAACAGTTTGAGTTCCAGGCAAGCCTTTTTCTTAATGACATTTACTTGGTTCACATTCCAAGCCCTTCCCCCACTTCTGGTTTTTGCTTCACCTTTATTTAGGAAATTATTACCTTAGTATTCTTAGGCTGAATGCCTTAGGAGTTGCCCAATTGCCAGCTTTTGGCCAGAACCGTGAGATTTTCTATGCATGGAAGGCTAATTTCTTTTATATAATCACTATTTTTGTTAAATTTGTAAAAATGCAACATTAACTTCGAATTAAACATCACACATTTATTCACTACCACTTAATAACAGTCCCTGTATCTGATTTCAGTAGTTACAGTTGAAATCATATTTTTGGAAATGTAGTTCAGCGAAACAAAATTATTTATTAATCACAGTATCTGCCATTTATTGATCACTTACTCCATGATAACTACTGTGCTAATCATTTCAAAAATGCAGTTTGCATTATTATTTTTAACTTTTTTTTTTAGACAGAGACTTGCTCTGTTGCCCAGGCTGGAGTACAGTGGTGCGATCTTGGCTCACTGCAACCTTGGCCTCCTGGGTTCAAGCAATTCTCTGCCTCAGCCTCCCGAGTAGCTGGGATTACAGGTTCCTGCCACCATGCTCAGCTAATTTTTTGTATTTTTCATAGAGACAGGGTTTCACTATCTTGGTCAGGCTGGTCTTGAACTCCTGACATCATGACCCACCCACCTCAGCCTTCCAAAGTGCTGGGATTGCAGGTGTGAGCCACCGCGACTGGCCTATATGTACCTTTTATAGTTAAGGAAACTCAGTTTTGTGAGTACCTTCCCTGACAGTCACACTGCTAGAGAATGGCATAGCCAGAATTTGCATCAAGTTTTTCTGGCTTATAAGACTATCTACGTAACTACTGAGCTATATAATAAATGGCAGGTTATAGTAGTGCCCTCTTAGCCCCAAATGTCGAGCGTCTAAATTTTTGCCTATCCGATTTCTTCTAGCCCACCTGCCCTAGTTTTAACTGCTTTTGGCTTTAAGTGAAGCATAGAGCAACGTTTTAGAAAGAAACACTTGAATAAATTAAAATAAAAATACTCATTTATTGCAGAATGAATTGTTGAGCTCCTCCTATGAGCCAGACAATGCCCTAGGTGGAGAATCCAAAGATGACAACGCCTGCCTTTTGGGTAGGTTAAGTCATAGTGGAAGAGGCAGAGCTGCAACTGTATTGCAATCTATGTTGTACCAGAGATAAGCACAGAATGCTGAGGAAGCACAACAGCAAAAGAATGCAGGGATATGCAAGCCGCCTTTTAAAGGATGAGTAGGAGTTTTCCAGGAAGAGAAGAGTTATGCAGGGTGGCAGGGAAAAAGCCTGCTCAATGTAAGTGGAATTGGGAAGGGAGTGGCCTGCTTCATCCCATAATGGTGAAAAGTTCAGCAGGGCTGAGGAAAAAAATACACGATTGTGGGTGAAGGGATAAAGAATGTAGAAAAAGAGGTATGCTAGGAAAATAACCTCGGAAAGGTAGGAATTGAGGACAGATGGCTGCAGTCTTCTTAGAACACTCTTAGAAAGACTTGGATCTCTCTGGTGTTAACTAGGCAGAGGCCATCTAGGTAATGTTAAGCAGTGGAGGAGGGTGGGGACAATATGGAGGAGGGTATGTCCCCTCCAGCCTGCCCAAGTTCATTGCTGCCATGGAGGAATACAGGCCCAATAGCTGCTGATCTTTTGATTTCCTAAGACAAGCCAGAGACCTAAATGTTAATATACAATTTCCAACTTTTAAATGTCGGCAGGTAAATAAAAATTATTTTTAAAAAAACTGTGAGCCAAGCAAAACAGCTCAGCAGCTAGATATGTGTTCATCCCAGAGGCAAGTGGCTTGCTCTGTCCCTGGAAGAAATGAGTAGCACAAGTTTGTATTAAAATTCCAAAGCCTTAGTAAAGCCCAGAGGCTCTATCCACTAAATAATCGTTAGAAAGGTAAAGCCTATCAATTCATCTTCTTTCCACATTGTAGTTTTTAGGTATATGCCATAATTATTGAATAAACTAAATCTTCCCTGAGATTATTTTCACATATTCCACTAAAGTTCACTAATTGAATTTCCTATTTTCTTCTGTACTATTTAAAGAAACTAATCTTCAAGATTAAAATAAAAAATAATCTATTTGTAAATGAGATACAAACTAACCCTTGATTTGCTAAAATAATTAATTGGGAGCCTATTACACTGAGGCAGCTCTAGCACCCGGAGTTCCTATGTAAGCAAACTGAAATCTAACTCAGAGTAAGTGGTCATATCCTAGGAAGACCACATTTAAGCTTAACAAATCAGAACCCACCAACTTATCTCCAACTAGAGACTTTAAGGCTGCTGTTCCACTTTAAGCAATCTAGATATTTTCTGTATTGCTTCCTCAAACACCTTATAAAAGTTTCCCCCTTGCACTCCCTTCAGGGGAGCCCAAATGGCTTGCAGTTTGGCACTTGATATGGCTGAATATGGTTCCTTTGGTGATATTCCCCTATCACAGATATCCTGGGGACTCACTGCTGCTTAGCCACTCACGTCAAATTTAGTTTCTTGAAATGGGTTTCTGAGGCATTCTGCTCAGGAATTAATCATAGCTGAGAAGCCACTTTATGGGTGGAGGAGAAAAATCTGCAACTTTCTGTTGTCCTGTATTCATACAATATATGCTGTGTGCCTACTACAAACTGGAAACCATTCTCAGCTCTAAGATCCATCAATGACTGACAGGCAGAGTTGCTTACCAGGGAAAGACTATGTGTGAACCGATGTATGTGTCAGATGGTAAAAAGTGCACTGGAGAAAATGAAGCCTGGTGAAGGATCAGGGAGTGAATGGAGAGAGGGTCACTCGGGCAGTCAGGGAGGACACCTCTGAAAAAGTACCAGGTGAGCACAAGTTGAATGTTTTAAGGCATCAATGCCTGAGGGCAGAGAGTTCTAGGCAGAGGAAGTTTACGATGCCCTCAGGTGGGAACACTTTGCTTCTTCAAAGGGTTGCAAAGAGGCCACTATGGCCAGAGGGTGGTGAGTAAGGATTAGTCAAGAAGGAAAGGGAAATTTAAAGAAGACAGGTTGCCTCTTAGACTTTTACTGGGAGATGAGAAGCCCTGAAGTGTTCTGTGCTGAAGAGCCAAGTGCTTTGACTCAGCCTTTTCAAGAACTACGGTGGTCTGCTGTGCAAGGGTGATATCAGGGAGACCAGTCAGGTGGTGCTATGGTTTGGATATGGTTTGTTTGGCCCCACCAAGTCTCATGTTGAAATCTGATCTCCACTGTTGGAGGTGCTGCTTAAGGGGAGTTCTTTGGGTCATGAATGGCCCAGTGCCCTCCTCGAAGTAATGAGTGAGTTCTCTTAGTCCCTGTGAGAATTGATTGTTAAAAAGAACTTGGCATCACCCTCCCCTCTTTCCTTCCTCCTCTGTACCATGTGCTGCCGTCTCTCCTTCACTTCCCACCATGAGCGAAAGTAGCTTGAAGCCCTCACTAGAAGCATCTGCACTATGCTCCTTGTGCAGTGTGCAGAATTATAAGCCAAACACATCTCTTTTCTTTATAAATCATCCAGCCTCAGGTATTCCTTTATAGCAACACAAAGCGACTAAAATAGAAGGCAACCGTGGTCATTCAGCCAAGAGATTAGTGGCTTGGATCATGGTGGGAGATGAAGGTGGTACGAAGTGGTCAGGTGTTTTCTACATTCTGACAAAATGCCCTGAAGGAATGAACTGTGGCGTGTGAAAGAGAGGAATCAAAGAGGATTCCAAGTTGTCAGCTTGAGCAATGGGAAGGAAAGCTGTCTTTTTTTTTTTTTGAGACAGAGTTTCGCTCTTGCTACCCAGGCTGGAGTGCAATGGCGCGATCTCGACTAACTGCAACTTCCACCTCCTGGGTTCAGGCAATTCTCCTGCCTCAGCCTCCTAACTAGCTGGGACTACAGGCATGAACCACCACATCCACGTAATTTTTGGATTTTTAGTAGAGACAGGGTTTCACTGTGTTGGCCAGAATGGTCTCGATCTCTTGACCTTGTGATCTGTCTGCCTTAGCCTCCCAAAGTGCTGGAATTACAGGCGTAAGCCACCGCGCCCAGCCGGAAAGTTGTAATTTTATTGAGACATGGAAGTCCAGGAAAGAGGCTGCTAGTGACTCTGGTTAGGGTGGGGAGTTAGAGGTAGAGGGCAGAAGAATTGGTTTTGGACCTATTTAGAGATGCCTATTAGAGTTCCAAGTGGAAATGTTGATCAGGCAGCTGCATATTCAAGTTAGGAAAGGGAGGGGCTGGAATCTGATGAAGATGAAGGAGATTCCTCAAATGCTATAAAAAGTAAGTAAAGAGGGGAGTTAGAAAATTGAGCCTGTTGAAAAAGTTTCAAGGCATCTGCATTTATATCATCACTATTTTTATATAACTTGTAAAGTTCTGTGATGACTGTAAAAAATATGTGGCAACATTAGGTTATAAGAAGTGGTGGCTGAGCATGGTGGCTCACGCCTGTAATCCCAGCACTTTGGGAGGCCGACGTGGGCGAATCACGAGGTCAAGAGATTGAGTCTATCCTGGCCAACACGGTGAAACCCCGTCTCTACTATGAAAAATACAAAAATTAGCTGGGCGTGGTGGCATGTGCCTGTAGTCCCAGCTACTCAGGAGGCTGAGGCAAGAGAATGGCTTGAACCCGGGAGGTGGAGGTTGCAGTGAGCTGAGATCATGCCACTGCACTCCAGCCTGGCGACAGAGTGAGACTCCATCTCTAAAACAAACAAACAAAAAAGAAGTGGCTACAGGTTGTTCCTAAAGTGTGGCCCTCAGCCCAAAGCATCAGCATCACCATGACACTGTGAAAGATGCAAATGAGTGGGCCCCACTGGACCCATGGAATCAGCTCTGGAGATAGGGCCCAGGAAACTGTTTTGACAAGCTCTCCAGAAGATTCTCACACACATTAAACACAGAGTGAGCTGGAAGATAAGACGTTTAGTATTTCCAGGTGTTAATCATTTAAAAAGAAAAGGAACAACTTTTGCTTTTAAAGCAAAAATGTCTTTATTGTTTGAAGCATGATGAAGTAAACAAAATTGATAGGACATTTCGTTTCTTTCTTAGTCTTCTCAATGAGGTTATAAAAATACAAAACCACTTAGTCTTTGTAAGCTCTTGAAAATGTCCAGAAGCTCACACTTAGTATGATATAAAAAGGCACTTACAACACACAATAAGATACTTAGAAACCCACCTCATAGATACGACTGAAATTTGAGAAAAATTTCTAAATATAGAAATAAATAGGAAGGCACTATTTATTCTCTTCCAAAACACAGAATAGTATTTTCCCTATGTTACCTATACACACCATAAATGGGGACACCTCCTTCCATCTTTGTTCTTGATACAGGTTGATAATCAAGCTGAAATTAATTTGCTTGCTTTTCTTCAATTGAATCTCAATTTGGTTTAAAATAAAATTAAATTCTTAATTTGTAACTAGGATCTTTTAGAATACCTGGTTCATTTTCATTTTGTTTTAAATCACAATTCATTAAATAGGAAGATGATGATGCTAAAATTTAAAAAGTACTTACTATTTAGCTGACTAAAGCACCCTAAGCAACAATATTTCTGAAGCATGTGTACATACACATGTGTATATTTTTAAATGTCACTGTTGCATCACTCTGGCCTTTTAGCATACTGAAATCACACTAACACAATTTTTGTGAACCATGATCAGATACAACCCAAATCATTCAGCACATTCATCTGAGATAGAAAGACAGGTGTGTTTCATTTCCTTCTGGTTGGCCAATGGATAAGCAAAGTACACCATAAATTAAATTTAAAAAATCCTATGCCATATCTATGCTGTTGTTAATTAAAATAACTGTATTCTTGCTGTGGAAATTCTGTGGTCTGGGAATTTTTATTCATCTTTTCAAGGCATTAGTAAGGATAATTTTTTTGAACAGAAAGAAATATAAAAAGTCAGATCAATAACTCATTCTTTGCATATAGGATGCTATTTTACAGGTAAGTGAATTATTTCACCTCATGACTGTCTGAATGTGGTGAATCCAAAATGATTTAACAGTGAAATCCAGAGATTTGGTTACTCTCCTGGCAGGATTTGGCCTAGAAATGAAAACTGACGTTTAAAAATAATATGGGGAAAATACAGTCGCTTGAATGCTTATCACTTTATTACTGCAATCATAAATGACAGTAATGTAAATTAGTCCTTCACATTTATTTGTGTATTTAAATTACTCCTTAAATATGCCTTTTCTGCCTTTTGTTCTGTTGCTCACCCTTTTAAGAAATGCCATGGTAAGTGTATTCTTGCTGTGGAATAAAAAGCACGTGGTTGTGTTACGTGGAGTATCTTGTACTGCCTTCCTGAGTATATGTACATTTGTTCATTTATTGTGCCTCTGCCCAACAAATGAAAATGATTTTTTTATTCAGCTTTTCTGTTGAACAGCACTGAAAAGCTTTTGCTGATTTTCAAGGCAGTCTTTCAGTTTATCCTCTGTCAAAGTCAGTCGCTGCTCCAAGATTGAAACAGTCTGCAAAAAGGAGGACAAAATAATCAATGCCTGGTCCCCTGGTGGTGAGGATGATAATGACAATCTCTGCTTAGAAAATCTTTTTTAGCCCATCGATGATAGACTGGACAGGAAAAATGTGGCACATATACACCATGGAATATTATGCAGCCATTAAAAACGAGGAGTTCGCGTCCTTTGTAGGGACATGGATGAACCTGGAAACCATCATTCTCAGCAAACTGACACAAGAACACAAAATCAAACACCACATGTTCTCACTCATAGGCGGGTGTTGAACAAGGAGAACACATGGACACAGGGAGGGGAGCACTATACACGGGGGTCTGTTGTGGGGGAGTCGGGGGGACAGCGGGGGGTGGGGAGTTGGGGAGGGATAGCATGGGGAGAAATGCCAGATATGGGTGAAGGGGAGGAAGGCAGCAAATCACACTGCCACGTATGCACCTATGCAACAACCTTGCATGTTTTTCACATGTACCCCAAAACCTAAAATGCAATAAAAAAAAAAAAAAGGAAATCCTTTTTAGACATGGGACTCCCACCTTTCTGCCAAGAAGTTGGCTCAGAAATGAGCCTCAGAACTTGCTTTGCTTCTGAGCCCTACCACAAGGGCAAGGCATTATCAAGCAGTTGTAGAAAAAGAGAAAAAAGAAAAAAAAAAAAACCCAAACTGATGTGTTTGAGAAAAAAAGCACTAAAAGATCAGACCTTTTATGCCTGATCTTCCAAAGCACCAAAACCAGGGAAGAGGCCACACAGGGTTCTAAGTGGTGCCATAAGTTACACACTTAGTGGAGAAGGGCGGGGGGTGTGAAATTCCACATGCCAGCCAGATGCCACTGAAATGTCATCACTACTTATTCTGTCACAATTCAATCCATGGCAAACTATACCTATAGCACTGCAGACGGATGGCTAGATTGCTCTGAAAATATAACAGTTGCCTCCAGTGCCTTCACCTAGAAGATGCTAATATCACCTTGTAGAGTTGTCAGGAGGATTGAATAAAATAATGCATGTCAAATGCTTACACTAGTGTTGGACATACAGGGTTTGAAGAATCCTGTTCTCATTTATTAGCTGAAGGAGTTAGAATACATCCAGAATACTTACATATATACACATATATGTATATATATTAAATGTTAACATATATGTTTTATACATATGTTAAACTTGGGAAATCTAATTTTTTGGGATACTGGCTACTCTGCCTTCATTCTTTTGTATCTTTTTTTTTTTTAAAAAAAAACTTTTTATTATAAAATAAAACATAGATTATTCAGGAACCCACACAAGATACATGTGTTGTTACTTGGTAGATTCTTAAAAGAAATACATCCTCAAAACCATCACCCATAGCAAGAACTAGATTCTGCCAGCCACCCCAGAGAGCCTTCCATGTGCCTACCACGTGACCTCCCTCTGTAACAGCCACTCTCCTGACCTTAACAATTACTGCTTTCTTGTGTTTCTTTATGGTTTTATTTCTCAGATGTACATCCCTATACACTATAATTTTCTTTCCCATTTCAAGAATTAATATTAATGTGTCACTTAAAGACTCTCTTCATCTACAGGTGCTCACCATCTCCCTTGCTTTATTTACAATTTGTCTGTTGATAAGCTCAGGCCATTTGAGAAGCTCAGAAACTGCACACTCAGGGTGCAGTTCAGCTTGTTCTTCCATCTTCTGTATATTCTCTAAGTTGCTTGCTGGATCCAAAGGCTTGATCAGGTTAGATGCCTTGGAAAGACTACAGGTGGTAGCTTATTCTCTAATTAGAAGGCAGATTAATAATGTTTTTCTTTTCGTGAATGTCACAGTGAGTCAATGTCTGTATCTATTCTTGGAGATTGCAAATAATGGTATTCTAATTCTATCATTAAAACATTTTGTTAGTTGGAGGCCAGGCGCGGTGGCTCATGCCTATAATCCCAGCACTTTGGGAGGCCGAGGTAGATGGATCACAAGGTCAGGAGTTTGAGACCAGTCTGACCAATATAGTGAAACCTCATCTCTACTAAAAATACAAAAATTAGCTGAGTGTGGTGGCATGTGCCTGTAATCCCAGTTACTCAGGAGGTTGAGGCAGGAGGATCACTTGAACCCAGTTGGCGGAGGTTGCAGTGAGCCAAGATCGTGCCATTACACTCCAGCCTGGGTGACACAGCAAGACTCCGTCTCAAACAAACAAAAAAACCATTTTGTTAGTTGGAATAACTAATAAATAAGAGAAATTTTCCTCATCTACTATTTGGTTACATAACGGCAGAGTTCATATAGGAAAGGCGTGGCACTTAGTATTTTAGTCAACCAGTTTTAAGATAACATATTGATTCTCTATCATCTTTTGAATATAACCAATTTTTAAAAATATTTAATAGCTTTTGCCTTAATATTTTATACTATCTATAGATCATTACTAATTAAAAATAATAGTGATGCTGATAATACATTGTACTATTTGTTGAGTGCCTACTATGTGCCAAGCATTTTATTAGACACTTTTTTTTTGAGACAGGGTCTTACTCTGTCGCCCAGGCTGGAATGTAATGGCTTGATCTTAGCTCCCGGCAACCTCTGCCTCCTGGGCTCAAGTGATATTCCCATCTCAGTCTCCTGGGTAGCTGTGACCATAGGTGTGTACCACCCTATTTGGCTAATTTTTTTTTTTTTGTAGTAATGAGGTCTTAGCAGTTTGGGAGTCTGAACTGGGCGAATCGCTTAAACCCAGGAGTTAAGACTGTCTAGGCAACTATAGTGAGACCCTGCCTCTATAAAATAAAAAAACAAAAGAAGAAATGAGGTCTCACTATACTGTCCAGGTTGGTCTTGAACTCATGGGCTCAAGCAATCCTTCTTCCTTGGCCCCCCAAGGTGCTGAGATTATAGGTGTGAGCCACTGTGCCCGGCCCTTCAGACACCTTTCATACATTATCACAGTTTCAAATGCTAAAAGTTATTTGTATATTTATTAACACCTTTAACACTGGTTAATGCCATCTGTCTACCATCTAAAACATAATTTCATTTAAATTTATTTCTAATTATGGTTCAGTAACAATAAACACCCTCCAACTAAGCTAGGTGGTATTAAGTCATCTGTAAAGTGAACCAGAACATCTTTATTTTACTTGCTACTTGCCCACAGATTCACTGCTCCCCTTCCACAATTGTGCCTGCTTCTAACCTTTTTAATATGTAAAAAGATTCCATCCCTTAAAAATTTAAAACCATAGAGAAATTCGATACAGCTTAAAGTGATTTATTTAGCTCTCAATCTGGTAAAAAGGAAGAGAAATAGGTCATGAAACGGAAAGAACAGGAAACGGAAAGATTCACTTGGGAGAGACCCTAATGAGGACCCAATGATGAAAAGTAACAATTTAGGTGAGGAAGTCATGGCAATACGGGAAACAAACCAACTACAACTAAATTTGACATGAGGTGAAGAGGGCAATGGCCTTTAAGGGAAAGACATGTCTGATAAATACAGAGAAAGTCACGTCTAGCACAATATTACAAAATGAAAGTGAGTGATTTTTTTTTTCTTGAGACAGAGTCTTGCTCTGTTGCCCAGGCTGGAGAGCAATGGCATGCTCTTGGCTTACTGCAACCTCTGCCTCCAGGGTTCCAATGATTCTCCTGCCTCAGCCTCCCAAGTAGCTGGGATTACAGGTGGGTGCCACCATGCCCGGCTAATTTTTGTATTTTTAGTAGAGATGGGGTTTCACTATGTTGACTAGGCTGGTCTCGAGCCCCTGACCTCGTGCTCCGCCCGCCTCAGCCTCCTGAAGTGCTGGGATTACAGGCATGAGCCACTGCGCCCAGCTGAAAGTGAGTGATTTTTAATATGATTTTCATTGAGCAAATCATAGTAACTCCAAGTTCTCACACTGCTCTTTGTCACAATCCATCAGATGCCTCTAAAAGTCATGAGGTGATATCTACAGGATAAAAACATTCACTTAAATTAGCAGTTTTCAACACTGGCTGTAAAACAGAATCATGTGGGGGTGCTTAAAAGACTGATGCTAGGGCCTTATTCCAGACCAATGAAAATAGACTCCCTGGAGGTGAGAACCGGGTATGTGTGCCCTAATGATTATTATGTACAGTTAGGGTTGAGAACCAGTTGGTAATTTCTATGCAAAAGCTATTTCTATTTCAAATTTTTTTCAGGACAAGTAATTAACGTCTCTGTAGTTCATATTTTACCATCTTTTTATCTAACTTGCTACTGCCCACTCTGAAAAATATTAGTATCTAGTATTCTCATTCTACACATAAAGAGGAAGAAGAGAAGACTTATTCAAAGGGAACAATGAATCAGCAGAGCTGGAAGAGAAATCTTTGGTGTACCCATTTCAACATACCACTTCCCTTACATCTATACCTTGTAACCAAGAGCTGGAAGAATTTTGGTATATTATTTAAGATCCACTGTATTCTTCCTTTGCAAAGGTAAAGTGGCCTCAAAAAACTGGGTAATATTCTAACATAGGAATGCAAAACCATTACGCCTGGAAGATCACTGCATCAATGTAAGAAGCGATGGAATAAGAGAAGTTAAGTACTGGACTGTGAGAATATTTTCAGAGTAAAAAACTACAAACATTGGCAATATTTCATACTAACCAGAAATGGTTACTTCCAATACATTTTTCTTATGGCTAGAAATATTTCCTTACAAATGGCTTAAGGGGTATTATCTCCACAAGATCTTGCTTAGGGCATTGCCACCCTGAGTTTGCTTTGCTAGTAAAGAAAAATTTCCCCTGCTCTGCTAGTTCTGCAACTTGCAACTTGCTGTATCCAGAATTGTTCTGTGTATCTTACCCCCAAGTGCAATGCATGCCACCTGTGTCATGCCCACCTGCGTCAAAACATTGAGTTGTTCCATAATATGCTCTAAAGCATCAGTCACAGCAAGAGGTATGCTCCTTTGACTTTCGAAGGGGAGGTCACTCATGTCTTCTGTTTTCTTTTTTGTGGTTGTTGGTGAACATTCTGGTGACAATAAGGAAGGGTTCAAGAAATATCCACAGACCTCTTCACCCTTGTCTGGCAGAGTTCTACCACTGGTTTCTGTTGTCTTTAATGTCACAAAAAATATAGGAAGAGTTATAGTTTCCAAACTTCAAAATGATAAATATAAAAGTTTAAAGTATTCCTCTTCTAAAAAGCCCAGCCTTACATTAAAGATTTATCTTCAACTCTAATAAGTTATGATAATTAGTATAATTAAATTAATAAGGAATTATTATAATTATTATAATAAGGAAACAAAGCTAACAGTGAATAAAGAAAATTCACAATAATATCCTTGACTTTCTGTTCAATGAAACAGGCTTTCTATATGCCCATCTGAGGGATCAGGTGTTCTACCATTAAAAAGATTGTTAAATACAGTTTAATTCTTAATTTAAGAACAGTATTTACATCTATTAGGATGACTATTATTAAAAAAATGGAAAATAACAAGTGTTGGTGAAAATGTGGAGGAATTGAAACACTTGTCTATTGCTAGTAGAAGTGTAAAATGGTTGAGCTGCTGTGGAAAATAGTTTGGCTATTAGTTCCCCCAAAAGTTAAACATAAAATTACCATATGATCCAGCAATTCTACTCCTAAGTATACATCCAGGAGAACTCTGAAAGCAGGGACTCAACTGGATACTTTACAGCAATGGTCACAGTGACATTATTCACAATAGCCAAAAGCTAGAAACAACCAAAGTATCTATCAATAGATGAATGTATACACAAAATGTGGTATAAACATACAACAAAATATTGTTCAGCCATAAAAAGGAATGGAATTCTGATACATGCTATAACATGGACAAATCTTGAGAACATGCTAAGTAAAACAAGCCAGACACAAAAGGACAAACATTGTATGATTACACTTATATGAGGTGCCTAGAATAGGTAAATTTTTAGAGACAAAAAGAGGTTACTGGGGGCTGAAGGTAGGGGTAATGGGGAGTTATTGCTCAAGGAGTACAGAATTTCTAATTGGAATGATGAAAAAATTCTGGAAATAAATAGCAGGGATGGTTACAAAACACTGTGAATACTGTGAATATACTTGATGCCAGTGAACTGTACACTTAAGAATGGTTAAAATGATAAATTTTACATTATGTATGTATTACCACAGTAGAAAAACAGAAAGCCCTCCATATGGCAATGAACAATCCGAAAATAAAATTAAGAAAATAATTCAATTTACAATGGAATAGCATAAAAAATATTTATGAAAAAAATTTAACAAAAGAAATGTAAGGCCAGGTGTGGTGTGCTCAAGCCTGTAATCCCAGTGCTATGGGAGGCCAAAGAAGGTGGATCACCTGAGGCCAGGTGTTCGAGACCAGCCTGGCCAACATGGCAAAAGTCTCTACTAAAATTACAAAAATTAGGTAAATGTGGCAGTGCATGCCTGTAATCCAAGGTACTCGGGAAGCTGAGGCATGAGAATCACTTGAACCTGGGAGGCAGAGGTCATGGTAAGCCAAGATCATGCCACTGCACTCCAACTTGGGTGGCAGAGCAAGCCCTTGTCTCAAAAAAAAAAAAAAAAAAAAGAAAGAAATGTAAGACTTGTATACTGGAAACTATTATCCAAACCATCATTGAGAGAAATAAAAGATCAAACGATCTAAACAAATAAACATCCCATATCCCAAATTCATGAATCAAAAACTTTGATATTATTAAGATGGCAATACTCCCCACATTGATATGCGGATTCAGTACAAACCCTATCAAAATCCCATTTGCCTTTTTTGCAGAGATTGATAAGCTAATCCTAAAACTCATATGGAAATGTAAGAAACCCATAACAGCTAAAATAATATTGATGAAAAAATATGAAGGACTCACACTTCTAAATTTCAAAACTTATTGCAAAACTATAGTAATTAAGACAGTGTGGCACTGACATAAGAATGGATATATAAATCAAAGAAACAAAATTGAGAGTGCAGAAATAAACCCTTCCATTTATGGTCAGTTGATTTTTGACAAGATTGCCAAGACAATTTAATCATGAAAGAATAGTCTTTTTAACAAATGGAAGGGGAAAACTCAATATCCACATCGAAAACAATGAATTTGGGCCCCTACCTCACACCATATACGAAATTAACTCAAAATGGATCATAAAGGGCTGGGCATAGTGGCTCATGCCCATAATCCCAAAGTGTTGAGAGGCCAAAACGGGAGGATTGCTTGAGGCCAAGAGTTTGAGATCAGCTTGGGTAAGGAGACTGGGAGTCTGCATCTCTACAAAAAATTTAAAAAATCAAAAACTTAGCCAGGCATGTTAGTGTGTGCCTGTAGTTCTAGCTACTCAGGAGGCTGAGACAGGAGAATGGCTTGAGCCTAGGAGTTTGTGGCTGCAGTGAGCTATGATGGCACCACTGCACTCTAGCCTGGGATACAGTGAGAGATTCTGTCTCTTCAAACAACAATAACAACAAAAAACATGTCCTCAAAATGATTCTATGACTATCGCTTTGAATTACTCAACTC